>NC_042617.1:430561257-431767377 GCF_901001135.1 Rhinatrema bivittatum
TCAAAGACCCAATTCGACTACCGAATCGCTCAGATCTACTGTTCCAAGAACAGGGGACGCTCCTGCACCTGCTACACTCATCTCTCCATTTGACAACATGGAGATTGAACAGCTCCTTCTAACAGAACAGGTAGTTTCCACTTCAACGCAGTTCATCTTGTTGGAATCCAGGAAACTTTCAATTAGGAAAAGTTATAGCTATAAATGGAAGCACTACTCTACCTGCTGCACTTCCAAGGGCATAAGACCATTGGACTGCTCACCCGAGCTACCATGGACTATCTTCATACACTATACACAGCTGGTCTAGCAACATCATCCATTAGGGTTCATCTTAGTGTCATAGGGGCATATCATAGACCAGTTAACAATATTCCTATCTCCAATCACCCTTACTTTCTCATTTCATTAAAGGGTTAACTCATCTTCGTCCTCCGATCTCTAAGCCTCCAGTTCCATGGAACCTCAATATAGTTCTTGAACAGCTCATGCTTTCTTCATTTGAACCCATGGACTCGGCACACATGAAATACCTTACATGGAAGGTAGTATTCCTGGTAGCGGTAACATCAGCACGCCGAGTCAGTGAATTACAAGCCTTAGTCCACTATGCTCCATATTTACAGTTTTATCACCAAAAGGTAGTTCTCAGGTCTACCCCTCCTTCCTGCCAAAGGTGGTTTCTCAATTCCATCTCAATCAAACCATAGAACTACCCATCTTTTTCCCTAAACCTCATTCTAATGATAGGGAAAAACTACTGCATACATTGGACTGCAAAAGAGCATTAGCATACTACAAAGAAAGAACACACTCAGACTCCCGTGTTTCTCAACTATTTGTCTCTTTCGACCCGAAAGCACCTGGACTACCAGTGGCTAAACACACCATCTCTAGCTGGATTTCACAGTGCATCAAATTCTGCTACGACAAACAGAAATTACATCTACTTTCTGTTCTCAAAGCTCACCAAGTCAGAGCAGTAGCGGCCTCCTTGACACACCTCAAAAATGTACAGCCTATAGAAATTTGTAAGGCAGCTACATGGTCATCGCTCCATACCTTCACATCCCACTACTGCCTTGATCAACAAGCAGCCACTGATCCACTGATTGGGCAAGCAATCCTGCAATCTCTATCCTCCTGTCCATGGTGACTGCCACACTAATATGGATCACGTACGCCTCTACATATCACAAACAACGTGATCGGGAGCTTGGGACTCCCATGGCAGCATGGCTAATTCAGCCCTGCTATCAACGGGAAAAAGCAAGTTTGCTTACCGTAAACGGTGTTTCCGTAGATAGCAGGATGAATTGGCCATGCTGACCCACCCTCCTCCCTGGCAGTCGCCGTCTCTTCGACTACATTACAGCTTAGTCACAGACTGAGGAGAATCTGTTACTTTCCTGCACGGGGGACACACGCGCAGCCGCAGAGAGCAAAACTCTGGCCTCTGCTTGGTAAAGCTCCGCCTCCCGGACCTGAATGACAGTTCCCCATGACAGCATGGCTAATTCATCCTGCTATCTATGGAAACACAGTTTACGGTAAGCAAACTTGTTTTTACTCTTGTCCACATTACGTTTCTTCTGCTATTCATATGCCCAGTCTCCTAGTCTTGTAAGGGCCTTCTGCAGTTCCTTATAATCTGCAGCTGTTTTAACAACTTGAATAATCTTGTCATCTGCAATTGGATCACCTCACTCATTTTTCCTTTTCCAGATCATTTATGAATGTTAAACAGTGTAGATCCCAGTACAGATCCCTGTGGTACTCCACTAATGGCCTTTCTCCATTTGGAAAACTAACCATTTAGTTCTACCCTCTGTTTTCTGTCTTTTATCCAGTTACCATTCCGCAATAGGACACTACCTCCTATCCTTTGTCTTTGCAATTCCCTGAGGAGTCTTTCATGTGGAACTAGGAGGACATTGGCCTATCAGGGCTTCGGGCTGCCCTGCTGGACCAATCCAGCCAATCATATGGGTTGGTGTTGCTCACAGCAGTCCCATGCCTGTGGAGCCTCTGTGCCCAACACCAGCCTGCAACAGTCTCCCCCAAGGCTCTCCATTCAAGGCTGCCTTTTAATTTTCACTGCAGCAGTGGCCACGTCAGCATGGAGACTGTTCTTCCCCTTTCCTCAACCAGCACCGCAGCATCATGAGTCTGGGATCTGCTTCCCATGCTCCTCAGGATCCCTTTTCCCTCTCAGAACTGTGGCAGTGGGAAACACTCTAGCTGCTTCCATTCATATTTTGCCTTTGTTGCTTTACTGTTGGCTGGAGGCAGCCAGCAGATCTCCCATGCGGCAGCATCACTGCAGGCTGAAGGCCTCCCACTGCTCCCTACTGGCAATCCCCATTTATGCTTGGGCCCTGGCAAAAAAAATAACAACATCCCCCTTCCAGCATCAGAGCTTTTCAACCCTCCTCTTCCCATATCATTGGACACCTCCAGGATTATCAACAGGCAATCCTGCCTGGATCTCCCTGACCATCTGTGTAAGTAAACTTATTTTTTTTGTAATTAATTCAAAGGCAAAGGCAGTGAAGAGTGAGAGAGTATGCTAGTGAGTATGTTAGTGAACATGCATAGTGAACATGAGAGAGCATATGAGCGAATGTGTATGTGTGGGAGCATGAGAGTGTGAGCATGTATGTGTAAGTGTGTAAGCAAGCATGCATAAGTGAGCATGTGAGTGTGTTAGAGAAAGTGTGTGAGCAAGTATACATGCGTGTGAGAGAGCATCTGAGCAAGCATGCATGTGTGAGAAATTGTGTGAGCGAGCATTTGGGAGTGTGAATGAGAGAGCATGTGAGAGAATGCGAGAGCAAGCATGTGTGAGAGAATGAATTAATGTGTGTCTGTGTGTCAGTGTTTGTGAGTAAGCATATGAATGTGTGTATATGAGAAAGGAGAGAAAGTTTGTGTATCCCCTCCCCCCGCCCCCTAACATCCATGACACTCTTATGGTGACTGGAATCAAAAGCTCCAGGCACTGAGAGCAGGGAATTTTTTGTATCCTTATTTATTTTAATTGTTATATGATATTTGATGTCTGCTACTATGAAATATTTTCTTGGTGTTTGGGAGATTTAAAAAAATTATATATGAGTTTTTAATTAATGGATGTCCTACTTCTCAGCTGTTTTGAAATATTTTTCTTCAGCGTTTGGGCAGGTCAATTCCAATGAGTGGGTTAAGCACCTCTGTTAGTAGATGGAGACAGAGCAAAAGCTGACGTCACGGCCATATAGTCCCACCCCAACATCAGCCCACCAGTATTCTCCATCTCCAGCAGATGGTGGACATGCATTTTCCTTCGGGGGATTGCCTGTGAGTGAAAAACAAAAAAGAAAGAAGAAAGAAGTTTGAAAGGAGATATTGGAAAGACAAGTTGTCTTATATAGCACTGCTTGACTCCTGAGATGATACCTTGCAGTTTCTTCCTCCGTAGAGTGCCCTCAGTCCAGTAGCCTTGAGTGGCATGGACCTAAATTCTATCTAGTGATTGCAGGCCAAGAGAAGCTCAGCGGTGAAGGCTTTAGCCCTCTCCCCACAAAGCCAGGACCTTTTCCTGCTCTCAGCCAGGGAGGGCTGAGCTCAGGTACAAATTTTTTACTTTACAAAAAAAAAGGAAATCAGCAAAAAGAAGAAAGACAGACAGTGTTCGGCTGTCCCACTCATGTCTCTGGGAGTTCTGTGAGGTGAGGAAGTGGTGTGGATTGAGCAGCTGTTTGGCTAGGCCCCGCTCCCAGGCTTCTCCCCTTTTTGGTGAGTGGTGGGCCGTGAGGTAATTTTGCATACTCTTTGGTGCGTGCTGTTGATGTGCACCTGCAACGGATGTCCATTCTCGCCTATGTATCCTGTATGAGTGTTCTTTTAGGCGCACATCTTGTGCTTCCAGTTTCAGGCATTTTCTTTAGTGTCTGTACTGGACATCCAGTTTGGGCATCTACTTGGGCGAGCAGCCTAGACAGACGTGCTTGGATGGACATAATTTTGTGCGTCCTTTTTGGGTGCAGCTGATACGTGCGGATTCACTAGGCACAAGCTTTTGCCTGTCCGCAAGCTTATAACCATGGTGCTCGAAGTGGAGAAGCCTAAGCACTTAGCTATTTGTGCTACGTGCCACATTCAGCCATTCAGCCAGAGCTTTCTTTAAGCCTGGTCAGTGCTGTCTGGATGCTCGGGCAGATTTGCCTGCTTCTGATTTTGCTGGTGATGATCCATTTCCTCAGTCTGAGGGGAGTGGGACCAAAGGTGACATGACGGGGGTGTCCCCTCCCTTGATCAATCCACGGATTGAGTTGTCAGGGGACACTGGCTCTCAGGACATCAGGTTCAGGCTTATGGGGCCTGGAATGGACCTGTCCTCCTTTTTCTGAGTGGAATTCTTTCCTGAATTGCTGACCTTTCTACAGGGCCAGTTTCTGAATTGGCAGTACCTACTATGGTAAGGCCATGCGCTCTGAGTGCTCCTCCATCTATCTCCAGGGTCAAGCACCGTGATGCAGTGCGGCCTAACAAAGCTTGAATGCAGGTGTTTCAAGATGATTCTGATGATGATGATGCTGGCTCTCCTGGTGAGGAAAAGGACATTGGCAGAGGGAATGCCATCAATCTAAAAAGACAAAACAGGCCATCTTGAGCCTGGGCTCAGTTTTTGATCTCTTCAAGCACTCAATCCTACATCCCAGTGGGGGGTAGGATCCAGGCCTTCTTGGGTTCATAGTGTCAGATGACAAAGGACTGCTGGGTAGGGATGTGAATCGTTTTTATAACGAATTGAAATATTGTACGATATTTAAGCACTAAGCTGAAAAACTATTTTTTACTAAAATAAAAATGCTGATCTGCGGGAAAACGAGATTTTCCCGCAGCCACACGAACCCGAAAGCGCAAACGATCGGGCACCCGATGCACATCCCTACTGCTGGGTCCTAAAGATTGTGGAGCCTGGATAATGTTTGCCTTTCTCCCAGCTACCATCCCTTCCACATTGCTGGACTCTGTCCATATCAGTCTCACCTGACACAGCTTTTCTGGAAGTGCAGTTGTTCCTCCAACAACGAACGATAGAGCCAGTTCCAGCATCCAACATGGGCATGGCTTCTTCTCCTGTTTCCTCATTCCCAAGAAATCAGGCAGATTGAGACCTATTCTGGGTTTGAGAATCCTGAACAAACATCTACACCAAGAAGAATTCAAAATGAATTCCCTCAGCACAATCGTCCCCTATATCCAAAAGGGAGAGTGGATCTGAAAGATGCATATACTTGTATACCCATCTAACTTTCCCACTGGCATCACTTTCGCTTCAAGGTAAATTCTTCCCATTATTAATACAAAGTACTCCAGCAGCTCTGAGCATCTTCATCAAATGCCTCACAGTGGTAGTGGTATACCTTCATCGTCAGGGGTTTCAAGCTTTTCCGTATCTGGATGACTGGCTAGTCACAGCAGCCTCTTGGAAAAGAGCATTGCTCACTTTGCTCAAGATGATCTGTCTTCAGGATTTGGGGTTTCTGGTAAATTTTGAGAAGTCAAATCTAGTACTGACTCAGGAGGATAAAATCCCTCAGTGCATGGATAAATTTGCTACAAGAAAAGGCATCAAGCAAGCACCATGAGATCATTCATTTTTAAGCTGCTTTCCTCTCAGCGCTCAACAGCTAGACAGATTCTCATTGTGATAGGTCATAAGGCTATGGCCATTCATGTAGTTCCTCTAACCTGCCTTCCCATCATTTGCCTGCAGTGGGGTCTGCATAGTCAATGGGATCAACTAAATCAGCCACTATCAACAATAGTGGTTTCAACAGACATGAAATGGGAATTTGTGCTGGTGGTGTTTTGGCAAGCTCTACTGAGATAAGCAGGTTCTTTATATAAAGTTGATGCAAGGATAGCTAGAGTGAGACTTCTCTGTCCTCTGGCACAGAAGCCTATGTGCTCCTAGGGTTCTAGTAAGATTTGGTACTTCTTTATTTACATTTCTAATCATAGCACTGGCCAAGTAGGATGAGCTGTCTCTTCACATGTTCAGTCTTGGACATACAGCCAGCATTTCAACTGTATTTCTCAAACATTGTATAATTAACAATTGCTGAGTACATTTTTCTCTAGCAATTGTGCTTTCATTTTTATTTTCCATTTCGATGGAACTTTTGCAACTTACTTTGCTACAGATTCACATCAGCAGAATTATTTTCTAAATATTTAATCACAGTACAATATCTACCTATTGAAGAACTTTTCTCAGAAAAAAATCTACAAAATGTACAGTATTCACTGGCAGATATTACTCAATGTCTCCCAATACACACACGTCCTCATTTTTAATTGTCTACCTGTGATATTTTCTAATGGTTAATTGCATCCAAAGGCTGAAATGTTTTCACATCACCAAAGGCCATGTGCTGTATTAAGGCTCCAGTCTCTCTAATGTTTTAGGCATAGCTGGATACAACTAGTCCAGACTTAAATATCTGTTAAGGGTGACAGTTTCTGTGCAAATTTCTAAATTGTAATCCCTCAGTTTTATTGTTGCATATTGTTTCTAACAGCTAAAGAAACTATCTTATATCAGCTCTAGGACGTGGTTAAATCACATAATTTTTCCATTTATCTAGTATGTTTGCAAAAAAGAATTTCTATAGAAAGGATAAAAATATCTGTCATATATGCAAGTTCCTTATAACAATGTCCAAAGTAGATTTCATCTTGGTTTCTCATTAACTCACAGAATGCATTGAGGAGGCGCATGAGCAGACTACTGGTTATAACAACAGACTGCAAAGTAGAAAAAGCAATCTTCAGATCCTGCTTCTCCCACTGGCACTCCTTGTGATCTTGAGCAAATCACATTGGGGCCGATGCAAAACAGTGCGCTCAGCCAAGCGCACTGTTTAACCCATGGTTGGATGTGCGATTTGGATGCGCGTCCACAGCCCCTTATGTTATAAGGGGATTAGCGCATCCAAAACCCCGCAAAACTAATAGTGCTCTTCAGATGCAAATGCCTATTGATGAGGCTATTAGTTATTCTCCCCAAATCTAAAAAAAAATGTGCACCTGACCCATACATTTTAATGCTCAGAAATTAACGCCTGCCCAGAACAGAACCTCTCTCTCTTACCTAGTAGAACTTTTGCTGAACTGAGCATGTTCAGTAATTCTTACCCAGGTGCTGTCTTGTGAGCTCCCTCAATCTTTTTTTTTTTGTCCAAACGGATGTGAACCTATCTCTCTCTTTTTTTTTTTCTGTGACTATCTTTAAAACCTTTTTCTTTAAAGTTGCCTTGCTACCTTAGTAGCCTCCAAGCAGCATGGACCTCGGCCACGTCTGGAGGACGCGGCCACGCCCCCGGACCGCCCCGGGCCGAAACCACGCCCGCCCCCGAAATGCCGCGCCCCGCCCCGCCCCAAAACGCAGCGTCAATTGGCCCCGCCCCCGACACGCCCCCGACAAAAAAACACGGGACTTACGCGAGTCCCGGGGCTCTGCGCACGCCGGCAGGCCTATGGAAAATAGGCGCGCCGGCGCGCAAGGCCCTGCTCGCATAAATCCGGGTGGATTTACGCGAGCAGGGCTTTTAAAATCCGCCCCTTAGGGTCAAGTAAGCAAAAGTATGCATTGTAAAAGAAGAGGTTCCACTCTGAAGAGATGTTATAGCAGCTGGCATGCAAAAAGACTGAGCACCATTGATATATGTTTCATTGGCATCGTCAGTGTCCTCAATGTATGGGACATCAGCACCATTGGCGCCGTTGATGCATGATGCATTGGTGCTATTGACGCCTAGTGCATGACACCATCGAAATATGGTGCTTTAGTACCATTGACACACAGTGAATTAGTACAGTAGTGCTGAAGAAAAAGTCCATGGTGCTTTTGACACATAAGTCCAAGTGCAATCAAACTACAAGGCACCAGTCACATTCAATCATAAATCCTTGTTGCATTGAGCCCCAAAATATAAAGTGCATTGTTGCTCATCTTTATCATCAGGGTAGGTTGCTCCATCATCCATACATAGTGCTGCAGTGCTTCCAACACAGTTATATGCTGCACAGAATTTTGACAGGGGCAGAGCGGGATACAGTATGCCTAAACCCACCAATTACTAGATCCCTTAAACCAACACTATTATTAGAACAAGGATCATGTCTTGAGTCTCCCCAAGAAGAATTCCCAGTATCCCCAGTTCAGGTGGATACTCCATCAGAACCCTCGCGAGGTGGTTCTAATCCACAGCATTTGTTTGCAGTGGTCCATTCAGTCCGAGGATCTCCATCAGGACTTTATCCCTCTGAGGTGAGTGAAGACCCCCTTCTACTTCATTGGGGCCTGGATCAGTGTTCCCAGACCTCTAAGCTCTGAAGAAGCCTTCTAGACCCTCTGAAAAAAATTGAAAGAAGCAGCTACAAAGGTAAAAAATGTGCAAGAGGTGTGGATATTGTTAAAAAAAAATACCATCCTAGAAGCATAGTACAGACGTATTCCACATGTTAAGAAAGGTGGAAGGAAGGCAAAATGATTACCAGCATGGTTAAAAGGTAAGATGACTGAGTCTATTTTAGCCAAAAGATCTTCTTTCAAAAATTGGAAGAAGGATCCAGCAGAAGAAAATAGGATAAAGCATAAGCGTTGGCAAGTTAAATGTAAGACATTGATAAGACAGGCTAAGAGAGAATTTGAAAAGAAGTTGGTCGTAGAGTAAAAACTCACAGTAAAAACATTTTTAAATATATCCAAAGCAGAAAGCCTGCGAGGGAGTCAGTTGGACCGTTAGATGATCGAGGGATTAAAGGGGCACATAGAGAAGATAATGCCATCGTGGAAAGATTAAAACATTTCTTTGCTTTGGTGTTTACTGAAGAGGATGTTGGGGAGATACCCATTCTGGGTAATGATTCACATGGAGTGAACTAAATCATGGTGAACCTAGAAGATGTGGTAGACCTGGTTTACAAACTGAAGAGTAGTAAATCACCTGCCTTGATGGAATACACTCCAGGGTGTATACTAGGGCAGCGGTTCTCAACCAGTGCGTCGCGACACACCAGTGTGTCGCCAAGCACCGGCAGGTGTGTCGCGTGGCTCCCGGTCCCTCCCGCTGCTCGTTCTTCCCTGCTGCCGTTGCCGCCGGGCTATCAGCACGTTCAAGCCCAGCGGGAACGGCAGCGGTGCAAAAAAAAAAAAAAAGCTGTGGCATCCGCGGCTGCCCTTTTCTTCTTCCCGCGCCTGCATCCCCCCCCCCCCCCCCCGGACCCGGAACAGGAAGTGATGCGCGGGAAGAAGAAAGGCCGTGCCGCGTGATAAACTAGCAGGCACGGCCTTTCTCACGCGGCACGGCCTTTCTTCTTCCCGCGCACCACTTCCTGTTCCGGGTCCGGGGTGGGGGGGGATGCAGGCGCGGGAAGAAGAAAGGCCGTGCCGCGTGATAAACTAGCAGCGGCCGCTGCTAGTTTATCATGCGGCACGGCCTTTCTTCTTCCCGCGCACCGCGTATCACTTCCTGGTCCGGGGGGGGGGGGAAATGCAGGCGCGGGAAGAAGAAAAGGCCAGCCGCGGATGCCACAGATTTTTTTTTTTTTTGCACCGCTGCCGTTGCCGCCGGGCTATCAGCACGTTCAAGCCCAGCGGCAACGGCAGCGGTGCAAAAAAAAAAAAAAAATCTGTGGCATCCGCGGCTGGCCTTTTCTTCTTCCCGCGCCTGCATTCCCCCCCCCGGACCAGGAAGTGATACGCGGTGCGCGGGAAGAAGAAAGGCCGTGCCGCGTGATGAAGTAGCAGCGGCCGCTGCAGCATCGGCCCCCAAGCTATTGCAGCAGACGGTAATCGGGAGAGGAGAGAGCAGCAGGAGCCTCCCGCGATCGATGGAATTCTTCCTTATTGGCCTGCGGGGGCTGGAGGAGGAGGAGCAGCTACCGTTGGGGGGGGGGGGGGGGAGGGAGAGAGAGAGGAAGTGAGTGACAGAAAGAGAGAGAAGCAGCCAGCCAGCCTGTGTGTGAGAGAATGTGTGTGATTGAGAGCCTGTGTGTAAGTGAGAGAATGTATTTGATCGAGAGTATGTGTGTGATTGAGAGAAACTGGTCAGAGAGCTGATGTATGTGTATATGTGAGAGACAATGAAAGTGACTGCTCAAGGAGATGACTGATGTGTATGTGAGACAGTCAGGGATGTGTGTTTGTGTGTGTGTGAGAGAGAGAGAGAGAGAGAAAAAGCATGGAAGTGAGAAATCTGGGTATGTGAGAAAGCATGGGAGTGGGAAGCCTGTGTGTGTGCATGTATATGAGAGAGACTGGTTGGTAAGGTGACGGTGTGACTGGTGTGTATGTGAATGTGAGAGAGAGAATGTGATTCAGGGAATGAGAAGCCTGTGCACGTGGAGAGCGAGCATGGAAATGAGAGAGAGAGACTGGTGTGTGTGTATGTGTGTGTAACAGAGAAAGTGATTATGGGAATGAGAAGCCTGTGCATGTGAAGAGAGTGAGCATGGGAGTGAGAACCTGGGTGTGTGTGAGACACAGCATGGGAGGGAGAAGCCTGTGTATGTAAGACAGAACATGGAAGTGGGAAGCCTGTGTATGTGTGTGTATGCATGCATGAGAGAGATCAGGTGACGGGTGTGGGTGTGTGTGTATGTGTATGTGGGAATAAGAAGCCTGTGCATGTGAAGAGTGAGCATGGGAGTGTGTGAGATACAGCACGGGAGTGAGAAGCCTGTATATCTGAAAGAGAACATGGGAGTGGGAAGCCTGTGTGTGTGTATGCATGAGAGAGATCAGGTGACGGGTGTGTGTGTATGTGTGAGAGAGAGAAAGTGATTATGGGAATGAAAAGCCTGTGCAGGTGAAGAGTGGGCATGGGAGTGAGAAACCTGTGTGTGTGTGAGACACAGCATGGGAGTGAGAAGCCTGTATATCTGAAAGAGAACATGAGAGTGGGAAGCCTATGTGTGTGTGTATATGCATGAGAGAGATCAAGTGACTGGTGTGTGTTTGTGTGTATGTGAGAGAGAGAAAGAAAGTGATTATGGGAATAAGAAGCCTGTGCATGTGAAGAGTGAGCATGGGAGTGTGTGAGATACAGCACGGGAGTGAGAAGCCTGTATATCTGAAAGAGAACATGGGAGTGGGAAGCCTGTGTGTGTGTATGCATGAGAGAGATCAGGTGACTGGTGTGTGTGTATGTGTGAGAGAAAGAAAGTGATTATGGGAATGAGAAGCCTGTGCATGTGGAGAGAACAAGCATGGGAGTGAGAGACTGGTGAGTGTATGTGAGAAAGAGAAAGTGATTATGAGAGTGAGAAGCCCATATATGTAAGTGGAACACGGGAGTGGGAAGCCTGTGTGTGTGTGTATGGCATGAGAGAAACTGTTCAGGAAGGTGACTGGTGTGTTTGTCAAAGACTGGGAGATGATTGGTGTGTGAGAGACAGAAACTGGTCATGGGGGCATGACTGGTATGGTGTGTGTGTGTGAGAGACATGGGCCCTAAGGAAGAGGACCATGAGTATAGAGCTTAGCCACTACTGCTGCTTCTGGTGTGTGCTACAGCCTGCATGGAAGAGGAGTAGGACAGCTGCTGGAGGGGGTAAGTAAAGGTGGCTTTTTAAGTTTATTTTTCTTGATTGACTGCCATTTTAATTATTTAATATTATGTGATGTGTCTGCTTTTTTTGAAATATTTTATTGGTGTTTGGAGAATTTTTAATAGTTTTTATGAGTTTTTAATTGTTGGATGTTATTCTGTTCATAGTTGTTGTGAAACATTTATTCTGCTTATTAGTATAGTTTTACAATTATTTCTGTGTGGGGATCTATAGCTGCTTGTTAGTTCTGTTTTCCTAATAAGAGGTGTATTGGTTTTTAGGGCCTGATTTTAATATTTATAGTGTTGCCTTTTCATAGATAGGGTTGCTCCTGTTTGAGTGTATTCCATAATACAGGTGTAACTGTGTGTGGATTAGTTTATGTGCATTACTACAGATCCTGGGAGTATGTTAGGTCGGTTCTGTGTCTGTTACAGAGATATTTTACTAGCATGTAAGTGTTTTATCAGTCTTATTTGTTGCGTTTTCTCAAGAGGACATGCATTGGTGGTAAACTGCTGTCTTTTCATAAGTAGGGCTATTGAGCCTGAAAGTAGAAGGAGTTTGAGTTGCTGTTACTGAGATGACACCAGAACCAGAATATCTTTTTTGTAGATGAGTTGAATGGGGAATGTCATAATTCTGCTTTACATCCATTATTGTGGATCAGGGGGGTTCCCGTGGATGCAAACTGTACATTTACATCTAGCCCTGTGACGATCATGGGTCAGTGTGTCACGCATGTGAGAACCATCTGTCAGGTGTGTCCCGACAGAAAAAAGGTTGAGAACCACTGTACTAGGGTGTATAGCAAAAATTTAATTACATATCTATTAATACACATTTGTAACCTATCATTAAAATTGTACCTGAAGACTGGAGGGTGACTGATGTAACCCCGATATTTTAAAATGGCACAAGAGGTGATTCGGGAAACTACAGACCAGTTAGCCTGACTTCAGTGCCAGGAAAAATAGTGAAAAGTGTTCTAAAGATCAAAATCACAGAACATATAGAAAGACATGGTTTAATGGAACAAAGTCAGCATGGCTTTACCCAAGGCAAGTCTTGCCTCACAAATCTGCTTCACTTTTTTGAAGGGGTTAATAAACATGTAGATAAAGGTGAACTGGTGGATGTAGTGTATTTGGATTTTCAGAAGGCATTTGACAAAGTACCTTATGAGAGCTTCTAGAAAAATTAAAAAGTCATGGGATAGGTGCCGATCATGGATTACAAACTGGTTAAAACACGGGAAACAGAGTACGATTAAATGGACAATTTTCTCAGTGGAGAGGAGTAGGCAGTGGAGTGCCTCAGGGATCTTTACTTGGACCTGTGCTTTTCAATATATTTATAAATGATCTGGAAAGGAATATGATTAGTGAGGTAATCAAATTTGCAGATGATACAAAATTATTCAGAGTAGTTAAATCATAAGCGGATTGTGATAAATTGCAGGAGGACCTTATGAGACTGGAAAAATGGGCATCCAAATGGCAGATGAAATTTAATGTGAATAAGTACAAGAAGATGCATATAGGGAAAAATAACCCATGCTATAGATACACGATGTTAGGTTCCATATTTGGAGCTACCACCCAGGAAAGAGATCTAGGCGGTCAAAAAAGCAAACAATGTTAGGAATTATTAGAAAGGGAATGGTGAATAAAATGGAAAATGTCATAATACCTCTGTATCGCTCCATGGTGAGACTGCACCTTGAATACTGTGTACAGTTCTGGTCGCCGCATCTCAAAAAGATATAGTTGCGATGGAGAAGGTACAGAGAAGGGTGACCAAAATGATAAAGAGGATGGAACAGCTCCCCTATGAGGAAAGACTAAAGAGGTTAGGATTGTTCAGCTTGGAGAAGAGACGGCTGAGGGGGGATGTGATAGAGGTTTTTAAAATTATGAGAGGTCTAGAACTGGTAAATGTGAATTGGTTATTTACTCTTTCGGATAATAGAAGGACTAGGGGGCACTTCATGAAGTTAGCATGTGGCACATTTAAAACTAATCGGAGAAAGTTCTTTTTCACTCAACGCATGTTTCGACCATCGCTGCCCGACGTTTCCACTCCGCCCTCCTCACCTCCTTGGTGAGTTTGATTTCTAGATAGTCTTCCACACCCAAGATCAACCAGAGCTGGGATGCTGCAGAGGCTACGTTAATAGCCACCGGGAGGTAGAAGAGGGGGTCCTGATCATCCATAAGGGTGACACCTGTTGGTCTTATTTATACCCCCTAATACAAGACCATTGGGAGGGGTTAAAAAATACAGGAAAAATTCCCCCCACTTGAAATAAACAAGCAGTACAACCCCTCTGATTTTTACTTTTATTTCCCCTTATACTTAATATTTGATCCTATTTCATTTTGCTCTTATGCTACAAGAGTTCTGCCCCCATAACCTCATATAGTTCTTTTCCTTCAATAGAGCTTAATGTCTTACCTCCTGTGGCTATGAAAAGCACCAGTAAGAAACCTCAACAAGTTGAAAACACTCAAACAAATCTTTGATTGAGCTCCCAGAAAAGTATGCTCACAAAATACTCAGACTTTCAGAAATACAGTCACAGCCTGCAGATTACAACAGTTTACTTTTTCTGCAGTTTTGTTTGCTTATTTCTATGTCCTCGCTTTGCTCCTTCGTGCCTCCAGCAGCGTGAACATTGTCCCCATTTATCCAGAGAGATATAGCAGAAGAGACTGATTTGCTACTTTGTTTCATATATCTAATTCCTAAATAAAATGGCTTTTGCCTAGTTGCACCTTCTATGCCTATTGCAAAAGCATATTGCTGTTCCCCGGTCACAGCAGACTCTGACACCACTAATTCCATATATAGCAGTGTCATGTGTGCCACATCTACAATAATAAATACCTTCAGAATTCTTAAAAAAAATGCTACGAAAGAGAGAGAGAGTAAATTAGTGTTACCTTAATAGCAAAAGGATTGGGGAATATTTCTTTTTTTTTTTTTGCCTTCTGTGAACCGAACAGAAACACAATAACATTGTTTTTCTTTCTGAAGAGAATGGTTAGCAGCAGTGTGACTGCTTTGCATTCAGTCTTTATGGGAGGAGCAGTTTGTTGCCTGTGGCAGCTTGAGTTGCTTGTTACATAGGATAGTTGACAAATTGATCCATCCAGTCTGCCCACTTAAGATTCTTTTGGCTATGAAGATATGAATCTCTTTATGTAAGCTAACACCAACACCCCCCTGGCCATCTTGAATTTTACCTGACTTCTCTCTGAACCCTGAACTTAATCCTGCTCTTCATATATGCCCCAAGCATGCCCATGCTTTATTAAATTGCTGGCTTCCACCACCTCCACTGGTAGGCCATTTCAGACCTAGTCATCTTCAATTTTGATTTTTACAAGACTGGTACTTAAATCAATACCCAGTCCCCCTTCCATATCTTACTACCCAGTTCTTCAACACTCCCCCACAGCCACCAACATTAGTGAAAATGTAAAAAAAAATAAATATATATATATCCAGTCTCCCCATGCTCCTTGAAGTTTGGGCTTTAAGCACGGTCCCTCTATGTAGGTTGTCCCTATTACAGAGTAAGATTATTCCAATATACTCAAGAACATGATGCAACAGAAATCTGAAACAGGATTGTATTTAGTACTCAGGCCTTTTCATCTTGTTAAAGTCTGAGATGGGGAGTGAGTAGCATCCCCTCAGAAAAAGATGAGTAACATCACCAACTGAACAGAAAGCAACTAACAAACACAGCTCAATATTAAAAACAGCACTTACAGGCCGATGAGCGTATTGTTTAACCTGAGGTTGGACGTGCGTTTTGGATGCGCTTCCCCAACCCCTTTACAAATGAATGTTGGTGAAGCTATTAGCTATTCTCCCCCGATTAAAAAAATAAATAAATAAATCTTCGCCCGATGTGCACATTTTTACTCTCAGAAATTAACACTTGCCCGGAACAGGCACTAATTTTTGAGCAGACCTAAGTGTACAGAAAAGCAGAAAATACTGCTTTTCTGTACTTCCTCTGACTTAATATCATGGTGATATTACATCAGATGAACAAAAAGGAGGATGGCATTTTAAAAAAATTGTGCCGGCAATCAGATTAGGAAAAGGGATGCTCAATTAAGAAGCGTCCATTTTCCAAACCTGTGGTTGTGCAAACGTTAGGAAAATGGATGCTCGTAAAATTGAGCATCCGTTTTCCTAACCAGCTGACCGCCGACCTTTCCTGGGTGCCTGCTGCTGAGGAGGCCCTAGGGGCACACGATTTCCCCTAGCGCCTCCTTTCTACTGCTGCAGCTGATTTAAGTATTAAATTGGGCGCCCCAGAGTGGTCGATCGGTGCACATTGGGAGAGCGAGCGCTCAGTCATGAGCACCCGCTTTCCCCACACTGATATTGCATTGGCCTGTTAGCTAAAGGACCGATGCAATACAATGCGCTCAGTCGAGTGCACTCTTTAACCCGCTGTCAGATGCAGGTTAAATAGGTGCTAATCAGCCCCCTAATGCAATAGGGGGACTAGCGCCTATTTAACGCGCGTCCGACGTGGCGTGAACGAGTTAGCGCTCATCACATGCAAATGCATGTGAATCAGGCTATTACTCATTCACTCCAAAAGCAAAAACATAAATGTGCATCTCAGATGCATATTTATTGCTCCGCTATTAACGCCTGCCTGGAGCAGGCGTTAATAGCTGAGTGCACTGAAAAAAAGTACAGAAAAGCAGAAAAAACTGCTTTTCTGTACTTTTTTTTTTAAAAGAAAAAAAATCTCTGCCGACCGCTTTGAAGACCGACGCCGATATGCTCGGCATCGGATTTCATAACCGGCTGACTGCAGTTATAAAAACCGACGCTGAGTTCATCGGTGTCAGTGTTCATAACCGGCAGACAGCCGGTAACCGTGGGATCGCGTTAGCAAGGAGGCGCTAAGTTGCACTAGCGACCCTAGTGCCTCCTTGCTAGCGTGACCCCCTAATTTGCATATTGCATTGCACCCCCCCTTGTGGGCGCCATGCATGCGTTAAGAAAGCGGGCGCTGAAAAGTCAGTGCCCTCTTTCCGCAAATAATATTGCATCGGCCCCTAAGTGTGCTACTTGTCTGGCTAGGTTTTTAGCCGGACAAGTCAGAGGTGGAGAATGAGCGGATCGGGATGGAGTTGAGTTGGCTGGATAAATTAACCAGCTAACTCGATATTCAAAGTTAACCAGCTGATTTATGTGGCCATTCTGGTCATGCCAAAGGGCTATCCTAAAGCTAGCTGGTTATTCATAACTGGCTAACTTTAAGATAGCTGGGTATATTCAACAGTTTGGCTGTGATGCTGAATATACAGCACTAGTCAGCCAGTTATGTATAACTGGCTGACTAGTGGAGCCACACAGCAGCTGAATATGGACCTCTCAATATATAGGACAGACAATGAGATTAAACATTTTTCCTCTCTTACTTGAGCTCCTTAAACAAAACAATGCTAATAAACGGATTTATAACAACATGCAGTTTCCAAAATATCAGATTTTAACTCGTATCTCAACATACCTCCTTAATAGACAGTGAGAGCACTAGATTCATTTTACTTAATAGTTTACTATGCTGCTTCTTGGTGAAGATCTGTTAGAGCATCTGCTATCATGTCCTGTGTACAGCAATATTGCAGGTCTATTAATCCTTGTTTCTGTGAATCTCTCTGGAAGTATTTCACATCTAGAAGTTTAGGTCTGGGATCAATTTTTTTTTTTTTTTAGTTTGTGCATGAGCAATATACACTGCCTTGGCTGTCTTCCAGAATCTGTGGAGGTTTATTCAGATCTTGGCCCAGGTCTGTGAGCAACTATCACAGCCAAATTACCCTCTTGATTAGCTTATGCACTAGCTATATACTTTGCCTCTGGCATTTCTTGTGTTCTTATATGTTCTGTAGAGGAAAGCATTACTGAAGTCCATTTCCCATTATACCAACTAATAAGTCCTCTTCCGAACAGAAGTAGGTAACCACTGGTAGAATTTCTGTCAGAATTGTCTAGAGCTCAGTCTGCAATCATACATCCAGTGATATTACATTTACAAGTTGTTGGAAATTGTACTTTAATGTGCATGATTCTCTTCAGATAGCAAATACATCTCTTTATCACATTCCAATCCTTTTGGCATGGCATTGAGACCTTTTTGCATAAGAAACCTATTGCTGCTGGTCTTGTAATGATAATGATATACACAGTAGCACTTTTCCTGTTGTCTTTCTGTATTGTTGATTAACTGCTTGCAATGTGCTTTGTTTAGTTTATTAGTTTTCTTTATTAGACTTACTATACCACCTTTCTTATAATACTCAAAGCAGTCTATTTCAGGTAGCTGGTTTCCAAAGCAGTGCTTGCTGCCTTTACAAATTTTATCCCAAAACTCTCAATTGTTTCTTCTATTTTGTGTCTTTGGTTGAGAACACAGCTGCCATCCTTTTTCTCTCTCTACCTATACTCCTAGCTATCCTGATTTAATGTTTTTATTATTCCATAGTCATCCTCTTCTCATTTAAAACATATCACCAGGTCATCAACATATATTAATAAAAAAATATATATCTGTCATCCAGTCTCTTTAAATACAGATAAGGACCTGCTTTAATTCTTGTGAAATTTCTTTTGTGAGTGCATTGTTTGTTTTTGTGTTTTACACTTTGGCAACTTGCTTGAGTCTGTATATGTCCTTTTGTAGTTTGCAGATGTGGTTTGTATTTTCTGTATCTTTAAATCCTGGTAGCAGTTTCATGTAGATGTCTTCATTTGGTTTCCCTTGTAAGAACACATTTCACATCCAGATGCTTAATTTGCATTCCCTTTCCTACTGTTACACTAAGGGGTGAATTTTCAAAACTTTAAGCATGTAAAAAGCACATCACACATATGTAGCCTCTACTTACATAATATGTATTTTATACAAGTAAAACATATGCATATATTTTCACTTTCGTGTGCATGTACTATATACAAAAAAAAAAAAAAGATGGTATAGGGACTTTCCCAGGTGGGGTTCAACACTTATGTGGGTAAGTTGCTATTGTAAAAGACACTTACGCACAAACATTTGTCAGCTCACTCATGTACTTTTATGCCTGCTAAATATCTGACATAAATGATATTAAATGTGTATATTATGTAGTACTGACTGGGTGGAAGGTCTAGGGAGGAGTTTAGACTGAAGAGCCAGGAAGGCCTTGATGACTTAGAAAAAAACTGGGTGAACTGGTAGACCAAGTGGTAAATTGGTTAATTTAATTTACACGTGCATGTTTTAAAAATGGCTGACTGGAGGTCACGGGAACAATGAGCTGAAGCAGACATGAGTTTGCTTGGCTCAGCAAGCTACATTCTATACCTTTTGCATCTGCTACTGAAAGTTATTTTGAGGGGGGAAGAAAGCCATTTAACTGCTTGGAGGCGGCTTGCCCAGAGATGAGCACAAGATTGACCAGAAAAAGAAAAGTTCTGGTCCGGAGAATCTAAGATGGCGGATGCACGTGATGGCAACAAATGAACGCACCACTGGTGATTTGATTTGGAAGGTAGCTGTCTTGGTAACCAGTGCATTAAAATCTGATTTTGATAAGATATATGATGATTTGGGAGTACTAAAGATGGTGATAGAAGATGTGGGACAGAGTGACAAACAGGTTGAAAGCTGTGTCTCCATGAAAAGATGATATGCTGAGCTTGCAGCTCAAAGTGAAAGAGCTGGAGAAGCATAAAACAGAGATTGGGACTAAGCTAGAGGATCTGGAAAATAGATGCATACTGAATGGTGCAGGATTTGTACAATTTTGGCAAGATACAATTGAGACCTATAAAAATGAAGTGGAGGTTGCAAGTTCTTTATTGGTAAGGTCCTCTGAGGTGGTAGAAGTAACCGCTGTTGATGTGGGATGTTCAGAAAATTTTGGTTTGGAGGGATTTTATTCTCTGGGTCTGACAGAGTTACATGTAAAGGAACCACGTGTAGGTATGACTCTTGTTCTTTTCTGATAAAACAAGCCCCGGAAGATTTAAAAAGAGGAGGTTTGCAACTTGTAAATACATCTTTGGTGGAGGGTTGTGTACCAGACTCATTGAAGCAGTTGCTTATTTCTCTTCTTCTTTTGAAGAAATCTTCTTTACATTGTGAGAGGTGGGCTAGTTATAGACCAGTGGCTAGTAGGCCTTTTTTTGGCTAAGGTTGTGGAATAAACAGTGTGTAAACAATTAACATATTTTCTAGAAGAGGTGCAGGGGTTAGACATCAATCTGGTTTTCGAAAAGGTTAGTTCAGAGACAGTAGTGGTAGAAGTAAATGATCTGGTGCTACAGATGAAGAAAAAACATAACTCAGTTATTTTGATTTTATTGCATTTGATCAGTGCTTTTTAGAGATGTGAATCGTGTCCTCGATCGTCTTAACGATCAATTTCGGCTGGGAGGGGGAGGGAATCGTATCGTTGCCATTTGGGTGTTTAAACTATCGTGAAAATGTTAAAATCGTGAGCCGGCACACCAAAACACCCTAAAACCCACCCCGACCCTTTAAATTAAATCCCCCACCCTCCCGAACCCCCCCCAAAATGCCTTAAATTACCTGGGGGTCCAACGGGGGTCCGGAATGGCCTCCTGAAATCGAATCGTGTTGTTTTCAGCCGGCGCCATTTTGCGCCGCCATTTTGCAAAATGGCGGCACAAAATGGCGCCGGCCATAGACCAACATGATTCGACTGCAGGAGGTCGTTCCGGACCCCCGCTGGACTTTTGGCAAGTCTTGTGGGGGTCAGGAGGCCCCCCCAAGCTGGCCAAAAGTCCCTGGGGGGTCCAGCGGGGGTCCGGGAGCGATCTCCTGCCGCAAATCATTTTTCCGTACGGAAAATGGCGCCGGCCATACGCGTATGGCTGGTTTTCCCGCCCTCCCCCTTCCCCTCCCCCTTCCCCCGATTTACGATTTTTTAACGATAAATCAGGGGAATTGTTATTGTATCGTGGCCCTAACGATTTTTGACGATTTAAAATATATCGGACGATATTTTAAATCGTCAAAAAACGATTCACATCCCTAGTGCTTTTAACCTGCT
Source organism: Rhinatrema bivittatum (assembly GCF_901001135.1). Classification (NCBI taxonomy): domain Eukaryota; kingdom Metazoa; phylum Chordata; class Amphibia; order Gymnophiona; family Rhinatrematidae; genus Rhinatrema; species Rhinatrema bivittatum. The sequence continues at coordinate 430,581,966 of NC_042617.1, forward strand.
GGACCAGTGCCTACCGTTAGAAAGATGTAGAGTTTTAGGTATAGGGGGGAGGGGGCCAGGCTTTGAGCTGGATGAAATCATTCTTTCAGATACAATGACAATAGTAAAAGTTAGAGATTAATTTTCAGAGCTGTTTTCCATTCAGTGTGGAGTTCCACAGGTGACACCATTGTCACCTCTACTTTTCAATATATTTTTACAGCCATGAGGTAAATGTATTCATTCTCTGGTGTTTGAAGTTTTTATTTATGCTGATGACATTCAACGTATCTGGCCAATAGGACCTGATTTTAATTATTGTATGAGACAGGTTCAAGAGATGCATATAATGATTTTAAACTTGCTTAGAACGCTGTAAACCTATCTTAAATGGGTCAAAGACAGAATGGATTTTAATTCAGGGAAAAGATTCTCCATTGCCATTAATATCCTTCAAGGTTAAGGATACCATAGAAGGTTAGAAATTTGGGAGTTCTTATTGATGACAAGCTAACATTTGAGTTCCATATTTTTAAAATATTCAAACAGGTATTTTTTTAAATTGTGCAAACTTCATAGAGTGGTAGGTTTCTTAAATTTGCCAGTATTTCAAATAATGGTATAGGTGTTAGTAACTCCAGTATTTGATTATTCTAATGGGGTATTGATTAGTGGTGTGCAGTCATTTGCAACGAAATAGGAAATAAAGATGATATTTCCTATTTCATTGCATTGCGGGAAGGAAAACCCACAAAATTTTGTGTGGTTTTCTTATCGGTTTTTTTTGTTTTTTTTTTTGGGGGGGAAGGCACATCTACCTAGAAAAACAAACCCCAAACCCACCCCACCCTTTCAAGTTTAATTAAATACAACTCCCCCCCCACCCTCCTGACTCCCCCAAGACTTGTTGAAAGTCCCTGGTGGTCCAGCGGGGGTCCCGGGAGTGATCTTCTGCTCTTGGGCTGTTGGCTGCCAGTAATCAAAATGGCGTCGGCGGCCCTTTACTCTTACCATGTGATAGGGGCTACCAGTGCCATTGGCCTGCCCCTGTCACATAGTAGGAGCAATCGATGGCCAGTGCCTTCTTAAAAAATCCTTGTGGCACTCCATTTAACACTGTTCTCTCTTCAGAGTAGGATACATTTACCATTAGACACTGTCTTCTATCCATCAACCAATTTGTAATCCAAGCCACCACCTTGGCGTTCACTCCCAAGCTTCTTATTTTATTCAGAAGCATCCTATGTGGGATCATATCAAAACCCTTGCTGAAATCCAAGTAGATCCCATCGAGCACTCTTCCTTGATCTAATTCTTTAGTCATCCAATCAAAAAAATGAATCAGCTTTGTCTGAGAGGACCTTCCCCTGGTGAATCCTCAGTCTTTTTTCATCTGAGCTACAGTGTAGATGTATACCCTTCTCCTGGTTTTACTTTGGTTACATTTTTCACTATAGATTTTTTCTTAGAAACTGCGTGCACTTTCTGGTCTTTTAGACATCTATGGATCCTGTATGCTTCTCCCCTGCTTTAACAACTGGTATACTATTATTATTTATAGAATCTAATATACTGCCTATAAAACAGCTTATCCACATGGTTTACAATAAAAGATACATGCAACCTAAAGCAAAACCAGCATTAAAAAAACAAGATAACAGACTAGACATGACTGGTCAGATAATACTGATAACTGAAAAATAATTCTGCAGTATAATACTTAACATTCAAAAGTCTGACTAAAGAGCCAACTAACTGAAATGCAAGGGATGTTGGGTAATGAAGAAGCATTATGGCTGTCCTTAAAAAAGAAGATGGTGCTTCCATTTACATCGGTGTGGTCTACAGGCCTCCTATTCAGACAGAAGAGCTGAACAGAGATCTGGTCGAAGACATTACATTCGATTATACATCTCTACTCCTTCGCAACTTTAAATATCTATCACTCAAAATAAAATAATATTAGCATTTATTCAGCAGTCCAAATGCCAGATCAGGGCTATCCAGTCTTTTGGAACAAGTTCTACATGTATCCCTATCTACGAGTTGGTGAGTAATTGTATATGTGTATTCAGTGCACAGTGCTCCTGGCTCTCAGAGAATGAGTCCAATCTCTGGAGGCTAGAGTGGGAGATCTGGTAGAGCTGAGGCAGACCAAGAGGCTCATAGAGGAGATCTAGAGAAACACAGTAGCAAAGACCCATCTCCAGTCCTGTAGCCTCTGTGTTGCCTTGAAGAAGCCAGGTCACCTGGAAGGAAAGCATTACCTTGGTGAGCAGGAAGTGATCCTATAGCTGGGACCTGCTCTCAATGTGATGCAGTATCCTTTCATGCCAAGGACGAGTCTCCAAGGGCTTGTGCCCAGAAAGGAAGACTTTGGATGGTCATTGCAGTTGGTGATTTGATCATTAGGAATGTAGATAGCTGTGTGGCTGCCTGGTGTAAAGGTGATGGACCTCATATGTCACCTAGATAAGATTTCAGATGGTGTTGTTGGGGAGGAGTCAGCTGCCCTGGTACATGTGGGTATCAACTACATAGGAAAGTGAGGGATGGAGATTCCAGAAGATAACTTTAGGATTTTAGGTAGAAAGTAGAAATCCAGAACCTCTCTGGTAACATTATTGGAAAGGAGTACCAACAGCTCATGGAGGAATTGGATGAGTGGTGTCCTGTGTGAACGGCACATGGGTGGTGGTAATGATGTGGTCGAGGATAATCGTAAAAGAAGGGGGTTGGGAGGTCTTGGACTCTCCTGGATGGGATCCAGGAAGAAGTAGGGATGCTTGGCCCAGTGGGTCCAAGCTGAGGGGGGGAGTATGTGAGGCAGTGCCTCTAGTGTTCCCCTATTTACCAGTGCAAGACCAGACTAGATTTATGGTCAACTTTAAATACCTTAAGGAGAATATGGATGGGAAAAGTGAAAATACACATGGATTTTTGACTTATAAAATACGGAATACATGAGTAGATGCTACTTACCTGCTTTAAAGACATATCTATTTAAGCTAGCTTTTGAAGGAACCTAAAAGCACATGAAATGTTAGCATTTCATTAATTTTGTCTTGCTTGTTATAAGATTTTATTTACTGTATGTATATTGTGATCCACTGCAAACTACTTTGATATATGTGGACAATAAATCAATTTTAAATAATTAAATATATATATGCTAATTTTTATATATGTAATCTTTTGAAAATTCACCCCTAAAGGTTTTAGGCATTCCAACACATAGGCAAAGTAACAATTCAACCCACAATCTCTCTCCGCATACAGGATTTAAATCACAAATTCCCAAACAGCGGTACTTACAATTTGTTTTAACCCAGCAGCAGAGGTAGTTCCTTATTTCAGTAGTCCTTCAGGCATGGATGCCAGCTAGATAGGTCCTTATCCAGGACTGCCTTTCTCTACCTTCTGCGTACTGCATCATGTTGGATGGAAGAGCCTTCAAGTTTCCAACTTAGTTGCCACAAACACCATTTCTTTCCCTACACAAAGTTACTTCTGCATCTAATTCCCTCAAGGCACTTAGCTCCCTGGTATAGGAAGCCTTGTGTAGGGCCTGCCAGGCCTGAGACATATTTGAATGCAGAGAAGCAGATTCCAAGGACGGGGAGCAGTTTGCCCTTATGGATTACAATAAGCTGAGCAAGCTGTTTTCACATCTGTCTGTTAAGTTAGGCTTTCAGGTCTCCGCTTCCATTTTGCTGACATCTCCATGTTTCCAAAAGCAGAAATAGTAAACATGGAAAGTATGCACATACTTTACGCCACATAATAAAAGTGCATGCTTACTCTTGAAAATCTGTGTTTTGAAGTCTAGTGGTGAAGATATGTATTCTTATAAACTGTGCTCCTGCAGAAACAATTCTATATAAATCTGCTAATGGAGTAAGATTATTTTGGAGAGGAAACCATAAGGACTTCTCATGCACAGGAAAGGTTATTTTCTCACATATCAGGCACATAATTTTGTGAAAGTATAGCCTTTTACAAAATTGCTTGCCTGATATGTGGGTACGTTTATGCACATTTGTCGTATCTCTGCTCATGTTTACCCAGAGTGACTTGAAGTGTTCCCTGGGGCATGGGTGGGAATGGGTTTAGGTTTGCATGCATACTTTTAGAGTTTAAAAATGTGTGGGTATTTTTCCTCCAAAACCTTATGTTCATATTTTAGCAGATGTAAGTGTATCAAGGCATATTTTCAGACTTACTTATGCTCATATTTGCTGGCTATTTTATGCATGATGTTATAAAATTCCTCCTTCAGATATCTAAATAGGCAGCCTTCAACATTTATAAAAGTATATAAAATGCATAATTTAGTTAAATGTCATACAGTGAACATTCAGGGTACGTGGAAGGACTATCAGATGTGATGAAAAGAAGGGCTGATGATAATTCAAAGACACTGACGAAGGTTTCCTCTTAACTTCTAGCTATTTTTTTACATCTATCAGAGGTCCACAATTTAACATAAAACTACTGTGCAGCTTAAAAAAAATTGTCTAAATTAGGACTGGTCTGGTCTTCATGATGTTGTTCAGTTGCTTGTAAGACATTTAGGTGGAGCTGAGGATTTTTCCTATACATTTCAAAATAGCAGCTTAGTTCTTTGAAAACTAGCAGGATGAAAACAGGAAAGCATTATGAAGTTAGTTTTGGCACAATATTAATTATGTTAGCATGAACATTTCTAGAGTTAAAGAATGAGAACATTTACTCTCTCTCTAAATCATATTTAATTTGGCAATCATAGCTAGGAAATTCTGTTTCTATAATTAAATTAGGTTAAGACACATTGATCCCCAGAGGGCAAATGACAGACTAGCTAAATTAAAATGCAAAGTCAAATAAACAGCTGGGGAATGCAGATGTAAATATAAGATTTTTGATTTGTCAAACATTATTTTATACCTTGAAGGCAATATTCCTGCAAGATACAATCAAGGTGGGTAGCATTCAAGATAGGTAAATATATCGGGGTGAACTTTCAAAACAGTGCACGGGCATACATGTGCGCACACTACCCGGCGCGTGCACATGTACGCCCGCTTTTATAACTTGCGTGCACAAGTTATAAAATCGGGGGTCGGCTTGTGCAAGGGGCTGCACAATTGTGTACCTTGTGCGTGCCAAGCCGCGCTGCCTTCCACCGTTCCCTACCCTCACACCTCACCCTTTCCCCCCTATCTTTTTCTTTTTTTTTCTGTTAATTCCAAACTTACTTCAGCCCTGGGGCTGAAGTAAGTTTGTGCACTGGCCAACTGCCGGCAAGCGATCCCCCCGCTGTGTCGGAGGCCTCTGGACCACCCTCCCCTTTCCTGCCCCTTTTTGAAGCGTCGGGACTTATACACGTCTCGGGGCTTTACGCGTGTTGCTGGGCCTTTTAAAAATAGACCCGGCATACGTAGGTCCAGTTATGCGCATAAATCCTCCGGATTTACGAGCGTAGCATTTTGAAAATCCGGCCCATTATTCATAGCTCACATAGATAATCACAAAGATTTTATCAGAACTATATATGACAGGGAGTGGGGAATTAGTTGAATGGGCGATTTCCCCAACAGGAGCAGGGTCTTTCACCTGACCTGGCTCCTCACCCTTGGGTTCAGGCCGCAGGTTCTGGTGGCTGGCAGGGCTTTCCGGGAGCAGTACATGGCTGGCAGAAGTCTGGGCAGGTAGCATTCAAAGTCAGTGTCCGAGCAGGAGGTCAAGTCAGGCAGTGAACAGATGAAGTTAGGGTCCAAGCAGAAGGTCAAGGCAGGCAGCAAATAAGTGAGGTCAAGGCCAGCGATGGTCCAAGTCAGCAACAAGAATAGTCAAGGCAGCAAAGGGGAAATAGGTGGTTGCTAGGGACTGGCACAGGAAACAAGTGCTGGAAAAGGAAACAGGAACTGGAACAGGAAGCAAGGCCTGGCTCTGAAGGCCCACAGGGGGAAGGGACCCCAGAGAGGACCAGGCATGACAAGACAAGAACTGGACAGGACCACAAGGATAGGGCAAATAATATATGAACACTGGCTAACAGAAAACTAATGCAAAGCAATATTCATACAAGACAAGGGAGAAACAGACAAAGAGGCCTATGCAGGTCACAAAGTAAGTCAGAGCAAGACTAGTAGGCCTGAAGGTCACAAGACAGGGCAAGAAGGGCAAAGAAGTTGCAATACAAGTCAGGGAAGCCAAGGCAGCTTCGTGGCAAAGTAGGAAGGCCAAGGAGGCCACAGGACAAGGCAAATCAAGAAAGCCACAGGGGCTCCATAGTAGCAAAGCAAGGCAAGGTGGGTCAATGCAAGAAGCCAAAGTGACTTGATTAAAAGGCCTCAAGTTGTGGGAGAGGCAGGGCTAAATAGGACTGGCTTTGCTGAGTCATGGGATCATTAAGGAAGTAGCTAGAGTGAGAAAAAGCATGGTTTCTTGAGGACTTCTGCTGGTGGTGGTGGTGGTGGTGGTGGGGGGGCTGCCTAGCAGCCAGGATCATTACAACATGATGATGGTATATGGCAAGGGAGCATGAGGATTTCTGCCTAGTATTTCAGAAAATACAAGGACCTATAATATGGAACACCATGCCTTTAGAAATCAGAATGCAAAGAGACATCAAAACATTCAAAAAAAAGTTTAAAAACATGGCTATTTAAACAAGCATACCACAGAGAGAATGGAGAGTAGAATCCAGGGAAATGTAGAATGCGGTCAGTAGAACTCCCACACGCACACACACACACACCACCTTACTCGAATTGTGTGGTTTTTTATTATTAGATTATTAGATTGCAACAATATAAAACGAGATTTAAGTGTGAATTTATCTTACAGCTGATATAGTTAGAAGTAGACATGACATCACAAACACTAAGTAATATTTAAGATGAAACTATGTTACAGTACTTGTTGGCACCTGTTTAAGTTAATATATTATAACACATTTAAGCAAACATGTAATTTTGTACCTTATTGTGAACTGTTGTGATGGCAGCTTGCTCAACGACGGTATAGAAAAGATTTAAAAAAATAAAATAAAATAAAATAAATAGTCACTATGGGTTAAATTTTCAGAAGTTTAGTTAGGGCTTATGCTTGCAATACATGGTGGATATTCAAACAGAGACCAGAAAGCAAAGTTAGCTGAATAAACTTATCCAGCTAACTTTGGAGGTATATTCAATAGTTCAGCAACACTACTGAATATAGCTGGCTATCTTAAAGTTAGCCAGCTAAGTATAGTCAGATAATTTTAGATCAGCTCTTTAGCTTGACCAGACTTAGGGGGTCATTTATCAAAATGTGATAAGGCGTTTTCACATGCGTTAAGGGCTTATCGCATGCAAAAACGTGTTTAACACATGCGATAGCATCGTATGGTGCGATGCAAATTCAGAAAATATGAGGAGTTAGGCGCGGAGAGTGGGCTGGGTTAGCCTGTCTGCGAAGAGCTATCGCACAGCCGTAACGCCAATTTTAACTGAACAGTGGTCTCTTGTAAAGATTTGATGACCTTCGGAGTGAGGAAACTCACTCCAAGATGAGATTTGGGCAATGTTCTCTCCACCTAGCTTGATGTTACCCAGGTAGAGAGTCCATCAAGCTAGGTTGAGAGAACACTGCCCAAATCTCATCTTGGAGTGAATTTCCTCACTCTGATGGTCATCAAATCTTACAAGAGACCACTATTTTGTTCGTATGTGTCACATAGAATGTCAAAGTGGCCCCTAACCCCCTACACTCATACCTAAACCCCAGCTCGAGTTACTAGCTGGGCCTACCATAGGGATACAAATACCTACCTATAAGGATTAGGGATGTGAATCATTTTTTGACGATTTAAAATATCGTCCGATATATTTTAAATCATCAAAAATCTTTAGGGCCACGATACAATACCAATTCCCCCGATTTATCGTCAAAAAATCGTAAATCGGGGGAAGGGGGAAGGCAGGAAAACCGGCACACTAAAACCCCCTAAAACCCACCCCTGACCCTTTAAATTAAATCCCCCACCCTCCCGAACCCCCCCCCCAAATGCCTTAAATTACCTGGGGGTCCAGCGGTGGTCCGGAACGGCAGCGGTCCAGAACGGCCTCCTGCAATTGAATTGTGTTGTCTTCAGCCGGCGCCATTTTTCAAAATGGCGGCGCAAAATGGCGGCGGCCATAGGCCAACTCAATTCGACTGCAGGAGGTCGTTCCGGACCCCCGCTGGACTTTTGGCAAGTCTTGTGGGGGTCAGGAGGCCCCCCCAAGCTGGCCAAAAGTCCCTGGGGGTCCAGCGGGGGTCCGGAAAACGATCTCCTGCCGCGAATCGTTATCCGTACGGAAAATGGTGCCGGCAGGAGATCGACTGCAGGAGGTCATTCAGCGGGGGTTCCGGACCGCCGCTGAACGACCTCCTGCAGTCGATCTCCTGCCGGCGCCATTTTCCGTACGGAAAACGATTTGCGGCAGGAGATCGTTTTCCGGACCCCCGCTGGACCCCCAGGGACTTTTGGCCAGCTTAGGGGGGCCTCCTGACACCCACAAGACTTGACAAAAGTCCAGCGGGGGTCCGGAACGACCTCCTGCAGTCGAATCGTGTTGGTCTATGGCCGCCGCCATTTTGCGTCGCCATTTTGAAAAATGGCGCCGGCTGAAGACAACACAATTCAATTGCAGGAGGCCGTTCCGGACCGCTGCCGTTCTGGACCGCCGCTGGACCCCCAGGTAATTTAAGGCATTTGGGGGGCGGGGGTTCGGGAGGGTGGGGGATTTAATTTAAAGGGTCGGGGGTGGGTTTTAGGGGGTTTTAGTGTGCCGGCTGACGATTTTCACGATTTTCACGATACTTCAAACACCCAAACGGCAACAATACGATTCCCTCCCCCTCCCAGCCGAAATCGATCGTTAAGACGATCGAGGCCACGATTCACATCTCTAATAAGGATGACATTATGGCCAGTCTCTCTCTCTCTTTCTCATCGCAAATTCAGATAATGTTATCGCAATGTGCACTAACAGCGCAAATTGCGATAAACTGAATTTTTGCATAAACCAAGCCCCTTTTGCAATCACATGCGGTACTTACCGCATTTTGATAAATCCAGGCCTTAGCCGGCTAAGTCATCTAACTAACTCTGACTATCGGAGTTAGCCAGTAACTTTGGCTAACTTAACTCCTCCCAGTTATGCCCCCAAAATGTCCCTAACTTATATGGCTAAATTCTAGCCACCTAATTTATCAGCCAGCTAAAATTTAGCCAGATATGTGCCCAAATATTCATTTAGCCGGCTAACTTCTGAGTTAGCAGGCTAAATAATATGGCCCTCTACAATTTCAATGTAGGAAACTTATGTGTGTTCATTTGTTCTATGACTATATTTGTTTGCACAAAAAAGGGGATACTATTGAAGAATTTTTGTGAAGTACGTGCATATGGCTGGTTTCCAGCATGTAAATGCACATATGTCAATACATATTCTGATATATATTTACATCAAGTATTTAAATGTGCAAGTTTCAGTAACATTTTTCAGACTTTACTTCTTGGCTGGTTGTGAGGTGTTTGGGGGTTTGTGTGTTTTCATAATGTTTCAATGTGTGGGTTTGGAGAAATGTGCATCATTGAATGCAGAAGCCACACATTGTGGTTGTATAGAAAACACACAGGCCAAAGTCCACAGATCTCCTATATATTCATAATAAAAACAAAAGCAATAAACATTTGACTAATATCAGGAGCTACACTATAGCGCTATCATGAACATGCTGAAGGAGAAAGCCATGTGTCATAATGTGTCCCCAAATCTGATCCTCAAGGGCTGCAAATCAGTATGGTTTTTAGGATATCCGCAATGAATATGTACAAGATATACAGTATTTGCATACAAAGAAGGCAGTGAATGCAAATGTTCCTCATGTTTATTCATATTGGATATTCTGAAAGATCCAATTTGGCCACCCTTGTATAGGTAAATGATACAAAAATATCTTCCAGAGGACATCAGATTAGGGGATGTGTAGAGAGATTTTTTCCATTGCTCTTTGAAGTATGTAGACGTTCTCTGACTTTACAGAGGCAGAGGGCATCTCCTGGTGGGTCACCTTCCCTTTTTGGAGTTGGAATCAAAATTGGGGATCTAGACAGGCCATATATAAGTTCTTGTGATTCTTCTGATGTGGGAGGAGAAGACTTTTAGGACTGACCCTCATAAAGTAGCAGCAATAATATGAGTGATGCAGGCAAGAGACATGTATTTGTACCAGACTTGAGCCATCCGGGTCAAAAAATTGTTAAAGTGGAGGACTGGTTTATCATTCCACTTTATTAACTCTATTGACCTGCATTGCCAAAATTGATGGTTGTTGTTCCTGCTCAATAAGTCAGAAATATCCCTAGGGAAAGAGGTTCATCCTGGTTGTCCTTTATTTCTCATCCTACTCAGAGGAAGACTCTCCTCTGTGTAAAAATGTACTCCAATATTGTATATTTAATATTGAAATGCATTTTGTTTGTTATAAGAAGGGTAATCTTACAGCTCTCTATATAGTGATAAAGTCTGTGTGTAGAACGTACATGTAGATCTTTCTGAGAATTTTCAAAGTGAACTTGTGTGCATGTTTGTTTCGAAAATACTTCACTAATTGGCTAGTTATGCACAGAGTTGTCCATGCACAAATTTGTATCTGCTTCACACAGGATATAACTTGTGCATGGCAACTTATATGCATGCTTTCAAAATCAGAAACCAGAGATCAAATCCCACTGCCACTCCTTGTGACCTTGGGCAAGTCACTGTATCCTCTGTTGCCTCAGGTATAAAGAGACAGGTCAATTTAAAAAGCATCGCTTGCACAAAAATGTCCACGCACAAGCAATGTGGATTTTAAAAATCCACAAAATATGCGCATATGAATCCATGCAGGCATGAAGAAGAATAAGGGGATGGAAAAGGGGCAAGGCATGGGTTGGGCATGGGAGTATTGGGACGGGACCAAGACTTACATGAATACCACCATATTTTAAAACCAAAAACCACAGCATGCCTATGCTAGATATCTGTGTAACTACTGCTGCTCCTGATGAGGAGCAAGTCTGTAGATCTCAAGTTTTAGGGCTTATAGAACAGGGTGAGGGCTCTGGGTCAATTGGGTGGCATGCAGGATGAAGAACCAGAGCGGTTTGAAAGACCTTGACATTAACTGGACAAAATGGTAGACTAATTGGAAAACTGGGAATGTGTCTCACAAGAGCATGTTTTAAAATCCACTGACATAAGCATGTAAAAGCCTACAAAGTCCTATGGAAGACACATTGTGCTCGAGTAACCTCTTAAAATTAGGAGCATACTTACTTGCGGTTGGTGTATTTTATAACATTCACTCACAATTAAAAATCCCAATGTATCTTCGCTCAAGTGCCAATAGGCACATGTATGGACGCATATGCACTCATTTTTAAAATCTTAGGGCCTGATTTTAAAAAGCATTTACACATACAAAACTGGGTTTTACTCTAGTAAATGTACTTTATTTGAGTAAGTGGGCTTCTGAAAATCGCTACAATGTCATTGAATTGTCCATAGGATTTACTCACATAAATGCACTTTAATCAAGTAAATGGCTTTTGAAAATTGCTACGATAGTGTACTACATTTACATGTGTAACTCCTTTGAAGATTACCACCTTACAGGTGAATTTTCAAAGGAGTTACTTGTTTGTATGTAACATACTCTCAAAGCCATTTACTTGCATAACGTGCCCTTATGTGGGCAAACCCTTAAAACACCAATACATTTCATATTAGGAGAATACCTCACCTCAGTCACATATGCAGAAGATAAACAGACCTCACCAAATACAGACATGCAGACAAAAACTGAACTGGAAACCACAAGAAGCCAGACTGTATGCAGTGCAACAATGGAAAAACAGAAATATCATCATTCCTCAAACATCAAACTATAAAATCAAGAAATATAATAAATTCATAATCATAATAGTAAAATATATATTAACATTTTAAAAACAGTTGACGAATAAAAGATCAAATAATTAGAAACTCAATTACAATTTTTTTAAATTTCCCAAAAACTCTAATACAATATTTCAAAACAGCAGATACTTCAAATAACTCCAAAAAAAATAAAACTAAAAACGATTTTAAAAATGTACACTCTCCATACCTGGGAACTTTTTTATTTCAATTCACCCTGTAATTGTCATGGATTAGTGGGAGTGGGATGCACAAACTTTTTCCTCTCTTTCTCATACAAGCTCACACACATATATGCTTCCTCTCAAACATGCATAAACATATGCTCCCCCTCACACACCCAGGTATCTTCAGCTCTTCTTTGGTTGGGATGCAGGAGATGAGCATATAGGAAGTGAAAGCACTGGAATAAATAAATACCATGAGGCCAGGCACATGAGGAGGAGCTGTGAGATGGGCTTCCTCTTCTCAGTCGCAGCATGCAGGCCTCTAACTACTTCTGCCATCAGTGGGATTGGGACCACTAGCAACCACACAGGCCTCTAATTATGTCTGATGCCGCCACTTCCCCAGGTGTGCCACTCTATGCAAGTGCACAATTTGCACACCTGGTGGCCTGGTCAGCTCTGATATAAAAGCCCATGACCAATGAAGCAGCAGATTTTGCAGGTGGAAGAGAGTCACAGTAAGAACGAACTGAGACATTGTATACAGAATGCCTGAAAGAGAGAGACCGTGAGGACATCAGAACCTGCCCTGCAGAGGACTATGGTCAGCAACCAGACAACTCCCAGTTTGCCTTGATGAGAGACACCCAGTGAATTTTTTTTTTCCTATTTGTTTAGGAAAAACATGAACTGGCCTCACAGAGGTTTAGAATAAGGAAGGCAAAAAGGTTTTATTAATAACATTTTGGCATCAATTTTTGTTGTCCTGATTTGGTATTCTGAATCATAAGTCTTGGATTTTCCCCAATACTACCAGTTTATTTAAAAACATGTACAAAATTGAGTTATGCATGTACTTTTACACACACTAGCCCCTGGTTGAATATGAGCGTTTGAAGACAGACTTGTATCTGATGAAGTGAACTCTGTGCTCGAAAGCTCAGGCCTCAATAAATTGGTTAATCTGTAAAGTGCCACCTGCCTCTTGTCATTTTTTTAATTTGATTGAAGAGCTTAGCTTTAGCTAGATAGTCAACTCTCCAGGGAGATGGATTGGTATTAAGAATGGTTAATTCATTCTGCTGTCTATGGAGAACTCTGTTTATGGTAAGCAAACTTGCTTTCTCTGTCAGTAAGCAGGATTGAATTAACCATGACACATGGGGAGTCACAATCAGAGGGTTATGTGGTGGAGCACTTGTTGAAAAGCAACCTGGACATCCTCCCCCCCCCCCCCCCCCCCCAATGGAGAGTGGAATACTGGGTGAACAGGCTGTGCAAAACTGTTAGCTGAAAGTTGCTGTCACTTTTTGATAGATTGTCCAGATAGTAATGGGACATTAAGGTATGACCTGATGACCAAGTTGCAACTTTGCAGATGTTATCAATCAATTCAGCTCAGGTGAATCACTGAGGTAGCCTTGGATCTTACTTGTTGAGCTTCAACAGAGTCTGTGATCTGTAGACAAGTCAGTGCATAGCAATGTGCGATATAGTTGCTAGTCAGTTGGACAACATATGCTTGCCAACTGCTATTCCCAGTCTATTAGGATTGTAAAAGATGAAAAGTTGGGAAGCCTAGTGATGTGGTTGAGTTCCCTTCAAATAATAAGTCAAAACTCTTCTTCAGTGTAATGAGTGAAGGACTTCTTTCCTTCATGTGCATGAGGTCTTAGAAAGAACATAGGGAGCACAATTGCTTGATTGAGATGAAAAGCAGAAACTACTTTTGGCAAACTTGTGGTGAGTGTGGAACACCACTCTGTTATGGGAAAACTAAGAAACTTCATGTATGGTAAGTAATGGACTAGTGCCTGAAGGTTATTGACTCTTCTAGCCAATGGAATGATGACTAGGAACACGTCTTCCCATGTGATGAACTTTAAAGAAATCAAATCCATAGGCTTGTTATGTGGTTTCATTAGTTGTGCCAATATAACATTGAGATCACATGATGACTTGGTGACTGGAGGCCTTGTATTTCATAAGCCTTTCATGAGCTTTGACACTAAAGGTTGCATGAATATTAATCTGCCATCCACCAGAACATCTTAAGTCTCAATGGCACTGAGATGCACTTTGATGAATGATGTACTGAGATCCAAGGAGAAGAGGAAAGATAAGTACTGCAGCATTTCCTTTTCCTCACTGGCAAATGGCTCCAGGTAACTTGCTTGACATTAAGATGAAAATCTCTTTTCCATTTAAAATTGTACACTCCCCGGAGGCAATTTCGAGTGGAGAGACCTCTCTTCGAGAGAGGTATTGGCCGGGACTGAGAGCGAGGTTTTTCAGCCCTTCCGGGCTGAAAACGGAGGAAAAACAGCTGAGTGAACTTTCTTGTTGCTCCGCCCCCCCTCTGATGTCACCGTAGGGGGACGGAACTAAGCTCCTATAAGAAGCAAGAGGCTACGGCGCTGAAGCGGAGGCAATTTCGAGTGGAGAGACCTCTCTTCGAGAGAGGTATTGGCCGGGACTGAGAGCGAGGTTTTTCAGCCCTTCCGGGCTGAAAACGGAGGAAAAACAGCTGAGTGAACTTTCTTGTTGCTCCGCCCCCCCTCTGATGTCACCGTAGGGGGACGGAACTAAGCTCCTATAAGAAGCAAGAGGCTACGGCGCTGAAGCGGAGGCAATTTCGAGTGGAGAGACCTCTCTTCGAGAGAGGTATTGGCCGGGACTGAGAGCGAGGTTTTTCAGCCCTTCCGGGCTGAAAACGGAGGAAAAACAGCTGAGTGAACTTTCTTGTTGCTCCGCCCCCCCTCTGATGTCACCGTAGGGGGACGGAACTAAGCTCCTATAAGAAGCAAGAGGCTACGGCGCTGAAGCGGAGGCAATTTCGAGTGGAGAGACCTCTCTTCGAGAGAGGTATTGGCCGGGACTGAGAGCGAGGTTTTTCAGCCCTTCCGGGCTGAAAACGGAGGAAAAACAGCTGAGTGAACTTTCTTGTTGCTCCACCCCCCCTCTGATGTCACCGTAGGGGGACGGAACTAAGCTCCT
The DNA here is from genome assembly GCF_901001135.1 of Rhinatrema bivittatum. Lineage (NCBI taxonomy): Eukaryota > Metazoa > Chordata > Amphibia > Gymnophiona > Rhinatrematidae > Rhinatrema > Rhinatrema bivittatum. The sequence continues at coordinate 430,597,090 of NC_042617.1, forward strand.
ATAAGAAGCAAGAGGCTACGGCGCTGAAGCGGAGGCAATTTCGAGTGGAGAGACCTCTCTTCGAGAGAGGTATTGGCCGGGACTGAGAGCGAGGTTTTTCAGCCCTTCCGGGCTGAAAACGGAGGAAAAACAGCTGAGTGAACTTTCTTGTTGCTCCGCCCCCCCTCTGATGTCACCGTAGGGGGACGGAACTAAGCTCCTATAAGAAGCAAGAGGCTACGGCGCTGAAGCGGAGGCAATTTCGAGTGGAGAGACCTCTCTTCGAGAGAGGTATTGGCCGGGACTGAGAGCGAGGTTTTTCAGCCCTTCCGGGCTGAAAACGGAGGAAAAACAGCTGAGTGAACTTTCTTGTTGCTCCGCCCCCCCTCTGATGTCACCGTAGGGGGACGGAACTAAGCTCCTATAAGAAGCAAGAGGCTACGGCGCTGAAGCGGAGGCAATTTCGAGTGGAGAGACCTCTCTTCGAGAGAGGTATTGGCCGGGACTGAGAGCGAGGTTTTTCAGCCCTTCCGGGCTGAAAACGGAGGAAAAACAGCTGAGTGAACTTTCTTGTTGCTCCACCCCCCCTCTGATGTCACCGTAGGGGGACGGAACTAAGCTCCTATAAGAAGCAAGAGGCTACGGCGCTGAAGCGGAGGCAATTTCGAGTGGAGAGACCTCTCTTCGAGAGAGGTATTGGCCGGGACTGAGAGCGAGGTTTTTCAGCCCTTCCGGGCTGAAAACGGAGGAAAAACAGCTGAGTGAACTTTCTTGTTGCTCCGCCCCCCCTCTGATGTCACCGTAGGGGGACGGAACTAAGCTCCTATAAGAAGCAAGAGGACACGGCGCCCAAGCCGTCGGCGCCTAAGGCGCGCCCAAGGGGCGCGCCCCTCTGGCAAATTTTTTTTTCCTTGATATACAACCTTTTTTTTTTTTTTTTTATGGGAAGAAAGAGGAAAGTGAAGGTTTGGACCTCATCTCCGGGACTGCCTGTGAGGGGCCCTATGGACTCCCACATTGCAAGAGGGGTGAGTCAATCTAATATACGAACAATTCCAGAAATTTCCTTTTCATCTGGATCACCTGAAGTTTCTGAGGCTCCAGGGCCATTGCAGACTTCTCAAACGGGTATGGCTGCATCCACACATCAAGAATTGTTTGGACTGAGTGAGTTGGCAATAAATAAGGATGTGACATTTTCTTCTAATTTAATGAATGTTGGGCAACAGTTGGAATCGAGAGCGCAAGAGACGGTCATCGTTCCAACTGTTCCCCAGAATATCACTTTATCTGATGTGTGGGTAGCGGTAGATAATCTTCAGAAAATGATGTCAAATGCTTTAGAACAGAATAGAATAACCATTTCTGAGATTAAAAATGTACTGGAAGGACATAATAATCGTTTAGTTAATGTGGAGGAACAAGCAAAAGGTATGTCTTCTCAGATAGAAATAATTAAAGAAATAAATAACTCCTCAATAAAAGATAGTATAGTTATTCATAGACGGATAGAAATCTTGGAAAATCAAAATCGGAATAGAAACTTAAGGTTTCTAAATTTTCCAGAAACCAGATTAATATCCGCCACTGAATTACTTAAGAAATACTTTTCTGAAGTTTTATCTATCACAACAATAGATGAGACTAGTATATCTAAAATATACTATCTCCCTAAAACGAGGTTAAAGACACAAGAGGGTCAGGAGGATATGGATCTTGTCCAAAACTCTCCAAATCTGACTTCATTTCTGGAAGCCTCTCAAGATGATATCGCATTAAGATCTACTTTATTAGTGACTTTTTGTAGAGAGAGAGACAAAAACTTGGTTTTGCAAAAGTATTTTGAAAAAAAAGACTTTAGTTTTTGTGGACAACGTATCCAGATTTTTCCCGATGTTGCAAGAGCAACTCAAATAAGGCGTAAGCAATTTCTGACACTCAAGCCTAGAGTATTGGCTCTAGGGGCATCATTTTATTTAAAATTTCCGTGTAAGTGCTCAGTGACGTATCAAAGAAACAAATTTATTTTTCAGGATCCTCCCCACTTGGAGTCTTTTTTGTTAGATAAAGAACACCTGTTGAGAAGTGAGTCTGCAACAAATTAAAATACTCTTCCATTTTGTAAGAATGATTACAGATTTCTAAGTGAAAACTATTTTTGTGTTAGACCTCCCATGATGTGGACTATATATTTCTGTATGAATAGTTTAAAGATGGACAATAATGGCTGTAATAATTTCTTGTTAATACAGATGTATTTTCCTTTTTTTTTACAATGTAATAATTGTTTAAAAAATTTAATAAAGTATAAATAAAAAAAAAATTGTACACTCCTAGTTGAAGGCTTCCTGGCAGAGATTACAATATCCTTAATGTCCATGAATAATAGAGATGTGAATCGTTTTTGAACGATTAAAATTATCGTCAGATAATTTTAAAATCGTCCAAAATCTTTAGAGTGCACAATACAATACAAATGCCCCCGATTTATCGTCAGGGGCATTTGTATCGTATCGTTAAATAGGGTGCGGGAAAACCAGCACACCAAAAAAACCCTAAAACCCACCCCGAACCTTTAAAACAAATCCCCCACCCTCCCGAACCCCCCCAAAATGTTTTAAATTACCTGGGGTCCAGTGGGGGGGTCCCGACGCGATCGCCCTCTCTCTGGGCACGACTGCGTTGAGAGAAATGGCGCCGGTGGCTCTTTGCCCTTATCATGTGGCAGGGCAAAGGTAGTGCCGGCGCCATTTTGGTTCCTGGTTCCCGACGTCACGCGTGCAGGAGATCACCTCCGGACCCCCGCTGGACCCCTAGGGACTTTTGGCCAGCTTGGGGGGGGCCTCCTGACCCCCACAAGACTTGCAAAAGGTCCAGCGGTGGTCTGGGAGCGACCTCCTGCGCGCGGGCCGTATTGCCAATCTTCAAAATGGCGCCGGCGCTACCTTTGCCCTCACTATGTCATACGGGCGACCGTCGCCCATATGACATAGTGAGGGCAAAGCTAGCGCCGGCGCCATTTTGAATATTGGCTACCTTTGCCCTCACTATGTCATACGGGCGCCCGTATGACATAGTGATATTTGTTGTACTTTATATTTGAGATCTGTTTCCTGACTTCTGGGTGGCAGAATGCTGGATTCTCCCATATTCTTGTTTGTAAATTCCATAGATTGCCGCAGGCTTGGACATGGTTTCTAGATTCTAGAGGTCCAAAAACCTTAGGACAGAGATCCTTGTCCATACAGATGTTGACTTCTAATGCTTTACCCAGCTTGTCCAAACATTTGGACTGTGAGAGGTCTGGTGCAAAAGAATGCTTGGGAGAATCAGGTAGGAGGTCAGAGGGAATCCTTGTAGATCCTTCCTCAGAACTGAGAGGTGAAGGAACACTTAGTCATGACTCTAATGATGATGAAGGCAATCGGGATTGGAAACTTCTGTTGTCTGTCTTGGATTGGAATAATCCCCAGGCATGCTCCAGATGGTGGTGTCCAATGCTGCTTCCTCAGACTGGCTTGATTTCTCATAGAGAGGGATGATTGGGGTTGGATTCTGCCACTAGAACTTCTGATGGAAGCTCCTGAGGCTTTGAGACAAGACGGACTTCCCTTTGAGAGAACAAATCCTTTACTCTGGACAGAAGAAGTTGAATGGCTTTATCCCTAACTGCCAATGAGGCAAAGTCTTCACCTATTCTATTATTTGATCTATGAGCTGCTGTGTCCTCTGACCAAGATTTGAGGAAGATGCATTCTCTTCTGAGACCAATATATATTCTTCCTGTTGAGACATTCCTAATGGACCTCAGGAAAAAGCCCTCTCTGGGTCAACTGAATTGATGGAAGCATGGATAAGAGAGGCACCATGTAGCATGTTGAATATGGCATCTCCAAATAAAGTCCTTATTCGAGGAGACAGGATGGAGATAAGAAAATTGAGATGAAGGGAGATAAGTGCAGTGAATCACCCTCAGGGCCTCTCAATGATCATTCCCGCTCTAATGCATTAAGTAAATTCACGGGGCTGGGGACTGAATGCTCCAATTGCACCAGGGTGCAGAGCATAGATTTATCTGCTGATGAATACATCGACAAAGTAAATGGCTGTCAGCTTAATCAAGGCCCAATGCATCGGTGGTTACATAGGGCTCAAAGCCCAGCGAGTTGACGGCACCGAGGGCCAGTTCTGTGACGGTGACAAGGGTCGATGCATTGATTGGTGCTAGGTGCTTTGATGGGACTGGCCCCAACCTTGACTTTGGCAGCACTGATCATGAAGGTAGCTGAACAAGTACTGTGGGGTTGTCAAAGAGTTCATGAACCCTTGTTCTTGGTGTCTCTACATCTTGATTCCAGCAGTGTGGCAGATCTAGAAATTAGTGCAGTAGAAAGGGGAGATTTGTTCAGAAGGAACCTAGTGAGACCCTGTTCTGAGAGGAGGAACAACTCTGGCTTTTCACCAACCTGCAAAGTTCTTCCATCTTGCAGGCCTTGTTTTTCTTGGACCTTGGTGACATCCAGCCAAAATCATAGCAGTTTGCTGCATCATGGTCTGTAGTAGATACTGTTGCTGTCAGTAATGGACATTTTTCAGCCATATACACATTTCTTGAAAACACTGGAAGTGGCCTTTTGGAGGTGGACATTCCTTAAACTTTTTTTTTTTTTTAATATTAGTTGTTGCACTGAAAAGTGCTATTGAGGGGTTGCCAAAGCAGTGAGACAACTCAAAGTGAGTTTAAGAAGAAAATAAACTATAAAGTGCCAAATAAATGAGAGAGGGTATACAAGCAAGGACAAGCTCAAACAAATAGACTAAGGGGCTCATGAGGTGACATGTGCACGGGAACTACTACACGTGCTCAGTAGAACAAAACCTCCATAAGTTAGGAGAGAAGAGTCTGTCAGTGCCATCAGATGACATCACCCATGTCTCATGGATAATTCAGCTCTGCTTGTTGACAGAAAATAATTTAACTCTCCAACAAAATTATTTTTCAAGATTTAAGCACTTTTCCTCAGCAAATACAACCTACCACCAGATTCAGCTTCCAGATGCAGCTTCTGCTGTCAACACTCCCTCAAGAGCATTCAGGAGTTGGGGAGAGGAAGGGTTGTGCTGGGAAAGGGAGTGAGGGTGGACTAGAAAGCTGGGATTGGATTGAGGAGTGGAGGGTCAGAATGTGCTGGGGCCAGGGAGAGGAGGGGGAATGGGAATAGCAACATAGTAATATAGTATTGATGGCAGAAAAGGTCCAGCTGGCCCATCCAGTCTGCCCAGCAAGCTTCTTATGGTAGTATTTGCCACTCCATGCAGGATACCCTCATGTTTCTCTCATGGGTAGTAGCTGCCACTTATGATAAGAGTAGAAATATTTACAATTAATCAAAACCAAGGAACTGTCAAACCAATAAATTACTTCTAGCAACATTTTTACTGGGTGAGGAGCCTTTTTGATAATTCAGACAATGCTGCTTGACATTCTTTGCTTTGAGACTTGGCCATAGAAGCTGTCCTGTGCTTTTTCCCTTATGTCTGAGTATCAGTACCCCAGATCGTAAAAGAAAGCGCCCATGCTGGTTGTTGTCTGTATCCAGTTCCACTCCTCCCCCACCCCTCGCCGTCAAAGTGGGGAGCAATTTTGAGTACAGGCTGGGAACAGAATGAGTACAGGCTGGGAACGGATTGAGTACAGGCTGCGAACGGAAGGGCGAAGAGTCTGCTGGGGAAGGGTTAGGTAGGGAGGTCAGCAGTATGCTAGGACCAGGCTGAGCAGGGGAGAAGGGGAGTGCTGGGATTGACCAAGGCAGGGGTTCAGAGTGTACTGGGGTTAGGCTTAAGTGGGGAAGGGTCAAAGTAAGCAGGGGTTGTGCTTGGGTGGGGATCAGAGTGACTATGGTTGAGCTTGGGAGGTGGAAGGGAATGCTACATTCTGCCTGGGGAGGGGGTCAGATGGGTGGAAGGGAATGCTGGAGCTGGACCAGGGAGGAGCAGGGAAGAGGACTTCCTAGGGGCCGCTGGGGAGTTTCAAGAGGTTCAGCTAGTTTGATATTAATTAACTTTTATATTACTTTTAAATGTCTTCGATTCTATTTTAAAGGAAATTTCTAGTTAAACATGGCAAAATCTAATACAAAGATTCCTTTGGTATTTAAAAATAATTCATTTATTGTCATCCCTATTACTAGAACCAGAAGTGTTTGTATGTTGTTCTAAAGGAGTTGTTTTTAACGGATTCTTGTTCTTAATATAAAAGACAAGAGTATTGATCTCTCCTTTAAGGCTATTAATCTGATTTGTTATTTCCATAGTGATTAACTGCCTGAAATTTACAACATATTTATTAAGAAGTCAGGATGTTTGAGAAATTATTAGCTTGTAGGTCAGTATTTAATCTCTGTGGTTTTCTTTGTTGCATTCACAATTGATCCAATAATTGAGGGATACACAGCCAAAAAGAAAAATAACAGTAGAACATCACCATACATTCTTTTGTTCTTTATTCCATCATTATGAATTTGTTCAAAACCTGCCACACATTGTAATAGATGTATTCTGTTTTCATTTTAAAAAATATTGTATGGCATGATTCACCCACACCCAGATAATGTACAATGAAAATTTTGTCTGAAAAATATTTGTAGAAATATAAAACATGATGACAGGTAATGAACCAGGAGGCTGGATGTTTGGGTAGTGGCCATGCTGGTATTGATAGCTATTTAGATTATTGCAAAACATTTTGGATAGACATGGGAAAGGAGGGGTGCTGGGTGTGAACTAATTAAGATATCTTTCATGCTTGTCTGCTAAGGCCTGGATTTATATATGTCAGGCAGACAGGCTAACTAGCTGTAATACCTGCTCCCTAGATAGGTATTTATATCCCTATGGGAGGCCCACCTAGTAACTCGAGGTGAGGTTTAGATATTAGTGTAGGGGGTTAGGGGCCTCTTTGACATTCAAAGTTAGACGTACGGACAGAATAGTGGTCTCTTGTGAAGATTTGATGACCTACGGAATGAGGAAACTCACTCCAAGATGAGATTTGTGCAAGGTTCTCTCAACCTAGCTTGATGATTGATGACCTTCGGAGTGAGGAAACTCACTCCAAGATGAGATTTGTGCAAGGTTCTCTCAACCTAGCTTGATGTTTGTTCATCAAGCTAGGTTGAAAGAACCTTGCACAAATCTCATCTTGGAGTGAGTTTCCTCATTCCGTAGGTCATCAAATCTTCACAAGAGACCACTGTTCTGTTCGTACGTCTCACTTTGAATGTCAAAGTGGCCCCTAACCCCCTACACTAATACCTAAACCTCACCTCGAGTTACTAGGTGAGCCTCCCATAGGGATATAAATACCTATCTAGGGAGCAAGCATTATGCTTAGTCTGTGTGTGTCTCTCTTTCTTCCCCCCCAGATGGCTAGGCTAAATCAGCATTAAAGCTGTGCAATAGGACTTTGCAAAATCATTAGCCCACCCCTAACTCCTCCTCTTTTTCAGATTTGCATCACACCATACTGGTGCTATCGCATGCATTAAGGGCTTATCGCATGTGTTAATGGGGCTTTTCCCATGCGAAAGCGCATTTTGATAAATGAGGGGGTAAGCTAGTACAGTACAAAGGATGAAGATTATAAAAACTGTCCTGGATGTGAAGTGTTGTGTTATAGGTTATTGCTAAAGAAACAATTTAAAAAAGATTATTAAAAAAAACTGTCCTGAAGAAGGAGAGAGATTGTATGAGTGGTCTCACTCTACAACTTGCAACTGAAATTTATCCTTGCAGAATGGACATAAATAACTGGGCAGACTGGATGGATTGCCTAGTCTTTTTCTACCATTATCTACTATGTTACTGTGACTGGTATCACAAAACAGCAGCAGTGTAGTACAGTCCAATTTTCAACAATTGAATACAGAGGACAATTTTCAAAGGATTCTTGGCACCTAACCAAGGAATTAGGAACATAAGTCATAAGAACATAAGAAATTGCCATGTTGGGTCAGACCAAGGGTCCATCAAGCCCAGCATCCTGTTTCCAACAGAGGCGAAAACCAGGCCACAACAACCTGGAAATTACCCAAACTTCTACAAAAGTGTCCTGGGTGTAGAGGCTAAATATAGCTGTGTTTCACAAGTCATCTGAATATAGCTGCTGTTAATGTAGACATTCCCAGGGTAGGGATATGCACACCTAAGATTTTTGTTTCTTTCTAATTCAGTCTATTTCACTGGGGATTTTTTTGTTTTTTCATTTTCTATCTTTTTTTTTTTTTTGGTGTTCAGAAATTTGTTTGCGTAGTTCCATGGCTGACACACAAGAAGCATGTAGTGCATGCACATCAGAAGTTGCGTGATCAAGTTTGAAGTTCTGTGCACGGTTTCCAATGCGTATACACAATGTATTCCATGTGCTTGCGACTACAAACTTCCAGAGACGGCAGAAGCATTTAGGTGGGGTTGCCGGTGGCCTAGGGTGGCAAAAGTGGGTGGGGTGGCAGAGTAGCTGGTAAGGGCGGCAGTTTTGAAAGGACGGACGAGACAAGAAGTGGCACAGGTGAGGCAGGGAGCTGGAGGGCATTTTCCATTTTTGGGTATGCATTTCTTTGAGGAGCTGGAGTTGTTTGTCATGTGCAATTTGAGAGAGAGAGATCACATGACAACATCACCGCCTAGGGCGGCTTGACATCCTTCCACCAGCACTGTAAACTGCAAACACAAACTTGTGAAAATGAGTGTAATTGAAAATTTGTGTTATTTTTGGAGGCTCCGTTGATTCAGTTCGTTCTGTTAGAAATGAACCAAAAATCAACTTTTTCAATCCAGAACACGCATTAATTTCAAACAAATGCACATGCCTATCCTAGGAGAATGTTTGGGTTAGGGCAGAAAAGTGCATGCAAAGGACTGAGTGTTCAATTCTATACTTGTCATTTCTTCCTTGGAAACCCAGACATACAAATAACAGGTGCAAAGTATGCGGATACTTTTCTATCCACCTTTACTATTAGTCAATTTTAGAAGAAAATCTATCCAGCTAGCTTATCTTTGAAAACTGGCTTAAGGTATACAATTAGAAAAGTACTGATATATTTTGCATCAATGCGGCCTATTACCCAGTTTTCAAAGTCTGGGTAAAAATGGCTGGGCTTGGCTGAAAATTCTCTTCCTCAACATGGCTTTAATTAGCTATGAGCTTCCATAGCGGGAGTACTATTAGCTGAGTTGTTAGAAGGTGATTTTAGATCGGGGTGGAAAATACTGCACATACATGACATGCTGAAAATATGTGTGCTATTATACCCTCTTGGCCACCCATACAAAAGATCAGATACAGAGTAAATGGGCGATTTTAACATGCATACTTCAGGTTAATTTTCAAAGAGAAACAACGTTGAACATTTGTATATAGGTTGAGCATTAAAACTACCCAAACAGTTTGCAGCTATGAGGTATTTTAGAAAATTTCCCTAAGGGAAGGCAATTTTTAAAAGGCATTTGCCTGACTAAATGGTTATTTACAGTACCTGGGAAAATATGCTGTTTGAAAATTTCCAACCACATATGCAGGTAAAAATAGGCACATTCCACAACATGCATACTTTTATCTGCATTTTTGTGGAGGCAATCCCGGGGAAGGGTTAGGCCAGGGGAAGTAGTAATGTGCGTAGTTTTGCAAACTTTTCTTGAAACATTTATATATTAATAAGGGAACTGGTTTCTAGGCAGATATGATTGTCTAGGGAGGGAGGGAGCTAAAGAAAGGTGCATTTATATTTATTTTAAATAGCTGGGATGCTCTCAGAATTAAGGCTAAAATCACAAAAAATATAGCAAGAACCTTACATTCAGGCCGATACAGTAAAACCCGCGGGAGAGCTGACTCTCCAAGGTAAGCGCCCGCTCTCCCGACGCACGCACAGGCCACTCTCCTGTGCGCGCGATTTAGTATGCAAATGAGGGCCCACAGTAAAAAGAGGCTGCTATCAGCGGGTTTGACAGCAGACGCTCAATTTTGCCAGCGTCGGTTCTCAAACCCGCTGACAGCCATGGGTTTGGAAAATGGACACCAGAATAATTGAGCATCCATCTTCCGGGCCGCGGGCAAATTTTCATTTTTTTTTTTACATTTTTAATTCGTTTTAAATTTTGGGGCCTCTGACGTAATATCGCTATGATATTAAGTCGGGTGTACAGAAAAGCAGTTTTTTCTGCTTTTCTGTACACTTCCCCGGCGCCGGCAGAAATTTTTGCTAGCCTTTGGGCAGGCATTAATTTTTGAAATTAAAATGTGCAGTTTCGCTGCACATTTTGCTTTCTGGATCGCACAGGAATAACTAATAGGGCCATCAACATGCATTTGCGGGCGCTATTAGTTTTTGGAGGGTTGGCCACGCGTTACTGTATAAGGGGTAAAGCTAGCACGTCGAAAACCCGGGCTAACAGTGTGCTCCTCCGGAGGCTATTCCCCAAGTCTGCTTGGTTAATAAGTTCATGAACTTTTCTTCCAGGAGCATGAAGAGCAGTGGGCAAAACTAAAAGGAGATATTATAAGGGCAACTAACTTTTTTGTTAGGAAACGAAATAAAGGAAAGAGGAAAACAGGCACTGTACTGTATAGGCCCGATTGTCAATAGGTCTATCATAATGATCATCAGCTTCATATGTGCTAGCTTCATGTGCTAGCAAGTAGCACATTTAAGACTAATCGGAGAAAATTATTTTTCACTCAATGCGTAATTAAACTCTGGAATTTGTTGCCAGAGGATGTGGTCAGTGCAGTTAGTGTAGCTGGGTTTAAAAAAGGTTTGGTTAAGTTCTTGGATGAGAAGCCTATTAACTGCTATTAATTAAGTTGACTTAGGGAATGGCCTCTGCTATTACTGACATCATTAGAATGGAATCTACTTAGTGTTTGGGCAGTTTCCAGTTACTTGTAGCCTGGATTGACTACTGTTGGAAACAGGATGCTGGTCTTGATGGACCCTTGGTCTAACCCAGTATGACATGTTCTTATGTTCTAATTCTTTTTAGTCCTTTAGACTATCCAGTTTAATTAAAAATACTTCTGCCCCACTCATAGCTAAGTGATGATCTCAGCCCCACCAAAGATCCATTTCAAAAGAACATTAGACATTGACATACTGGGTCAGACCAAGGGTCCATCAAGCCCAACATCCTATCTCCACCAGTGGCCAACTCAAGCCACAAGTACCTGACAAGATCCCCAACAATAAATAGATCCCATGCTGCTAACATGCAGTGATAAGTAGAGGCTATTCCCCAAGTCTGCTTGGTTAATACGATCATGAACTTTTCTTCCAGGAACATGAAGAGCAATGGGCAAAACTAAAAGTAGATATTATAAGGGCAACCAACCTTTTTTGTTAGGAAACTAAATAAGGGAAAGAGGAAAAAGAGGTTGCTATGGTGTTCTAAAGAAGAAGCAGCAAAGGTAAGGGAGAAAAAGGTTAGCACTCATAAACGACAAGAGGTCACAGGAAGTGGAAGACAGGCAACAATATCTGGAAAAGCTAAGAGAAGCTGGGAAAGCAGTCAGGAATGTAAACATTTAAATGGAAGTCAAAATAGCAAATATGGTGGTAAGGGGGGGAACAAGATTTTGCTTAGATATGTTAGTGATAGAAGGAAGTGCAAAAGTGGCATTTAGAGAGACAGAGATAAAGGGGAGGAACATGTAAAGACTGATGAGGAAAAAGCAAAATTGCTTATTCACTGTGGAAGGGCTTGAAGCAGGACCACATAAAATGAACACAGATAAAGTTAGAAGAGAGGTAAAATTCAATCGATTTTCAAAACAGTGTGTGTGTGTGTGAGGAGCTAATGAAACTTAAAGTAGCTAAGGCAATGGGGCTCGATATGATACATCCAAGGGTATGGAGGGAAGTTAGAGATGCCACTGCCTGACCTTTTCAATGCTTCATTAGATTCAGGAGGTAGTTCCAGAGGACTGGAGACAGGCAGATGTGTTAGTAGGAAGGAGGCTGGGAACTATGGGCCAGTTAGTTTGAACTCTGAGGTGAGCAAATTAATGGACTCATTGCTAAAACAGAGGATAGTGCAGTTTCTAGAATCCAATGGATTGCAAGATCTGAGGCAGCAAAGGTAAATTTGACAGACTCATTTCTTTGACTGGGTAACCAGAGAATTGGATGAAGGAAGAGTGCTAGACATAGTATACTTGGATTTCATTAAGGCCTTTGACAGGGCTCCACATGGGAGACATAAATAAATTGAATGCCCTTGGTATGGAACATAGAATGACTGACTCGGTTAGAAACTGGCTGAGTGGGAGGCAACAAAGGGTAGTAGTAAATGGAGTTTACTCTGAAGACACAGTCAGCATGGGACATAGCCAGCATGGATTTACCCAAGGGAAGTCTTGTCTCACAAACCTGCTACATTTTTTTGAATGGGTGAATAAACATGTGGATAAAGGTGAACCTATAGATGTGGTGTATTTGGATTTTCAGAACGCGTTTGACAAAGTCCCCCATGAGAGACTTCTAAGACATGGGATAGGAGGCAATGACCTTTAGTGGATTGCAAACTGGTTAAAAGACAGTAAAGAGAGAGAAGGCTTAAACAGTCTGTTTTCACAGTGGAAAAAGGTAAAGAGTGGAGTGCCTGTACTTGGACTGGTGCTTTTTAATATATTTAGTAAATGATTTGGAAAAGGGGTACAATGTGTGAGTTGATCAAATTTGCAGATGACATAAATTTATTCAGAGTAGTTAAATCACAAGTGGATTGTGATAAAATGCAATAGGACCTTGCAAGACTGAAGATTGGGCATCCAAATGGCATATGAAATATAATTTGGACAAGTGCAATGTGATGCATATAGGAAAAAATAACCCATGTATATTTGCATGATGTTAGTTTCCATATTAGGAGTTACCACCCAGGAAAAAGATCTAGGTGTCATAATTGATATTACATTAAAACTGTCAGCTCAGTATGCTGTGGCAGTCAAAAAAGCTAACACCATCTGGTTTCAACATATAATTTGTTAGCACAGATACATAGATGATGATGTTTTAATCTGGAATTCATATATCCCTTTTATTACTATCTTTTTTTGTCATGGCTGAATATGTTACATATCAATTTGAATTTCATGCTATCTTTTCATCGTGAACGCATTTCCTATTTGAACATTTTGATTGTGAAAAATATCATTTTTGGACTATCTTGCTACATAAAGTGACAGATGACAATAACTTGCTGCACTTAAGAGTCACCACTCATATTGCTTGAAGAGCAATCTGTCTATGAGCCTTTTTTTTTTTTCAAATACACCGACTTTGCTCTGACATAATGAAGTATAAGATTCAAGTTCAGGCTTTGTTCACCAGATATTTTAAAAAGTGAGTATCTTTGATCAGTAATAAAAACAGCTTATAGATGAGCTTTATTTGTAAACTGTGAATTGGGATCCTGCCAGGTACTAGTGACCTGGGTTGGCCACTGTTGGAGACAGGATACTAGGCTTGATGGACCCTTTGACTGACCCAGTATGGCAAGACTGTTCTTATGTTCTACAGTACAGATAATTAACAGATATGACTAGAAAAGTACAGTATTGTTTTAAATTATACTGATAAGTCAGCTGCAGTAGTGGTCTCTCTTTGAGCATGCTGGAGCATTCTACAATTACACCTGACTTTTAAGGCTCCTCTGATTTTAGCATTTTCTGAAGGGCATAATATTAAGGATATGGTTGTCAAATCTTCTTTTCCACCTACTTTAGATGTATATAGCCTAGATAGCAGAGGACATTTCCCATGTACAAATTATTTTCTTTGTGCTTAGTCTTTGCAAGGGGACACATGGACTCGTCCCGTAACTGGGTTTGATATCACTCCTATGGAGTGAAATGTCCTGCTCATCTTCTTTTGTCATATATGTAATAATCTGTCCATGTGAAAAGATTTATGTAGGATGGACCAAAAGATTGGTTTGGATCCAGTTAATACAACATTGTAGTTGTGTGGCTACCCATAAAATCCAGGCTTCTTTAGTACAACATTGCATGGAAATGAGACATGTTTTTGACAATTATTGGATAGTGATTGACCAAGTTCCCTCACACTGGAGGAGGGGGGAGGGGAGGATCAACAAGATGGACTCAATGATTGGGAGCTGTTTTGGATTTTTAAATTGCGTATATTGCATCCTGCTGGTTTGAAGAATGAGATGGAGTGGTATAGTCTCATTTAATGATATAGGCTGCACAGCTGTTTGTTTATATTGAAAACAATACATAGCATGCTACTTAAAGATATATATTTCCTCATACACATGTGCATGCTCATTCGACCCTTGAATTGGTGAAGGAATGGTGGTGTTTCTGATGTGAGTTTTCCGCTTTTCTTGATTTTTGCTGCCAAAATATGTTTGTTTACTATTGTATTTTTAATATTTTTCTATGGGTGAGTAGACCTTTTAAGTTACCTTTTTGTGTCTCGTGCCTTTTAGAGAATGACAAAATGAAACTTGTTTGGCATTCACCTGAAGGAAAAATTTCAACTTTGAAGCATGATCCTGTACTGGGGGAGTTACAAGTGGGACTTACAGTTAATATAACATATGCTTGAAATCTGCTTTATGCAGATGATGAATACACTGTCATACAATTGTACATTTTGAGTTTTTTGAGCATGGTTGAGATTGAAAACCGAATTGGTGACAAATGACTGCACTGTTTACAATTTTAATTTAATGCTTGATCACAATTGTGGGTATGCGGTCATTTGGTTTCAATAAAAACTTTTTTGATTTTTTGTATGTTAGGGATTGACTCCTAAATTGATTCTTATTTGGTGTCTCTCCTGATTGGACCTTTTTTGGAGTTTGATATTGTGTTTTACTGCCATCTTCTGACCTACACCAAAATGCAATATATCAACACTCTAGAACTTTCTTACTGCTCTGAAACCATAAAAAATATACAAAAGGCAAGGGGTATTTTTCATACAGGTCTACCTTATAACATATTTTTTAAAGGTGCCTTTGTTATAATCATCAATCACATGTGGGGTGATGACATCCAGTGGCACAGAATGGACCTCTTTCTCTTAGCTAGTAAAGCTTTTGCTCTACTGAGTATGTGTGGAAATTTCTGCTTGGGTATTGCCTCATGAGCCCCCTCAGTCTCCCCTCCCCCCCCCCAAACATCAGCATTGATGTGAATCTCTCTTACTCTCTCTTTTCTCTGTTAAAATTGTAATAACCTTTTTCTTTAAAGTTGCCTCACTGCTTCAGCAGCCCTCAAACAGTACTTTTCTTTACTACCAAAAAAACCCCCCCAAAACAGAAGATGAATACATTTTGTTCCTCACCATGTACAGTAAGTAGAAATATATAGTGAGTAGGTTCAAGGGTTGCATTTGTGGTAGAAGAATACCCATTACTGATGGACATGAACTCTGCTACTGCTGTCTCAAACCAAACTATGACTAGGTAATTGTTTCCATTGTGGATGGAGGTCCCCACATTCCCAGAAAACAAGAGCCTGGAAAATGGAGGAATGGTATAAGTCTCTCAGAAGCCTCAGTCAGTCCTCTTTCCAGAACACAGCCTCATCTGCCTTCCTGGGATTTGAGTTGACCAGGAGCTCCTCAAAACTATCTCCCCCCATCAGTTGAACAGGCCAAATTCTTAGAACTGAGTAAGTGACAAGCATCAAAGACGAAGAGGCACCATTCTATGGAGCTGCTGTGCATCAATATCATTGACTGACAGTGCATCAGCACTGCTGGTGCACAGTGAATCGGCACCATTGGTGCCGTCAACCCATAAGTCCATGGCACTGTCGGCAAATAAATCTCTGCATGGAACAACAATATCAGAGCAGCTCTTGAGGGAGTCGATCCTACTCTATACACCTAAAGACAAAGGGGCCTATACAATACAGTGCACTCAGCTGAGTATACTATTGAATCTGCAGTTGGACACGAGTTGTGTAGGCATGACTTAATCCTCTTATGCATAAGAGGATTAGCACCTCCATAACGGGCGTCCAATGTGTGGTGAAACTAATAGCACTCATCACATGCAAATGCTTGTTGATGAGGCTATTAGATACTCACCCAAAACTTAAAAAATAAATGTGTCCAATATGCACAAATACTGCTTTTCTGTACATCTTCTGACTTAATTCCGTAGTGATATTAAGTTGGAGGAACAAAAGATTAAAAAAAAAAGTGCCAGCGGTCAGGTTCGGGAAACAGATGATCAGTTAACCAGCATCCATTTTCTGAACCTATGGCTGTGTGCTGGTTAGGAAAACGGACGTGGATAAATTCAGTGTCTGTTTTCTTAACCGGCGGATGGCCATGGACTGCCGGCCTCTCCCGGGTGCACACTGTCAAGGAGGTGCTAGGGGCACACAATCGACCCTAGCGCTCCTTGACAGCATGACTCCTAATTAGAATATAGCATGGCACCCCTAGGAGAGGTGCCTGGGATTGCATTCAGAAAGTGGGTGCTGATTATTCAGCACCTGCTTTCTACGTGTTTTAATTGCATTGGCCCCAAATATTGCCAGTCATGGTATCATTCTGGCTTGAAAACCTTTAACAGGCAAGTCAGATGTTTAGAATGAAGATGGCGGATGGACAGACAGCTCATGATGAGATAAAGCTGAAATGTAATACAAAACAGTATTTACTAGTGGTTAAATGTGCCAAGAAAGTTTATTATAAAACTATGTTGGCTATAACTGAAAACAGGCCTTAGAAGCTATTTCAGGTGATCTCTCATATCTCTGGATTTATTTCAAAAGTAACTCCTATTTCCTGCAAAATCACAGCTCATAGTCTTCTGACAGGTTTGATTCTAAAGTGAGCAAGATTAGATCAGTTTTCTTAAGTATCACAAGTTGATTGCCTGCTTTTACTTCTCCCTTCAACTCAGGAAGCAGTAATTCCTGTCAGTAAGTTGTCAGCTCTTAACAGAATCACTCCTGCAGGTCTTTCTCTGTAGTTAAATCAAATGAATGCTGTTTATTCAGTTACTGATCCTTTGCCTTTTCAACTGTTGAAAAACCTTGAACTAGGCTTAGCTGACATGTTTGGAAACTGGTATGCTAACTTTCTCACTCAAATCAGCTATTGTTTAACCTGTTCTTAAAAAAGCACAACTTGATCCAGAGAACTACCATCCTATTTCTAATTTTCCAACCCTTACCAAGATCATTGAGAAGGTAATTAAATCTCAGTTTTCCTGTTTTTTTTGTTTGTTTGGTTTTTTTTTTAAAGAAAACCATGGCTTTGCACCCAAGACAATATGGGTATAGAAAGGGGCACAGTTCCAAAATGGCTCTTGCATGTCTGATCAATGACATTGACTTATGTCTAGTCAGAGGCAATGCTGCCTTACTAGCATTTGATATGGTCGACTACCAACTATTGCTTAATTGATTATTTGAAATTGATATTCGGGATCAAACCCTTGATTGATTTAAGTCTTTTCTAGAACATTCCATATATAGTGCAAATTGGAACTCCATATTTTCCTCATTCAGTTCCTTACAGTGTGGTGTCCCTCAAGGCTCCGCTATTAAGATTATTTTAGGTAGTTATTTTAGATTCCCATAAGACATTGTAAGTGAAGATGGGGTTAATAATAGATCAAAACAAATGCTAATAATTGATAAATGTGGATCAATATATGTACATAGCTTAGTATATGTATCATTGAGGCTTGAAACTGTATCATTCTGCTTGGTACTAATGATATGAAAGATAAGCCAGGAATTAATTTGTTTTTCTAAGAGATAAGGTTGATGAAGGCTAGTATTTAGAGTCTAGCACAAGATGCCTCCTTAAGAGCCATATCTGGGTCATAAATCTTATTGTAACTATGAGTTTTAATTGGCCATAGTATATTGAGCTATAGCTGGCCTGGCTAATGTCAGAGCTATGAGTGCAAATTGGAACACCTAATATGTGCAGACGCTGGAATAAAGCAAGAGAAAATGAGAATTTGAAAAGCTACAGTTAATAGTATTCTTTAGATGAGCCATGAACTGTGAGCAGATAGCTAGTGTGTGGGGTCTCCAAGCTCACATTCTTCTGTTTTCCAGGATGCATTGACTCTTAGAAAGAAATACCTATGAGGGAAGTGTCCTTGTATAAAATATTTCCTTATTTCTATCTTTGTTATTACAATAACTATTTGTCTTGATTAATCTATGTAATGTTTACTGTGCTGATATTTGCTTTTACTAATATTCACTTTTGATATAATCTTTGCTGATTATACAATTTTCTACTCATTTTTACCATATTTAGTAAATTAAGTTTCACTTTTACAAGATTGTGTGTGTTTTATGATGTAATTTAATACCACTCAGCCCATCTTTCATAGCTCCATGTTATCTCTTGTTGTCTTCAATCTTTACATGGCTCCTCTTGTCAATCTTATTCAAAGTTTGGGATATACAGGCTATATATATGCTGTTGATATCCAGATTATTTCAAATTGTGATTACAATCTTCTCATTCACTCACACATTTCAGTAGTTGTTTAACTAAGGTCATCAATTGGCTAAAACTGTTCAAACTCAAAGACAATCCAGACAAACTACTGTTCAACTTTACTCCCCATCCATCACTGGTGTTAGCATTCAGACGAAAGATGTTATTAACATACTAGCTATTAAAATTGACTCCTTATTACAATTGTACCAATCATATCACTATCATGATGCAAAGTTGTTATTTTTTCTTATGGTTTATTCATCAACTCCAATCTTTCTTGGACTAAACTGACCTCAAGCCACTTACTCATTCATTCTGTCTAGTTTAGACTACTGTATTGTTCTATTCTATGGCTTATTTATTTATTATTTATTTTAAATTTTTATATACCGGAATTCCTGTATGCAATACAAATAAGTCCGGTTTACAAGTAACGAAAGAGGTTGCCCTGGTCTGGGAAGTTAGACCTGGGTTTTTTTACATAGAACATGGAACAATAACAATAAACCATTGAACATTATGACAAAATGTTCAATGGTTTAGACAAAATGGCTTTAGAAAAAATGGCTTAGACAAAATGCTGCAAAAAGAGTTAGATCCACACTCCCTGTATAATCCAAAGAGAAAGAGAGTGTGCAGATAAATATTTAAAAAACAAACAAACAAACCTAAGGACTTACGGTTATTAGCTTTGTTCATTCAATTCAATATAAATTTATCACAAGGAACTCCTGAAGTTCAAGAAGCCCATTTATAAATGTATCAAAATGTCCCCTGGACTCCTGACATTTATTGAGTGAACTTATAACAGTGTACAAATTACTCCTGTTCTGTCCCTCCTGAAGCAGCCTTTTTGGGTGAAACACAGTTTCTGTGTTTGAAACTCCCTCCATGGAGTTTCAAATCATGACCCCTAGTTCTACTAAATTGTTTCCAATGGAAAAGGTTTGTTGACGACCATGGATCATTAAAAACCTTTCAAGTATCTGAAGGTCTATATCATATTACCCCTGCTTCTCCTCTCCTCCAGGGCATACATATTCAGGTTCTTCAACCTCTCCTCATAAGTCATTCGATGGAGACCACCCACATTTTGGACACCCTTCTCTGGACCGCCTCCATCCTGCCTCTGTCTCCTTTGAGATACGGTCTCCAGAACTGAACACAGTACTCCAGGTGAGGCCTCACCAAGAACCTGTATAAGGGGATTATCACTTCCCTTTTTTTTACTAGATATTCCTCTCTATGAAGCTTAGCATTCTTCTGGCATTGGCTATCGCTGTGTCACACTGCTTTGTCAACTTCAGATTGTTAGACACTATCACCTCAAGGTCTCTCTCCTGCTCCATGCACATCAGCCCTTCACCACCAAATGCATACAGTTCTTTTGCATTACCACACCTCAGATGCATGACTCTGCACTTCTTGGCACTGAATCCCAGCTGCCATATCTTCAACCACTCTTCCAGCTTCCTTAAATCTTGTCTCATTCTCATTACTCCTTCCATCGTGTCCACTCTGTTGCAGCTCTTGGTATCATCCACAAATAGACAAACTTTACCTTCTCTTCCTTCTGCAATGTCTCTCACAAAGATATTGAACAGAACCGTTCCCAACAATGATCCCTGTGGCACTCCACTAAACACCATTCTTTCTTCAGAGTAGATTCCATTTACCATCACCCGTTGTCTTCTATCTGTCAACCAGTTTGTAATCCATGCCATCACCTTGGAGCTGACTCCCAAGCTTCTCATTTTGTTGATGAGTTTTCTATGTGGGACTGTATCAAAAGCTTTACTAAAATCCAAATAAATTACATTGAGCGCTCTTCTCTGATCCAGTTCTTTAGTCAGCCAATCAAAGAAATCAATTAGATTAATCTGACAGGAACTTTCCCTGGTGAATCCATGCTGATTCTGATCGAGAAACTCACCAGATTGTAGATAGTTCACTATACTTTCCTTCAGCAGACTTTCCATTAATTTTCCCATCACCGAGCTGATGCTAAACAGCCTCTATTTTCCAGCCTCTTTTCTGCTCCCACTCTTGTGAAGCGAGACCACCACCACTCTTCTCTAGTCACTAGGCACTGCACCCTTTTGCAGGGAACTATTGAACAGGTCACACAGTGGACTCACCAGCACATCTCTGAGTTCCCTCAGTATTCTGGGATGAACCTCATCAGGCCCCATGGCTTTGTCCACTTTCAGTTTTCTTAGCTCTTCCCATACATTATCTTCCATAAATGGAGTTTCAACTACTCCACCCCCTTCTATAGTCTTGATAACAAGTGACGGTCCTTCTCCAGGGTCTTCCTTAGTGAACACTGAACTGAAGTATTTGTTTAATATTTCTGCTAATTCTTCATCTCTCTCCACCCATTGAGCCTTATCCCCTTTCAATTTCACTATACCACTATGGACCTTTCTCTGATATATCTGAAAAATGTTTTGTCACCTCGCTTTATCTCCTTGGCAGTCTTTTCCTCTGCCTGACTTTTTACTTTCTTGATTACTTTTTTCATCTCCCTCAGTTTTGCCAGATAATCCTCCCTGTGTTCCACTTTTTGGAATCCTTTATATTTCTTAAAAGCTGCTTTTTTTTGCTTTTATTACATCAGCCACCTCCTTTGTGAACCAGATTGGATTCTTGTTTCTCTTACTTTTGTTTACTTTTCTAATATATAGATTTGTTGCTTTTGTAATTGCTCCTTTTAGTTTGACCAGTTGTTGTTTGACCTCTCCCATTTTCTCCCAGTCTTCAAGTTCTGCCTCCAGATATTTCCCCATTTCTACAAAGTCTGTTTTTTTGAAGTTCAAAACTCAGGTCTTTGTGTGACTTCTCCAGATCCTATTTGTTATATCAAACCATTCTGTTTGATGATCACTGGTGCTGAGGTGGGCACCCACCCGGACATTAGAAACATTAGCCCCTTTGGTGAGCAGTAGGTCAAGTATAACTCCCTCCCTCATGGGTTGCATTACCATTTGTTTGAACAGAGTGCCTTGCAGAGCATCCACTATCTCTCTACTTCTGTTAAATTCTGCAGAAGGGATTCTCCAGTCCATGTCTGGCAGATTAAAGTCACCAACAATCAACACTTCCCCCTTCTTTCCCACCTTTATAATGTCTTTGATCAGATTTCTGTCTAGTTCTTCCATTTGAGTCGGAGGCCTGTACACCGCTCCAGTAAAAATGGATGTACCGTCATCTTTTTTTAGGACAGCCCATAATGCTTCTTCTCTACCCCACTTTCCTTGCAGTTCAGTTGCTTGGATATTATTTTTGACATAAAGTGTTACTCCTCCCCTTTTTTTTTCCTTTCTGTTATTCTTTATCAAGTTATAGACCGGTATGGCCATATCCCAGTCATGAGAATCCATGAACTATGTCTCCTTGACAACAAACAATGTCCATGTCTGCCTCCACCATTAAGGCCTGCAGGTCTGGGATTTTATTGCCTAAACTGTGAGCATTTGTAGTCATAGCTTTCCAATTTTTCTCCCTTGCTATGTTGTACTTCCTAGGAACATTTTCTGTTTTTTTGAGCTGATTGATTTTGTTATTTTCACTTTGCATGTCCTTCACAGGTCTTATTCTACTGGAGCCTACTGTTATCCAATTGATTCTGGGTTTTTGAATCCTGGATGTCTGATAACTCTTTGGGAGTGGGGGTTGAGGTACAGGTTGATGTAAACTTGGGGAAACATATAGAAACATAGACATGACGGGAAGGTGGGTGCCTGATTGTCACATGTCTAGTTCTACCAGAGCCCACTGTAAAACATTTTTTCCTGGGATTCTGTAACCGCTGTGGGAGATGGGTGACAGATGGATGTTTCAAGGAAAGGGAGGTTAATAGAATCCTGGCCAATTGCTCCCTTAGATGGATCAACTCCATTTTAACTTTAGACAGCTGAAGGCAAAAGGAATAGCCCTTGGTTCTCCAAAGGAAAGGCCTTGTGTCATAAGCACCACAATTTTGTATTGAATTGAAGCCATTCTCTCTGATTAATTAAAATCCTAAAGGTAAGGTAAGGTATGGTTAGTCCCTAGCAAAGATTTTTAATAGGTATTTGAACAATGGCTAGGTGGACTCATTTCAGAAATGTTATCAAAGCTTCCTGCCTATTTAATTCATCCTAATTTAATAATTTTATTTCTTCCCTTTTACTGCCATTTACTCAGTTATTTTGTTTGTTTTACTATGCTTCTAATTTTGCAACCTTTCATTTCATTTTTAGCCATTATTTATTTATTTAGTTTTTTTTTCAAATTATGGTATATTTTAGTTATCAGTGTTATCATTATGAATTTTTATTATACATCACTCTGTATTACATGTCTAATATGTAATTATTCATGAAAATGAATGCGGCACTAATGGGGGGTGAGGGGGTGAAGCGGGGGGGCGGGCCTGGGAAATCCAGCAGCGATCGCACCTCCACGGTGCGATCGCTGCCGGCTCTTGCACCCAATAGCGCCATCGTAAAAGGTGGTGCTATTGCATGCGCTACTGGCAGCGAAAAGGGTTCTTACCTTTTTGCAGCCAGCGATCTTTATGCCACGTCTGCCCCGACAATGCCCTGACTCCTCCTCTTCCGGGGCCGACTCCGCCCCAAGCTAGCTATCGCATGCGATACGCTATGAAAATGACCCCCTAAATTTGTAACCATTTTTCTTTATATTGTTCTATGCAACTATTTATTTTGTTTGATGTAACTCCTACTCCTTTCTTTCTCCCTTCATTTTTGTTATCTGTAAACCGATGTGATGTACAAACGAAGATAGGTATATAAAAACTTTAAATAAATAAATATATACCCATACACACACATATACAGTACATATATCTATAAAATATTATGTAAAGATATAAGCAGACTTGTGGGGGCACACCCAATTTGCATGATTGAAACATGGCTCTGTTTGCTCACCCTTGGTCTAGATTGTACTCTACTGCTTAGTTATTTAGGAAAAATGTGAAGTTTTACTTTGGAGATATTTTGACTCAATTCTGCTATGTTCCAGGGTTGACTTGGCATGCTTGTGGGACCTGTTGATGCATATGCTACAAGGAAAATGCACATGGGAGCAGGTACCCTGTAGGTCGGTTTTGAAAAAATCCCCCGGGCTGATATTTTACGGCAATCCACCCCGTGCATGAGGGGTATCTCTTCAAATTATGGATTACATTCCATGCAAATTTTGAAGCCATTACTGGAGCTGCATAAATATTTAAGCAACAAGGTTTTGCAGATATAATTCTTTAAGAATTTGAAAAACAAGTGTTAATATTCCCTGTACACTTCTGTCTTCCAGTTGGAAGAATCCCAAAAATCTTTTTGGTCCATTGTTATCATTGGCAGCATATCTGACAGATATGGAAAGTTGAGAAAGATTTGTTATGTTAAAAGATTCAGCAGTCGGCACAGTAACAAATGTTGATTTCCTCAGGTCTTCCATTAATTGAAGAACCACTCACTGTGGCAACTTAATAAATTATGTCATTCAGAATATTGATTAAGATTCCTGGAAAAACTGTGTCCAAGTGCTGACTCAAAACCCAAGTCATAACTTGATGACAAATGTAACAGATGGATTTTATCTAATTTATTTATTTATATAACTACTTCTTATACAAGAAAATAGAGCTGGCCAGAAGATAGTTTGAGAAACAGTACTAGTGGAATAGTAGCGACTAGGATTGTTTCTACTTCATGAAGACCTACAGCAAATGGAGTAAGACGTGGGTAGATGGCCAGAATCCCAGGTTGGGGGGAGGGGTTTGGGGCCTGAGTGAAAAGTGAAGGGGCACAAGTATAGAGCTCCAAGGGCTAAATTTGGGAGCAATATCAGGAAGTGTTTCTTTATGGAAAGTGTGGTGGATGCATTTCATGGTAGTCCAAGCGAGGTGATAGAAACAGTAATAAGGTTTAGGGAAGCATGTAATAACTCAATTCCTGGTTGAAAACAGGTTGGGGAAAAGCCAAAGGTTAACTGAAGTCTAGGGCATTGCACCAAAAATGAAACTGAGCAAATTAGATGGACCTTAATATTCTTATCTGCCATCATATTCTCTGTTTCTAATCATGGCATCCAGTAAGGATTTCACAAAATTAAAATAGAATAAAAAAGTCAATAACATTTTCTGCAGGGCCAATAAAACAAAGTCAAGATATCTTATCTGTACATGAAGAGGATCAAAATACATGTTGAGGTCCATATTCAGTCATTATGCGGCTGTGCTAGTTAGTTGGTTATACATACCTGGCTAACTAGCAGAGTATATTCAGCTGCACAGTTGCA
This sequence comes from Rhinatrema bivittatum, assembly GCF_901001135.1. Classification (NCBI taxonomy): domain Eukaryota; kingdom Metazoa; phylum Chordata; class Amphibia; order Gymnophiona; family Rhinatrematidae; genus Rhinatrema; species Rhinatrema bivittatum. Next base: position 430,621,896 of record NC_042617.1, read on the forward strand.
TGACTGAATATACTCTGCTATCTTAAAGTTAGACAGTTATGTATAATTGGCTAATTTTAGGACAACCCTATGGTCCAACCAGAGTTAGCCACAGAAGGTAACTGGCTAACTCTGAATTTCAAAGTTAGTCAGTTCACTTAAGCGGCTAACTCTGCTATTCCCCAGAATGTCTCCTGCCTGCCCTGGGAAAGCCCCTGATCCAAAAATGGCTGCAAGTAAAATTATCATTCAACACATCTAAAACAAAAATCATGTTATCACACCATCCAGTCATCAACATGCCCAACCATATCACCTTTGATTTCCATTTTATCTCCATCTCCCAAAGTATATAGAATTTGGGAGTCACTATCGACCCCTTTCTCTCCATGCATGACCATATAAAAAATATCACCAATTCCTCCTTCTACAAACTACGCCTGCTACATCACCTCTAGCCCCTTCTCGAATATTCAGATTTCAGGTCGGTACTTCAATCCCTACTATTCTCAGGGATGCATTACTACAACTCCCTTCTGGCAGGTCTACCCCAATATGTCACCCACCCACCATAGATCATACAAAACTTGGCAGCAAGATTCCTTACCAGCACTCCCATGCATATTCACATCTCTCCTGTACTCAAATCTCTCCACTGGCTCCCTATTTCCTAGCAAATACAATATAAGCTTTCAATGATCATCCACTCCTCAATCTATAACTTAAATTTACCACAGCTCTTCTCAACAATAAAAACCCATGCCCCTTCCCAACAATTCATATTGTCTAACCAGATGCTATTTGATGCTCCGCCTACAAAGCTCACCCATCTCGAGAAAACCAGAGAACGCATATTCCTCTCTGCCAGACCACTCCTATGGAATAGCCTACCTAAGGCAATAAGATGTCTCGGAGAACTTTCTTAAAAAACCCCCTAAAAACATTCCTCTTCAAGAAAGTATTCCCCAACCTAGATGACAACAGACTACCCTCAACTTGCCCCCCTTCAGCGGATGCTACCTATTCTTCTACACCCCTCTCCTCTGACCCCCTAGCACAACCAAAATCACTCCCTCAATGCTAGTCTGTTTTTCCCCCTTAAGATTTTGCATTGTCCTTTCCTTCCTTCTCTATTGTCTTTATATGTTCTATATTGAACCCCACTCTGAACATAGGAAGGGCAGGTAATAAGTGCTTTCAAATAAATAAATAAAATGTTTGTCCAAATGGATTTTGAATATGGGCATCAAGTTTATCTGTTCTAACCATGGTACAAGTACATATAATCATATTCTAAAACTCAAGAAATGAATCAAAATTACAATAGAGTGATCAAAAACTACTTTTAAGAGTGAATACAAGTCAGAGTGAGTATCCTGTTCCATTTCTTATACTGAATAAGATACACTATTTTGTTGGATTTGAAGATGAATCAACTATGCATTTCTATGGTGAATTTTATATTTTAGTTATAAGAAATGTATAGGAGTATATGTTTTCAAGTTTTAATTTATAATTTGTGAGGGTGAGATACAGATATCTTAACTAACTGTATTATGTTGTGAAATAAAATCATGACTAGAAATGATTTACTTTGGCAGCTTTTGCAATTGGGATCTCTGTAGATTAGGTTTTGTTTTTCTTTATAAAGAATCAAACCTACCAACATTTGAAAAATTCAGTTTTGTTAAAATCTTGTTTGAGCAGACCTCAAAATACAGTAGGTGGCAGTCTTATGCAAGAAAGATAGTCAAAAATATTTTCCTTTTAGGCTGTCAATTTAAGAATAAAGATTTATGTGGCACATGGTTTATTTATATTTGTATTACTATGAAGTTTTCTTTTATGACAAATGCAGTATATTGTTGTCCACTGAAAGACTGCAGTATCTGTAAATGCTTTCATTGGAAATTGTGGTTATCAGGGCAACATTGCATCTGTCATCATTAAATATAAACTATAGTGTTTACAACTTAATGGGGCTGATTAGCCTTGGGAAGATGAATAACACTAGATATTGAGATTTTTTTTCTAATAACTTGCATAAGAACAATTATTCAGTATAGTCCTTAAGATATTCTGCATAGCTTTAAAAAAAAAGTTACTTAGATCACACAGGAGAAGCCAACATAAATGTTATATGAATGCATTCCACTTCACTCACTAACCCAGCGGTTCTCAACCGGTGCGTCGCGACACACCAGTGTGTCGCCAAGCACCGGCAGGTGTGTCGCGTGGCTCCCGGTCCCTCCCGCTGCTCTTTCTTCCCTGCTGCCGTTGCCGCCGGGCTATCAGCACGTTCAAGCCCAGCGGGAACGGCAGCGGTGCAAAAAACAACTGTGGCATCCGCAGCTGGCATTTTCTTCTTCCCGCGCCTGCATTCCACCCCCCGACCCGGAACAGGAAGTGATACGCGGTGCGTGGGAAGAAGAAAGGCCGTGCCGCGGGAATTCTTCCTTCTTGGCCGCCGGCGGCCGAAGAGTGAAGAGGACTGTGCGCCGCCGCCGGCGGCCGAAGAGTGGAGAGGCCCGTGCGCCGCCGCCGGCGGCCGAAGAGTGGAGAGGCCCGTGCGCTGCCGCCGAAGAATGGAGAGACCCGTGCACCGCCGGCGGGACTGAAGTCAAGAACGAAGAGACCTGTGCGCCGCTGCTGGAGGCTAAGCCGGAGGGACTGAAGAGCGGAGATTCCCGGCGCACCCCCGGAAGTCAGGTCAGCGGCAGCTGATAAGCGGAGGCCAGGCTTATTGGGGAAAACAATGAGAAGAAACTCCGTGTGTGGTAGAATGTGTGCCTGGGTGCAACTTTGTGTGTGTGTGGTAGAATGGGGGTGTGTGTGTGTGGTAGAATGGGGGTGTGAGTGCAGCTTTGTGTGTGTGTGTGGTAGAATGGGTGCCTGAGTGGCAGCTTTGTGTGTGTGTGTGTATGGTAGAATGGGTGCCTGGGTGCATGAGTGAGAGCTTGTGTGTGTGTGGTACAATGGGTGCATGAGTGGCAGCTTTGTGGGTTGTGGTAGAATGGGTGCCAGGGTGCGTGAGTGGCAGCGCTTTGTGGGTTGTGGTAGAATGGGTGCCAGGGTGCATGAGTGGCAGCTTTTTGTGTGTGTGGTAGAATGGGTGCCTGGGTGCGTGAGTGGCAGTTTTTTGTGTGTGAGGTAGATTTGGTGCCTGGGTGCGTGAGTGGCAGCTTTGTGGGTTGTGGTAGAATGGGAGCAAGAACATTTGTATGTGATTGAGAGAGAGACTGGTCAGAGGTGGTGTGTTTCTATGAGAGAGAGACAGACTGGTCAGGAAGATGACTGGTGTGTGTGTGTGTGTGAGAGAGAGAGAGACAGACTGGTCAGTGAGGTGACTGGTGTGAGTGTGAGGAAGAGATACTAGTTAGGGAGATACTGGTCTGTGTGAGACAGAGACTGGTTGTGACTGGTTGTGGGCCCTAAGGAAGAGGACTGTGAGGACAGAGCTTCAGCAGCCACTGCTGCTTCTGGTGAGTGCTATTGGTCTGCAAGGGAAAGGAGTAGGAGAGTTGCTGGAGAGGGTAAGTAAAGGCGGCTTTTTAAGTTTATTTTTCTTGATTGACTGCCATTTTAATTATTGGGTATTATGTGATGTGTCTGCTGTTTTGAAATATTTTATTGATATTTGGACAATTTTTAATAATTTTTATGAGTTTTTAATTGTTGGATGTTATTCTGTTCATCAGTTGTTTTGTAACATTTATTAGTATAGTTTTACAATTATTTCTAAGTAGGTATCTATCTATAGCAGCTTGGCTTACTCTGTTTTCCTAATAGGAGGTGTATTAGTGTTTAGGGCCTGGTTAAATATTTGTAGTGGTAAATTACTCTCTTTTCATAAGGAGGGGTATTGTGCCTGCCAGTAAAGAGAGTTTGTTTTGCTTTTACTGAGATGTCATCAGAACCAGAATATATTTTTTTGTATGGCGAGTTGTACAGGGTAATGCCCTAGATCTGCTTTGCACCCATTTTTGGGGGTGGAGGGGATTCCTGAGGATGCAGAATGTATATTTACATTTTGCCCCTTGACGGTCACATGTTCAGTGTGTCACGCATATGAGAACCATCTGTCAGGTGTGTCCCGGCCGAAAAAAGGTTGAGAACCACTGCACTAACCTGTCCACATAAATCTGTTCACTCAGATACCTTCAAACTCAAAGCTTTAGCAAATTCATTCCAGCCTTTGGCTGTAGTCAGTTTGGGACAAAGCCATAAAACCAAAGGGGAAATAGTGAAGATAAAAGGAGAGAGGTGATTAGTAAGCAAGGGGACCAGCAGAAGGTGAAAATCTTAAGCTCTTTCGTCCAGTGTCTACGAAGAAAGGAAAGGTGATACAGCTAAGTTATAGAGAAATAAATGATTATGAAATGATCACAAACCTACTTATAGAGGAAGCAGTAACTGAAGTACTTGTACAAATGAAAGTAGATAATATAATATACCCCACAATACTGAAGTAGCTAAAAGAAGTGCTTAGTAGATGGAAACTTTGTTCTGAACATTTTGCTGTGCTTCATTTTATGTTTTATTGGGGAAGGGGGTTCATTTTGTCTTTTTTTAATTTTAATTGTGTTTCATTTAATTTTGTTTTAGTGCGTGCTGTTTTACAATAGCATGCACTAAAACAAACCTGCACCAACTAAATAAAATAAAAAGGCCCCAGGCTTGTGGCCACCCCTCCCCCCACTCCACCCTTATGGCATCTTGCCCCATCTGTGGGTCTTCAAGGATCCTTTGTCACTCCTGCCCTGCCAGTGCCATACTTTAAAATGTATTTTTTATTTTATTTATTAAGCTCTTATATACCGTCATTCAGATTGGCCATCACAATGGTTTCCATGAGTAAAACATAAATAACAATAATAATAATAAAAAGAGTAATTATTCATAAAATATAACAGAATAAAACAATAAATAAAATACAATAGGTAAAAAAGATAAAAAATAAATCATACATAATTAAAACATTTTATTAATATGTTAAGAATGTTTTCTCTCTCTCAGATGATAAAAGGTTAAAATTAAGTGCCTCATTTTTTTTACAGTACTATTGATTAAAAATGTTTTAGTTTCTCTCTCTCAGCTGTTAAGAATTAAGAGGCAGATTTTCAAAGGGTTACGCGCATAATCCCCGAAAAGCTGCCCCAAGCTGTTCCTGCGCGCGCCGTGCCTTTCTTGCATAGGCTCGGCGGCTCGCCCATGTCCCGGGGCTTTCCAAAATGGGCGGTCTGGGGGCATGGCCAGGGGCATGGCGGCAGTCCGGGGTGGGGTCGAGTGCTCCAGCACAGTGACCTGTGCCGGGGCATGATGCTCCGGCATCCGGCCTGCGCGGCCAAGTTACTCCTGCCTTGGGCAGGCGTAACTTTTGGAGCAAAGGTAGGGGGGGGGGGGATTTAGTTAGGGATGGGGGGTGGGTTAGACAGGCGAAGGTGGGGGGGGGGCAAAAAAAAGTTCCCTCCAAGGCCGCTCTGATTTCGGAGCGGCCTTGGAGGGAATGGGGAAAGCCATCGGGGCTCCCCTCAGGCTCGGCGCGTGCAAGGTGCACATGTGTGCACCCCCTTGTGCACGCCAAGCCCGGATTTTATATTCAGTAAGGGGTAATAGCTCGTTGAAAATGCGTGGCAACCCCCCCAAAACTAATAGCGCTCGCAACAAGCAAATGCATGTTGTTGGCCCTATTAGTTATTCCCGTGTGATCCAGAAAGCAAAATGTGCAGCACATTTTACTTTCAAAGGCTGGCGTTAATTTCTGCCGGCGCCAGGGAAGTGTACAGAAAAGCAAAAAAAACTGCTTTTCTGTACAGCCTCCAACTTAATATCATAGCGATATTAGGTCAGAGGCCCCAAAAATAAAATCAAAAATTTAAAAAAAAAAAAATTTAAATCGGCCCGCGGCCTGCGGGTCAGAAGATGGATATTCAATTATGCCGGCTTCTGTTTTACGAACCCGTGACTGTCAGCAGGTTTGAGAACTGATGCTGACAAAATTGAGCGTCGGCTGTCAAACCCTCTGACAGCCGCCGCTCCTGTCAAAAAGGATGCACTAGGGACGTGCTAGTGTCCCTAGCGCCTCTTTTTACTGCAGGCCCTAATTTGCATAGGCCACCCTCCTGAATCACATGCCCAGGAGAGTGGCCTGTGCGCACGCTGGGAGAGCGGGCGCTTGCCGGCTCTCCCGCGCGTTTTTCTGTATCAGCCTGATAGGTAGCTAGTAAGATTGACACCTCAAATATTGTGTTCAGTTTTGGAGGCCATACCATCATAAAGACATTGATAGGATTGAAACTGTTCAGAAAAGGGCCACTAAAATGGATTAGGGATTGCAACACAAAGGTGTAGACTTATAAAAAGTATGCGTGTGTGTACGTGTGCGCGCGCTAACTGATGCGCACACATGGACACGCGATTTTATAACATGCGTGCGCCAGTGCGCACATGTTATAATATTTTGGGTCGGCGCGTGCAAGGGGGGGTATAATTTTGCAAATTCGTGCGGTGACACATCGAAGCCTTCTCCAGTTCCCTCCCTGTCCACTCCCTCCCTGTCCACTCCCTCCCTGTCCAGGAACAGACTGGGAGGGAACTTCCCAACCCCCTACCCTATCCTCCCTTCCCCTTTCCCTATCCTAACTACCCCTAATTTTTGTATTTTACATTTTGCTCCTGCCAAGGAGCAGGAGCAAGTTGCGCGTGCCAGCATCCTGGCAAATGGCCGCTGTACTGGGCGCCTCTAGCCCTGCCCCACCCCCCCAGACCACCATGTCCCACCCAGAAAATCCCCCCAGGCCTGCCCCTTTCAGGAAGGCCTGCGCTTATGCACGTACTAGCCTTTACATGCGTGGCTGTGCCTTTTTGAAAATAGGCTCTGCGCGCGCTAGGCCCAGCCACGTGCATAAAGGCCGGATTCTATGCATGTGGCCTTTTGAAAATCCACCCTAAACTGTACATAGAGAGGGTTACAGAGCTAAAAATGTACTTGCTGGAAGAAAAAAGGGAAAGAGTGATATGACAAAAACATTCAAATATATGAAGCTTCAGTAAAGTAGATCAAGGTAACATTTTCTGTTAAAAAAAAAAACAAAAAAACAAAGATAATTCAAAGATAGTTGCATTTGGGGGATGATGACTAACAGAAAATACTTCTTTATTGACAGAATATTGGATGCATAGGGAGGGTAATTTTCAAAGGCATTTCTATGGGTAAAATGGTGCCTTACCCACATAAATGCCCTGTTATAAAATTGCCCCCCCCCCTCCCCCAATATTCAGGTAAATCTTATATGGTTATATCCTATATGTATGTAAATTTACCCAGACTGTGTGGACGTGGTCCTGGGAGCAGGGTTGGGGAGGATTTTGTACTTATCCACATTCTTTCTTTTGCATTTTTAAAAGGGTGAGACCAATATTTAAAAAAGTAGAAAACAGATGTTATCAGGGGTATTCAGTGGGATAAACGCCCCACTGAATATTCTTGCATAATCTTTTCTGGGTATATATAGCCAGATAACTTTAAAGTTAACTTATTTGAATTTTGCGGGTTAGGTTTGAAAATGTATCCGGGAACATAATCCCAGGTAACTTTATCTTAACCAGCTATATTCAAATGATAGAGCCAGTTAAGTGGCAACTGAAAAAAACAAAAAACAGCCAAACAGGCCTACGGGCTTGATTCCCCCCCCCCCCCCCCCCCCCCCACTTCCTTATACCAGTGAAAATGTTGAAGAACTTGAGTCTCCCTTCCTGCCCAAAAAATATATATTATGAAGTTAGGGCCTCAGCCTGAGGGGCCGAACTAACTTCCCTCCATGTTGTCACAAAATATATCAACCTTTTGGCCTTTCCTCAGGTTCCCTCTGCTCCTCACCCCATTCGGCATCTCTAAAACCTCCCCCATTTGCCAGGATCATGGTGCAATCGTACCACTCCTGATGATGTCAACTGTTGCTTTGACGGCAATATTGGAAGCAATGTTTGATGCTGCTGCGAGCGGTATAATTGTACCGTGAGTCCATCGACTGGTGATTTTTTCAGAGTTGATGTGTAGAGCGGGCAGGTTTGGGTTGAGAAAATGGGGAAGGGGGTTCAGGAGAAGGCTAGAGGCTGATATAGGTAGAGAAAGTAGGGGTTTGGGCCTGCTCCTTAGGCCGAGAGAAACTTTTTAACACTCTTTTTTCGGAGTGGAAAAGGGGATTTGAGCACAATTCTCTTTAACATTTTCACTATATTCTTGAATATAGTCTGATAAGGTAAAGTTATGTGGGAATATGTTCCCACATAACATTACTCTGCTCTGAGGCACATCTAGACTTGGTTGAATAACTTGTTCAGATAACTTGAAATAGTGAAGTTAGCTGGATAAGTTATTCAGCTAAGTCAAATCCACCTAAGAATGTTTCTGAAACTCTGCTAAATGTTATCCAAATGACAAGATATTCAAACCTCTGGGTTTACCTAGATAACACAAACATTATCAGAGATACCACTTTGTATATAGACCTTAATGTATATAAAATTTAAAGGAAAATTTCTGCATATATAATAGCAGGTCTGATTGTGTGCGAGTAGTTTTGGTGGGATAATTTTCCTAGCAAACATGCACATAAGTTCACTTTGAAAATTGATGTAACTTATGCATGTTTTTTGCTATCTAATTAATGTGGACTGTTACAAAATTGCTGGTAAACTGTTTTTGGGGTAGAGGCAGTAACCAAAACTATGATAGATGTTAAGTACAGTTGGGACCGATAGAGAAGGCAGTGAGAAGAGTAAGCGGGGGAATGTTAAGTAAAATAAATAGGCGATGCAAGTGTTGGATGTTATGCTAGTTAGGAAAACCTATATGCTCAATCACATGCAACAGAAGAGGACCAAAAAATGATAGACTATAAAGATGCCTTGCACATATTAGCAATAAGGCTATGTCAGAGTAGGCAAGGGCAACAAACATGATATGGTGGGAAAAGCATTGGTGCATTCTTAGATCTAATTGGGGTTGGGAGATGGAGAGTTTCTTACTGTTGGCTATATTTCCCACCTAGGGAGTGGTTCTGCTATATTGTGTGTTGCACCTAATTCATGAGACTAAGTTCCAGGTACATTTCTGCAGGCTGAAGAAGACAAGATTCAGGATAATGTCTGTGAGCATAAGATGAAAATTGAAGTACTGACTAATGAGATAGTAAAAGAAAATGTATTTGCTGAAGCAGCTGAGAGCTAGCTATACTGCAAAGCTACTGTCTTATTATTCCCCTGTTCTTCCAAAACAAATGCATACACATCTCCTCCCAAAACTACAATCAATCCTGGGTGGAAAGTCAGTGACCCTGGCCAGAGTGCATGCACTATGGCCCATGATTGACAGGGATGACATCAGCCATGACTGATAGAGGCATACTGCTGTGAAGGTATACAAAATTAAATCAGACAAAGGAATTTCAGAGTCATCATCTTCATTATCATGAATCAAGTTTGGGCGCTAATATATCATCTGACTTCCCTGCCCATTTGATTTATAAGAACAGTTGGCCAACTGCCAGTAAATCCTCTTGAATTACTTGCAAAGATAATATACAGAATCTTAATTTCTATTTTATATATTTTTCTAAATCCCAAGGACTTGCAAATATCTACATTTCTGAATAAATGTATGCTATATTTGTAGTATTTATAATACAATATTAGTTTATTAGGTGACTTTCTGATCTCCAAGATTTATTTGGTTTTATTTACAAGTTTATTGTTTATTTTGCCATTCTTTCCTCTGTTATTGCTAATTTCCTACACAAACTGACAACAGGAGGAGTGATGTCCTGCAGATGATCAAGCTCCTGTGTTCAAAATCCTTCACTTTCTGAAACATTAAGCAGGTTTTCAGAGTCCAAGCTCCCTCCACTCCCACACTATAAACATTAAAGTAACATCTGTGTCCCCTACCCCCCTCTATATTATATAATGAATCTCTGAACTCCCAAGCCCTACAACATGATAATCGGTATGGGTGCCCAACAACAGACCCCTCTTACCCCTCCTAAACATCTTCAGGATCTGTACTATCAGAAGGGAACTGCTTCTCTCCTGCTAGCAGTGGCACCAAATTCCAAAGAGCGCATGTGTTAAGTATAATTGCTTATTTAGGTCCCTCTGCACAGCCCCTTTCATACCTCTACAAAAATCGAATTCTTTTTAACTGGTTGCTCAACACTCATAAGTGAGGTCAACATTCAAAAGCCATTTGACAGATAACGCAAGTTATCCATCTAAATGGCAAATGTGGAATATTCAGTCACTTATGTAGCTAAATTATAGCCAGATAAGTAGTTATCCGGCTATAATTTAGCTGGATAAAAAGGAGTCATTTGGGGGGCATTTCAGGGAGGGGATAAGATAGCCAGCTACCCTAGCCAAATATTGGCTATATCCAGCTACATTAGCCAAATACCTTTAGACCTGCTCAGAAGCAAGTCTAAAGTTGTCCAGCTGTGTATGGCCGGATAACATGCTCTTTAACCAGATATCTTTAAAAGATAGCCAGCTCAGTAGCACTTCTCACTTGAGAAGTGACCATATTCACAGGGCAACCCCCTCCCTCTCCACCCAAAGCATTAAGTAAGGCCCTGTTGGGCTATGCTTTTCAACCCCCGCCTCCCCCAAACCTTTCTAACAAGTTTGGAAGGGGCTGGCATTGAATGCCGACCCCCAACGATGCTTACGTTGTCAATGCAGTGCTGGAGGAGCAGGAGCAAAGCAGAGGGTCCCTTGCATAAAAAGGTATCGGGGAGGGAGTGTGGGGGGTGGGGGAGAGATGGGGAGAGTCAGGGGGACGCGGGGCAGACACCACTAGTTTTTCTTCTGGGCAGGTGGGTAGGTGGGGGGAGGCAGCCCAATAAGATTTCTAAGTCAGCATCAGGACCAGGGCTGGATAACTAAAACCCCTATCTGGCTATATTCCAACATAGCTGGGTAGGTTTTTAACTTATCCAGCTATAGGTAGCTGGAGAACTTTAGGCTGGTATATTCAGCAGGTTATCCCACTGAATATATGGGACAAGTTATCTGGCTAACTTTATCCGGATAACTTGTCCACTAACCAGCCTACTGAATATTGGCCTCTGTTTCCTTTAATAAAATCACTTAACTCATGTTCTCCATCTTTATTAATAGCCCTAACATCATTTCAGTGATGTTTTTGACTAATCTATCAGATTTTGTTACTTCATAGCCCCATTGTGCTCACATAAAAATTGGTGTAAAGAGATCATGTGTTGTACTAAGCTAGGCTGGAAGTGTGAACCTGGGTGCCTTCCTATTCCATCTGCCCTAAATATCTTTAATATTTATGCAGTCAGTTTAATGGGACTCTTTCCTGACTGCTTAAAGAGTGGAGTGCCCATCGGTGCAGAGTTTACCCAGTTATGTCCAAACATTTTGGGAAAAAAAGAAAAGGACAAAGAGAAGGAGAAAGGTAATTAAACTGATCTTAAAATGGTGGATGAATTAGCTGCAGTTGCAGAAATCATAGCTGTGGTGGTTGGTTTTAGTGTTGAGGCCAAATTTGAGAAGATTTACGAGAAGGTAGAATATGTAACAGCAACAGTGTCTTCTATTGTGAATCAGGTATCTAATGTGGAGCAGCAAGTCTCCGATTTGATTATGATGTGAACCCACACACCAAAGAGCTATCTCAATTAAAGGAGCTATCACAAACATTTTAAAATAAATTAGACCTAGAGAACAAATCTAGACATAATCCTCACTAATGCCCACAAGAATGACCACATTAATCCTGTTCTCAAACATTTGCACTGGCTACCAATCTCTTCCAGGATACTATACAAGACCCTCTGTATCATCCACAAATCCCTATACACCAAACACATGCTCTGGTTCAATGAGTACCTCCAATTTCATACACATAACAGACCCACCAGAACCCAACAGTTGGCAACCCTTCACATGCCCTCTCACAAAGCCGAAAAACTCAAATGCACCACAGACCATGCCCTCTCCATAGCAGGTCCTACACTTTGGAACAAAATGCCACCCAACCTTCGCCAAGAACAATGCCCTAAGAAATTTAAGCAGAACCTCAAGACCTGGCTTTTCAAGCAAGCATTCACATGACTCTCAACTACCTTATCCTCCCTCCACCCCCCTCCCACCCTTCCCCTGCTGCCTGTATCCCGCTGCTACCCTCCCTCTTCCACCCACAGCTTCTACATCTCGTCCACCCCCCCAATTTGACCCCCTCAGCCCCTGTCCCACCCTACCTTCCCCCCTATTCTCGTACCTTCCAATTGTAAATATTCCGCAAACCTTGCCTGTAACACCTGTACCTATGTCATGTATATTTGACTTTATCCTATTACCTCTGTACATTTGTCATGCAGATTTGACTTTATCCAATTGTTAATTTTGAACTTATCCTACAGATAATCTTGACTTTGACTTTCCTTTAGTTAACTAGGATTATAATTTTACCCATAGTTAATTCCTCCCCTTGCTCTTTTTCTTCTCACATTTATATTATCCAATGTTCGATGTTTTTTGTAAAGCCTGTTGCTACATTACGTTTTCTGTAAACCGATTAGATGTTCCAAACCATTAGCGGTATATAAAAACTCTAAATAAATAAATAAATAAATAAATAAATAAATAATAATTTGTGTTTCATTGGCTTGCCAAAGCATATTGCATATGCAGAGCTTCAGAGCTTCCTTGAGACCTGGGTACTGCAAGAGCTGGGCATTGGCACAGGACAGGAAAGGTTTTAAATAGAGTGGGCTTACTGTTTCGACCACAAGGAGGTGCCTGCAACCCAACCACATGTTGTGATAGCACATCTGTTTAATTTTAGCCATAAAACAGCTATCCTACAGGCTCTTCATTATGGAAAGCAGCTGCTGTACGATATGAAGATCCTCATCTTTCAAGATTATTCAACTTAAGTGGCCATACTGTGCCGCAAATTCTCTCCAGTCTGCACCAAGCTTCACTTTATGGATGTTCGCTGCATGTTCCTATACCTGGCTAAATTGAGGTTCTATCATCAGGGGTCTATAACCTGGTTTCATTCCCCAGTCGAAGCACATACTTTCTAGAATAGTTGGAAGGGAGGCTTTAAATGTTGTCTTGATGAGTTTTGTGATTGATAGATGCAACAGCTGTTTTTTGACCATGGTATCTTTGCAGAGCCAGAGGCATGCAGTCTTTCTTGTACTTTCTGCTATGATTTTCATTGTTCTTCAGCCCCAAGTTGGAAATGAAACGTGTCTTGCATCGCACATGTTGCCTTTTCTTTTGCAGTCTCAGAAACTGCACTTAAATGTTTTTGCTAGTCCAGCTCAGCTTCTGCATAATACCTTGGTTACATTTTATATTACAATTTGCTGTTCATCCCAGACACGCAAGAGACTTTGATTATTGGAGTATCACTGCTTGTCTCTATCCTTATATTTCAAGCTGAGACATGGAATCATCTGCCCAGTACTGCTGGGATACAATTGCTTCTGACTCTTTTTATATTATTATTATTTTTTATTTTTTGCATTGTAGTTTTTTAGAGAATATGATTATTTTTATGATTGCTTGCTTTACAATTTGTTGAGGGTATTTTCTTTGGGTGGGATGAAGTGGGAAGGCACCCTGCCTCAAGGATGTGATCTCCTAACTTGGGTGGTTGGAGATGAAATATGATTGATTTAAGGGTTTGGGAATGGAAAGGGGGTGTGTGGGGGGGGGGGGGTGCAGGGTGGGCATGGGGCAGGGAGAATGTGAGGGATGGCGGGAATGGGGTATTTGGCAATTGAGAAGTGTATGTTCATGGTTTGAACTTGGGGAGGGCCTAAATAGGGGAGCCCCATCCCAATATAGTATATTTGATTTACTGGAATTAGATTATCATACAAGTATGGAAAATGGGTAGTGCTAGCCTTAAGATTATCACTTGGAATTTCAGAAGCTCTGCTGTTAAGAGACAAAACGTTTTGAGTGTCTTGAACAGATTGAAAGTTCACATAGTATTGCTTCAGGAGACGCACGTCATTGATTTAGAGAATCTAAATCTGAAACGCTTGTGGGTGGGAGACTTATGGTTTGCATCTGCTGTTATGGAGTTTCAATTTAGTGGACCCTTGGGCCGACCTGCATGAGACTGGGAAAGGTATTCAATGTCTCTGGTACACCGCAGGCCAGGAGGCAGATGTTCAGGCAGGACGTAGAGGTGCTCTTCACCCTGGAAGCTGGTGCTCCCCCGGGAGGAGCTCGTAAGAGCCTAGTCGCTGGGACTTAGGTGAGGCTTCACCCTTGGAAGCCGAAGCCCCCCTGGGAGGAGCCCGTAGGAGCCTGGCCGCTGGGACTTAGGCGGGTTGATGATCTTGAGACTGAAGCGAGCAGGCTGATGAGCAGGACTGAGAACTGGAACCAGACTAGAACAGTAGACAGGAACTGTAGCAGCACTCAGGTACTGGAACCAGGCAGGAACTGTAGCAAGACTCGGATACTGGAACCAGGCAGGAACCATAGCAAGAGTTGGGAACTGGAACCAGGCAGGAACCAAGCAGGTACTGTAGCTGGCAAGCAGGAACCAAGCAGGTACTGTAGCAGGTAAGCAGGAATGGAGCGAGTTCCAAAGGCAGCTCACTCCGGGGCACGGAACAACAGGGAATCGGTTGGTAAGCCCGTTGCAAGGCAAAGACTGAGTGTCCATGGCTGGCTTATCAAGGCCGCGGAGTCTGATGTCAGGAACTGGGCGGAATCACCACTGGTGGGAAATGGCCTAGAAAAGCGCCCAAGTGGCGCGCGCGCGCCTAGAGGCAGGGCATCCATGGGGAGGCTTCCCGGCGGCGCAGCCCTTGCGGGGACACTGCCGAACAGGCCACGAACTAGGCCAACAGAAGTGGGAACAGGTCCAGGAACACGGAGGTAAGGGTCTGGTCATGGCGCTCGCGGCCAGAACCATAACAGTACTTCCCCTCTTATGCCCCCAGATGGGGGCGTAAGAGGGGAAGTACTGTTATGTTATCTGAGGTGATCCAGATGGAACTGCCGTAATAAGTCCCTGTCGAGGATGTTATGGGCAGATTCCCACGAATTATCCTCGGGGCCGCAACCCTCCCAGGCAAGCAAGTACTCCCAGCATTGTTGATGGAACCGTACATCCAAGATCTCACTTACTTGATACATAATATCTTCCGGTACTGAAGGATCCGATGGTTCAGGAGCCCAGGAGTGGTATCTAGACAAAACAAGAGGTTTCAGCAATGACACATGGAACACGTCATGTGTGCGCATGGAGGAGGGTAGGCGTAGTCGGTACGAGACTGCTCCCACTCTTTCGGCGACTCGGAAAGGCCCACAAAATCTCGGGGCTAGTCTTCGGGACGGGATTCGTAGCTGTAGATTTTTAGTACTAAGCCAGACGCAGTCTCCTGGAAGGAAAATAGGCGCTGGCTGACGATACCTATCCGCACATTTCTTGGCGGACTGGGTGGCTTTACGGAGCTTTCCCTGGATAGAGGTCCATAAGGAAAGAAGCTGGTGGGCTGAAAGATGCACTGCCGGGAGTGCACTAGGTTCAGGCGAAGGAAGAGCAGTTGAAGTTGCTTCCCATAGACAACGAGGAAAGGTGAACTTCCAGTAGCGGCATGCGTATGATTATTATATAAGAACTCCGCCCATGGGAGTAACTTGGCCCAATTATTTGTCATTCATTCACGAACCAACGGAGAAAGGACTTTAATGTTCGGTTAGTCTGTTCCGTTTGCCCATTACTCTGGAGATGGAACACAGATGAAAGACTAAGTTGCACACCGAAGCGTTTGCAAAGTGCTTTCCAATATCGAACAGTAAACTGTGGTCCTCGATCTGAGACTATATCCTTTGGAAGACCGAGAAGTCTAAAGATATGTTGAGCGAAGAGATTGGCTAAGTCAGGTGCAGAGGGCAACTTTGGCAAGGGGACAAAGTGCGCCATCTTGGAGAATCGGTGTACGGTCACCCAAATGACCAAATTACCTCCTGAGACGGGAAGATCCACGACAAAGTCGGTGGAGATGTGTGTCCAAGGCTCCACCGGGATGGGTAACAGTTGTAACAGGCCCCTGGGCCTCCCGATGAGCGGCTTCTGTACGGCGCAGGTAGGGCAAGAGCCCACAAAGGCTTGGACGTCCTGTTTCACCGTCGGCCACCAGTAGAATCGGTTCAACAGGTCTAAGGTCCCTTTACAGCCAGAATGGCCCCCAGTGAGGGAGTCATGGGCCCAAGTGAGGACTGCTCTCCGGATGCGACGTGGAACAACGGTCTTTCCTTGGGAGGACACCAAGGTTGCTGTGAGGCTCACTTTCACGGGATCCAAGATGTACTGGGGAGTGTCAGAAGTCTCTTCAACCTCAGAGGAGTGCGAGAGCGTGTCGGCTCACACGTTCTTAGAGCTGGGTTGGTAGCGTAGGGTAAAGTTAAACTGATCAAAAAACAGCGACCACTGGGCTTGCCTTGGATTCAGGCGTTGGCTTGCTTCAAGAATGCTAAGTTTTTGTGGTCGGTGTAAATCATAACAGGATGGTTGGCCCCTTCCAACCACTGTCTCCATTCCTCTAGGGCAAGTTTCATGGCTAGCAATTCCTTATCGCCAACACAGTAGTTGCTTTCTGCCGGCAAGAATTTCTTCGAGAAATATGAACAGGGTAGGAATTGTCCAGAATCGTAGTACTGGCTCAGCACGGCCTCCACGGCCACATTGGAGGCATCGACTTCCACCACAAAGGGCCAGCTAGGGTCAAGATGACGAAGGCAGGTGTCCAACAAGAATGCTTCCTTGAGGACCTCGAAGGCTTGGCAAGTGGAAACAGGCCAATCCACCGCATTGGCTCCCTTTTGGGTGAGAGCAGTCAAAGGGGCTACAATATGGGAGTAGTTAGGAATAAAGTGACGGTAGAAATTGGAAAAGCCGAGGAAGCATTGCAACGCTTTGAGACCCCTCGGCTGGGGCCAATTCTTAATTGCCGCCACTTTCTCAGGATCCATTTGGAAGCCTGTTGCAGAGATTATGTAGCCCAGGAACGGCAGGGACGTCTTCTCAACACTACATTTTTCAAGTTTCGCGAACAGGCTATGCTCCATAAGTATTTGGAGCACTTGATGGACATGCTGACGGTGTGAAGGCAGGTCCTGGGAGTAGACTAGCATATCATCGAGGTAGACAATTACGCAGGTGTTCAGAAGGTCCCGTAACACCTCATTCATAAGGTGCTGGAACACCGCAGGAACATTACATAAGCCGAAAGGCATCACAAGATATTCGTAATGCCCGTCTCTGGTATTAAAAGCGGTTTTCCACTCGTCTCCAGGACGAATTCTGACTAAGTTGTAAACACCTCGTAGGTCCAACTTTGTAAAAATCTTCGCTCCCTAGAGCCTATCAAGGAGCTCCGGGATTAGCGGGAGCTGGTAACGATCCCGCTTGGTAATAGAATTTAGGCCTCGATAGTCTATACACGGTCTCAGCGAGCCGTCCTTCTTGTGAACAAAGAAGAAGCCTGCCCCTGCAGGCGACTTGGACGGGCAGATACACCCCTTGGCCAGGTTCTCTGAAATATATTCAGACATGGCCCGGGTCTCAGGTAATGACAAGGGGTATACCCTTCCTCGGGGGGGCATAGTTCCAGGTAGCAGGTCTATAGCGCAGTCGTACGGGTGATGCTGAGGAAGGATCTCTGCCTTGGTTTTGGAAAAAACAACCATGAAGTCCTCATAAGGTGCAGGAGGACCTAGGGCAGAGTGCATCAACGGAAGTCCGGGAGCCTTAGGCACTTTCATACAGTTGGCTATACAGAAAGGGCTCCACTTGACAATCTGTAGAATTTTCCACTGAATCGTGGGCGAGTGCTTCTGTAACCACGGCAACCCTAGCACCACAGGGTGGACAGCCTTATCCAACACTAGGAAGGCTATCTCCTCCGAATGGATTGCCCCGGTGCGGGCAGTAATGGGTGCCGTGGACATCACGATAGGTCCTGGAAGGAGCGTTACCTGGATGGAGGTAATTTGTAATGGGACCTCCCGTCTATGCGTAGGAATTCACAACTGGGAGACTAAATCCTGCAGGATGAAATTACCCCCAACTCCAGAGTCCAGGAACACGATTGTCTCGATGGATCCTCCAGGGTATTCCAGGGTAACAGGCATGGTACATTGAGGAGCTGTAGCACAGCCTAGGAGGAACTCCTCCCAACCTCCTAGGCTTTGGCGTTTTCTGCACGCTCCTGGCAGCATGCCAAGAAATGGCCCTTCTGGCCACAATACAAGCACAAATTCAACAAACGGCAATGTTGCCTCTCCTCAGCAGAGAGCGGGGCCTGCCCAGATGCATGGGTTTGAAGGTGGGAGCATCTGGACAAGAAGTCTTAGGAGAAGATGCAGATCTCGCCGACACAGAAGCAGGACTGTGGCGGGAGGAGTGCTGCTCCTTGGCCCGTTGTTGTAGGCAGCGGTCAATGCGGGCAGCCATCCCTATCAAGGCATTGAGGTCCTCCGGGAGATCTCGGGCAGCAATCTCATCCTTTATGCGTCCGGAAAGACCCTCCAAGAAGATGGCCTTAAGACTACCATCCTGCCAACCTACTTCTTGGGCTAAAATCCAGAATTCCATAGCATAATCTGCCAAGGAACGAGCCCCCTGACGGAGCTGTAGCAGTTCAGATGTAACCATAGCTACTCGGGCTGGCTCATCAAAAGCCTGTCGGAAGTTTGAGATAAACTGTTGTAGGTCCATTAGCGAGGGATCATTGTGTTCCCAAAGGTGAGAGGCCCATATTAAGGCTTTACCGTCAAGCAGGGACAGGATATAGGCTACTTTCACCTCATCCGAGGGGAACTGCCGAGGCAACAGGGAGAACCATATGAAACATTGGTTCAGAAAGCCGCGGCAGGCCCTTAAATCTCCAGCGTAACGAGAGGGTGCCGGCAGCTGAGTTACCGAAGAGTCTTGACCCTCGGGTGCTGGTTCTGAGGCGGACGGGGCCCTAGCATCCAATCAGGCTGATAATTCTCCTACAGAACCAGTAAGGACCTCGAGGTACTGTTGTTGATACTGCAGCTGCTGGGCCAACCCTGGCAGGTCCAAGGGGACAGGCGCATC
This sequence comes from Rhinatrema bivittatum, assembly GCF_901001135.1. Classification (NCBI taxonomy): domain Eukaryota; kingdom Metazoa; phylum Chordata; class Amphibia; order Gymnophiona; family Rhinatrematidae; genus Rhinatrema; species Rhinatrema bivittatum. The sequence goes on from NC_042617.1 coordinate 430,641,022, forward strand.
CACCGAGTCCATGGCCTTGCAATCTGTTATGGAGTCTCAATTTAGTGGACCCTTGGGCCAACCTGCATGAGACTGGGAAAGGTATTCAATGTCTCTGGTACACCGCAGGCCGGGAGGCAGATGTTCAGGCAGGACGTAGAGATGCTCTTCACCCCGGAAGCTGGTGCTCCCCCGGGAGGAGCCCGTAGGAGCCCAGCCGCTGGAACTTAGGTGAGACTTCACCCTTGGAAGCCGAAGCCCCCCTGGGAGGAGCCCGTAGGAGCCCGGCTGCTGGGACTTAGGCGGGTTGATGATCTTGAGACTGAAGCGAGCAGGCTGATGAGCAGGACTGAGAACTGGAACCAGACTAGAACAGTAGACAGGAACTGTAGCAAGACTCAGAAACTAGAACCAGGCAGGAACTGTAGCAGGACACGGGTACTGGAACCAGGCAGGTACTGTAGCAAGACTCGGGACCTGGAACCAGGCAGGAACTGTAGCAAGACTCGGGTACTGGAACCAGGCAGGAACCATAGCAAGTGTCTGGAACTGGAACCAGGCAGGAACCAAGCAGGTACTGTAGTAGGTAAGCAGGAACGGAGCGAGTTCCAAAGGCAGCTCACTCTGGGGCACGGAGCAACAGGGAACCGGTTGGTAAGCCCATTGCAAGGCAAAGACTGAGTGTCCGCGGCCGGCTTATCAAGGCTGCGGCGTCTGACGTCAGGAACTGGGCGGAGTCACCACTGGTGGGAAACGGCCTAGAAAAGCGCCCAAGTGGCGCGCGTGCCTAGAGGCAGGGCTTCCATGGGAGGCTTCCTGGTGGCGTGGCCCTCGTGGGGACACCGCCGAACAGGCCACGAACTAGGCCAACAGAAGCGGGAACAGGTCCAGGAACACGGAGGTAAGGGTCTGGTCGCGGCGCTCATGGCCAGAACCGTAACATCTGCCTCAACCAAAAAAAACTGTAATGGCTATCCTTATCCATAAATCAGTTTCTTTAGAAGTTATGAAAACAATTAAAGATCTCGAAGGCCAATTTTTAATTCTGTAGGTAATTCTTGGACAACTAATAATTGTATTAATATTTATGCCCCCAATAATTTTATTTGAGACTCTCATGAAAATATTAATTAACTTGAGATGGAACCCTTTTTTTGTGTGGGGGGAGATCTAAACTGCATGCTCAATCCAACTTTGGGTAGCTCTCCTTGTCAGCAAGGGAGAGATAGGGCAGACTCCAAGAGAGATGTCCCATATTTATGTGACCATTTAAACCTGGTAGATGCTTGGCGACTCCTTCACTCATCAGATTAAGATTTTACCCACTTTTCTCAGACACACTCTTCACTTTCTTGTAAAAATTATATGCTAGCATTATTTCTGATATATGTGAAAGATAAATACTTGAAATAAATAGTCAGCATCTCCGATTTTTCAAAAGTGATGGCTGCAGAGCAGGGACTCAGCCATATCTGACCATGCGCCTCTAAGGATAGAGCTAGATTGGAGGAGTGGGTTAACTTCTGGGGCATCATGGAAATTTACTCTTTATCTAGCTAATGATTGAAAATGTCATGAATTTTTGCAGCAAAAATGGGATGTATTTGTTTCAAATAATAGTGCTCATGTAGACACCCCAGCTCTTTTCTGGGAGACTGTGAAAACAGTACACAGAGGTGAGAAAATAGCTTATATGGAGGAGGCAAGATACAGATAAATGCCTGGTTCATTTAGAAAAGCAACTGAGGCAAGACACGCAAGCTCTGGAAGCAAATAACATGGTATAAAGCAAAAGTTTATAGCAGCCCTAGTTGCCTGTAGCTTGATTCATCAAAGAACTGCAAAGAATTTACTCTACTATAGATGCAAACTATATAAATGTGGTTATAAATTGGGGAAGTTGTTGGCATCTGTGGTAAAAACCTGGGCAGGATCTAATATATAATAGCAGTTCTTTGGAATGAACAGGGAAGGCTGGTTAATGCTACAACAGGGATTGTTGAACTCTTTTCTAATTACTATAAATCTTTATACCAATTTACCCTGCCCAATTTGGTGCATTGTGACCATTTTTAGACGGACTGAGCTTACCAAAGCTATCTCCAGAGCAGTTGATCATATTGAATACCTCCCTCTCAATCTCAGAAACTATTGCGGATATACAGCAGGCAATATTAGACAAGTCACCAGGGCCAAATGGGTTCAGAGCTGAATATTATCAGCTCTCGTCTAATAGGGTCACTTCCCCTTTGCTTTCCTTATATAATCTGCTAGTAGAAAATGGAACCTTTCCTTATCATAGGAAGAATGCCATCATCACTGTCCTACCAAAAAAAGGAAGAGATCCCACCTTGTCAGAGGACTATTTCTCTCTTAAATTTTGATATAAAACTTCTTGTGAAAATTATGGCAAATGGGTTGACTCCTTTCTTCTATCTAAGATTTCAGATAACCAAGTGGATAGTGAAGCAGCACTATCCTATCACTAATATAAGAGAGATTATAGCATCTATAGAATTATCTAAACTTTCTAAAACTCCAGTCTTGCTTGTGAGCTTTGACACAAAAACCGCATTTGACAGGGTGGAATGGGGATATCTATTTTGAATTTTAGAGTGGTTTGGTTTTGTGGGGATTTACTTAAAATTGTTACAGCTGTTATGTTCTAATCCAATGACCATAGTGATTGCAAATGGGACATTTTTCACAGAATTTAGACTATCATGTGGTACTAGACAAGACTGCCCACGTTCCCCTCTTCTGTTTCTTTTGTTCCTGGAGCCTTTGCTAATCTGAGTGCAGATGGAAGATGGAATTCAGGGAGCTTAGCTAGATGGCAAACATTTTAAATTTGCAGCTTATGCCGTTGGTCTTTTAGTCTATCTTACCAACTCCAAACCATCTCTTGAATGCCTATTGAACATATTTAAGCTATATGGGTGTTTTTCTGGACTTATGTTACATTATGAAAAGTCTGAGAACTTGCCCCTCCCTGATAATGTGAACAGTCTATGGGGAGTAGATTTCTCTCTGAAATGGGCTTTAAGAGTATTCAACTATTTAGGAATTAGTTTGTCACAAGATCTAAAAGAGTTATATAATTGTAATGTTTCCACGCTGCTAAATATTTCTAAAAACAAACTATGACAATGATAAGCACTTCCTCTTTTTGTCACAGGATGCATAACTTTGTTTAAGATGATTATTTTCATAACATGGTTGCACGTCCTTCAGGGTCTCCTACTATGCTTTCTAAAGAAGGATATCCATGTTCTCGATAAATATCTCTCTCAATTCTTATTGCAAAGTGCCAAACCTAGAGTCTCATTAAAACAGTTTAAAAAAGATTGGGCTCAGAGTTAATTTGGACTCCCAGACACAGAACTTTATAATCATGCTTGCTTGCCCAGGATCCTTAAAGATTGGTTATATTTGTCCACATTCTATTTAGACTAAGAAGTTGAGCTGGCTTTCTTTAGGCCATTTCACCCCTGGTTTAAACTTAATGCAGCTGTTTGTCAGCTGTCCACACATGTACAGAATATTATTCTAGTCACTCCTCTAAAACATACCTGGCAACTTATAGCAAAATTGTTGGGATATGCTGTGCCAGTATTGTCCTTTCTTCCTATTCAAGGAAACCCAGATTTCCTACTGGGAGTTCAGGTTAATGCCTTTGCCTCTTGGGTTCCATTGAGTATTTTGCAAGTGCAACACATTCTCAGAGAGAGGGCATTATTAAGTCCTTTCAAGAACTGCAAGATCAATCTAGGGTGCCCAATAAGGATTACTGTCCATATCTGCAGCTTAGTCAATATGTTAACACATTACTTAAGTAGGGCTCAGGGAGTGTGTCCATTTCTAAACTCGATGAATTTTTCCAAAAAGAGGAGAGGGAGAGGCTGTCAGTTTCTGTGCTTCATAAATCTGTGTTAACGTGAACTCCTGCCTCACATAAATACCACACAATTGCTAGAAGAAAAGTGGCAAAGAGACTCTGATTTTGCCCTTTCTCCAGAATATGAACAAATTCTTTAGAATTGGACAGCTCACTGAATTTGTGTTGTTTAGGGAAATGTAATTAACATTTTTACACAGGGACTACATTTTACAATCTTGAGTTTATAAAGCAAAGATTAGAGACATAGATAGATGCTCTAAAAAAATGCCCAGCTGAAAAAGGCACTTTAGTTCATGCTTTTTGGTATTGTTACATTTATGCAAGCCTACTAGTTAATTGGGCAATAGCTATAACCTCTCAGGATACTGTATTGTTTGATGAGCTTAACCTATATGAGGAGTAGAACTAAGGAGATTTGTACAAAAGGCATTTTTAGTGGGGAAAAAAAGTTATCCTGAGAGCTTGGCAAGTTACTTCCTCTCCATCTTATTAGAAATGGAGGAACTTTTTTTCATGATAATTTGCAAATGGAGAATCTTGATTGTGACATACATTTTTCAAATACAAAATTATTTCTGGATACTTGGGAGTTCTATATTCAAAGCCTCCCAGCCAGAGCTAGACATGATATACTCAATTACACATTATGGGCAGGATTTTAAAAAGGTTACGCGCATAACTGGTCTTACGCACGCTGGGCCTATTTTAAAAAGGCCCGGCAACGCGCGTAAAGCCCCGGGATGCGTGTAATTCCTGGGGCTTGCAAAAAGGGGCGGGAGGGGGCATGGGCGGTCCCAGGCAGGGCCAGAGGCTCCAGGCACAGCGGCCATTTGCCCCTGTGCTTGGGATCGCGCGCCGGCAGTCGGCCCGCGCGTGCAACTTACTTCAGCCCCAGGGCTGAAGTAAGTTTTGCAACAATAAAAATAAAGCAACAAAGATAGGGGGGGGGGGGGGGGGAAAGGAAAGGAAAGGTGGGGTGGGGTGTAGGGAAGTTCCCTCTGAGACCACTCCGATTTCAGAGCGGCCTGGGAGGGAACGGGGGAAGGCAGCGCGGCTCGGAGTGGGCTGGGCGCATGCAAGGTGCCCAATTGTGCACCCCCTTGCACCTGCCGACCCTGGATTTTAAAACATGCGCGCGACTGCACGCACATGTAATAAAATCGGGTGCACATATGTGCGCGCTGGGTAGCACGTGCACATGCACGCTCGCATACTCCCTTTTAAAATCTACCCCAATGTGCATCTTGGTATATATCTTCTTTATTTCTACATTTATTACACCTGCCACACATTTTGATGCCCAAGGTATTCTTTTCACAGGTGATTGGAATATTTGTCTTAATGAGCAAAGGCACCGTCCAAAAGAAACAAATAAATTGTGCTTTCTGACTGTGGGGATTTAAGTTTAAGAAACAGGAGGGGAGGAATGGGGTGGTTTTTTTCACATCTGTATTGCAGATTTCCATAGTTGGCTGAATTCTAAAAGCATTGCTCGTGCTAAAAGACCCATATATGCGAGTATGTGGGCCGCATGTGAGTGATGTAGATTTTAAAAGCCACTAATTAGGTGGATATATGCACGTGCGCAAGCTAAAAAAAAAAAAAAAGAGGACGGGGCCAAACATTCTGTGTAAATCCATATTTTAAAACCGAAGGCCACAGTGTGCTGCAGCTTATTATCGACATATATTTACTGCTGCTCTTGATGAGATGTAAGTCTGAAGAAATCTTGTTTTAGGCCTAATACAACTTGGTGAAGGGTCTGGGTCTACTGGGGGATGTTCAGGCTGAAGAACAAGAGGGGTATGGATGACCCTGAGATAGACTGGGCAAACTGGTGGACTAAGTGATAAAACTGGGCATGTCCTTTGCACACATATGTTTTAAAATCTGCTTACCTGCACCCATAAAAAGCCAGCAAGAAAGATACCCAAAGTACGTTTGCTCAACTAATGGCTTATAATTAGGAGCACACTTCTGTGCAATAGGCATATTTTAAATCATGTTCACACAACTGTGAGCATGATTTAAAATTCCACTGTATGTCCGTTCGCACGCCTATATGCGTGTGTATGGGTTCCCCTGCGCTTGTTAAAAATTTACCGTCAGTGTATCTCTTCTGCAACAATGGAGAAAATGAGATCGAACTACATTGCTTTTCTTTGTGTTTATATTTACCATGTGAATGTTTGGTTTCTTTACTGTTTTGCTATTTTGAAATATAGTTTTCTCATAAAAATTAATGTTAATTCCTAATCTTCATATTCTTCTAATTCAAGCATAAGTTCACACAATTTTAAAATACTAATGCAATCAATTCATATTAAATTACAATTTCAGGCATTCTTTTCTTGAGAAATTCAATACAAAATCTATTTCATATATACATTTCAGCTATTTCTGACAGACTCCCAAATAAGAAAATGAATTATTTTTCAGTTAGTATTTAAAGTTTCTCCAGCTGCACATTTTCTATGTATTTCTAGTTCTTAACAGCATTGCTCAGAGAAAAGACACCTAAAAATAGGACTCCTGTCAACTGTCACATTTTATTTTTCAAGAGGGATAATGTTCCTTTAACAGAATTACAATTTAATAAAAATATTCTTCATAGAAAAATTCAGTCACTTATCATAATCACTGAGAACTCCTCTCAGGAAAAAAATCTTTGGTAAGTATAAACCAAATATTTTTGGCTAAGGCCTGGATTTATCAAAATGCGATAAGTTTTGCATGTTTTGATAAGTGCCATACCTGTTGTATGTCCTGCATTCAACCACTGGGAGGGAGGGAGAGAGAGAGAGCGAGTGAGCCTAGCCATGATGTCCTCTCCCTAGATAGGTATTTGTATCCCTATGGGAGGCCCACCTAGTAACTCGAGGTGAGGTTTACATAGTAGTGTAGGGGAATAGGGGCCACTTTGACATTCAACATGAGATGTACGAACAGAACAGTGGTCTCTTGTGAAGATTTGATGACCTTCGGAGTGAGGAAACTCACTCCAAGATGATATTTGTGCAAGGTTCTCTCCACCTAGCTTGTTGGACTCTCTACCTGGGTAACATCAAGCTAGGTGGAGAGAACCTTGCACAAATCTCATCTTTGGGTGAGTTTCCTCACTCCGTAGGTCATCAAATCTTCACAAGAGACCACTGTTCTGTTCGTACGTCTCACGTTGAATGTCAAAGTGGCCCCTAACCCCCTACACTAATACGTAAACCTTACCTCGAGTTACTAGGTGGGCCTCCCATAGGGATACAAATACCTATCTAGGGAGAGAATGTAACAGCTAGTCTGTCTGTCTGTCTCTCTCTCACACTCATATGCAGGTGCTCTGGGAGCTTGAAACCTACTAAAACAGGCCTTTCAGGAGACATTGTAAAGTGCACTAACATATTACCACCCCATAACACAAGCTTAACGCTACTGAAAAGGTGTATTTACAATTGGCATTAAGTCTGTACAATAACATTTTGCAGACTGGCAAACCCAGCCCACCCCTAGCTCCTCCTCTTTTTCAGATTTGCATCACACCATACGATATGGGGCTTTTTGCATGCAATAAGCCCTTAACGCATGCGAAAACACCTTACCACATTTTGATAAATGACCCCCTAAATTTGCTTTGTGAAAGGGATCTGAGTAGTTAATTAAACTCTCAGTGACTTCTATGAGGTTATCCCAACTGAGACTTCCAAAGAAAATTCCTAGAAACTTCATCCATTCTCACATAACTTTATATTTTTATATCCTTCCCTACAGAAATGATAAAATTTTAATTTTTAAAGTTAATAATTTAGATCTGTTCTGAGGTCTTTCAAAATGGCCACTGCAGTCCTTGTCCTCATGATGTAATTGGTGTGACACCCCACATCTTCTCACAGTTCTGGTACCTGGCAACCTCTCCTGCTGCTGCTGGAGCAAACTCCTGTTAAAAATAAGTATCTGATATATCAATGGCTAAATGTATTTATTTATTTAAAAGCTTTTCTATACCGTCATTCGTAGTCACATCACAACGGTGTACAATATGTTTAAGTCTGTTTGACAATCACATATTCAAATACAAAATAAAATGGTACAGTTTCAACTATGAGAGCTCCATAAAGCTTCCTGATCATTCCTGACTGCTGATGGATGAGGCCAGAATTTAGACACAGGCAGCTCCCTCTGTCTCCAAATTTTTATAGGTGTTGGTGCAGCATCACCACTGCTGCATGCTTGAATCTGGGCCCGACCACCGTGCTGCTGGCCCCGCAACATCAGCAGCAAGAAGAGTCTGGAAATTCACGTGGGGCCTCCTGCAGCCCTTCCACACTGACCAGTCCTCACGGGAGGAAGGAACAGGGACTGCAGGAGGATGCCTTTCCTGGCTCCATTTGCTGCTTCTGCTGGAAGGCACTGTGACATAGAGATAGATGGGGATTCTGCAAAAGGGGAAGTATTTGAGCAGGGGTGAATAAAGGAAAGGTAGAATTAATTTATTTGATTTATATTTCGCTTTTCAGGCACTTTCAAGTGAATTAAATCATCCTTTGCTCCCTTGGTAAGCTGGACAACTCCCCACCCCACCCTCATTGCCTGTTTATGGGCGCAGGCAACTTAATTCCAGGCCTGTGCTGAATACTGAATCTCTCGGTTCTTAAAGGGAATTATCCTTTTCTCTAGGTGACTAAATAGTTAACTAGATAAGGAGAACTATCGATGGGTAAGAAATTCTGTTGCATGAAAATTTTGACCTCAGGTAACTGGCTGGAATATGAGAAGGTATGGGTATTGTACAGTTTGCAATGTATTTCTCCTGTATTGATGGGTGCTTCAGGTGATGGATTGTTGAAGGCACAGCAGCATGGTTTTCTAAGGAGCAGATGAATTTCCCTCTGCTTATGGCCTTAAGATTGCTCTGTATAATGCAGTTATTTGTCAATGCATCCATTATAGAAAGGTGAGCATAAAATAACCATAGTATTAAAAGCAGATGGCATGTCTTTTTTATTTTAAACTTTTTATTTATAACATTTTGCATTTAAACACCAAGCAGAATCTTGTTAAGCATGATTTATTCAATGGAAAAATATGAAGAAAATATTCTTAAGATAGAGCATTCCATTCAAAAGGATTCAGATTTAATGATTCAACAAACCAATTTACAAATCCAAGGTAAGCATCAAGTCACAATGCCAAGAATATTCCACTCTCTACAAAACTCCACCATCACAGAAACAAAAAAACCTCAAAGAAACTAGATAGAAATCTAACAGTACTTTATCTTAATAGTGCAGGTTTATATTCAGTTGAAGTAGCAGTCTTCAAGGATTCACCATGAATGAAGAAGGGGAAACCTGAGACACTTCCTGAGGTGTCTTATTACTAAAGGAAAAAGACAACCAAGATAGTAAAAAAAAAAAAAAAAGGTATACCTTGCATCTTCATACTTAATTCAACATTTACAGGGAAATGCCAATAGAAAAATAACACCGCAACACTCTACCAATTTACATTAGCTCAGCTATTCTACGATCCTGGTAAAGAATTTTGTTTGATTTCATATGGCGCAGGCGCCCAACCAGGGTATCCAGATGGCTATTGTACCAACCACGGGACAGGGACGGCTTGGGGGTGCCCACACTGGAAGGGTATTATGCAGCTGCGCAGCTCGCTGCTATTACAGACATGCATAGGCAGAACACGGCAAAACAATGGGTGACTTTTGAGGAGCACTTGTGTGGGGGAATGCCTCTGGCAGCCATGGTCTGGCAACCTAGGCATATGTGGCTAACCTCCCATGGGACATTGCCAATGTCCTTACATACCACCATGAAACCGTGGTCAAGATGGAAAGAGCGTTTAGTGGGTAAGAGGATCTATTTTTATTCCACCAGCATCCATCACCTAGCTCAGTTCCCCATGGGACGAGACACTAGAACTTTTAGAGGGTGGAAATCTAAAGGTATCACTAACTTTCAACATCTCATCAGTGGTGGGTCCCCAATGACATGGGCAGACATGCAACAGGTACATAATTTACCCAATCGGGACTTCCTGGCTGGTTGCCAGATTCTGCATTTACTGTTTACACCTCAGGTACTCTCCTCCTTGCACCAGGGTAAAACGTTACTGGAACACTATTGCGAAGCAATTGATACCAAGAAAGGTATGATATCTAAGTTGTATGCTTTATTGTTGGGCAGAGAGCTCCAACCCTTTACACACATCAAACAATGGGAAGTAGACCTGGGACATGCATTGAGGGCGGGCGAATGGGACCAGATTTATTTAACTGTTCGTAAGTGCTCTGTGTCTGCCTCTTTGCAAGAAAATTGCTATAAGTTACTTACCCATTGGTATCTTATCCCGCACACCTTATACCAGAGATATGCCCACGTGAGTCCCTTGTGTTGGAGAGGTTGCGGTCACTGTGGTACCTTCTTACATATGTGGTGGTCATGTGTACATGTGGAATTATTGTGGAAGGAGGTTGCTATGTGGACTGAAAGCATTCTGGAAATCCAAGGTATACAAGATGCTGGTTTTATGCTCCTTCATCTCCCTTCCCAGGCTACCACAAAGGATCACATCATGTTTTGTCATCAGGTCTTTATTGCAATAAGGATGACTATTGCGCAGTTCTGGAAACAGACAGAGACACCCACACTTCGATTGGTACAAAGGAAAGTACATTTTTATTGTAAAATGGCGGCAATTACAGCTGAGGTACATGACTCGGTGCCCAGGTTTCAGGCCATTTGGCACCCATTCATCAACTGGGAGAAGCAGCAAGCAGCCCTGTAACATTACTTATTTCTGGACCTAATACAAATAGTAGTTTAGAGCCAACCCATACAACTACAATCATACTTTACACTTCCTTTTGGACTTTTATGCTAGTCCTGAACTATCTCCTTGGCATAGCATAATTGAGCTCATGGATGGGGTGTGGGAAGGGGGGGGGGGGGATCAAGTTGGGGTTACATGACTTGTTTGTTCGTTTGCTATATTCGCCATGCTTGCAAAAGACTATTGCATTGGTTTATGTCTGCAGTATGGTTTATATCACTAGTTATCACATACTCAATAAAATTGTAAATTGAAAAAAGAAAAATAACACCAAGCTGTTTGACTCTAGGTTGCATCAAGTTTTTCCTTCTCTTTTGTATTACCCACACCACAATACTCTACTCTTCAAATTAAGAAGTAACTCTTACCTATGCCTGAAAAATGACTGCAACACTCAGTCCTAATCAAGTTCTAACCAGAAGTTTACTATTATTAAAGTTGATGCAGTAAAGTGAATATATTCCAGATTGGTCCTCACCTCAGCCTTCTTTTTATGGGGAAGAAGATTAGACTCTGAAGTTGAGATAGTTTCAGCTAGAATTTTTTTAAATTTCCATTAAATATTTTTAAATGTATCCAAAGGGTGGTATTGTTGAGATCTTGAAAAATTAATAAAATGTACATGTTGATGTCTTACTATTGTTTTCTAAATTCTCCAGTTTCTTATGTATGTGTTTTTGATTTAAAAAAAATCACTTTGGCCTGGATTTATCAAAATGCACTAAATATCGCATGCAATAGGAAAAGGGGTGTGTTTTGCACTAATACCTATGCAAAACACTATTTTGGAGCAAATTGTAGTAAGTGCCAGAATTGTTGTATGTCCTACCTAGGACTCTCTACCTAGGTACCATCAAGCTAGGTTGAGAGAACATTGCACAAATCTCATCTTTGGGTGAGTTTCCTCACTCCGAAGGTTATCAAATCTTCACAAAAGAGCACTGTTTTGTTCATACGTCTAGTCTACCTAGAGCCTCTTAGTGAAGAGGTTTGTTCTGCCCATTGCTTCTCCTGAATTCACAGGGACTTTTCAGTGCTTACCAAACCAAGCAGCAGTAGCTGGTGGCCCCCTCATCCTTGTGTAATCCTTAGTGGGGGTTTTAATCCAAAGGCACACAAACTTATTTATTCTTCAGGGCTGCTCTGGCTAGCACTCCTCCCATACACAACTCTCATTCTCCCATGTTTTTACTCTCTTTCTCCCAAGAGTGGATTCTTTTTGTGAGGAGAGGTTGTCACTTATGGCCCAGAAGGTGGTTTGTTTCTCCCTGTGTTGTGTTAGCTGCTGCCCCCCAGGATGTGATATGCTGGGACAAACCAGGCAGGACAAGCACTGGGTGTTAAATTAAATGTTTACTGACTCTGTAATAATTAAATCAAAGTCCATTTTCAATAAAGGTGACTTTACAGCTGACCAACATACAAAGTTTTTTTTTCTCTTCTGGGTAGGTGTCCTTTACCTCTCAGGTATCTGGGCAAAGCTTCCCATGGTGATTTTAAAGTGCACAAAAGCTTTCCCAGAGGGCCAATTGGGAATCCTATTGGAGGGGTCCTCTCAAACATGGAAAAGTCCTAACTGAGTCCAGTTTATTCATGATTACCCAGCCTGTCCTGGTCCCATGGGATAGAGATCAGAGTGGGAACTCCCAGAATTCTGGTCCTTCTCCTCGATGTTAATAGTGGGGACTTCTCTGGCAGGAAAAGTCTGGGAACCAGGCTATGCCAACCCTAGAACCCTATGGAGAGGGTGAGTCAAAAAACCCCCACAACAAACTCTGAATACTTGCTGACTGAAAATCTCTCGGTGGCTGCTGCTTTACTATCATTGGTGCTTGCCATATCTAGGATGTAGATTAAGGCTCACATGTCTTTAGCCCTTGTCCTTTGTGCTGGGGGAGACTTCTCCAAAGGATGGAAGATTTAAACAGGAGTACCTTCTGAAAAAAGTCAGGATATATCTTGGCCATCAAAAATACCACTCAGAAAATCTGTCACTGGTGCTTGCCACATCTAGAATGTAGAAGGGCTAACTGGTCTTTAGGTTTCTGGAATGAGAGTCCTTTTGCCCCAAAGGGAATCAAGCAAAAATCTATTTCACTGCAACTAAATTAGACAACCCTTTGGCAGGGTGTGCATAGAGAGGAACCTCTTAAAAAATATAAAGTTCCTGAAGAGGCTGGGAAGCCTCACCAAAGAATGAAAAAGCTACATCCTCAGTACTTTGAATTTAAATCAAAATGACTCCAAAGATTCCTAAAATTGCTGGATTAAATAGCAGCTGGCAACCAACCATAGCCTTCCATTTGGGAGAGATGGAAGGCTCACAGATAGAGGGTACTATGCAAGGACTTAGTGACAACTAGTGGCCAACCAGTAGGCATGTCACACTTGTGAACAACATCAGTAGTTGAAGGCTATGGTAATCTGAAAGAACTGTATGTGTTGGGGGGTGAAGGGCTGATGTGTACGGAGCAGGAGAGAGACCTTGGGGTGATAATGTCTAATGACCTGAAGTTGATGAAGCAATGTAATATGGTGATAGCTAAAGCCAGAACAATGCTAGGCTGCATAGAGAGAGGAATATCTAGTACGAAAAGGGAAGTGATAATCCCCTTGTACAGGTCCTTGGTGAGGCTTCACCTGGAACACTGTGTTCAGTTCTGGAGACCATATCTCAAAAGGGACAGAGACAGAATGGAGGTGGTCCAGAGAAGGCCGACTAAAATGGTGGGTGGTCTCCATTTAATGACTTTTAAGAAGAGGTTGAAGAACCTGAATATGTATACCCTGGAGGAGAGGAGAAGCAGGGGTGATACAGACCTTCAGATACTTGAAAGGTTTTAATTATCCATGGTCAACAACAAACCTTTTTCATTGGAAACAATTTAGTAGTACTAGGGGTCATGATTTGAAACTCCAGGGAGGAAGACTTAGAACCAATATCAGGAAATATTTCTTCACAGAGAGGTTGGTGGATGCCTGGAATGCCCTTCCAGAGGAAGTAGTGAAGACTAAAACTGTGAAGGATTTCAAAGGGCCATGGGATAAACACCGTGGATCCCTATAGGCTAGAGGATGGAATGAATGAAAAGGCTTGGGGGTAACTTGCACGGAGAGGCAGTTTCTATCCTTAACAGAATCATGGGGGTAACCTGCACAGAGCGGCAGTTACTACCCTTAATAGGGATGTGAATCGTTTTAGGACGATTAAAATTATCGTCCGATAATTTTAATATCGTCTTAAACCGTTATGGAACACAGTACAATAGAGATTCTAACGATTTATCGTTATAAATCGTTAGAATCGTGAGCCGGCACACTAAAACCCCCTAAAACCCACCCCCGACCCTTTAAATTAAATCCCCCACCCTCCCGAACCCCCCCCAAATGAGTTAAATAACCTGCGGGTCCAGCGGCAGTCCGGAACGGCAGCAGTCCGGAACGGGCTCCTGCTCCTGAATCTTGTTGTCTTCAGCCGGCGCCATTTTCCAAAATGGCGCCGAAAAATGGCGGCGGCCATAGACGAACACGATTGGACGGCAGGAGGTCCTTCCGGACCCCCGCTGGACTTTTGGCAAGTCTCGTGGGGGTCAGGAGGCCCCCCACAAGCTGGCCAAAAGTTCCTGGAGGTCCAGCGGGGTCAGGGAGCGATTTCCCGCCGCGAATCGTTTTCGTACGGAAAATGGCGCCGGCAGGAGATCGACTGCAGGAGGTTGTTCAGCGAGGCGCCGGAACCCTCGCTGAACGACCTCCTGCAGTCGATCTCCTGCCGGCGTCATTTTCCGTACGAAAACGATTCGCGGCGGGAAATCGCTCCCTGACCCCCGCTGGACCTCCAGGAACTTTTGGCCAGCTTGTGGGGGGCCTCCTGACCCCCACGAGACTTGCCAAAAGTCCAGCGGGGGTCCGGAAGGACCTCCTGCCGTCCAATCGTGTTCGTCTATGGCCGCCGCCATTTTTCGGCGCCATTTTGGAAAATGGCGCCAGCTGAAGACAACAAGATTCAGGAGCAGGAGCCCGTTCCGGACCGCTGCCGTTCCGGACCGCCGCTGGACCCGCCGGTTATTTAACTCATTTGGGGGGGGGTTCGGGAGGGTGGGGGATTTAATTTAAAGGGTCGGGGGTGGGTTTTAGGGGGTTTTAATGTGCCGGTTTTGCGATTTTTAGATTTTTAGATTTTTCACGATTTTTCACGATATTTTACCCCCCCAAACGGCAACAATACGATTCCCTCCCCCTCCCAGCCGAAATCGATCGTTAAGACGATCGAGGACACGATTCACATCCCTAACCCTTAACAGAAAAATGGAGCAACCTGCACAGAGTGGAATTTACTAGGGATGTGCAGAGCAAAAGTTTAAGTTCATATGTCCATATGTCCAAAGGGGGTCCCATTTGCGGTCAATATGGACATAAACAGAATTCAAAGAGTTGAGTATATGTCCATATGTGCAAATAAAAATTTAAACCCCTCACCCTCCTTAATCCCCCCCCCCCCAAGACTTACCACAACTCCCTGGTGGTCCAGCGGGGTCAGGACGCCATTTCTGACCAACTTTGCAAGGAGCACGTGACATCGGCGTCACGTCAGAGTGATGCGGCGTCACGTGATTCCCCGCGGGTTCGCGCCGGAACGCTCGTTCAGCCCAAAAGGAACTTTTGGCCAGCTTGGGGGGGCCTCCTGACACCCCCAAGCTGGCCAAAAGTTCCTTTTGGGCCAAACGAGGGTGCCGGAGGGAACTCGCGGGGAATCACGTGACGCCGCGTCACTGCGACGTGGCGCCGACGTCACGTGATTCCCCGCGGGGTCGCTTCCGGGATCCTCGTTCGGCCCAAAAGGAACTTTTGGCCAGCTTGGGGGTGTCAGGAGACCCCCCAAGCTGGCCAAAAGTTCCTTTTGGGCTGAACGAGCGTTCCGGCGCGAACCCGCGGGGAATCACGTGACGTCGGCGTGACGCCGCGTCACTCCGATGTGGCGCCGACGTCACTTGCTCCTCGGAAAGGCTTTCAGAAATGGCGTCCTCACTCCTCGCTGGATCACCAGGGAGTTGTGGTAAGTCTTTGGGGGGGGATTAAGGTAGGTGAGGGGTTTAAATTTTTATTTTGGATCAACAATCGCGATTTCCAACTTATTCAACATAGCTATGTTGAATAAGTTGGAAATCCGATCGTTTATGTCTTATCACTTTTTTAAGTTAAAAAAAAAAAAAAAGTAGCGTTTTACATTTATGTTCAATACGAATGCACACCCCTAGAATTTACTACCATGGGAAGCTTGCTGGGCAGTCTTAATGGACCAATCTGATCTTTTTCTGCTGTCATTACTATGTTACTATATGTTGTATACTGGAGTCGCTGAGCAGAATCCCTATAGTTGGATTAATTTGCATATTCCAAATTTTAAATTGAAAACATGGGGCAGGGGTACAGGCAAGATGGCCTGGTAATGTTTGCTCTCCAGCAATTTAAAGATACAGTGAGGAGCTGTGGGCCCTTTGATTTCTTTTATTTTTAATATTGACTAACAGCGCTAAAGTAGATCTAAATTATCCAGCTAACCTAGCCGGATATATTCAATATTTGGCTAGGTTAGCTAGATATCTTAGCCCCTCCCTGGAATACCTCATTTTATCCAGCTAAATTCTAGCCAGACAATTTCTTATCCGGCTATAACCTAGCCAGATAAGTGACTGGATATGTCACATTTGCTATTTAGATGGATAACTTTTAGACACTTTGTGGAAAATGATGGCTGGTAGGGATGTGAATCATTTTTGACAATTTAAAACAATCATCAGATATATTTTAAATCGTCAAAAATCGTTAGAGCCATGATACAATAGCAATTCCCCCGATTTATTGTCAAAAAATCATAAATCGGGGGAGGGCGGGAAAACCGGCACACCAAAACAACCCTAAAACCCACCCCGACCCTTTAAACAAATACCCCACCCTCCCGAACCCCCCCAAAATGCCCCTGTGAATTGTCTGCCAGTTGGCCTATCTCATCCACACCTAGTTCAGGTTCCTCACCTTCTCAAGCTACCTCTCAGTGTTTGGAAAGACCCTGTTGATGGAGTGAAAAATGTAAGATATAATCTCATGGCCTCAGTGCCTTGATACTCAGTATTCACAAGCTTTCTTACTTCCCATCAAGGCTGTAATTTTGTCTCTAATTTTGCTGAAAAAAAAAAGATTACTTTTTTGCCCTACTGCTCTGAAGCTGTCTCAGCTCTGTTCTGACTTGTGTGACATTTCGGTTGAGAGCTTAAAAGTTCTATTGGATAGCTATGCTGAAGAATTTCTGCCCTAACATAACTGCCCTTTTAAATGTGCTGAGTCCTAGTAGAGAAATGAGAAGAAGCATAGTATGAGAAGGTTCACAGAGGAATGGAGTCTCCAGAACTGTCATGACCATGTAACATTACTGTGGACCTGGTTGAGTTCTTTGCCTGCTTGGCATCTGGTTTCTCTACTGAAGACTCCTGGCAGATCCTCTTCTTCTAATACCATTGCTTCTTTCTCAAGATTTTCATCCTGCTGTTGCTGTCTCTCCTCTGTCAGATCCAAGGCAGGGATGTGAGGCTTGCTTTCTCTTCCCTCTGCAGGGTTTGATGAATATCCAGAGTTATTTTGCCATTTCCTCCTAATAGTATTATCCTTTTTCAGTTTCAGCACCATATCCACCTCCTATTGAGGGGACCTTGCTTGGGACATTCTGGGTTCCAGTTGGGATAGAGAGAATATCAGTCCTCCATGGCTATTTGGATGCACCTATAATGAAAAGAAGGAAACAGAATAAGTCTGTATGAAACCAGGGGCAGAAGGCAAGAAACCTGGGCGTGATATCTTCTCTACCTCTACTGAATCTGGGAAGCCAAGGTGTTAATAGTATGGTAAAGGCCCTAACCTGGGACGGTAACTTTAAAATATACACACTGGCACCCATGCACGCGCCAGCAAACATATGCTGGAATTGTACATCATGTGCGCAGTTGCATGCATATGATGTAAAATATGCTTACCCACATGCATGTGTGCTCCTAATTTTAAGCCATTACACGAGCAAACGTACATCACATATCTTTCTTAGAACTTCATCGCATTTAATGCGCACATGTAAACAGATTTTAAAACATGCTCAGTGAAGAACATTCACAGTTTTACCAATGAGTTCACTAGTCATCCCAGAATATCTCGAGGACATCAATACCCTTCTGGTTCTTCAGCTTGCACTCCCCCCAGTAGACTTAGACCTTCACCCAGTCATGTTAGGCCTAAAAAGAGATTTCTACAGACTTGTACCTCATCAGGAGCAGTAGTAATTATACATGGCTAACAAGCTGACAGATTTAAAATAAGATTTATACATGTAACTGTTGGACACCCTCTGGAATGCCCTCAAGAAGCCCTAGCTCAGCCCGTCCCCTTTTTTTTTAACTTGAGCCTGCGTACATACATGCATAATTTGTGTCTTTTAAAATACGCGTTGCTTGCATGCGGCCTAACTGCTTGCATATATGAGCCTTTTAGCACCAGCAATGCTTTTAAAATTCAATCCTATGGGGCGGATTTTCAGAGCCCTGCTCGCCTAAATCCACCCAAATCTGGGCGGATTTAGGCGAGCAGGGCCCTGCGCGCCGGTAAGCCTATTTTACATAGGCCTACCGGCGCGCGCAGAGCCCCGGGACTCGCGTAAGTCCCGGGGTTTTCGGAGGGGGCATGTCGGGAGGCGTGTCGGGGGCGGGCCCGAACCGCGCGGCGTTTTCGGGGCGTGTCGGGAGCGTTCCGGGGGCGGGCCCGGGGGCGTGGCTACGGCCCAGGGCGGCCCGGGGGCGTGGCCGCACCCTCCGGACCCGCCCCCAGATCACGGCCCGGCGCGCTAGCGGCCCGCTGGCGCGTGGGGATTTACTTCTCCCTCCGGGAGGCGTAAATCCCCCAACAAAGGTAAGGGGGGGGTTTAGACAGGGCCGGGCGGGTGGGTTAGGTAGGGGAAGGGAGGGGAAGGTGAGGGGAGGGCAAAAGAAAGTTCCCTCCGAGGCCGCTCCGATTTCGGAGCGGCCTCGGAGGGAACGGGGGTAGGCTGCGCGGCTCGGCGCGTGCCGGCTATACGAAATCGATAGCCTTGCGCGCGCCGATCCCAGATTTCAGCGGATACCCGCGGCTACGCGCGTATCTACTGAAATCCAGCGTACTTTTGTTTGCGCCTGGAGTGCCAACAAAAGTACGCCTATTCGCGGTTTTTGAAAATCTACCCCTAAGTGTATAGTACCTGATTTCTTCATACCTACCTCTGCAGCTAGGGCTGTTGTGATATCCATGTTCCCTCAACCTGTTCCAGTCCCAGGACATCCCTCAGCCATTCCTTTACTGAAGTCAGAGAAATTAATGGAGACGTCTATCTTATGGTTTGGACAACATGCTGTGGAATTCAGGAAACCTTGTGTCTTGCTTTGCATTTTCAGCCACAGAAACTTTTCTTCAAGTGGCCAACTATCTTTCTGAAGATTCTCAGGCTGAAGGCATTGATGGCTGACTCCTTCCAGACAATGTCCTTGATTGATGTGGATTTTTATATGGCTTCATTCTCTAACAATACATAATAATAATCTATCACTTTATGAGTATTTTGGGGTAGTCAGGATTCAATAAATTCCCTCCACACCCACTTTTTCCTTCCTTTTAGCTCACCTCCTTCCTCTCTTCCTGCTCTGCTTTCTTTTCCTCCAGTCTCTTTTCTAATCTCCTGACATGCCAGTCATTGCCCCCATTGTCTTGGCCTCTTCCACGCTATTCTTGTCAATCTGTCAGCAACACACAGATCATTACCAAAGAAACAGAAATCTATACATAAATTAAGACTAACAGAACTAGTGACAATCTCTTTTGCTCTCTCAAACAATAAGACTTAGGCTAAAAAGATAGGAGCCAAGAAGGAAAAAGATTAGACAGTAGTTAAGTTACAAGATATTTCCCAAGAACAGGAATATCTTTCAATGCCTAGGTCCAGGGTTAACACCCTCTTTGTAGCACTAATAATTTCTGCTTCATAAAGGCCTTCCTTTTATACTTTTGCCTAGTGTATATGGTAGCTGCTGAAATTTGTGGCACTGGGTGTGTTTGGATGAAGCTGTGATATTAACTGTGCCTAAATATTACACTTGCCATGTATACTGCATCTTTCAAGACTCATGCAATATTATTTAATGCTCTGTAACTGTTTTGCACAATAAATACTGAAAACATATCTGGCCTTATTTTTGCAAACATTAACTTATATTAACACAGTGATTTTAAGATATGATGACAGCACAAATCGTGCAGTATTTTACTACTTTTAACATATTTATTACTAGCAAGCACTACATGTCAATATAGCGATGGATGGCCTTTTATTTGGAAAAGGGAGGGACTTGAATATTTTGAAATATTAGGAAGATAAATATTATATATGATTTTATTGTTTGTAATATAAGAGCAATATGTTTTGGATGACTTATTGTGTATTGAAAGAGGGTCTGGTGGCTTAAATGATATGGGGTTTTAGCTGGATGGAAAAGAGTAATATGAGTATATTGTATAGAATATAAGTATGTGCATGGTAATATGTATAAATGTTTAAATGTAATTGTGAATCACTTTGAGTTGCTCATAGATGAGGCAATCTATAAATTTAACAATAAATAAATACTTCAGTAAATTGGTCCAATAATGGGAATAATAAGAAGAGGGGGACATGAGGAAGGGAAAACTTAAAGATAATGGAAAGATGGGAAAATTACAAAAATCAGGAAAAAAGAGAAAGAGGGGGATAGAAAGTAAGAATAAAAATAAAAGGGGGAGGAAAATCAGATCCTGTAGATTGAATGGACCGGGAGGAATTACTTTGAATTTCCCAAAGAGGGAACAGTTATGGAAATATATGGAGTGTAAGTGAAGTTCACTCTTCTGCATGGTTTGCATTTTGTTACATGGTATAAGCCTATCAGAAAAATTCAGACAAATACTATGTTTCCAGGTTGGATAACATCTCCAAATAATGAATAACTCCCAAAATGTATCCAGTTATGCACTGCCTAATTTGCAAAATCAAACCTTTATGGGGGACATCTTCAAATAGCCTATATAGTTACAAACGATGGGGGTCATTTATCAAAATGCGATAAGGCGTTTTGGCATGCGTTAAGGGCTTATTGCATGTGAAAAGCCCCGTTAACGCATGCGATCGCACCATATCGTATGGTGCGATGCAAATTCAGAAAATAGGAGGAGTTAGGGGTAGCCTGTCTGTGAAGAGCTATCACACAGCTGTAATGCTGATTTTAACTACACCTCTTTGGATTGTGTTAGCTGCTGTGACCATGTGGTAAGGTTTCATTGCCATTTGTGATGTCTCCTCTAAGGCCTATTTCAGGCGAATTGATGGGTCCAGAGCTGAGGGAGAGAGAGAGAGAGAGAGAGAGAGAGAGAGAGAGAGAGAGAGAGAGAGAGAGAGAGAGAGAGAGAGAGCAACTGACCCTAATGTCATGGCCCATAGGTAGGTATTTGTATCCCTATGGTAGGCCCACCTAGTAACTCGAGGTGGGGATTAGGTAAGAGTATAGGGGGTTAGGGGCCACTTTGACATTCTACATGACACCTACGAACAGAACAGTGGTCTCTTGTGAAGATTTGCTGGCCTTCGGAGTGAGGAAACTCACTCCAAGATGAGATTTGGGCAAGGTTCTCTCAACCTAGCTTGATGTTACCCAGGTAGAGAGTCCCTCAAGGACTTGCTTAAAGTCCCTCGTGCTTCAGCGGGGGTCCCTGGAGCAATCTCCCCCTGTCGGGCCATAGGCTGCCACTAATCAAAATGGTGTTGATGTCCCTTTGCCCTTACCATTTGACAGAGGCCGGCCAATGGCACCGATAGCCCCTGTCACATGGTAAAGGCAAAGGGCCACCGGCGCTATTTTGTTTACTGGCAGCTGATGGCCTGAGAGCGGGAGAGCACTCCTGGGACACCTGCTGGACCACCAGGGACTTTAGGCAAGTTTTAGGTGGGTTGGGAGGGTGGGGGATTGTAATTAATTACATCTGAAGGGTTGGGTGGTTTTTTTTTTTTTCGGTTTGGGAGAGCTGAAAAAAAAATCAGCCCGACCCGCAGGAAACGAAATTTCCTGCAGCAGGCCGATAACGAAGGCCGAACTAAAAGGTTCGGCTGAATCACATCTCTAGTATGTCTTGCCTTGGGCCTCTCAGAGACAGTCTGGTCCCTATTTGGTGATCCCTAGTGGACTTTTTGGTTGATGTAAATAGAGGGAAAAGACCACCATAATCAATGAGTAATACAAAAATAAAAATAGTGGCTCAATCTTTTTATGACTTCTAATTTATTATAAACAACAACTGAGAAAAGCACCAATGTGTTTTATAGGGCATCAAACCTATTTCCAACTTTTGACTTACTGTCCTGACCTTCATCATATGCCTGTGAACAGTTTTTATTTTTTTTTATTTTTTCTAGGTGTTCAACATTTCTCTTGAGCAGTAGAAAACTTTACTGGTTCCCAGGACTGCAGCAGTGGCACTCACATCCCTTTGCAGTCTCTGAAGGTGGCTCCGAGGAAAAGGGGGATTACACTTGTCAGCCCAAAACAAAACAGCCTTGGGAATCTATTGTGATTATTAAAATATCTATGTTTTTAGCTGAGTGACCAACAAGTAAATATTCATACTAAAATACTAACTGTGCCAACTTCCTAAGTATATAGCAGGTTCCAGTGAACTTTAATGAGTTAGTCGAGGGGAAAATTGAAACTTAATAGTGTGGGAGTGAGAGAACAAAAGAACATCAGCAGTTGAACCAATTAGAACTCTTTGAACTCTGTAGGATAATCACAGCTGTGCATTCAGTGTAATAATAGGCAGGCATGGTATATGGAGAGGTACATGGTTTCCTTTATTCACCCTTATTCTTTGTAATGCTCCTTTATCCTATATAATATGCCACTATTATACTGTCACCCTGAAATATTTTTAATCAAATGTCTTTCACCTGTGAGAGCTAACCATTAAAATTAATTTTGTTCTGACAATTACTGTATTTGTGCAAATGTTTCTCAAACACAGCTGTTCTGAGCCTTCATAGTGAGACATGTATTCAATATCATCAACTGTAAATAACATACTGTAGCTGTGATGATGGTCATGTTGAAACAATAGACTTTTACTATTCCCAGAGGGAAAAGGTTAACATTCATAGGCCTCCTTATCTAAAATCACTGATTGGTTTGTGACTCTGATACCAGCAATTAAAATACAAAAATGTAAACATTTGTTTACAGCTTGTAGAAGAGAAACCAGCATGTACTGTATACAACCACTTTATTGAACATATAGATAGAAAAATAGATATATCTGAGTCTGTATGTGTGTAATGATAGGCAAGACAAGTATATAGGAAATTGTAGTGTCAAAATGGAGACAGTAAGAGAGAAGTTAAAAAAAAATGGTATGGGCTTCAATAATGGGTCCAGGATACATTTTAGGAAAGGCAAAATAAAAGGATTGGGAAAACTGTAAATAAACTAGAAAGATAGGTATAGAGACTAGAAGAGGAAAAGAAAGGAGACGTAAATAATGTAGGTAGTGTTACAGAATAGAGTAAGTGGGAGAAGAATAATGGATGGCAGAGTTAAACAAGCAATAGAAGGATGAATCCTGCAAAAACGGGAGGGGGGGGGCTGCGAAAGCCCGCAGCCTTCGCACCACGGTGTTGCGCTGGCTGCCGGCTTTCGTACCAAATAGCGCCATCGTGAAAGGTAGTGCTATTCGGCGCCTACTGCTGACGATAATGTTAGTAACATTATCGCCGGCAGCGAACACATCGCTGATTCCGTCCCTCCCCGCCTCAACGCTCCCCCTAATTTGCATGGTATCGCATGCGAAAAGGCCTTAGAAAATAACCCCCTTGGTGAGGAACAAGTATGTGAGATGAGGTAAAAGGAAAAAAAAGAAGAATGAGAGAAGAGGGAGAGAGATAAAAAGAGCACAGATGAAGAACGCCATAATCTAAATAATGGCACATGACAAATGAGAAAAAGGACTTACACAGAGAGAGATAAGAGCATTAAAAAGGGGTTCAAAAGGGATGGAAAAAGTTGCAAGGCTGGAACATAATAGAAGTGAACACATCTAAGGGCTCAAACAAGGTAGAAGGGTAAGATGTAGCTATAAAAAAAGGGAAGCTATAAAAAAGGGAAGGACGAGAACAATAAAAGGTCAGAAATTAGGAGGAGGCTTGTAAGGACTATAAAAGGAGGTAGGGGAATAGATGAGAGAAGGAATGAGTACAGAGAGGAACCCATAAGCAGCCATAGGAAAAGGGAAAATCAAGCTCGGGTGATCGATGTTAGACAAAACAAAATAAGGAAACCCTGTAGTGATTCAGAAATAAGGAAAAGAAGAAGGAAAAAGGAAGGGGTAGAAAAGTTTGAGGGGGTGCACAGAAAGAAGGTGAAAACGTGGAGCAACAAAATCAGCTCCCAGATTAGTGAATGAAGCTGTCTGCTGCAGCAGAAAAATAAACAGGATTTAATCTGCTCCAAATTTCCAGTCAAGGAGGTGGAACTGGGGGCAAATTCAGCGGGCCTATTGAGGACATGCCTCTTGCTCAGCCCAAAATATTTGTTCAGCAATGAAGAATACAGAGATATTTCAGCTGATTTTCTTGTGTGGGGATTTAAGGAATTTGCTAAACTCTGAATACCTCTCAATATTTGCATATTTATACACCTTCCAAATTTGGCAGCACTGAACCCCTAAAGGAAATTTAGGATGGAAGTTTGTCTTTAAATAACCTTTTTCACATTTTGTAGTTTGTTTCTAGAAAAGCCTTCATTTATTCTACTTATTAAAATACATTATGGAAATGAAACTTTTTTCTCTTCTAAAGTTTGCTTTGTGCTATTAATCATAAGGTTAATTTTGCCTTAATCTGAATATTGTAATATCAATTGCAGGTTTATTGAATTATGCAATGCAAATTGTTATTCTACTAATTAGAAGAATACCTTAGTAAATGTGGTGCACAATCACACGTCTCCATCGTTTTCTCTCTGTCTTTGAAAAACATATTGTAGCAAACGTCAAAGAAAATTTCTCAGGGGTGTTTGCTGTTGTACAAGCAGAGCACTGTTAAGACAACACCTGTGCAATTTTCCAGGAGACTGCATTCTACATGAGATATGTCGTAAAGTAAATTGAATTCTGCATTTAAAAAGGACAAAAGAAAATCAGATATGCAAGATATTCAGATTAACCAAAATATCAGAGTAAGTTTCTTCTCTGGGGGCATATCCCACAGTAACGGAAACACTGTGATCTATGTTGTGTTAATTAAATGTCTAGTTATCAAAGGATATTTCTGAAGTGGAATGTGAAAAGATTGGAGAAATGTTTTTACTGACATATATCAATTGTTTTCTTGAAGGCATAGTAAATTTCATGAGTAGTTGTTGTTGGAAAAGTTTGATTTTCTCCACACGTGATTGTTTTTCCAGTTTCATTGGCAAAAAGTGTCACTTTGTATCTTGTTCAAAACAACTTGGGGGCAATATTCAGCAGCTGAACGGCTCGGCCAGTTAGCTGGATATACCTGGCTATCTTAAAGTTAACTGGATATGTTTATCCGGTTAACTTTAGGACAGGTCAGCTACATGAACAGAATTAGCCAGTTAAATTAACCGGCTAACTCTGAATATTGAAGTTAGCTGTTTAACTTATCTGGCTAATTCTGTTCCTTCCAGGAACACCCCTGACTTATCTAGCTAGAATTTGGCTGGATAAGTCTTTTAGGCCTTGATTTTCTAAAATCGCAGGCCTTAGTGAATCACGTGGTACCGGGGGGCGGGCCAGCGAAAGCCGGCAGTGATCGCACCACTGCGGTGCTATCGCTGCCGGCTTTCGCAGTCCTATCGCTGCCGGCTTTCACAAACCAATAATGCCACCGTGAAAGGTGGTGCTATTGGGCATGTTACTGGCGGTGATAAGGGGCCTTACCTTTTTGCTGTCAGCGATGTCTTTGCCGCGTCCGCCCCGGTGCCGCCCCAACTCCTCCTCTTCCGGTGCCGACTCCACCCCAACTCCACCCCGATCTAGCTATCACGTGTGAAAGCTATAAAAAATGACCCCCTAAATGTGCCAGTTTTGCCATTTAAATGGATAACTTTTCAGTTATCCATCTAATCGGCTTTTGAATATCGACCTCCCTATATTTTGAACAATTCTGAACTGTAATATTTTTTGTCTTTTCAGTATGCCTGTGAAGTTTAACATAGAAACATAGAAATGATGGCAGAAGAAGACCAAGTGGCTCATCCAGTATGCCCACCAAGCTTTCACACTTATTTTTCTCATACTTATCTGTTACTCTGACTGCTGAGGTCAGGGCCCTTATTGGGAGCTTTTTGGTTCTAATTTCCTTCTGCCCCCACCTTTGTTGTAGAGAGCAGTGCTGGAGCTGCATTAAAGTGAAGTATCAGGCTTGATTGGTTCAGAGTAGTAACCGCCGTAACAAGCAAGCTACGCCCATGCTTATTTGTTTACCCAGCCTGTGCAATTTAGTCCTTGTTGGTTGTTGTCTGAATATAAATCCTCTTTTCTTTATTCCCCCTACCATTGAAGCAGAGAGCTGCTTGGATATGCATTGAAAGAGAAGTAACAGTCTAATTTGGTTTAGGGTAGTAACTACCACAACAAGCAAGCTACTCCCACACTTATTTGTGAATGCAAATCCTTTTTCCCACATTTCCTCTTGCTGTTGAAGCATAGAACAATGTTGGAGTTGCATTAACCGTGTGTATGTTTATTGAATAAGGTTATTAATCATCAGGTAGTAGCCGTCATTCCCGCAAGCCACGCCCATGTCTCTACTCTTCATTCACATACTCAAGGCTTTATGGATCCACAATGTTTATCCCATGCCCCTTTGAAATCCCTCACAGTTTTGGTCCTCACCACTTCCTCCGGAAGGGCGTTCCAGGCATCCACAACCCTCTCCTTGAAGAAATACTTCCTGACATTGGTTCTGAGTCTTACTCCCTGTACAAGGACCTGTACAAGGGGACCTGTACAAGGGGATAATCACTTCCCTTTTCTTACTCGATATTCCTCTCTATTTGCAGCGCAGCATTCTTTTGGCTTTAGCTATCGTCTTGTCACATTGTTTTTCCGACTTCAAATCATTAGGCACTATCACCCCCAAGGTCTCTCTCCTGCTCCTTGCACATCAGCCCTTCATCCCCCATCGAATACATTTCTTTCAGATTTCCACACCCTATATTCATGACTCTGCACTTCTTGGCATTGAATCTGAGCTGCCATATCTTTGACCAGTCTTCCAGCTTCCTTAAATCCCATCTCATTCTCTCCACTCCTTCCGGCATGTCCACTCTGTTGCAGATCTTAGTATCATCCGCAAATAGACAAACCTTACCTTCTATCCCATCCGCGATGTCACTCATGAAGATATTGAACAGGACCGGTCCCAACACTGATCATGCAGCACTCCGCTCATCACCACAGTTTCTTCCGAGTAAGTTCCATTTACCATCACACATTGTCTTTTGTCCTTCAACCAGTTTGCTATCCATGCCACCACCTTGGCACTCACTCCCAAGCTTCTCATTTTATTCACAAGCCTACTCTGCGGGACCATATCAAAAGCTTTGCTAAAATCCAAGTAGATGGCATCAAACGCTCTTCCTTGATCCAATTCCTTAGTCACCCAATCAAAAAATTCTATCATATTCGTCTGACAGGACCTTCTCTTGGTGAAACCATACTGCCTCTGGTCCAGCAATTCTGCTGCTTGTAGATCGTTCACTATTCTTTCCTTCAGCAGTGACTCCAATACCTTTCCCACCACCGAGGTGAGGCTAACCGGCCTATAGTTACCAGCCTCCTCTCTGCTCCCACTCTCGCGAAGAGGAACCACCATCGCTCTTCTCCAATCACTTGGCACCACTCCTGTTTCAAGGGATCTATTGAACAGGTCATGCAACGTAGCCGCCAGCACATCTATTTATATTTATTATTTATATTTATTTTTAACTTTTATATATCGATGTTCCTGTATAGGATACATATCGCACCGGTTTACATGAAACTGAATTGTCGCCGGATGGCGGATACAATGAAACATGGGTATAATGAACATGCGAAAACAATAACACATGTGAAACATTAGCGCCCACCCAAAGGTAGGCACTAATTTCTTCTGGCACCGGGAAAGTGCACAGAAAAGCAGTAAAAACTGAGGTCCCGAAGGGTAAAAAAAGTGAAAAAAAAATGTGAAGTCGGCCCGCGGCTGTTGGGTCGAAATCCGGACTCTCAATTTTGCCGGCGTCTGGTTTCCGAGTCTGTGGCTTTCAGCTCCGGGCCATAAGGAGGTGCTAGGGACGTGCTAGTGTCCCTAGAGCCTCGTTTTGGATGTTTCTACCACCGGGCCTCATTTAAATACGGAATCGTGCGCACAGGCGGACTTTACTCAATCGGCCCGATAGTGAGCACTAAATTGAGTATAGCTCCCTCCCTGGTAGGCTCCATTACCATTTGTTTGAACAGAGCCACTTGCAGGGCATCTACTATCTCACTACTGCTGTTAGATTCCGTAGAAGGGATTCTCCAGTTTACATCCGGTAGATTAAAATCTCCAACAATCACCACTTCTCCCTTCTTACTCATCTTTTGGATGACTTCAATCAGATCTCTGTCTAGTACTTCCATTTGATTTGGAGGCCTGTAAACCATGCCAATAAAAATGGATGCCCAATCATCTTTTTTTAGGACAGTCCATAAAGCTTCTTCTTTGCCCGATTTACCCTGTAGCTCGGATGCTTGGATATTGTTTTTGACATAAAGAGCCATTCCTCCCCCTTTTCTGTCATCTCTGTCCTTCCTTAATAAGTTATATCCCAGTATGGTAGTATCTCAATCATGTGAATCCGTGAACCATGTCTCCATGACAGCAACAATGTCCAAGTCCGCCTCTACCATTAGGGCTTGCAGGTCGGGATTTTATTGCCCAAACCATGAGCACTTGTGCACATAGCTTTCCAGCTATTCTGGTAAGAAGATAAGAACATAAGAAAATGCCATACTGGGTCAGACCAAGGATCCATCAAGCCCAGCATCCTGTTTCCAACAGTGGCCTATCCAGGCCATAAGAACCTGGCAAGTACCCAAAAACTAAGTCTATTCCATGTTACCATTACTAATGGCAGCGGCTATTCTCTAAGTGAACTTAATAACAGGTAATTGACTTTTCCTCCAAGAACTTATCCAATCCTTTTTTAAACACAGCTATACTAACTGCACTAACCACATCTTCTGGCAACAAATTCTAGAGTTTAATTGTGCATTGAGTAAAAAAGAACTTTCTCCGATTAGTTTTAAATGTGCCCCATGCTAACTTCATGGAGTGCCCCCTAGTCTTTCTACTATCCAAAAGAGTAAATAACTGATTCACATCTACCCGTTCTAGACCTCTTATGATTTTAAACATATCTATCATATCCCCCTTCAGCCGTCTCTTCTCCAAGCTGAAAAGACCTAACCTGTTTAGTCTTTCCTCATAGGGGAGCTGTTCCATTCCCCTTATCATTTTGGTAGCCCTTCTCTGCACCTTCTCCATCGCAATTATATCTTTTTTGAGATGTGGCAACCAGAATTGTACACAGTATTCAAGGTGCGGTCTCACCATGGAGCGATACAGAAGCATTATGACATTTTCCGTTTTATTGACCATTCCCTTTCTAATAATTCCCAACATTCTGTTTGCTTTTTTGACTGCTGCAGCACACTGAACCGACGATTTCAATGTGTTATCCACTATGACGCCTAGATCTCTTTCTTGGAATGTAGCACCTAATATGGAACCCAACATTGTGTAATTATAGCATGGGTTATTTTTCCCTATATCCATCACCTTGCACTTATCCACATTAAATTTCATCTGCCATTTGGATGCCCAATTTTCCAGTTTCACAAGGTCTTCCTGCAATTTATCACAATCTGCTTGTGATTTAACTACTCTGAACAATTTTGTGTCATCTGCAAATTTGATTATCTCACTCGTCATATTTCTTTCCAGATCATTTATAAATATATTGAAAAGTAAGGGTCCCAATACAGTTCCCTGAGGCACTCCACTTGCCACTCCCTTCCACTGAGAAAATTGTCCATTTAATCCTACTCTAAGTTTCCTGTCTTTTAGCCAGTTTGCAATCCACAAAAGGACATAGCCACCTATCCCATGACTTTTTACTTTTCCTAGAAGCCTCTCATGAGGAACTTTGTCAAAAGCCTTCTGAAAATCCAAGTATAGTACATCTACCGGTTCACCTTTATCCACATGTTTATTAACTCCTTCAAAAAAGTGAAGCAGATTTAATCTTTCTGCGATGGCCTTATCTTCTCTAAGTGCCCCTTTAACCCCTCGATCATCTAACAGTCCAACTGACTCCCTCACAGGCTTTCTGCTTCAGATATATTTTAAAAAGTTTTTACTGTGAGTTTTTGCCTCTACAGCCAACTTCTTTTCAAATTCTCTCAGCCTGTCTTATCAATGTCTTACATTTAACTTGCCAACATTTATGCTTTATCCTATTTTCTTCTGTTGGATCCTTCTTCTAATTTTTGAATGAAGATCTTTTGGCTAAAATAGCTTCTTTCACCTCCCCTTTTAACCATGCCGGTAATCGTTTTGCCTTCTTTCCACCTTTCTTAATGTGTGGAATACATCTAGACTGTGCTTCTAGAATGGTATTTTTTAACAATGACCATGCCTCTTTTTTTTGTGAGGCTCGACCCTTTAAAATTGACCCCTTACCTTCCCCCACCCTCCCGAACCCCCCCAAAACTTTTTACGAGTACCTGGTGGTCCAGTGGGGGCGCGGGGACCGATCTCCCGCTCTCGGGCCATCGGCGCCATTTTGGCTGCTACTCAAAAATGGCGCCGATGGCCCGATAAACCCTCCCCCCACCCGACCCTTTAAAAATGACCCCTTAGCTTCCCCCACCCTCCCAAGCCCCCCAAAACATTTTAAAATTACTTGGTGGTCTAGTGGTGGTCCTGGGAGTGATCTCCCATTCTCAGGCCGTCGGCTGCCACTCATAAAGATGCACACTGAGCCGACGATTTTAAAGTATTATCCACTATGATGCCTAGATCTTTTTCCTGTGTGGCAGCTCCTAATGTGGAACCTAACATCGTGTAACTACAGCAAGGGTTATTTTTCCCTTGCTGTATCACAATCCGCTTGTGATTTAACTACTCTGAATAATTTTGTATCATCCGCAAATTTGATAACCTCACTCGTCGTATTCCTTTCCAGATCACTTATATATATATTGAAAAGCACCGGTCCAAGTACAGATCCCTGAGGCAATCCACTGTTTTCCACTGAGAAAATTTACCATTTAATCCTACTCTCTGTTTCCTGTCTTTTAACCAGTTTGTAATCCACGAAATTTACCTTGGGTAAATCCACCATGGATTTACCCAAGGGAAGTCTTGTTAGGCAAGACTTCCCTTGGGTAAATCCATGTTGACTGTGTCCCATTAAATCATGTCTTTCTATATGCTCTACGATTTTGATCTTGAGAATAGTTTCCACTATTTTTCCCGGCACTGAAGTCAGGCTCACTGGTTTATAGTTACCTGGATCGCCCCTGGAGCCTTTTTTAAATATTGGGGTTACATTGGCCACCCTCCAGTCTTCAGGTACAATGGATGATTTAAATGATAGGTTACAAATTTTAACTAATAGATCAGAAATTTCATTTTTGAGTTCCTTCAGAACATCCCTCTGGAACTCAATATCCCTCTTCAGCCACATATACCCTCCAGACCGGTGAGAACAAAAAAAACCCTGGTACACTCCCACACTCCCACACTCCCCCTGGTACACTCCCACACTCCCACACTCCCCCTGGTACACTCCCACACTAAAAGATTTAAAACATGCCCTTAGAAAAGCCGAAAAAAATTGGCATAAAGAACCCACACCTACTCTACTTGCACGATACAAAACTTCGCTGCAAAATTATAGTGAGATGATCAACAATGCTAAAAAAAATTACTACGCTGGTAAAATACACCAATTTCAATTCAATCCAAAAGTGCTGTTTGAATATGTCACTTCACTTACAAACCTCACTCCAAATATCATCCCAGAAGAAGAAGCCAAAATCAAATGCGAACAACTGGCCTCTTTCTTTCAGGACAAAATTAACAAAATTATGACACGCTTCACCCACAGTTCCCACTTGCCCCAATTCAATAACCTCTGTCACACAAAAGACTCTGCACCTCAGCTAACTATCTTTGAAAACACAGCAACAACTGAAATTGTATCCCTACTCAAAAAAGCTAGACCCTCCTCTCACCCCTCTGATACCATCCCCACAAAACTCCTCCTCACTGTCCCTGATCTAATAGCCAGCCCTATCTCTAACATTATCAATGCATCTATTGAACTTGGGCAAGTGCCTAACTCTCTCAAATTTGCTATCCTTAAACCCACTTTAAAAAAACCTAAGCTCGACCCATTAGACCTTGCCAATTACCGCCCAATTTCTAATCTCCCATTTATTGCTAAAATCCTAGAAAAAACTATCAACCGTCAACTTAGTGACTATTTAGAAGAGCACCAAATCCTCTCTCCCTCACAATACGGATTTCGCAAACTACATAGTACTGAAACCCTGCTCTTATCTCTGTCTGATTACCTTCTCAAAAGCCTAGATAAAAATCTACCTCATCTTCTAGTAATCCTGGATATCTCAGCGGCTTTTGATACCGTTAACCACCAAATTCTCCTCCAACGCCTTCACGAGATTGGAATAACTGGTACTGCTCATAACTGGTTTACTTCCTACCTGTCTGTCCAACCGTAACTATAAAGTCAAAATTGGCAACCACCTTTCAAAAGAAATCCCCCTGAAGCAAGGAGTCCCGCAAGGCTCTTCACTTTCATCTACCCTTTTTAACATCTATCTCCTACCACTCTGCCATCTCCTCGCCAATCTTAAGCTTCCACACTTTTTGTACGCTGATGATGTACAAATTCTTATTCCAGTAACGGAATCCATACCCAAAGCCATTGAAATCTGGGACACTACCCTCGCTTCTATCAATAATCTACTAACTTCCTTACAACTTGCCCTCAACTCCACAAAAACAGAACTCATGATCATTTCTCCTCCCACCCCTCTACATGCTTCTCCCACCTCACCAATAACATCGACGCACATACAATTCTCCCACCAAGTCCGAGACCTAGGAGTCATTATTGACGACCAAATGACCCTCAAAAAATTTATCAGTGCAATCCTTAAAGAGTGTTTTTTCAAATTACATACACTCAAAAAATTGAAACCCTTACTTCACGCATCTGATTTCCGGACAGTTTTACAAGCCATGTTGTTTTCCAAAACAGATTATTGCAATTCACTCCTCCTAGGCCTACCTAAAAATGCCATCCGCCCCTTACAAATCCTGCAAAATACTGCAGCCCGCATCCTTACTAATACAAACGCAAAGGAACACATTACGCCAGTTTTGAAGGATTTACACTGGCTCCCCATTCAATCTCGCATACACTATAAGACACTAACACTTATCCATAAAGCCCTCCACAATCCTGAAATGAAATGGTTTAATAATACACTACAATTTCAAAATTCTATTAAACCCACCAGAAATCAATACCTTGCCACATTACAGACCCCCTCGCCCAAACTATATAACTATGCTTCTACCAAAGCGCGAGCGCTTTCTTTTGCTGGCCCTTTGTTATGGAATACCATGCCCACCGAACTGTGCCTTGAGCCATCTCCCAAAACATTCAAGCAAAAACTCAAGACATGGTTATTCACACATGCTTATACTTGAAATAAATATGTCCTCCCCTCCTTTACCTGCCCTGCCTTTCTACCCGACACCCTCTGTCTATATACCATCTCTAACATCCCCTATTTATGCTCCTACTATAATGATCCTACCATATAATTGCTCCTAATCTAAGATTAGCACAATCGCTCCCCTCTTACCACTTCTAATTTAGAACTCCATCACCTTCTAACCCTCTCCATTAGCTTTTACCTATTCCCCTTGAACCCTCATACTCTATAGTATTGTTTTAATTCAGCTCAGTTAAGTTACAACTAAATGATGGTTCTGTTTTTTTTTTGTTTTTTTTTAAAGATTCTACTTGTTTTATGTTCAAATATTTATATACTTGCCTTTTTTAATTGTATAATGCTTATATAACTCTGTTAAATGTAAAACGCTCCGGCGTAAGTTCCTGTTCACTATACACCGACGTGATATCTTTGATGAGCGGCGGTATATAAAAATTTATAAATAAAATAAATAAATAAAGATACTCTCCTCACCCCAACCATCAAATCCTCATTAAATAAACGTACTCTATCCACAGCAGGCCCCGCGCAATGGAACTCTCTTCCACCAGAATTCCGGAAAGAACCTTGCCTTATCGCCTTTAAAAAGAGACTCAAAACTTGGCTATTCGAACAAGTGTTTATAATTTCTGTACTCAGGGCCAGGGCAACAAGAACACTTCGACTCAGCAAGAGGTTTAAAATTTAGTTTATTTGGCTTTTTAAAGAAGAGTCAAAGACAAGTGTTCCTGGGAGATGCTATATGCCCTCTATCTGTAATAACTAGCATCTCAATGAATATATGACATGCCCTGACTTATATAATCAAAATACAGCACTACCGAAGTTTCCAGAATGAATGACGTGACTGCCCAAAGACTTATTTACAAAGATACATTATGCTGTTGTCATGACAATCTATCATGTATAGGAAATGCTTGTGAGGACATCCCTCAACTGAGAATTCTTCTAACCCTGTTCATCCTCCCACCATAAAAGTGCCTTTATCAACCTGGCTTTGATGGCCTTTGTTCTTCTGTTCTTCTCTTGATATTCTTTGTTGTGTAAACAGATAGCAAGTCTATGGCCTGAATAGGAAGCTCGGCATGAATTCCGTTTTCTGGAGCCAGGACTTAATTAAAACTGTAACTTTAAAAGAAGAATCTTTTCACCTGGCTCCTGTCCGTTGAGATATGCATTTGTAAGACAAAAGCTTACATCCTGGCTTCATACGAATCAAGTTTCCTTGTATTATGAAGTAAATGTTGCCATTGAATAGGCCTCTCTTGTTGGTGCCAGTAGGTCTATCTCAGGGACATTCTGCAAGTCATGCTCAGAAAGGCACTCAGAGTTCATTCACCTCTGACAGGCCACAGTACAGCAGAGGTGTCTGGGTATTTTTCCTTCCTAATATTGTGTATCTGATCAATCATATTCTTCACAAGCCTTCTACCCATACCAATAATTTTACTCTCAACCTTTTCCATATATGTGCACCTTGTAACATGTCTACTGCATATTTAGCCAGGTCCATTCTAGTACTTCATTATTTATTGTATCTTTTTGTTCTTTAATACCCAGTTACTTGATCCAAGTTTTATCCACCTGTTCGATGTAATTGCACTCTGTCTTGCCTGTTTAATGTTATAATGTAAACCGAATTGATATGTAACTTTTGCTACATGAATTTCGGTATATAAAAATGTTAAATAAATAAATAAATAAATAGGATGCATACCATCCGGTCCAGGTGATTTGCTACTCTTTAGTTTGTCAATCTGGCCTACTACATCTTCCATGTTCACAGTGATTTCGTTCAGTTCGTCTGAGTCATCACCCCTGAAAACCATCTCTGGAACTGGTATCTCCCCAACATCCTCATTAGTAAACACGGAGGCAAAGAATTCATTTAGTCTTTCTGCAATGGCCTTTAACCCCTCTGTCATCTAATGGTCCAACTGACTCCCTCACAGGTTTCTTGCTTTGGATATATTTTAAAAAGTTTTTATTATGAGTTTTTGCCTCTATGGCCAACTTCATTTCAAATTCTCTCTTCGCCTGTCTTATCAATGTTCTACACTTACCTTGACAATGCTTATGTTTTATCCTATTTCTTCAGATGGATCCTTCTTCCAATTTTTGAAGGATGTTTTTTTGGCTAAAATAGCCTCTTTCACCTCACATTTTAACCATGACGGTAATCGTTTTGCCTTCCTTCCACCTTTCTTAGTGCGCGGAATACATATGGACTGCGCCTCTAGGATTATATTTTTAAACAATGTCCAAGCCTGTTGAACACGTTTAACCTTTGCTGCTGCACCTTTCAGTTTTTTTCTAACTATTTTCCTCATTTTATCAAAGTTTCCCTTTTTAAAATTTAGTGTTAGAGCTGCAGATTTACTTATTGTCCCCCTTCCAGTTATTAGTTTAAATTTGATCATGTTATGATCACTGTTGCCAAGTGGCCCCACCACCGTTACTTCTTTTACCAAATCTTGCGTTCCACTAAGAATTAAATCTAAAATAGCTCCCTCTCTTGTTGGTTCCTGAACCAATTGCTCCATGAAGCAATCATTTATTACATCCAGGAACTTTATGTCTCTAGCAAGTGCTGATGTTACATTTACCCAGTCAATATTGGGGTAATTGAAATCTCCCATTATTATTGCACTGCCAAATTGGTTTGCTTCCCTGATTTCTCTTAGCATTTCATCATCTGTCTGACCATTTTGTCCAGGTGGATGGTAGTATACTCCTATCACTATACTCTTACCCAACACACATGGGATTTCTACCCATATAGATTCTACTGAGCATTTATTCTCTTGTATGATCTTTATCCTGTTGGACTCTATACCCTCCCGGACATAAAGTGCCACACCCCCACCAAGTTGATCCTCCCTATCATTGCGATATAATTTGTACCCTGATATAGCACTGTCCCATCGGTTATCCTCCTTCCACCAAGTCTCTGTGATGCCAATTTTGTCAGTCTCATCATTTGCTGCTATACACTCTAACTCTCCCATCTTACTTCTTAGACTTCTGGCATTGGCATACAGACATTTCAAAGTGTGGTTTTTGCTTGTTTTAACAACCTGCTTTTAAGTTGTTTGGGATAGTTTGGAAATCATTAGCTCTGGTGATTTTTTACATATAGGCGTATGAACTATGTTTGCTTTCGATGGAACCTCTCTGTTGGGATGCCCTAACTCTCCTGTTTCATTAGTATCCTTCAAGGATACATTTCTCCAAACCATGCACTGCTGAGTGACTGTCGGCTTTCCCCCTTGTTCTAGTTTAAAAGCTGCTCTATCTCCTTTTTGAAAGTTAGTGCCAGCAGATTGGTTCCACTCTGGTTAAGGTGGAGCCCGTCCTTTTGGAAAAGTCTCCCCTTTCCCCAAAGGTTTCCCCAGTTCCTTACAAAGCTGAATCCCTCTTCCCTGCACCATTGTCTCATCCACGCATTGAAACTCTGGAGCTCTGCCTGCCTCTGGGGACCTGCATGTGGAACAGGAAGCATTTCAGAGAATGCCACCCTGGAGGTTCTGGATTTCAGCTTCCTACCTGAAATCCTAAATTTGGCTTTCAGAACCTCTCTCCCACATTTTCCCATGTTGTTGGTGCCCACATGTACCACGACAGCTGGCTCCTCCCCAGCACTGTCTATAATCCTATCTAGGTGATGCATGAGGTCTGTCACCTTCGCACCAGGCAGGCAAGTTACCAGGCGGTCCTCATGTCCACCAGCCACCCTGCTATCTACATTTCTAATAATTGAATCACCAACTATGATGGCCGGCCTAACTCTTCCCTCCTGGGCAGTAAGCCTGGGAGATTTATCCTCAGTGCAAGAGGACAATACATCACCTGGAGAGCAGGTCCTTGCTACAGGGTCACTTCCTGCTACACCAGGGTGATGTTCTCCTACTGGGAGACCTTTCTGATCCAAGGCAGCACTGGGGCTGCCAGAATGGATTTGGGACTTGGCTACTATGTCCCTGAAGGTCTCATCAATGTACCTCTCTGTCTCCCTCAGCTCCTCCAAGTCTGCTACTCTAGCCTCCAGAGATCGGACTTGTTCCCTGAGAGCCAGGAGCTCTTTGCACCGAGTGCACACATACAATCTCTCACCGGCAGGTAAAAATCATACATGTGACTCAATGCAAAAGACTGGAAAGCCCCCCTCTTGCTGCTGGACTGCTGCCTTCATCTTAGTATTATTGAGTTCCTAGTTAAGTTTAGGATACTAAGGAAGTTGGAATGAGAGTACTTTAAATTTACAGGTGAATTTAGTAATTAATCAGCTAGTGTCCTACAAGGGGATAATTAAACTTTCAATAAGGACTGGTACAATATTATGTTTTAGATAAGACCCTGATTGATTTTTAATGAAAAAGTGTCTTGTGCCTAAAAATCAGGGGTTGAGTTGGTGGGAAAGACAGACACAAGAATTAACTAGCTCTGGCTTGCTTATTACTTCAGACACATACAAGAGTGTCGTTGTATACCTGGATGATATCCTGATATTTTTGCAAGATTTGCCCACTCATCTAGAGGATGTCAAGCAAGTCCTACGCCAACTCCATGAACACCAGCTCAACGCCAAACTAGCCAAGTGCAAATTTCATAATGACTCCGTGCCTTTTTTTGGCTATATCGTGTCTAAGATGGCTTCCAGATGGACCCTCAAAAGCTAGAGAGTATAAACAATTGGTCCCAATCTACCAGCCTGAAGGCCCTGAGACGATTTTTGGGGTTTACCAACTATTATAGAAGCTTTATAAAGAACTCCTCTTCTTTAACAGTAGCCTTGACCGCAATGACCCGAAAGGGTGCCAGCATTTCAAAATGGTCTGCGGAGTCAATTTCCACTTTTGAGAAATTAAAGAGTGCCTTTTCCATGGAACCATGCTAGTGGCATCCTGACCCCTAAAAGCCATTTATCGTAGACGTTGATGCTTCGGATGTCGGCACAGGGGCTGTATTGAGCCAAACTGGAGACTCTAAATCCTTACGTCCCTGATCTTTCTTCTCACGACTTTTCTCCCCGGCAGAGAAGAACTATGGGATCGGAGATAAAGAGCTCTTGGTTTTTAAGCTAGCATTCGAGGAATGGCGGCCTTGGCTTGGACCTCTTGGACTTAGGTGGGACCCTATGCGACCAAGGATCCAGGTGGTCGCCGAAGAGATGGACGAAGGACTGCTGGGCCCAGGAACTGAAGAGTCTTCACCCTCAGAAGCCCGCAGCTGCGCCGGGAGGAGCCCGTGAGAGCCTGAGCCGTTGGGACTTAGGAAAATCCTCTGGGCCAGCATGTACCAATACCTGAGATGGTGGAAGAGGCCGAAGTCAGGGTCCAAGAGCAAAGCCGGATCAGAAGCCAGAAGTCATAATTCCAAACCAAAGCCAGGGATGAAAGCTGAAGACGGAGTCGTGGGATGAGCTGGGTCGAAAGCCAGGAGTCAGAAGTCAATGCCAAAACCAGGAGCGGAAGCTGAGAACGTAGTCAGAAGATGAAGCTGAGTCAGATGCCAGAAGTCAGAAGACAATACCAGATCCAGGAGCGGAAGCCGAAAACGTAGTCAGGAGCAAGCCAGGTCAGGAGCCAGAAGACAGGACGATCAGGACACACTGCAGCAACTAAAGACACAGAAGACTGTGGAACCTCGTTGCAAGGCGAGGTATTGGTGCAGCTGCCGGGTTTAAATAACTCGGCAGCATCTGACGTCAGCAAGGAGCTGTCCACAGTTTCCCACGCTTGCACTTTAAATCAGCAGCCCCTTCACGCGCGTGTGCCTAGGAGGTGGGGCCAGCTGCAGATCGGCGTCAGCATCTCCCTCACAGGGAGAATGCTGCGGAGGGCCGCGTCTCAGGCCTAGGAGGCCAAAGGGGAGGCGTACTTGTGGCCGGGCCAGGCCGCCTGTGAGTGCAGGTCCCGGGGCACGGCCCGGGACCATAACAGTAACCCCCTCCTATGCCCCCTCCCCGGAGGCTGGGGCTTACTTGGATGATCCAGGTGAAACTGGTGGAGAAGGCTTTTGTCCAAGATGTTGGCGGCTGGTTCCCAGGAATTCTCTTCGGGGCCGTAGCCTTCCCAGGAGAGAAGGTATTCCCAGCGCCTGAGGTGGAACCGTACGTCAAGTACCTCTTTAACCTGATAGATGGTGTCTTCCTGTGCCTCAGGAGCAGCTGGTGCCGGCGACTTCTTGTGGAAAGGAGAGAGAATGAAAGGCTTCAACAAGGAAACGTGGAAGACTTTGTGGACCCTGAGCATTTGCAGGAGACAGAGGCGGTAGGAGACTGCCCCTATCCTATCTTGGACAGCAAAGGGACCAATGTACCTTGGGGCCAAACACATCGAGGGAAGGCGTAAGCAGAGGTGTTTGGTGCTTAACCACACTTTTTCCCCGGGAAGGAACACTGGAGCCGGTCGTCGCAAGCGGACTGTAACTTTTTTCATAATAACCGCCGTGCGCTGGAGTTTCTCTCAAGTGGATTTCCAGATCTTTTGTAACTGTCGGGTGGTGATCTGTACGGCTGGAGACGGCCCTTCTAACGGTAGTGGCAAAGGAGGCCGTAGACGTCTGCTGTAAACTGTGTAAAAGGGAGACTTACCGGTGGTGGAATGCTTGTGGTGATTGTAAGAAAACTCCGCCCATGGGAGAAGACCCACCCAGTCATTTTGCAGGTCTCCTACAAAGGAACGGAGGAACGTCTTCAAGGTCCGGTTTGTGCGTTCTACTTGACCGTTGGCTTGGGGATGGAAGGCGGTTGTGAAGTCTAGCTGGACCCCAAACCTTTCACAGAGCGCTCTCCAATACTTTTGCCTTAAACTGGGAGCCCCTGTCCGAGGTGATGTGGAGGGGGAGCCCATGAAGGCGAAAGATATGCTGCGTAAACAAGTTCGCCAGTTCAGGTGCAGTTTAGCGAGGGGCACAAAGTGAGCCATCTTAGAGAATCTGTCTATAGTAACCCAGATCATGGTTTTCCCTTCTGAAGTGGGCAGGTCTACAATGAAGTCCATGGATAAGTGGGTCCAGGGTTCTGTGGGAACAGGCAGAGGCTGGAGAAGACCCCAGGGACAGCAGGTGGGAGTCTTCTGTTGGGCGCAGGTTGGGCAGGAGTTAACGTAGAGACGGACATCCCTCTTAAACTGAAGCCACCAGTAATACTCAGAGAGTAACTCCTGGGTCGTGGCTACTCCCGGATGGCCAGCAGTTAGAGAGTCATGGGCCCAGGAGAGGACCTTCTTCCGCAGTCGGAGGGGCACCACAGTCTTCCCCATCAG
Organism: Rhinatrema bivittatum; assembly: GCF_901001135.1. Lineage (NCBI taxonomy): Eukaryota > Metazoa > Chordata > Amphibia > Gymnophiona > Rhinatrematidae > Rhinatrema > Rhinatrema bivittatum. The sequence continues at coordinate 430,681,975 of NC_042617.1, forward strand.
GACCATGTTGGAGGCCACGAGGAGCACTTTGGCCGGATCAAGGATGTACTAAGGTGGATTAGGGGTGTTCTCCATCTCCGCTGTACGGGAGAGGGCGTCAGCCCAGATGTTCTTGTCTGCCAGCCGGTAATGGAGGAGGAAATTGAAGCGGCTAAAGAAGAGAGACCACCGGGCCTGCCAGGGATTAAGGCTCTGGGCACGGCATAGGTATTCTAGGTTCTTATGGTCTGTGTACACAACCACCGGGTGTTGGGCCCCTTCCAACCACTGGCGCCACTCTTCGAACGCCAGTTTGATGGCCAGCAATTCTTTATCCCCCATGCCATAGTTCTTTTCTGCAGGCGAGAATTTGCGTGAAAAGTAGGAGCAGGGTAGGAGTTTACCTCCAGGGGATAGTTGGCTTAGGACGGCCCCGACAGCTTTGTTGGAGGAGTCGAACTCCATGATGAACTGTTGTTGAGGATCTGGGTGCCGGAGGCATGTGTCCTGGAGAAACACCTCCTTCAGTTCCTGAAAGGCTCATATGGCCATCGCCAGCCAGTTCTTGGTGCCGCCCCCTTCCTAGTGAGGGCCATCAGCGATGCCACCACCTGGGAATAATGGGGGAAAAACTGCCAGTAGAAGTTGGCAAACCCGAGGAATCGCTGAAGCGCCTTGACCCCCACAGGCTGAGGCCAATTCTTGATGGCGGCGACCTTCTCTGGGTCCATATGGAACCCCGTGGAGGATACGATGTACCCAAGGAAGGGTACCGACTCCCATTCGAACAAGCATTCCTCAAACTTGGCATAAAGCCGATTATCACGTAGCTTCTGTAATACTCGACGGACATCATGGCAGTGTGTCTGCAGGTCCTGGGAGTATATAAGCACATCATCTAGGTAAACTATTACCGAGATATGTAACATCTCTCGTAGAACCTCGTTCATGAGGTTCTGAAACACTGCCGGGGTGTTGCAGAGACAGAAGGGCATGACCAGGTATTCGCAGTGGCCATCCCTTGTGTTGAAAGCGGTCTTCCATTCGTCTCCCGACCGAATTCTCACTAGGTTGTATGCCCCACGAAGATCCAAATTGGTGAACACCTTGGCCCCCTATAGTCTGTCCAGAAGTTCTGGGATCAAGGGCAGAGGATACCGGTCCTGCTGGGTAATACTGTTGCTCCGGAATTGGTCCCAGCCCCGGGTGCCGGGGAAGTGGAAGCAGTGGCTCTGCCAACACGGTCGGCTAATCCCTGCACTGTCACCATCAGGGAGTCTAGGCAGGTTTGCTGCTGCTGCAGCCTCTGGGCAATACCCGGGATGGCTTTCAAGCCTGCAAGATCTGCTGGGTCCATGGCCTTGCAAACTGTTATGATTGTGGACCCTTGGGCCGGCTGAGACAGGTGGCGGTGTGCCGTGGGGGCCCACAGCGAGGGTCACAGCCAGGAGGCGGCTCAGAGGAGACAGAAGAGGCTTCACCACTGGAAGTCTGAGGTCCCCCCAGGAGGAGCCCGTAGGGACCCGGACCTCTTGGACTTAGGTGGGTCCCTATGCAACCAAGGATCCAGGCTGTGGCCGAAGAGATGGACGAAGGATGGCTGGGCCCAGGAAGCTGAAGAGTCTTCACCCTCGGAAGCCCATGGCTCCCCTGGGAGGAGCCCGTGAGAGCCCAAGCCACTGGGACTTAGGAGAATTCTCTGGGCCAGCACGTACCGGATACCTGAGATGATGGAAGAGGCCGAAGTAGGGGTCCAAGAGCGAAGCCGGGTCAGAAGCCAGAAGTCAGAGATCCAAACCAAAGCCAGGGATGAAAGCTTAAGATGGAGTCATGGGACGGAGCCAGGTCGAAAGCCAGGAGTCAGAAGTCAATGCCAAAACCAGGAGCGGAAGCTGAGAACGTAGTCAGAAGACAAAGCTGAGTCAGATGCCAGAAGTCAGAAGACAATACCAGAACCAGGAGCGGAAGCCGAAAACGTAGTCAGGAGCAAGCCAGGTCAGGAGCCAGAAGACAGGACGATCAGGACACACCGCAGCAACTAAAGGCACAGAAGACTGTGGAACCTCATTGCAAGGCGAGGTATTGATGCAGCTGCCGGGTTTAAATAACCCGGCAGCGTCTCACGTCAGCAAGGAGCTGTCCACAGTTTCCCACGCTGGCCCCTTTAAATCAGCAGCCCCGGCGCACACGCACGTCTAGGGGGCGGGGCCAGCCGCGGATCGGTGTCAGTGTCTCCCTCGCAGGGAGAACACCGTGGAGAGCCGCGTCTTGGGCCTAGGAGGCTGAAGGGGAGGCGTACTTGTGGCCGGGCCGGGCCGCCTGGTGAGTGCGGGTCCCGGGGCATGGCCCGGGATCGTAACAGTCCTTAATCTTCAATCGTTTTGACTTTGTGCTTAAATATTGCCCCGGAGACAGAAATACCAGAGCTGATGTCTTGTCACGCTCCTTTCTCTCGGAGGATGTGCCTGAAGAACCTCAGCACATAATTGACTCGAAGAGAGTCATCTTGGCGACTACACATTCTGTGCCCGCTGGTAAGATCATCGTGCCTAAACACCTCAGGAAGAAAGTGCTCTTTTGGGTGCACAATTCCAAGCTGGCTGGCCATCCTGGTCAACGCCGTACCCTGCTCAAGATCCAGAAGTTCTATTGGTGGCCTACTCTCAAGAAAGATACCTTATCCTATGTGGCATCTTGTACCAACTGTGCCAAACACAAACATGCTTCTGGCCAACCGTGGGGATTGGTGCAACCATTGCCAGTTCCGGAACAGCCCTGGTCACACATCGCTACTGACTTTGTAGTTGATTTATCCCTTTCTGGAGGAATGAATACCATCTGGGTAACAGTTGATCACTTCAGCAAGATGGCCCATTTTGTGGTGCTGCCTGGCTTACCTTCAGCCTTGAAGCTTGCGAAGCTCTTCATATCGCATATTTTTCGCCTTCACGGCCTACCAAGACACATTGTTTCAGACCGAGGATCTCAATACACGGCAAGATTCCGGAGGGCCTTGTGCAAGTTATTCGACATCTCTCTAGACTACACTTTAGCCTATCATCCGCAATTAAATGGTGAAACAGAATGGATGAATAGAACCTTAAAACAGTTCATTCGAGCCTATGTGAGTTGCCATCAGAATAACTGGACTGAACTGTTACCTTGGGCTGAATTAGCCATCAATTCTCATCCAGCAATATCAACTGGTTCACCAAGGTCCAAGAGCACACTTTCCCGTGGAATCGGGAGTGCCCCCTAGTGCTACCTCCTTCGGTTCCAGAACAGGTAGGGGGACCTCAGGCTGAAAAACCAGGAGGTTCTTGATGACCTAGAGAGAGACTGGGCAAACTGATGGACTAATTGGTAAAACTGGAAATTTTCTTCACACGTGCATGTTACAAAATTGATGACTTTCACATGTAAATGCTGACAAGTACTAAGGAAAACATGTGAGTTAAATCTCCACGTGTATAAGATTAAAATTAGAAGCACAAATATTCATATAGGAGATTTGCGCAACTTATCTATATAAATTTTGACTTCTCCAGGTATGTGGTGGCTTTGCTGCCACTTAGTTGGATAAATCTCAAAAAAGCACTACTTACCTGGCTAAGTAATATAAGTGTTAAAATGCTACTTATCTGACTATGTTGAAAATACATGCCACATATCTTTTAGGTACGTGAACATGTTGGGTAAATTTAAATGTATATTATATAGCGTGGATATGTATGCATGCATGATACAAAATATGTGCAATTGCATGTGCACACCCATCTATGTTCATTTATCAGCTTTCTTGCACCTATTTACCTTCCCTGTGTATTGTAAAATAAAATTTCTGGAGTTAAAAATTCAATAGCATTTACCATATAATCCATGTTTCTGCCTAATCTGTTCATTATGGAAGGATCACTTTTTTTGTTGCCATTTCTTGGTAAGAACTCTGGCACAGCAATGTGAGTTCTTCAATCCTTAGGTCAAACAGATGGTATAGTGAACTTCAGATGGCAGAAAATCAAAGTTCATCCTTCTCATGAAGAAACAATATTCCATTCCTATTAGATTGTCCCTTAAAAGTGAAATATTCACAGTACTGTTCCCAAATTGGCTGCTTTATTTGTATAATAAATCTATAAAGCTTTTCTATTCTTCTTCCAAATGTTATGTTAGCACTTGCAGCTATTTTACATTATTTACAACAAATCCTCTTTCATCACTTGAAGAAGGACCTGAATTCCCCCTGACAAATGTTAACGCCAGTGTAATGTCAGTCTTGCATTACCACACACCAACAGCACCAAGGAAAATGTTCAGCAGCTTCATGAGCATTTGGCTCAAACTCCTAGCTTTTTTTTTTCTTAATGCTCTCTTTTAACTTTAAACGGAGAGGAGGAGTAGCCTAGTGGTCAGAGAAGTGGGCTGTGAACTATGGAAACCAGCATTCAAATCCCACTGACAGTCCTTGTGCCCTTAGGCAAATCATTTTACCCTCCATTGCCTCAGGTCAAAATTAGATTGCAAGTCCTCTGGGGATAGGGAAATACCTACAGTACGTGAATGTAATCCATTTTTAAGTGCCAAAAAGCAGAATAAAAATAAATAAATCTAAGTTCACACCCTAACCTTTATCATGTATTTGCTGCCTCTGAATTCCTGAAATTCAGAGAACCATTCTCTTCATGTTTCCTGGTTCATAGATCTATAAAATGGCTTCCCAAACACAAAGGGGCCAATATTCAAAAGCCATTTAGATTATCTGTCTATATGGCTAAACTACAATATTAAAAGTCTTATCTGCCTATATTCTAGCCAGATAATGAGTTATATAGTTAGAATATAGCCGGATAAATCAGGGGCATATCAGTGTGGGTAAGAGGCTTTTCAGGGAGGAGCAAAGTTAGCCAATAAGTTAACTGGCCAACTCTGATATTCAGAGTTAGCTGGTTATACTATCTGGCTAACTCTAGCCGCGCCATAGGGCTGGTCTAAAGTTAACCAGATATACTTTTCTGGCTACTTTAAGATAGCCAGGTATATTCAGTGTAGCTGCCGTTCCACTGAATATGCCGGTTAAGTTAGCCAGATAAGTGTATCCGACTAACCTAGCCGCTCAGCAGCTGAATATCGACCCCAAACTTGCTTTATCATAGTGTTATCTTTAATGTTAGGCAATCTCCAGTCCTCACAGGCATCAATTCATCTGGGTTTTCAGAAAATCCCTAATGAATATGCATGAGAGAGAGTGTTGCATACAATTGAAACAGCCTGCATGCATCTTTATTTCATTTATATTCGTTAGGGATATCCTGAAGACCCAAGCAGATTGGTGTCCATGAGGACTGGATGTTGCCTACTATTGATCATCCTTCCTTGGAAACTTTGGCAGTCCAACCAGGGAATAAGTAAACAGCAATCCCCTCTCTGCTAGTTATTTTCTTCTCCTCTCTGTAGGCTCCCTCTTCTATTGTCTCTGAGGAAAGTTACAGTGATTAATGGATTTGAAGACATTTTTTCTGATTTGTAGTATATTGAGTCAAAATGACACATGAAATGCAAATAGCATACTAACCTGATAAAGAGAGCTTAGTTATTCTTGTTCTACTCAGTGTGTCAGCTGCCTTTGACACCTTAGTCATACTTTACTGTTTAGCTGGTTAAAGTCAGTTGCTGTAGGGAGTGCTGTATTGTGCTGAATTGTCCGTAATTTTCCAATAAAATTGTTTGAGATGTTAATCTGACTGCTGTGCTGTGTGTTTATTTTGTAATTGTGGGATTGCTTTGCAACAGCACATGGTTCTACTTATTTTTTTCTTCTTGTTTTGGTTCTAAGGTACAAATTTTGCCCCTGAAGCAGGCATTTAAAATGTCAAAATGCCAGTGTCGGATGGTTTGTGAGAACATCTTCAGAGCTGTATCCAATACATAATATTTTTCAGAAAACCACTATTAGATACATATTTGAGGTAGGTATTGACTTGATTGATTAGTCATGACAGCCTTTAAGTAATTACTAGAGGTGTGAATCGTGTGATCGATCGTCTTAACGATCGATTTTGGCAGGGGGGGGGAGGGAAATCTTATTGTCGTGTTGTTTTTTTTTTTAATATCGTTAAAAATCGTAAATCGGGGGAGGGCGGGAAAACCGGCACACCAAAAAACCCCTAAAACCCACCCCGAACCTTTAAAAGAAATCCCCCACCTTCCCGAACCCCCCCAAAATGTTTTAAATTACCTGGGGTCCAGTGGGGGGGGTCCCGACGCGATCTCCCTCTCTCTCTAGCCACGACTGCATTGAGAAATGGCACCAGTGGCCCTTTGCCCTTATCATGTGACAGGGCAAAGGTAGCGCCGGCGCCATTTTGTTTCCTGGCTCCCGACGTCATGCCTGCTGGAGATCGCCCCCGGACCCCCGCTGGACCCCCAGGGACTTTTGGCCAGCTTGGGGGGGGGGCCTCCTGACCCCCACAAGACTTGCCAAAAGTCCAGCCGGGGTCTGGGAGCAAATATAGAGGTGCAGCACCAGTTTATTGCATGACTGCCACCGATAACCCAGCACTGCACCTGGAGTGAGGGAAGGGGGGAATGCGGCCCTTACCTCCGTGTTGCATGGGTGTCATCATCTCCAGCGGGAGCAGCATCATCTCCGCTTGATGATGTCTTCGATGTGCCCAAGTACTACGAAGCCATGGAGGGAGGGGAAGTGGGGGAAAGGGGGAGTGTCCTGGCAATGGGGTGTGCCTAAGGGGCAGGGCAGGTCAGCCAGGGATGGCTCATTGGGTCATTCCAAGTCTTTGGGACATCCCGAGGTGAGGAGGCTGCAGCATGGGGAGCTATCTGGATGGTGCGCCCTGGCTCCATCCCTTTTGACTCCTGCACTCTGCACTGCTGCCTTCTCTGGGAAAACCCAGCCAACCCCCTCTTTTTTTGTAAATGAGAGAGTTATTTGGCTAGTCAGACTTGCTGCTAGTAAGAGTATGTCCTCTTGTCGCAGCGGGGGAGGGGAACCCGAACCGGGGGGGGGGGGGGGTAGGCCACCAGTTTTAGGCAGTGCACAGCATATGGTAAACCCTACTTCAATGCGATGGGGGGCTGTCCTTCATGAGGGTCCACTGGCTCCGGAGCGGCGGCAGGCTGACTGCACCCCATCCTTCGATTGGGCAGTCACCTTGCTTGAACAAGGCGGGTGACCAGAACACCCTGGAAATGGTTACCTCCCAGAAGGCAGGGCCTTGCCTGGTTGCGGCGGGCCACGAGCCAGAGGTGGCATGCTGCCTACACCAAAAGGGGGCGCTCTGACAGCTTATCTATGTTATGGCTCTGGTACATAGTTGTTGCTGTATATTGTTATAGTTGTAATAAAGCTGTGGCCAATTCACTCCACATCTGGTCTCTATTGTATTCTGTATATGTGAGTGTGTGCTGTTGCCACTTCTTCCCCCCTTCCACTGGTGACAAATGGTTGCAGTTTCCCGGGTTATGGACATTTTTTTGACTTCTTTGTGATTAGAGTTGATATCACAGGATTTACATTTTAAATTTGTGCTGTTTACTTGTTATTTATTTAAAAGTCTTGATATTCTGCCTCTATTAGACCAGCCGTGCTAAGTGAATTATAATAAAACAGTATTGGTGTGTTTTTCTTATATTTTGTTTGTTTAATATATTAATTATAGAGTACTTTTGAATTATGGCTATGTCTTATTTATGATCCATTTGGAATAACTATTGTTGCATAGGCAATGTTGGAAACCAGTCAGCTTCCAGTGTGCTTTTTACTGCAAAAGGACTCATTATTGCTGTATATAAGAACTGTGAAATGGGAATTAACAATTTGCAATGCAAAAGTCCTTGAAAATTATCTTTTCCCCTGCTCAGGGAAACAATGAAGAGTATGACACGTTAAACATAAGGTTAGTTTACCATCTTAAACTTCAATTTGAAATGTGGCCTCTGGTACCACTACCTGGCACAGGGGTTACACATGAAAGGGATGATTATATATATGACTAATTTTAAAATAGCAACAATAAACAATAAAGTCTAGCTCAAATAAAAAGGATTGTATGTGGTCAAGCTGGGGAAACCTCATATGGTGCCAAAATCAGGCTAAACACTGCCTATGTTGGCTTCTTATTTTGAATCTCTAACTCCAACAATTTTAAAATAGTCCATATATTCCCCATTACTTCCTCATAACTGCAAAAGTGAGTTTAACAGCATTAAAATTTCATCCACAATGAAATGTCATTGGAATCTTACACTTTCCAACAAAAAGACCCTCTATCTAATTTTACTGAATTTTTGTATAATTCCTACTATTATTAGCATTAGGGATATTTATTTCTTTGAAAGTGAATGGTTTTTCAGAATAAGAAAGTCTATTTCCATTTGTTCTAAATGGAATGAATCAAAAATAAATTTGAAAATACCTGAAAATTTTTTAAACATTTTGAAAAAACATTCAAAAAAATATTGAAGACATTTCCCCAGATTCCCCTATGCCCCTTCTGTTACTTCCAGGGTCTTCTGGAGCCTCTCTAGACTCTTCCAACCCCCACAACTCCACCAATAAGCTATGTCTGAGGCTTACTAGCTGGATTAAGTGAAGCCCTGCCAGGTCTGTAAGTGAAACTAGGTCAGAAGTCATCTTCCTCTCCACTCTCCTCCTTGTACCAGCAGATCCACCTTATTAGACAATTACCAAACTGTTTGTCTGAGAGCAATGCTTTATTCCAGAGTAACCTAGTGATTAGTACTAGAGAGGTGCATTTGTCCTGTTTCAGCAACCCCGAAAAACTAAGCACATTTTCCCAAAATTTCGGGAAAATTCATTTTTTTGGGATTAGCGCACACTAACAGGGTTAGCGCGCTAACCCCAAAATTCGGGGCTGCCGAAAAAAAAAGGCCTGAACCGCGGGAAACCGAAATTTCCCATGATGTGCCAATAACGAAGGCTGAACCGAAAGGTTCGGCCGAAGAACATCCCTATTAGGTACTGCACTTCTTATAAAAAAAACAAACAGCAAATTGTTATAAAACATGCTTATCATCTGGGTTTATCAGATTACAGCATTAATTCTAGCATCACATCATCCTAGTATGGGCTTGCATACAAGGACTAAAGAGCCTAACTTCATAACCCTCTGACAGTGGCTGGGCTTGGAACACGTTTTTCACCAATGCGAACGACATCCAGAAAAGTCTCCTCTCTGGGAAATTGCTTCCAGACTCTCATGGTAGCAGTATCTGCTCCCCCCCTGGCAAGTTGTCCGAAGCTGGGGAGGGCTTCACAACATGGTGTGCTCAGCTTCTGTACTCATGGATACCTCTGATGGATTCAGTCTCTCTCTCAGCCCAGGTGTCGGGAAGCACTAACAGCACTTGAATGGTCATCTTCTTTAGGATGGGCAGCAAATGACCACTAGTGCTTGCTTCCTGTTGCTTTTTAAGGGCTTACCTATGATAATTTAGTAGCTTCATGCATAGTCAGATGAATATACAATTAAGGTTTTGATAGGCTGTGGTTTGGCACTCTTTTCAGAGTTCTTCATTTCTTTCTTCAGGTTCAGCTAGGGGCCAGCATTAAAACTGACAGTTCACATCTGACAGTGAACTGAGAAGTCCTGCTTTGGGGATTGGTTCCAACATCATAAAAAGAGGCCCCTAGTGTTCAGTCTAACTATATTCACACAGCACCAATTTTCCTTCTGTTTTTTTTCTGCTTTCATAGAGCACCTTCTTGGCTGGCAAGAGCCCATAAATCTGTCAAGCTGGTCACATACACAGCAACTGTAAAGTTTCTCATCTCTGCATTTGGGCTGCAGATAGCCATATAGGCCAATATCCATTTTTTCTGACATCAGAGAGTTAGTCCATCTTTTTGTCCAATTAGCAAAAATTTAGGTTTCCCTTACAGGCCTCCCTGGGCCCCTCCACCCCCACGAATGAGATGGGGCCAGGGATCTTTCTGTTCCCCACTTACCCAAACTTAGATTGTAAGCTCTCTGGGGATAGGGAAATACCTACAGTACCTGGATGTAATCCACTTTGAAGTGCTGAAAAAATGCGAAAAGCGGAATATAAATCTAAATAATAAAAAAATAAAAATACCCTTCTATGGGTTTTTTTCTCATGAAGAAAGGAATAGGAGTCATCCCCAGTCACTCCTGCCCTATCAGTATCCCTTTAAAAATGGCTTCAACTGGCCCTGAGACCAGCACTAAGTTGATATCAACAAAATTGCACTGGTCTTACGATGGCCAGTGCCATTTTCTCGCACAGGTCTGGTAGGGTTAGGGAGGACCTGGGAGATACCAGGAGACCCCAGAACTGGTGGGACAGGCCCAAGGTGTTCCCATTTTGATTTGTTTTGTTTTTGAGATCTTTTTGTTTAATGTTTATTTTGTCTGGCAACCAAACCATCCAAAATGTACATTATACCAATGAAAAAATGAATAAACCTCTCCTTCAGAAACACAAAAACTGAACTAAAATACATTTTTTGGGCCATGCATCTGTAATTAGCATACCTGTGATCTTATAACTGTATCTAGGGCCACATGAGTGCATGCCCACTTATTTGAATTTGCAAATGGTTGTAAACACATTTAACTATAAAAACTATTACCTAACTATATCAATATACAGGAGGTAAAAGAACAGATAGTAGCCAGTGATTGAAAGAAAAATATTTACTATAACAGAGAAAAATAGTCATATACCTCTGTTATAAGTTGGGTTTGAAGTGGATATTGTGCGATATGTAATTTGACTAATGTTTTATAATTATTTTAATTTTTTTTTAGTTTGATACAATGGAATATCAAACTGAATGATGAATAAATACATACATAAAATTATTATCCATATTAAAAATGTATCTAACAGGATAGGGACAACATTTTTCACAGCTATATGCAAAAAACAATGTCATATGTGTGCAAATATATCTCATTCCTATTAATGGTTGATATCTTAAAGATTGGGCCTTGATGACCAGTTTGAAATAACTGTTTTAGAGAACTAAATTGTGATTCAGGGCAAAGCCTGGATCATGAGTTCAATGCTCAACTCTACAACTGACTTTTTTTGTTGCTAAATTTCCTTGTATTTCCAGGACCCATTTGAGAATAAGGCATTTGGAAACAGATGTACTAAACTGTGCACATTTTCATGCATAAATCACAATTTTCCATGCACAACTTTTCTATTGGGAATCATATGCAAATGAGCCTACTAGAAAAGTTGCATGCATATTTTTTTTCATATTGTTATTGTTTTATGAAAACCATACTGCAAAGCCATTTTCATGCATAACTTTTTACAGACTTCATTAATGAGCTGACTTGCATAATTTTGCATAATTTTGCATTGTAACAGTTCATTAAAGATAAATTGAAATAGTTTTGTGCATAGTGGACCACATGCATACCTTTTTTGCTTGCAAAGCCCATAAAATTTGCAAAGTCTGTTTTGCGAAAACAAAGGTGAAATCGTGCGCATAAGTGCAATTTCCATAAACAATTTGCCGGTTGTACATGTGAAGTGGAGTTTGCAAAACTACATTGGGCTCTTCACTAGATCGGGCTTTTCTGGTCAACAGATACAATTATTAATTATTTCATTTGCCACTAATTGGCACTATTGTTGGCATCCCCAGCAGAAAGGCCAAAAATTGGACTGATTTGGAAACTGAATTATCCTTTCATTCCTAGATGTGATCTCTCCAGCTCAGGTTTGAGATATATGGAAAGTTGTAATGACACTGCTGCTTGCGATATATGTTCTGTGGCTAAATGCAGGTCTATAGCATATAGTGCTGTCAACTCAGCTCCTTTTGTAACTATTAAATTCATTATTGAAAAATTAATCACACTTCTATGCCCATTATCTGGGTGAAATCAGACAGGTTAGGGTTTTTTTTTTTTTTTAACATAATCTGGGGGTCACAACATTACAATCCAGATAAATCGCAACAGTCATATCATGTTGTTAGTGCTACAATTTGAGATTGCGAACATGAAAATCTCTACCCATCTAGTAATATTTGGATAAGCAGCAGGTATCACATGGCACAACTTTCTGCCCATGCATATTAAGGATACTTCTAAAATTATAAGCATCGCATTTTCTTCCTCCTATTTTGTCTTTATCTTTTTCCTCTTGCAAATTAATACATATATTGCACCATACTATCTACTGAAACAATTGTAAAGCTAGTATAACAAACATTCTTGCATATTTATTCTAGTAATGGGTCTTATAAAACATCAACATGCCCATTTTTTGTTGGCACAATAATTTCTTTTCCCTACAGGGCAGCAGTAGTTTGAACATCAGTCCTTTTCTTTGGCATACTATCTACATGTACAGAATATTAATGTCTAACCCAGTGAAACTGAGGAAGGAACACTCATGTAATTTGATATTTATCTAAACTTCAGAATTAAATACAAATATCTGCAGCTGGCTGATACTATACAATTCGAATGATGGTAAGAGCTTCAGATAATCCCCTGTCAAATGACAGGAACAAAAGATCAGAAAAACTATTTGCCCAGGCATGATAATGAATCTTAATGTTGATTACTCAATGAACTAAGTACAAAGTAACAAGAATAAAATAAACTTGCAGTCATCTGACTTTTTATACACTTACTCCATACTTGTTTTGTTTTTGCTAGGAGAAACATGCTATATGCCACATCTTCTAACATAACCCAATCTAAGGATTCTGATGTCAATGTAGTAATATTCATCAGTTATAATTGGCAGGGATGATATTTGTTTTCTAGACTAGAGCCAGATATTATTATTCTCATAATTCTGGCAATTTATGGCAGAACCATCCTCAGATAGGTAATCCTATCACCTTCTGGATTCCTGGAGAGGAGGCATTGTCAAGTTTTGTGGAGTAAATGTACCATTAACAAAACTGCATGGTTTTATGCAGTATTTATGTGCTATCTCTGAGCACAAATCTTCTCAGTCTATGGCTGAATTTTATAAAAAGCATGTTTTATTGCAATATTTTTTAGTAGTGCCATATTATTGATCACTTTCATAGTCTAATGCATAATAGGAACAATTCAATTAGGTAATTGGAGCAATTTAGGTGATGGGCATACACATAAATTCACAATCAGATATCAGCATAGGAGTGGAGAGAGGAGACAGGCCTCTAACAATATTTTCTAAATTTTGCACCATTCCAAGATAGGATGAAAAGTAGGAGGGAAGAAAATAATTTGCTTTCTGGGGTCAACCATGCTTTGAATATATAAACCCATTGCCTACACTGTAGTTAAGGACTGGTATAGAGGTTTACATTCTCTTTCAATTGGAGGTTGGGCCTGGGCATACCATGGAAATGATACATTGAGGCATGAGAAAACAGCTGCTGCTTGCTAGCGTGGCAGGGTTAGGGGTGTGCATTCATTTTGAACTTAAATGTAAAACACAACTTATTTATTTTTTTTAACTTAAAAAAGTGATGAGGCGAAAACGATCGGATTTCCAACTTATTCAACATAGCTATGTTGAATACGTTGGAAATCACGATTGTTGATCCTAAATAAAAATTTAAACCCCTCACCCTCCTTAATCCCCCCCCCAAGACTTACCAAAACTCCCTGGTGGTCCAGCGGGGAGTCAGGACGCCATTTCTGAACTCCTTTGCGAGGAGCACGTGAGTCGGCGTCACGTCGGAGTGACGCGGCGTCACGTGATTCCCCGCGCGTTCGCTCCGGGACCCTCGTTGGACCCAAAAGGAACTTTTGGCCAGCTTGGGGGGGCCTCCTGACCCCCCCCAAGCTGGATTTTGTGAGAGAGGTAATGGTGGAGGGGCCGCTTGGCAATAGTGATCATAATATGATCAAATTTCCGTATTTTTCGCTCCATAAGACGCACTTTTTTCCCCCCAAAAGTGGGGGGAAAATGTATGTGCGTCTTATGGAGCGAATATAAAAAAACAACCTAAAAATCTAACAAAAAACCCCCACCCTCTTGACTCCCCCAATACCTGCCAACTTAATTTACTACAACCCCCACCCTCCTGACCCCCCCAAGACCTGCCAAAATTTCCTGGTGGTCCAGCGGGGGTCCAGGAGCAGTCTGGGAGCGATCTCCTGGACTTGGGCCGTCGGCTGCCAGTAATCAAAATGGCTACTGGCAGCCAACAGCCCAAGCCCAGGAGATTGCTCCCGGACCGCTCCTGAACCCTCGCTGGACCACCAGGAACTTTTGGCAGGTCTTGCGGGGGTCAGGAGGGTGGGGGGTTGTAGTAAATTAATTTGGCAGGTCTTGGAGGTGGGTCAGGAGGGTGGGGGGTTGTTAATTAATTTAAAGGGTTGGGATGGGGGTTTTTTTGGTGGGGGGTTCCCAGAGAAAGAAAAGTTTTCTGATCTGGGGAGTGGACCGAAATGGCCCTCCCCAGACCCGAAAACAAAATGGGGAGAAAAAAAAAAGTTATGCACTCCCCTAATTTGCTCCATAAGATGCACAGACGCCCAGGAACAGAGCCGGTTTAGCACAAAATTTTTTTTTTTAAATTTCCCCCCTCTGAATCCTAGGTGCGTCTTATGGTCAGGTGCGTCTTATGGAGCAAAAAATACAGTAATGATTGGAAGGGGAAGAGTAAGCAAATCCACGGCTCTTGTGCTAAACTTTCAAAAGGGAAACTTTGATAAAATGAGAAAAATAGTTAGAAAAAAACTGAAACAAGCAGCTACAAAGGTAAAAAAGTGTGCAAGAGGCGTGGTCATTGTTAAAAAATACCATCCGAGAAGCACAGTCCAGACATATTACACACATTAAGAAAGGTGGAAAGAAGGCAAAAAGATTACCGGCATGGTTAAAAGGGGAGGTGAAAGAAGCTATTTTAGCCAAAAGATCTTCATTCAAAAATTGGAAGAAGGATCCAAAAGAAGAAAATAGGATAATGCATAAGAATTGGCAAGTTAAATGTAAGACATTGAGAAGACAGGCTAAGAGAGAATTTGAAAAGAAGTTGGCTGTAGAGGCAAAAACTTACAGTAAAACTTTTTAAAATATATCTGAAGCAGAAAGCCTGTGAGGAAGTCAGTTGGACCGTTAGATGATCGAGGGGTTAAAAGGGCACTTAGAGAAGATAAGGCCTTGCGGAAAGATTAAATGATTTCTTTGCTTCGGTATTTACTGAAAAGGATGTTGTGGAGGTACCCGTACCGGAGAAGGTTTTCATGGGTAATGATTCAGATGGACTGAACCAAATCACGATGAACCTAGAAGATATGGTAAGCCAGACTGGACAAACTGAAGAGTAGAAAATCACCTGGACCAGATGGTATATACCCCAGAGTTCTGAAGGAACTAAAAAATTAAATTTCAGACCTATTAGTAAAAATTTGTAACTATCATTAAAATCATCCATTGTACCTGAAGACTGGAGGAGAGCTAATGTAACCCCAATATTGAAAAAGGAAGACCTTGTGAGACTGGAAAATTGGGCATTTAAATGTCAGATGAAATTTAATGTGGATAAGTGCAAGGTGATACATATAGGGAAAAAGTAACCCATTCTATAGTTACACAATTTTAGGTTTCATATTAGGTGCTACCACCCAAGAAAGAGATCTAGGCGTCATAGTGGATAACACATTGAAATCGTCGGTTCAGTGTGCTGCGGCAGTCAAAAAAGCAAGCACAATGTTGGGAATTATTAGAAAGGGAATAGTGAATAAAACAGAAAATGTCATAATGCCTATGTATCGCTCCATGGTGAGACCGCACCTTGAATACTGTGTACAATTCTGGTCACCGCATCTCAAAAAAGATATAATTGCGATGGATAAGCTACAGAGAAGGGCTACCAAAATGATAAGGGGAATGGAACAGCTCCCCTATGAGGAAAGACTAAAGAAGTTAGGACTTTTCAGCTTGGAGAAGAGACGGCTGAGGGGTGGGGGGGGGGGGATATGATAGAGGTGTTTAAAATCATGAGAGGTCTAGAATGGGTAGATGTGAATTGGTTATTTACTCTTTCAGATAATAGAAACACTAGGGGGCACTCCATGAAGTTAGCATGTGGCACATTTAAAACTAATCAGAGAAAGTTCTTTTTCACTCAACACACAATTAAACTCTGGAATTTGTTGCCAGATGATGTGGTTAGTGCAGTTAGTGTAGCTGTGTTTAAAAAAAGATTGGATAAGTTCTTGGAGAAGTCCATTACCTGCTATTAAGATCACTTAGAGAATAGCCACTGCCATTAGCAATGGTTACATGGAATAGATTTATTTTTTGGGTACTTGCCAGGTTCTTATGGCCTGGATTGGCCACTGTTGGAAACAAGATGTTGGGCTTGATGGACCCTTGGTCTGACCCTGTATGGCATGTTCTTATGTTCAAATAGTTATATTGATTATTAATATTTATTACCCACCCCCTCAGCCTTTGGAGGAAGTAGAGAAGATAAGAGAATTTTGGAGCTGCTTACCCTGAGACAATGGGGCAGCCACATGTTTTTAAATCAAATATGTGTGTGTGAGAGAGATTTCATACCTGGTCCTGGTCCCATCCCTTTGCACAGGTCACACCTGACCTTGGTCCCACCCATCTCGCTTCCCTTTCCACAGTTTCACTTCCTTTTTGACTACAAATTAAGTGTGGGAAAATACCACCCATATATTTATAGTTTTTTAACTCATCTAAGATATTAGATGAGAAAATGTGAAGATATTCACATTTTCTTCCTGCATGCCACATTTTATTGAATTTCCATCCTTGCTAAGGAAAGTTCTTGAGTCACAGATAGACAGATGGACATCAATCTCTTTCCTGTAATCCAGGCCCCTTTCCAACATTCCATATGTTGGAAAGCATAAAAATATTTCATTACTCAATAACAGTTTTATAATACTCTAGTTATGAGATGCTTGAAATGTGGTATCTATGGATGGTTTGGAATTATACTTGGGACCTTATGCAAATACTCACACGCACACTCTGATTTAGTACATTATGGTTCCAAGTACTTTAGGATAGGTTTATTTGAAGAATAAGATGATAGAACAGAGAATAAATAAAATCAGACAATACAGAAGAGTTGATTGCACATAATAACAATTACTAAAGAGAATGCCTAAATATATACAGATAGTAAAACTTACATTTCTGATTGATGTCAAACTCAATGAATCAGTTTGCTTCGCCACTTCCAGAGGTCTGAAGTGTGTATGATCTAATCTCTGCTTTTATACTAAAAACTAGCAAACTGCGTGAGTCATGAAATTGCAACTGCTCGAGGCAGGAGTGATGCATCCCCTCTCTTGGTGTTCTTATCATTTCAGACCTCTCTGCCCAGTACATCCATCAGTTGTTTACCTTCATACTTGGTTACTGCTTTTGTGCTAACTCCACTTGCCAGATTCTTGCCTGAGAACTCTCATAAGCACTTTAGCATAACATTTCTACATAGCTCTCAAAGCAGTTCTCAGAAGCATTATATTATAAACAACACGTGAAGTGTTTTATCATATTATTTCCCTTCTTTGCATCCTTAACACTTTCTGAGTCAGGCTGAGTGTGTCCATGACCCAGACAGACTCAAAAAGACTCCTATAATAGCTCCCCTTTCCTCCCTTCCTTAACCTCTCTTCCCTCTTATTCACTTCCCTTCCTCCCATCCTATCACTCTCTACTTTACCTTCCCTTCCCTGTTTCATTCTTCTCCCCCCTTTGCCCTTCTTTATTCTCTTCCCCTTCCCACTCTTATTCAATCCCCTACCCTTTCTTCCCTTTTGTATTGCACTCCTTCTCTTCCCTTCAGGCTCACCCCTCTCCTTGACACCCCATCCCTTTCTTCACTCATTGATCTCTCCTCCCCATTCACTAGGCCCCCTCCCTCAATCTCTCCATCTTGTTTTCTTCTTACTCTTCCCCTGGCCTTCTCTTCTTCTTCTGGCAGGGCCTGGCCTCCCACCAGCAGCTTTAGCAGTTGCCACAAGATCTGCATTTTCTTCTTTCACTGGTGGGGCTGGCCTCCCCACCAGTGGCTCTAGAAGTCACCATGGGACCCATCTCTTCTTCCACTGGCCTGTTCTTCTCTCACTGGCAGGACCTGGCCTCCCTACCAGCTGCTCCAGCAATTGCAGAGAGTTCCATTTCTTCTTCTCCTCCTTCTGGTGGGGCCTGGACATCCTGCCAGTGGCTTTAACAGTTGCTGCAGGTTACTTTTCTTCTTCTTCTTCCACTGGCAAAATCCTACCAGTGGCTCCTTCTTTCACTGTATCCCATCTTCTTTTCTCCTGCATGTCTGAGATAAAAATAAGAGCCTCCTGCTTGGACCGGATAAGGCATTAGGATGGAAATGCATTGGGGGGGGGGGGGGGATGATGGGGTTTGTTTGTTAAAAAAGGAACTCATGTCCTTGGGCCATACTTTGGAGACCTCTGCCCTTTATAGAGACACACACACACAAAACTGAGATTTATTGCTATTTATGTGTGTGTATGTTTTTATGCCTATATATGTGTGTGTGTGAATGTGTGTGTGCTTTTCTTCTTCCAAATGTAATACACACTTTCTTGACTTTGCAAAGAGAAAAACATTTTGATTTACACTGGGGAATCCACTCTTCCTTACTTTCTTTCTTAAGTCTGAATTTATACCAAAGCACATGCTCTCAATACTCCAACTTGAAATGCTAGGTGGCAGCAACACAATCATCAGTTTCTACAGGAAAGAGTAGGGAATCAAAGCTGAGCAAGTTAGGAACCAACTATGGTCTGAGTGTTACAGATGCAAAGTAGAGAGAAAGGCCCATACTAAAGGAAATAAAATTGAAAACAAAATGATGCCATTGGTGCAACAATTAGGAGGTTAATTTTCAAAAGCCCACTCACATGGGTAAATTTACATTTATTAAAATTTGTGAATTGCCTAACACAAAAAGGCCTAGGCAATGAACATAAGGAAATATACATAATCATAATACAGTGAATTAACATAGGGGGTTATTTTCCAACTCGTGTTATGGCCTTTTCACATGCATTAAGACATTTTTGCATGCGAAAAATGCCTTAATGCATGTGAAAAGCACCATAATGCATGGTGTGATGCAAATCTTTCAAAGGGGAGGAGTCGGGGGCAGGATTTTTGTAAAAGTGGGCTGGCTTCGCAAAGCCATATCACATAGTTTTAACACTGAAAATAGCTACATCTTTTTCAGTGGTGTTAAGCTGTGTGATATGCCCATGACACAAATTGTGATTTTTTTGCTAATTATGTTTTGGGCTGGAAGGAGAGGGAGGGGGAGAGCCTCTGGGGGTGGAACTATACTAAGCAGCTATTTATATCTCTATAGGAGGCCAATTTAGTAACTCAAGGTGTTTTAGGTAGTAGTATAGGGGTTAGGTGCCACTTTGACATGCAGAGTGAGACGTATAAACAGAACAGTACACTCTTGTGAAGATTTGATGTCCTTTGGAGTGAGGAAACTCACACAACGATGAGATTTATACAATGTTCTCTCAATCTAGCTTGATGTTTCCCAGGTAGAGAGTCCATCAAGCTAGGTTGAGAGAACATTGTACAAATCTCATCTTTGTGTGACTTTCAACATCAAGCTAGATTGAGAGAACATTGTACAAATCTCATCGTTGTGTGAGTTTCCTCACTCTGAACTACATCAAATCTTCAGAAGAGTGTACTAATCTGTTCGCACGTCTCACTCTGCATGTCAAAGTGGCCCCTAACCACTATACTACTACTTAAACCTCACCTTGAGTTACTAGGTAGGCCTCCTATAGAGATATAAATAGCTAACTACTTGAAGATCATTCTTATATAGTCAATCTCTCTCTCTCTCTCTCTCTCTCTCTCTCTCTCTCTCTCTCTCTCTCTCTCTCTCTCTCTCTCTCTCTCTCTCAAAACTTAACACACTTTGCAATAATTAGGCTATTACCATAAAAGATGCCCCTTTTGCACGCAATAGTTTGATGAATCTAGCCCATAGTCAGTAATGCAAGAGGTAAAATAAATATACACTTAAAAAATAAACCTTTAATGCCTAGTTTTAAGCACGTAAATGTTTTTGAAAATCAGGCCCTGTCAGATTGAAACCTTAAGTTGCACTGAAGACATTTTGACTTTCCATTCATAAAGCCTTGGCTGTATTTTCTCGTTCTTTACGCTCTCCAAGCTTTTTTCCTTTTACCTAGAACAGCTTTTTTTTTTTTAACCCAGCAGTGCTGCTTATTAATTAATTTCTATAAGTTATCCTTTAATCCTCACTTGTTTCAATACATTTCCTTACTTTAATTATCTGATTTAGTTTAAACAAATTTCTCCATTTTATTTAAAAGTAAATGACAAAGGGGTCCATTTTCAGCCACTGATTGGCTGGAAAAGATAGCCAGATAAACTAGTCCGGCTAACTTATCCATGATATTCAGTGGTGAATGAGCAGACTGTCTAAAAATTTGCCAGATTAGTTTATCCATCTAACTTTAGGACAGCTTTCTAGTAGTCCTAAAGTTATCTGGCTATATTAGCTGGATAAGGCTGTGAATCAATGTTATCCAGTTAATTTAGCCAGATAACACCACTGAACCCCAGAACATCTCCAGATCACCCCTAACAGAGCTGGATACATTTTTAGCTGGCTAATAATCTATTTGGCTATATCAGGGGGTGGTCAAACCAACAGGATATTTAAATCCCAGTATTTGGCTAAGTGTCAAATGCACTGAATATGGACCTCAAAATTTCTTAGACAAACTTTTCCTTTAGTTACATTCATAAACTAAAACTTTCTCCAGCCCCAGGGACAGCAATCTGATAAGCACAGTTTTTAAAAAATCAATTTTTACTCTTTAATTATATCCATGGACCACATGGATCTGCATCCTTTCCTGCCCTAAACCAACTGTCAACTGACAAATATTTGTTCTTTACCTCCAGCTTAAGCCCTTGCACTGGCTTGAGATCTCCTCATAATGGCTCATGCTGTCAAATGCCCCAACAATAGCCTTCCTCTTAATGATGGACCTGTCAATCCTGCCTTTGTTCACAAGGGATCAATTTAGTGGTAAACCCACCCATGGCTGGCCAGGTACTTCCAGGTATTTCCTGAAGCTTCCACAACCTCATAGAGATCCCCACAAAGCAGCAAGATCTCCCTAATGCTCCCTCTCTCAGATTTTTCTGTTTCCCCGGCTGGCCCAGTGATTTTGGCTTAGGTGGCCCAGCCTTGCTTCATCTCTCCAGCTTGGCCTTGCCTCTTCTCTCCAAACCAGCCTTGCCTCTTCTCTCCAGCCCAGCCTGCTTTATCTGTCCAGCTCATTTTGCCTTCCCTCAGACTGACTTCTAGACCTGACTCTTGTCAGGACATTGACCATACTTGTTTGCCCCTGATCCTAGGCTGGCCCTGGATCCATGCCTATGCTATTGCCACAGAGACCATTGATTAGGATCTTGAAGCCTCCAGAACCTGAAGCCTCAACGCAAATTAAAAGGGGATGGTATAGGTTAAGCTTCTAGTCAATCTCTTCCTAGTGTGTCTCCACCAGTTGTTGTTGTGGGCCTATGAGGCCTACCCTATATGTTGAGACAATCTCACCACAGCAGCAAGGGTCCACAGATCTTACATTAAGATTGCCATACTCCTATAAAGAAACTTCAAAAGAGACTCCAACATGAAACTGCTGAATTGAAACTCATCATAAAACTTAACACCATTATCTATGTCTGAACAGAGACACTAGCTTCATGGCATACTACAAATATCTATGAACTTAATTGTTCTCAGGTCATTTTTTCCTTTTCACACGTATCATTATAGTCCAGTTGTTATATTATTTATCCCTAAATTGTTATTTGTAACTGCTTCCTTCCACACTAATAGGTTATTCAACTGTTCTTTGTACACCCCTGTTATATGTAAACCGGCATGATGTGTTTGCAACATGAATGCCGGTATATAAAAATTTTAAATAAATAAATAAATAAATAAAACTATGAATGAATATTAAAGAGAAGATTTTGATGGGAGCCTAGGCTGGGCGGCTCCAGTCTCTGCACGGGGTTGGCATTTGCTATTGTTCTCCTCGATTCCTTAAAAATGAATGATAGGGTCAAATTAATATCCTGGAATGTGGGGGATACATTCAGTGATTAAAAAAAAAATCTTTTAAGTGCTTTACAAAGACAAAAAGCTGATATAGTGTTTATGCAGGAGACCCATCTGAGCGATGAAGAACACAGAAAGTTACAGTGGTGGTGGGTGCGAGAAGTTCACTTTGCTTCTGCAACTAGTTTCTCAGCTGTTATTGCCATCTTCATTCATAAGAGACTGTCTTTATTAAACAAGAAATTAAAGATCCTGGAGGGTATTTTCTGATTTTAAAGGTTGATTTGCAGCTTAGAACACTGATAATGTACAATGTTTATGGCCCCAACGTCTATGACCATTTTTTATTTTATTTATTTATTTATTTTTAACTTTTATATACCGATGTTCCTGTATAGGATACATATCGCACCGGTTTACATTGGAACTGAACTGTCGCCATGGGGCGCATACAAGGAACATGTAATACAAATAAAATATAATATAGTATAATCAAAACATAGGGCTATACATGATATCACTTCACTTAAAGGAACATGTAGTACAAATAAATTATAATCTCGTAATCAAAAACATGGGGCTGTACATGATTACACTTCAAATAAACTTTTGGCGAATGCAATAATTATGGGAGAACTGGAGTAAACTAATGGGTAAGTTTATGTTAGTTCAACTACGGTTGAACCAACATAAACTAGCAGGCAAGATACACAGGAATGAGAGAGATAATACATTGAGAACGACTAGCTTACAGGTTCAATTTTTAATAAAATTCTCCAAATTATTGCTTCCCTATATTAATGATTGTCTGATGTTAGGAGATGATGATTTCATTTGTATTAATGACTCCCTCTTTAGATAAGTTTAATGCCAATCCTGTTGAGAAAATCAACACATAGAAGGGTATTCCTATCTGTGTAATATTTTACATCTGGTAGACACATGGAGGATTTTACACCCCTCTGAGAAAAACTTCACACACTTATCAAGGGCTCATGCAACTTTTTCGAAACTTGACCACATATTGTTGTCCAGACAATATTTTCTAATGTTACAGAATCAGGGTTAAGCTCAATTATGGATTCCGATCATGCTCTAGTATGGATAAAAATATCAATAGGGATAGAGAGATGTAGTTCTCATGCATGGAGATTCCCCATATATTTAGCCAATGATCCTGAATTTCAAGACTAATTAAAACTTAAATGGCTGGATTATGAATAGAGGGCACTTAGACATCTCAATGTTATTTTGGAAGACTGCCAAAGTGGTCTTACAAGGGGGCACCATAGCATTTACCATAAAGAAAGGATGGGGTATGGATATAAGATTACCATGGTTGGAGAAACAATTACAATATGATAAGTTTAATTTAGTCTTTGTAATACAAAAAGACAGCAAAGATGCCTTCTTAGCCATACAAGTGGCAATAAATTCCCTGCTTCATCAACATTCTCATAAAAGTATATTTTACTATAAAGTTTAAACTTTATCAGCATGGCAATAAAATAGGGAAATTAATTAATGGCTAACTTAATTAAAGGTTCAACTGGTACAAGACATATAATAGCTTCACAAATGCTGGGAGGAATTCTAATCAACACATTCTAAATATAATGACAGATTTCTATGCTAAACTGAATATGTCATAAAAGGTGGATTTGAAGAAGTGCTGATCTTTCGTGAGGGGGCTGGGACTCCCCAAGTTTACTCTTGGCCAGTTAGAAAGATTAAATCCCCCACTGAGGAAGGAAGAGATTATTTGGATGTCAACAGAGCCATAGCAGCTAAGGTCCCAGGTTCCCACAGATACAATGCTGAATTTTCCAAAAGTTTTGGTGGGGAAGCTAGTGCACCCCTTACATTCTGCCTACACAGCATTAATTGAACAAGGACAGTTCCAATATGCTACTAATATGGCTTTAATTACTGTAATTCCCAGCTGGATAAAGACCCTAATTTCCCTGCATCTTATCCGCCTGTTTATAATTTAAACTTTTACCTTAAATTGCTTGCTAAGATTATTGTGGATCATTTAGTGTTATTGTTTCCATCATTTGTTGCGCTGGCAAAGGTGGGTTTTGTATACCATTGCCATGCTGTTGCAGTACTGTTGCAGTTGGGGGCTGCAGTCAGGATAGTGGACCCTTGGGCCGGTCTACCCAGGGTGACAGGGTAGGCCGGGAGGCGGAGCCACAGGCTGGCGGTGTTCACCTGGGAACCAGGAGCCCCCCAGGAGGAGCCTGTAGGGTCCTGGAACCTTGGGACTTGGGAGGATGCTCAGAGTCAAATAGCAGATAAAGCCTGGGCAGGGAGTGTAGTAAGAAAAGTCCAAAGAGAGAGAGATAGTCCGTAGGCCGGCAATGCAGGTCGAGGGCCAGCTGATGACAGGACAGCAGGCGGCAGCGATACCTGTAGCAAGCCGAGCCGAGAGGCAGGGTGTGAACTGGAGCGGGCTGTAGACTGGAATGGAGTCTGTAGCAGGCTGTGAACTGGAGCAGGCTGTAGACTGGAACGGAGTCTGTAGCAGGCTGTGAACTGGAGCAGGCTGTAGACTGGAATGGAGTCTGTAGCAGGCTGTGAACTGGAGCAGGCTGTAGACTGGAACGGAGTCTGTAGCAGGCTGTGAACTGGAGCAGGCTGTAGACTGGAACGGAGTCTGTAGCAGGCTGTGAACTGGAGCAGGCTGTAGACTGGAATGGAGTCTGGAGCAGGCTGTGAACTGGAGCAGGCTGTAGACTGGAACGGAGTCTGTAGCAGGCTGTGAACTGGAGCAGGCTGTAGACTGGAACGGAGTCTGTAGCAGGCTGTGAACTGGAGCAGGCTGTAGACTGGAATGGAGTCTGGAGCTGGCTGTGAACTGTGGCAGGCTGTAGCGGAGTCGGGAACGGACCGAGGTCAGAGGCAGGCTGAAGCGAAGTCAGGAACGGACCAAGGTCGGAGGCAGGCGGCAGGCAGAAGCGAAGTCGAAGGCAATCCAAAGGTCAAGTCAGGAACAGAGAACAGACGAAGCGCAACTCAGAACTACTAGGCAGTAGTGAACCTCGTTGCAAGGCAAAGAGAAGGCGTCCAGACGCCGGTTATATCAGGCTTGGGGCGTGGCGTCATTAGCACAGGCGGGGCCAGACTTCCGGGAGCTGTGCGCACATAGTGTGTGTCCTCACGCGCGCGCGAGGCAGCGGGGAGACAGGCAAGCAATGGCGGACGCCACGTGGAACTGGCAGAGCCGCAGGAGTCCCGGGCATGCGGAACGCGGCGTTTCCAGCAGCGGAGGTGAGCACTGTTCAGAGCAAAAGAAGGGGAAGCGGTGGAGACCGCAACACATGCATTGATGAATGTGAGATCTCAATTGGTACCAATGGATCTCTGTAGAAGGCAAAATTTATCAGCATTATTGATCAGTTTTGATGCCAAAAATTCATTTGATGGGGTAGAGTGGTCATATATATTTTTCCTTTTTGAACATTTAGGTTTAAAAGGAAGATTTCTTAAAGTTCTCAAACTACTATATGCTGAACATGCTGCTAAGGTTTTAGTGAATGGCATGTGCTCCCCAGCATTCGCTGTTACTAGAAGCATTAGGCAAGGGTACCCTAGCTTGATGGTACCCTATTATAGAGTCCATCAAGCTAGAGTGAGAGAACATTGTAGAAATCTCAACTTTGAGTGGATTTCCTCACTCCAAATGATGTCAGATCTTCTCCAAGGTGTACTGTGCTGTTCGTATGTCTCAATCTGCATGTCAAACTGGCTCCAGAACCCTAAGCCACCACCAAAATCTCACCTCAAGTTATTAGCCGGCCCTCCTATAGTAATATAAATAGTAGAATACTGTGCAGGCCTTCCGAGAGGTTCATTTTCTCTCTCTCTCTTTCTCTCTCTGTCTCTTTCTTTCTCTCTCTCAGCCCAGAAATGGCCAAATTGCAATCTTATTGCAAATTGCATTACGGCCATTTCAGGCTTATCACACAGCTCAATACCAGGAAAAAAGGTGTAGTTATTTCCAGCATGTGATAATGCCCCTCATTTTCATTAATCCCATCCAAACTCCACCCTGATCCAAACCCTTTCAAAAATTTGCATTCACGCCATACGGTACCATGATTATCGTGTGCATTATGGGCTAGATTTTAAAAGCCCTCCGCGTGTAAATCCTCCCGGATTTATGCGCGCAAGGCACTCGCCCGCCGGCGCGCCTATTTTGCATAGGCCGCCGGCATGTGCAAAGCCCCCGGACGCGCATAAGTCCCGGGGCTTCGTAAAAGGGGCGGGAGGGGGCGTGTCCGGGGCGTGTCCGGGGTCAGGGGGCAGTCCGAGGTGGGTCCGGGGGCATGGCGACGGTTCGGGGGGCGGGCCGGGAGGGCGGTCCCGAGTCCCCCGGCACTGCGGCCTGTGCCGGGGGATGCGAGGCGGCGCACGCAAGTTACGCCTGCTTCAAGCAGGCGTAACTTGCCCAACAAAGGTAGGGGAGGATTTAGGTAGGACCGGGGGGTGGGTTAGGTAGGGGAAGGGAGGAGAAGGTGGGGGGACGCGGAAGGAAAGTTCCCTCTGAGGCCGCTCTGATTTCGGAGCGGCCTCGGAGGGAACAGAGGCAGGCTGCGCGGATCGGCGCGTGCAGGCTGCCGATTTTGTGCAGCCTTGCGTGCACTGACCCCGGATTTTATAAGATACACGTGGCTACGCGCGTATCTTATAAAATCTGGTGTACTTTTTAAAGATCTACCTCAGCGGCATTATCATAGGTGTTAAACGCCATAACACATTTTGATGATTGACCCTGTTAGATGCCTAAATCTAGATAAATAAATAGCATCCTAAATCTAGGAGCCTAACTGTTCTGAGCTTGTTTTGAATAACAGTTCCACATGGTTTAAGGAATGTGCATGCATTTTAACACACATATGTTAAGCTGTTAACCTAAATTTCTAGTCTAGAGTGTTAAGCGTCTCATTATTTTGTACATTATATGTTAATTAGGGATGTGAATCGTTTTTTGACGATTTAAAATATTGTCTATATTTTAAATCGTCAAAAATCGTTAGGGCCACGATACAATACCAATTCCCCCGATTTATCGTCAAAAAATCGTAAATCGGGGGAAGGGGGAGGGCAAGAAAACCGGCACACTAAAACACCCTAAACCCACCCCCGACCCTTTAAATTAAATCCCCCACCCTCCCGAACCCCCCCCAAATGCCTTAAATTACCTGGGGGTCCAGCAGCGGTCCGGAACGGTCTCCTGCAATTGAATCGTGTTGTCTTCAGCTGGCGCCATTCTGCGCCGCCATTTTGCAAAATGGCGGCGCAAAATGGTGGCGGCCATAGACCAACACGATTCGACTGCAGGAGGTCATTCCGGACCCCCGCTGGACTTTTGGCAAGTCTTGTGGGGGTCAGGAGGCCCCCCCAAGCTGGCCAAAAGTACCTGGGGGTCCAGCGGGGGTCTGGGAGCGATCTCCTGCCGCGAATCGTTTTCCATATGGAAAATGGCGCCGGCAGGAGATCGACTGCAGGAGGTCGTTCAGCGGGGGTTCCGGACCCCGGCTGAACGACCTCCTGCAGTCGATCTCCTGCCGGCGCCATTTTCCGTATGGAAAACGATTCGTGGCAGGAGATCGCTCCCAGACCCCCGCTGGACCCCCAGGTACTTTTGGCCAGCTTGGGGGGGCCTCCTGGCCCCACAAGACTTGCCAAAAGTCCAGCGGGGGGCCGGAACGACCTCCTGCAGTCGAATCGTGTTGGTCTATGGCCGCCGCCATTTTGCGCCGCCATTTTGCAAAATGGCGGCGCAGAATGGCGCCGGCTGAAGACAACACAATTCAATTGCAGGAGTCCGTTCCAGACCGCCGCTGGACCCCCAGGTAATTTAAGGCATTTGGGGGGGGGGTTCGGGAGGGTGGGGGATTTAATTTAAAGGGTCGGGGGGGGGGTTTAGGGTGTTTTAGTGTGCCGGTTTTCCTGCCCTCCCCCTTCCCCCGATTTAGCTACGGACCGCCGCTGGACCCCCAGGTAATTTAAGGCATTTGGGGGGGGGGGGTTCGGGAGGGTGGGGGATTTAATTTAAAGGGTCGGGGGGGGGGTTTAGGGTGTTTTAGTGTGCCGGTTTTCCTGCCCTCCCCCTTCCCCCGATTTAGCTACGGACCGCCGCTGGACCCCCAGGTAATTTAAGGCATTTGGGGGGGGGGGGTTTCGGGAGGGTGGGGGATTTAATTTAAAGGGTCGGGGGTGGGTTTTAGGGTGTTTTAGTGTGCCGGTTTTCCTGCCCTCTCCCTTCCCCCGATTTAGCTACGGACCGCCGCTGGACCCCCAGGTAATTTAAGGCATTTGGGGGGCTTCGGGAGGGTGGGGGATTTAATTTAAAGGGTCGGGGGTGGGTTTTAGGGGGTTTTAGTGTGCCGGTTCACGATTTTAACGATTTTCACGATACTCTAAACACCCAAACGGCGACGATACAATTCCCTCCCCCTCCCAGCCGAAATCGATCGTTAAGACGATCGAGGACACGATTCACATCTCTAATGTTAATGCAGCTGTCAATGTGCAAGTTAAAATCAGCAGGTTAATGTACATGAATCATATAAAAAGCCTATAAATCAACCCCTTAATATATAATATAAAACAAAGTACATTAACTAATGATTTTAATGCTTAGTCCATAGACACCCATGTGCTTATTAGCAGGTTTTTTGTGACTATTTAGCTTCTGATTAGTGAATTTCTTTTTTTTTGCACAAAGATCAGCAAATATGATAAGAGATCAATCTACCAGGCTAGTTATTCAGTCTGTTCTCCTTGAAACTAACATTTTGAGTTAGGGAGGAGGAATAGCCTAGTGGTTAGAGCAGTGGACTATAAACCAGGAAACCAGGGTTCAAGTCCTGCTGTCACTTCTTGTGACCTTGGGCAAGTCACTTTATCCTCCATTGCCTCAGGTACAAAACTTAGATTGTAAGCCCTTTGGGGATAGGAAAATATATATAGTACCTGAATGTAAACCAGTGTGATATCTTGATTGAGATCAAATGTCAGTATATAAAAATACTAAATAAATATAAACTGTAAACATTTTGATCTAGGGAGAAGTGTTCAATTGGCTTACATAGTTGCAAAATAAGTAGGTGTTTTTAACTTGCGTACTTTATGCAAATTTTCAAAAAGAAACTACTAGCAATGTTACTCTTAAAATAATGCAATGTGTGTTCATTAAAAGTAATTATGTGCTTTGCACCTGCTATTTGTGTAGGCAGAGGAGGGGGGAATAAAATAGAATATGCACATATAGTATGGGACTCTAATGTACAGCATGTGCACTAGAGATGTGAATCGTGTCCTCGATCGTCTTAACGATCGATTTCGGCTGGGAGGGGGAGGGAATCGTATTGTTGCCGTTTGGGTGTGTAAACTATCGTGAAAAATCGTTAAAATTGTGAGCCGGCACACTAAACCCCCCTAAAAGCCACCCCGACCCTTTAAATTAAATCCCCCACCCTCCCGAACCCCCCCCAAATGCTTTAAATTACCTGGGGATCCGGCGGTGGTCCAGAACGGCGGCGGTCCGGAACGGCCCCCTCAATAGAATCGTGTTGTCTTCAGCCGGCGCCATTTATCAAAATGGCCGCCGCAAAATGGCGGCGGCCATAGACAAAAACGATTCGACGCAGGAGGTTGTTCCGGACCCCCGCTGGACTTTTGGCAAGTCTTGTGGGGGTCAGGAGGCCCCCCCAAGCTGGCCAAAATTTTCCTGGGAGTCCAGCGGGGTTCCGGGAGCGATTTCTTGCCGCGAATCGTTTTCGTACGGAAAATGGCGCCGGCAGGAGATAGACTGCAGGAGGTCGTTCAGCGGCGGTCCAGAACCCCCGCTGAACGACCTCCTGCGGCTAAAAGTATGGAGGCTCTGGTACCCATGTATGTTTTTAATCTGCATTTAAGAAGGGAAATATTCAGTCATGCCGTTTTACCCAAGTAAATACTTATTTACCTGGGCAAATATTTTTGAAAATCACCTTCTTATTATAGCTTCTTGTGATTTAATGTATGGGGCCCTGACTCAGGGCATCATATAAATACCAATAAATGAACTTTTTAAAAAATATTTTTTACATTAAAAAACAACTGAAAAGAACATATTCTAAAAAGGAGCCTTAAAACTTCAAACCGGTAAATGACACCAATTTGTTGTTTTTCATCTGTCTTTGGTTGTTATCTCATGCAAATTCTTATTCTGATTTTCGATAGCTTTAAGGATTATAGCTTATAGTTTCTGTTAGAGTGTGCAAATTTTCCTTATCCAGACATCCATTTCATTTGGTTGTCTCTTTTTTGTGCATTCTTATTACCTTCTAAATACCCCATAGTGCTGATATTTAGAATTCTTTTCATTGTAATTCATTCCTTCATAAACGAATTCAAGTTAACAAATTCAGTAAAATATACAGGACCACATTTTCAATAGAGTTTTGCTTTAAACATTAAATGATAGGAAAATAGGACCCCTATTTTATACATTCCATGGGGATCAGTCTAAGTATATTCATTCTGCTTCTCAGCAGTACTCCTTGAAATATTGTTCATGTCTGCCTGCTGTTCTATTCTCAGGTGAGTGTACAGAAGATTACCGTTAATATGATGCTGTGAAATGTAGTCAGTTATTGAATAAAATTATAGATACAGGTAGAATGAGAGAATAATTTGATTTTCAACCCAATTACATGAGCACTGGCACATTTGATTAGGGGCTGTGTTGCTGGAGTGGAGGCATAGCCTAGTGGTTAGATTAGTAAGCTATAACCCCTTGAAACTAGAGCTCAAATCACACTGACGCTCCTTGAGACCCTTTGTAAGTTACTTCACATTCTTTTGCCTGAGGCACAAATACAGGGTCTGATTTACCTAGGCTTTGCTCCCATTTTGTGTCTTTGGGGGGGAAAAAATCTGGTAAAGCAGGCCCTTTAATAGAACAAATTAAGATGTGGGACAAGTGAAATGCAAGAAAACCTTGCGAAAAAGTGAGTGTGACATAATTCTGTGACAAATATGACAGTGCATCATGCTTGCATAGGTTGTAATAAGATAATTATAAAAATGGATTCTACAGTCTCATGTCAGATTCTTGCTCCATATCATCATGGTATTTAAATGGATTCTGTTTTGCTTTCTGTTTTCATTATTTGTCTTACTAAAATTAATTTAGGGGCTACTAATTTACATGTTCAACATTGTTGGGATCATTATTTTGTAGAAAGTTAATTAAAGGACGGTGATGCCCTCTATTTTATAGGTATCATTTTAAAAAAGTATATTAATAATATATTTTTTTTATATCTTAAAAATATTTTTGCCTAGTTTTTGCTGCCATACTATATCTATGCTTCAGTTTAGAGATAACAGGTTAGTATCTTTTACCATTAAGAAAGAGGTTGATTAACATGGCAATAGTTTAACAACTCTTCTTTCTCCTCTATGTCCTGTCAGTTCTGAGAGTAAAGACATAAAGGGGCGGATTTTAAAAGGGTTACGCACGCCGAGCCTATTTTGCATAGGCCCGGTGACGCACGCAAGCCTCGGGAAGCGTGTATGTCCCGGGGCTTTGTGAAAGGGGCAAGGGCGGGGCGGGACTGAGGCCTCCGGCACAGCGGCCGTGCCGGGGGATCGCGTGCTGGCAGCCTGCCAGAGGCAGGCATAAATAACAAAATAAAGATAGGGGGGGATTTAGGTAGGACTGGGGGGTGGGTTAGATAGGGGAAGGGAGGGGAAGGTGGACGGGGGGGGGGGGGGGGCGGAAGGAAAGTTCCTTCCAAGGCTACTCTGATTTCAGAGTGGCGTTGGAGGGAATGGGGAAAGCCATTGGGGCTCCCCTAGGACTTGGCGCGCGCAAGGTACACTAGTGTGCACCCCCTTGAGCGCGCCGACCCCGGATTTTCTAACATGCCCGCGGCTGCACACGCATGCTATAAAATCGGGCATACATTTGTGTGCACTGGGTGGCGCGCACAAATGTAGGCCGTGCGCGCAGGTTTTAAAATCTGCCCCAAAGAAAATATAAGTGGGGGAGAGCAGTAGTGATATCATCATGTTTCCCAGTTTCAGATTCAATCATCTGGTAACAAAGTACAAAAATCAAAATACCGGAAGGCGCACATTTCCAAAGGCTTAGTTGAGGACTACGCAGGTAAAAGTAAGAGTTATGTAGGTTGCCGATTCATATTTAGTTTCTGTTCTGCCATAAGCCTCACATTCTTTTCATCAGATCTACTGCCTAATCAGTCATTTCCTGCGTTGTAAATATTTATTTGATTTATTCATTTATTCAACTGTACCAGAAACAAGATCACATCAGGTATCTCCAGTCATTGCTTGCCGGCACACATCACATTGTCCACATACCTTACATTCTCTAGCCTCGAACACAGGCATAATACAGTCTGGGGTAGATTTTCAGACCACGCGAATAGGTGTACTTTTGCTGGCGCATCAGGCGCATCTGGCGCATCAGGCCAAACCCCGGGACCTTTGCGAGTCCCGGGGTCTGCGTGCGCCGGTAGGCCTATTGAACATAGGCGCACCGGCGCGCAGGGCCCTGCTCGCCTAAATCCGCCCGGATTTGGGCGGATTTAGGCGAGCAGGGCTCTTAAAATCCGCCCCTCTGTGCATAGTCTGCGCTCAGATTTGGCCATGCACTGCTGCCTCAGGGGTAGATTTTATAAAAGCACGCCCACGCGTACTTTTGTTCGCGCACCAGGCACAAACAAAAGTACACCGGATTTTAATAGATACGTGCGTAGCCACGCGTATCCTTTAATATCCGGGGTTGGCGCGTGCAAGGCTGCCCAAAATCGACAGCCTGCGCGCGCTGAGCCGCGCAGCCTGCCTCCGTTCCCTCCGAGGCTGCTTCGAAATCGGAGCGGCCTTGGAGGGAACTTTACTTCCACTCCCCGCACCTTCCCCTCTCTTCCCCTACCTAACCCACCCCCCAGCCCTATCTAACCCCTCCACCTTTGTTTTAAAAGTTGCGCCTGCCAGAGGCAGGCGCAACTTGCGTGCGCTAGCCAGCTGGCCGGCGCGCGATTCCCTGGCCCGGGAGCTGTTTCAGAGGCCTTGGCCATGCTCCCGAAATGCCCCTGGGCTGGAACCACGCCCGCGGCCCCACCCCGAATGACGCGCCGGCTGCGACATGCCCCCCGACGATGTGCCGGCCGCGACACGCCCCCGACACGTCCCCCCAGGAAAGCCCCGGGACTTACGCACGTCCCAGGGCTTTGCGCGCGCGCCCCCCGGATTGCCCCCTGATAACGCGCTGGCCGCAACACGCCCCCCCGACACACCCCCGGCACGCCACCCCAGGAAAGCTCCGGGACTATGTGCGTCCCGAGGCTTGTGCGTGCCACCGAGCCTATGCAACATAGGCTCGGCACGCGCAAGGGGTGGAAGGGGCAGCTTTTCGAGGCATATCTTACCCTGTGAAAATCTGCCCCTATATAATTAGTCAGCACCCAAAATCATGTAACACGGAGAATGTAATTTATTACTGATAAAATTGACATAAATCAAATCAATTCAATTACAAAATTATCGTTAAAACAACACAACACTATTCTTTTTTTGCTGTTATACAGTGTTCTAACTATAATTTTGTTGTTTTATGTCATTTTTAGCAGAAATATTTTGCATTCTCATTGTTAAATGGTTTGGGCTGCTGACCAAATTATGGGCCAGATTTTTAAACTTATGTCCGGGCGTAGATTTGTTTGTGCAACCCGGTGCGAACAAATCTACGCCCGATTTTATAACATGCGCGCGCTGCCACGCGTATATTATAAAGTCCAGGGTCGGCGCGTGCAAGGGAGTGCACACATGTGCACCTTGCATGCGCCAAGCCCGAAGAGAGCCCCGATGGCTTTCCCCGGTCCCTTCAAGGCCGCTCCAAAATCGGAGCGGCCTTGGAGGGAACTTTTTCTCCGCCCTCCCCTCACCTTCCCCTCCCTTCCCCTATCTAACTCACCCCCCAGCCCTAACTAAATCCCCCCCTCACCTTTGTTGGAAAAGTTACACCTGCTCGAGGCAGGTGTAACTTGCGCGCGCCAACTCGCCATCCCCCAGCAGAAGGCCACTGTCACGAAGGATTCGGCCCCGCCCCCGGATCGCCCCTGAACTGCCGCCACACCCCGGCCACGCCCCCAGCCCGCCCCCGAACCACCGTCATACCCCAGGACCGCCCATTTTTGAAAGCCCCAGGACATACATGCGTCCCGAGGCTTGTGCGCGCCACGAGCCTATGCAAGATAGGCTCGGCGTGTGCAGGGGCAGGCAGGGGCAGCTTTTCGGGGGTTACGTGCATATGTTACGTGCGTAACCCTTTGAAAATCTGCCCCTTTATGTTGCTTTTTATCAATTTAGTTATATTTTGTAAAATTTGTATTTAAGTACATTATTCATTTATTTATTTGTTTACTTTGTCTATTGCAGTAATTCTTTTGTCATTTTTTGATATACCACTGTGGTTTGTGCTTTGTTTACTGTGGTTTACTTGGCCTCTTTTCTCGTTCTTGTATATTTATAATAAATATAATCTGAACCATGTTGTTTTTATAGTCAATAGTTTAAATGACATACATTGAATAGTGCTACTGTTTTGAAATATTGTTTAATAATAAAGACAGAAGATTTACAAAACAATTTCTTTTATATTTTATTCCAAATGCTTGGTAAGAAACATAACATGTTATGCTAGTTTCCTTTTTTGTAGTATTTTGCCATCTCTCTTTCTTTGAAAGATAAAATAATTCTGTTCAACAGTCCATATTCTCATCATTTATCTTTATAGTGCAATATGTTACAGATAATTTTAATCAATATTGATTTTGTTTTGCTTTTATTATTGCCCATATTTGTGAATTTTGTATTGATTAGAGTGAAGGCATCATCAATCACACTCATATTCAGGGCAATGTAATAATGTTTAGCTGCTACCATTATTAATTAGTTACAATTCATATTTTTATTTGTTTTGTAAGTTGTATAAATTAAAGGAATCTTATATACAAGAGAAAACCTGTAAAAAATCTCAAAAGTACACTCCAGGATACTAAATAAGCTCAAGAATGGACTGGCTATGCTCCTTGCAGCTTTATTCAATTTATTCTTGAAGAGAAGGGATGTTCTGAGGGACTGGACTATAGTGGAAGGAGTCCCACACACAAACATGTTAGAGATGAGCAGAAGGAGAGTAACTACTGAGTGATTCATCTAACTTCAGTATTGACAAAACTATGGAGAACGAATAAAATCACTGCATCGGCTCCCTATCCGCTCCTGCATATAGTTCAAGCTCCTCTTTCTCACATAGAAATGCCATCACTCTGCAGCACCTCACTTCCTCTCCTCTCTTATCTCTCTCTACACCCCTTCTTATGCACTCCACTTGATGGATAAGTCAATCCTATCTGTGCCCTTGTCCTCTACTGCCAATTCCATACTTTGTGCTTTCCACCTGGCTGTGCCGTGTGCTTGGAATAGTCTTCTTGAACAGGTATTTAATGCTCTCTCTCTTGCCGTGTTTAAATCCTATCTAAAGACCCACATTTTTGAAACTGATTTTAAATCTTATGCCTGAGTGTCTGCTTTTAGTCTTTTTTTAATCTAATCATTAGAGATGTGAATCGTGTGCCAGATCGTCTTAACGATCAGATTCGGCTGGGGGAGGGGGGGAATCTGATCATTAAGATATGTGAATTGGAATAGTTTCCAATTCCAATTCACATCGCTAGGGAGGCCCGCGCCGCTAAAAAAAAACCAAAACACCCGACCCTTTAAATCGACCCCCCCCCTCTCGACCTCCCCAAAACCTTTTAAGATTACCTGGTGGTCCAGGGGGGCCTCGGGGAGAGATCCAGGGGGGGCCTCGGGGAGAGGAGAGATCCACATCGCTAGGGAGGCCCGACCCTTTAAATTGACCCCAAGGCCCCCCTGGACCACCAGGTAATCTTAAAAGGTTTTGGGGGGGTCGGGAGGGGGTGTTTTTTGTTTTTTTTTAGCGGCGCGGGCCTCCCTACGATGTGAATTGGATCGGGATGGTGGGGAGGGTGGGGGGGTCGATTTAAAGGGTCGGGCCTCCCTAGCGATGTGAATTGGATCGGGAGGGTGGGGGGTCGATTTAAAGGGTCGGGTGGGTTTTTTTTTTTATCGGGCCATCGGCGCCATTTTAATTAGTGGCAGCCAAAATGGCGCCGATGGCCCGAGAGCGGGAGATCGCGCCGGGACCCCCCCCCCCCAACTGGACCACCAGGTAACTTAACATTTTGGGGGGGTTCGGGAGGGTGGGGGAGGGTAAGGAATTGGTTTTAAAGGGTCGGGGTGGGTTTAGGGGTTGTTTTGGTGTGCCAGTTTTCCCGCCCTCCTCCAAATAATTCCCGTGCCCTATTTAACGATACAATACAAATGCCCCTGATGATAAATCGGGGGCATTTGTATTGTATCGTGCACTCTAACGATTTTGGACGATTTTAAAATTATCTGACGATAATTTTAATCGTTCAAAAATGATTCACATCCCTACTAATCATTGCTTTGCTTTATGAAATATTCCAAGTCTCTTGTCCTGTATGTTTCCCTTATTAGATTGTAAGCTCTATGAGCAGGGTCTGTTTTGTACAGTTACTGCTGAATAATGCTGTGCACTGTGTGCAGCACTTCATATGTCATGTACCACTATAAAAATGTTAAGTAGTAGTAGTAGTAGTAGTAGTAGTAGTAGAATCTACTAAAGGAAAAACAAGTGGAATACAGAACAACAAGGTTTTACAAAGAGAAAATTCCATCAGATAAACTTGATTGAGTTATTTAATAAAGTGACAAGAGTAGTGCAACAATTCATAAGAACATAAGATATGACATACTGGGTCAGACTAAGGGTCCATCAAGCCTATTATCATGTTTCCAATAGTGGCCAAACCAGGTAACAAGTACCTGACAAGTACTCAAACGTTAAATAAATCTCAAGCTACTATTGCTTATTAATTAATAGCAGTTTATGGTATTTTTTCTCTAGGAACTTATCCAAACAATTTTTTAACCCAGCTACACTAAAAGATTTCACCATATCCTCTGGAAATGAATTCCAGAGCTTAATTATGAGTTGAGTAAAAAAAATACATATTTTATATTTGTTTATACTACTTATTACTTAATTGCTTGTTCCCTAGTCTTTGCATTTTTTTGAAATAGTAAACCACTGATTTGCGTTCACCCATTCCATTCTGCTTATTATTTTGTAAACCTCTATCATATCTTCCCTCAGCTGGCTCTTTTCCAAGCTGATGAGCCCTAGCCTCTTTAGCCTTTCCTCATAGGTGAATCATTCCATCCTCATAGGTGAATCATTCCATCCCTTTTATCATTCTCTGTACCTTTTTGGATTTTCAGAAGGCATTTGACAAAGTCCCTCATGAGAGGCTTCTAAGAAAACTAAAAAGTCATGGGATAGGAGGCGATGTCCTTTCGTGGATTACAAACTGGTTAAAAGACAGGAAACAGAGTAGGTGTTGTGTTCCACGGCCGTGGTAGGCCACGACCGCAGTCCCCCTACCTTGCCTGCGACGGCGAACCGCTGTGGGAGTCAACGGGGAGGGTTCCGATTTGAGGCCCGTCGCTCTGGCACGGGTCCCTGTGCTGCTCGCTGCAGGGGGAGCCATCCCTGCTCCCCCCTTGTGGCGTCCAGCAGCGTTTTCCTCCGCGGAGGAAATCCAAGATGGCCGTCACCATCTTTAGGTGCGAGGCCGCGCCTCCTTGGCTGATTTAAAGGGACCTGATCACTTTAACCAGCTGCAGCTGTTCCCTATCAGCCAGAGCAGGGGAAGTATAAAAGCCAGCTTCCTCTGCTCATTCCTTGACTTGGCAACATCCTTCGTTTGTCAGGTCTGCTTGCTTCAGTGAGTCTTCCTGTGCTTTGGATCCGTTCCTGTCTTGTCTTGGTGTTTCTGGTTCCTGACTTTGGATTGGCTAGCAGTGATTCCTGGTATTAACTTAGGATTGGCTAGTGGTGATTCCTGATATTGACTTCAGATTGGCAAGCGGTGATTCTCTGGTGTGTGACTTTGGACCGGCAAGTGGTGATCCCTCGGTGTGTGACCTTGGACTGGTAAGCGACATCTCTCTGGCACTTGACCTTGGACTCCTTCTTGACCGTCGTCTTCAAGGGCCCACCTAAGTCCCAGCGGCCCGGGTCCTTACGGGCTCCTCCAGGGGGGACCGCGGGCCTCCAAGGGTGAAGCTGAAGTCAGCCCTTGCACTGAGCTCCTTGACCTCTCAAAGGTCCACCTAAGTCCCAGTGGTCTGGGTCCCTACGGGCTCCTCCTGGGGGGATCACAGACTTCCAGTGGCGAAGACACAGCTCCTCTCTTCTCGTCTCTGTGTCCATCTCACAGTCGCCTCAGTCTCCAGTGCCGAGGGTCAGCTGGTCATGTCTCCTACTCTGCCTCGCCACCCGACGGGAGAGCCTATGGATCTTCTCCTAAGGTATACCATCCTCCCGTCGGTCCAAGGGTTCACAAGCCGAACATAAAAGATTGCCAAGTCCATGGACCCAGCAGAGGCATCCGCCCACCAGGCCATTCCAGGAATGGCCCAGCGCCTGATGGACCAGCAAAGAACCCTGGATGCCCTGGTTTCTTCAGTGCAGAGTTTGAACCAATGCTTCGATGTGTTGGGGCCTATGAATCCTATGCTGCCATCTCCGCCTGCAGCTCCTGGGGGTCGTCCGGTAATTCGCTTGCCCACACCGCCACATTTTTTTGGGGAACCTCGGGCCTGCATGGGTTTCATTAACTAGTGCAATATGCATTTCCACCTGCAGGCCACCCTCTTTCCTGATGACACCACCAAGACCACCTTTATCCTGGCTCTTCTTGAAGGGAAGGCCCTAGAATGGGCTTCCCCTCTGTGGGAACGGGACGATCCCATTCTAAGGAACCTAAGAGAGTTCTGGGAGTTGTTCCGGATAAACTTCGGGGATCCGACTCAAGAAGTTTGTGGAGGGCCGAAGCTGCCGCAGTTACGTCAAGGCTCGAGGACATTGGCTGAATACGCCATAGACTTCCGGACTCTCTCTTCGGAGCTCAGCTGGGGCCCTGAATATCAACACACCATCTTTTTTCAGGGGCTGAGTCCCCGAATTAAGGATGAGCTCGTGGGACGAGAGATACCGAAGTCCTTGGTCACTTTGATCAACTTGGCAGGGCGCATAGATCGGCACCACCAAGAGCGCCGTCAAGAGGCCCAGACGGCACCAAAGCTGCAACTCCATCCAGACGCCCTCGACATTCGCCCTCGCCCAAGGATAGATCGGGAACCCCCCGATCTCTGCCTGACGAACCCATGGAATTGGGTCGTGGAAAACTGTCCACTTGCGAGCGCCATCGGCGAATTAAGGAGTGTCTCTGCTTTTATTGTGGTGCAGCGGGCCACCGAATAGCCGCTTGCCTTCCGCAATCGGAAAACTCCCGGCTCTAGGATATGAGGAAGGTCTCTTCCTAGGCCTGACATCACCAGCACCTCCACTAACACTACCAGTGGCGCTAACGTCACCTGCGGGTGAATTTCATACGTTAGCAATGGAAGACTCTGGTGCCAGCGACAATTTTATTATGCAGAAATTGGTGGAGCACCTTAAGATTCCACTGGTCCATGTACCAGCTCCTCTGGTCATCTCGTCGATTCAAGGGAAGCCTCTCCCGGGTCGTGTGACTCACATCACAGAATCCACCCAGCTCAGGGTTGGGCTTCTTCATCACGAGCAGATGGCTTTTCACGTCCTGGAGCATTCGATACACCCGGTTGTCTTGGGCCTCCCCTGGCTCCAGGAACACGGCCCCCAGTTTGACTGGAAGACCTTACAACTGACACGTTGGGGACCGGGCTGTCATGACAAGTGCCTCCAATCAGTAATTCCAGTCTCTTGCTCTGTCGCCTTCAACAGCCTTCCAGGCCTGCCGGCCCCCTATGCCTCGTACGAGGATGTATTCTCGAAGCAGAAGGCTGAGATACTTCCACCTCATCGATCATTCGATTGTGCCATCAACCTCCTCCCTGGCACTGAGCCTCCTCGGGGCCGCACCTATGACCTCTCACCTGCTGAGATGCAGGCCATGAAAGAGTACATTAGGGAAAACCTGGAGAAGGGCTTCATCCGGAAGTCAAAGTCCCCCGCAGGGGCTGGGTTCTTCGTCGGGAAGAAGGACGGAACTCTTCGACCCTGCATTGACTAATGGGGCTTGAATGCGATTACGGTGAAGGACCGTTATCCCTTGCCTCTCATCTCTGAGCTCTTTGACTGGCTACAAGGTGCAAGGATCTTTTCCAAGTTGGACCTCCGAG
Source organism: Rhinatrema bivittatum (assembly GCF_901001135.1). Classification (NCBI taxonomy): domain Eukaryota; kingdom Metazoa; phylum Chordata; class Amphibia; order Gymnophiona; family Rhinatrematidae; genus Rhinatrema; species Rhinatrema bivittatum. The sequence goes on from NC_042617.1 coordinate 430,722,431, forward strand.
GGGCTTACAACCTCATCTGAATAAGGGAGGGTGATGAATGGAAGACGGCCTTCAACACCCGAGACAGTCACTATGAGTATTTGGTGATGCTGTTCGGGCTCTGTAATGCCCCCGCAGTATTTCAGAACACTCTTCTCGTCTCTGCGTCCATCTCACAGTTGCCTCAGTCTCCAGTGCTGAGGGTCAGCTGGTCACATCTCCTGCTCTGCCTCGCCACCAGATGGGAGAGCCTACGGATCTACTCCTAAGGTATACCATCCTCCCGTCGGTCCAAGGGCTCACAAGCCGAACATAACAGTAGGATTAAATGGTAAATTTTCTCAGTGGAAAAGGGTAAACAATGGAGTGCCTCAGGGATCTGTACTTGGATCGGTGCTTTGCAATATATATATATAAATGATCTGGAAAGGAATACGACGCGTGAGGTAATCAAATTTGGGGATGATACAAAATTATTCAGAGTAGTTAAATCACAAGCGGATTGTGATACATTATAGGAGGACCTTGCAGGACTAGAAGATTGGGCATCCAAATGGCAGATGAAATTTAATGTGGACAAGTGCAAGGTGTTGCTTTTAGGGAAAAATAACCCTTGCTATAGTTATACGATGTTAGATTCCATATTAGGAGCTACCACCCAGGAAAACGATCTAGGCATCATAGTGGATAATACTTTTAAATCGTTGGTTCAGTGTGCTGCAGCAGTCAAAAAAGCAAACAGAATGTTAGGAATTATTAGGAAGGGAATGGTTAATAAAATGGAAAATGTCATAATGCCTCTATATCGCTCCATGGTGAGACCACACCTTGAATACTGTGTACAATTCTGGTCACCGCATCTCAAAAAAGATATAGTTGCTATGGAGAAGGTACAGAGAAGGACAACCAAAATGATAAAGGGGATGGAACAGCTCCCCTATGAGGAAAGGCTGAAGAGGTTAAGGCTGTTCAGCTTGGAGAAAAGACGGCTGAGGTGGGATATGATAGAGGTCTTTAAGATCGTGAGAGGTCTTGAAAGAGTAGATGTGAATCAGTTATTTACACTTTCGAATAATAGAAGGACTATGGGACATTCCATGAAGTTAGCAAGTAGCACATTTAAGACTAATCAGAGAAAAATCTTTTTCACTCAACGCACAATAAAGCTCTGGAATTTGTTGCCAGAGGATGTGGTTAGTGCAGTTAGTGTAGCTGGGTTCAAAAAAGGTTTGGATAAGTTCTTGGAGGAGAAGTCCATTAATGGCTATTAATCAAGTTTACTTAGGGAATAGCCACTGTTATTAATTGTATCAGTAGCATGGGATCGTCTTAGTATTTGGGTAATTGCCAGGTTCTTGTGGCCTGGTTTGGCCTCTATTGGAGGCAGGATGCTGGGCTTGATAGACCCTTGGTCTGACCCAGCATGGCAATTTCTTATGTTCTTATATTCTTATGTTTTCTAATTCTGTTACATCTTTTTTGAGATATGATGACCAAAACTGCACTAAAAACTCATTATTTTGTTGCACCATGGAGCAATACAAAGGCAATATACTATTGTATGATTTCTTTTTCATTCCTTTCCTAAGAATTCCTTGCATTCTGTTTCCTTTCTTGGCTGCAGACAGACTTTGAGCAGAAGATTTAAATATATTATCCATTTTAAAGCCCATCTCTGGTATTTAAAAAAAAGCCTCTGGGTCTGGGTTCCTCCTTCCAATGGAAGATTCAGATGTACCACATAATGGCACTGGCCATGGGTTGACAGGTGGATATTTTAAAAAAGCAGAGCTGTGACTGAAGATCACCCCTGCCCCTTGGATTGGAGGAGTAGCCTAGTGGTTAGAGCAGTGGCCTACAAACCAGGGTTTGAGTCCTGCTGTCCTGCTGTCCTGCTGTCCTGCTGTCACTCCTTGTGACCTTGGGCAAGTCATATTGTCTCAGGTACAAACTTAGGCCTGGATTCATCATTCCTCGTAGAATGATGAATCCTGCGGAAATGGGGGGCTAAGGGGGGGGGGGGAGCAGGCCTGTGAAAGCCCACAGCTTTCACACCACGGCGGTGCGCCAGCTGCTGGCTTTCGCACCAAATAGCACCACGTGAAAGGTGGTGCTATTCGGCGTGCTACTGCCGATGATAATGTTAGTAACATTATAGCCAGCAGCGAAGACACCGCTGCCCCGACTCCTCCTTTCCCCCTAATTTGCATTCTATCGCATGCGAAAAGGCCCTTTTCGCATGTGATAGAGGCTTATCTCACGCGATACGGCGGTATCGCGTGCAACAAGCCTTTGATAAATGACCCCCTTACATTGTAAGCCCTCTGGGGATAGGGAAATACCTGCAGTACCTGAATGTAATCCACTTTGACGTGCTTTGAAAAGTGGAAACTAAATAAAAGACCTGCGGATCCACAATGGAGTAAGGACTGGAATGGTGTGTGGCAGGAGGGGAAATGTTCATTTGGTTTTTTTTCTGTTTTTTGTTTTCTCTTTCTCTTTCCTTTGTGATAAATGAAATACAAAAAAAACAATAAATAGGAAAAGAAAATGAACCCAACATTTTTTAAATGCACATCCTTAACAGATTATAGCTGGTTAACGTTTTGAATGCATGGAAACTTTATGCATTTCATATTCATGCTCACTTCCTTCCAGTCTGCTATTATTTATTTATTATTTTGACTTGATTTCCTGGCACATAACCAATTAGTCCTTCAGCAGGCTACAAAGCAAGTAACATAAAAAAAATTCAATTTCATCTCCCAAGATTAAAAAACAATATAAACTTCATCCTAACCTCTACCTGTAATCATTCAGATCCTTTTTCAACCACATCCACCCATCACACCCCAAGCAAGCTTATTGACATTTTTGCATCCTACCCTCATTGTCTCTTCTCTATACTTAGGTCTCTTCTCAAACCGCCACCTCTGCTTGCCTTCTTTGTCTCTCTTCCCATTCAGTGGCTTATTTCTTTCATGGCAGGGTTTCTTTTTGAGTTCTCCATCAAATCCTATCCACGTCTTTACCCTCTGCTCAGCTTCTGGGGAGGATCACCTGGTAACATGCCTACCTGGTGCAAAGGTGGCGGACCTCACGCATCACCTAGATAGGATTTTAGACATTTCTGGGGAGAGTTCGGCTATCATGCTATATGTGGGCATGAAAGAAATTGGGGGATGGAGGTCCTGGAAGCCAAATTTAGGATCTTAGGTAGAAAGCTGAAATCCAGAACCTCCAGGGTAGCATTCTCTGAAATGCTTCCTGTTCCACGCGCAGGTCCCCAGAAGCAGGTAGAGCTCCGGAGTCTCAATGGGTGGATGAGATGATGGTGCAAAGAAGAGGGATTCAGTTTGGTAAGGAACTGGGGAACCTTTTCGGGAAGGGGGAGTCTTAACCAGGGTGGAACCAGGTTGCTGGTGCTAACCTTTAAAATGAGATAGAACAGTTTTTAAACTAGAACAAAAGGGAAAGCTGACAGTCGATCAGCAGTGCATGGTTCAGAGACAGAAATCTTCAAAGGATACTAATGAAGGATTAAAGTTAGGGCATCCCAACACAGAGGTTCCAATAATAAGAAAAGTAGTCCAAATGCCTATAATTAAAAACTCACCTGTGCTAAAAGATTCCCTGTCAACTGAAAAGCAGAATGTAAATATAAACAAAAAACACTCTTTGAAATATTTGTATACTAATGCCAGAAGTCTAAGAAGTAAGATGGGAGAATTATAGTGTATAGCAGTGAATGATGACATCGACTTAATTGGCATCTCAAAGATATGGTTGAAAGAGGATAACCAATGGGATAGTGCTGTACCGCAGTACAAATTATATCGCAATGACAGAGAGAAGCATCTTGGTGGTGGGATGGCGCATTATGTCCAGGATGGCATAGAGTCCAACAGGATAAAGATCTTGCATGAAACGAAATGCACAATCAAATCTTTACTGGCAGAAATCTCTTGTGTTTTGAGAAAGATTATAGTGATAGGAGTATACAACCGTCTACCTGGCCTTAATGGTGAGATGGATAGTGAAATGCTATGAGAAATTACGGAAGCTAACCAAATTGGTAGTTCAGTAATAATGGGAGATTTCAGTTACCCCAAAATTGACTGGGTATGTGAAACATCAGGGCATGCTAGAGAGATAAACTTCCTGGATGAAATAAATGACAGTTTTATGGACCAATTGGTTCAGGAACCAATGAGTGAGAGAACAATTTTAGATCTAATTCTCAGTGGAGCGCAGGATTTAGTGAGAGAGGTAACAATGGTGGGGCCACTTTGCAATAGTGATCATAATGGGGTAGATTTTCAAAGGGTTGCGCGCGTAAGATACGCGTGCAACCCCCGAAAACCTCCCCCTGCCTCCCCCTGCGCGCACCGAGCCTATCTTGCATAGGCTTGGCGGTGCGCGCAAGCCCCAGGACGTGCGTATGTCCTGGGGCTTGCAAAAAGGGGCAGGGCGTGGGTGGTCCAGGGTGGTCCGGGGGGCGGGGCATGGCCTGAGCCTCCATGTTATAAAATCGGGCGTAGGTTTGTTCACACTGGGTTGCGAGAACAAATCTGCGCCCGTGCGCAGGTTTTAAAATCTGCCCCAATATGATCAAATTTGAAATAATGACTGGAAGGGGGACAGTAAATAAATCCATGACTCTAGAACTAAACCTTAAAAAGGGAAACTTTGATAAAATGAGAAAAATAGAGAAAAACTGAAAGGTGCAGCTACAAAGGTAAAAAGTGTGCAACAGGCGTGGACATTGTTAAAAAATACAAACCTAGATATATAGTCCAGACGTATTCTATGCATTAAGAAAGGTGGAAGAAAGGCAAAACAATTACCAGCATGGTTTAAAGGTGAGGTTAAAGAGGCTATTTTAGCCAAAAGATCTTCATTCAAAAATTGGAAGAAGGATCCAACAGAAGAAAACAGGATAATGCATAAGCACTGGCAAGTTAAATGTAAGACATTAATAAGGCAGGCTAAGAGAGAATTTGAAAAGAAGTTTGCCATAAAGGCAAAAATGCATAATAAAAACTGTTTTAAATATATCCAAAGCAGAAAGCCTATGAGTGAGATGGTTGGGCCATTGGATGATCTAGGGGTTAAAGGGAAACTTAGAGAAGATAAGGCCATCATGGAAAGATTAAAGAATTTCTTTGCTTCAGTGTTTAATGAGGAGGATTCTGGGGAGATACCCATTCTGCAGAAGGTTTTCATGGGTGATAAGTCAGATGAACTGAACCAAATCATGGTGAACCCGCAAGATGTGGTGGGCCTGATTGACAAACTGAAGAGTAGTAAATCACCTGGACCAGATAGTATACACCCAGGGTTCTAAAAGAACTAAAAAATGAAATTTTAGACCTATTTCAATTAATGTGTAAACTTTCATTAAAATTATCGGATGTACCTGAAGATTGGAAGATGGACAATGTAACCTCAATATTTAAAAAGGGATCTAGGAAACTATAGACTGGTGAGCCTGAATTTAGTGCCAGAAAATATCATGGAAACTGTTATAAAGAATAAAATCACAAAACATATAGATAGACATGATTTGATGGGACACTGCCAACATAGATTTTCGCAAAGGAAATCTTGCATCACTAATCTACATTTTTTTGAAGGAATGAATACACATGGACAAAGGTGAACCAGTAGATGTAGTGCATTTGGATTTTCAGAAGGCTTTAATCAAAGTCCCATATGAGAGGCTTCTAAGAAAACTAAAAAGTCACGAGATAGGAAGCAATGTCCTTTTGTGGATTGCAAGCTGTTTAAAAGACAAGAAACTGAAAGTAGGATTAAATGGTCTGTTTTCACAGTGGAAAAAGGTAAACAGTGGAGTGCCTCAGGGATCTGTACTTGGACTGGTGCTTTTTAATACATTTGTAAATGATATGGAAAGGGGTATGACTAGTGAGGTGATCAAATTTGCGGATGACACAAAATTATGCAGAGTAGTTAAATCTCAATCGGATTGTGATGAATTGCAAGAGGACCTTGTGAGACTGGAAGATTGGGCTTCCAAACGGCAGAAGAAATTTAACATGGACAAGTGCAAAGTGATGCATATAGGGAAAAATAATCCTTGCTGTAGTTACACAATGTTAGGTTCTATCTTAGGAGTTACCACCCAGGAAAGAGAACTAGGCATTATAGTGGATAATACATTAAAATTGTTGACTCAGTATGCTGTGGCGATCAAAAAAAAACCCAGAATGTTAGGAATTATTAAGAAGGGAATGGAAAATAAGAGGATGGAAGTCATAATGCTTCTGTATCACTCTATGGTGAGACTGCATCTTGAATACTGTGTGCAATTCTGGTCACCACATCTAAAAAAGGATTTAGTTGCTCTGGAAAAAGTACAGAGAAAGGCAACCAAAATGATAAGGGGCATAAAATGGCTGCCCTATGAGGAAAAGATAATGAAGTTAGAGCTGTTCATTTTGGAGAAAAGATGAATGAAGGGGGATGTGACAGAGGTCTACAAAATCATGAAAGGACTTAAACAAGTTAATATAAATCAGTTATTTACTCTCTCAGATAATAGAAGGACCAGGGGGCACTCCATGAAGTTAGCAAGTAGCTCATTTAAAACAAATCAAGGAAAATTCTTTTTTCACTCAGTGCATTGTGTTATATCCCAGTCTATCATTTTCTGCTTTAACTGTTTCTGCTGCCTTTAAACATGCTCGGGCGGATTTTAAAAGCCTTGCTCGTGTAAATCCGCCCGGATTTACACGAGCAGGGCCTTGCGCGCCGGTGCGCCTATTTTCCATAGGCCGCCGGCGCGTGCAGAGCCCCGGGACGCGCATAGGTCCTGGGGTTTTTGGAAGGGGGCGTGTCGGGGGCGGGACCCGATGATGCTGTGTTTCGGGGGCGGGGCCGGGGGCGTGGCGCCGGCCCGGGGGCATGGTCCAGGCCTCCGAACCAGACCCCGGGTCAGAGGACGGCGTGCCAGCAGTCCGCTAGCGCGCGTAGATTTACGTCTGCTTCTCGCAGGCGTAAATCTACGGACAAAGGTAAGGGGGGGTTTAGATAGGGCCGGGGGGGGGGGGGGGGTTAGGTAGAGGAAGGGAGGGGAAGGTGAGGGGAGGGCGAAAGAGAGTTCCCTCCGAGGCCGCTCCGATTTTGGAGCGGCCTCGGAGGGAACAGAGGCAGGCTGCGCGGCTCGGCGTGCGCCGGCTGCCCAAAATCGGCAGCCTTGCGCGCGCCGATCCAGGATTTTAGAGGACACGCGCGGCTATTCGCGTATCTTATAAAATACGCTGCGCAAACAAAAGTACGCGATCGCGCTGTTTTTAAAAATCTACCCCGCTGTTATCATACCACACCTCAAAAAACTTTTATTCTGCTCTCTACCCTGCTAACTATTGTCCTAGGTCTCTCTACTGTTTATATATAAATTGTTTGAATGTTCTGTCTATCTCTATTACCTTGACTTTATTGAATCCGAAGCCATTATTCATATTCATCCATTCTAATCTGGCTTCTGCCATCTCCAGTCTACTGAGACAGCCCTTGCTAACATTTCTAGTGATCTCTTCATGACTAAGACCAGAGACAATTACTCAAGCCTCATCCTTCTTGATCTGTTTACTACTTTTGACACTGTTAAGCACAGTCTATTCCTTGAAGCTCTGTCTCTGTAATAAAAAAATGATTGTATCCCTTTTCCAAAGTCAGTCTATTACTTCTTAGTAGGGACATAGGACCCTATACCAGATTCTCCCTCCACAGTCCCCAATCTCAGAGTCAGCTCTCCTCTCTCTCCCCAGAGCCTAGAAACTCCATGTTCCCTCTATTTCACACCAACACCTAGAATCTTCTCCTCTTATTCTCCTTCTTGGATCACAGAACCTTCCTCCAATGATCCCTTCTTTCTACCACAGATCCTAGAATATGCCATTCTTTCTTTTCCCATGGCCAAAAATCCAGCCTTCTCTCTTAGCTCCCATATCCAAGAACTTTTATTTCTTGCCTTTCTGTCCACTATAGATCACAAAACTTATTCTCTCTCTCTCTGTCTCTTCTTCCCAGTCAAATAACCTCCATCCCTCTTCCATCTCTTTCTCTGGAAACCAGTCTCCATACTTCTCCTTTCCTATTCTCACAGATCTAAGAAACTCCCCTATATTTCTTCTTTCCACTATCTAGGAACCTTAATCCCTCTCTTTCCTACCTCCACCACCCTAGATCCCAGAAATGTCTTTCTTTTCCCTCTCAATCCCAGAACTTCCTTCTTTTCCCTCTCCCAATCTAAGAATTCCCCTCCCTCTAAGATCCCTTTCTCCATTCTCAGTCCTCTCTCCTTCTCTTCCCCCATCCTCAATCCTCCTTCCCTCCCTTTATTCTCTCCTTCTCTCATCTTCTTCCCTTCCCTTTCTTATACCAAAATATGAGATCCCCACCGATAAAACCTCAAAAAGACAAAAAAGGTAATATAGAACCACAAGCAAGGTTAGAAAATTACTTTTATTTTTTAAGCAACCTAACAGGGGAATTTTAAAAGTCCTATGTGTGGCAAAGCCAGGAGATATGCATGTGCATCGCCCAGCGTACACCACACATATTTTAAGAGGCACCCAAGTAGGCTCGTATCTTCCGGTACGCAAGTCAAAGTTTTTTTCATAAAAAGGGTGGGGTGTGGGTATGGTCTGAGTGGGACATGGGCATTCCAGGAAATATGAATGAAGCCAGTGCATAAGTATTTATGGATATCAGCACAGGCTGGGGTCCCTATCTGTGTAAGTTTATTTCTGCTATGAATGGTGCGTAAGTCGTGAAACAAAAAAAACTAGGCTAGTCAGCGGGGTTGTAAGGTTTGGGGCTAATAAGGTAAAAGGGAGGCGAGTTAGCTATGGGGTTTAGGAAGTCCTTTCCTTTACTGGGGTGAACTGGGAACGAATTGGGAAAACAGGTAATTATGTTGGTGCGAATATCTACTAAAATCTCCCCCACACTTAGACGATCGAGGTGCCATTTACACACACACGCACGCATTAATGTAAAACTGGGTACTCATATACAGGGGTCTAACCAATGTATATTAAAAGAAATTTCCGCATATATGAGCCGGCAAATGTGCACATATGTGCTCCCACATGCAGGTCTTAAAATTCACCTTTAAATGTTCCTTATTTAATATTTGAAATGATGCAAATGTGCAGCAGAATTGCAAATAACTTCAGAAAATTTGCTGCATTATCTACTACTGAGCTGATAAAGAAAACTAGGGGCTGTGATTGTAATGTTCCATTTCCTAGCTGATTATATGTAATATCATATTGTAAGGATAAGAATTTTCTCCCATTACTAAAATTCTTATTTTGTCTAGTTTCAGAAAATACAGCTATCATAAAGATATCTTATGATTTAGAAAGCTGCTTGTGTGAGACAAAATAGGAAATCGACTATAAATATTCTTGATGCAGCCTATTACGAACCTTTTCTTTACACTGTGAATGCTGTGCATTAACAATAAATCTTGTAAGCATAGTGTATATTTTCTGAAAATACAAAAAATGAGGAATTTAAAATTAAGTGAGACATCTTCCATTTAGATTTTTTCATATTTATAATCCTCATTAAACTGTAACAAATATATGAGCAAATGTTTTTGCTGTATGAACATATACTCCAGTTCAAGAGAGTAAGGCCAGTCTTTGCAGGGGATGAATAGCTATTTGTTATTGAACCATCATTTTGTCTAGTTTCAGCAAATATCACTTGCGTCATGTTGTTTTATTGTGCAGAAACTACTTCCACAGGTGAAATAAACAGTGGGTCATAAAAAGTCACTTTCTTTTTTTTTTCTCTGCTAATGCAAGTTCTGAAGAATACTTTTTTTGAGTTTATTTCCCAAAGCTTTGTTACCTTCTTTATTTGGAACATTATAATGCAAGAGAAGCATATCACGCAGTACCAAATTTCAATGAGGATCATAGATTGCAACCCTTTAGAATTACATATAACTAGATTCTGAAAACAAAATCCTGTCCTGCTTATAGGCTTCATACTGGCCATTCGTCTAGTGGGTGTTGCAATAGACCTGTGGATAAATATGTACTGCTGCAAGATTGACCATACCTCTCTGGGGTTGGGATTTTCACTTCTTGAGGGTGCAGACTACTGGGCAAAAAAAATGAAAACTTTCGGTACTTGTTTTAATCCCACTAATGGGTACTGGCCTATGAAATAAGCCCACACCATTACTTAAAGCAGGTTTTTATTTACAGATGAAAACAATGAAGTCCTTACTGAGTAAGCTGATGAACAGGAAATATACTTGTTAAAGCTACCCAGATAACTTTAGCCAGATATTCAGTAGAATTTAAGTGGAAATGCATTCTGCTGAAAGTACCCACAGAAAAGGTTATCTAGATAATGTTAGGACAGGTATTTGTCCAATCAGTCTGCCAGCAAGCTTTGTCTTGTGCTGCCCAGACAAAATGAAACTGTGCTTTGGGAACGCCCCCTGTACCAGCTCTTTTTACCCAAGCAAAACGTTGTCCATACAAAAGTTAGCCGAGGAGTGTGGGTGGGTGGTGGGTGTGGGGGGCAATATTCAGACCTCCGGTTTTGTCCACCTGTCTCCACAAGTTAGCCAAATAAATGCTTTAAATGTTGACCTTAGTATGTACAAGTTCAATCCACAGGAACACTTCACAGTAAATGCAATACATCTTCTGAACTCTAGCAGTACTTACAGCAATCCCCAAATTCCAACCCTGCAGGCAATGGGGCACCAAGGCTCTCTGGAGCCCGGGAGCCAATGTATTTGTGTGGCCTCTCCAGTGCCCCCCCCCCCCCCCCCCCACCCAATCCTTCATGTACTAATGCTTAAGGTCACAGAAAATCAGTCGCGTCTCTAGACAGAAGAATTTTTGTTTTTTTGAGGGGAGGAAGCAAGCCAAAATGACATTTCCTCAAATCACACCCACCTCTGTAGCATGGCCCCCCCTGCTTTAAAATTGGCTATAAAAAAAGTCTTAATAAGAAAGTCCACAGGGTCTTATGCATAATTTTTTAAAAGCTGGCTAGATTCACTCTTCTAGTAAAATTACTATTAAAATTATTTGATACCTCATTAAACTAATTCTATATGGCCATGAGAATGAAGTCTGGAAAATATACAGGAAGGGGCAGAATGCCAATATAAATCCTGCTCCTCCAGTTCTGTAACACACTGTGCATCCACAGTAATTCACCCAACAATGGAGCTTGGATGTTTCTCTTACAGCTCATCATGTAACAAATATTTTCCAGTTCCTTTGTTACCTCAAAGTAATAGCAGCACAAACACCTTCTGCTGCCAGATATGTTGTGAACTAACACAAAGCCCTGCAGAAAAAGACATTCAAAATGTATACAGCAAACCTATCATAATATAACAGTAGTGACAGCAAGGACTCAAGCAACAAGAACCCTACCTGTAAAAAAATACTGGTAAATATTACACTGGGTCCCAGCATACCAATACACCACCTACTGGAGAAATGAAACAAACCTGAATGCTATAGATGCCAACACAGACAGTACATGCTAACAAAATTTCTCACCTTGGTCACATGTGCAGAGTAGAAACAGATCCTCACCAAAAACAGAATTAAGGATCACAAATTAGAACCAGTCATATGCAGACTAAACTGAAATGGAAACACCAAAAAGCCAGACTGTGTGTGGAGCAATGAAAAAACAGAACCACCATTCCTCATAAAATAAACAATAAAATTAAGAAACATAAATCATCACTCTCTCATTGGTTCCCTCACACAAACATATGTTCTCACTCTCACTGGTTCCCTCACACACGTACACACACATTCACTCTCACTGGCTCATATACACACACATACACACACACACACACACACACACATTCACTCTCACTGGCTCACACACACACACATACACGCACTCACTCTCATTGGCTCTTTCACATACAAACACACACACACATGCACACTTACTCTCACTGGCTCCCTTGTTTACACACACACATACACACACATCCAGGCAAACTCCCATTTATTCTCATTCTCACTGGCACCTTCACACATTCACACACACACACACACCCACACACACACCCAGGCAAGCTCCCATTTTTTCTCATTCTCACTGGCACCCTCATACACACACACACACAGAAACCCATGCACGCTCCCTTTCATTCTCACACACACAGACCCCCAGACAGGCTCCCATTCATTCTCTCAAACACAGACCCACAGGCAGGCACTCATTCATTCTCACATACACAGACCCCCAGGCAGGCACCCATTCATTCTCACACATGCAGATCACAGACCCCCAGGCAAGCTCCTATTCATTTTTACACTGTTCCACCCACTCCCCAAACATTTTCCCACTGTTCCCCCATCCCCATACATTCTCACACATACAGAGACCTCCAAGCTGGCACCCATTCATTCACACACATAAGCACACACACACACACACACACACACACACACACACACACACACACACACAGAGGCAAGCTCCCAATCATTCTTTCACACACACAGACCCCTAGATATGCACCCATTCATTCTCACACACACAGACCCCCAGGCTGGAACCCATTCATTCTCACATTGCTCCTCCCACCCCTCAGATATGCACCCATTCATTTTCACACACACAGAGACCCCAAGCAGGCACCCATTCATTCATACACACACACACACACACACACACACACACACAAAGACTCCCATTGATAGACATGCACACACTGAAGGCAGACCCCCTCTCTTTTTTTTTGCCAGCAGCCTCAGATCCTCTCTCGTTCCTCTGTTGTCTCTGTCACTGCTCCCGCATGGCTATTGGGTAGGTGTTGGGATTATAGGCTTTTCTCCTGATAGCTGATAGAGTATGTCAGGGGTTAACTATCAACACATCTATCTGCACTTTTCTTGGGCCTACGCTTAGTGTAGTAGAAATGTCATATTCCAACCACAGCCTTATAAAGAGGTGCTATCTCCCTATCTCTCTTTCTCTCCATGTGTGTATAAGTTATAAAATAGTGCATATTTCTATGCATGGCTAGATACATGCATTTATGGGCACACAAAGCCCTTTTAAAATCTACTTAAAAGAGTAGATCAAAGGAAAGAAGATATTGCTGCTCCATTTACCCTGACTTAGCCCATCAGGAGGATTTGGACTATGTGTCAATGCAGAGATGAAAGGCAGAAATTTAGAATTGTACCACATTACTATTTTACCTTTAAAGATCTCTAGGCAACATTATGTGAAAAGCAACTTATACAGTATAAATTATGTAAACTGCAATTAATAAGATAATGTGTATTTACTTCTTGTCATCTGTATCAAGACAATGTTAATTTTTCTAAATTTTCATCAGACAAATCCCTATTTTTAATACAAAGATAGAAATGACTTCTTTTATTATATTATATTCCCTGTAACAATAGTACAAAAAGAATAATGTTTCATCTTTCAATGGAGTACCCGGAGTCCTAGAGGTCTAAAAAAAAGATTCTAGAATGGACCTCTTTATTATAGCAATTCCTTAGATATAGCAATTCTTACTCATTGATTATCTTACACTGATTTTCTACTTACTTATTTCTTTTTTATTTATTTATTTCTTTATAGAATTTTCAAATACATGCAAGAACACTCATGATTGAAAACAAGTATTGCTTTACATTCGAATTAACAAGAAAAGAACATAAGGTTACACTTTTAAGCATTCACCCAATAGCAATACACTTCAAGTCCTCTATATAGGGGAGTGACAAGAACACAATCCTAGGCAACTAGTAAAATACTAAAGAATTAGAAAGGCTTTTATGACTGTTAGGTTGCAGTAGCATTTAAACATTTTAAGGGACAACATCACGAGAGTATACGGTTGAGGGATTATCGTTGGAGTTAACCCCTGGAGATTTCCCAACCAAAAACTGTGACAACTGAGGAGGGTCAAAGAATATATAGGAAACATTTTGGTATTTCACAAAACATTTGCAGTGAAATTTTAAAACAAAAAGACCCCCAATCTGTTGTATGAAAGGCCTCATTAACAGAAACTGTTTACGTCTCTTTTGTGTTTGACGAGAAGCATCCAGTAAAATATTCACTTTGAACTGCATAAACGTTTCTAATCTGTGTCTGAAAAACAGCCGAGCCCCGGTCCCTCCTCCTACCTCGGGGCCGGCCCGGCCTGCACGGAGCTCTCCTCGGCTGTGTAGGCCCAATCCCCAGCCTGCCGCGGCTCTCCCTGCTCGAGGGATACGCCGCTGATTTGACACCCTTGGCCCCGCCCCCTAGGCACATGCGTGCCTGGGGGCTGAGCCTTTAAAGGGACCGGTGCGGGAAATTCAAATGGGACACCCCGGATGACGTCAGACGCTGCAGGGTATTTAAACCCTGCAGCTTGAACAGGACGGGGCCTTGCAATGAGGTTCCTCAGTTGTCTGAGTCTCAAGTTGCTGCTGTATCCCTGGATTGCCTCTGTCTTCTGGATTCCGACCCGGCTTTGCTTCCTGACTTGTCTTCAACTTCCACCCCTTGGTTTTGGTATTGACGTCTGACTTCTGGCTTCCAACCCGGCTCCGTCCCACGACTTCATCTCCAGCTTCTGTTCCTGGCTTGGAATTGTCTTCTGACCTCTGGCTTCTGACCCGGCTCCATCCCACGACTCCGTCTTCTGCTTTCATCCCTGGCTTTGGTTTGGATCTCTGACACCTGGCTTCTGACCTGGCTTTGCCCTTGGACTCAGACTTCGGCTTCTTCATTACCTCAGGTATCCAGTACTTGCTGGCCCAGAGGATTCTCCTAAGTCCCAGTGGCTTGGGCTCTCATAGGCTCCTTCTGGAGGAGCCGTGGGCTTCCGAGGGTGAAGACTCTTCAGCCACCTGGGCCCAGCTGTCCTCGTCCATCTCGTCGGCCTCGTCCTGGATTCTTGGTCACATAGGATCCCACCTAAGTCCAAGAGGTCTGGGTCCCTACGGGCTCCTCCTGGGGGGACTTCAGACTTCCAGTGGTGAAGCCTCATCCGAGTCGCTTCTGTGCCGCCTCCCGGCAGTGACGCTCACTATGGTCCACCACAGCATACCATCCACCGCCTCAGCCGGCCCAAAGGTCAACGACCGTAACACTATGAGGTAGATCTTAAAAAAGTACGCTGGATTTTATAAGATACGCGCGTAGCCACGCGTATCTTATAAAATCCGGGGTTGGCGCACGCAAGGCTGCGCAAAATCGGCAGCCTGCGCGCTGAGCCACGCAGCCTGCCTCCATTCCCTCCGAGGCTGCTACAAAATCGGAGCGGCTTCGGAGGGAACTTTCCTTCCGCTTCCCCCCACCTTCCCTTCCCTTCCCCTATCAACTCCGCCCCCCAGCCCTACCTAAATCCCCCCTACCTTTTGTTGTGCAAGTTACGCCTGCTTGAAGCAGGCGTAACTTGCGCATGCCGCCTCAGCATCCCCCGGCACAGGCCGCAGTGCCAGGGGACTCGGGACCACCCTCCTGGCCTACCCTCGAACCAGTACCACGCCACCGGATCCGCCCCGGACCCGCCCCCTGACCCCAGACATGCCCCCGGACTGCCGACACGCCCCCGGACACGCCCCCTCCTGCCCCTTTTACGAATTCCCAGGACTTACACGAGTCCCGGGGCTTTGCACGCGCTGGTGGCCTATGCAAAATAGGCGCGTCAGCGCGCGAGTGCCCTGCGTGCATAAATCCAGTAGGATTTACGCACGCAGGGCTTTTAAAATCTAGTACTATAAGTGTAGCAGGCACTGCAATATCAGAGTCCAAGGTTTCAATTATAGCTGTTAAATCCATTGATGGTACTTCCACCGGCTGTAATAAATCCATTCCTTCCCTCTGCATTCCCATCTCCCTTCTGTATGGTGGCAAATAGAAAACTTTAGAAATTGGGGGGGGGGAGAAAGCATTTTTTGGTATTTTTATATTTCTGTTAAGTATCTTTTAAACATATCCCTCGGAGAGACTAACGGGACCTTTGTGAAGTTTATAATTCTCAGATTTTTGTTTCTGATAGTATTTTTCAAGGATTCTACTTTCAATGCTAAATTAGCATTATCTTTGGCCAGCACATGCTGGGACTGCTGTATGGACTGCTGTATGGAATTTGTTTGCACTCCTATTAATCAGACCTGGATTAATATTTATAATATTAATTAAACATTTGCTGGTTCATATCTGCTGTAGAATTCCCCAACGTCACTATTTTCTGACCCATTTCATTATATTTTTTAACTATGGGTGATAGCAGTTGCATTATGGAACTTCAGAGCTCAGCAATTGCCTCCCAAATTGATAGTAAAGAGACCTCCCCAGGTCTTTGAACTGGAGGCAGCTCTGGAATTGTCAATTCAGTCCATGAAAACTCCTGGTCGACTCTCTCACAATTCCCTCCTTCTCCGTCTCGTGAGTTCCTCCTGTCCGAGCCCCAAGATGGCTGTAGGGCTTGTAGTTTCCTCTTCCACCGTGCTGTTCCCTGCTGGTCGCACCGTTAAAACCTCTTGGGTTCGCAGCACCTCCACAGCCATTGGGGTGGTTCTCTCAACTGCCGGATTCCCAGGAGGCATTCCTCATACCGGACTCAGTGGTGACAAAGAGCCAGGGAGAGAGGAGAGCTCAAATTCTCCTCCCTCTCTCTCCAGCTGCTGATTCCCCGGCAAAGGGCTGCTGCGAGTGACGTGGGCGTCCATAGGTCCGGAGCAAGTCTGCCCTGAGGTGGCCGCAGAGAAAGGCACAGCCCTGGGCTTCCTTTTCCGCCCCATGCAAAAACAATTCAGAAGGTAAAGCTCTGCCAAATCGCTTTACAGACCTGGAAGAGTCACAATTGCAGGATAGAACAGCCACGCCATCCACCTAACAGTTGACCATCTTGAAACTCCCCTCTACTTACTTATTTCTGATGTCATCAGTTTTCCTCTCTCTGGTCTATTTATAGTTGATTATGTGCATGTTTGGTATTTTGCTTAGTTATGATCCTGTCAGCACTACAGTGTGTGCTAATTCTGAGAAGTCTAAGAACAAAGGTTGTATAGAGAGAATAGGATTTACAGGTTCTCCTTAGAAATGCTTTATTTATTTTGTCAAAAAATAGAATTATGATATCAGAATATTAGTTCTTCAGTTTTTATTTTTATTTTTAGATATCTGTAATGTTTTGATCAAGATCACTGCAAGACTGTTGAAATTTGGAGTAAGTATTTATTTTAATTCACCTTTGGCAGTAAGTGTTCATGTCATTCAGTGAATTGGTGCTGTCTTTCAATTAGTATTGTAATTATACTAGTATCTTTCTTATTTTCAATGTACTTTGAAAAAGATGTATGAGTTCCTTTGAAAGGTATAGCTTTGGTTTATATTCTCCATTCAAGAGCAGACATCTTCTAAATCAGCTGTTAACCCTTCTGGGATATGCTTCCATTATAAATAAGCACACATTTTGAAATAGTTTTAAAGATTTTCAGTGTTTGTTACCCTTAAAAATCACCCTGAAGGAGCTGACACAGAAGAACAGAAGCCTTTGTCAGAGTTATCACCTGTTTATTAATTATTGTGTTTCACGAAAAGAGAAAAACAGTTTCAGATGAAAAGAATATGCATACTTTGCAGCTACACTCTGCTGTGTGAAAATTGCCTCCTTAGGTAGACATCTCAAGTAGAGCACAATTTTAAAAGCCCTGTGTGCACCAAAGCCGAGAGATACATGCACAAGTTGAGCCAATGCATGCCAAGCAGATGTTATAAGTTGTACCTTCTAGCTAATTTTCAAAGGGAAACTAACTATATATTTTTTCTTTGTAACTTGCCAATAAGGTACGCAAGTGAAAAATGCCTAAGTAGACTTGCTTCAGCTTTCTCTGTGAGCTGCAAAATGGTGGAAAAACAATGAACTTGAGGTCTATTTACTACAGTACACTAAAACATGAATTAACATGGGTTAAAATCATTAACAAGCTATTTTCAAAGGAAATATCACATTTAGGAAATCATTTGCTAAGCACTTTTCCCATAGACACGGAATAGGTGAAAAGCTGCAGTCAATCAAGCCCTTAGTCACTACAATAGCTGGTAATGCATGCTTATTACCAGCAGCAGTAATATCTGAATGTTTCCAGCTGCTACAAGACACCTCCTCCTGCTAAAATCAAAGCATGTGCTCTGCTCATTGCCCTGAGGACTCCCCCCCTCCCAGCTCATGGATACCCTGGAGCAATGAAGGGTCTTGTAGGCCAAATAACTCCTGGAATTCCTGCCCTGGCACTTCCCCAGAGCAATTACAAGTTTGGTAACCCTGAGGCCTGCCCCCAGGTTCCTCCACCCCTGCCTACTCTTGCTGGTCATGACTCATCAGGGAAGGAGCAATCCTTACTCATCCCTGCTCACTCAGCTCTTCAAAATGATACAGGCTGAACCAAGGATCCCCTTTGCTTTCCATACGCCTATACTAAGGATCTCATGTAGCATTAAAGGCTGTTTTAATCTCGCTGTCTTTCTCACTCTCTCACTTTGATTTTCAATTACTCATACTGGTCATCTTGATCATGACCTGGAATGCAACTGACCACCCAGCCATCCTACAAATTATCATTTTGCATTGCTTATCACAAAAGTTGAGTCAGTCCTTCTCTTAAGGAAATATTGCCTAGCAACAAAACTTCTGATGTTGAATCTGATTCAAAAAAGAAGAGATTTGCTGAGAAACAAACTTCTATTATTCATAACAGTTCCATTATGAACAAAAGTTAATAGTGCTAATTCATTTTCCTACTAAATGAACTGTTCATTCTACAAACAGGAAAAACAGCTCAAGGGGGTCAAAATATTATCTAGAAGCTCTTTGCATAATATCCAATTAAGAAAATGAAATATTACAAATCTCTCCAAGGCACTCATTGTTCCTTGCAAATAGTGATTTATTTGGGAGCCCCTGATAAAGCAGTTATATGAATGAGAAACATGCTAACATTGGTCTTGAGCTGCATAAACTTTCACTATGAGCATTCTTAAGACTAAATAAATCACTATTGACAATGATCGATGAATGCCTTGGAGAGTTTTGTTATAAATTTTGTTCTTAGACCATTATACAGATTATAGTAATTTCCATTATAAGAAAAGGATGAGAGAAGTTCTTTGTCAATGCAAGATTGTTAAGGGGAAAGGTTACCTAACTCTGACACCTCTGAAAGCTCTTGAACCCTTTGAAGAAGGAACTTGAGAAGTGAAGGCAAACATCCCATCTCATAAGGTTGTTGAATACAAAACTGAAAAAGCAGAAGCAAAAGTTCCAACATCAAGCACTCAATTTGTGTTTTCCTTGTCCATAGACTCTAAAACCTTATTTCAGGATCTGAGCAATTGTGATGTACTAGAATCGGAGCCAGATTTAAGAACTTGGAATATAATTGCTGAAATAAAACTTTCAGGTATTTATGGACACATTTATTTTCTGTTCAAGGTTTGCACAAAAATTCCCTCTGTTATACAAAAATATGCAATACAAAATTAAAAATTAAGCACTGACAAGACAACCACTCTGGTTTTTTTTTTCTTGACCTTCTCATCTCTATGTATATTTATATTTTGGTACTCCCTTATCTGTTCTTCTTGCTGATCTTATCATTGTTTTGTAGATGATACTCAGATCTATCTTTCTTTTACTCAGCCTTCTTTCTCAGTATTAACTATTCTCAGGGGGAAATTTTCAAACCGTTATGTGGGAGTTAAGCACATAAAATTAGTGTATACTCAGATAAGTGGTACACATACATATACTCTGTTTTAGAGACCAAGCACATACTTAGCATGTTTGAAACATGACGAGGCATGGTTTTGAGTTTTCATAAATAAAGTACACCATCAACTATGCATGGATGCTTTTACACCTGCTATTTAATGTGACAAATGTAAACCTCACTTGTCTTTTAGGACCAGGTGCTTAGTGTGCTGGTGACAGGTGAGAGATAGGAGATTGCAGATTGATGAGAGTTTTTGGTCACTATGTGACCCCTTTTTTGGAGTTGGTAATTCCTTTAGGGCATACATCTAATTTGTATCTTTCAGGGCTGTTCCAGCTAGCTGACTCCATCCCAAGCTTGGCTCTTGATCCCTGGGGAGGGATCAAGAGCCATTATATGGGCCTCTTGTCTGAGGCCCATATAATGGCGTGTGATCCTATATATGTGTGATGGCTGTGGCATCCCTGGGAGGGAGATGCTATGAAAGAACAGGCAGGACCAGAAACTGTTAAATAATAATTTACTAATTAGTTTAAAGTCAAATTAAAGGCCATCTTTAAAGACTTATGCAGTTACAGCTGAAATTATTAAAGTTAGGGTGTCTCACTCTGGGTAGGTGTCCTTTCCTTCAGCAAACTGGGTGAGCTCCCTCTGGTGATGTAAATTGTGCACTAAAGATCTCTCAGCATCTTAACCGGGATTCCTATGTCAGGGGTCCCGTTCTAACATATCAAAAATCCTACCTGAAAGTCCAGCATCTCCCCAAGTACCCAGCCCTGTGTACTGGTCCCATACTTGTGGAGATCCAGAGGGATTTCCTTGATCTTACCTCACTCATTGTAGTTATTGGGTAGGAACCTGCTGACCCAGCTAGGGCTCCCATTGAGGAATGATGGCCATAAAGCTTCCTCACAAACAAAAGAGTTTTTCTTTGGTGGCTAATATGGGGCATGTTGCACAATGAGTATATTTGCACTTAAAGTGATATGGCAATTGCATCTCTTTCTAGATTCACATATGCTGAAGTCTGTGGCAAGATCCACAAACAAGCCTGGTTAGCAGGATATCTGCAGTGAATATGTATTTGCATACAGTGGAAGCAGTGCTTGCAAGTCTATCTCATGGATATTCATTGTGAATTTCCTGTAAACCAGGCCTGTTTGTGGCTCTTGAGGACCAGAGCTGGCCACCCCTATGCTTCACTAATAACTGTTTTGGATTATTGCAATATTTTTTATTAGGTAGGTTTACACACAAGCTTCAATTGCTTCAAAATAGTGTGTCTAGACTTGTTTGTGGTAAGTCAAGATTTGAGAGGGTATCACCTTTTCTTGCCTCCTTAAACTGGTTACTAATAGCTGAGACAGTGAAAATCAAGTATTGGCTAACACCTTTTATTGCATGAAAGGTAATTGTGCTAAATATCTTCTTAATAAACTGGATTGGTACAAATCTGATTGGGCCCTTAAGGCTTTGCAGGGTTGTCATTTATTGGTGTTCAATTTTAGAAGTTTTGGTTGAGACATAATGCTAACTCGGCTTTTGTAATTGTGGCACCTCACTTAAGGAATGATCTTCCAGTCTCTGTGAGTATAGAATTAAGCTACCTGAAGTTCCATAAGCAGGTAAAGGCACACCTGTTCCCTAATGTGTTTTGAAAAAGATATAAAAATTGTAGTGGAGGGAAAGTCTATGGAAACTGAGAAATTAGAAAGCAAGAAAAAGTGACAGCAGGTATTTTTGTGTTTCTAATTTTTGTGAATTTGTGCTTATTTTTTAAGATTGTGAAGGTTTTGTTGTAAATCACTTTAACAGTTTTATTTATTCATTGTATGGTATGTAAATAGTACAGTAACAAGGTACATGATGGCAGATAAAGAACCAAAGGTCCATCCAGTCTTTCAAATGAATAAATAAATATGCACCCACTAAGTGGCCCCCCTATGTTAGACATTCAACAGCAAAAATTGCGATAACTGCTGAGTAACAAGCTACCACAGCCTCCACTTGTCTGTTGGACTAGATAGCTTGCAAGTGTACTTTTGTGAGACTTTCTTTGGGTCATCAGATAATCTGTTAATGTGAAGGCCTATGTGTCTAATCTGTCCTGAAGGAGATTTTGAATGAACAGGTTGTTAGCTTTGCACTTACTACAGTAAACCGCTGCTTAACTGATTCATAACACTGTGTTAATTGAAGTGTAACAAATCTTATTGGTTGAATAACAGTTGCCATGATTACAAGTTGTGCCTAGGCTTTTCAAGCTAGGGATGAGGTACCATATATTACAATTTGGCACTAAGAACATAAGAACATAAGAACATGCCATACTGGGTCAGACCAAGGGTCCATCAAGTCCAGCATCCTGTTTCCAACAGTGGCCATCCAGACCATAAGAATCTGGCAAGTACCCAAAAACTAAGTCTATTCCATATTACTGTTGCTGGTAATAGCAGTGGCTATTTTCTAAGTCAACTTAATTACCGTAATAGCAGGTAATGGACTTCTCCTCCAAGAACTTATCCAATCCTTTTTAAAACACAGCTATACTAACTGCACTAACCACATCCTTTGGCAACAAATTCCAGTATTTAATTATGCGTTTAGTGAAAAAGAACTTTCTCCAATTCGTTTTAAATGTGCCACATGCTAACTTCATGGAGTGCCCCCTAGTCTTTCTATTATCTGAAAGAGTAAATAACCGATTCACATTTACCTGTTCTAGACCTCTCATGATTTTAAACAGCTATATCATATCCCCCCTCAGCCGTCTCTTCTCCAAGCTGAAAAGTCCTAACCTCTTTAGTCTTTCCTCATAGGGGAGCTGTTCCATTCCCCTTATCCCCTTTGGTCACCCTTTTCTGTACCTTCTCCATCACAATTATATCTTTTTTGAGATGTGGTGACCAGAATTGTACACAGGATTTTGCTAATAGGGGTGGATGATTAAAACTTGCAGTGGAGTACTTTTGTAAATAGTAGGGGTGTACTTTGTTTTTTTGTTGGGGGTTCATTTTTGTTTCAGGTCATTATCGGTTTTATTTAATTTTGAAAATGGTTCAGGGTGTTTATTTTGGGTTTTCCTAATTTTGGAGTTAGTGTGCACTAATGGGACTTAGTGCATGCTAACTAGAGTAAATGGGGTGACTATGGGATGACAGGTAGCAGAGAGACTGGTTGAGATGGTGACTGGTGAGAAAGAGGCAGCCTGTTGTGTGTGGGGGTGACCAGTGAGAGATAAAGTGACTTGGGTGACTGCATGGGGTGACAGGTGGGAGAGAGACTGGTTAGGGTGGTGACTGGGGAGAAAGAGGCAGCTTAGTGTGTGTGGGGGTGACCTGTTACCCCATACAGTAATCCCAGTCATACCTCCACACTCCAGGCTGCCTCTCTCTCTCACCTGTCTCCCCATATATTCTCCCTAGTTTCTGCCACTCTCATCAGTCACTCCTCTATGCATACCAGACTGCCTCTCTATCACCTGTCTCCAACCTAAGCAGTTTCTTTCCCCCACCTGTCACCCAAAATGCTAAGGCTTCTTTCCTAAAATACAAAGGGATTGGCAAATTCAAGATATACTTTTTCATTACATACTTTAGCTTTTTCTGACTAGAACTTTAGGGTAGTATTATTTCACTTGTTTGTTTATACTTGTTACCAGGCACTGGCCATCACCCATAAAAAAAACACCTTGCAACCTTGGCAACACAAGCAAGTAACTAAGGAGACAGCCAATGGAAATGAAGAACCATACCTCTAGCTAACGAACTGCTCCCACAATTCACACTTTTTAACTTATTGATACCATTTTCAGTTTATTGCATACTAACATCCAGTTAGCACACACTAAGTTCCGTTAGTGCACACTAACATGAAATACCAATTTTTACAAAATTTTGTTTTTTGTTTCATATCATGGCGCTCCTGAAGCAAATCGAAATAGACAATGTCATTGTCATTGTCTATTTAGTTTAAAACAAATGCACATCCCTATAAAATTGCACCTACCACCCTGAACTACATGCCTGGCAGGGTGGAATCTAAAAAGCTTCTAAATAAATACTATTAAGATATCTTGTTTCTTAAAATGTTTCTTTGTAGCAGAAGAGGACCGGAAGGCTCATCTGCATATTCTACCTAGCAGCCCCCGGGAGAGGACTCCAATGGTCACAGCGAGCGATCCAGACTTCAAACTACACAACCCCTGCTTTCAGAGGCCCTGCACCACTTGCAGCAGAAGAGGACCGGAAGGCTCATATACATATTCTACCCATTAATCCTCAGGAGAGGACTCCAGAGGTCACAGTAAGCATTCCACGCTTTGAACTCCACAGCCCCAGCTTCCAGAGGCCCCACACCACTTGCAGTAAAAAAGGACCAGAAGCGCGCATCCACCACAGACTTCCTTACTATACTCTATCAATTTACCTTGCTATACCTTATCTGTTTTTATTTGGTTTTATATGTTTTCATTTTACATGGTAATTGTGTTTGGTAGGAGTAATTTGTTGCAGATTTTATACAAAATTAATCTAATTCAAAACAAGAGTTAATAAGTTAGGTAACTAGGAAGATATAGGTAGATTAATTGTGTTTGAGGGTCATTGCTAGACACCTATAAAATAAATCCATAGAATAAAAGTAGTTTAGATTAGCTTTACATCCCTGCTCCCTTAGATATTTTAAATTGATAACAAATCAACAAAATTATGATGCAGGAAGTAGTCCAGCAGCAATAGGGAGGCTTTCTAGGCTTTTACAGTGAGTGCCACATGTATGATTATCTCCCAGCTGGTGAGAGGTCAGAAGTATGTGCTAGGTACAAAGAGCTCCAAGCCTTCAAAGAATGAGCCCGATCTCTGGAGGCTAGAGTGGCAGACCTGGAGGATCTAAGGGAGACAGAGAGGTATATAGAGATCTTCAGGGACATAATAGAGAAGTCCCACCTCCAATCTGTTAGCCCCTGTGCTGCTTTGGAGAAGAAAGATCACCTGGAATGAGAACACCAGCTAGGTGAGGCAGGAAGCAATCCTGTAGCTAAGACCTGCCCTCAGTATGATGTAGCATTCTCTCACATCGAGGATAGGTCTCCAGGGGCATGTGCCCAGGAGGAAAGGGTTAGGATAGCCATTACAGTTGGTGATTCAATTATTAAGAAGTTTGATAGCTGGGTGGCTGGTGGATGTGAAGATTGCTTGGTAACTTTCCTGACTGGTGCAAAAATGATGGACTTCACGCATTACATTGATAGGATTTTAGACAATGCTGGGGAGGAGCCAGCTGTCTTGGTACATGTGGGTACTAATGACATAGGAAAGTGCAGGAAGGAGGTTCTAGAAGCCAAATTTAGGGTTTTAGGTAGAAAGCTGAAATCTAGAACCTCCAGGGTAGTATTCTCAGAAATGCTTCCCGTTTCATGTGCAGGATCCCAGAGGTAGACGGAACTTCAAAGTCTCAGTGCGTGGATGGTGCAAGATGAGGATTTTAGATTTGTTAGGAATGAGGATGAGGATTTTAGATTTGTTAGGAACTGGGTTTCATTTTGAGGAATGGGGGACCTTTTACAAAAGGATGGGCTCCACCTTAACCAGAGTAGAACATGTTGCTGGCACTAACTTTTAAAAAGGAGATAGCACAGATTTTAAACTAGATTATGGGAGAAAGTCGATAGTTGCTCAGAAGCATATAGTTCATAATGATGTATCTTTGAAGGATACTAAGAGAACAGGGAAGATGGGGCATCCCAGTAGAGAGGTTGTAATACATTTCAAAGGGGATCAAGTGCCTTTAAGTAAAGTACAAAAAGATTCCAAATTACCCATGTCAATTGATGAGCAGGTTGTTAATACAAAGAAGAAACATATCTTGAAATGTCCATATATAAATGCTGAAAGTTGAAAAAATAAGATGGGAGAGAATGAAGAAGTAGATATAATCAGTGTTTCAGAAACCTGCTGGAAGGAGGATAACCAATGGGACACTGTGATGCCAGGGTATAAATTATATCGAAATTATAGGATGGATCAAATTGGTGGAAGGATAGCACTCTGTGTTAAAGAGAGCTTTGAGCCAAACAGGATAAAAGTTCTGCAGGAAACAAAATGCAATGATGAATCTTCATGGATAGAAATTCCAGGTGAAAAGGGAATAAAATAGTATTGGGGGCTTATTACTGTCCACCTGGCCAGAATGAACTAACAGGCAATGAAATGCTAACAGAAATTAGAAAAGTTAACAAAATCAGTAGCACAGTAATAAAGGGAGATTTCAATTACCCCAATATGACTGGGTAAATGTTATATCAGGAAATTCTAGAGAAGTAAAGTTCCAAGATGAAATAAATAACTGCTTCATGGAGCAGCTCGTACATGTTGCGTGTCCTGGCCACATTGGTGCCGCAGTCAGTCCTGCTCACCTCGCACTGCCCTCCACCAGTTCTGGCCTTGCCGCCAATTCCCATGTCCCCGACGCGCTACCCAGGCGTGCTCTGCCTCTTCCAAGCCACAGGCCTCTCAGCGGAGCTCCCGTAGGGGCTCCGCGTCTTCCATCTCCTCGGCCCCGCTCCTAGGTGCGCGCGCGGCCAACGTCGCTGACTTTAAAGGGCCAAGCGCGGGAAACCCGGTTCGGATGTGTCCTGATGATATCATGCAGCCCAGTATATAAGGCGAGGCTCTGTCCCCAGAACCTCGCCTTGGCAATCGGGTCGACACCTCAGTGTTTCAAGTTTGCCTGTTCCTTGATCCTGTGTTCCAGTGTCCCCTTGTTCCAGTGTATCCTGTCTTCCAGTGTCCCCTTGTTCCAGTGTATCCTGTCTTCCAGTGTCTCCTTGTTCCAGCGTCTCCTTGTTCCAGTGTCTCCTTGTTCCAGTGCTCCCGTGGTCCTCCGTGTCTTCAGCGTCTGTCTTGTTCCTGCTTCACGTTCCCTGGTAGTACCCTTCAGACTGACTCTTGGTACTGACCCCTGCTTGCCTGACTACGATTGACCGCTGCCTGGACCTGACCTCTGCCTGCCTGACCACCTTGACCACCACCTGGAACTGACCCTCACTTGCCTTGACTATGCTCAGACTGACCTTGGATTTGACCTTTGCTTTGGATGACCACATGGACGGATACCTTGGCTTTGACCCTTGTGCTTCACTCAGACACCATCTTCTTGTCTTCTGTGACCACTAGACTGATCTGCTTGGACTCTGACCACAGCCTTCCTCTGACCAGCCCCACAGGTGCTGCCTGTTCCGCCCGGAGAACCTTCTTGAACAGTTACCTCCCTGAGGTCTCCGGAGTCTCCAGTTCAGGTCTGGTTCATTCTCTCTGCATCAGCCACACATCCTTGCTCATGGTGGGCACACCTCTCTGTTACCTCTCCGGGAGACACTCTGAGGCCCACCTAAGTCCATGTGGTCCGGGTACCCAAGGGCTCAACCTGCAGAAACCCCGGACTGTTATTCGCGAAGCTCCAACTAGCCTCTGTCCCATTGTGTGCTCCACCTTCTGGTGGCAAGCGCTCTCTGGGTCCGACCAGAGGGCCATACCAATCCTGCACCAGGCCAAGGGTCCACCTCCAGTGTAACAGGTTGCCAAGGCCATGGACTCGATGGAGTCTCTGGCCTTGCAGGCCATCCCTGGTCTGGTCACCTGTGTCCAAGAACAACAAAGGATCATGGAAGCGTTGGCCTCCTCCATGGAAAAGATGTGTTCTAAATTGGAGGAATCAGCCATGGCCAACCCAGGGGCTCTTGCCCATACCTTGTCCTCACGGACACCGCTGGCCCTCCCAGCTCCACCCCATTTCAATGGGGATCCTCGTCTCTGTTGTAGTTTTGTAAATCAATGCTACATGCAGTTCTCACTGCAACCTTCGCTCTTCCCAGATGAAGTGACAAAGATTACGTTCATCCTCTTGCATATTGAGGGGAAGGCCCTGGCATGGGCTTCCCCACTCTGGGAGCACTCCGACGCAATTCTCTGCCAGCTCCCTCAGTTTATCTCCATCTTCTGATGCACCTTCGAGGACCCAGGCAGACAGGCGGTTGCTGGCCACCACCTACTCCACCTCCATCAAGGTTCACACCTGCTAGTCGAATATACGGTGGAGTTCCGAACTCTGGCAACAGAGTTGGATGGCAGGAGGACTGCCTGCGGGCACTCTATCTCGAGGGACTGTCTCCTGTCCTTAAAGATGAGCTGGCTGCCCAGGAGATCCCTGCATCTCTGGAAGACCTGATTTCCCTGGTTGGAAGGATCGACTACCGTCTTTGGCATCGGCATCAGGAGGTAAGGGCTCTTTGACCTCTCGCCCTACGACCACCCCGTTTTCAAGCCCCCAATTGAGGGCCTTACCAGCAGCTCCTCAACCTCCTGAGGAACCAATGCAGATCAACCGTGGTCGCCTGACTCCAGAAGAACGTCTCCGACAAAGAAAATCTGGCCTCTGTCTGTATTGCGGTGGCTCCGACCATCTTCTCCAGACTTGTCCAGTGCGTCCAGGAAACTCCAAAACCTGAGCCTGGCGGGGGTCCCAAGCTTGGTCGCTACAGTTTCTGACCCTCAATTGTTGCTGCCGGTCTCCCTTCTCAGGGAGTGATGCTCATTCGCCACCACCGCCCTCGTGGACACTGGGGCGAGTGGAAATTTCATTTTAGAAGAGATTGTCACACTCCTTCAGATACCAGTTCAACCATTGGAAGTACCACTATGCATTGCCTCAATCCAGGGGGAACCTCTCCCCAATCGTATTACGCACAGTACCCTGGCTATCTGCCTCACTGTTGGGACTCTCCATGACGAGGAGATCTCCCTCCTGATTCTGAAATGATCCACACACCCCATAGTCCTTGGACTTCCTTGGCTCCAATTACATGCACCCCACTTCGATTGGCAATCTCTGCAACTCACCCATTGGGGCCCTCGATGCCAAACCCAGTGTTTACGTCAAGTGTCGCCATTTACATCAGTCTTAAGCTCTACAACCCTTCCATACATAGAATTTAAAGATGTGTTCTCCAAAAAGAACGTCGACATCCTGCCTCTGCTTTGGAAGTTCAACTGCCCCATAGAGTTCCAACCTGGTACCACACCTCCCAAGGGCAGAACCTACCCTCTTTCACTCCCAGAGACTCAAGCAATGTCAGCTTATATCAAAGAAAATTTAGCCAAAGGGTTCATAAGACCCTCTACCTCCCCTGCAGGAGCCAGGTTCTTCTTTGTAAAGAAAAAGGATGGTAGTCTAAGACCATGCATAGAATATAGAGATTTGAACATAGTAAACCATAGGGACCGGTACCCACTGCCACTTATCAGTGAATTCTTTGACCACCTGCAAGACACGAAAATCTTTACTAAACCAGACCTCTGTGGGGCATATAACCTAGTATGGATTCAACCGGAAGACATTTGGAAGACCGCCTTCAAAACAAGAGATGGACACTACAAGTACGTTGTATTGCCCTTCAGGATATGCAATGCTCCTGCAGTCTTCTAGCGGCTAATGAATGAGATTTTCTGGGATCTGCTGTACTCGTTTGTCGTTGTATATCTGGATGATATACTCATCTTTTGCAAAGATCTGAAATATCACCGTTCCCACGTTCAAACTGTCCTCCAGCATCTCAGAGACCACCATCTCTATTCTAAATTGGAGAAGTGCCATTTCGAGGAACCCAGTCTCCCATTCCTGGGCTACATCATCTCTAGCTGCGGGTTCATCATGGACCCCGATAAATGCCAGGGTATTTGAGATTGGCCTCAACCAGTGGGTCTCCAAGCCCTACAAAGATTCCTTGGCTTTACAAATTACTATCGAAACTTCATCGCCAATTACTCTATGCTGGCTGCTCCACTCACCACCATGACAAGGAAAGGATGGCTGCCCTATCCTTCATTTCCTCGGGGGTGAGCTGCCTCTACCCTCCGATGCTTTTCCTCCATGGCTCCCATTTATGCTGAATTAGCTGAATTATGCTTTCTGCTTGGGGACTTTTGCTCTTCGAGGCAGCCTGGATGCCTGGATGCTCTACCTCCTCTCTGTTAGCTTCTAGCTCCCCTGCGGTCAGAGATGTCAGCAAGCGGGAGGACCATGAGGTTGGAACCAGAAAGTTCCATGCCAGTGGGTGCCTCGGGTATGGGTGCACCTAAAACCCCTGTAGCACACTGTGCTGGGGCCCGCTGTGCCACAGCTGAGGAGGCGGACCTCAGGGACATCTATACAAAAGTTGACAACACCTCCTAACGAGATGTGAACCAGCTGAATCACGAGCCAATTAAATTAGCTTAAAAGGAAATTTTTCTTTTCTGGAGTAGCAGGAACCGGCTGGAGTGTGCACTAAAATCAGGGCTGAGAGGCAGGACATCAACAGGACCTGACCTGAAGTACCCCCGGAAAGGCACAGCAGCTCAAACTTCCTTAATGGAAGTTAATCAATTTAAAGAGTGGCTATGCAAAATATTAAAGATAAAGAGCTCCTGCTGTCAAGAATCCACCCTTTTTTTTTTTTTAAGAGAGACAGACTCACCAAGCAATGAGGATCGAATTGGGACACCTGATCTGAAACAAAAATGGCTCTGCTCGGGGGCCAAGCAGAAAATCACCCACCGGCCGCCTCCCCCAGCATCAATGATAGGTGTTCCCCCCTGGCTAATCAAGCGACCCAGTGTTGGGGGTGCACTTTGATGACATCGCTGTCCCTGACGTCAGACCAATCAGAGGGGGCAGCACGTCATCAATGTGCTGCAACACCGCGGCACCCTGTGGCACCGATGACATTAGGCCAGCACCATTTTTGCCGGCTTGCGGAGGGGAAGGGGGATCAGATCCCTCCCTCCCACCACGTTCAGGTATGTCATGGGGCACAGCGGGGGTCGGCCGCTAGCACGGGTGGATCGGGCACCCGGTTATTTGCAGCGCCCACACATCCGTGCTGGGAAGGGCCCATTTCTGTGCATGCTGGTGCAGAATGTGTGTCTTTACCTCCAGCCTTAGAATCCCAGGAAAACTAAAAATCAAAACCACACCCTTCTTTGGTTAGAAGTAGGGTTAACGGCAATATGATGAACTTATATTTGTTAATTGCTTGTTTTACAATCTTTTATTTAAAAAACTCATTGTCATACAGTCTGAAGGTGTAAAATTTCACTAAAACTCAATAAACCTCTACCCTGTAAACAGTGAAAATACCTAGTGCTTGTAGTCTATTTAGTTGCTGCAAAATGTTTCTGAGAGCCTGCTTTCCGTGCATAATAAATTATTGCCTACCATCAGCTTCACTTTAAATTTGGTCATTTCCTTAAATTTTGAGTATTTCAATGTAAATGAGAAAGGAGAGCAATGGTTTCAAATGTTCACATTTTAATTTTTTCTAAATTCAGCCATATTACTTATGGTTTATAATGTGTTAACAGGTGTCATATTCTAATACAGAAAAAATGTAAATATATGTTGTTTATGCAGCCAGAAGAGCTCTTTTTTCACTGCCCTTCACCTAAACTTAATTGAGTAACTTAAGTGTAACAAGAGATTCTTCATGGCATGCAAATAAACAATCTAATATTTTCAAAAATTTGCATCACCTGCATAATCAAAAGGCTATAATTAATTAATGACACGGAAAAATGGAAGCCGCAATGAATGATAACCATATAACCTATTCTACTCATTGGCATGTGAAATATACTAATCAAATGCATATTCATGCCAGAAGCATGAACTGTGTGAAAGTCATCAGATTTTGGTATTCATTAGAAAACATTGACATTTTCCACAAAAAGGCTTTTTGAATTAAAATGTCCTTACACTGCACTTATGTATTGTGATAATATAGTGTCAGTCTTCTGGATTTTATGAGAAAATAATCATGGCTAGCTCAGAATCAGCAGAGTCCCAGTTTAACAAAAACAATGACAATATCTAAAATCTACTTGGTTGCATTGAGAATTGGAAAAGTAAACTTTTAAATATAAGTTTGAAATCCTATAATGAATTCCTGAACTATTCAAATAAGTTTGGCTAATGGTTATTATTCCTGCAGGTATGGGACAACATGTGGCAGTTCTATCATGAGGCAGGGTGAGGCAGCCACCTTAGATGGCAAAATTTGGGAAGCAGCAAAAAGTACCCCCCCCCCAAAAAAAAACAAAAAAAAAAAACATTGCTGCGGATGCCTACTCACCTTGCCACAGATATGATGCCTAAGGGGCCGCGGCCTGAAGAGCAATGTGGCTGTGGCATGGCCCATCTCGCTGCAGCCAAAAGAGAGGTCTGGTGGGCCCCAAGAGTGGCGTAGCCATGGCAGAGCCCATCCCCAACAGCCAGAAGAGATGCCCAGAGGGATCTGAAGAGGAGCAATGGCCACAGCCCAAGAAAGAGAGGGAGAGACCCTGAGTATGTGAGTGCATATGTGTAGTACAAAGTGAGAGGTTGTGTTGTGTTTCTCCATTTCAAAGCTAAGTAGCTGGAAATTTGTAAAAAATAATGCAAAATGCAACAAGTTAATCAATTGACTTTATTCACATGAATGGTGTTAATATCACAAGTCACCAATATTTTAGATATAATGAGCAAAAGAAAAATATTTAATGACCGATGATTAAATACAGCATGGAGGAAGCAACACATATATGCTATCCCGCACATAGTGGCGAATGACCGTGCAAATCTGCACCTTTAAGCCCAGTATGAGGTCATTAAACAACAAAAAATTTGTTTTGTTTTGGGTAAATATCATTGGAAAATAGAGGTACTTCAGTCTTTCTTGTTCACCATTTTCTATCACAACAAATACCTCACTTAGATTTCTTGTGAGAACAGTTTTATGAGAGAGCCTATATACATGCTTGTGTCAGTGTCAGTTTGTGAGAGAGAAGATGTGAGAGCCTGTGTGCATGTATGTGTACATGGGAGAAAGAATGTGTGTGAAAGAGCCTGTATATATATATGTGAATGTATGTGTGTGAGAGGGTTTGTATGAGAGCCTGTGTGCATGCATGTGTGTGTGCATATATGTGTGAGGAAGAAAGTGCCAGTGTATGTGAGAAAGAGGGGTTTGAGTCTGTAAGAGCATGTGTGTGTTGATGAGAGCATGGGTGCGTAGGTATAAAAGAAAATGAGAGGCTAAAGCTTGTGTGGCTCTCTTCCCATCTATGACATCTCAGGGTGTCTGAAAATCAAAAGATCTCAGATATGCAGAGTAGGGAATTTTTTTGTTATTCTTATTAGTTTTAACTATTGGGTGTTGTTTGTAATATTTTACTGGTTTTTGAGAACATCTTAAAAAAATATTTAATTATTGAATGAAACTGTTCAGTTGCTTTGAAATATTTATTCTTTCTATTACAATAGTTTTACTATTATGATTGATGTGTTATATTTCTTGATTTTACTACAGTTTTTAAGGAATGATGGTTTTTCTATTGTTGTACTGTAGGGATGTGTATCGTTTTTTGACGATTTAAAATATCGTCCGATATATTTTAAATCGTCAAAAATAGTTAGAGGCGATATATAATAGGAATTCCCCCGATTTATCGTCAAAAATCGTAAATCGGGGGAAGGGGGAGGGGAAAGGGGGAGGGCGGGAAAACCGGCACACTAAAACAACCCTAAAACCCACCCCGACCCTTTAAAATAAATCCCCCACCCTCCCAAACCCCCTCAAAATGTCTTAAATTACCTGGGGTCCAGTGGGGGGGTCCCGGTGTGATCTTCCACTCTCGGGCCACGGGTGCATTGATAAAAATGGCGCTGGCGCCATTTTGGTTCCTGTCCCCCGACGTCACGAGCGTAGGAGATCGCTCCCGGACCCCCGCTGGACACCCAGGGACTTTTGGCCAGCTTGGGGGGGGCCTCCTGACCCCCACAAGACTTGCCAAAAGTCCAGCGGGGGTCCGGGAACGACCTCCTGCACTCGAATCGTGTTGCCGTAATGAAAAATGGCGCCGGCCATATGGCCGGCGCCATTTTGCAATACGGCAATATAGCATCACGGGCCAATTTGCAAGCAAGCAAATGGCGCCGGCCGTATGGCCGTATGGCCGGCGCCATTTTTCATTACGGCAACACGATTCGAGTGCAGGAGATCGTTCCCGGACCCCTGCTGGACTTTTGGCAAGTCTTGGGGGGGTCAGGAGGCCCCCACAAGCTGGCCAAAAGTCCCTGGGGGTCCAGCGGGGGTCCGTGAGCGATCTCCTTCGCTCGTGACGTCGGGGGACAGGAAGCAAAATGGCGCCGGCGCCATTTCTATCAACGCACCCATGGCCCGAGAGTGGACGATCACACCGGAACCCCCCCACTGGACCCCAGGTAATTTAAGACATTTGGGGGGGTTCGGGAGGGTGGGGGATTTATTTTAAAGGGTCGGGGTGGGTTTTAGGGTTGTTTTAGTGTGCCGGTTTTCCCGCCCTCCCCCGATTTACGATTTACACAATATTTTAAAAAACAAAACCGCGACAATCCGATTCCCTCCCCCCCCCCAGCCAAAATCGATCGTTAAGATGATCGATCACACGATTCACATCTCTACTGCATACAGAGTCTGACTTCCTGAAGTTTCCAGTTCAGTTTTTATCTGCATGTTTCTATTTATTCTTTATGGTGTTTTTATTCTGTATTTGATGAAGGTCCATCACTGTTCTGGATGTGTGACTGAGGTGAGGTATTCTGCTGGCATGAAGGGAACCATAGCACTGGAACCAAGTGGTTTAAAAAAGATTTATTAATGTATTTATTTAATAGTGGTAAAAGACTGCAACTATTATCTATCCCCTTGTGGATATAAAGCTGTTGGAACTCTCGCTGGGAATTAAAGCATTAATCAATAACATATACGAATATATAATCCATTCAGAAGAACATGAATATAACACGACACACTACAAGGGACTAATTCCACAAGCTCCTGTAAAAAGAACTTCTGGTGTTTATTTTGTATTGTATATTTTATGCCATTATGTTACTTTCAGTTTGAATGTGTAATATTCCCCTGATGAAGCCTGGTGAGATGTGAAACTTAGGCCTTTGTTGTATAAAAGAAAGGGTAAAAGAAAGAAATAATACTAATATTGAGGGTTTTGCTGAAATTTTAGTGTGGTATTCTGAGTGTGAGTTTTCATTCATAGTTTGAATGGTATGTATGAGTTGTATAGTATATGGCGGATGGGTTGCCTATAAAAGTAGGCATTATGAACTCAGTGTGAGGTTTGGGGGTGAATTGGGTTCTCGGGAGCAGTTTCACATGCACAATCATACATACGAACAGCACAGTTACCATCAGTGAAGATTGTCAAACTGCCCCCCCAAACCCAATTCACCCCCCCAAACCAGACCCTGAGTTACTAGTGCCGCCCCTTACAGTGGTAAGTGAGTCTCTCTCTCTCTCTCCCATATATAGATATATATGAGCATAGTTAGGGTAATTTATATATATAGTTATATATTTTATTTATTTATTTATTTATGTATTTGTTTTTGTATACCGACATTCTATCGAGATATATCATCAGTTCACATAAAAACTGAACAGTAAATAAGATAGGGGTTGCTTATTTTTACAGTGTAACTTAGAACAGTTAGCAAGGAAATAGTTATAATACATGAGCCAAGGAACATTGGTGGCTTGCAAATTGGAAACATAGCTTAGGAATGGTTACATTCATAGTTTAGGAACAGTTAACCAAGAGCTGTTTTAACAGGGTGCGCGGGCAACTTGGAGGAAAGAGGAAATAGGTATGACAACTTGAATGCAGATGAACTAGCACCGTGAAATATAAGATTGGCTGGGGATGGGGTGAAGAGGGAGGGAAGTGGGGGGAGGGACAGGGGAGAGAAGGGAGACCATGGGGGTTATAGGGATGTGCAGCAGGGACGGATTCGTCCCATTTGGCATTCGGATTCGTCGGGACCCAAATCCATTGCATCAGTTCTCGGGGGACCCCGATCTATTCATTAGTTACATATGTATTCGTTTCCCAAAAGAAATACATTCCAACCCTTTAAATTTAATTTACTACAACCCCCGCTGGACCACCAGGGACTTTTGGAAAGTTTACTTAGGGAATAGCCACTTCTATTAATTGCATCAGTAGCATGGGATCTTCTTGGTGTTTGGGTAATTGCCAGGTTCTTGTGGCCTGGTTTGGCCTCTGTTGGAAACAGGATGCTCGGCTTGATGGACTCTTGGTCTGACCCAGCATGGCAATTTCTTATATTCTTATCTTCTTATGCTTGTAGTGAAACAATGGCACACTTGCAATAGAGGTGGACTTCAAGAAAGATACTTTGTGATTTGTAAATGAGTCACATGGAAGATACCTTCATTAAAATGGGGATACAGTTGAATCACAGTCCACAAGAAAAGATTGAGGACTGTAGGTTAAAACAGTATCATGGTAGTGTTCAAAATGTCATATTACCTAGATCTGCCTTAAAAGAATTCCCCCACTGAAGTCCTAAACTAAGGTTCTAAAATTTGTAAGGCTTCTAAATGTAGGTGCCTTAAAGTTGGGTGTGGCCAAATATGAGACAGGTCAGGGGAATTAAAAACATTAGACTTGCCTTACTGGGTCAGACAAAGAGTCCATCAAGCCCAGTATCCTGTTTCTAACACTGGCCAATCCAGGTCACAAGTAGCTGGCAGGATCCCAAGGGGTAGATAGATTCTAAGCTGGTTATCCCATGATTAAGCAGTGGATATTTGCAATTACAGTTTAATAATAGTTTAATGACTTTTCCACCAGGAATTTTTCCAAACCATTTTAAATGCAGCTACACAAATAGCTTTCACCACATCCTCTGGCAACAAATTCCAGAGCTTTATTATGCTTTGAGTAAAATAATATTTTCTCTTATTAGTTGTAAATGTATTAATCAGTTGTTTACACTTTCAAAAAGTACAAAGGCCAGGGGACACACAATGAAGTTACTAGGTAATTTTTATCTGTTCAATTCTACACATTGGGGTAGATTTTCAAAGGGGTATGTGCGTAAGATACGCGCGTACCCCCCCAAAACCTACCCCAAACCCCCCCTGCGCATGCCAAGCCTATTTTGCATAGGCTCAGCGGTGCGCGCAAGCCCCGAGATGCGCGTAAGTCCCGGGGCTTGCATGGAGGGGCGTGTTGGGGGGTGTGCCGGGAGTGACGCGGCATTTTTGGGGCGTGTCAGGAGTGACGCGGTGTTTCGGGGCATGTCCGGGGGCGTGGTTCCGGCCCGGAGGCGTTCCAGGGGTGTGACAGCGGCCCCGGAACGCCTCCGGAAATCCCTCGATTTCGGAGCGGCCTCGGAGGGAATGGAGGCAGGCTGCGCAGCTCGGCGTGCGCAGGCTGCCGATTTTGGGCAGCCTTGCGCGTGCTGACCCCGGATTTTAATGGATACGCGTGGCTGCGCGCGTGTCTATTGAAATCCCGCTTACTCTTGTTCGCGCCTGGTGCGCGAACAAAAGTACGCGTGTGCGCAGATTTATAAAATCTGCCCTATTATTTTATAAGCCTCTATCATATCTCCCCTCAGCCGTCTCTTCTCCAAGCTGAAGATTCCTAGCCTCTTTAGCCTTTCCTCATAGGGGAATCCTTCCATTCCCTTTATTAGTTTGGACACCCTTCCCTGTACCTAACAATTATTCCTGCATTTATTGGTTCTAAAGAGAGAAGTAAGTTCCCTTTAGCACTCTTTGAGTAGGAACTGAACACTGACTTCTCTAGTGCAGTGCCTATTGCTCTAACCACTAGGCTACTACTACACTCCGAAGTTCACTTTGTACAGGATTTGCAGCTCTTGTCAACCATGAAAGATTTTATTCTGTGTTACCCAGGATCCATGTGTGTATGCAAATCAAAATGATTTCTCACATACAAAGCAAGAATCATGTCTCTAGAACAGCAAGACTTTCAGCAGTGTTTCCAGCACTGGGAGCCTAGCTTAGGGAAGACCATAGTTACCTCAAAGGTAGGTGCCTCAGTTTAAAATTCCTAAAGTTAAAGTTAGACACCTGTATTGAGCTCAGATTAAGGTGCCTTAATTCACCTGAATATTTTTATTTATTTTGCTTGAGGTGATTTACAAAACTAAAACATCATAGTTAAAAAAAAAAAAAAGCAACCACATTTAAATAATCAATATCTCAATGCATTGTAAACATTTATTTATTTATTTATTTATTTATTTATTTGTTTATTTATTTTATATGCCGACATTTGATCTGACATATCATTTTACAGAAAACGTAAATGGTGCTGGAAACATAAATGTTTTCCTATTGTTTCATACATTAAAACTTAGAATTAAACTTTAGCTGAACAAAGATTAACTTTAGCTGAACAAAACATGTTAAAAATAAATTAAAATGTGTTGGTGGGAACTTAAATGAAATTAACATAGGCTAAGGACACTTGTCATTGTAGGATTTATCATATAGTTTCAGTAGGGAGTCAAAATAGATTTTTTACAGGTAAGCAGTATATTCTTTCTCAGTGTTTGAGATTGATGGGAGGTTTTGATCAGCGTCATGTTATTGATGCAAAGGCTTTTTGGAAGAGCCATGTCTTTAGGCTTTTATTGAAAGTTTGGGTCGTTGGTTCTGTTCTTAGCTCTGTTGGTAGCTTGTTCCATAGGGAGGGACCTGCCGGGGATAGATCACGTCCCCTTTCTGTCATAAGGTGTGCTACTTTTGGAGAGGGGCTTGGAAGAAGTCCAGTATTTGTGGAGGGGAGGTTCCTTTGAGGTGTGTGAAAATGAAATGCAGTATTCATCCAGTCAATTTTATCATTGTGAAGTGTTTTGTGTATGAGGGTTAGGGCTTTGTGTTGGATTCTGTATGGAATAGGTAGCCAGTGTAGCTCTTTAAGGATTGGTGTGATCCGATCTTTTGCTGTTTGTGAGTGTTCTGGTGGCAGCATTCTGTAATAGCTGGATTGGTCTTAGGGTGGCTGCCGGGAAGCCCATTAGTCGGGTGGTTCAGTAGTTGAGTTTTGAGAAAAGTAGTGCCTGCAGTACTGTTCGATAGTCTTGGGTGTATAGAAGTGGTTTAAGTTTTCTTAAGACCTGGAGCTTATAGTATCCGTCTTTTATCATGGTGTTAATGTGTTTTTTAAGGTTTAGTTCACTATCTAGAATGATGCCTAGATCTTTTACTATGGAGATGATTTGGTTTTTTAATTGGCATAATTTGAAGTTGGGGTCAGGTGATGGGGAGAGTTTGTTGGATATGTATAGGATTTCTGTTTTATTGTGGTTGAGAGAGAGGGACATTTGTGATAGTAGGTGCCTTATTGCTGATAGATAAGTATCCCACAGTTTTAGTGTATTCTCAAGGAAGTCTTTTAGGGGGAGCAGATTTTGAACGTCATCTGCATATGCATAGTAGGATAATCCTAATCCATTTAGAAGTTTGCATAGGGATATCATGTACATGTTGAAAAGGGTAAATGATAGAGATGAGCCTTGTGGGAATCCGTGTAGGAGGGGAATCTGTTTGGATTCTGCCGAGTTTAGTCTTACTTTGTACGATCTGTTAGATAGGTATGAGTTAAACCAGTTGATCGTGAAGGCCAATTTCCCTTAGTCTGTTTAGTAGTATTTCGTGGTTGACGGTGTCGAATGCTGCGGAGATATCAAGTAAAATAAGTAGAT
This sequence comes from Rhinatrema bivittatum, assembly GCF_901001135.1. NCBI lineage: Eukaryota > Metazoa > Chordata > Amphibia > Gymnophiona > Rhinatrematidae > Rhinatrema > Rhinatrema bivittatum. The sequence goes on from NC_042617.1 coordinate 430,761,805, forward strand.
AGGAGTAACCACTGTCTAGTCCTCTGAGAATTGTGTCAGTGAGGGAGAGTAGTAGAGTTTCTGTGCTAAAGAATTGCCTGAATCCGTGTTGAGCTGGGAATAAAATATTATGGGGCCAATTTTAAATGTCACGCGTGCGGGGTACATTTGTGCACGCTACCCAGCACGCACAAATGTACACCTGATTTTATAACATGCACACGCTGCCGCGCGCATGTTATAAAATCCAGGGTCGGCACATGCAAGGGGGTGCACACTTGTGCACCTTGCACGCGCCGAGCCCAAGGGGAGCCCCGATGGCTTTCCCCGGTCCTTCCAAGGCTGATCCGAAATTGGAGCGACATTGGAGGGAACTTTTTTTTGGCCCCCCCCCACCTTCCCCCACCTTCCCCTCCCTTCCCCTATCTAACCCACCCCCAGCCCTAAGTAAATCCCCCCTACTTTTGTTTAATGAGTTATGCCTGCAAGAGGCAGGTGTAACTTGCGTGCGCCGGCCAGCTGCCGGCGCACCATCCCCCGGCACAGGCCACTGTGCCAGAGAACTCGGGACCGCCCCCAGACCGCCGCCCCACCCCCAGCCCCGCCCCCGGCCCGCCCTTTTTTCGAAGCCCCAGGACATATGCGCATCCCGGGTCTTGTGCGCACCACCAAGCCTATGCAAAATAGGCTCAGCGCGCACAGGGGTAGGTTTTCAGGGGTTACGCGCATATCTTACGTGCGTAACCCTTTGAAAATCTACCCCCATGGGTTTCCAGGTGCTTGGATAGTTGTTGGTTAACAATTTATTCAAAGATCTTGGCTATGAAGGGAAGGTTAGAAATGGGCCTGAAATTTGCTGGATCGGATTCATCAAGTTGTGGTTTTTTAAGGATTGGCTTGATGATGGCACATTATAGGTTGTCTGGGAAAATACCTTGTTCAAGTGATAAGTTGACTATGTCGGCTATGGGTTTGGCAATGATGTTAGGGACTTGTTTTAGGATTTTTATAGGGATGGGATCGAGGGGATGTGCGGCAGGAAAGATTTTTCGTATGATTGCCTCGATTTCGGTTGATGCAACATTTTCAAATTGTGTCCATCTGATGTCTGGTGTATTTGATAATTTTGTGGTTTCGTCATTCATTTTGAGTTTTTTTGTGATTAGATTTGAAATTTTGTTGCTGAAGAATTGGGCGAGTTCATCTCAGGTTTTTGTTTGATTGGCATTTCTGGGAGAATTTTGGATTGGTTGTGAAAGATCATTGACGTATGCAAATAGTGTTCTGGGATTGAATTGATAGTTATGTACTTTCTTTGCGTAGATTTCTCACTTGGCTTTTTCGGTGTCTGTTCTGTATATATATAGAATGGTTCTGAACCTGTCTTTTAGATAGGGGGTTGCGTTTCTACTCCATTTTTTTTCAGCCTGTCTTAATATGCATTTGATATTTTTTAATTCGGAGGTATACCATGGGGCTTTATATTTGGTGTCTGGCGTAATTTCTTTCTTGATAAGTGGGCATTTGATCCTTGTGACTTCTGAGTTGATGGTGATCCAGGAGTTTACGACAAAGTTTGTGTCGTTCTTGGTTAAGGATTTCAGGGTGTCTGGTAAGATTTCAATTAAGTCTTCGCTGGTGCATGGTCTGTTGAATTCAATGATTTTTTTAATATTATTTGGTTCTGTGAGGGGGTTTTCCAGGTGTAACTTGGCTTGCATTAATTTGTGGTCTGACCATGGAATTGTGGAAACTGTAGATAGGTCATTGTTTGAAATTTTTTTTATTAATAAATATTAGGTCGAGGGTGTGTCCTGACCTCTGGGTGGAGGTGTTTATTAGTTGTTTGAATCCGATTGCAGTCATGATGTCCAGTAGGAGTTCACAGGTGGTTGAAAGAGGTATTTTATCCATGTGTAGGTTGAAATCGTCCAGGATAATTGCACGGATATCCATGTTGAGGTTGTTTGTAATGGTTTCAATTAGTGGGGATAAGTTGTGTTCAAGGAGTCTAGGTGGTGCATAGAGAAGAATAGGGATGTGAATCGTTTTAGGACGATTAAAATTATCGTCCGATAATTTTAATATCGTCTTAAACCGTTATGGAACACAATACAATACAGATTCTAACGATTTATCGTTATAAATCGTTAGAATCGTGAGCCGGCACACTAAAACCCCCTAAAACCCACCCCCGACCCTTTAAATTAAATCCCCCACCCTCCCGAACCCCCCCCCAAATAACTTAAATAACCTGCGGGTCCAGCGGCGGTCCGGAATGGCAGCGGTCCGGAACGGGCTCCTGCTCTGAATCTTGTCGTCTTCAGCCGGCGCCATTTTCCAAAATGGCGCCGAAAAATGGCGGCGGCCATAGACGAAAAAGATTGGACGGCAGGAGGTCCTTCCGGACCCCCGCTGGACTTTTGGCAAGTCTCGTGGGGGTCAGGAGGCCCCCCACAAGCTGGCCAAAAGTTCCTGGAGGTCCAGCGGGGGTCAGGGAGCGATTTCCCGCCGCGAATCGTTTTCGTACGGAAAATGGCGCCGGCAGGAGATCGACTGCAGGAGGTCGTTCAGCGAGGGTTCCGGCGCCTCGCTGAACGACCTACTGCAGTCGATCTCCTGCCGGCGCCATTTTCCGTACGAAAACGATTTGCGGCGGGAAATCGCTCCCTGACCCCCGCTGGACCTCCAGGAACTTTTGGCCAGCTTGTGGGGGGCCTCCTGACCCCCACGAGACTTGCCAAAAGTCCAGCGGGGGTCCGGAAGGACCTCCTGCCGTCCAATCTTTTTCGTCTATGGCCGCCGCCATTTTTCGGCGCCATTTTGGAAAATGGCGCCGGCTGAAGACGACAAGATTCAGAGCAGGAGCCCGTTCCGGACCGCTGCCGTTCCGGACCGCCGCTGGACCCGCAGGTATTTAAGTTATTTGGGGGGGGGTTCGGGAGGGTGGGGGATTTAATTTAAAGGGTCGGGGGTGGGTTTTAGGGGGTTTTAATGTGCCGGTTTTTCGATTTTTCGATTTTTCGATTTTTAACGATTTTTAACGATTTTTTCACGATATTTTACCCCCCCAAACGGCAACAATACGATTCCCTCCCCCTCCCAGCCGAAATTGATCGTTAAGACGATCGAGGACACGATTCACATCCCTAGAGAAGAATGATTTGTAGGTTTTATGATTTGAAAAGACCTATTTCGAAAGGGGGTGGAAGACTAGTAGGGTGGCATTTGAATTTGAGTTTCTTTAATGCCAAGAATAATAAACCGCCTCCTTTTCTTTTTGGCCTGGGTACAGAAAAAATGTTGTAGATTTTTTTGGGTAGTTGGTTGATTAGGGCTATGTCAGAGCTTTTGAGCCATGATTCAGTGACACAAAATAGATCTGGGCAATTATCTAGCAGGAGGTAGTGGATTATTGGTATCTTTTTTGTCACGGATTGTGCATTGAGCAAGGTCAAGGTTAGGACAGTGAGGGCTGTAAAATGTGCATTGGTATTGATTGGGATTGTGGTGAGTGATCGTGGTCTGTTAGGGGTATTTGTTTTTCTTTGTATACTATTCCTGTCATGGGGTAGGGTTGAGATTTTGTTTACCAGTTCCATGTTGGGGTTTCTATATTGACAACAATTTGCGACTGAAGATAGTTGAGATAGAGTGGGATACTTACAAATTATGTTGTTATTTAAGATCCTAGTTATTGCGGAAGGAGGTGGATGTTAGTAACATGTACAGTGCATCCATATAACCCTATTTTATATATTTCAATAAGTTTGTACAGCCAAAATTCCACCTCTTCCACCCTAAAACACTCCTTGGGCACCTATATTGAGGAGTGCAGTATGCTTTAAATATCAGATTATGTATATTGATTATTTTAGTAGGCTTATGTAATTTTAATTTTACCATATTGATCTTAATTTATATATATTATCTTGTAAGGCAGTAGTCTTATGTTTGATTTTATTTTATGGAGGCTATAACAATTATTAATCTTGATATTATATTGTATTAAGTTATTGATTGAATTGATCTTAATATTGCTTTTAATTTAAAGATATTTAAGATATATACGATTATTTATTACAGATCAATATTTTTATTCAAATTTTTTATGCCCGATGTTTAATTTGATTATTTTATTATATTGTTGTATTGTGCCTTGAATATTGCTTGGTAAGACACACTAATAATATAATCCTATACTAATAATAAATAATAGTTTCAATGTTTTCATTTTGGTAAGATTCTGTGGGCTTCTAGTGTCAATGCTTATTAAATCTGAACAGTGAGGAGCTTGGACAAATATTTCATTTTATAATTAAAGAGAATCATTACATAGCATGAAAATAAAAATACGAAAAGCAAGCACTCTTACAAGCGATATATGAATTATACTCAATTCTTATAATTTTTCTTCATTAAACATTAGAAATGATCAATATATTATTGTGCTGCTTTAAAATTGCCACAGTCTACTTTGTTCACTTTGAGAAATACATGACTGAAGGAAAGCTACTTTAGTTAGCAATTTCAAAAATGTTAGCTCTAGATTGTAAGAAAACATATCTTGCAGAATTGTAATCTATCTTGGTTTAAATTGCTTCTGGTGGCCGTACAAACTCCCTTGACCTCTACTAAGCTAGCTTATGATAGAGGTAGATGCCAGAAAGATAGACTGAAAATCTAAAAATGGAAAATAACAAACAAAAAATAAATACCAATTAAGAATACTACTAAATGAATTATATTATGTATTTGTGTAATAAGTACAATTCAATAGAAAGCAAACTATTTTATATATGAATATATACATACTGCATAATACATTACTATCCAATCAGATTTTAAAGTCAAATAATTCCCCTCCCAAAACAAAATCCCTAGAGAGTTATAAAATTAAATATTAACCTGCTAGAACATAAAAAATAATTATTAAAAAAAACAAAACAAAACAACATATACTTTGTAATTTTTATTACATTTCACCATGATTTACTTTACATAGGCATAAATCAACAAGTTACATAGCACCTGATTAAGCCAGTTCCCTTTTCCTATAAAGAAGGGGACAAGAGGACAAGAAGACTCCCAGAAGCCTAAACTAGCAGAATTGACCTTATGGCATCTTTAGGAGATCCTTCAAGTCTTTTCCCTATGAGACTGCATCACCATCTCTTTTCAATATTGTAGTACACAGCTTGTGGTTTACATAAAATATATGCTATTATTATTTATTTTCTAGGGATGTGCATTCATTTTGAAAGAATATGAAAAATATAACGAATGGGACCATTCTCAGTTTGTATGAAAACATGCCTCAGATAAAAATACATGAACAAAAATAAAAAAGGGCCTCTGGAAGGACTGGGCCTCAGTCCAGTCACATTGCTGAGACCCACACCTGGGCCTATACCTAGGTCTGACTCCAGGGCCTGGCTGAGGCTGGGTTTGGTCATTCAGGCTCAGGATTGGGCATAGGCCTAGGCCCAGCCCCAGGGCCCAGCAGCCAAGGCCCAGGCCTTGACCTGAGTCCCTTCACCAAAGCCTGAGCCTGACACTAGGTCTTGACCCAATGCTGGGGCTTAGCTAGAGGCTGGGTCTTGGTCACCAAGGCATAGGCCTGGGTTTACCAGAGATTTCAAAAATAGAACAAAAGGTATCGCCTAATCAACAACAATAATGCTCTTCACCAACAGACAAATATTATATGTAATGGAACCGCATCAGAAAGCCTTAGACGACGTGCTTAGTGATGAGCTAAGCCGTCCGATCTTTTCAATCATTTGCGGCCCGAGAGGAATTTTTTTGAAAATACACCAACCGGTGCTGAAAGTGTCTATAGTTATTTGTCTATGCCCATCAAATATTCCTTATAATAGTTGAAAATGTTGTTTTGTCTCCAAGGTCTTAAAATCATAACAAATGACTTGACAGCGGCTGTGTTTCACAACCCCTAGGCTGCTTCATCAGGAGCCAATGTCACAAAGCCCGGCCTTATTTCACAACCCCTAGGCTGCTTCATCAGGAGCCAATGTCACAAAGCCCAGCATTGTGAGAAACTGATGGAGACTCATCGTTCCGTTCTGAAAATACCTTTTGTTGTGACATTGGCTCCTGATGAAGCAGCCTAGGGGTTGTGAAACACGGCCGCTGTCGAGTCATTTGTTATGATTTTAAGACCTTGGAGACAAAAACAACATTTTCAACTATTATAAGGAATATCTGATGGGCATAGACAAATAACTATAGACACTTTCAGCACCGGTTGGTGTATTTTCTAAAAAATCCCTCTCGGGCCGCAAGTGATTGAAAAGACCGGACGGCCTAGCTCATCACTAAGCACGTCGTCTAAGGCTTGCTGATGCGGTTCCGTTACATATAATATTTGTTATCTGTTGGTGAAGAGCATTATTGTTGTTGATTAGGCGATATCTTTTGTTCTATTTTTGACTTTTTAAGATATAGGTTTGCAGTGTGGTTCTTTGTTTGTATTTATTTTACCAGAGATTTGCTAGGCTGGGTCTTATTGCAAGGCCCAGTCCTGGGCCGTCATGGATTTGGAAGAGTGGACCCTGGGACCACTGACTGACAGAGCTAAGGCATGGTACAAGAATGTGAGGCAGAGATGTGTTCATGTAGACAAGGTTGAGGCAGACGGAGTCTTTTCAGAAGCAATTGATAAGCAAGGCTGGCAGAAGATGAAAGCAAGGTCAAGAAGCAGGCCTGGTCTCAAATGGTAGCTGGACTCAGGAATAGCCAGATGCAGAGGAATGATGAATCTGAACCTGATCCTTTGCCACCTGCCCAAAATTGACCAAGTAATAAAGTTTATTTCTCACCACCTTGAAGTCGATGATTTCATTGATTTCAAATTCTGCATTAGGGCCACAACACACATAAGTGAGAAAAAGATTTTTCTTGGAGTATCTGTTTAAAACCGGTGGTTTATGTAGTGTGATGTAGAAGTAGTTAAGAATACAAAGTGTAAAGTCAGCTGTTTTTATGAGAAAATTGGAAGAGAGAAGATCTGCCTCTGTGGACAACTGGAAAGATATAAGTAGTTTAGTATGTCTGCCATACATGATGTAATTTGGAGAAGACCCAGAGGATTCACTGACTTAATTATTATAGCAAAACTTGGCCTATGGGAGCAGGTGCATCTCGTCACCCTGCCTGGCCAACACGTAGGCTATAAGGAAGTTCTCCAGAATCTGGTTAGCCCTATCCATTTTGCCATTAGATTAGGAATGATAGGCCAATGAGAAGACTAATGTCACGTCCAACTTTTATACGGAGGGCATGCCAAAATCTTGATGTAAATTGTACTCCTTGGTCTCTGATGATATGTTCAGCAATCCCATTTAACCAGAATATGTTAGAAGGAATGGTTGGAGAGGCTTAGAGCTGTAGGTAGAGTTGTGATAGAAACAGAATGGTCCATCTTGGATAACTGATTGCCAGCTACCCAGATAACAGTAGGGTAGATATTCAAAGCACATTCAACACTATTTAGCTGGATAAGTGGGACTACTGGCCGCTGAATATACACTTACATCCTTTATATGGTTAAAAGTTACATGCACAAAAAGTAGGCATGCACTGGGCGGTTCGGGGGCAGAGCGAGTATGCAGTGTAACATATGCAAGTTAACCATGTAACTTATACGGCTAACTACAGATATTCAGTGTTAGCTGGATACGTTTATGTCTAAATTTAGATGCCCTATAGAGCAGATCTAAACTTAGCCAGCAAGACATATTGATGAAATGTGCACATATACGGTATATTCAGCAGCTTTGCCGTGCCACTAAATATACATTGTAACTTAGCTAGATTAGTTCTAAGCAGCTAAGAGGGTCATTTATCAAAATGTGTTAGGGCATTATCGTGTGTGTTAGGGACCTAATGCCCATGATAACGGCGTAACGCATGAAATAAATACCGCATTGCAAAATGCGATTGCAAATTTAAAATTAGTAGCTGAGTGGGAAGAGTAAATGGAAATGAGGGCTGGTCAACATTGTGTGCAATAACATAATGCACACTATCGTGGGATTTAATGCCAGAAATAACTACCCCTATTTTCTGTCCATTATGCCTGCTATAGCTGTGTGTTACAGGATTTATCGCAAATCCCGAGAGAGAGAGAAAGAGCTCCTCTGTGGAGCCTCACTTGTATTTTAACTTTTTATACCATTATAAGAGGGGTCATTATGAACTCGGGGTGAGGCTTGTGGGTGGGGTGGGTTTTGGGGGGCAGTTTTACATGCACAGTCATATATACAACAGAACAGTTACCATCAGTGAAGATTTAATGTGATTTGGAGTGATGAAAGGTAAAAGAAAAGTAGATGTGTACAATGTTCTCTCTACCTAGATGGCGTTAAGTCTAGAGGAGTCCCAAAACTTAACAGAAAAGCAAAAAATACTGCTTTTCAGTAGTTCCTTCATCTTAATATCGTGGAGTTATTAAGTCATTACGTTGTGTAACATAAATAAATAAATAGATAGCTAGATAAATGTCTTGTCGGTGGCCAGGTAAGGAAAATGGATGCTCAATTTTACGAGCATCTGTTTTCCTAACCTATGTATGCACATCCACATTGCTGAGACTTTCAAGTCCAGCTTCACCCAATATTCCTAACCTGTGCACAGCCATGGGTTAGGAAAATGGACACTCATTACTTGAGCATCTGTTTCCCTAACCAGCACACAGGTACTTCTCCTGAATGCCTGATGCCATGGACATACTGGAGATGCACAATTTATCCCTAGCATGTATTTTTTAGCGTGGCGGATTATTTGCCTATTGCATCAAGCACCCAGGGGAGGTGATTGTGCACACATTTAAAAAACGTGCATCCAGTTTGGACATAAGTTTTAGTGTGTCTGTATTGCATCAGCCTGTCTGCAAAAAGATGCCCATATACCAAGCCATATCTACTGCAAAAGGGACAGGAGAAAGGGGAGGTCCGCAGTCAATTTGTTTGTGGAACTTTCCATGCTGTTTTCATCTATGACAAAACAGAGTTATATAGTGAGGTAAGGCAATGACTTTTTGTTCCACCCTAGAGACTGTAGGAAGTTTATGAGATGTTAAAAGTACATTGATAATCTGTGCCTAGAAAATTGGGCCTGGAATATTGAGTCAGGCTGGAACTGGAAGTCTCAGCAGTGTTAGAAACTGAAAATGGGCAAGAAGAATTAATAAAATGTGAGATTAGAGTACTGCAGAGCATGACTGGATACAGAAACCTAAACAGTGTTTGTGACAACAAATGATCCGGGAGAAGAGGCAATGTAGCCATGACAACTGGAAATGATTAGGGTTGAATACATTTATAAGGAAGAGTCTTAGGGACTGATTCACTAAGCTTTTTTTTTCCCCCACAAGACACAGGATCGGAGAAAAGCCCTATAAATCAGAGATTTATTAATGATAGTGAGTAGTGGAATATCAGTAATATTTTCAGATTTTATGATTCAAAACTTAAATAGCAAGCACACATAATATCAGTACCTAACAAGATATTTCAAATGTCTGTAATTAATCTTACACTGTTTATAATTATTGCAGTGGATTTCAATAACAGGACATCCACAGTATTCCTTGACATTTGGGGTTGATGATGTAAATGGCAATCTTTTAAACCTGGCTTAGAAAATAATTAAAAGCAGCATGACAAGTGAGTAAAAATCAATTGGAATAACTTAAAAGCAGACAGTAAATCTTAGTAGGCTTAAGTGATACAAGCAGGTAAAACATTTGGCAGTCCCTTCTTTTATAGATAGTATTGTTGTTGGGTTAAGATGAGCTGCTTCAGAGGAATTTCTCAACATATTCAAATGGTTAGAAAATATAACTACATTAAATTTTAGTAAAAATCATGGATAGGCATGTCTATTTTAATTTTTTACCTTCATTTTTAACACAAAACAGAGAAAGAACGTAATCAATAATAAGTTTTTGACAATTCTTTTTATATTTTGCAATGGCTGTGTGATTGTTCTATGGACCCCAGACTGTATCCTAGGTATGAAACAAAATCCCATTACATCCAGTTTGGTTCCCTCTCTTTCAAGTAGACTTTGTATTTTGATGTCCCTACCTTTAAGGCTTGCTCACCCTGAAATAACTAATACGTACAATCATAAAAAAGAATACAACTGTTGCAACAGCCCCTTCCCGGTGGCTTCACTCCGCCTACCTTTCTTTCTTTTCATCTCCTCTCGCTATGGATGGACGGCTGGCTGCCGCGGCATCTGCCTGCCCTCTCCGGCGTTCCTGGACCGGCTTGGGCGCTGCCTCCTGCCATGCTCCGCTGGTACCTTAGGGCGCACGCGCTACGCGTTCCTCACTCTTATTTCCTACTTGGCGTGAACCTCAGGGGCGTCCCCCTGTGATGATGTCACGCTGCCCGGATATTTAAAGCCTACGATGTTTGCTAGCCTTTGAGTTAGCAAGGGGAATTCTTATGGATAAGATTCGCTCTCCGTACCCAACTACTCTACCTCTCCAATCTTCCATTGGACTCTTAACGCTAACGGGGTACCCACTCCTCGGGGGCCTCACTTGCTTGTCAGGTCGCTATCAGGAAACCGGTACTCGTTCCTCGAGGTCCTATGTTCCCTGACTCGCTGCCTGCTCCTACCTTCTCTTCTGCCTGGAAGGATTTGCTATCTTCAACACCAGTGAGTACTACCATCTTCACCTCAGAGCTGTTCCCTGGAACCAGGTACTCACTCCTCGAGGGCCTGCCTCCGTTCCAGCCCTAGTGCCATCTCCTACATGGAACCGCTGTGTGAGTACATTACCTTCAAGTCTCTCAGCTCTCAGGGATCAGGTACTCGCTCCTCAAGGGCCTGCTCTCCCTATCCTGGGGTTCTCCATACTGGGGCTTTGTGCTTATTCCACTGTACTCATTATTCTCAGTTCTTTCCACTACAGCACTGCTACCGGAGGAGTCGCTGTTCCAGCGCCTGAGGGATACTAGCCCAGCTGGGCTACTTCTGCTGCTCACTACTGCCACCTCTGGTGGCTTCACCACATTGTCTAATAAAAGATCAATCTCTGTGTTTATGTGTCCTAAGCTGAGCCTGACCTGTGGCCCCTCATGGGACTTCCCCCCGTGGGCGTGGTCAGCTGCCACAGTGTCCAAGGGTCCACCCAAACCTCACTAATTATAACAACAGCTTCCCCCTTATCCCCAATAATCAGGTCACATTTAAGAAAAAAAAGACAACATCTCTGCAGACCTATTTTATCTTCACTGACATGGTTCCAGTCCTGTTGCTAAAGATGTCTTGGTTTGACTTCAAACAAATGAATACTACATCTTCTATGGTTTTCTACTAACGATTAATAGCTGGTTTAGTTCTTGGTAACTTCTACTTCTGCTCTTGGCTTAGATTATTTATATCTGTCCCCCTCTATAATTGTTACCACCTGTTTATGGGAGGTATGGAGCCCTGACCTACCTAGGGTTGCCAACTGGCTCCAGATTTTCAGGACAGGTTGATCCAGTCCTGATTTTTAATCACCTGCATGCAGGTATTTATAGTCTTGCTTTTTTTAGGGAATGCAGTAGGAAAATCAAAATAAATTCCAGAATGCAATAAGGTAAAATCAGGTCTGGATCAACCGGTCTTGAAAATCTGGAGCCAATTAGCATCCCTAGACCTACCCTCTGCTTATCAGTTGCCCAGTCATGAGCTATATGTGCTTCCTTAGTTGAGCAGAAGAGGCAGTAGGCTGTTTGTGTGTGCCCCTGAAAGGTGGTGCTGAAGACAGAGATCTGGCAGAAGCGGTGGACATTAAAAGCCTTATGTGTGCAAAAATGGCTACATATGTGTGTAAGTGGGGCCACATAGGAGCTACACGAAGTTTAAAATAGCCAGGAAGTACATGTGCCCTGAAAATTAGGTGTAAAAGAGGCAGAGCATTCCAGAGGTGTGGCCAGCACTGACATGTGTAACACCTAATTTTCCTCAGCCATGGCACATAACTTTGCTACAGCTCCTTGGGGGGAGAGAGAGAGAACCTCTTTATAAGGATAAGCCTGACACTCATGTAGACCATTGTATGGAAGACACTTTGATTTGGGGAGAGTTTTTGGGAGGTGGGTTGGGGTTTGGGGTTGGTGTTTCAGAAACATTCAGAGGTACTCCTTGTAAAATTGACATCATTAAAGAATTTTAGACCTTATAAATTAGCCACAAAATAAATGTGGTAAAAGCACCCATATACTTTATAATTAAGCAGGTTACTCAAAATAACCCCTTTAATCTTCTGTCATATAAATATATTATTTATAAAATAAAATAATATTTGCCTTCATAAATTCATTGCTTGGTTTCTAACAATTTTTAGTTACTAACATTTTAATTTAAAAATGTATTAGAGATGTGTCTCAGAATCATGATCTCAGATTATGCTCTCAACCCCCAACTTTAATGGAGTTTATATCCTAGATAGTGAAGGGTAGCCCTGGCACATAAACAAGATAGTCAAGCAGTGCTGTAGAAGACATTTGAAACAAACTCCCAGCAAAGACGTTAGCAGTGAGAGGAGAGTGGATCCTCTATACAGAAACAAGAAAGTCCCTGGGTTGGAGTTTCATGATGTAAGAGAATCAGAACCTAAACCCATCCTATTCTGTATATAGCTGGGTGGCTGGTGGGCATGAAGATCACTTGGTAACTTGCCTGCCTCGAGCAAAGGTAGTTGATGTCACGTATCACCTACATAGGATTTTAGAGAGTTCTGGAAAGGATCTAGCTGTCAAGGGTACATGTGGCAACCAATGATATCGATGTGCAGGAGGGAGATTCTGGAGGCTAAATATAGGATTTTAGGCAGGAAATTGAAATCCAGAAACTCCAAGGTTGCATTCACAGAAATGCTCACTGTTCCACATGCAGGACCTCCAAGTTCCAGAGTCTCAATTAGTTAGATGACATGATGGTACAGAGAAGAGAGCTTTAGATTTATTAAGAAGTGTGGAATATTCTATGTAAGGGAGAGCCTATTCCATCATGATGGGCAACACTTTAAACAGGGTGAAACCCGGATGCTGATGCAAAATTTAAAAAGGGGAAAACCAATAGTCACTTAGAAGTACATGATTCAGAGGGAGTTATTTCACAAGGATACTGGCAAAATGGGAAAGTTATATCATCCTAACAGAGATGCTGGGGTAAAGATTGAAATAAACCAGATGGATTTAAATAAAGATCACATAGATATGAAAGACTCCAAACTATCTGTATTACTCCAAACTACCTGTACCATCTGCTAAGACAGATTGTGAATACAAATAAAAATGGAAATTCTAATTAAAAACATAATTTAAAATGTCTGTATGTGAATTCCAGAAGTCTTAAAAATAGGATTGCAGAGTTAGAATGTATAACACTAAATGAAAATGTGGACATGTTAGGCAATTGAATGTGACAAGGTGGTGGCCAGGACCAGTTGAATGCTGAGCTATATAGATAGAGACATAATAAGCAGGAAAATGGAGGTCATAATGTCCCTGTACAGGTCTTTGGTGAGGCCTCACCTGGAGTATTATGTTCAGTTCTAGAGACTTTATCTCAAAAAGGATAAAGACAGAATGGATGCAATCCATCAAAACAGGGTGGGGGTCTGCACTGAAGACTTATGAGAGGAGGCTGGAAAACCTAAATATGTATACCTGGAGGAGAGGAGGGACAGGGGAGATGTGATACAGACTTTCAAATTCCTAATAAGAATTAATGATGCACAATCAAGCCTTTTCCAATGGAAAGGAAGATGGAGAACTAAGTATCATTATATGAAACTCCAAGAGGGTAGATTCAGGAGCAGCAGTAGGAAGTATTTCTTCACAGAAAGATTAATGAGAGTAGTATTCCCTCCAAGAACAGGAGAGAAGATAAGAACAATAATGGAATTCAAAAGGGTATGGGATAAACACAGAATATCCCTAGTGGCTAGGTGATGGAAATAAAGACATGGAGCAACTGCAAACTGTAGGTATAACATTTCTGCATGGGTGTACCTGCATGGAGCAGCATATTCTACTCTGAGCAGAAGGCATGGGGGTAACCTGCACAGAGCAAAAGTTACTAACTTAAGCAAATTGCAGAATGGGTGGACCATTTAGGTCATTATCCTCCATCATTTACTATATTACTATGTTAGGCATCTCAAAAACCTAATGGAAAGAGGATAACCAATGGGACACTATGAGATCAGGGTACAAATTATATTAACATGACAGGAAAGATCAAATTGGTAGAGGTTTGGCATTATATGTTAAATATTGTTATGTAGGTGGACCCTGGATCTGAGACGAGGTTGTTACTACCTGCAGGAAGGAGGCCATGCAGGTTCTCGTTGTTGGTAGGCGGAGCTGGCCAATGTGGAGACCCAACATGACCTTTACCAATACCAGCCCTCGTTCCCCGCAGGTTGAGCCCTTGGGTACCAGGGTCGTCTGGATTTAGGAGCTGGTCTCCAGAGAAGAACCACTCTACAAGGCAGCAAGCAAATGGAGTCCAGAATGAACCATAAGTCAGGACAGGTGGCAATCCAGCGAAGTCCAAGACTGTACCAGGAGTCGGGGCAGGCAGAAATCCAACGGAGTCTAGAACATACCAGGGTCAGGGCAGGTGGCCACACAAAACAAAAATATAGAAACTTAACCTAGGTCAAGGTAGGCAGCAATCCAACAGAGTCCAAGATGTACAAGAAGTCAGCAGGCGGAGATCCAACAAAGTCCAGGAACGTACCAGGAGTCAGGGCAGTCCAAACGAAGTCCAGAGCAATCCAAGCCAAGACCATAGAAGCAATCCAGGGGGAGACAGCCTCAGACAACTAGCTACCCGCCAGAGGACAACCTGTTGCTGAGGCAAGCCACTGCAGGCAGGAGCAGGCTTAAATAGGCAGAGGTACAGATGTCATCAGAAGGGGCTGTGGGAACTTTCCCGCTGTGGTCCCTTTGAGAGGCGGGCAGGTGTACTTAGGAAGTCACCAGTGAGGTTGGGTGTCAGTGCAGCGGCTCCAAGCCACAGAGAAATTCATTGCTGACTGTGGTTCTCTACTGCTGCAAGAGAGGTTGGATGAGGGCCGGGGTCATGCCGGGTGAGTGCGACTGGCCACAGAATGCAGCGGCCGGTGAGCGCAAAACATATGGCGTAAAGCAAGGCTTTGCAAACATGTCCTGAGCACCCCACACATGACTGGATTTTCAGGATTTCAACATTGACTATGTTTGAGATAAATTTGCATACATTGAAACCACAGTATATGCAAATTTATGCCATGCATATTTATTGAGGATATCCTGAAAACACAACTGGCTGTGAGGTCCCCAGGACAGATTTGGGAAGCCCTGGTATAGAGTCAAGCAGGAAAATGTTCTGCAGGATTCAAATTTATTTGAATCCTGCAGGATTCAAATTTATTTCCTGCCTTATCTTCTTTCCAGCTTATTGCAAGCTTCCAAGTTCTCCTTCCCTGTTGATTTTAACTTTGACTTATTCCTACCTATTGTTTTCTTTCGTTTACTTGAATTGTTACTCCAGTTATACCCTTGTTAAATGTAAACCAATCCGATATGGTTATTTACTATGAAGGTCGGTATAAAAAACTGTTAAATAAAAATAAAAAAAAAATTGTATTCTGGAATCCTTATAGATACAAATTCCAACTATGATAGGAAAGAGTACAGTGATGGGGGTATATCATGACCTGCTTGGCTAGGATGAGGTACTGGATTGTAAAATGCTAACAGAATTAGCCTGGCTAAAAAATATGGCAAATGTGGCAACACAACAATAATGAAAGATTTGAAGTACCCCAACATTGAATGGTAAATGCTACATCAGGGTATGCAAGGTATGTAAAGTTCCTAGAAGCTATAAAATGACTGCTTCATGAAGCAACTTGTCATGGAAACAATGTGGGAGGAGGGGGAACTACTTTAGATCTAATTCACAGTAGAACACAGGACCTGTGCAAAAGTAAATGTGGTTGATCCACTTGGCATTCGCGATCACAATGCAATTAAAAGAACATAATCACTGGAGGGCAGACACTAAGTAAAACTACTGCAGCAGTATTTTACTTTAAAAGGAGAGACTATGATAAAATGAGGAAACTAGTTAGAAAAAAAAAAATAAAAGGAGCAGTGGCCAGGCCAAGATTAGATATTTTCATGAGGTGCGAACATTGTTTAAAAATACTGTCTTCAAAGCCCAGATAAAATATAGTTCATGCATTAAAAATGATTGAAAGAAGACCAAATGATTAACAGACTTTGTCAGCTTGGTTTAATGGGGAGGTGAAAGAGACAATTAAAGTGAAAAAGGCAGCTTTAGAAAAATGATACGGACCCTAATGAAGAAAATAGGGAAGAGCATAAGTGCTGGCAAATTAGATGTAAAACAGTAATAAGGCAGAGCAAAAAAGAATTTGAAAAGAAGTTTGCCATAGTGGTAAAAACTAGTAATAAAGACTATTTGAAGTATGTTTGAAGATAAAAGCCCATGAGGAAGTCAGTTGGACCTTTAGATGACCAAGGGGTAAGAGAGATGCTTAGGAAGCATAAGAAAACAGCAGAAAAACTAAAATGCTAAAATGTTAAAGGGTAACCAATATAATATGGATTCTTAAAAAGGAAATTAGAACATAAGAACATAAGAAATTGCCATACTGGGTCAGACTGAGGGTCCATCAATCCCAGCATCCTGTTTCCAACAGTGTCCAATCCAAGTACCTGCCAAGTACTCAAACAGTAAATTAATCCCATGCTACTAATGCCAGTAATAAGTGGTGGCTATTCCCTAAATCAACTTGATTAATAGCAGTTTTTGGACTTCTCCAGGAACTTGTCCAAATCTTTCATTAAAACCAGCTATACCAATTGCCTTAATCACATCCTCTTGCAATGAATTCCAGAGCTTAATTGTGTGTTGAGTGAAAAATAATTTTCTCTGATTTGTTTTAAATGTGCTACTTGCTAAATTTATTACAGAACAGTGAACCTAACATTGGTGCCTGGCAAAACAGTATAAACTATGCTTAAAAGCAAAATTGCTGCTCATATATACAGACATGGTTTAATGGACAAGAATCAACATTGTTTTAGCAATTTATTAGATCAAGGGTAGGCAACTCTGGTCCTAGAGTGCCACAGACAGATCTGTTTTTCAGAATATCCACAATTAATCTGAATGAGATATTTTGCATACAATGGAGGCAATGCATGTAAATATACCTTACCTTATACATATTTATTTTGAATATCTTGAAAATCAGGCCTCTCTGTGGCATACCAGGACCAACGTACCTACCCCTGTCTTAGATCTTTGAGGGTGTAAATAAACATAGAAAAAGGTGATATAGTGTAATTGAATGTTCAGAAGGCATTTGATAAAGTCCATCATGAAAGACTGCAAGAAATTAAAAAGCCATAGGATAGGAGGCAATGCTCTATTGTGAATTGGTAACTGGTTAAAAGACAGGAAACAGAGAGGAGAATGAAATGATCAGTTTTCTAAATGGTGAAAGTTTAATAGTGGAGTCTACCTGGGGCCTGTACTGAGACATGTGCTGTTAAACAATTTCATTAATGATCTGGAAAATGGATTCATGAGTGAGGTGTTTCAATTTGCAGATGATATACATGTATCCCTTCTTTTATAGGTTGAATAAAGAGGACACACAGTTCCCAGCTCTTCCAAGTCCCAGATCTCTAATTCTTTCTGCTATCTCACAACAAGGACAACCACTAGGATGCTGGAGTTCCACCGGCGGGGCCCTTGGTGCAGTGGGGGAAGGGGAATTCAAAATTCAGTTGATCACTCTCAAACATCTTTCAATCATAGTTTAGAGAGTACTCACATAAGGAAATGGTCTTAGTGAGTTGAATCCCTTGGAAAAACACAACCAGCAGTCCAATGCTCGTGTTCAAAAACTGCAAGTTTACTTCACCTTAAGAAACACAATCCATGCCAAAATGGAAAAAAAAATAATTAAAGTAAAATAAAAATAACAATTCCAAGGGCTACAGTTTCTTTATTCAGAGTGCTCCTCCTCTTAACTCTTCTCCTCTGATCTGAATCAATGTCCAATAAGCCCTCTCTCACAACCTAAACAGGAGTATAAAAATAGAAAAACCTTCTTTACTTCAAAACTGGGCATGAAAACATTATAAGCCAATAGTATCTGTCCCTACTGTTAACTGGTCACAGGGATAATGTAACTGGAAATCCAGCCCTTCCAGCAATGGTGTGCTGGCCCTCCTGTTGGGAACTGGTCATCACAAAAAAGCATAGTCTATCCACATAAAAATACTTCAGTTGGTGAGCTGTGAGCCCTACCATGAACTATACCTCCAAAATACCTTTCTTAGGTCCAAACACTCCTCTCCTCAGTCAAGATGGTCTCTCTTCAAGAGCTTGATCTGAGCATGATCACCCAGTATATAAAGGACAAGATTTATCCCAAAAAGGGAATGGCCAAAGATGAGAGAGGATTCAAATATGCAAAAATTCCCAAACAGCTGTAACAAGAGAAAAGTTTAGTGAGGGTTTGAAACCACTGTCACACACAATTATCCAAAGTTGTTAAAATGACCACAGATTGTGAGGAATTGCAGAAAGATCTTGAGAGGCTAGGAGGCTGGGCATCTAAATGGCAGAAGAAATATAATGTGGACAAGTGCAAAGTGAAGAGCATACAGGAAAATAATCCTGTCTATAGGAAAAAGACCTCAGAGTCCTTGTCTATAGTACTTTGAAATCCTTGGTTCAGTATGCAGTGGCAGTCAAGAAAGGAAATAGAATGTTAGGAATGGAGAGGAATATTTGGGGAGTAATGGAGAATAAAATGAAGGGTATATTGCTATAATACACATTGAAACTGAAATTTGAGATGGATGCTATTTTATTTTAGTATTTTGTAACTATATTTAGGAGGTATTGTATTGAAATATTTTTATCATGAAATGTTTTCAATTTTTTATTTTATTTATTGTATAAGCACATTGAAAGATACTGGATTTTATAGACTAGAAGAAACAAATTGAAACAAGTTGAAATAATCTCAGTGATAAAGGAAGCGTTCTATTCTTCTCTCTTAGCTATGAATACGTTTTTAGATGCACTGATCTTATTTTCATTGTTTGATTTTAAATACTGTTGTTTTTAATTTTTATTATTGTATTTGTATGTTTTGGTATGTGATTGTGCACTGTTCAGGTCAGCATTTATAGTGTGTATGATATATAAAATCTCACTCCGGGGTGATGCTGTTATTGATCTTGCTCCTTTTCTAGGCTAGAAAGGGCTCATGGTTCTTCAGCACTTGTCCTCTGAATCTGGGGGATGACCATCATCAAAAATAGATCAAGGGTTTACATCAGTCAAGTCTCAATAAAATAGAAGAAAATCTTAAGCAGTCTCAATCAAAAGGAGGCAAACCCTCACAGGCAGGGAGTGCACTGTTAGGAGTCTCCTCTGTAAATAAATACTGAGTATGGCTCACTCAAAACCAGGGGAAACATAAAATAGGTCCTCACTCCTTGGATGATAACTCCAACTGACCACTCCTAACCTACTCCTAATCCCCCCAAGTGGATTATGAGCAATCTTATGGGGAGGTGCTGCATAAGAATGGCATCTTTCTCTCAAAGGGGGTCATTTATCAAAGTGCTATATGTCGTTTTTGCATGCGAAAAACGCCTTTACCACAAGCGAAAACACCATAACGCATGGTGTGATGCAAATTAGTAAAAGGGGAGGAGTTTGGGGTGGGATTTGTGGTCAAGTGGGCTGGCTTCGTAATTTGCAAAGCCATATAGCACAGCTTTAACTATACCTTTTTCATTTGAGTTAAGCCATGCAATATGGCTTTATCGTGCTTTATTTTAAGTTGCTGGAGAGCCAGCCTAGCTATTATTGTTGAGAGAGAGCTTGATGTTACCCAGGTAGAGAGTACATCAAGTTAGGTTGAGAGAACATTGCACAAATCTCATCTTTGAGTGAGTTTCCTCACTCCGAAGGTTATCAAATCTTCACAAGAGTGCACTGTTCTGTTCATACGTCACACTCTGAATGTCAAAGTGGCCCCTAACCCCTACACTAATACCTAAACCTCACCTCGAGTAGCTAGGTGAGCCTCATATAGAGGTATAAATACCTACCTAGTATGAGGGCTTTATAGCTTCTCTCTCTCTCTCTCTCTCCTCTCTCTCTCTCTCTCTCTCTCTCTCTCTCTCTCTCTCTCTCTCTCTCTCTCCCTCTCTCCCTCCCCCCCCCCTCCAGTGGTTGTAGGTAGGAAATGCAACAATTATGGCACTTATTTGTGCTAATACCTATACAAAGCACTAAGATAGCACACTTTGTGATAAACAGCCTATTACCATAAAACATGCCCCTTTTCCTATTGCATGCAATATTTAGTGCATTTTGATAAATCCAGGCCTAAGCTGGAAAACCAATGGCAGGGTTGTAGGGTCAATTAGAGGTAGATGAGGGTGTCACCAGATTAATAACTTTAAATGCTTATTTGCAAGAAAGGAAAAAAAGCTCTGCTTGCCTAAAATTAGGGAATTTAGGTGTTAGAAGCTGGACTTGCAGGATTTTTCTTTTCTCTTTTCCTGAGAAAAACAAAAAGAAGATCAGTTTTGCAACGTGTGCTTGAGCAGGGCATGGCCCTGAAGATGGCTTGAAACTGCCAGAAAAAAGCCAGAAAGCAAGCAGTGGTACAGAAAACCTAGAGTGGAACCAGTGAACACTGATAGAACAGGAGGCAGAAGTCAAGCCAGAGTGCTTGAAAGAAGTGAGCAGTGATGTACTTTTGTGTAGTAACAGTTCTCTCTAGAGAGCAGGCCTGGAGGGAGAACCAGAGGCTACCCAAAATAACAGAGGAGGTAATGCAGCCAGGAATCCAGGCCAGGCAGTGAAGTAGCAGGCTACAGCTGGTGGATGAAATACATGAGATTGTGGCAAAGATGGACCAAGTGGAGAGAGAGCTGCTGAAACTTGACAGAGAGAACATTATGTTAAAGAAGGGATTGAAAAAACCTTCTAGCCTGCCAAAATAAAGCCAGGGAAGAGCTCACTGCAGCTAGAAGCAAAGAAAATACAGCAGCTGTTTGAATCACATGATTGCTGCTTTACCCTTCAAAGAGACAGAGGTGCAGAGGAAGAAAAGAACAGCAAATATGCTAGGGACAGAGCAGAGCCTGTGCACGGTGTGTCAGGAAAACCTGTCATGAATCAAGTGGATGCACCACTGTAACAGGAGTCAAAAGACAAGCCAGAAATACATGACCAGGCAGAGCTGACTCCAAGTGAAAAGAATGAATGCCAGGTGAGTGACTGAGATAGGAGAGAGCTTATGGTGGAGCTTTACAGCCTGGCCTGAAAGAGGCAACATAGGATGACCAGAAGGGGGCACTGCTGAGTGGCCTGTGGGAAGCAGCATAGACTTGACTGAGAAGGTGCTACAAAGGAGTCAGGGAAGGACACTGCAGAAGAGCTGGAGAAAGTCGTTGCAGAGGGACCAGAGAGAGGCGATGCAGAGAGGCCAGAGAGAGATGCTACAGAAAGGCCAGCGAGAGAGGCACTGCAGGCAGACCCAGAGAGATGCTGCAGAAATCCCAGAGGGGAGCGCTGCAGAGTCGCCAGATATAACCATGCAAAATAGCCAGAAAGCAGTGCCACAGGTGAAGATGAAGCAGAGGACTCAGAAAACACCCTAGTTAAAGTGGGAAAAGAGTGGAAGCCACCACAGGAACTCAAAATAAAGTCTGGAGAGTTCAGATGGGGAAGGAGTGGAACCCAGAGCAAAAATGGGCTCAATTGATGGTTTAGTTGTGGACACTGGGCAAAGGGTGCAGTGAGTGATGGTGATGGTATTTGGCGTAACCCCAGTGAGGGAAGGAAGCATGACCCTATAGCCCCAATCAAGAGTCTAGGTGGTGGAAGGCCAGAAAGAGTGTATTGTGGAGTGGATCCACTTCCCTGGATGGGATCCAGAGTGAGTGAAGAAGCTTTCCCCAATGGGTTCAAGCTGAGGGGAAGGATATGTAAAAGTTATCCATCTAAATGGAAAATGTTGTATATTCAGCCACTTATCCTTCTAAATTATAGCCAGATAAGTAGTTATCCAGCTATAATTTAGCTGGATAAAAAAGGGGCATTTTGGGGCATTCCAGGGAGGGCTGAGATATATGACTAACCTTGTGAGGCCAGATAACGTGCTACTTAACTGAATATCTTTAAAAGATATCTGGCTGCCATTAGCTAACTAAATAAAAGTATAGACAATGGCCAATTCTCTCCCTCCCCCCTCCCCAAAGCATGATATTAAGGCCCTGCCAGGCCATATTCTTCTAAACCCCCCCCCCAAAAAAAAAAAAAAAAACTTTTTAAAGATTGAGGAACGGCAATCCACTTCGCAGGAGCGAGGAAACCTTTGCCAAAGCAAAGGCTGGAATCAGGATCCAGCCTAGAGCAATGATGCCATCAGGGAGGGCCTCCGGCACTTTTCCGCCGCAGGCCCTTTAAATAGAGAAGAGAGGTGTGTGTGTGTGACCAGATAGGAGGATGCTGGACACAGGAGGAGGTCGGCAGCATCCCAGCCACGAAGGAACAGGGGGTCAGCAGCGTCGGGCCGGCAGTTCGGGGGCCACAGAAAAGATAGGCGGTGTCGGCAGTGCTCTAGCTGCAGAGGAGGAGGAATCTGCAGCGACGGGCTGGCGGCGCGGGCCTGTAGAGTCCGTGGCATTGGGCAGACAGCTCAGGTCCAAAGAAGGCGTGTTGTGTCGGCAGCATCTCTCTGCTACTGCCATGGAGCCCGGGCCAGCATCTGCCGCAGCGGTGCAGCGATGGGGTGTGAGGCCGACCGTGGCGCTCCGCGGCCAGCAAGCATAACACACAGTGCCCTTCATCTCTGGGAAGTACTCCGCTTATAGGAATGGTTTGTGATTTTAAACTGGATATATCAGGGGGAATTTCCAGCATGCAGGACTGGTCTTGAATTTTCTTGCATAAACAGGCCACTGGGCAGTCCTACAGGAGCTTGATTACACAGAAGTATATTTTAATCAGCTCCTTCTTGATCACCAGCTGTCTGTACAATGTGCCATTTTCTTCTAACTACTGTATGAAAAAAGGGTACTTATTTTCTTCACTGATTTCTAGCATTACTGGAGTCTGAATATTTTCATGTTTCTCAATCAGTATGGCCTCCAAAGTCAAAATCATCTCATTCTTCCTAGTCTCAGTTGCATTGTTTCTACTACTACAACTATTTATCATTTCTAAAGTGCTAATAGACTGCACAGCATTGCTGTTTGCAGAATATTTATCAAATGAAAAAATATATGAGCCACAACTCTGTCAATTAAGTTTAGGGATGTGCATGTCTTTAAAACCAAATGTAATCTAAACAGAAATGTCCATTTTGGTTTTGATTTGTTTTAGCCAGAAATCTAACTATTTACTTATTTAGATTATAAGATTTCTATTCTGCACTTAGACATGGCATATTCGAAGCAGACTACAGTAGTGTACATACATAGTCTTAAAAACAAATACAACAGAAACTAATAAAAGAGAGAGCAGAGAAACATGCAAGTCACATTCAAGCAGATAAAGAGACAGGCGCATGATCAAAGGTTTTAGCTATTTATACCACTTTAAGTCTTCAGACTGAGAGATTCTAGGTAGAAGGCTTGCATTGAATTCCTAATCCTTCTGAAAAAGTGAAAAATTTCCATTTTTTTCATTGTCAGAAAATGGCAATTATTTTTAAATAGCATGGCCTATTTTTTTCAAATGCCCCCACCAAAAAAACCCCAAACAAACCAGAAAATGAAATTTGGGTCAAAAACAGCCCAAATACGAATGAAACAAACTAGAATAAAAAGAAAATGTGGCTGCTTATCCCAAATTAATTTTAATATAAAAGAAAATGTTTGCCAGACTAAACAAAATGTATAGATAGCTGTGAATTTCCAAACTATGGGCCTCATTTTCCAAGCACTTTACCGCGTGCGATAAATTCACGTTAACAGCTGTTAACGCGATTTGTGAATGCAAATTAGTCATTTGGTATTCAGGGGGCGGAGCATATGTAAAGCGGGAACCTGTGTATCGTGTGCGGCGAAACAGCCGCAGTGTTAGCGCGGCTGCTATCGCGGCTAATAACTACAACTCCAACCTCGCGTTATGGACTGCGTTACAGGCCTGAAAAGGATTACCGCCATCCATGATAGTCCCAGACAGCCTGTTTCAGGCTCCTGGGGGGAAGAGAGAGAGAGAGAGAGAGAGAGAGAGAGAGAGAGAGAGAGAGAGAGAGAGAGAGAGAGAGAGAGAGAGAGAGAGAGAGAGAGAGAGAACCTTACTATAGTGCCTATGCCCTACATAGGTATTTTAAACCCCTATAGGAGGGCCACCTACTAACTCGGGGTGGGGATTAGGTATGAGCGTCGGGGGTTGGGGGCCACTTTCGCATTCCACATGAGACCTACGGACTGAACAGTGGTCTCTAGTGCAGATTTGCTGGCCGTCGGAGTGAGGACGCTCACTCCAAGCGGAGATTTGGCCAACATTCTCTCCACCTAGCATGTTGTTGCCCAGGTAGAGTGTCCATCAAGCTAGGTAGAGAGAACGTTGCCAAACCACTTCTTGGAGTGAGCGTCCTCACTCCAACAGCCAGCAAATCTGCACTAGAGACCACTGTTCAGTCCGTAGGTCTCATGTGGAATGCGAAAGTGGCCCCCAACCCCCGACGCTCATACCTAATCCCCACCCCGAGTTAGTAGGTGGCCCTCCTATAGGGGTTAAAATACCTATGTAGGGCATAGGCACTATAGTAAGGTTCTCTCTCTCTCTCTCTCTCTCTCTCTCTCTCTCTCTCTCTCTCTCTCTCTCTCTCTCTCTCTCTCTCTCTCTCCCTTCCCCCTTCCCCCCAGGAGCCTGAAACAGGCTGTCTGGGACTATCATGGATGGCGGTAATCCTTTTCAGGCCTGTAACGCAGTCCATAACGCGAGGTTGGAGTTGTAGTTAGCAGCCGCGCTAACACTGCGGCTGTTTCGCCGCACACGATACACAGGTTCCCGCTTTACATATGCTCCGCCCCCTGAATACCAAATGACTAATTTGCATTCACAAATCGCGTTAACAGCTGTTAACGTGAATTTATCGCACGTGGTAAAGTGCTTGGAAAATGAGGCCCTATATTGCAGTGGTTCCTCGTCTTTATTGAACTGAATCAGAAATATTTTCAGGTGAAAGTTTCAAAGCCATTTGAGAAGACGTGAATGAAAAATAGAAAACATGTTCATGTGTGGCTCACCTCACATTTCTTAGAAACTTCGGGGTGAAAACATTTCAAGCTCAGTACTGGAAACAAGTTTACCAATTGACAAATGAATTCTCCAAACAGTTCCAAAACTTAATCAAAAGGTTAAACAAGTACTAAGAACACAGTTGTAGTGTTTTATGTAATTAGATTTTCTTAGAATTGTTGTACATCAGTTGTGAATCCATTCTTATTATCACAGTCAAACTGAAGCTTACAGGCTTTAAATATATATAAAACATGGACTTCTGAGATTGGTCTTTATATTCAATTGGTTGAATACATAGAGGTCCATATTCAGTAGGCCAGTTAATGGACAAGTTATCCAGTTACAGCTAGCTTGATAACTTGTCCCATATATTAGGCAGGAGAAACGTCCCACTGAATATACCAGGCTAAAGTTATCTGGCTACATGTAGCCAGATAACAAACACCCTAACCGACTATGGGGGTCATTTTCGAAAGCTTTCGTGTGTGATAGCTAAATCGGCATGGAGTCGGGGCGAAGTCCGCACCGGAAGGGGAGGAGTCGGGGCGGCCTCGAGGCAATCTCTGCGACGACTTCGCTGACGGCGAAAGGTAAGATTCCTTATCGCCGCCAGTTTCGCGCCGAATAACTACATCTTTGTAGTTATTTGGCGTGAAAGCCAGCAGCGATCGCAACTCGGAGGTGCGACTTTTGCAGGCCCGCCCCCCCCACTTCGCCACCCCGCCCCCATTACTGCTCTATGTTTGAATATAGCTGGCTAGGTTTTTAGTGTGGTGGTGCCAGGAGCGGGGTAGAGGGTCTCTTGCTCCCAGCTCAGATCTAAAAGGTATTAGGGAGGACTGGGGAGGGTCAGAGGGACGGCAGGGTAGGAACCCTTTTGATTCCTTG
Source organism: Rhinatrema bivittatum (assembly GCF_901001135.1). Taxonomy (NCBI): domain Eukaryota; kingdom Metazoa; phylum Chordata; class Amphibia; order Gymnophiona; family Rhinatrematidae; genus Rhinatrema; species Rhinatrema bivittatum. The sequence continues at coordinate 430,788,025 of NC_042617.1, forward strand.
TGGGTGGGTGGTGAGTTAGGAAGAGAGGTAGTCTAAGCATCTTTAATCAAAAATCGGGACCAGAGACAGTGACAATGCCGGCCCCATCTTAAGTCTTAACAAAGGTTTGTGGGATGGAGGGGATAGGTGAGTATGACCTGAGGGCCTTTGTACTAAGCTTTGGGAGGGGAAGCAGGGGATTGGCCCTCTGAATCTTTCATTGGTTTTGATAATAACAGTGCTGCTTAACTGGATATCTTTTTATGAAATCCTGTTAAGTAGAATGTTATCTAGCCACACTGCTTCTGAGCAGGTCTAAAGTTATCTGGCCAACTTAGCCCTAGATTCTTCAAAATGCTATATATATATAGCAGAAATAGTGCCGCGATAAAAAAAGGGGGCATGGTTAAGCTAATTTCCATGTTCCCGCATCATATAGATAATTTCTGCAACGTGCAATACACTTATTGCATCCATGCCATTTTTCGCATCACATCAGGCATTTTACTATAGCTAGGTAGAGAATGCATCAAGCTAGATAGAGAGTACATTGTACAAATCAACTCCTCTTTTACCTTTCATCACTCCAAATGACAGAACATTTTCACTGATGTCAACTTTGCTGTTCGTACCTCTGACTGTGTCTGTAAAACTGCCTCCCAAAACCTAGCCCCAAACCTCACCCTGTTATAAATGCTCCCTCTTATAGTGGTATAAATAGTAAACTTACATGTTGGTCTCTGTCTCTCTTGCTCTCGCTTTCTCCCCCCTCACCCCCTGCCTGAACCACCATTTGCGATAAAAACCTTTTTGGTCACTAACGCGGGCACAATGCACAGAAAAAAGGTGTAGTTATTTCTGGCATTAAAACCCGCGTTGCTGTGCATTATCCTAATGCATTTGAGGTTAGGAGCCTCTCATTACCATTAACTCTGCCCAAACTCCTCTCGCTTGCATAGCAAATGTGACATTTGCATACTAACACAAGTTGAGCTATTTATCATGTGCTTACTGTGTTATTGTGTGCGTTAGGGCATTAATGCTAGCGTTAAGGTCCTAGCATGAAATGATAAATGACCCTGACCGTTGGATAAACCCGACATTTGGCTAGGTTAGAGGGATAACTAAACCTTCCCAGGAATGCCCTTGAAACACCCCTATAATTTAGCCGGATAAGTGGCTGAATATGCCACATTTGCCATTTAGATGGATGACTTGAGGGTTATCTGTCTAAATGGCATTGGAATATAGACTTCATTGTGCTTATATGTTTGCATGCAGTTAGTTAACATTTTTATGCTCTATGTATTCACAATTTGCTAATATATCTTTTTAATAAGATATAAAGATATTTTCTAGTTTATGATGAAGAGGAGTGGCCCAGTAGTTTGTGCAGTAGATGGAGAACCTAAGAAGCTAGGATACAAATCCTTTGTCTTCTATGGACATTCTTTGTGACCTTGGGTAAGTCGCTTCACCCTACATTTACTATGGCTTTTTTCCCAATCTGTATGTATGAAATAAAAACTTAGTAAATCAGATCCTTCGACTATAAACCATCTGAGGCAGGAAAAAAATCTACGGTACCTTAAATGTAACTAGCCTGGGAAAGGCAAGTAACTAAAAGAAAAAAATGATGGTTATAGCTCTTTAGTAATTAATCACTAGAATGAGTCATTTCTCCCACATTTATGATTCCCACTTCTTCCAAATGTTTGGTGGTGAAAGTATTCTCTGTCTTGGAGGTATGTTCTTTATTTAGAAGTCACTTTCGCTTCCTATTTTGAGGTAGTTTCATAATTTCATGATGTCGGTAAGCCTAAACACACTCTGGGCTCAATTCACACAGATGTAGAAAAGTTTACAGTTAATGGTTGATTATTGACTTACAAAAAAACAAACACCTCCTTTGTACAAAAAATGCAGTTTGGATGCCATGTATATCTCGAAAACCAGAGATTTACTCCACAAAAGAGTTGTTTGAAAATAGCTCATCCTTAATCTAGTTAAAAGTACATGCAGTGTTCTACAACGTGTACATTTAGGTACATTGGAAAGAGATGTTCCGGTGGGGGGTTTAGATCAGGGGAGGAAAATAATGATTGTACATTGCAATTTCAAATCTATGGTGGGAATTTTCAAAAGAATAATGTGTGCAAAAATGGTACTGATGTGCGTATGAAGTGTTTGCATGTAACATATTTTCCAAATGGTTCACATACATGAGTATATCTGCCTTTGTGAGCAAATGATGACATGAAAAACGTGGGTATGTTTGGAGTGTGTTGGGCCATGGTTTGCACATACCCATGCAAGTTGCTATTTTATAAACCACTTATATGTGAACATCATCAACAGTGTGTAAAAAGATTTACAACAACTATTTTACACGCCAAGTTCAAACTTGTATAGGCTTTTCTGACCAAGTGTTTGGTGGGCTGGATTCTCTGGGTGAGTGTACATGGCAGCAAGCTAGCAGAAGCAGAGGGGTAGGGTGACTAACTGGCAAACCCTTGCCCTTGCCCAGAATGGTATATTTTATGAAGAAAATTTGGTCAGGAGTCTCATGCAGAGATTTGGGGAACGTTTCACTGAGTGGCATAGCATTGCTAATAGGGTATGTGTGAGTATTACTGGGACAGAATGGGCCATACTGGGGGGCAATGAGTGTCACTAGGACATACTGGACCATATTGGGGGAGAGTTAGTGCTGGACAATAAAACTTCAAAATGACTTTAAATAGGCTTATGGATTCTCAAGGCACAATGGTTGAGGAGGGAGAAAGAACAGAGGAGGAGGAGGAAGTACCTCTTACAGAGAGTATACAAGATTAGGAAATAGTTTTTGGATCTATCTGAAGAGCAAGTCTTGTGGAAGCTGCACTCCCTGGCCATGGCTAGTGAGTTCCTCTGGGGCTGACCTGGCATCCCCACTGGCCACGTGGGGAGACACAGCCACCTCCTCCTCTTCTTCGGCCTGCTGGCCTTAGGCAGGCATGCGCACCTCTCTCCAGGATTTAAAGGGGCCGTGGTGGGAAAGCCTCCAGCGGCCCCTGATGATGACATCATCCGGCTCTACTATTTAAGGCAGGCTCCGACATTCAGAGCCTGCCTTGGCAACAGGCCTCCATGCTGTTCTACTGTGTGCTTCATTGCTGTTCCAGTTTCTGCTCCAATATCTGTTCCGGTTCCAGTTCCTGCTCTTGCCTTACTTCGGATGGACCTCCTTGGCTTGACCTGGACTTGAACCTGACTACGAACCTTGCCACCTGCCACCAACCTTTTGCCTGACCTCGACTCCGAACCTTGCCGCCTGCCTCTGACCATTCTGACTGACCTTGACCACGCTCTTAGCCACCTGCCCTTGACTGCCTGCCTGAACCTGACCTTGAACCTCATCTCGCTTCCTGCTGGGACCCTCTGTAACTGCTGCTTTCCGGCATTCCAGGGACATTTGATAAGTCTTGGGGGGGGGGGGGGCTCCTGACCTTCCCAAGATTTGCCAAAAGTCCCTGGTGGTCCAGCGGGGGTCCGGGAGTGACCTCCTGCACTCAGGCCGTCGGCTGCTAGTATTCAAAATGGCACCGATAGCCTTTGCCCTCAATATGTCACAGGGGCTGACCAATGGCACCAGTAGCCCCTGTGACATAGTAAGGTCAAAGGCTATTGGCGCCATTTTGAATACCAGCAGCCGAGGATGTGAGTGCAGGAGATGGCTCCCGGAACCCCCGCTGGACCACTAGGGAGTTTTGGTAAGTCTTGGGGGGGTCAGGAGGGTGGGGGGTTGTAGTTAATTCAATTTTAGCCACGAAACGAATAAGAATTAATACATGAACGTTTCGGGGGCCCCCCTTGCCGAATGCAGTGTATCTGCCCCCCGACGAATATGAATCCCGAATGCAACGTATGGCGTCCCTCTGCACATCCCTATCTTTTTCTCTTACTTTTATTTACTTTTCTAATGTGAAGGTTTGTTTTCATTAAATATCTCTTTTTAGTTTTGTCTAATACACTTCTACTTCACCTCGCTTATCCCATCCAAATAATGCCTCCCTTAAGAACTCCTCCATCTTAACAAAGTTACCCCTAGAATCATCATTCTCCTATATTTATATTTGTAGCAGAATAATGAGTCACAAAAAAAAGGGTGGAGCAATAGTAGGCAGCCGGCCATATCGCAGTGGTGCATTTTCAGTAGGGGTGTGCATTCGGTCCCTACGTATTGGCAATCCGCAACGGATGTGCCAATATTCGTTGTATTCGTGGGGAAGCGAAACATATCGTGATTCCCCACGAATACAACAAATTTTCCCTGAATTATTCGGCCGCCAATTTAAACAACCCTCCCACCCTCCTGATCCCCCCAAGACTTACCAAACCTCACTGGTGGTCCAGCGGGGGGGTCCTGGATCCATCCCCTGCACTCTCATATCTTCGGTACATTTCAAAATGGCGCCGGTAGCCCCTGTGACATAGTAAGGGCAAGGCTATTGGCGCCATTTTGATTCCTGGCACCCGACGGCATGAGTGCAGGAGATCACTCCCGGACCCCCGCTGGACCCCCAGGGACTTTTGGCCAGCTTGGGAGGGGCCTGCTGACCCCCACAAGCCTTGCCAAAAGTCCAGCAGGGGTCCAGGAGCGACCTCATGCACTCGGGCCGTATTGCCAGTATTCAAAATGGCACCGGCGCTACCTTCGCCCTCACTATGTCACAGGGGCCGATGGTCGGCCTCTGTGACATAGTGAGGGCAAAGGCTAGCGCCGGTGCTATTTTGAGTATTGGCAGCTGCTAGCCTTTGCCCTCACTGTGTCACAGGGGCCTACCGTTGGCCCCTGTGACATAGTAAGGGCAAAAGTAGTGCAGGCGCCATTTTGAATACTGGCAATACGGCCTGCGAGCAGAAGGTCATTCCGGACCCCCGCTGGACTTTTGGCAAGTCTTGTGGGGGTCAGGAGGCCCCCCCAAGCTGGCCAAATGTCCCTGGGGGTCCAGCGGGGGTCCGGTAGCGATCTCCTGCACTCGTGCCGTCGGGTGCCAGGAATAAAAATGGCGCCGATAGCTTTGCCCTTACTATGTCACAGGGGCTACCAGTGCCATTGGTCAGCCCCTGTCACATGGTAGGAGCACAAGATAGCACCGGTGACCATGTGATAGGGACTGACCAATGGCACCGGTAGGCCCGCTGGACCACCAGGGAGTTTTGGTAAGTCTTGGGGGGGTTCAGGAGGGTGGGGGGTTGTAGAAAATTTAATTTTAGCCGGGTACCGAATAGGATTAGACGTAAAACCGTATCGGGGTGCCATACGGACGTATGCAACGTATTTGCCCCCCGACGAATACGTATCCCGAATGCAACGTATGGCATCCCTCTGCACATCCCTAATTTTCAGCCATCGCATTTGCAGCTGCGCTGCCCACTATTGCACTCATAGTGCCACACCAAATCATGGTATTATTTCTGGCACTAATGCCAGTGATAATGTGTAAAACGTTATTACCCACAGTGGTATCAGAAATATTTTTTTTTTGCCCGCCCAAAGCCTGCCCTAACCTCGCCCTAACTACTAGGGATGTGCAGGCAAAAAGTTTTCATTACGTACGTGATACGTATTTGTGGGGGGTCAATTCCGTTTCATGCGGAAGTATGGAGAATTCAATAAGTTGCCGATCTGTAAATACGTTACTACTAAATTAACTACAACCCCCCACCCTCCTGACCCCCCCCCCCCAAGACTTACCAAAACTCCCTGGTGGTCCAGCGGGGAGTCAGGAAGCCATCGCTGCACTCGTTTGCCGGTTTCATCATGGCGCCGATAGCCTGTGTCACAGGGGCTACCAGTGCCATTGGTCAGTCCCTGTCACATGGTCACTGGCGCCATCTTGTGCTCCTACCATGTGACAGGGGCTGACCAATGGCACCGGTAGCCCCTGTGACATAGTATGGGAAAAGGCTATCTGCGCCATTTTGAGTCCTGGCGTCAGATGGCAGGTCGCTCCAGGACCCCCGTTGGACCCACAGGGACTTTTGGCAAGCTTGGGGGGACCTCCTGACCCCCACAAGACTTGCCAAAAGTCCAGCAGGGGTCCGGGAGCGACCTCCTTGCACGCCGGCCGTCCGATGCCAATACTCAAAATGGCGCCGATCGCCGTCATAATGAGGGCAAAGGCGATCGGCGCCATTTTGAGTATTGGGATCGGACGGCCAGCGTGAAAGGAGGTCGCTCCCGGACCTCCGCTGGACTTTTGGCAAGTCTTGTGGGGGTCAGGAGGCCCCCCCAAGCTGGCCAAAAGTCCCTGTGGGTCCAACGGGGGTCCCGGAGCGACCTGCCGTCCGACGCCAGGACTCAAAATGGCGCCGATAGCCTTTGCCCATACTATGTCACAGGGGCTACCGGTACCATTGGTCAGCCCCTGTCACATGGTAGGAGCACAAGATGGCACCGGTGACCATGTGATAGGGACTGACCAATGGCACCGGTAGCCCCTGTAACACAGGCTATCGGCGCCGTGATGAAACCGGCAAACGAGTGCAGCGATGGCTTCCTGACTTCCCGCTGGACCACCAGGGAGTTTTGGTAAGTCTTGGGGGGGTCAGGAGGGTGGGGGGGTTAAATATTTATTTAGGAGGCCGAATAAAACAGAAATCTGTTTAATACGTGGGGAGTCGCAATGCGTTTCACCTCCTCACATATTTAACAGATAGCAAAAAATAAGTTGCGGATTACAAATACTTGGAAAACGGATGCACACCTCTACTAACTACTCTCCATTCCTGAATTTAAATATTACCGACTTGATGTGGTAGTTATCATGTGCGTTAAGGCCCTAACACATGCGATAGCAGCCTATTGCATTTAAAAGAATGACCCTTTTAGTTTTTCTGAAGTCCAAGCCCCTCACCTTTGAATAAATTACCACTGACTATACTTAATGCTGAGTCACACAATCCTGTGATAGTGGATGCCATATGATCCCCACTATAAATTCAGAAACACTCTACCCATTTGTAAGCACTAGGTGCAGCTCTGTGATCAGTTGTTTGAACAGTTTTTCCTGCAGAAAATCCAGAACCTCCCTGCTTCTAGATGACCCTGCATCCTTTTTGATCATGTTGTTAAGAAAAGACAAAAAATGCTCTAACTTAAAAGATAAAATGCATGTGTTATCTTGAAATGCAACCTGACCTTTACAAGGGTGTCTAAAAGTGAGAACATGTTGTTTTGAACTTCTTGGGACAGTTCTAAACCCTTTTTCTACAAAGACTGATCACAGTAAGCACAATCTTGAAAACTTTTCACTTTAACAGGTCTCTCTTTTGAAAAAATGACTTTAAAATGCAATTTCTAAGTAAAACTCAGAAGTTGCTTTCCCCAGACAATTTTTCTTGTTAGTTTAAAATTCTAGTTGTGTTTACTGAAACTTTTTCATCCAGTATTTTAGATGACTTCTTATACTTATTCCTTGACTTAGACAAGTATTAAGCCTCTGTAATTGGAGGGGAGATGGTTCCTTTGGAATCTGTAAAATTTCATATATCTCCAGAGAGATCCACAGGAGACACATATTTCAAAATAGGGAAATGAATTCACTTCAGATTACTCTGTATTTTCAAGGATGGCATTTCAGGTCAGAGATCAATGTTCATCACTTGTACTGATTTTGACTGCCCTTCCAACTTCAGTTTTATACAGATTGGATTCTGTGCTTTTAGCCTGAACAGATTTGTCTGCAGCTTCCAGTTTCAATATGACTTACTTACCATATCTCCTCCAATGCAATATTTACAAGAGATCCCAAAATAATAGGTCTCCCTAGTTCTTTATTAAGATAGATTAACAAAACTCCAAAATCTGACATTTGCCACTCCTGAAGGAGAAACTTGAACAAATGTTATTTGTCTCTCTAGATACTAGATAGATCTATTAACCGAATCCAAACCACAGGGAAGGAATCAACTACAGATGTTGTACTTCTTCCATCTACTTTCTCACTACATCCACCTTCAAGATGGAAAGTTTTCCATAAGGCTCCAAGGTACTTATATTCAGTGTCACCAGAGGAAATGACAATAAGACCAGGCAAACTTTCTCCACTCTACAACTTGGGCTGAGGCAGCAAAAACTGCAAAAGTGGCCAATACCTCACTAGACACTGTAGACAATGATCTCTGGTTTCTCTCCAGCCAATGAGACCAACTGTTTGCCCAGAAAATCAAGCACACTGGAAATGATTTTATGGTGCTGGGGGTCAGATTCAAAAAGAGTCAAACCTGTACTCAGCTGCTCAGTGTCACTTTGGATGGTCTTCCATAGAATCAGCTTTTAATTATGTTCTCCGAAGTGAAAAAATACTTTGAAGGTATCATAATCTTTTTCATCTTTTAATTTCATTATATGCATTTCTTGTCACAGAAAAGTTGCATGCACTTATAATTTAATTGTAAAATCATGCTTTAATTATGTTTGTATTTCATAAATATGTATTTTCTTTTTTATGAATTGTCTTCTTCAAAGAGACAATTTATTTAGGTAACTTTAGATAACATCACTTTTGTGCAAACTAAATATACTTGAAAGTTGTTGAAAGATCTAATTTCCTTCATGGTTATTACTTTTTTCTTCATTATACATAATGGGAAATGAAAGAGTGTAATATTTTTTCTGGAATTATTCTATGTATTTACAATGTCAATGTCCATAAATGAATTAAAAAATGGCTGTCATTGAGAACATTACATACATTGTCATCAAGCACAGTAATCTTTTTAGTAATTGAATATATTTGCTCAAATAAAGCAAAAATATACAAAAAACATTAGAAAAGCAAAGAAGTATTAGTAATCTCCATTTAGTCCTGCCCTGATTTAAAAATTTGTTGAAGCATCATAAACCAACCATGACTGAAAATAGTGTCTGATTTCTTAGATATGAAAGAACAAATGACAACAAAAAATAACAGGACAATTATAATTAATAGACCTCTGGCATGTCTTGGCAGAAACATTGGCAAAGGATATATTATTTTTAATTGGAAAACAATGAAATATGATATGATGTATATTAAGAAAACTGATTCACATTTTTGGTAAATTGTATTGCGTAGTGCCAAAAGCTAAATGTCTTCCTCATGCCTAAGATTAAAATGTGATGCTTATTTTGCTGTTATATTATTTCCACTAGTCATTGAGCAATCTTAGGAGGAGAAGTCTGTGTTGCAGCAGGTACACAAGCAGAAGAAATATGAATCAACAGAATCAGATTAACTTTAGTGACAGCAATGTCATAGTAGGTTGTGAGGCTAAGCTGTTTCTAGTTTTAAACGCTACTGAAAATTTGAACGACACAAGCAGCATCCAATGAAAACTTCCTAGGATTTTTGTTTTCATGGCATTACTGGAGGGCTTTCTAGATCAATCTCTTTAAGACATTGCTTGACCTAGTAACCCTGTCACTTAGATTGCCAATTCAACAATAGAAGGAATATAAAACACTACAAAGTCATCAATAAAGTCAAAAGTAGTGGGTTTGAAAAAAAACTTCATAAAATGACTCTTACTGCTGATATAAGGGCAAGCATACGACTCTGGGAATTGAAGAAAGTCATGATACATATCCTGTAAGTCTCATCATAAGTTCTGCTTTTTTTTATTTTCATAAGTTCTGCTTTTTATATATGAGTCCTGTGCCAACAAAAATAAAAATGCAACAATAGCTTAAATGTTACTTTGTTTGTATGAATACAGTGCATTTAAAAATGTACAAGGTATTTTTCAAAGGAAAATGTAAATGTTAAGTATTTTCATAGAAATTTTCAAAAGTCCATTTACCCAAAATAAGAGCGCTTAACGTGGATAAAACCTTTTCACAATTCAATAGCATCTGTTGTAGCAAATTTCAAAGGTTTTTTAAAATGGGCTTTTGGAAATTGCTATAATATTATGTCACATTTATATTTATATTTTTCTTTGAAAATTACCCTGTTTGGGTGAATTTTCAAAGTTGTGCATATAAAAATTAGCATATTTGCATGGAAGTAGCAAGTACTTATATAATTACTATGTTATAAACTTTGAAAATATGCACATACTTTAAGTTTTACCCACACAAATACATGTGGAAAAAGGGGCAGTTTAGGGACTTTTCAGGGTATGGCCAACAGTTATGCATTCAAGTTGATATTTTATAAGAGACTTGCTTGTCTACATTTGGCAACTTACTTACATAAGTTTACACCTGCTAAAAATCTTGTGTAATTAATATCAAATTTGTTTTATTGTACTATTGGCTAGATGGGAGGTCTAGGTGAACTGGGCAAAGATCAGGCTGAAGAACAGCAAGATCTCAATGACCTGAAGAAGGACTGGATGAACTAGTAGAGGAATCTGAACTGGCAATTTCAATTATGCGTGCATATTTTGAATTGTAGTGACTTCTGCTTGTAAATCAGATTTTACTTTTTTTATGCAGAAAATATATGCATGGATCTTTTTAAAATTGGAAGGAAAAGTAAGCACACTCAGGGCATTGCTTGTATTCGTGTGTAAGTATACATATTTACGTATATTGTGGGGTGGACATACATGCATTTTATAATATGCATGTGTTTTTCTTTATGTTTATTAGAATTTATTGATAATTTACATGAAAAAGCACTACGCATTAAGCAATGTACAGAATAAAACACACAATTTCAAACATTTATAAATAAGTAATTAAAATAAATTAATTACAGCAGTTTCAAAAAATCAATAAAAGATGATATAAATGATAAAAATAAAAGACAGTAAAAACTATAAGAATAAACAAAGCCAGTCTGACTTGATTCAGTTTTTAAATAAGCCTGCTTGAAAAGGAAAGTTTTTACCAGACCTTAAGGGGTAGATTTTAAAAGTTTGCTCACGCGCGTCCATGTGCACGCGCTACCCGATGTGCACACATGGACGCCCAATTTTATAACATGCAGGTGAGCGCATGTTATAAAATTGGGGGACGGCGCGTGCAAGGGGGTGCACAATTATGCAAATTGTGCGCACAGATGCCCGCGGCCTTCCCCCATTCCCTCCCAGGCCGCTCCGATTTCAGAGTGGCCTCGGAGGGAACTTCTTAACCCCCAAACCTAACCTCCTCATTCCCCTAACCCTCCCACTCCCTAGCCCTATCCTAACCACCCCCCCGACCTTTATTTTACCTGTTGCGCCTGCCTCTGGGCAGGTGCAAGTTGTGCATGCCGGCACCCTGTTGGCACACGATCCTCTGTCACAGCGGCAAATGGCCGCAGTGCCAGAAGCCACTGGCCTCACCCCACCCCCAGACCGCCCCCTCCCTACCCCTTTTTTGAAGCCCCAGAACATACAGGCTGTTGTGTAGGAGGTGGATCCTTGGGCTGAGGTGGGGTTGACGCAACCCATAGGTGAGGGCCTACCGGTCCCCACCATCAGCATGTGGAGTGGGCTGAAACTGGAGGCCACTGGAGCTTCACCTATACCAGCCCACATTCCCCTCAGGTTGTGCCTTCAGGTGCCAGGGCCGACCGGACTTAGGTGGGCCTCCAGGTTGAGTATAGGTAGGAGATGGTTCAGCCCAGAGACAACAGCCAGCATGTGTCATGGTCCTATCCTAGATGGGATGTGGAACTGGAACTCAATCACCAAGGGACAAAAAGGAACTGAAGGTGCTTGAGCAAAAGAAGGAGGAAGCCTTAATAGTCTGCGTCCAGAGGATAGGGACAGAGGCATCACTGTGTTGAATGGAAGCTGTCAGCACTTGGAAGGTGTAGCAAGCAACATGGAACTCTGGACTCATGAAAGTCTGAGATGAAGTTGTTCGTAGCAATGGTCAAGTCACGGAAAAGGCAGGCGTGGTCAGACATAGCAATGGTCAAGGCATGGAGAAGGCAGGTGTGGTCAGATGTACCAGAGGTCAGGCTTGGAGAAGACAGGTGAGGTCAGGCGTAGCAGTGGTCAAGGCATGAAGAAGGCAGGTGTGGGCAGGCATAGCAGAGGTCAGGTTTGGAGAAGCAGGTGAGGTCAGGCATAGCAGTGGTCTAGGCATGGAGAAGGCAGGCATGGTCAGGCGTAGCAGTGTCAGGCTTGGAGAAGCAGGCGAGGTCAGGTGTAGCAGTGGTCAAGGCATGAAGAAGGCAGGTGTGGGCAGGCATAGCAGAGGTCAGGCTTGGAGAAGGCAGGCAAGGTCAGGCATAGCAGAGGTCAGGCTTGGAGAAGGCAGGAGAAGTCAGGCATATCAGAGATCAGAACCAGGTAGTCAATTCAGTAGACAGACGAGACAAACACAAGGAACAGGAACCATGAATCACAGGAACAAGACAAGCGCAAGGCAACCAGAACTCGGAAACCGGAACAGGAGATCAAGGCGACCTGTTGCAAAGGCAATGCTGAGGAGCGCTGCCTGAGCTTTTATATGTTGAGGGTACTGACGTCAACATCCGGGTCCGCGGCCAGGTTTCCACCACAGGCCCTTCAAAGGTTTCACCGGTGTGTGCGTGCACGCGCCCAAGTAGGGATGTGGCTCTGTCAGTGGCGTCTCTCCGCGAACCCCGGGGAGAAGCCCAACGGATGGAGGCATCCTGGATGGAGGTCCCGGGAAGCAGAGCAGGACTGGAGGAACTGGTGGAAGTCTGAGGTTGAGACTGGTGGCCCATCACCGCCAGCGACGAGGAGCTGGAGCCTGAAGCTTGTGTAGAGAGGTGAGAGGGCCGCACCGCTAGGCTGCCGTGGGTGGCAAGCGTAACAGTACTCCCCCTTTACGCCCCCCTTCTGGAGGTCGGGGTTTGCCCGGATGGGCACAATGGAAACTTGAGAGGAGGGCCTTGTCCAAGATGTTGCGAGCAGGCTCCCACAAATTTTCCTCAGGTCCATAATCCTCCCAAGAAAGGAGGTACTCCCATCGGCGGCCTCTACGGCGTACATCCAGCACTTTATGGACCTTATACATGGTATCAGTCTCTGCTACCAGTGCAGGTGGCTCAGGGACGTTCTAGGTAGGCCAGGATAACACTACCGGCTTCAGCAATGACACGTGAAAGGTATTATGTATACCCAAGGCAGGAGGCAACCGGAGCTGGTAAGTCACAGGTCCGATGTGTCAGGTAATCAGGAACTGTCCAATGAATCTTGAAGAAAATCTATGTGAAGGAATTCAGAGTCTAAGATACTTGGTACTCTACCAGCCCTTCTGGCCAGGAAGGAATTCAGGAGCTGCTCGGCGATGACTGTCAGCAGTTTTCTTGGCCCAGAAAGTAGTCTGATGCAGGCGAAGATTCCAGTAGCTGTGGCGATGTGAGAGTTGTGGGAAAACTCTGCTCAGGATAAGAGGTCCAAGCAGTTGTCTTGTCGGTCATTGATATAGGCCCGCAAGAATGCCTTCAGGGAGAAGTTCATCCATTCAGCTTGCCCATTGGCTTGGGGGTGATAGGCAGTCGTGAGGCTGATGTTAATACCAAACTTTCGGCAAAGGGAGTGCCAATATCTGGTGATGAATTGAGGACCTCGATCGGAAACAATATCCACTGGTAGGCTATGCAGTCTGAAAATATGATGAAAAATGTGACGTGCTAGCTCTGGTACAGATGGTAGGCCCGGAAGAGGTACAAAATGGACCATTTTTGAAAAACAGTCTATGGTGACTGATATCATGGTATTACCCTTAGAAGGGGGGCAGATCCATGAACTAAATCCGTAGATAAGTGAGTGCACAGTACCTCGGGTGCTGGAAGTGGTTGTTAAAGTCCCCAAGGTCACCCGACCTGGGGGTTTTGTTCACACATATTACAGGATTCGACTATGCCTTAGCATCGGAGACCAAAGCAGGCCACCAGAAAAACCTCTGGAGCAGTGCAATGGTTCGCGTATGTCCTGGGTGGCCGACAAATTTGGAAGAACTCTTTCCCGGAGTCATCGGGGCACCAAAGTTTTCCCGGTAGGAACTGGATGGGTAGCAGACAAGGAAATACAAGCTGGGTCGATGATGTGAGTTGGCTCTTTGGGGATGTCTTCAGGTTCTAAAGACCGGGATAAGGCATCTGCCCGGAGATTCTTATCTGCAGGGCTCTAGCGGAGCTTGAAATTGAACCTTGAGAAAAATAAGGTCCATCGAGCTTGATGGGCATTGAGGCGCTGGGCGTGACTTAGATGTTTTATGTTTTTGTGGTCTCTGTGTATACCGTGAATTTATGCTGTGCACCCTTGAGCCATGGGCACCACTCTTCAAGAGCCAATTTAATGGCGAGCAGTTCACGGTCCCCAATACTGTAGTTCTGCTCTGCCGATGAGTTTTCAAGAAAAGAATGAGCATGGTGATGTGGTACCAGAAGAAGTGCGCTGACTTAGAACAGCACCAGCCCCAATGGCGGAAGTGTCCACCTTGACTAAAAATGGATGAGTCGGGTCAGGGTGACGTAAGCAGGATCCCTTTTCGAAGGCTTCTTTCAAACGATGAAAATCGGTAACAGCCTCGGGTGGCCAATTCTGTTTATTTTTGCCCTTCTGGGTCAGGGCCATCAGAGGAGTAGCCAGTGTGGAGTAACGTGGGATAAAGTGGTGATAATAATTAAGGAATCCCAAGAAACGCTGGAGTGCTTTAAGTCCCACTAGTTGAGGCCAATCCCGGATTGCCTTCAATTTATCTGGGTCCTTGGAAAAGCCTTGAGGAGAGATTATGAAGCCAAGGAACGGTAAACTGGACCTCTCGAACAAACACTTGTCCAGTTTTGCAAACAAGTGATTTTCTCGTAGGCGTTGTAGTACCATTCGTACATTGGCTCAGTGGGTGTCGAGGTCCTTCGAAAATATGAAGATATTGTCCAGATAGATCACGACCTTGATATATAGCAGATCCATGAAAGTTTCATTCATCATCTGCTGGAATATAGCCAGTGCATTAGAAAGGCCAAAAGGCATCACCAAGTATTCATAGTGGCCATATCTTGCATTAAAGGTGGTTTTCCAGATGTTAATTAATTAAATGTTCTTTTGAAGATATATCAGCCTACTCATCCCTTGAAATCCTCCCAGAGAGGCCTACTGGATGTCCCTGGATAAGGCAAGCTTATCTTGCAGAAATGCGAGAATGTGCCTTTTCTGTTGCAGTTCCAGTTAATTAATTTAAACACCAACATACCTATATTATAATCAATAAATTGTGGAACTGACAACCAATGAATGTCAACAAGCACTGGGGTAATATGTTCCCTCCAGTTTATTCCTGATTAAAGACAGGCTTCTGAATGCAAAAGAAGTTTTAAAGACCTTAAGGAAGATTCAGGGAGGACAAAAGAAAGGGCATTACAGAAATCAATCAATGACAGGATAGATGCTTGCATCACTTTACGAAAGTCAGATTTTTCAAGCAGATGTTTCAACCCACATACAATACATAGTATGTAGAAGTCCGCTCTTATGACAGATTTAATGTTAGTAAGAAAGGTTGCATCAATCCAGATGCCCATGCATTTGACACTAGGCTGAACTGGAAATGTAAACATATCAATGGTGATAGATTGAGGGCTCAACATTGAGTATGATCTTTGAACCAGGAGGAAATCTGTTTTTATCATGTTTAATGCCTATTTGTTGTGATGTAATCATTTCCTAATTATGGATAGGCATATGTACAGAAGCTCAACTGTGGCAGACTATGTTAGCTGGGTATGAACAAAAACTGAATATCATTAGCATAGACTTTATATCCATTGCATAGACCAGACAAGATCTTGCCCACAAGAGCTAAATAGAACATACTGGGTCAGACCAAGGGTCCATCAAGCCCAGTATCCTGTTTCCAACAGTGGCCAATCCAAGTCACAAGTACTTGGCAAAATACCCAAACATTAGCTAGATCACAAGCTACCATTGCTTATTAATTACCATCATAGCAGTTTATGGATTTATTTTCTAGGAACTTATCCAAACCTTTTTTAAACACTAATTGCTGTAACCACATCCTCTGGCAATGAATTTCAGAGCTTAACTATGTGCTGAGTGAAAAAGAATTTTCTTTGATTTGTTTTAAATGAGTTACTTGCTAATCCATGGAGTGTCCCCCCTGGTCCTTCTATTATCTGAGAGAGTAAATAACTGATTTACATTAACTTGTTCAAGTCCTTTCATGATTTTGTAGACTTCTATCATATCCCCTCTCAGTTGTCTCTTCTCCAAACTGAACAGCCCTAACTTCTTCAGCCTTTCCTCATAGGGCAGCCATTCCATGCCCCTTATAATTTTGGTCACCCTTCTCTGCACTTTACCAGTACAGCTATATCCTTTTTGAGATGCAGTGACCAGAACTGCACACAGTATTCAAGGTGCGGTCTCACCATGGAGCGATACATTCCCTTCTTAATAATTCCAAATATTCTGTTTTTTTTTTTTTTTTTTTCCACTCTGGGTCGACAATTTCAATGTATCATCCACTATGATACCTAGTTCTCTTTCCTGGATGGTAACTCCTAAAATAGAACCTAACATTGTGTAATAACAGCAAGGGTTATTTTTCCCTATATGCATCACTTTGCACTTGTCCATGTTAAATTTCATCTGCTATTTGGAAGTCCAATCTTCCAGTCTTGCAAGATTCTCCTGCAATTCATCACAATCCACTTGAGATTCTACTACTCTGCATAATTTTGTGTCATCCGCAAATTTGATCACCTTACTTATTGTACCCCTTTACAGATCATTTATAAATTTATTAAAAAGCACCGGTCCAAGTACAGATCCCTGAGGCACTCCACTATCTTTTTCCACTGTGAAAACTGACCATTTAATCCTACTCTCTGTTTCCTGTCTTTTAACCAACTTGCAATCCACAAAAGAATATCACCTCCTATTCCATGACTTTTTAGGATTGCTGCACCCCAGATGCATGACTTTGCACTTCTTGGCATTGAATCCCAGCTGCCAAATCTTTGATCACTTTACAAGCTTTTTTAAATCACTTTACATTCTCTCTAGTCCTTCAAATGTGTCCACTCTGTTGCAGATCTTAGTATCTTCTGCAAATATACAAACTTTACCTTCTATCCCTTCCACCAAGTCACTCAGAAAGAGTTCTTTCATCAGAGTAGGTTCCATTTACCATTACATGCCGTCTCCTGTCAGTCAACTAGTTTGCACTCCACGCTACTACCTTGGCACCCACTCCCAAGCTTCTTATTTTGTTAACAAGTGTTCTTTGTGGGACTGTATCAAAATCTTTACTAAAATCCAAGTAAATCACATCGAGCACTAACTGTAAGAATTTTGCTTTGAATGAGAATGAGGAGAGAGGATTAAAATTAGCTGAATCTGTAATATCTAGGCCTTTTTTTAATATGAGCCCGATTTTGACTATTTTAAGACTAGATGGAATAATGTCTTGAGGCAAAGAAAGATCCACCATCAATGTAAGTGAAGGTACAATAATGTTCCTTGCAACCTTTAAGGTTGAGACATTGCAGACATTCAATGAGCAAAAGGATGAATCCATGTTGGAAATGTTTTGTATTATTTCATCAATAGAAACATTTTGGAAAAAGGCAAGTTTGATAACACATTCTTGAGGTGGGCTGCTATATCAGCTGGCCACCTCAAGAATGTGCTTGCAAATGTCTTACTTCTCAGATAATTTGATGATCCATCATAGTCGGTTCCTGTTTTTTCATAGAAACATAGAAATGACAGCAAAAAAGGACCAAATGGTCCATCCAGTCTGCCCAGCAAGCTTATGGTAGCATCACAATTATCAGGCTTATTGGTTAAGGGTAGTAACAGTCACATTAGCAAGTTACTCTACGCCCACTTGCTTTCCCAGACTTTAAAAGTTAGTGCCCTCGATTGCTGTCTGAGTCTAATTACTCCCCCTCTTTTTCCCCCTACTATTAAAGCAAAGAGTGATATTGGAGCAGAGAGCAATATTACCCCCACTCCCACTTTCTTTCCCAGACCTTAAAATTTAGTGTCCTTGTTGGTTGCTGTCTGAGTCTGTTCCCCGCCCCCCCCTTCCCCCCCACTATTGTTAAAGCAAAGCATAGTACTGGAGCAGAGAGTAATATTTGAGTTGCATCAACAACAGGGAGGCCTATTGGCTAAGGGTAGCAGCTACCACACAGCAAGTTACCCCCATCACTTCCCTCTTTATTTTCATCCTTTAGTCCATAGGGATCCTCTGTGTTTAGCCCATTCCCCTTTGAAATCTTTCATTGTTTTTTACTTTGCCACCTCTTCCTGAAGGGAATTCCAGGCATTCTCTACCCTCTCCATGAAGAAATATTTCCTGATATTGGTTCTGAGTCTTCCTCCCCAGATTTTAATTTCGTGATCTCTAGTTCTACTAATTTCTTTCCAATGGAGAAGGTTTCTTGATAGTGCATCATTAAGACTTTTCAGGTATCTGAAGGTCTGTATCATATCTCCCCTGCACCTCCTCTTCTCCAGGGTATACATATTTAAGTCCTTCAACCTCTCCTCATAAGTCATTTGATGGAGACCCCCCCACCATTTCTTTTCCCCTTCTCTGGACAGCCTCCATCCTGTCTCTGTCCCTTTTGAGATATGGTCTCCAGAACTGTACACAATACTCCAGGTGAGGCATCAACAAGGACTTGTACAAGGGCATTATCACCTCCTTTTCCTTCCTGGTTATTCCACTCTCTATGCAGCCCAGCATTCTTATGTCTTTAGCTATCACCTTTTCACATTGTCTCACCATCTTCAGATCACTAGACACTATCACCCCAAGGTCCCTCTCTTGCTCCGTGTACAACAGCCCTTCACTCCCCATCACAGACATCTCTTTTGGATTAACACACCCCACATGCATGATTCTGCACTTCTTGGCATTTAATCCCAGCTGCCATGTCTTTGACCACATTGAATCTTCCTTAAATCATGTCTCATTCTCTCTGCTCCTTCTGGCATGTCCACTCTGTTGCAGATCTTAGTATCATCCGCAAATAGACAAACTTTACCTTATATCCCTTCCTCAATGTCATTCATAAAGATATTGAACAGAACTGGTCCCAACACTGATCCTTGTGGACTCCGTTAAACACCATTATTTCTCCAGAGTAGGTTCTATTTACCATCACATGCTGCCCTCTATTCGTCAACCAATTTGTGATCCACGCCAACACATTTGCACTTACTCCAAAGCTTCATGTTTTATTCATAAGCCTCCTGTGCAGGACTATATCAAAAGCTTGGCTGAAATCCAAGTAGATCACATCGAGCACTCCTCCTTGATCTAATTCTTTAGTCACCAAATCAAAAAAATAAATCAGATTTGTGGTGAATCTATGCTGCCTCAGGTTGAGCAACCCACTGAATTGAAGATAGTTCGCTATCCTTTCCTTCAGCAGAGTATCTATTAATTTTCCCACCACTGAGGTGAAGCTAACCAGTCTGTAGTTTCCAGCCTCCTCTGTGCTCTCACTCTTGTGAAGCAGGACCTCCACTGTTGTTCGCCAATCTTGTGGCATCATTCTTGTTTCCAGAAATATATTAAACAGGTCTTTGAGTGGACCCACTAACACTTCTCTGAGCCCCCTCAGTATCCTGGGATGAATCTCATCAGGCCCCATGGCTTTATCCACTTTCAGGTTTCCTAGCTTTTCCCATACATTCTCTTCTGTAAACAGAGTTTTGTCTACTCCACCCCCCTGCAATGTCTTGTTAATTAAGTGACAGTCCCTCTCCAGGGTCTTCTTCAGAGAACACAGAACTGAAGTAATTGTTTAATATTTATGCCCTTTCTTTATCTCTCTCCACACATTGATCCCTGTCACCTTTCAATTTCACTATACAACTTTGGAGCTTTCTCCTTTCTCTGATGTATTTGAAAAATGATTTGTCCCCACTCTTTACCTCTTTGGCAATTCTTTCTTCCACCTGACTTTTTGCTTTCTTGATTGCTTTCTTTGTCTCCCTCAATTTCACCAGATAGTCTTCCTTGTGTTCCTCTTTTTGGGATCCTTTATATTTCTTGAATGCTGTTCTTTTTACTTTTATTTTATCAGCCACCTCCTTTGAGAACCAGATCAGTTTCTTATTTCTCTTGCTTTTGTTTACTTTTCTAACATATAGATTAGTTGCCTTAGTAATTGCTCCTTTCAGTTTGGACCACTGTTGTTCCACCTCCTTCATTTTCTCCCAGTCTTCAAGTTCTGCCTCCAGATACTTCCCCATTTCCACAGTCTGTTTTTTTGAAGTACAAAACTCCGAATCCTATTTGCAATATCAAACCATTCTGTTTGATGATCACTGGTGCTGAGGTGGACACCCACCCGAACATTAGAGATATTATCCTCATTAGTGAGCACTAGGTCAAGTATATCTCCCTCCCTCATGGGTTCCATTGCCAATTGTTTGAACAGAGCCCCTTGCAGGGCATCCACTATCCCTCTACTTCTGGTAGATTCCGCAGAAGGGATACTCCAGTCTACGTCTGACAGATTAAAATCTCCAACAATCAACACTTCTCCCTTCTTTCCCACCTTTTGGATGTCTTAAACTAGATCTCTGTCTTGTTCTTCCATTTGAGTCAGAGGCCGGTAAACCACTGCAGTAAAAATGGATGCACCATCATTTTTTTTAGGACGGCCCATAATGCTTCTTCTCTTTTCCACTTTCCTTGCAATTCAGTTGCTTGGATATTGTTTTTGACATAAAGAGCTTCTCCTCCCGATTTTCTTTCTTCTCTGTCCTTCCTTAACAAGTTGTAGCCCGGTATGCCCATATCCCAGTTATGAGAATCCGTGAACCGCAACAATGTTCAAGTCCGCCTCCACCATTAGGCCCTCAGGTATGGGATTTTGTTGCCCAGACTACAAGCATTTGTGCTCATAGCTTTCCAGATGCTTTCCTTCAGGTTACTGCTTCTCTTGGACTTCTTTTGTGCCTTCTTCAGCTGACTTTTGTTATCCTCTGCACCCATTTCCTTTGTATTTATGTTTGTATTAGGGGGTAGGGGTGTGCATTCGTTTGCAACGTATTGGCAATCCGCAACGTATATGCCATATTCGTTGTATTCGTGGGGGTCACAAAACATATGGCGAACCCCCACGAATACAACATATTACTAATGAATAAACCCCTCACCCTCCTGACCCCCCCCCCCCCCAAGACTTGCCAAAAGCCCCTGGTGGTCCAGCGGGGGTCCTGGAGCGATCTCCTGCACTCGGGCTGTCGGCTGCCGGTATTCAAAATGGTGCCGATAGCCTTTGCCCTCACTATGTTACAGGGGCTACCAGTGCCATTGGTCAGCCCCTGTCACATGGTAGGAGCACAAGATGGCACCGGCCGTCCATTGCTCCTACCATGTGACATGTTTTGACTGCTCATCATGAAAATAGAATTGAACCTAAAAAAAAAATAAAAATATTACTTTATTGATTGATTGATTGATTTAATCATTCATTCTTATAGACCACTCAGGTGCAGTGTACAACATTCAAAATCTGACAATAAAATAAATCTTTCATAAAACATAATGCATGATTTTCACATATGAAAAAAACATCAATACAATTGTTAAAAAATAATAATAAAACCTAGTACATTCTAATTTATAATGGGAAAAGCCAAGATTCGCCCTTTTCCAGAAGAGCAGATAATTTAAGTCCATCCACAAGTTCTTTGGTGCTCAGTTCCACAGGTCTGGTCCTATAACAGAGGAAAGCTGTTACGGTTCTGGCCACGAGCGCCGCAACCAGATCCTTACCTCCGTGCTCCTGGACCTGTTCCCGCTTCTGGAGGCCTGGTTTGCGGCCTGTTTGGCGGCGTCCCCGCGGGAGCTGCGCCGCCAGGAAGCCTCCCATGGACACCCTGCTTCTAGGCACGCGCGCGCCACTTGGGCGCTTTTCTAGGCCGTTTCCTGCCAGTGGTGACTCCGCCCAGTTCCTGACGGCAGACGCCACGGCCTTGATAAGCCGGCCGTGGACACTCAGTCTTTGCCTTGCAATGGGTTTACCTCCTGGTTCCCTGTTGCTTCGTGCTCCAGAGTGAGCTGCCTTGGTATTCGCTCCGTTCCTGCTTGCCTGCTACAGTACCTGCTTGGTTCCTGCTTGCCTGCTACAGTTCCTGCCTGGTTCCAGTATCCAAGTCTTGCTACAGTTCCTGCCTGGTTCCAGTACCTGAGTCTTGCTACAGTTCCTGCCTGCCTGGTTCCAGTACCCGAGTCCTGCTACAGTTCCTGCCTGGTTCCAGTACCCGAGTCTTGCTACTGTTCCTGTCTACTGTTCTAGTCTGGTTCCAGTTTTCAGTCCTGATCATCAACCCGCCTAAGTCCCAGCGACTGGGCCCCTACAGGCTCCTCCCGGGGGGGGGGGGGCTTTGGCTTCCAAGGGTGAAGCTGCCTAAGTTCCAGCGGCTGGGCTCCTACGGGCGCCTCCCAGGGGAGCACCAGCATCCAGGGTGAAGAGCACCTCTACATCCTGCCTGAACATCTGCCTCCCGGCCTGCTACATACTAGAGACATTGAACACCTATCCCAGTCTCCTGCAGTCAGCCCAAGGGTCCACTAAATTGAGACTCCATAACAAAGCTGCATTCTAATCGCCCTTCTTGAAATCTCCCTCACTGTTGGTAATCTAAACACAATCTTTGAAGTGGAGCGAAGGTGCCTCCTAGGCGTCTACATTTC
Source organism: Rhinatrema bivittatum (assembly GCF_901001135.1). Classification (NCBI taxonomy): domain Eukaryota; kingdom Metazoa; phylum Chordata; class Amphibia; order Gymnophiona; family Rhinatrematidae; genus Rhinatrema; species Rhinatrema bivittatum. The sequence continues at coordinate 430,810,637 of NC_042617.1, forward strand.
TACCAACTGCTGTAAGTTCTTTGCTCCCTGACCTTTAGACGCTTTGAACATTAAATTCATAATCTTGTATCTGTATCGCTCTATGGTGAGACTGCACCTTGAATATTGTGTACAATTCTGATCGCAGCATCTCAAGATATAGTTATGATGGAGAAGGTACAGAGAACGGTGACCAAAATGATAAAGGGGATGGAACAGTTCCCCTATGAGGAAAGACTAAAGAGGTTAGGGCTGTTCAGCTTGGAGAAGAGTGGGCTGAGGAGAGATTTGATGGAGGTCTTTAAAATCTTAAGAGGTCTAGAACGAGTAAATGTGAATCAGTTATTTACTCTTTTGGATAACAGAAGGACTAGGGGGCATGCCATGAAGTTAAAAGCAGACCCCTCATTACCATTTTAACAACCCAAAAAATATGCACCCATCCCGAACATAGACCACCCGCTGTACCTTAAAAAGACTTATCACAGACCCATACTATGATAGAAAAAGCCATGCCTTTACCTTTTTCATAAAACTGAGATACCATGTTCTCTCTACCTAGCTTGTTGCAATCACCCCGAGTTACTAGTGCCTCCTCTTACAGTGGTATAAATAGTTAACTTTTTTGTGCGCCTCTACAGAGTCTCTCTCTAAATAACATGCATTGCAATAATGTTATCGCAGGGAAAACTGATGCAGTATCAGGAAATTTAGCCTAACCATATCCCTTTCTTAATCACAGGCACGATTTTTATGATATTTGTTTATAAAATATATTTATTTATTAAAATTTCTATACCGGTATTTGGTGGGAACCATCATATCGGTTTCCAAAATTACATAAAAACATTTATACTAAAAATCAAAATTACAAATAATATGACAATTCTAAAAAGTTAAAAGCTTCATTACAACAACAACATTATAACAACAACATTCAACATTGTGACTAACTCAACTTCGTTTCACCTCAGCCTTTAGTTCTTTTCTTTTTTGTGATTTTTTGCTTCACAAATTACTGTCACCGTCATTAAAAGCTTGCTGAAAAAGCCATGTTTTGGCTTTTTTTTTCTAAATACTATTCTATTTGGTTCTAACCGAATGTCAACTGGTAGGTTATTCCAGATTTTTGGAGCAGCAAGTGATAGGGCTCTTTCCCTTACTGAAGTTATTTATAGCAAAATGATAAATCTAGTTCTAAATTAGTAATATTAAATTAATCAATCATTCCATTGCCATTCAGAACAAAACATGATGCTTTCTTCAGATGTTAAAATAGGGTAATAAAGCTGCAACCAGCAACAGCAGTGCTGGCAATGGCAACAGGGCTACCAGGAATTGAAGATCAGCCCACCACTCCCCCCCCCCCCCCCCTCCCTAGCCCCTAGCAAGAAACAGCACTTGTTTGGGAAAGGAATGAGCAATGATCCTAAAACTTCTGAGGATGGAGATGAAGGTTGCCTGCAGGCTCAGGTCAGGAGGGAAACCTGAACAACATGAGGGACAGACAAAGGCCAAATCTGTGCAGCACACTTTATTCTTCAATCAAGGATCAGTGCTAGATAAGGTTTGTATGCAGATGATGATTTTTCAGATGAAGATGATGATGACTGACTGTGAGGAAGAATCTGTTGAGGAAATCTCAGGTGATTTTGCTGCTACTGCTAGCGAAGTGATGGTTACTGAGGAAGGGTGTGAAGGCTTAACTGCCTATAGTCAGATTTCTGAGGAGGAAGGGGTGGAGAGCAATGGCAATGGTAATATTACTAATAATAGCAATGTAGTTGCAGCAAATGTTTCCAGAGAACAAAAACCAAGTACAGCACTCCTATACCATCTGAAGATCATCAGCCAGTGGCAGTGACACTGACTACTCCTACATATTCTTCAACTAGTACTACTTGTAGTACCACCACTAGTGATCTTACAATAACTAAGCAGCAGTTTAGGGATACTAGAAAGAAATGTCAGATCTGGAGTCACGTTCATGCTCTGACAGGTCAGCGGTTTGCAGAATATATCCACTGTAAAAGAATTGTGAGCAGGGGAAGGATAATTGGTCATCTGTCTAACAGCAACATGAAATGTCACATGGGATAGCAACATTAAGCTTAGGGATGTGAATCGTGTCCTCGATCGTCTTAACGATCGATTTCGGCTGGGAGGGGGAGGGAATCGTATTGTTGCCGTTTGGGGGGGTAAAATATCGTGAAAAATCGTGAAAAATCGTTAAAAATCGAAAAATCGAAAAATCGAAAAACCGGCACATTAAAACCCCCTAAAACCCACCCCCGACCCTTTAAATTAAATCCCCCACCCTCCCGAACCCCCCCCCCAAATAACTTAAATAACCTGCGGGTCCAGCGGCGGTCCGAAACGGCAGCGGTCCGGAACGGGCTCCTGCTCTGAATCTTGTCGTCTTCAGCCGGCGCCATTTTCCAAAATGGCGCCGAAAAATGGCGGCGGCCATAGACGAAAAAGATTGGACGGCAGGAGGTCCTTCCGGACCCCCGCTGGACTTTTGGCAAGTCTCGTGGGGGTCAGGAGGCCCCCCACAAGCTGGCCAAAAGTTCCTGGAGGTCCAGCGGGGGTCAGGGAGCGATTTCCCGCCGCGAATCGTTTTCGTACGGAAAATGGCGCCGGCCATACGCGTATGGCCGGCGCCATTTTCCGTACGGAAAATGGCGCCGGCAGGAGATCGACTGCAGGAGGTCGTTCAGCGAGGCGCCGGAACCCTCGCTGAACGACCTCCTGCAGTCGATCTCCTGCCGGCGCCATTTTCCGTACGAAAACGATTCGCGGCGGGAAATCGCTCCCTGACCCCCGCTGGACCTCCAGGAACTTTTGGCCAGCTTGTGGGGGGCCTCCTGACCCCCACGAGACTTGCCAAAAGTCCAGCGGGGGTCCGGAAGGACCTCCTGCCGTCCAATACGCGTATGGCCGGCGCCATTTTCCGTACGGAAAATGGCGCCGGCAGGAGATCGACTGCAGGAGGTCGTTCAGCGAGGCGCCGGAACCCTCGCTGAACGACCTCCTGCAGTCGATCTCCTGCCGGCGCCATTTTCCGTACGAAAACGATTCGCGGCGGGAAATCGCTCCCTGACCCCCGCTGGACCTCCAGGAACTTTTGGCCAGCTTGTGGGGGGCCTCCTGACCCCCACGAGACTTGCCAAAAGTCCAGCGGGGGTCCGGAAGGACCTCCTGCCGTCCAATCTTTTTCGTCTATGGTCGCCGCCATTTTTCGGCGCCATTTTGGAAAATGGCGCCGGCTGAAGACGACAAGATTCAGAGCAGGAGCCCGTTCCGGACCGCTGCCGTTCCGGACCGCTGCTGGACCCGCAGGTTATTTAAGTTATTTGGGGGGGGTTCGGGAGGGTGGGGGATTTAATTTAAAGGGTCGGGGTGGGTTTTAGGGGGTTTTAGTGTGCCGGCTCACGATTCTAACGATTTATAACGATAAATCGTTAGAATCTGTATTGTATTGTGTTCCATAACGGTTTAAGACGATATTAAAATTATCGGACGATAATTTTAATCGTCCTAAAACGATTCACATCCCTATTAAGCATTGTAGCTGGCAGAAGAGGTTGGTACACTGGTTGCTGCTAATACTGCTCAATCTCATGTCCATTCATCAATTACAGCAACAGAAAAGCCACAGGAGTATGAGAGGGGAGATTGTAGTCAATTTTCCCAGCCCTCACTCTCATCAAGTACTGTGCAGCAACCTCTTCCCTGGCAGCGATGTCAAGCTACCATGGAGCAGATAGGGTTGCGCCCCACTGCACTGTCACAATGCATTAAGCAGGCAACATCTAAAGTGGTTACATAACAGATTATTGAAATGATTGTTCAGATAATCAGCATTAGCAGATGGTAGAGAACGATGGGTTTAAGGGGTTGATTCATTTCTTTGCCCTCTATTACACAGTTCCTTCCAGAAGGACATTTAACCATCATGTGATTCCTTCGCTGTACACACAGTGCTGTGCTCAGTTGCAGACTTTGCTGGGAAAGGCAAAAGGGAGAAACATCCATCTCACTACAGACATGTGGACTAGTATGAAAGCAATGTATGCCTATATGTCACTAATTGCACACTGATGGAAGGTGGATGAAGCATTAGTTGAGAAAAGCATCTCTTAAAAAGGAATTCCCTCAGGATGCCATTGGACAGTGCTGCACACTCCAGTGCTAGACAAGAGCCATACCTCAGAAAATATATTGGAGGTAATACAGGGGATGATGTAAGGATGGCATGAGCTAGCAAGAAGCAGTGAAATTGATTATTTGAATGGATATTTCATTATTGACAATGTGCCAATATTACTAAGACACTGGCTGATGGAGGATTCAAGGGCATCCAATGCTTTCCACATACGCTGCACCTGGTATTGAGAGATGTTTTGGAGCTTGGAGATAAGGAAGGTGGCAGCTTGTAGGCTAGAGTAGCAGACCTGGAGGAGCAGAGGCAGACAAGTTTATAGATGAGACCTTCAGGGACACAGTAGCCAAGTCCCAACTCCAGTGTAGTAGCCCTGGTGCTGTCTTGGAGGAGGAAGGTTTCACATTCGGATAGCATCAACCTGTTGCAGAAGGAAATGATCCTGTAGCAAGAACTTGCTCTCTAGGTGATGCATTGTATTCTGTCACCGAGGATATGTCTCCCAGAACTACTGCCCAGGAGGAAAGAGGTAGGTCAGCTGTCATAGGGGCCGATGCAATTAAAATGCACTGAAAGTGGGTGCTGAACATTCAGCTTCCGCTTTCCTAACGCGCCCCCAGGCACCCCTCATGGGGACACCATGCAATATTTAAATTAGGGGTTGCATTTTCAATGAGGCGCTAGAGTCACTTGTGCTCCCCTAGCACCTTCTTGACAACGGGAGCCCACGAGTGGTCAACCGTCCACTGGTTAGGAAAACAAGACACCAAATTTATCGGCATCCATTTTCCTAATTGGGGCACAGCCAGGGGTTCAGGAAACAGATGCTTATTATCACAATGATATTAAGTAGGAGATGTACAGAAAATCAGTTTTTTCTGCTTTTCTGTACAATTTTTGGGAGCGCTCAGCAATTAACGTCTGCATATTTGTTTTGCATTTGGAGTGAATAACTAATAGCCTCATTCACATGCATTTGCATGTGATAAGTGCTATTAGTTTTGCCCCGCCTTGGATGCACATTGTGGAGGCACTAATCCCTTATTGCATTAGGGGATTAGGTAGCACCCATACAACCTGCATCCAACTGTAGGTTAAACAGTGCGCCCGGCTGAGCGCACTGTATTGCATCGGCCCTATAGTTGGTAATTGGATTATTAGGAATGTAGATAGTAGGGAGGTGGGAGGGTGCGAGCATCACCTGGTAACATGCCTGCCAGGTGCAAAGGTGCTGGACCTCACGCATCACCTAGATAAGATTTTAGACAGTGCTGGGGAGGAGCCAGCAGTTGTGGTACATGTGGCACTAATGACATTGGAAAATGTGGGAGGGTGGTTCTGGAAATCAAATTTAGGCTCTTAGGTAGAAATCTGAAATCCAGAATCTCTAGGGCAAGGAAGAGGGATCCAGTTTTGTAAGGAACTGGAGAACCTTTTGGGGAAAGAGGAGTCTTTTCCAAAGGGACAGACTCCACCTTAACCAGGGTGGAACCAGGCTGCTAGTGCTAACCTTTCAAAAGGAGATAAAGCAGCATTTAAACTAGAACAAAGGAGAAACCCGACATTCACTCAACAGCACATGGTTTGGAGGGAGATATTTTGAAAGATACTAATGAAGCAGGAGGGTTAAGTTATCCCAACAGCGAGGTTCCAATAAAAAAAAAAGTAATCCATGTGCCTATAAGTAAAGAATCACCTAAGCTAAAAGATTCCAAATTATCCCTGTCAACTGAAAAACAGGCTGTTGATACAAACAAAAAACACACTTTGAAATGTCTGTATGCCACTGCCAGAAGTCTAAGGGCCTCATTTTCTAAGCACTTTACCGCGTGCGAATGCGAAACAGCCGCAGTGTTAGCGCGGCTAATAACTACAGCCCTCAAATTTGCGTTATGGACCAGAAAAGGATTATGAGAGAGAGAGAGAGAGAGAGAGAGAGAGAGAGAGAGAGAGAGAGAGAGAGAGAGAGAGAGAGAGAGAGAGAGAGAGAGAGAGAGAGAGAGAGAGAGAGAGAGAGAGAGAGCACCTTACTATAGTGCCTAGGCCCTAGACAGGTATTTTAACCCCCATGGGAGGGCCACCTACTAACTCGGGGTGGGGATTAGGTATGAGCGTCGGGGGTTGGGGGGCCACTTTCACATTCCACATGAGACCTACGGAAAGAACAGTGGTCTCTAGTGAAGATTTGCTGGCCGTCGGAGCGAGGAAACCCACCCCAAGAGGAGATTCGGGCAACGTTCTCTCCACCTAGCTTGCTGGACACTCTACCTGGGCAACAACAAGCTAGGTGGAGAGAACGTTGCCCAAATCTCCTCTTGGATGTTATTAGATGTTGTTGAAAGGGATGATGAGTTAACCATTGTATCTCAAAAAATTCCATATATAAATTTGCCAAATCGGGGGCCATCGTGGCCCCCATAGCAGTACCACATATCTGCTGGAAAAACTGATGATCATAAGCAAAAAAAAATTTCTTTAAAGCCACTGTCAACAGTTGTAATAGAAAGGCACTTGGAATCCGGTGCGGTCTCGGACATTTTTCAAAAAATGTTTCTGCAATTCTTATGACTTCATCTTGTGGAATTGAAGTATATAGTGCTTCAACATCCAGTGTAGCCATTTTCAAATTCGTAGTATCTATGTTGAGTTGTTCTAAAAAAACAATCATATCCGATGAGTCTCTCACATATGATGTTATCAAAGGAACAAACGGTGCCAAAAAATGATCTATAAATCGAGAGAGTGGTTCTAAAAGTGACCCAAAGCTGGACACTATTGGACACCCTGGAGGACTTTCAGCATTTTTGTGAATTTTTGGTAATGTGTAAAACACGGGTACCCGGGGACATTTTATAGTCAAAAAATTGGCTTCTTTTGAAGTTAAAAAAACCGGACTTAACACCATCTTTCATGATCTGAGAAATTTCTCGTTGTATTTCGGTGGTTGGATTTGAATCCAAACCTTTGTAAAATCTAGTGTCATTTAACTGCTGTTGGATCTCAATGTCGTAGTCTGATCGGTTTTGCAAAACTATTTTTCCTCCTTTGTCTGCCGGTTTTATGATTAAATCCCTGGCTGATCGTAACTCCTGAAGGGCAATTCTTCCGGTGCGGGACAGATTTGAAAACGGCTGATTATTTGTATCCAGATGCAAAGATGCAATATCATGAGATACCAATTGATAAAATACTTTCAAGGCAGGGTCTTCAGGTCCGGGAGGTATCCATGTAGAAGGATTAGACAAAATAGACAAATCAACAGATGGTACATGTGATTCAAAAATTGCTTTATTTTCAAATTGCGAACAAAATGGAAAAGAGCCACTTGTAGTGAAAATTTATCGCCATATACTGGGAACAAAAGATAACCCATGTTCTAACACCTGTAATTGAGTGGGTGTCAAATTCCAGGAAGATAAATTCAATATTAAAGATCCTTGTTGTGTTGTGAGCATGTGACTCGAGGTTCGTAATTGTCTTGCCATCCTGATGGATGGTAGCGAGTGTATCGATTCCGATAAGGTTGACGTTCCTTTCGTGGGTTCTGACCTAAAAAAGATCAATTTGCCATACAAATGAAATCCACTGAGGAACTCATTGATAAATTTCGTTCAGAATTAAGAAAATTTAAATATGAAAAATTTTGTAGAGATGAACGAGATTATAATAAAGGATACGTGTATCCCTGGATGAATAAAGATCAAACAGTAAAGACATCAAGACACGTGACCTTTGATTCCAGTGGAGATGACTCATCAGGTGATGATGATTTGCGATCTCGTCCTCAAAGAACAGAGCTTCTATTTTGAAAACTCCATCTTCCTCTTTTTTAGGTCAGAAGACAAATTTGCCAGTAAGTCAATTTATTAGAGCGAGACGCCTGTGTACAACCACAGCAGATTTTGAGATTCATTCCAAAATTTTACAAGAACGTTTTTTGGCACGCGGATACCCTTGTAAATGCATTCGCAAAGCTTATCAGCGAGCCAAATACTGTCAGCGTGAATGGCTTTTTCTTCCCCGTTCTACAGACGTAGATTCACGTCACACCTGTGTTCTACCATTTTCTTCATTTGCTTTAGAAATTCGCCGTTCCATTTTGAAAAATTGGCATATTTTACAGCTACATGATGTTTTCAAGATACCACCTCGTATCACATTCTCCTGGGCCACCAATTTAAAAAATGTTTTAGTGAGGTCGGACAGTTCCATTGACCCCATACAGTCTGAAGATCTCATTGGTTCACATCAACCGTGTCACAACTGCTCAGAATGTGGATCATCAATGTCAATTCAACATTGTCTAACAGTAAATTCTGGCTATAAGATTTTTTTAAAACATAATACGACCTGCAACTCCTCTATGCTTGTTTATTTAATACAATGTCCTTGTCTACGTCTGTACATTGGAAAGACCAAACGGATACTGAAAATAAGAATGATCGAACATCGATCGAACATTAACAATGTAAGAGAAGATGAACCCCTAGTGACACACTGTACAGAATTTGGACATTCTTTTTCTGATTTACAATTTTGTGCAATTGATCATGTTCCTTTGCATTGGCATGGTGGAGATCGAGAACGCCTTTTGTTACAGTCTGAACAGCGCTGGATTTTCCGATTAAATACAGTTGCACCTATGGGACTGAACACTGAACTAGATTTGCACTCATTTCTAGGATAATGTAAATTTCCAATCACCACTGTTTATTATGATTGATAGAACATTGTAAAAGGATACATCATGAATATTTTACGTAATTAGTGACATCATAAAACAGTTGAACATTTAAAGAGACGCGAGCCTCGGCTTCAATCCCTCCTCCTTGTTCCGGTTACAAAAGTTGAGATGTTACGTCCTTGTGAACGGGTAGCTTGATTAACTTAAAGATAAGTATATATATTCTTTCATCTTCTATACGATAATACTCTAAAGGGTTTTATTTATTGTGTTGCAGGATAAAGACTCTTATCTGTATGTTCTTTACATGCCCCTGAAGAAGCTTAACAGTGAAACACTGGCCGTGTTGGGCTATCATATGTAAAAGTAAAATTTCTTAAGAGTCTATTTTTCACAGATGGAGGACTATTTTTAAAGAAAAAGCTAAAAATATTAACAAAAAATACTTTTGAATAAATTAAAATTAAAAGAAGGTGAATGATTGAGAAGACTGGTTGGTGTCTCTGAGAAAGTCACACAACGTCAGGCTTGCTGACACCTTCTTAAGCTATTATACATAGTAAATTATTTTGTTTTCCAACTTGATATTGATAGATTTCAATTACCCCAATATTGACAGTGTAAATGTAACATCAGGGCATGCTAGAGAGATAAAATTCCTGGATGGAATAAATGGCAACTTTATGGAGCAATTGATTCAGGAACCAATGAAAGAGGGAGCTGTTTTTAGATTTAATTCTTAACAGAGTGCAGGATTTGGTGAGAGAGTTAATGATGGTGGGGCTGCTTGGAAATAGTGACCATAACATGATCAAATCTGAAATAATGACTAGAAGGGGGACTATAAATAAATCCATGGCTCTGATACTATTCTTTCAAAAGAGAAACTTTTATAACATGAGAAAAATAGAAAAAAACTGAAAGGTACAGCTACAAAGGTTAAGCGTTTATAACAGGTCTGGACATTGTAAAAAAACATACCATCTTAGAAGTGCAGATCAGATGTACTCCATGCATTAAAAAAGGTGGAAGGAAGGCCAAACTGCCAGACACAAAACTATCGTTGAAGGTGTAGGCCACTTTATCACACATTTCAAGTTCAATAGAGCAGATCTCCAATGCCCTTGCATCCTCAACTCTAAGTTCTCAAGATCCAAATGACCAGGAACAATGACGTGATTGTCCTAGAGCTTCCTTCCCCCTATTATATATTTGAACTTTGTTGACGAAAAGAAAAAAAACACATCACTGGTATACCCTGTATGTCAAATTCAACTAAATGATTAACAGCTGGTAGCCAACTGTGTAAAAAACTGAGCTCATGTCTGAAAAACAATTAGAACATTTTTGCCTCTCTCTTGATTAAACATTATTTCATTCAACAAGGCAGTCAGGGCTGATTCTGTACTTGCACCCCTCCTAAAACCTAATTGGGTTTTCTCTAGAAAATCAAAGAGTTGGACAAATACAATTCTTTCAATAATTTTAGAAGAAATTCTGACTAAGACCAATAAAAGAGACCAAATCACACCCATCCTGCAGAACTTGCATTGCCTCCCAATCAAGTTCAGAATTATGTATAAAGTCCTCATGGTCCTACACAAAGCCATACACAATGCTGCTCCACTGGCCCTTAATATCCCATTTCGTCCGCACTTACCCTCCAGACCGGTAAGATCTGCCTACAGTGACACCCTCGTGCCTCCCCCCCCCGCAAAAAGCACATTAAGGAAACAAGCTCTTTCCACAACTGGCCAGCAGCAATGGAATGCTCTCCCACCAGAACTTTGGCGCGAACAATGCCCGATTCCCTTCAAAAAAAGACTCAAAACCTGGCTGTTTGAGCAAGCTTTCCCTTAATTCATCCGTTCCTTCCAGCTCCACTCTTCAGAAGATTAGTTCCATATTCAGGTACCCTATGTACAAGACACTTTCAGTTTCTCAGGTTCCCTAGACACAAGACTCTTTTCTGTTTTTAGGTACCCTAGGTACAATCGATTTGTTCAGCTCTTTATCCTCCGGCTCTCCGGAAGAGCCCATCTTCTATTGCCCGGTTGATCCCAGTTAATGTATCCCTTGTTGTGTTGTAATGCATTCTTACATGCCAGTTCACGTTCTAATGTAAACCGAAGTGATGTGTAATTTTTTACATGAATATCGGTATATAAAAATGCTAAATAAGTAAGTAAATAAATAAATAAATAAATAAATAAGAAAAGGCAGATTAGAAATAGTTCTAAAATTACCTGGACAATTAGGATCCAGCATGTGCCTTTTCAAGACTGGTTAAACCCTTGAAGTTTTTAAGGACTGAGGCATATGTCCACGTTCAAGACTAGTGTTAATAATGATTAAAAGATGCGGAGAAAAAATGCAGTTCTGGGTTATTTAAAAGATTAAAATGTATGGGATCAAGTGAGAAAAAGGAAACATTAATTTGTCTTAAAACTAGGTTAATCCAGCATGGTTATTTTATTGAAAGAACAAATTTAGGGCTAGATTCATCAAACTATTGCATGCAATAGGGGCATGTTTTATGGTAATAGCTTATCACAAAGTGCACTATCTTAGTGCTTTGCATAGGTATTACTGCAGAGTGTGATAACGTTTTTGCACTAAGTGCCACAATTGTAATTCCTACCTACAACCACTGGAGAGAGAGAGAGAGAGAGAGAGAGAGAGAGAGAGAGAGAGAGAGAGAGAGAGAGAGAGAGAGAGAATAGATATAAGTCCCTCATAGTAGTTAGTATTTATACCTCTATAGGAGGCCCACCTAGTTACTCGAGGTGAGGTTTAGGTATTAGTGTAGGGGTTAGGGGGGCCACTTTGATATTCAGGGTGAGATGTACGAATAGAACACTGCACTCTTATGAAGATTTGATGTCCTTCAGAGTGAGGAAACTCAACCAAAGATGAGATTTGTACAATGTTCTCTCAACCTAGCTTGATGGACTCTCTACCTGGGTAACATTAACGCAAATGAAAAAGGTGTAGTTATTTGCCATATTAAAACTGTGTGATATGGCTTCACAAATTGTAAAGCCAGCCTACTTGGCCAGAAATCCTGCCCTAAACTCCACCCCTTTTCTAAATTAGCATCGCACCATGCATTATGGTGCTTTTCGCATGCGAAAATTGCCTTAATGCATGTGAAAAGTCCATAACGCTGCTTGGAAAATAATTCCTTACTGACAAAATAGATGTTTCTTGAACAGGAGCAGTTTGATTCTTTTCAGACTCTACCAACAAAGGCTTTCTTGACAGAAATTCAAGATTGTATATTTTTTATTTTTGCTTCAAAATCTTTGGCAAAGGCCTCAGCAGTACGTTTCCTAAAATTTGAATTAATATTTGGATGGGTTCCCAATACCTGTGAAATCAGTTTAAAAAGATCCTTTTATCAGATAATTGCTTTAGCAAGAGCCTTCTTAAAAAATTCCTTCTTGGCACATTTGATCTCTAACAGATAATGTTGAATTCTATTCTTCAAAATAAATTTGAGCTTCTCTGACTTGTCTTTTCTTTTTACCTTTCAAGATGGTCTGTCTCTTCAGGAGTCAGACCTGAATGGTATCATGGATGACTTAACTGTTCTTTAAAATGGTAGAAGATCAAGGCTGCATGATCAAAAGCAGCATTTAGTATGAAATTCCAGGATGAAATCTGGTCATCTAAGGATAAGGTCAAAAAATCTTCATGAAAAATCAATTTGGAGGCTAGGATATCAAGATTGATGTCATTAGTCTTTCTTGTAATTGGGACATACATTTTAGTAAGTTTGGGTTTAATAATTCTCTAACATATAGAGAAGGTTAAAAGAAAATGATCATTTCAGACAAGTAAAAAACTTTGCAACATATGTTTGAGAAATATATTTTCTTAGAAAAAAATCTTTGTGTGTGGGTTCATGTACCCATTGTGTAAAGGTAAGATCAGACATAGTGGAAAAAACCTTTGATTCAACAGGTTTTGATGATTCATCTACATGAAGATTATAATTTCTTAAGGAATGAAAATAAGAACTTCTAATAGAATATTCGTTGATGAGTTCATTTAGCTCTTGTACTACTAAATTGGTAACTGGAGGAAGTTGATATAATAAAAGCAAATTGAACCCCAGCTTACTACTGAGTTGAAGAAACAAGAACTCAATATCCACTGTTGAGTGCAGGTTTAACTCTTTGATATTTAAATAATTAACAGCAATCACTGCTACTTCTTGTTTCACTGCGGAGGAGGCCTTGAGCATCAGAAAGCTCGGAGACCTTGGCAAATCTGTTGCGCTGTGATGGAAGGGAGCGCTAGGGGGCGCTCCCCATAGTAGGACAAGGAATGTGAAACAAAGCCTTGTCTGGGAGTGGAGCTTGGAAGTCCGGAGACAAGACGTGGAGCTTGGAACTCTGAAGACAAGACATGGAGCTTGTAACACAGGGAACGAGACATGGCGAGCAAGGTCCCTCAGGTGCCCTACACAGCCCGTAGGCTGGTCACGGACCACACTGTCCTCAACGCACCCTACACAGCTGGATGGCTGGTCGCGGACCACGAGAGGAGCGGTAAAGCTCTGGATGTAGACAAAGGTCAGGACAAGTTACCCTTGGATCCTCCGGAGCTGGAACAGGATACAGTCTTAAAACAGGAACTTGGAACAAGAAGCTCGGATCATGTAAAAACAAGGAACCTCCGGAGGCACGGGTACTCAGGACCTGGGACTATGGTTAGAGGTATTTGAGTGGATTCTTGAGGTACTGTGGAGATGACCACGCCCACAGGGAGGAGCCCTGTGGGGAGTCACAGTATCAGGTTAGACTCAGGACACACAAACACAGAGATTGTCTTTTATTAAACAGCTGATGAGTTCCACCTGAGGTGGCAGAAGTGAGGCAATCCAGAGATAGCAGTTCAGGGATCCTCAGCAGAGGAGAGCCGTCTCACTGAGATGGTATAGGGAAGTCCGGTTGCAGGTTCCAAGAGCAGCAGAGCTGTAGATGAGACAGACTGACAGAGTTAGATTACTCACTAGATGGTAGCTGTGTGCTGGCGATTCCAGAAGGCAGAAGTGGTTGGTTGCAGGCACCGAGGCAGGGAGAGCAGGCCCTCGAGGAGTGAGTACCTGATCCCAGTAAGGCATCTGAAAGAAAGTAAAGGGCCCCCGAGGAGCAGGTACCCAGGTCAGAGAATTACCCGGAAGGACTGAGAGAGCTTCCAGTGGCAGCACAGAAGCGGCAGAGTAGCTCAAACTGGAGGCAATCCAATCCTTGCTAACTCGATTTGCTAGCAAACAAGGGCAGGCTAAATAACCGGATGGTGTGACGTCACTCGAGGGGGACGCCCTCGAAGTTCCCGCCATGACGTAGATAAAGATGTGGGTGGCGTGCGCGCGCGCACCCTAGGAGGACCTTAGGAGAGACATGGCGTGAGGCTTTGCCATAGCCGTTCTGGGGACACCGGAGAGAGTGACTTGCAGACACGGCGGTAGCCATCTTCCCAAAGCTGGTGGGGAGAGCAGAGAAAAAGGTGAGGCACAAAGGTCGAAGCTGTCTGAGACCAACGGACGCAACAGGGACAAGACGGAGACTTTGGGAACTCGGACATCAGGAACTCGGATGCCAGGCAAGAGCAAGATGCAGCGAAGTCGATGGAGGAGAAGCTCCCAGGAGGACTGACTTCTTGCCAAGGCAAGGCTGAAGTGAGCTCGGAGCCCTTTTGTAGGACAGAAGAGGCAACTCCCTGGGAGGAGTTCAAGGAGGGCCACACCTGCGCTGTCCCTTTAAGAAGGGAAGAAAGACATGGCCATGCCTCTAGGGGGAAGGGGCAGGACCATGGCAGTGGCATCCCTGCCGCTGCCATGCAGGAGCTGGAGCAGGAGGAAGCTGGGCCTTGGACAGGCCCCGACGAAGGAGGCGGCCTCCCCGCCACTGAAGAAGCAGGTGGGGGCGGAAAGATGGCAGCGTCCATGCCGCAGGAAAGCCCCCGGCTTCAGCGGCCTCCAGGCCACAGGCCAGAAAGCAGCAGCGGCAGTCCAGACCGCGGAGGGCCGCGGCGTTGGGAGAGGTAAGAGGCCTCCCGTGGCTCCGGCCGCAGGAGGAAGCGTAACACTTCTCCCTCTTTTTTATAAGGTTGAGAATACTGAAAGAAGATATAATTTGGAAGACTAGCCTGATCTTGAGGAATACTCATATATAAAGCAGTTAAGTTATCGTCAAGGTATTTTCGAAGTGGCCTGACAAACCCATTCCATTAATACATTTATAATATAAATAGTGTCACAAATATATAATGAAGTATGCAAAGCAAAATGTTTCAAAATTTGTCAATTTACATGGACAATGAAGGTAATTTTCAAAAGGATTTAAATGCCTAAAACTGGGTTTTAAATGCATCAATGGATTTTATGGGTGTAAGTAGGCTTTTGAAAATTGCTATGATATATGCTACTTTTACGCATGTTAACTCCTTTGAAAATGATTTTCAAAGATTCTAGGAATTAATTGCTTGCCAAGACCATTGGTCTGCCAGGAGGATTGATAAGCATCTTGTGAATCTTAGAAAGTGGACAATCTAGAATGGAAAACATTTTAAAACTGATATCCTTGCACAGTTAAATATCCTTCATTGAAGATAGTTTATGTAATCTTTTGAACCTGTAGTCAACCTTTCATAATAATTCACCTCATATAACTAGTGATGTACTTCAGTCAATTAATCATTTCTATTCTGTTTAACGATAGTGCCCCCATTATCCACAGATTTGATTATAATAAAGGGATCTTTCATTACATTTGTGAAGGCAAGTAAAACTGACTTGACTAAGTAGTAATATCCTACAAGCACTCAAGGTTCTACAGCTGACAGCTGGGATATATTCTCAGCAATGTAGATCAGAATAACCTGGCAGAATGGATAAGCAAGTGGATCTTTTTCTGCCATCATGTACTGTGATACTATGTAATAAAAACATTCCAATAGTCCTAAGGGGGTCATTTTCTAAGGCTTATCACATGAGATAAGCCGCTATCGCACACGAAAAATCCCTTTTCACGTGCAATAGCTTGCTAGGGGCGGAGTCTTGGCGGTGAGGGAAAGAGTTGGGGCATCGTCAGGGCAGACTCCATGATGTCTTCGCTGGCAGCGATAAGGTAAGAAACCTTATCGTCATCAGTAGCGTGCCAAATAGCACCACCTTTCACGATGGCGCTATTGGGTGCGAAAGCCGGCAGTGATAACATCGCGGTGGTGCGATGGCTGCCGGATTTCGCAGGCCCGCCCCCTCTTCACCCCCGCCCCCCGTTTTCGCTGAATTCACCATTCTGCGGTAGAATGGTGAATCCAGGCCTATATTTGCACACAAATCTGAACTAGCATATCTACTTAACTCCCACTAATAAGCTTGTTACTGGATATTGACATTTTCATTGACCAAAGCTCAATGCTAAGAACCCATTCAGAATCCCAA
This sequence comes from Rhinatrema bivittatum, assembly GCF_901001135.1. Taxonomy (NCBI): domain Eukaryota; kingdom Metazoa; phylum Chordata; class Amphibia; order Gymnophiona; family Rhinatrematidae; genus Rhinatrema; species Rhinatrema bivittatum. The sequence continues at coordinate 430,826,921 of NC_042617.1, forward strand.
TAGACCACACATTTGACTGCATAGTAATTTATTTAACCTTTATGGCATTGTTGGTTGAACTACTTGATTGGTTGTTGTAAATACAGCATTTAAGAATACAACCAAATGATGTTTAAGAAAGCTACAAAACATAACTTTTTTATATGATATGTCTAAATATGAAATGGGGGCATATGCTTCTTTCAATGTCAAAGATCATCCTGCCTATTTAATACATTACTTTTAACCCATTTTAATTATTCATTTACATTTTACCCATAAACTATTTTGTGAATATTTATTTTGATTGTAATTAGATCTATGCATTATTAAATACAATAATATCCCATATATAATGCAAAAAAGGCAGTACACATGCCTTATATATAAAGATTGTAAATACAATTCCTCAAAATTTACACCTCAACAGCCGGGACATACTGTGGTGAAACACTGTCATCATAGGAATGGTGTTACTTAGTTCATAGGTTTTTTATATATTGTTTGCTGCAAGTAAAAAAAATTTTCAAAACTTTATATATCTAACAGTACTTACAATCTGCTGAGTCTTTGTTTGCATATTTCGCCCAGATGACAAATAAGCTAAGTACTGTTGGATAAATAAAGTTTGGATATACAAAGTTTTGAAATTTTTTTTTTATTTGCAACAAAAAAAAAAAAAAAATCAATGAACTAAGTAACATTATTCCTATGATGACAGTGTTTCCTTGCAGCATATCTGCAAAAAGGGGCGGTCGGGGGCGTGGACAGGGGGCACGGTTTGGGGTCGGGGGGGGGTGTCGGGGGGGCATGTGGGCGGTCCGGGGGCGTGGCCGAGTGCCCCAACACAGCGGCCTATGTCGGGGCCTGCCGCACCGGCGCACATAAGTTACTACTGCCCGGAGGCAGTAGTAACTTTTCCGATAAAGGTGGGGGGGGGGGGGTCTAGATAGGGTCGGGGGGGGGGGGGGTTAGGCAGGGGAAGGGAAAGGAAGGTGCGGGGGGGGTAGAAAGAAAGTTCCCTCCGAGGCCGCTCCGATTTCGGAGTGGCCTCGGAGGGAACGGGCAGCACGCTTAGGGTTCGGCGCGTGCAAGGTGCACAAATGTGCACCTCTTGCGCACGCCGACCCCAGATTTTATAAGATACACGCGGCTATGCGCATATAAAATCCGGCGTACTTTTGTTCGTGCCTGGTGCGTGAACAAAAGTCCGTGCGTGCGTAAGTTTATAAAATCTACCCCAGTGTGTGTCTGTCTCCTACACTAAGCCTGACCAGTGGTCCCTCTCGGGATTTCCCCCGAGGGCGTAATCACCTGCCACTGGTTCAAGGATCCACCCACAACTATTCTAAATAACTACAGATTGCTAATTACCAGCTTTAACAACAGAGCTTTCTGACAGTTTGCTAACTCCCAGCTTTCTCCACAGAGCTTTGACAACAGATTGCTATCTCCTCTCGGAGATCACATCAGATTCTGACATGGGCTGAGGTCCTAGCATTGGATCTCAGACTCTGGGCCGGGCTGTGGCATTGGGCCTAGGCCCAGGCATTGGGACTCAGCCTCCAGGTCAGATCCCAGCAACAGTACTGTGTATGGGCCAAGCCCCTGGCATTGGAAGCAAGCCTCTGGGCCAGGCCACAGTATCATACCTGGGCTTGGGCTCTGCATTGGACCTGGATCTGAGTTGAGGCCCCAGTATCAGGACCTAGTCTCTGGATAAGTTAGCAGCATTGGACCTGGGCCTGTGCTCTGGTAGAGGTCCAGGCATTGGGACCCAGCTTCCAGTCCAGGGCTTGGTGTTGGGCCTTGGTCTAGGCCTTGGCTGTGGCATCGGGCTCTGGCATAGACCAAAGTCTTGGCCTTATGTAGGCTGAGGCTGAGGTCATTGTGACCTACCGCGGCCTCGGCCTACACTAGGCTGAGGCTTCAGCCTGGACCTAGGGTTCATCGGCGGTACCCCACCAGACCAGGTAAATGGGGGCTAGGAGGGATCCTGGCTCTGGCATTTTTATGGGTAGATGGGAGGGATGGGTGGTGGGGCCTGGAGGCCCTTTTTTCATTTTTTTCTTTGTTATTAAGGTTTTTTAATTTTTTGATATTAGATTCATTTTTGCACATGAATGAAATGAATCAAACATTCCACAAACCAAAACTCATGTGAAGAAAACCTCCAAAATGAAACGAAAAATGAAAACAAATTTTTTATCCCTGCACACTCCTAGTTTCTAATTCCTTTATATTACCACAAACATCTTGATACTGAGAGAAAAGCAACTGAGATTAGCCTCACAAAGATTTCTCTAGTACTGTAAGAATCACAAAGATTTCTCTAGTACTACAATTGCTTTGCAAATTCCCTCCAAACTCACAGTCTTAGGTCTTACCAGACCCAAGTTCTTCTCAAAAGCTATAGGTCTTCTGTCTGTACTTCTGGGGTTCTTCCCCTGTAATTCCCTTCTGCATAGAACTCTCTCTCCTCCATATGCTTCTGACTGCAGCAGACTGTTTTTTACACCCTTTTCAGCGGCCTCTATCCCCACTCGGCAATGCGGTCTGACATCCTCCGATGGCGCCATTGCCTTTGGGTCACTGGAGAATCTCTCACATGCAGGCACTGATGGAGGGATCTGCTTCTGAAGGCTAAAGATTCAATCAAGATCTGGAGAAGTTATCCCATCTCCCTCAACCAACCACAAACCCAAGAAGTTGCACTGGAATAAGTCAGTAATGGGGCCCTTATTTGTATATCCATTGGAATGGAGGTGGTTTCTACTCCTGGGTCTGCAGGGAAGACCCAGGAATTGCCTTTGCATTTGAGCATGAGGTCAACTGTAGAAGAGACCAAGGGGTGGGTTGGCCTATCAGGGGATCGAGCATGCCCGGTGGGCCAATCAGGTTGGTCACATGTCATTTACTGCCAGATCCCTCTGCTTTCCTTGTGGCTTAAGTGCAGTAGTGGTTAGCTCCCCGTCTCTGTGCTCAGGTGAGCTTGCTTTTCCATCTCTGCATGGCTGCCTTTGTATGCAGACATGCTAGGCTTGGATTTCAGAGGGAGGAAAGATACACTAGCACTTATTGCAGGTAAGCCAGCACTTCGATGACTCCTGACTGCTGCATATATTAAAAAAATATATTAAATGCTGCTCTGTTGCTGGTTCCGTGACAGTGCTCTATTTTTCAATCAGAGCACTGCCTGCCTTTTGCCTGCCTCTCTTTGGTGCTCCTCTCGGAGCTACAGTATCCTTGCCCCAGCCTGCCTTTCTGTCTCTCCCACCTGCTTTTAATTTTTTTGTACTAATTGGATGAGTTGTCAGCCCCAGGGACCTTCTTCGGCAAAAAAAAACCAAACAAACAAAACAGTCTATTGCCGGTCTTGTGGTAGCAGAGCTCAGTTTCCATCTGGTTGAAACTGCCTGTCTTCAGCCTCAGAGGTGGAAGAAGGAACTGTGAGGTTGTGCAGGCACTGGTAGGCAGCACTATGTCTGAAAACAGCACTGCCTTGGGACAAGCAACAGAATTATTTTTGCCTCAGTGAGTCCAGTAAAATTTAAAAAATAAGCTGCGAAGAAGAGAGGGACAGACTGGGGCCAACTCATTACAGCTTTCCCACTATCACCGGGACAGCAAAGTACTGCAGAACACAGCAGCTGAATGCACCTGTTGTAGCCTGTAGGTAAACTGAGGTTACCTGCAAAAAAACCCGAAAACTGAGGAGTTGGGGGATTAAAGCAGGAAATTGAGGCTTGGGTGAAGGTAAGTGGGAAACTGGGGAAGGGGAGATCAGCCCTGGTTGGGGAGTCAGAAAAAATGGGAACTCAGACTGGTGGGAGGGGGGGGGGGGGAGTTAGGACTGAGGATAAGTAGAAACTGGGGGATTAAGAGGGAGTGAAAGAGGGAGAGAGCACAGCCCCAGAGAGAGAGAGAGAGAAATGAGGACTGACAGGAGAAGGGGAGGCTTGGGGAATAAGGGAGAAGTAGGGATACAGGACAGCAGAGATGCTGTTGGGATTGGAAACAGGATGCTGGGCTTGATGGACCCTTGGTCTGACCCAGTATGGCATTTTCTTATGTTCTTAGGAAAAACTTGGAATTGAGGGATGAGCTGAGGCACTAATTGGGTGCGGGAAGGAGAATGAGGTATGGTTGGATGGACTGAGGGGAAGAGCAGGCAGAAGAGAGACAAGGTGAGAAAGATATCTGGAGTGAGGACTGGGAAACTAAGTGGAACTTTGCGAGGGGGAAGCTGAGACGGGCTGTTGAGAGAGATGGTGGAGGGGAAAGTAAGGACTCACATGGGGGGTGGTAAGCGTGAACACAGGAACAGGGTGGAGACTCAGATTATTCAGGGATTTGGGGGTTTGTTGGATGAGAAGAAGGCCAAAGAGGAAAAAGGTAAAAAGAAAGTGGGACCAAAATGATGCACCTAATACAGTTACACTATACTGGGTTCTATATTGAGAGTCACTATCTAGAAAAAGGACTTTGGAGTCCTTCTGGACAATACATTGAAATCTGAATCAGTGTGCGGCCTTAGGACAAAAAAGCAAATAGATTGTTAAGAATGATCTGAAAAGGAATAGAGAATAAAATGGAAAATATCAAATTGCCTCTGAATCAAACCTTAGTATGACTGCATCTTGAGTATTATGTGCTGCTCTGGTCACCTTATCTCAAAAAAGATATAGAGGAACTAGAAAAGGTGCAGAGGAGAGAGACAAACATGATAAAAGGGATGGAACATCTCTCCTATGATGAGTGGCTACAGAGCTAGAGCTCTTGGGCCAAGAAAAAAAATGGATAAGAGGAGTAGGGATGTGAATCGTTTTTATAACGAATTGAAATATCGTACGATATTTCTTAATTCATTATATATTGGTTAAAACAAGAAAGGAACACTTCCCCCCCAAATTTTCATGAAAATCGTTTTTCGGGTTAGTGTGTGCTAATTCCCGTTAGCGCGCACTAACAAAAAAACATTTATTTTTGTTATTTTTTGTTATTTTTTGTTATTTTTGTTAGTGTATACCCTGGAAGAAAGGTGACATTAGGGAGACATTTAAATATGTCAAAGGTTTCCATGCATAGGAATCAAGTATTTTTTTTAACAGAAAGGAGGTGCTAGAATGAGGGGTCATGGGATGAGGGTGAAAGGGGCAAGACTCATGAGTAATCTTAGAAAATATTTATTTACAGAGAGGGTAGTGAATGCATGGAACATCCTCCCAAAGTAGGTGATAGAAACAAACTGTATCTGAATTCAAGAAAGCATGGGATAAATAGAGGATCTCTGAGGCTTTGATGGGAATTTTAAGGCTAGATAAATTGGACAGATGGGTAAATTAAATGGGCCATATGGTCTTTTTCTGCCATCATGTTTCTATGTCTATATATCTTTTATTGATGTCAATCATTAACATAAAGATCAGGGTGCTGATCAGCATGGCAGTGACACCGTGGTCAGAGAACAGCCTACCTGGCCACACCAGCCACGAGCTCCAGAAGTAGAAGGGAATTGTGCTGCGGGCGCTCCCTTCCCCCCCCTAGGGGGGGAAAAAGTAGAAGGAAGTCACCGGCGCCAGGTGGATGACCTGCCTACCACCAGAGTGCTGATCAACGTGGCAGTGACACCGCGGTCAGAAAATGGACTACCTGGCCACACGAACCACCGGCTCTGGAGGCAGTGGGGAAGCATGCTGTGGATGTTCCCTAACTTCCTGGAGGAGCAAAAAGAAGAAGGAAGTCACCGGCACCAGGTAGGCAACCTGCCAACCACCTGCCCACAGCCCGCCCACCACCAAGGTGTTGATCAGCATGGCAGCGACGCTGAAAGTGCTTGTACCTCAGGGCATGTGCCCTTGGCAAGTGCATGAAGTAGAACAACAAAGAAGCTTGCCTCTTTGTGCTTCCCTTCATGTAGACCCAAAGAGGTGCTCTCCAACATAGCACACTAGACTTAACTACTACAACTATAGAATGAATCTTCTTCATTGAGACTATTCTAGGATGGGGCCTAAATGGAGACCTAAAGAGTACCCTATGAAAGAAGCAAAGAAGGATCACAATCCTGGTCTTCTCCATGATAAGTAACAACTTTCCCCCTCTCTCTTCATGCATCATGTTTACTCTGCTACTACTGAATACGCAATCTTTATAAAAAAAATAATCCCTCTATTTAACGATCTGCTAGAGAATTTAAACCCCTCTATTTCCTGCAAAACTGAAACTTGGCTGAATGACAAAGATAATGTAGTCCTAAACAAAAATCTTGAATGATAACTATGACATATTTCACTTTCCTATTCCCAAAGGAAAAGGTGGAGGATTATTAATAATATGTAGAAAAGAACACAAGATAGTTCCTTATAAGGTTGAGATTAACCCACCCTATGAGGTTGCAATCCTAAAATCTCCTCAAATAAACTTAGGACTGGTCTACTGTTCCCCAGGCACACTACAAAAGATTGCTGACCACTGATTGAATTATTCGCTAAGGTGTTTTCATCTCCTGACTCTTCATTAAGGGGTAGATCTTTAAAAACTACGCGATCCCGTACTTTTGTTCGCGCACCAGGCGCGAACAAAAGTACGCTGGATTTTATAAGATACGCGCGTAGCCGCACGTATCTTATAAAATCCGAGGTCGGCGCGCGCAAGGGGGTGCACATTTGTGCAACCTGCGCGCGCCGAGCCCAGCGCGGCCTGCCTGTTCCCTCCGAGGCCGCTCCGATTTCAGAGCGGCCTCGGAGGGAAATTTTCTTCGCCCTTCCCCTCCTTTCCCCTACCTAACCCACCCCCCCGGCCCTATCTAAACCCCCCTACCTTTGTCGGCAAAGTTACGCCTGCTGAAAGCAGGCGTAACTTTGCGCGCGTCGGCCGGCAACCCTGCTCCATCCTCCGGTCCCGGGGGCTGGTCCGGAGGCCTCGACCACGCCCCCGGACCGGCACCACGCCCCCGGGCCTGCCCCCGAAACACTGCAGCATGCCCCTGAAATGCTGCGTCGTTTCGGGAACGCCCCGGACACGCCCCCTCCCTCCCCTTTTCGAAAGCCCCGGGACTTACGCGCGTCCCGGGCTTTACGCGCACCGGCGGCCTATGCAAAATAGGCGCGCCGGCACGCGGGCCTTTTAAAATCCGCCCCTAATTGTAGGTGTCTTTAATCTCCATGTAGACAAAACACTGAGAACCCTACCCTGTGAAATGTTTTTAGAAGCAATGGACGCCTGGGATGGTCACAATTTGTCTCCAAAGCCACTCATAAATTGGGTCACACTCTAGACCTAATATTTTCTAATACCAGCAATTGCCTAATTAATACCTCACACACAATAACTGATCACCAATTAATAAAAGCGGAAATAGAATTCACCAAAAAATTTACAATAGTATAGTTAATAAGATAAATTTCACCTTCAGGAAAAAGATTGAGCCGGAAATACTTGCTCATGCATTAGAAAACAAGTTTCAAGAACTAAATCCTCTCAACTATCCTCTCAAAAAAACACAAAAAAACCATGGTACAATACTACACTAAAAGAACGAAAGCAAGCCCTTAGAAAAACAGAAAAAAACTGGCGCAAAGACCCTTCTCCAACCCTCCTTGCACGCTACAAAACCTCATTATACAACTACAATAACGAAATAAACTTGGCTAAAAAGAATTACTATGCTACTAAAATACAATTCAATTCAATTCAACCCCAAAGCGCTATTCGAATACGTCACCTCACTCACCAACCTCACTCCAAATCTCATTCCTGAAGAAGAGGCTAAAAATAAATGTGAGCAACTGGCTGAATATTTCCACGATAAAGTTAACAAAATCATGACACACTTTCCCATCATCCCACACACTCCTCAGAACAGTTACACTGTGCAATCTAGCAAACTCACTACAAAACTGACAATGTTTGAACACACTTCTGCTATGGAAATAGAATCCATACTCAAAAAAATTAGACCATCATCCCACCCCTCCGATACTATCCCTACAAAACTTCTCCTCACTATACCTGACATAATAGCCCCTCCTATTTCAAAGATAATCAATGCCTCCATTGATTCTGGTATTGTACCTTTCCCATTAAAACAAGCTATCCTTAAACCCACTCTAAAAAAACCTAAGCTCGACTCTGCCGATCTGACCAACTACCGCCCCATCTCCAATCTCCCATTTATTGCAAAAATTTTAGAAAAAACTATCAACCGTCAACTTAGTAACTACTTGGATGAACAAAAAATCCTCTCGCCGTCTCAATTTGGTTTTCGTAAATTACACAGTACAGAAACCCTTCTTCTTTCACTTTCTGATTACCTTTTGACAAGTTTAGACAAAGGATTATCCCATCTACTAGTTATACTTGACATCTCGGCTGCGTTTGACACCGTAAGCCATCAGATCCTCCTCAAGCGTCTCTCTGATATAGGTATAACCGATCGTGCCCACAAATGGTTCAGTTCCTATCTTAGCGACAGACACTACAGAGTTAAATTTGGCAACCATAATTCAAAAGAAATTCCCCTTGGGCAGGGAGTCCCCCAAGGCTCCTCACTTTCATCCACTCTATTTAATGTCTACCTCCTACCACTCTGCCATCTCCTCTCTAACCTTAAGTTACCTCACTATTTGTATGCTGATGATGTACAAATACTTATTCCCATTACTGAATCTATTCCGAAAACCCTGGAAATCTGGCACTCCACACTCACCTCAATTAACAGCCTCTTAAATTCTATCCAGCTCGCCCTTAACTCTACAAAAACTGAACTCATGGTTATCTCACTTCCTACACCCCTACACGCTACACCCACATCACACATTATCCCACCACACACACAATTCTCCCAACAAGTCCGAGATCTAGGAGTTTTATTAGACGATCAAATGTCCCTCAAAAAATTTATCAATGCTACCCTCAAAGAGTGTTTTTTCAAGATCCATACACTCAAAAAACTTAAACCATTATTACACCTCTCCGATTTTCGTACTGTGTTACAAGCTATGGTATTTTCTAAAATTGATTATTGTAATGCTCTTCTATTGGGCCTGCCTAAAAATGCCATACACCCATTACAAATCCTGCAAAATACTGCAGCTCGTATTCTCTCTAACACGCCCACAAAGGAACACATCACTCCTATACTTAAGGAATTACACTGGCTCCCCATCCACTATCGTATACAATACAAGATATTATCACTTATCCACAAATCCCTCCACAACCCAGAAATGAATTGGCCCTCCAAATCTTTTCAATTCAATAACTCCAACAGGCCTACAAGAAACCCATACATAGCCACCCTACAAACCCCCTCACCAAAACTATTCAAATACGCATCCACCAAAGCTCGTGCCATATCTCTAGCTGGCCCTATGCTATGGAATTCCATGCCTACTGATTTACGTCTTGAATTATCCCCAAAGACTTTCAAGCAAAAGATCAAGACATGGCTCTTCACTAAAGCCTACACATGACCCTCACGTGTTCCTTCCTAGCTTTATTTACCCCCCCCCTCCTTATTTCATAAAATCCCATTAAAGATACCACCCCCTTTCCCCTACCCCTCTCCCCTACCTCCTTCCTACAGCAGTCAACCCCAGACGCTTTTATCTCTTTCTCATCCCTACCACCCTCTTTGATATCTCATATAACTGAAGAATTTGCTCTACTTAACAGTTTCACTTGTATATAATCCTTTCCTCCCTATCCTCACCCTCATTTTCCACCCCTGGAAAATGAGGATCCCACCCCAGGGGTGGGATCCTCATTTCACTTGTATATAATCCTTTCCTCCCTGTCCTCACCCTCATTTTCCCCTATTTAAACTTATACCCCTTCATTCCTTTTTCTCTCCTACAGTTTCCCTGATACTATAATAAGTTATGTTATTATAACTAATCCGTAATATATTATCTATATATATCTATTTATATTTGTATAACCTGTTTTTGTTAATGCATTTAACTGTTTTAATGTATTGGTTCCCAGTTGTTTTCATACTGTTTTATGTACAACGCAATTGCGTATTTTTTCGTTCTTTGTACACCGACGTGATATCTCTGATGAGCAGCGGTATATAAAAACCAATAAATAAATAAATAAATAAATAAATAAATCTAACTATCTCCACATCGGCTTTTGATTCCTGGCATAAGATTATCAATTACATAGCGGAAAACATAGTCCGGTCCAGACAAAAACTATTAACAAAGAATGGAACAGCTCCAAACATAAGAAGCCCTGGTATAATGAACGATGTTGAATATAATTGTTAATACTTTTACTTTATAGTAGATTCTGGCATGAACTGATAGCCAGTGTAGTGACATCAGTGAGGGTGTAATGTGATCATATTTCCTAGATCCTAATAAGATTCTAGCTGCAGCATTTTGCAATAGCTGTGGTGGTTTTAAGTGACATATTGGGAGTCCTAGTAGTAATAAGTTTCAGTAGTCTAGATTTGAGAAGATTAGTGTTTTCAATACTGTATGCAAGTCCGCAAAAGTTAATAATGGTTTCAGTCAATGTAGTATATGCAACTTGGCATAACCTGTCTTGATTAATTTAGCGATGTGAATTTCCATTCTTAGATTATCATCCAACTGTATACCTAAGTCCCGTACTTGATTTGAGGGAATAATTTGAAGATCACCCTGGTTAAGGGCAGGTGGTTTAACTATTGATGAGTTTCTACTCAGCAAAATTATTTCAGTCTTTTTAGGGTTTAATGTTAGTTTAAGTTGCAAAAATTCTTTTTTTATTGTTTCCATATGGGTGGAGAGTATCAAAGCTGTGTTTACAAATGAACAGGAGAGAGGGATGTAGAATTGTATGTCATATCTAGGAATTCCTAGATTCCTAGATTCATCAGTAATTTACATAGTGGGAGCATGTATATATTGAATAGTGTTGTTGACATGGCTGAGCCTTGAGAGACACCTGTATCACTCTGGAAAGTATCTGATAGATGGTTGCCTAGTTTGACTTGGAATTTTCTTGGAGTTTGATAGAAAAACAGAGAACCACCTAAGAACCATATTGTCAATCCCAATGTTCCTCTGCTGATAGCATAACATTTTTTTGTCCACGGTGTTAAAGGTGGCTGTTAAATCTATTAGCACAATAGCAGTAAGATTCATCTGCGTCAAGTCCTTGTAAAACTGAATCAGTTAATAAGATGAGTAGTGTCTCAGTTGAGTGATGTTTCCTAAATCCAAATTGATTAGGAGAGGGAATATTATGGTCTTCCAAGTGATATACAAGCTGGGATAGCATTGCTTTCTCAAGAATTTTTGCGAGAAAGCACAGGTTGGATATTGGACAATAGATGTCTCAATCGTTAGTTCTACCAGACTTATTTTTTAGTATCTGCTTTATCACAGTTTGTTTTAATCCATTTGGAACAGTTCCTTCTGAGAGAGAAAGGTTAACTAATCTTGTGATTGAGTGATAACTTTGTGTACTTGTTTTAAGGAACTGTCTGGAATTGTGTCATGTGGGTGTATTGCCGGTTTAATCTTAGTAATGATTTGACTAATTTCCAATTTCGATACAGTGTCGAACATGGACCACTTAACCATTCCCTTCAAATTTTCAGTTGTTTTTGCTGGAGAACATTTAGGGAGTTGAGTTTTCAACTTATTTATTTTTTCTAAATGTGCGGTGGCGTATTCGTTGCAGTCAGCCTTTGTGAAGGTATAGTTTCTCGAGATGGAAGACGTTAGGTCTTTGATTAGATGTTTAACAACCTCAAAGAGTAATTTAGAATTAAATGTAACCCCATGAATCTATTTGGCCTAGTAATCTTTTTTAGCATTATTTGTTAGTGTGTGGTATTTTGTAAGGAAAGATTTCTTTCTTTCTAGGGATTCCACAGATTGGCATTTCCTCCATTTTTTCTCTAATTTTCTGAGGTTCTGTTTAGTTTTTCTTAAATCATCAATATACCAGGGCATCTTATGTTTGGAGATGTTCCTTCCTTTGTTAATACTTTTTGTCTGGACTGGATTAAGGTTTTTGCTAAGTCATTGATAATCTTATCCCAGGAATCATTCATTCCAATAACCCTGGCTTGTCAGGAGTGACTCTACAACCATATAATCTGCAATGAACACTTAGATCACAAAATAAAGGACTAGCAATTATTCCCACATTAAGGAACACACATCTGATGCAAATAGGAGATCAAGTATTTTCCAAGCAGGTCCAAAACTCTGGAACTCAATGCCTGAGACACTACAGATGTTACCAGACAGAAAGAGATTTAAATGTGAGCTAAAAACATGGCTATTAAAAAATGCACATAACCTAACATAAAAACATCATAATATACAGAGCAACAAAGACTAAAAAGACAACATATAATAAATCTAATCATGAAGAATAAACCAAATGAGAGAATGCAAGATTCTCAAAACAACAATTTAACTAAGGCCTGGATTCATCATTCATCGCTGAATGATGAATCCAGTGAAAATGGGGGACAGGAGGCCAAAGGGGGGGCGGGCCTGCAAAAGCCCGCAGTCTTCGCACAACCTCGGTGTCTTCGCTGCCAGCTTTCGCACCGAATAGCGCCACTGTGAAAGGTGGTGCTATTGGTCTCACTACTGGCGACGATAACATTACTAACCTTATCACCGCCAGCGAAGACACCACCGAGTCCGCCCCCTTGCCCCCTGACTCCTCCCCTCGCTGCCCCGACTCCACCCCCAACTTCGCCCCAACTCAAATTTGCATGCTATTGCACGTGAAAAGGGCCTTTTCGCTTGTGATAGAGCATTATCACATGAGATACGGCCATATCACGTGCGATAAGCCTTTAGAAAATAACCTCGTAAGATATGAAAACTATCATCTCATTTTATTTGCCATTATGTACTAGATCAATCATTAATACATAACAGATAATCTCATTTGATAAATATTAATACCTGTCTATGAATACCTCCTCTGTAACCAATTATTGTTTGCTCGTTGAGTCATTACTTTGAATGTCACTTTGTAAACCATTATGATCTATGCATAGAATGACGGTATATAAAATGTCTAAACAAAATAAATAAATAAAAATAATCAGAGGGATAGCCATGTTAGTCTGGTGTTGCTAAAATGACAAGAGGTGGGTGGCACCTTAGAGAATAACCAATTTATTGAGGCATGAGTTTTTGGGGACAGATGCACGCATCCTCTAGTTTTTAGGGATCCACAGTGCTTATCCCATGCCCCTTTGAATTATTTCACTGTTTTTGTCTTCACCACCTCCTCCATAAGGGCATTCCAGGCATACCACCTTCTCCATGAAGAAATATTTCCTGATGTTGGTTCTGAGTCATCCTCCCTGGAATTTTATTATGTGACCCCTAGTTTTACTGATTTCTTTACAATGGAAAAGGTTTGACAATTGTGCATCTATAAAACCTTTCAGGTATCTGAAGGTCTGCATCATATCTCCTCTGCACCTCCTCTCTTCCAGGGTATACATATTCATATCCTTCAGCCTCTCCTCATAGGTCTTTTGATACAGACCCCATACCATCGTGGTTGCTCTTCTCTGGACTGCCTCCATCCTGTCTTTATCCCCCTTCAGATACTAACTCCAGAACTGAACACAATACTCAAAATGAGGCCTCACCAAGGACCTGTACAAACGTATTTTCACCTCCTTTTTCTTACCAGTTATTCCTCTCTATGTGCAGCCCAGTATTCATATGGCTTTAGCTATTGCCTTGTCACATTGTTTCCCCATCTTCATATCTCCTTACATTATTACCCCAGGATCTCTCTCCTGTTTTGTGCATATCAATCACATCCCCCATCACATATAGCTCTTTTGGATTGCCACATCCCAGATTCATGATGCTGCACTTCTTGGAATTGAATCCCAGCTGCCAAATCTTTGACTACTCTTCCAGCTTTTATTAAATCACTTTTCATTCTCTCTACTCCTTCAGGCATATCCATTCTATTGCAGATCTTAGTTTCATCTGCAAATAGGCAAATTTTACCTTACATCCCTTCCACAATGTCACTCACAAAGATATTGGACAGACCCATTTACAACTCAAATCCCTGTGGCACTCCACTTAACATTGTTCTTTCATCAGAGTAGGTTCCATTTACCATTACACTCTGTCTCCTATCAGTCAACTAATTTGTAATCTATGCCACCATCTTGGCACTTGCTACCATACTTCTTGCTTTATTCATAAACCTCCTAGAGTCCATCAAGCTAGGGCAAGAGAACATTGTAGAAATTAGGGGTGTGCATTCGGTCCCTACGTATTGGCAATCCGCAAAGGATGTGCCAATATTCATTGTATTCTTGGGGAAGCGAAACGTATCACGATTCCCCACGAATACAACAAATTTTCGATGAATTATTTGGCCGCCAATTTAAACAACCCCTCCACCCTCCTGACCACCCCAAGACTTACCAAAACTCCCTGGTGGTCCAGCGGGGGGTCCGGCACCCATCCCCTGCACTCTCACACCCTCGATACCACTTCAAAATGGCGCCGGATAGCCTTTGACCTACTATGTCACAGGGGCTACCGGTGCCATTGGTCAGCACCTGTCACATGGCCATCAGCACCATCTTGTGCTCCTACCATGTGACAGGGGCTGACCAATGGCACCGGTAGCCCCTGTGACATAGTAAGGGCAAGGCTATCGGCACCATTTTGATTATTGGCACCCGACGGCACGAGTGCAGGAGATCGCTCCTGGACCCCCGCTGGACCCCCAGGGACTTTTGGCCATCTTGGGGGGGAGCCTCCTGACCCCCACAAGACTTGCCAAAAGTCCAGCGGGGGTCCAGGAGCGACCTCCTGCAATCGAGCCATTTTGCCAGTATTCAAAATGGCACCGGCGCTACCTTTGCCCTCAATATGTCACAGGGGCCGACGGTCGGCCCCTGTGACATAGTGAGGGAAAAGGCTAGCGCCGGCACCATTTTGAGTACTGGCAGCCGCTAGCCTTTGCCCTCACTATGTCACAGACCGTCGGCCCCTGTGACATAGTGAGGGCAAAGGTAGCGCCGGCACCATTTTGAATACTGGCAAAACGGCCCGATCGGAGGAGGTCGCTCCCGGACCCCCGCTGGACTTTTGGCAAATATTGTGGGGGTCAAGAGGCTCCCCCTCAAGCTGGCTAAAAGTCCCTGGGGGTCCAGCGGGAGTCCGGGAGTGATCTCCTGCATTCGTGCCGTTGGGTGCCAGGAATCAAAATGGCGCCGATAGCCTTGCCCTTACTATGTCACAGGGGCTACTGGTGCCATTGGTCAGCCCCTGTCACATGGTAGGAGCACAAGATGGCGCCGATGGCCATGTGACAGGGGCTGACCAATGGCACTGGTAGCCCCTGTGACATAGTAGGTCAAAGCTATCCGGCGCCATTTTGAAGTGGTATTGAGGGTGTGAGCGTGCAGGGGATGGGTCCCGGACCCCCCGCTGGACCACCGGGGAGTTTTGGTAAGTCTTGGGGAGGTCAGGAGGGTGGGGGGTTGTAGTAAATTTTAATTTTAGCCGGGTAACGAATAGGATTAGACGTATAACTGTATCGGGGCGCCATACGGATGTATGCAACGTATCTGCCCCCTGATGAATACGTATCCCGAATGCAACGTATGGTGTCCCTCTGCACATCCCTCATAGAAATCTCATCTTTGTGAGACTTTGCTCACTCTAAATGATGTCATATCTTAACTGAGGTGTTCTGTGCTGTTAATACGTCTCACGCTGCATGTCAAACTGGCCCCAAAACCCTAAATCATCACCAAAACCTCAC
Source organism: Rhinatrema bivittatum (assembly GCF_901001135.1). Classification (NCBI taxonomy): domain Eukaryota; kingdom Metazoa; phylum Chordata; class Amphibia; order Gymnophiona; family Rhinatrematidae; genus Rhinatrema; species Rhinatrema bivittatum. The sequence goes on from NC_042617.1 coordinate 430,842,686, forward strand.
CTTGAGTTATTAGCTGGTCCTCCTAAGGTGATATGAATAGTTGACTGCTATGATGGCTTTATAAAGAGGCTCTCTCTCTCTCTCTCTCATGCAAAGTGCTATCTTAGGACATGGTGTGGTAAATCTAAAGTTATCATAAACACACCCCTTTTTCTTACCGTGGGCATTATCCATGCAAAATTATAGCATTTTGATAAACCTAGGGGTAAAGTTTCTTTTTTTGTCTTAGCTTAGAACTTTTTTTTGGTAGCTGATATTTAATAATATTGCTGTCTCCAGAAGGCTTATAATCTAGGAACAGTCTGGAAGCAATGGAGAATGAATTGGTTTACCAAAGTTGCAACAGCAGAATTAGAACCTTTGCTTGCCTGATTCTCAGGCTACTGTTCTAACCACTAGGCTACTCCTAATTATTTGAAAAAGTAGAGGGAAAGTGGAGCCTGGTAATGGAGAGTATACATCAGTGTGGCTTTCATGCCACAAGTATTTTTATTTGGGCTCTTCTGAATAGTTTTTTTGATAGTGACTGAACATTCCTTTTTTCACAGTACATTTTCAGGAAAATTTGATACTATTCCACCATTTGCATTCTGAAGGACAAAACTGCTAGAGGTGGAAACACTCCATTGTGACCAGTTCTTTATAGTTTGTAGATAAACCAAAAGCCTGTATGTATTTAATTATTTAAAATCTATTACGTGATAATATGAAACAGTGATTCAATTCAGTTTACAAATCAAATCATATGAGAATATAAAAACTTAACATATACCAAGAAACTCACAACAAATAATATGCTGAACTTTTACATAAAGTAAAATGTTGTTTCCCTAGTTAAAAAACGTGATGGTGTTCTTAATCATCTAATCTTAGGGAATTCCTACTAGTGCTTCCTCCATCCCTGGCCCTTAGGACCAATAACATGCTGCATTTAGACATAAAACTAATTTAAAATAACAAGTTACTCTGCCCATAACTCACATTCTTATAGAGTCCCAGCTCTCCTCAATCCCTGACCCCATAAAATCAGTACCAAGGAAAAAATGTTTCCATTTTTCGCCTCAATGCTTTATAATATGTTCCTGCCATTAATTCCTTTGGTATCCCATTCTAAAACCAAAGTGCCAGCATAGAAAACTTCTGGTTTCTAATCTGTAATTGTATTACCTCTCTTATATTTAGAATTTTAAATAGAAACTCTCAACCAAATCACAACTTTGCTGCTATATAGGTGGATATCCACTCCCTCAGTGGTTAAAATGTAAGCTGGGGCTCCTGGGGAATTATCCCACCCGTCTAATCCATAGCTCCACTCTGTTGGATCTAAAATGAAGCTGAAACAATAATGGAGTCATGTAAGGTTTTATTATACAAGTTTACAACATTTATTGCTTACCCTGTGTAGGTAGTCAGATAACACTAAAAAGAAACAACTAGCCCCTATACAAGATTTATACTGCCTGAATTTCAGACAGCACTGGCCACTTTGGAAAAATCTTTAACATGGTGTGTCTTTGTGCTGCCGGGACCCTCTGTGATGCCTTTATTATTAGCATTGTCTGTCACCTGTTATAGTCTTACATTTAAACTTCTCTGTTGTTGGTTTTGTATTCAGTCATCACTGGCAGAGCTTGGCTTATCATTGTAGGTATCTAGCTCATGAGTGGTTGAAATTTGATTGCTATCCAGTTCATAGACATTTCTTTGGTTTACTTCATGTCCAGATATATCATTGGGTATGTCTGAGTCTTATAACTATCAGAGAGACACACTTAACTGTGGTAGTGACCCGATAAGTTTAATTTTTAATGTGATTGACATAATATAGACTGATTTCTTGCTGACATTTTTATATTTTCTGCTGTATTTTCTCTATTGTTGCATGTTTTAAAATTCCACACAAAAAAGCTATAGTTGCACTGGAGAAGGTACAGAGAAGGGCGACCAAAATAATAAAAGGGATGGAATGGCTCCCCTATGAGGAAAGGCTATAGAGATTAGGCTGGTCATTTTGGAGAAGAGATGACTTGGAGGGAATATGATAGAGGTCTATTTAATCATGAGAGGTCTAGAATGGGTAAATGTGAGTTAGTTATTTACTCTTTCAGATAATAGAAGTTAGCAAGTAGCATATTTAAAACAAATTGGAGAAAAGTCTTTTTCATTTAACACATAATTAAGCTCTGGAATTTGTTGTCAGAGTATGTGATTAGTGCAGTTAGTGTAGCTGGGTTAAAAAAGGTTTGGATACGTTCTTGATGGAGAAGTTCATTAACCTCTATTAATCAAGCTGACTTAGGGAATAGCCACTGCTAATACTGGTATTTCTAACAAGAGATCTACTTGATAGATTTTAAAAGCTTGCATGCGCACACATGGACATGCAATATTATAACATGTGCGCCGGGGTGCGCATTTTATAAAATTGGGAGTCAGCGTGCGTAAGGGGATGCACATTTGTGCAACCTGTGTGTGCTGATGCCTGCGGCCTTCCGCAGTTTCCGCCCAGGCGCTCCAATTTAGGAGCGGCCTGGGAAGGAAATACCCTACCCCCTATACTAACTTTCCTTCCCCTTCCCCTAACCTTCCTCCTCCCTAGCCCTATCCTAAACCCCCCCAAAATCCTTGTATTACCTGTTGCACCTGCTTTGAACATACGCAGGTTGCGCGCGCCAGCACCCTGCCGGCACGCAATCCCCCGGCACACTGGCAAATGGACATTGGGCTGGGCACCTCTAGCCATGCCCAGACCTCCCCCCCCCCCCCCCACTCCCAGACCACCTCTTTAAGCAACCCTGGGACTGACACCCATCCCAGGGTTTTACATGCGTTGCTGGGCCTTTGAAAATAGGCCTGGTGTGCATAAAGCCAACTACGTGCATGAAATCCCAGGTTTTACGTGCGTAGGTCTTTGAAAATCTACCCCTTAATGTTTGTGTACTTGCCAGGTACTTGTAACCTGGATTGGCCACTGTTGGAAACAGGATGATGGGCTTGATGGACCCTTGGTCTGACCCAGTATGGAAATTTCTTATGTTCTTAACTATTTAATCTAGCTAGTGTTTTTAGGCTCCTGGCTAGTGTGTATTGAAATAACTGGTTTTAAAGTTTAAGAAAAAAAACTGATAGCCTCTGGCTCTGTTGACTTACAAGGCACCGCAGGGGGTTCATTGCCATGTTCTTGTGGCCTGGTTTGGCCTCTGTTGGAAACAGGATGCTGGGCTTGATGGACTCTTAGTCTGACCCAGCAGGGCAATTTCTTATGTTCTTATGTTCATTAAGAAGTAATATTATTTAGAAGTGAAATAATTGTTCAGGTGTCTCTTCAAAGACACACATATCTGTGCTTGTGACCAGAGAAGTTTAAGGTTTAATTTTTCAGCCATAATATAGACAGATTTCTTGCTGACATTGTTCTATTTTCTGCTATATTTCCTCTGTTTCTACATGTTTTGAAATCTCTATCTGTTTAATATAGCTAGTGCTTTTAGACTCCTGGCTAGTGTGTATTAAAATAACTGGTTTTAAAATTAAAGAAAAAAAAACATTTAGCCTCTGGGTCTCGTGACTCACAATGCATTGCAAGGGTTTATTAAGAACTAATAAAATGATTGTTCAGGTGCTTCTTTAGAAACATACTTATTTGTGCTTGGGACCAGAGAAGTTATTTTTTTAATTTGCTAGCCATAATATGCACTGATTTCTTGTTGACATTCTTCTTTTTTCTGCTATTTTTCCTGTGACACAGTGAGGGCAAAGGCGATCGGCGCCATTTTGAGTACTGGCATCCGACGGCCGGAGTGCAGGAGGTCACTCCCGGACCCCCGCTGGACTTTTGGCAAGTCTTGTGGGGGTCAGGAGGCCCCCCCAAGCTGGCCAAAAGTCCCTGGAGGTCCAACGGAGGTCCCAGAGCGATCTCCTGCCCTCGGGCCATTGGCTGCCAGTAATCAAAATGGCACCGATAGCCTTTGCCCATACTATGTCACAGGGGCTACCGGTGCCATTGGTCAGCCCCTGTCACATGGTAGGAGCCACGATGGCGCCGTTGGCCATGTGACAGGGGCTGACCAATGGCACCGGAAGCCCCTGTAACATAGTAGGTCAAAGGCTATCGGCCCCATGATGAAACCAGCACCGAGGGTGTGAGAGTGCAGGGGATGGCTCCCTGTTCCCCCGTGACATAGTAGGTCAAAGGCTATCGGCGCCATGATGAAACCGGCACTGAGGGTGTGAGAGTGCAGGGGATGGTTCCCGGTCCCCCCGCTGGACCACCAGGGAGTTTTGGTAAGTCTTGGGGGGGGGGGGGTTGTAGTTAATTTTAATTTTAGCTGGGCCACGAATAGAAATCGCTGTATTAACGCATTGGGGGCGCCATTGTGATGGGGTCTATATCCCAAACCAGAGGGGTCAGTTAAAAACCCCGGAACTAAGAGTCCGAGAGAAGAGGGGAAAGAAAATACCGCAACACCAGGGTAAGGACGTTCCTTGGTTCCTTCCCCCAGACATTACAAGAGCAGAAGAAACACAGGTGTGGGAGGTTAAGGGTGGAGCTGGGGAAACCAATCCATGGTTTCAAGGGGAGGGTCAAAGTGAGGAGGGGCCTTTCAGAGCCAACCAGCTACGATTGGAGGAGGAGTTAGCTCAGGCAAAACAATTACCATCATGGTTAAAAGGTGAGGTGAAAGAAGCTATTTTAGCCAAAAACACATCCTTCAAAAATTGGAAGAAGGATCTATCTGAAGAAAATAGGATAAAACATAAGCATTGTCAAGTTAAGTGTAAAACATTGATAAGACAGGTGAAGAGAAAATTTGAAATCAGGGGAGGGGGGAGGGCGGGAAAACGGCACACCAAAACAACCCTAAAACCCACCCCGACCCTTTAAAAGAAATCCCCCACCCTCCTGAACCCCCCCAAAATGTTTCAAATTACCTGGTGTCCAGTGGGGGGGTCCCGGCGCGATCTCCCACTCTCGGGCCACGGCTGCGTTAAGAGAAATGGCGCCGGTGGCCCTTTGCCCTTACCATATGACAGGGCAAAGGTAGCGCCGGCGCCATTTTGGTTACTGTGACCTGACGTCATGAGTGCAGGAGATCGCTCCCGGACCCCCGCTGGACCCCCAGGGACTTTTGGACAACTTGGGGGGGCCTCCTGACCCCCACAAGACTTGCCAAAAGTCCAGCGGGGGTCTGGGAGCGACCTTCTGCACTCGGGCCGATTTGCCAATATTCAAAATGGCGCCGGCGCTACCTTTGCCCTCACTATTTTTGACAATAAATCGGGGGAATTGTTATTGTATCGCGGCTCTAACGATTTTTGACGATTTAAAATATATCTGACGATTGTTTTAAATCGTCAAAAACGATTCACATCCCTATTAAATACGGACTTTGTCAAAATGGGAATTTACTTGGAGAATGAACTGGAAGACTGGGAGAAAATGGTGAGTTGGAACAACAGTTGGCTAAATTAAAAGGATCTATTACAAAGGCAACAAATCTATATGTTAGGAAAGCAATAAATAGTAAGAGGAAAAAGAAACTGATCTGGTTTTTAAAGGAAGTGGCTGAAAAGATTAAGGCAAAAAGAACAGAATCCAAGAAGTATAAAGGATCCCAAAAAAAAGGAACACAAAGAAGAATATCTGTTTAAACTGAGGGATAGGGGTGTGCATTCGGATTGACCGCATTAGTAAAACGCAACTCATATTTTTTTTTTACTTAAAAAATTGATTCGACATAAACGATCGGATTTCCCACATATCGAACATAGATATGTTCGATATGTGGGAAATCGCGATTGTTGAGCCAAAATAAAAATATAAACCCCCTCACCCTCCTTAACCCCCCCCCCCCGACTTACCACAACTCCCTGGTGATGGAGCGAGGAGTGAGGACGCCATTTCTGCAATCCTTGCCGGGAATCACGTGACGTCGCGTCTGAGTGACGCGGCGCCACGTGATTCCCGGCTCGTTCGCGCCGGACGGCTCGTTCGGCCCAAAAAGAACTTTTGGCCAGCTTGGGGGGGTCAGGAGGCCCCCCCAAGCTGGCCAAAAGTTCTTTTTGGGCCGAACGAGCCGTCCGGCGCGAACGAGCCGGGAATCACGTGACGCCGCGTCACTCGACGTGCCGCCAACGTCACATGCTTCTCGCCAAGGATTGCAGAAATGACGTCCTCACTCCTCGCTCGATCACCAGGGAGTTGTGGTAAGTCTGGGGGGGGGATTAAGGAGGGTGAGGGGGTTTAATTTTTTTTTTTGCACATATGTACATATACCCAACTCATTGGATTTTTTTTATGTCCATATTGGCCGCAAGTGGGACCCCCTTTCGGACATAAAAAATATGAACATAAAATTTTGCTCTGCACATCCCTACTGAGGGAGATGAAGAAAGAAATCAGGAAAGCAAAAGGTCAAGCGGAAGAAAGAATTGCCAAAGAGGAAAAGAGAGGACACAAAACATTTTTCAGATATATCAGAGAAAGAAAGGAGGCCCGAAGTGGCATAGGGAAATTGCAATGTGACAAAGAACATTGTGTGGACAGATATGAAGAAATGGCTGAAATATTAAACAAATACTTCAGTTCAGTGTTCACTAAAGAAGACACTGTAGAAGGACTGTTGCTGGTTGACAAGACTCCGTTTACAGAATGAGAATGTATGGGAAGAGCTAGGAAAACTGAAAGTGGACAAAGCCATGGGGCCTGATGAGATTCATGCCAGGATACTAAGGGAGTTCAGAGATGTGCTGGCGAGTCCGCTGTGTGACCTGTTCAATAGATCCCTAGAAATGGGAGTGTAGCCGAGTGATTGGAGAATAGCGGTGGTGGTCCTGCTTCACAAGAGTGGAAGCAGAGAAGAGGCTGGAAACTACAGGCCGGTTAGCCTCTTGTCAGTGGTGGGAAAAGTAATGGAGTCGCTGCTGAAAGAAAGAATAGTGAACTATCTAAAGTCAGAAGAATTGCTGTACCAGAGGCAGCATGGATTCACCAGGGGAATTTCCTGTCAGACAAATCTGATTGACGTTTTTGATTGGGTGACTAGGGAATTGGATCAAGGAAGAGTGCTTGATATCATCTACTTGGATTTCAGCAAAGCTTTTGATAGGGTCTCGCACAGGAGGCTTGTGAGTAAAATGAGAAGCTTAGGAGTGAGTGCTGAGGTGGTGGACGAACAGAAGACAATGTGTGATGGTAAATGGAACTTACTCTGAAGAGAGAGCGGTATAAAGCGTGGTGCCGCAAGGATCGGTGTTGGGACCAGTCCTGTTCAATATCTTTGTGAGTGACATTGCGGATGGGATAGAAGGTAAGGTTTGTCTGTTTCCGGATGATACTAAGATATGCAACATAGTGGACATGCCGGAAGGAGTGGAGAGAATGAGATGGGATTTAAGGAAGCTGGAAGAGTGATCGAAGATATGGCAGCTGAGATTCAATGCCAAGAAGTGCAGAGTCATGCATATGGGGTGTGGAAATCCGAAGGAACTGTATTTGATGGGGGGTGAAGGGCTGATGTGCATGGAGCAGGAGAAAGACCTTGGGGTCATAGTGTCTAATGATCTGAAGTCGGCAAAACAATGTGACAAGGCGATAGCTAAAGCCAGTAGAATGCTGGGCTGCATAGAGAAAGGAATATCTAGTAAGAGAAAGGAAGTGATGATCCCCTTGTGCAGGGCCTTGGTGAGGACTCTCCTGGAGTACTGTGTTCAGTTCTGGAGACCGTATCTCCAAAGGGACAGAGACAGGATGGAGGTGGTCCAGAGGGTGACCAAAAAGGAGGATGGTCTTCATGAAATGACTTATGAGTGTTACGCCTGTCGGTCGCAGACCGCTGTGACCTCTCATGCTCACCTCTTTTTTCCCCGCTCCATCAAGTCTGCCAAACCCCGCCAACATCTCCGGCATAACCGGGACAACGTGGGCACTGCCGACCGCCATCTTGGACCCGGAATCACCTAGGCGCGTGTGTGCAAGGGCCTCTCTTGAAGATGTCATGGCAGGAACCTTGGGGGCGTCCCCTCCCAATGACATCAATCCGCTTGCGTATTTAATCCAACCAGCCCTTGCCTTCCTTGGGTTAGCAAGGAGTTCCGTCTTGCAGAATTCTCCTCTTCAAGGAATTCCTGTTCCTGAAATAGTCTTGGCATCTGGGCGCTCTGAGTACCCGCTCCCCAGGGGCTCCCTGGGTTTCCCAGCTATCTGCTCCTTGGAGGGCCTATCTGACTGACTGCTACAGACTTGCTTCTCAGGACTCTCTCTCTCTCCAGAAACCATCTTCTGGGAGTACCTACACTGATTTCTACTATACGAACTGTGTTAAGGATCATACATGGTGTACCCCATACCCCGGGCCACTACCGCCTTCCTTCGATAGACGTCATTCAGCTTTCCTGCACTACAGAATATCTGCACACCAACTTCAGGAGCCACTTCCCGGTTCCGGCATTTCTATCAGTGCTTCAACATCTACTATACTGACAATATCGGCGTACCCCGGTCCGCGGGCCACTACCGGATCTGTGTTACTGAGGTGCCTACACCCTTCAGAGGGTATTCCCTGCATAACCCGCTCCACGGGCCACTACCGGATCTTCTCATCTGTGGTCTACCTCTAGGCTTCCCACATAGCTCACTACTGTACTACTACATCTGCTATTCTGTGGACATTATTGTTTTCTCCATCTATATAAATAAAAATGCAAATGTTCGTTTGTTCAAAATCTTAAATCTCCGAAAGTTCTTCACCAATTGCTTTGAAATTTTGACACAATGTTGCTTTCAAATATGCACATGTTTTAATATACCTATATTATATAGATGTCACACCTGTGACAGGTAAAAACATGCTTTTTTTGGAAAAAACAGCACCATCTGTTGGACGTAAAGCAACACACGCTATCTACCTTATAAATGGCCTGTGACCGATGGCCCGCAAATGCGCAGTAGAGCGCAGCTCTACTGCGCATGTGCGGGCAAGGACGTCGGTCAGAAAAAAAAAATGGCGGTGGGGCCGCAGGAGCGGGAGGAGAAGCAGCGGCGCCGCGCGCGCGCGGTGCCGCTACTTCTCCTCCCCAGATCTGCCGGCAGATCTCGGGGGGGGGGGTCACTCCCGCGCCCCCCCCCCCCCGAGATCTGCCGGCAGGAGCGGGAGGAGAAGTAGCGGCACCGCGCGCGCGGTGCCGCTACTTCTCCTCCCCAGATCTGCCAGCAGATCTCAGGGGGGGGGTCACTGCCGCGCGCGCGGGAGTGACCCCCCCCCCCCCGAGATCTGCCGGCAGGAGCGGGAGGAGTTAATGGAGCCGGGTGAGGGTTGCGGGAAGTAGCGCTTACGGCGCCGGGAGGAAATGGAGGTGGGTGTGGGCTGCGAGGAGTTGCGAGTACGGCGTCGGAAGGAAATGGAGGCGGGTGAAGGGAGGGACTGAGAGGGAGGGAGGGACTGAGTGGGAGGGAGGGAGGGAGAGGGGGACTGAGTGAGTAGGAGGGAGAGGGGGGACTGAGTGAGTGGGAGGGAGAGAGAGGGGGGACTGAGTGGGAGGGAGTGAGGGAGAGGAGGGAGTGAGGGAGAGGGGGGGAGAAAGGGAGGGAGGGACTGAGTGAGAGGAGAGGGAGGGTGGAGAGGAGTGGGTGGGGGAGGGGGTGGTGAAGAGTGAGGGGAGAGAGAATGAGGGGGAGGTGAGAGACAGAGGGATGTAGCCCGTTTTAACGGGCTTAACGGCTTGTCTACAATATAAATGGGCTCTGACCGACGGACCGCAAATGCGCAGTAGAGAGCAGCTCTCTACTGCGCATGTGCGGACCATAGAGCTCTGTGCTACGTGCTGGGTGTCACAGAGGGGAGGAGGAAAGGGCAGATGAGTCGCCGCTCCGAGAAATGGCTCAGCCCGTTCCTCCACCGCTGGGGAAGGGGGTAGGGGTTAGGGACTGCCGGACAGTTACACACAGGAGGAGGAAAGGGTAGAAGAGTTGCCGAGCCAGTCCATCCACAGCCGGGGAATGGGGGGGAGGGAGTTGGGACGGCCAGAGCAGAGCAAATACGCAATTAAACCTAACTGAGCCACGGCAACATGTGGCCGGGTACAGCTAGTTTATAATAAAGTCTCTACTTCTAGCTGTGTCCCACGCCACTGAGTCTGTGCCTGCCTGCTGACGGTGAGGCTCACAGGGCTCCTCCCTGTGGGCGAATACACTTCTCATCTCAGCCCAGGGTTCACATTCTTCCATAAACATAACAGATTGCTAACCTCATGGACCCAGCTCAGCTCTCAGCCCTTCAGGCTTCCTGGCCTGGCCCAGCATCTGGCTGACCAGCAAAGGGCATTGGAGACACTGACTAATGCCTTCAATCAGCTAAGTTCTTTGACTGAACACTGCATCTCTGCCTGACAAGGCTACCGCCTCTTCACCTGCTGGACCTGTAAGACTTTCTGTGCCCTTACTTACACCCACTCATTTTACAGGTGATCTACTATTATGCAGAGGCTTCCTGAACCAGTGCTGTATGCACTTCTCCTTACAGCCTACCTACTTCCCAGACGTAAAACCCATCAAATCACAATACGTACATCCTGTCTCTTTTAGATGGGAAAGCCCTGGCCTGGGCTTCACCTCTCTGGCAGTGTAATGATCCTGTCCTCAGTGATTTGATGGGTTTTCTTACCCTATTTTGTTCAGTGTTTGATGACCCCGCTTGTAAGACCATCGCTGGATCTGCACTCCTACACCTTCAACAAGGCACCAAACCTATGACGGACTATGTTATTGAGTTTAAAACTTTGTCATATGAGTTACTGTGGGACCTGGGTTGTCTTTGGACTCTTTTTCTGGAAGGTCTTAACTATCACAACAAGGACGAGTTAGCAGCCTGTGAGCTACCTGATACCTTGGACTCCCTCATTGATCTCACCGGAGAAATTGATCGTCGCTTGCGTGAATCCTTGCAAGAAATAAAGAGTCCTAAGAATTTCACACCGGATGTTCCACGCTCTCATCCTGTTCCAGTTACACAGACCACTTCCATACCCAGTATCAAGGAGGGAAGAACCCATGCAATTGAGCCCCAGTCATCTAATAGCCAAGGAGAGGCATTATCGTAAAATATTAGACCTCTGCATGTATTGTGGGCAGCCTGACCATGCAGTTCCCTCCTGTCCTATCTGTCCGGGAAACTCGCAGACCTAGGATCCGCCGGAGGACTCCTCCTAGGTCTAACTTCTCCATCTCCTCCACTGACTCTTCCAGTCTCCATCATTTCAAATACACCTGAGTTCCACACTTTAGCCCTAGTAGACTCCAGAGCCGGGGAAACTTCATACTTAGACAACTCGTAGAGCACCAACGAATTCCCACCGTCCAAACATCTACGCCACTGCTGCTATCATCTATACACGGTGAGCCACTTCCTGATTAGGTTACTTACTCTACTCAGCCTATTCGTCTCTGCACGGGGTCGCTCCACTCAAAGACCATCTTCTTCCTGGTTTTGGATAAAGCTATATACCCGGTCGTGCTTAGAATACCTTGGTTACTCGCCACAGTTCGATTGGAACAACTTGGAACTGTCCTAATGTGGAAGAGACTGCCATGGTAAATGTCTACAAGTGGTCATCCCCATGCCATGCCAGACTACTGTCACCTCCCTTCTGGGCCTACCTCAGCAATATACATCCTACCAGCACATATTCTCTATTAAGGCAGCTGATACTCTGCCCCCTCACCGATCCTTTGACTGTGCCATCAATTTAGTACCTACCGTATTTTTCGCTCCATAAGATGCACCTGACCATAAGATGCACCTAGGATTCAGAAAGGGAAAATTAAAAAAAAAATAATAATAATGGTGTGCTAAACCAGCTCTGTTCCCAGGCAAATTAGGGAGTGCATAAAATATTTTTTTGTCTCCATTTCATTTTCGGGCCTGGGGAGGGCCATTTCGGTCCACTCCCCAGATCAAAAAACATTTATCGTTCTCTTTCTGTGGGAATCCCCCTCCAAAAAAACCACCATCCCAACCCTTTAAATTTAATTAACTACAACGCCCCACCCTCCTGACACCCCCTCCAAGACCTGCCAAAAGTCCCTGGTGGTCCAGCGGGGGTCCGGGAGCGATATCCTGCACTTGGGTCATCGGCTGCCAGTTATCAAAATGACACCGAGGGCCCTTTTCCCTTACTATGTCACAGGGGCTGACCAATGGCCCTGGTAGCCCATGACATAGTAAGGGCAAAGGGCTGTCGGCGTCATTTTGATTACTGGCAGCCGACGGCCCTTTACCCTTACTATGTCACAGGGGCTGACCAATGGCCCCGGTAGCCCATGACATAGTAAGGGCAAAGGGCTGTCGGCACAATTTTGATTACTGGCAGCTGACGGCCCTTTACCCTTACTATGTCACAGGGGCTGACCAATGGCACCGATAGCCCATGACATAGTAAGGGCAAAGGGCTGTCGGCACAATTTTGATTACTGGCAGCCAACGACCCAAGTGCAGGAGATCGCTCCCGAACCCCCACTGTTCCACCAGGGACTTTTGGCAGGTCTTGGAGGAGGTCAGGAGGGTGGGGGGTTGTAGTTAGTTTTTTAGTTTTTTTTATATTCGCTCCGTAAGATGCACAATTTTCCCCCACTTTTAGGGGAAAAAATGTTCGTCTTATGGAGCGAAGAATACAGTAATTCCGAACCACCCAGAGGAAGGGTGTATTCTGTTACGATTCCTCCTGTAGCTGCGCCACGGGAGGCATATCACCTTCTTTTGGAGGCCGCTCCGAATCCAGGGCCTCGCCTGAGCAATTGTCCGGATCCGGCTCCATGGCCTGGGAGGCCTTCGGTGTTTGGGGCCTACTCAAGCCCTGTTTCACTGCAGCCTGGATGCTGTGGTGTGGACCATGCCCTTCTCCTAAGGGGCGGGCCCATGGCTCCTCTCCACTCTTATGGAGCCAGCAAGGGGCGGACCCGCTGGACTTCTCCCAGGGAGTTGCCTGCTTCTGGGCTATAAAAGCCTTGCTCCAGCGCTCATGCCTTGCCTTGCATTGGAGTTACACCTCTCTGGATGTCTCCTCTTCCAGCACTTCGTCAGGCCTCTATATTTGCTTCAGCTTGGTGTCCGTGTTTTGCACGCCCTGATGCTTCATGATGTTCCTTGGTGTTTGTTACTGACCCTGAAGTTTTAACTTGCTTCTGACTGCTGGTGTGCAGTAACCTGCTTTAGACTGCCGGTGTGCAGTATCGCTTTAGACTGCCGGTGTGCAGTACATTACTCTGGACTGCTTTGTGCAGCATATTTCCTTTCCTGCGCTGGTTCCACTCCTGCGGATGTGGGACAGGGTGGTCCATGATCAGACCAGTTGTACTGGCTGTGTATGGCGCCCTGAGGGACAGTGCCAACATCTGTACCTCCCTGCTTGTTTCAGAGTCTGCGTCTACAGTACCTTGCTCAGAGTCTGTGTCTACAGTACCTTGCTTTAGAGTCTACGTCTACAGTCTGTGGTTCCTGAGACTTCGTCGTCTGTTCCTGATCCTTCGTTTGCCCACGCCCTGAGTCTGGCCTGCTGCCTCTTGCCATCCCAGCAGCAGGTCTGAAAGGGCCAGGAATGGTCGGAGGACTGTTCATCACCAGCACTCCACATGTTGGTTCCAGAGGCATGCAGGTCCGGCTGGGGGTCGGGCCCATGCTACACCTACCCTTGGCATGGGGTTGTGCCAGGGGCCCAAGGGCACACTTTCTCTAATGGGGACCGCTCTCCTAGTGCTCCACGGTAACATACCCACTTTCTCTGTCAGAGGCTCAGGCTATGTCAGCCTACATTCAAGAGAATATGGCAACGGGCTTCATCAGACCTAAACCTCCAGCTGGGGCCGGATTCTTTTTTGTGGGTAAGAAGGATGGATCCCTTTGCCATGTATAGACTACAGTGGATTAAAAGAGGTGATTATGAAGGATCGATATCCATTGCCACTGATCTCTGAACTCTTTGATCGGCTCCAAGGGGACAAAATATTCACAAAGCTGGACCTCAGAAGGGCATACAACTTGTCCGTATTCGCCAGGGTGATGAATGGAAAACAGCATTTAATACCCATGATGGCCATTTTGAATATTTAGTCATGCCCTTAGGCCTTTGCAACACCCCAGCTGTATTTCAAAACATGATGAATGAAATCTTCATGGACATGTTATACAGTTGTGTGGTAGTATATCTTGATGACATTCTGATCTTCCCTCAAAACCTACAGAGCCATCAAGTAAACGTCACCAACATCCTCCAAATACTCAGGGATAACCACCTATACGCCAAATTTGAGAAATGTTCTTTCCATCAGGAATCCGTTCCATTTCTTGGCTATGTGGTATCCAGCCAGGGATCCCAAAAGGACCTGCAAAAGACCAAAAGCATCCAGGACTGGCCCCAACCTACTGGACTTAAGGCTTTGTGAAGATTTCTCGGATTCACGAACTACTACAGGTCCTTCATTCATCACTATTCCACCTTGACCTTGCCTCTTAAAGCCATGACACAAAAGGGAGCCAATCCCTCTCACTGGTCTACATAAGCCATTGATGCCTTTCAGAAACTTAAAGAAACATTTATTCAGGAACCATGCTTATGCCATCCAAATCCCCGACGACCATTCATTGTCGAGGTAGATGTTTTGGACGCTGGAGTTGGTGCTGTCCTTAGTCAACACAGTGACACCCACACATTACATCCCTGTTCCCTCTTCTCTCGGCGTTTCTCTCCTCCCGAGTGGAATTATGGGATAGAAGACAAGGAGCTACTTGCCATCAAATTGGCATTCAAAGAATGGCCTCCATGGCTCGAAGGTACACAACACCAGATAACGGTTTACACAGACATAAAAATCTTGCATACCTGCGTCATGCGCAATGCTTGAACCATAGACAAGTGTGCTGGTCCCTATTTTTTAATTGATTTGATTTCTTATTGAAGTATCGTCCAGTGGACAAGAATACCTGGGCAGATGCACTCTCCCATTCCTTCGTTCCAGAAGATATCCCGGACACACCAAGGCATATCATTGACCCTACCAGGGCCCTTCTCTCAGCCACACACATGGTTCCAGCTGGAAAGACAGTGGTACCTCTCTCCCTCAGGAAGAAGGTCCTCAGATGGGCCCATGATTCCCTGCTTGCAAATCACCCTGGACAGTCCCGAACATTCACCACCTTACAAAGGTACTATTGGTGGCCCTCTATGAAGAAAGACGTAAGGGCCTATGTAGAGTCATGTTCCACCTGCAAGAGACAGAAACCTCTAGCTGGCCATCCCTGGGGACTCCTCCAACCACTGTCTGCTCCTAGTGAACCATGGACACACATTGCCATGGACTTTATCATTGATTTGCCTTTATCCAATGGTAATAATACCATTTTATCCAATGGTAATAATACCATTTGGGTCACCATTATCGCTTTTACAAAATGGCACATTTTGTGGCACTGCCCAGCTTACCGTCTGCCCCGGAATTAGCAAGGCTGTTCATCCAACACATCTTCTGTCTACATGGCATGCCTAAACACATCCTCTTGGACAGAGAGGTTCAGTTTACGGCTACGTTTTGGAGATCCCTGTGCAAGAAATTTGACATCTCATTGGATCTTCAGCGTACCACCCGCAAGCCAACAGGCAGATAGCAAGAACGAACCGTACACTAAAACAATTCCTCAGGGCTTATGTGAACTCCAGATAGAATGATTGGTCTGAATTGCTCCCCTGGGCTGAATTCACACTGAATTTGCATCAATTCACTTCAACTGGGTCATCACTTTTTCAACTTGTTTAGAGATGTCAGCCATTACCTCCACTACAACTGCCATTATCTGAAGCTTCTCCTGCAGCCCAGGCATCGGCGAAGAATTACATCAGTTGTGGGAGCACACAAGAGAACGTCTCCACAAGGCTGGACAACAGGCTAAAATGTTCTATGTTGCCCATCACAGAGCCGCTCCACAATTACAACCCGGCATCAAGGTATGGCTTAGTACCCATTTCATCTGCCTTAAACTGCCATCAGTTCGATTTGTGCCAAGGTACATAGGACCCTTTTCAGTTCGTTGACACCTGGCTCCAGTCACGTACAGTTTGAAGTTACCACTGGCACTCAGAATACATAATGCATTCTATATCTCCCTTCTGAAACCACTTATCCTGTGAAAATTATTCAGGAAAACACCGGAACCCCAGCCTCTCTCTGACAAAGAAGACATCACGTATCAAGTTGAAGACATCCTTGACATAAGAAAACACGGCAGATGATGGGAGAATCTTATTTCCTGGAAGGGATTTGATCCTGAGGAAAATAGTTGGGAGCCTGCATGTAACATCCTCAACAAGGAGTTAATCCAGCAGTTTCACAGGTCACATCATTGGAAGCCAAAACCCCCTGGGAGGGGCCCTAACAAGGGGGGTACTGTTATGCCTGTCTGTCGCAGACGGTGCAACCTCTCATAATCACCTCTTTTTTTCCCTGCTCCATCAAGTCTGGGAAGAATGGCGGCCTCTGCTAATCCCCGCTCAACTCTCCGGCGTTCCTGGGACAGCATGGGTGCTGCCAACCTCCATCTTGGATCCAGAATCACCTAGGCGCGTGCACGCATATGCAAGGGCCTCTCTTGAAGACGTCATGGCGGGAACCTCGGGGGCGTTCCCTCCCGAGATGTCAACCTGCTTGCATATTTTATCCAACCAGTCCTTGCCCTCCTCTTCAAGGAATTCCTGTTCCAGACTTGGTCTTGGCATCTGGACGCTCTGAGTACACGCTCCTTGGGAGCTCCCCAGCATTCCCAGCTATCCACTCCTTGGTGGGCCTACCTGCCTGACTGCAACAGACCTGCTTCTCAGGTTTCTCTCTCTCTCCAGGAACCATTTTCTGTGAGTACCTACACTGACTTCTAATATACAAACTGTGCTAAGGATCCTACGTGGTGTTCTTCATACCTCGGGTCACTACCGCCTTCCTTCAATAGAAGTCATTCAGCTTTCCTGCACTACAAAATATCTGCACACCAACTTCAGGAGCCACTTTCAGGTTCCGGCATCTCTACCAGTGCTTCAACATCTACTATACCGACAGTATCAGCGTACCCCCCTCCGCAGGCCACTACCGGATCTGTGTTAATGAGGTGCCGGCACCCTTCAGAGGGGATTCCCGGCATAACCCACTCTGTGGGCTATTACCGGATCTTCTCATCTCCCTCTGGGCTTCCCACATAGCTCAGTACTGTACTACTACATCTGCTATTCTGTGGACATTATTGTTTTCTCCATTTATAATAAAGTCTCTACGTCTAGCTGTGTCCCACGCCACTGAGTCTGCTCCTGCTGATTATGAGGCTCACAGGGCTCCTCCCTGTGGGTGGAGACACCTCTCATCTCAGCCCAGGGTTCACATTCTTCCAAAAACATAACAATCAGGAGAGATTAGAGAACCTAAATATGTATACCCTGGAGGAGAGGAGAGGCAGGGGTGAAATGATACAGACTTTCAGATACTTGAAAAGTTTTAATGATCCATGGTCAACAACAAACCTCTTCCGTTGGAAAAAAAATCAGTAGAACAAGGGGTCACAATTTGAAACTCTAGTGAGGAAGACTCAGAACCAATGTTAGCAAGTATTCCTTCACGGAGAGGGTGATGGATGCCCGGAACGCCCTTCCAGAGGAAGTGGTGAAGACTAAAACTGTGAAGAATTTCAAAGGGGCATGGGATAAACACTGTGGATCCATAAAGGCTAGAAGATGGGAATGAAGAGAAGAGCCATGGGGGTGGCTTGCTGGAATGGAGGCTACTATCTGGTAGTTACTACCCTTACTCAAAAAGCCTTCACACGGTTAATGCAACTCCAACATTGCTCTCTGCATCAACGGCAAGGGAAAATGTGGAAAAGAGGAGTTGCATTCAGACAACCAATAAGGACTGAACTACACAGTCTGGATAAACAAGCATGGGGGTAGCTTGCTTATTGTGGTGGTTACTACCCTAAACTAATTAAGCCTGATATAACACTTTGAATGCATATACAGCATTGCTCTCTGCTTCAATGGCAGGGCGAAATGTGGAAAAGAGGATTTACATTCAGACATCATCCAACAAGGCATGGATCTGTGCAGTCTGGGTAAACAAGCATCGGGGTAAATTGCTTGATGTGGCGGTTACTACCCATAACCATTAAGCCTTATGCTCATCTTTGATGCAACTCCAACATAACTCTCTGCATCAATGGCAGGGTGAGGCAGGAAATTTGAATCAGTTACCAACAAGGACCCCGAACTTGATGGTCAGTGAAACAGATAAGTATGGGAAAATAAGTGTGGGAGCTTGCTGGGCAGACCTGATGGACTGATTGGTCTTTTTTCTGCCGTCATTTCTATGTTTCTATGTTATAGGCCCGCCTAATTGTATAGTATGGATATCCTTTATCTAGAAACAGAACTCTGTTTTGGAACCCATTTGTTTATTCGTAGATGATCTCTTGAAGCCGGAGGTACCCAAAACAATCTCTTATGTTAAAGATAGTACGCATATCCTTCCCTTTTTGGAAACTGTACATATTGAAGAAGATTTTTTTCTTGTCACATTTGACATTGAATCATTGTACACTGTGATTGCTCAGGATCAAACACTATTGGAGATTAGAAGTGTACTATCTTTATACCCTGCAGGGATGAATTCAGAGATTGAGTGGTTTCATTTTTTCTTTAGAAAGACTTTTATATATGAATTAAACTGCTCTTTGCAGTCTTAAGGGAAGTTGTTAATTTTATTTTGCATTTAAAACATTTAAAAAAATAGAGCAAAGAGACGTTTTCCTTGTGAAAGTGATGAACCAATGATTAAAGATGACCCGGGCATTTCATGCTAAATCTCAATTGCATGTACGGGTGTTATGAAGGTCCTATTGCAGCTACCTATTTGAAGTGTCAGTTACAATTGTTAGTTGGAAAACCCTGGAAAAAAGTGAAACCAGTACTATGTTTATGAAACAATCATTTATCAACAAGCAATTGAAACGTTGAAATTGACAACCGAACCAGTATCTCATTTTCTATATTGAATATTCCATTCATATTGACCTCAGAAACTAATTTTAAATGACTGGGAGCTATTCTGAGCTGTGCAAGATGGATAAGAAAGGGTTATTGCTTATGGGAGTCAGAGATTTCATGAGTTGGAAAACAATGACATAAATGATTACACTTTCAAATTGGAGCTTTTGGCTATAAAATGGGCCCAAGATGGAAAAATTCCTGGGAGTATCTACTGTACTGCAAGTATACACTGAGAACAGATCATAACCCTTTGAAACACACAGAGACAGGAAAAGAACAAGCAGTAGAGCCGAGGTGGCTGATGCACCTCACAGAGCTTGATTTTGAAATCCTATACAAACTTGGTTGACTGAACAGTAATGCAGACCTGTTATCTCATTTACCCAAAGAGATGGAAGCTGAAAGAAAAGATGCAGAGGAAAATTTTATCGGAACCAGTGCCAAAGATGTGAAAAGGTACTTTTCACCCAAAGAAATATCAGCTGAAAAAGATTTAGAGCAGAATGCAGTTGTTAATGTGATGAAACATACTGGGGCCTATTTACTAAGCTGCGCTAACACATTAATGCAGAAAATAGTTCACGGTATTCAAATATGGGGTGCTGGTTTTCCATTTTATGTGCTATAGCTGACATTATTGCACATTAAAATGAGTGCTAAGTGAACAGCTCAGAATTTTAGGATAATGAGGGATGGAGATAGAATTAACCAATTGTAAAATTAAGGCATAGAAAATAATGCTCATTAATGCTAACACAGGTTTTAAAAACAGAATTTTCACTAACCCTCCAGAGGAATAGTAAACTGATTTTTGGTACTTTAACATTTTCAGACACAATAAACTGTATTAACATCTGCTAATGGTTGAATCATCCTAACCATTCCCACACATGTGACTTGCTATAAAAGAGCACATGGCATATCACATGAATCCAGCCACTACAGCTTAATTTGGCTTCTGTTGTCTGCTGCTGGCAGCGTACCAATTGAACCAGCTGCAGAAGCTGGCCAGGGGCAAAGCAGGAAATGGAGCTGGAGGTTCAGCAGGGACAAGTAAAGAAATCACATCTGAGACAGCTGTAGGAGAAGGTGCAAGTGCTCCAGCAGGCTTGTCCTCAGAGAATGGATATAAGTCAATGTCATGCATGCAGTTTCCATCTGGGCACAATATTTTTTGGTATTCCTAATGAGGAAGCAGCCCAACGATATTTCCTAAGCGCACTGCCTATTATGACCTTATACGATGGCCACAAAAAGACCTCTATGGAAGATATCACCCCATACCTGGTCTTGTCAAGCTCCTGAACTCATTGCATTTTCTACCTTCAGGCTCATTTTAAATTACAGTGGCCATAGTTGGTGGCATGGGATAAGACACCTTCTCTCAATGTTTATATCAGGTAATATGATCTATAAGGAGCAGTGGCCTAGATTCATCATTTTGCTATACAATTGTGAAACAGCACCTGGATAAAAAAGGGGTGTGGCTAGGTTAATTTTCCTGATACTGCACAGCTATTTTAGCTCAATGCATATTACATTTTGGGCTGAGAGAGAGACTCTTTATAAGGCTAGATATAAGTAAATTATTTATACTACTATAAGCGGGGCAACTAATAACTCGGGGTGAAGCTTTTGTGGTGGGCAGTTTTACATGCACAGTCAGAGGTAATACCACTTGTTACATGCTAGGTGTGCATGAATATTTGCTGATATGCAGACAGCTGCTAACACTAATCAAATTCTATTAATTGATATGCACAGATGATGCAGGATATGGATAATGTTTCCCCTGGCTTCTTACTTCAGTAGGTTGCCTTAGGACAACTGCAGAGACCAGGTACTATGAAGAAGACTCGTCTACTTGCTCTGCATTTAACATGTTTGGAATTTTAAATAGTCACTTCAGATGTTTAGATGGAAAAGGGGGTGCCTTACATTACCAATAATAATACAAAAAAAAAGCAACTAGAATTATATTCATTTCTATGTATCAAAAAATTAAACACGATTTAAAAATTTGAGTGAAAAAGAGGTGCATTCATACATGAAAAATGAGCAGAACCAAAGTCCAGTCATTTTAATCAATAGTATTCTAATGATTATATTCCCCCCAAAATACTCAAAACTTTTTTTTATATAGTGTCCTCTTAAATATTCAGTGTTCACCCAATTCCACTCCCTTGTTTCATATGTGTGTGTGTGTGTGTGTATATATATAAATATAATAAATAGAAAAATCCCTTATTTTTCACCACTTGTTTCTTATAAGCCTTACAGTACCAGCCAGAAACAGGACTATCCTGAATTGATTGGTATACAGAAATGCACACAAGGATTTGACTCACTAGACATTTCTCCAGGGGTGATTTTCTGCCAGGTCATACAAGGTTACCAACCTGGAGCTTTAATGAACTTGCTTCTTGTTCCCTACTGGGAAACAGTAGAAGGTGGAGGCTGCCAAATGACCTGACTCGCTGTCTTTTTTATTTAGAAAATTACCACTGCTTTTCTCACACTTACTGTCTGTAGTAAAAAAAACTTTCTAAAAGAGGCTCATTGTTTGATTTCAACTTCTGATATGTAGAATGCAATCCCTTTGAAGTGAGGGTGACTGTGATTTGTTAAAAGATACCAGTGAAGTAGAAAGTCTTCAGAATGACTAACATCCCAACTCTCCCCTGTGGCTGCCACTTATTTTGGTCAAAGACAGTCAGATAGAAACTTCCCTGAAAGTTTCTATTTATACTTCCTTTCCCCCCACCCTCAAAATGTTCCGTTATCCCTCTCATGATCTTAAATATGTGTCTCTATTTTTTAATTGAGGAAGAAAGTTGTGTTTATATAGCTTTGACAGGAGAGGCAATGTTTCCTAAATCCTAATTCATTGCTTCCTAAACCTGTCCTGGGGTCCCCACAATACAGTGGGTTTTCAGGATATTCACAATGAATATGCATGAGAGAATTTTGCATAGTCTGAGTCTCCTTGGTATGAAAATGTATCTCATGCAAATTGTGGATATTCTGAAAACATGACTGGCTGTGGTGTTCCCAGGAAAGTTTTGAGAAAACCTGCCCTAACTAATAACACTCTAAAACACAATTATCATCATCATATTGTTGTAGTGGTAAAATCACCCATTTTTTCAAAATTTGGCTTAACATTGGCAAATTAGAAATTGGGCAGTAATTCAACAAATCAATACTCATCATACTAACATCTTTTTGAATTGGGCATACAACTGCTTTTTTTCAATACACCAGGAACAAAACCATCAAGTAATGATTTATTTACTACTTGTGTAATGATAGTATAGATTTCACCACCTAAATTATTAATTACCCGGAATGATATGGTATTTGCTATTGAACCAACCATTATTGACTGAGCAATTACCTTTGGAACATTACACTCCCCCATGAGCTTAAACTCAGACCAGCCAATCACTTCTTTGTTCATCAACAAAACAACAGGAACAACTACATCAAGCTCAGGTAAATTGTTTTGCTATTGAAAAGTTTCTGTTCCCAAAAATCAGCCAGGGCCTCACAATCAGCCTCCATCACCTTCCCAACTAAAGGCCTCTTCACCAAAGGCATATACATGAGTACATGCTGCTTAGGCACAAAAATGTATGCCTGAATGTCGATAAAAGAGAGATGGAAGATCGTCAGGAAAGAAGAGATATGCTGGAAAGAGGGGAGAAACTGAGGAGAAAATGGAAGGTGGAAAGGAGAGATGCTGCAAGGAAAGAATTGAGGAGTACAGAGGTGCAGAACAAAAAAAATTGTTGCTGTTCATTCATTTGGCATGTTGGGACTGGCAGTGTAAAGCAACCTCTCCTGCCTCAAGCTGCTCGCGAAGATGGACGCCTGCACGGCCGCTGAAGACGTGACGTCACATGCCGTAACGCCACGTCTTCAGCGGCCGTGCAGGCATCCATCTTCGTGAGCAGCTGGGGGCAGGAGAGGTCATCCGATGTCCGGAGGGGGCTGCAAAAAGTAAGTCGCTTCGCACTGCCAGTCCCTTCTTCCCTCCTCCCGGAGCAAGGCAGCTTTTCGCGCCCTGCTTCGGGAGGAGGGGAGGGGGGACTGGCAGTCCCGACTTCCTGGTATCTGTCATTTCAAATGACATTTGAAATGACAGATACCAGCGTGGCCGTGAAGCGTTAGGCCCGTGCACCCAGGATACTGTATAGGCGCTCTATACAGTAAAATGGGTTGCGCGGGCCTAACGCTTCACGGACGCTTCTTAGATGCAGCTTGCATTTGCAAGCTATTTACATACAGGATCGAGCGGTAGGTGAGCTGCACTGTGCATGCGGCAACCGCGGGTGCGCCGGGCACTAACGCAGCTCTTCCTACCGCTCGTTACTGGATAGACCTGTAAGATGGAAAGGTGAATCACAGGAAACCAATTGGGAGTGTTAGAGAATCTTACCCAATTTATAGAAAGTTCGGCGACTGAGATATTGGGCATGGGTACTCTGTTAGTATCCTTTGTCATACAAAAAGATATTAGTAATGTGATGAGGGCGTACTTTCAAAATTCGACAGAAAATTTCTATGGTCAATTGGTTAACATTTTCCCAGATTTTGCTAGACCCACCCAACTAAGAAGACAGGAATTTATTAAAGTAAGACCTCAAGTAGTGGCCTTAGGCTACTCATTTGTATTAAGATAACCTTGTAGATGTCTTATTAAAGGAAAAGAAGAAAATTTTGCATTTACAGCACTGGAACAACTTAAATCTTTCTTAAATGCTAGGAATGTGATCACTGTTCCACAGCAAGTGAACTTAGGCAATCGTTAAGTGTATAATACCACTATAAACGTTAAGCCACTTACTTCTTGTTAGTTATTGTAATTGTACTTCCTTAAATATCAGGCCTTTTCTCACCGCATTTGTTTCTTTTGAACAGAATATATGTTAAGATGTAATCTATGAAAGTGTAGTAATGAATGTTATTTTCATATGCTTTTCTATTTTTATTTTCCTGTAAAGTATGACTTATGAATACTTTTTGAAAAATCAATAAATTGTGAATTATAAAACATCTCCCTTAGCTTCCCCTACCCTCCTGACCGCCTCCCCCCCAAAAAAAAACATTTTAAATTACCTGGTGGTCCAGTGGTGGTCCCGGGAGCGATCTCCCGCTCTCGGGCCGTCGGCTGCCACTAATAAAAATGGCGCCAATGGCCCTTTGCCCTTACCATGTGACAGGGTATCTGTGCCATTGGCCGGCCCCTGTCACATGGTAGGAGTAATGGACGGCCGGCACCATCTTTAAAAATGGCGTGGGCCATCCAGTGCTCCTACCATGTGACTCCCTTCTGTCTTGGACGGAAGGGAGTCTTCAAAGCTATAGGAATGTAGGCCCTCGTGGAGCGAGTACCAATTCCTATCTACAATAGAACTCAATGTGTTCATGTCTGCGATCACTTCCAGGCAATGAGGAGGCTTCTGAATATTCTGGCAATCTGAAATCAAGAAGAGAGAGCAGAGCCCCCGTGGAGCGGGTACTCCTGGTAAGTTTGAAAAGGCCGAGCAGTGGAGAAGGATTCCCCTTGCTGATTCGGATCATTGTTGCAAGTATCGTGGACTGCTGAAGCAAGTCCTGTTGGAGTTGCTTGCTAACTAATTCAAGGTTAGCAAACAAAGACCATTTAAAGTGAAAATGGATGACATTAATATGGGGGGGACACCCTCAAGGTTCACACCCTTGCTGGTACAAAGTCTGGAGCGTGCACACGCGTGCGCCCTTACGTCATCAGGAACATGGCGGACCTGTAGCGTCAAGCCAGCCCGGGGACACCGGGACCAAGAGGCAGGGAAAAGCTGTGGCTGCATCTGTCCGTCAGAGCCGAAGGGAGTCACTCCCAAGGTAGAGAGGGTGGAGCAAGGGGCGAGAAGAGGCACGAACACAACAGTACCCCCCTTCAAAGGGCCATCTCCTCTTCAGGTACCAGGTTAAGTACCAGAGATGCGCGAGGTGGAACTGATGAGCATCTCTAATCCAATAGGTCTAAGGATCCCAAAGATGGTTTGTGGGGTCGAAGCCTTTTCAGCAAACAAAGTTCAGTCTCTGTTCAAACATCCAAGGTCTCAAAGTCTTGAGTTCAAGTTCTTATAACCCAGATAGATGTAGATTTGAAAAATCTAGTAGAATGAATAATGATGTCAGCAGCAATGAGAGGGCTGCCATGGACATCACTGAGGTTTCAGTGGAAGTGGTGATGTAGAAATTGGTCCAATATCCACTTCTGATGTGGCTCTTCCGCAGGATGCTGGAAGAGAGATATTGATAATACTAGCAAAACGAACAGGCTGATGGATGGATAAATCTTCATCCTCGGAATCAAACAGTGCTGTAAACTCTCAGCACGACTTCCAAATGATCCAATGAAGTTGATGAGTAGAAACATCTTCTTCTTTCCTCGGAATCAACCAGTGCCATAGGTTATGGGCATGACTTCCGAGTAATCCTTAAGTAAAGTTGATGAATAGATATATCTTCTTCTTCAGAATCAAACAGTGCTGTAACCCCAGCATGACTTCTGAGTAGGCCAATCGCAATACTGGTAGCTAGGGATGTCTTCTTACTTCAGAATCAGCAGTGCTGTAAATCTCCAGCACGACCTCCGAGTAGACCAACACAAAAGTTGAGAGGTAGAGATGACTTCTACTTCGGAATCAACAGTGCTGTAGTCCTTCAGCAAGACTTCCAAGTAAGTAGAATGTAGTAATTTTCTCAATTTGTAATCCAAGAAGACATGGTAGATGAAGAGCGCCACCTAGCAATGGCATGCATAGCAACAGCTATGACTACCAGCAGAAATTAAAAAAACTGCCAGTGATGTTGATAAGATACTCAAAAGAAGTGGTGGTGAAAAGAATCGTCCAAGGCCCACTTCATAGTGTGATACAATATTGGATCTTCAAATTTACCACATGGACTCCTCAGGTATTCCACAAAACATCTGAGATGGTAGTTGTCTCTTGCCTCTGAGTCCTTCAGGGCAGAGGTTCTTCGAGACTGGACAAGAGAGTGGAGGAGATATTGCTGTATAGCCCAAGAATAGGCCTCCCTCGGGACTCAGGCTTGTCCGTTTTCCGGATGACTAGGACAAACAGAAACATCATGGCCTGGCTGACCACAGAACATGCACAGGCCATTCTTCCTTCTATATCTTCTCTCTTTAGACGTCAAGTGACCATGACTAGATTCCTTTTGTTCCTTCTTCTCTACAGCAGGAGGTGCTGTTCCCCTTGTTAGTATAGGAGCACTGGTTGGTTTTAACCCAGGTAACACCTTAGGCCAGAATTCCTTCACCTTGTCTCGGAGCCGCCAGTCATTCCGAGTCGCTAAGGATATCAATTCTTCCAGCGAGTCAGGTGTCTGACGAGCAACCAACTCATCCTTTATGCGAGTGTCCAGGCCTCTGCAAAAGAGTGTCTTCAGACATCTGGCGTCCCAGCGCAGCTCTGCTGCGAGTTTTAAATTCAATGGCAAATTCCGCCAGGGATCTTTTGCCTTGCTTTAAGTCCACCAAAGGAAATCCAGCAACAGACATATGAGCAGGGTCATCAAAGACGGATTTAAACAAGTCCATAAATCCTTCTATGTCCTGAAAGATAGGGTACTTGCATTCCCTCAAGGTAGAAGCCCATGACAAGGTTCTCCACTCCAAATAAGACAGAATGTAGCTGGTCTTAGAGACACTTATGGGAAACAATGAAGGTTGTAGAGCGAAGTGTAAGCTGCACTGGTTCAGGAAGCCTCGAGTTTTCTGGAGTTCTCCGGAGAATCGAACAGGCACCGCCAGTGGAACAGCTGATTTTAAAGTTATCTCTGGTAACTGGTTTTCTTGAATAGAAGCTATGCTTTGTGCCTTCTGTGTATGAAGCTGGTGAAAGGCTGCAGTAAGTTTCTCCAGGGTTTCTTGCTTTCTGAGAGGCGTTGAGCTAGGCCTGGTATAGCCTGTAAGGCAGAAAGGTGAGCCGGTTCCATGGGCTACAAACATCCAATACCTTGAGCTGAATCCCCAGGAGTACTGCTTCTCCAATTCTTTCTTGAAAGCTGGTTTCAGGTTTAGGCTTCTCCAATTCTTTTCTTGAAGGCAAAATTCACTGGAGTTAAAGGTAACAAACTGAAGCCAGATTCACTGAAGTTAACATTTCATATTTTCAGCCGGATTCACTGGAGTTAGCAATCGGTTACGCTCTCCTCCTCCAGAGGGGAGTAGTTAGCAATCTGTTGTCGCTCACCCCGCCAGGAGGGCGGAGTTAGCAAACTGTTCTGCTTTTCTCCTGAAAGGGGTGGAGTAGCAATCTGTCATGATCTGCTCCTCCAGAGAGGAGGAGTTAGATATCTGTAGTGCTGACCGCGCCAGGAGGGCAGAGTTAGTAATCTGTTAGTGAACTGCTGTTAGATGCTCCTGTAAGGGAAGGAGGTAGCAATCTGTTATGGATCAACTCCCCAGGGAAGAGTAGTTGGCAATCTGTTCATGACACTTTCTGAGGAGAGGAGCTAACAATAGGTATATTGTACTTCGCTACTGAGATAGCAATCTATCATGCCTACATTACAGAGTAGCAATCTGTTATATATAGGCTGCTGGCAAGTCCCATAGAAGAGAAGATAGCTATCTATATAATACTTCCGTAAATGGTGTTAGTGGTCGGTAGTGGTTGGCTCCCACAAAGTGATAGTAGTGTAAGGAATGACCACTTGGAGGAAATGGTGAATCCCTGGGCCGATGGCAGATGATAATGCCCTCAGGAGGAGATCCTGAGAGGAACCACCGGCTAGGCTAGAATATGAAATAAACACAAATAGTTCTTTATTAAACTAGAAGCTGGACCACCAGTGGTGGCAGTAATGAGTCGAGGTGTCCGGTAGGGCTGAAGTCCTTCTGATACTTGAATATAATCTCTGGGTCACTGAGCTGTAGAGAGAAACTAGAAGTAGTGAGTAGATAGGGTATACTGGATACAAGATGGTACACTCACAATAGTAGATGTCTGTAATGGTCTCTATGCCACAGAGAGTCTTCAGTATATTCAGGAACAGGAGCCATAGGTGAGCACTGGTTCTCTAAACAGTCTGTAATTAGAACTCACAATAGCTGTATATGAAATGGCTTCTAGAGTAGAAGAGAGTCTGTAAAAGATTCTAGGAACTTGGGCCCTCATGGAGTGAGTACCGGTTCCTATCTGCAATCTTGCCAATATAACTCTCGATCTCCGTACCTGCGATAACGTCTTGGACGGAAGGGATGCTTCAAAGCTATAGGAATGTAGGCCCTCATGGAGCGAGTACCGATTCCTATCTACAATAGAACTCACTGTGTTCACGTCTGCGATCGCTTCCAGGCAATGAGGAGTCTTCTGAGTATTCTGGAATCTGAAATCAAGAAGAGAGAGCGGAACCGCCATGGAGCAGGTACTCCTGGTAAGTTTGAAATGGCCGAGCAGTGGAGAAAGATTCCCCTCGCTGACTTGGATAGTTGTTGCAAGTATCGTGAACTGCCAATGCAAGTCCTGTTGGAGTTCCTTGCTAACTCGTTCAAGGTTAGCAAAGACCTTTTAAAGTGAAAATGGATGACGTCACTACGGGGGGATGCCCCCGAGGTTTGTGCCCTTGCTGGTACAAAGTTTGGAGCACGCACATGCTTCCGCCCTTACATCATCAGGAACTTGGCGGATCCATAGCATCAAGCCAGCCCAGGGACACCGGGACCAAGAGGCAGGGAGAAGCCACGGCTGCATCTGTCCATCAGAGCCGAAGGGAGTCGCTCCCAATGTAGAGAGGGTGAAGCGAGGGGCGAGAAGAGGCACGAACGTAACAACACATTAATGCTATCGCTGCTTTTCATCACCCTCAGGATGGCTGACTGATCTCCAACCATCCACTAGTCTCCCGTTTCATGCAGGGCATGCTTCGGCTGCATCCACCGATCACTAGGCCACCCATACCTTGGGACCTTAATATCATCTTACAATGGCTCATGGAACCCCCCTTTGAGCCTTTGAACACCTGCCACGTATATTACCTCACTTGGAAAGTGATTTTTCTGATAGTGATCACTTCCACCAGACGAGTATGCGAACAGCAAGCACTGGTTCACTATTCACCATACTGAGAATTCTTCCATGACAAAGTTACCCTATGCCTCCACCCTACCTTCCTCCCCAAGGTAGTGTTAGCTTTTCACCTTAATCAGACAATAACCTTACCTATTTTCCACCCAAAGCCCCACCACAATGAAAGGGAGCTGCTTCTTCATACATTGGACCATAAGAGAGCCCTAGCATACTACAAACAGAAAACACAATCTCCTTCCAGACCATCACAGCTCTTCTTCTCTTTTAATCCCAATGCTCCTGGTCAACCAGTCTCTAAGACAGTGGTTCTCAACCCTGTCCTGAGGACTCCCCAGCCAGTCGGGTTTCAGGATATCCACAATGAATATGCATGAGAGAAAATTTGCATGTTATGGAGGCATTGTATGCAAATTTTCTCTCATGCATATTCATTGTGGATAACCTGAAAACCCGACTGGCTGGGGGGGTCCCCAGGACAGGGTTGAGAACCACTGCTCTAAGAGGACCATATCAAGCTGGCTGGTGCAGTGTATTCACTTTTGTCACACAAAGAGTTTGTCACCGATAACAGGCAAGCAGATGCGCACCAGATCAGAGCAATAGCAACCTCCTTGGCCCACTTCAAAAATTTACCAGTAGTGGTCATTGGCAAAGCGGCTACTTGGTCCTCTCTTCATACTTTCACTTCCCACAACTGCCTTGACCAACATGCGTCCTCAGATGCAGCAGTGGGTTCTCAAGTATTGTCTAACTCCTTCAAGAAATGAGACTGTCTACATTAAATCTGGGTTGTGTTTTTCTAGACTGTCATTAAAGGATCACTACATTCCACAACCCAGGAGCTTGAGACACCCATACAGCATGGCTAGTTCAGCCTGCTATCGATGAGAAAGAGAAAGTTTGCTTACTGTAAATGGTATTTCTGTAGATAGCAGGATGAAGTAGCCATGCAACCTGCCCTCCTCCCTAGACAGTCTTCTGATGCTCCACTACACAATAACAGCTTGGATATAAACAGACTGAGGAGGAGGTCCTGAATTGCGCGGGAAGAGAACCGCCAGCCATACAGAGTTAAAAACTCTGTGTACTTTCTGAGGAAGCTCTACCTAGAGGTCACCATGGACGTCTCCCATACAGCATACAGCATGGCTAGTTCATCCTGCTATCTACGGAAACACCATTTTCGGTAAACCAAACTTGTTCTTCTCTGATTCATTTTAAATGTGGGAATTATTAGCCACATTTAGAATTTTAGTTATTTAAATGAGATGATAAGAACTTAAAATGTAAAAGTTTTTTCTCTGAAAACTTTCAGATGGGATTACTAGTTTTAGAAAGTTGCCTTAAAATATGTTAGCTAGCAACATGGTAAGAATAAAATCTTAATGCAAGAAATATGAAAATTGAATAGAAAAATAATTCTTATAAAGTAGAAAAATCACATTCATTAATAGTTCATCGCAGTGTGTTTATTAAATATGTATGAAATTATTAGTTAATTTCAGCTATAGTGCCTTAGGACAAGTGCCATTTGACACAAGAATTATATTAATTCAGTCTCTATTACCAGTATTTGGAGGCATTCAATTAAGCCAAGTTTTGCAAAGGTGAATTACATAGAGACTGCTTTAAGAAAGATCAATAATTGTGATTACAAGCAATACCAATTAATTTCTCTTTTGGGTTTGATGAGTTTCTTTGCTTCATTTAAAAGGGATCAATTCACCCATTTCAATGCTGGAAAGAAGCTAATGTGAACAACTATGTAAGGAGGCCAGCAAATAAAGACTTTTGCTAAACATAGTTGGAGCAGAGACTTTACAGAAAGCTGAGAAGAAAGCAGGATGAATATGGGTACTAAACTGCAGTAAAACCAGCCATTAATGCCTGAATTGAAAACAGGTTATTTCTTATGGTATTCACTAAAGTGCAATAATTACTTCAGTTTAGTAAACGCCATAGTGGAGTATGTACACATTACCAGTGTTGGTAATACCAGTGCTTTTCTACCCATAGGAAGGCATGTTCCTAGTTCCTTCCCCTATTAATGCTTACAGATGCATGAAACACCAACTTGCAACCACCTTGGCACATAAATGCCTCTCCCTAAAGCACAAAATGCACCTCGTGAAAATGAATGCCTTACAGATCACCCTCCTTGACAACCCCCCTCAATATTAGTAAACTTGTAAACCATGCCCTCCACCAAAAATGCAAAAAAGACCACCAACAATTTACACTACTGAGTCTCCCAAGTCCCACCCTCCCTAATCCTTCCTCTATATCTGCAGTGCAGGAGCCTCCAGGAGCTCAATGACTCCTGCTTTTGCTGGCACCATAATCCATAATGGTGCCAGCTGACTAGAGGCTCCCCTTTGTCCTACAAATGCAGGACAAAGGGGAGCTTCACATATGTTGGTGCCATTTTGTATTACAGCACCAGTGAGGTAGGACTGACTTGGGATTGCTCCTGCATCATTATCTCCTGGGGGCACCTGCAGGTAGGGAGGAAACGAGGGGGTGTCAGCTCAGAAAAGGGATTTTTTTCTGTATCTTGGTGGGACTGGGGTTGTGGCCTGGGATGGAGTTTACAAATGTACACATGTTGTGGGGGATTCAGGGAAGAGGGAGACCCACAGAGGCTTTCTTTTCATGATGGGTAGTTGATGCAGGAGCGTGCTGTTTCTGTGCTGGATGCTGTGAGGTGAGGGGCCTGAGAGCATCAGCAGCCTCATTAGCATGCTGATCATCTTGGGGCTGGTTAACTACTGCCCCATAATATGGATTACAATTATTATCTGCTTTAATCTATGTGTGTTTATTTTAATGAGATGACTGGAATACATTTTCATACAATGCAGCTCATTAATTATTTTTTGCATTGGTTTTCATTTTTCCCATAATATTGGTAACATGGAAATATGTATTATTGATATCACACTAACAACACATTTTAGCATGTGGTAAGTGCCAATTTTGGTATTTAATTTACATTAACACTTTATCGAAGCTTTAAAAATAGGTCTATTAATGAGGCATTTTGGGCTCACCCTCTAAGAGCTGCTGAATACATTAGTTGACTCATTTCCCTGTGCATGAGCCTAATTATCCCTTTTTTGGTATCCAAGGTTATTCTGGGGACTGGGTCAACTATAGAAAAAGGCAAGGAATCCACACTGAACTTATTCAAGTTATGATGTTAGCATGATCTTAAAGTAGCTTGCCCTTCATATTTGCATACTCTGATAATGTATCAGTTCTTATTCCATAAGAATTAATGGGAAAAACTCTAGCATACTCTAAGAGCGCACAGAAAATAGACTTACAGCAGCCAACATATGCCAATGTCTTAGGTAGATGCACAAATGAAGTTGAATAGATATTTAGACTCAAGTTAATTCCCCCAATAGCCCCAGCCAAGATCTGAACTGATCCTCTGTAATTTTAAAAATCTCCATTTATTACTTGTTTCTCTGTGCCATTTTGTTGTTGTTGTTGTTGTCCATTGCTTTTCATTCAGCAACTTAAGAATCCTTAGCACCCATGCAAATAAATTGTTTTTGGAAAATGGTAATTATGTTTGTTCTTTCACAGCCTCAGAACTGGGGCACCTACAGATTTATTCCCTTTTCCTCATTCTTCCCTTTCTTTTATTCTTTCTATTCCTTCTCTGCCTCTCCACTTTTCTTTCCTTTTCTCTCTCTCCTTTTCGTTCCTGTTTCTCTTTTCACATCTTTCCATTTCCCTCCCATTTTGCTGCAATGTTTCTATTGGTCTCTTTGCTTGCCCTGTCCTTTTGCCCTTTATCCATTCAAAGAAGCTTTTATTTTGCGCCTCATGATCTGTATCTCTCACCTCATAATACTTTGAGACTGCCAGTTTATTAACTTTTATTTATCCATGTATTTTTTTCTATATTCCACATTTCATTCTACTCACACTTTCTTTATATTATCTTTCCTAAGTCAGTTCTTTTTTTTTTAGTGGGTTTTCAACCATACGTCCGCTCAGTCAGTATGCCTTTTTGAGATACGTGCACCTGCTCTGTTGCCTTTAAAGCATACGTTTTGCCTTCAGAAGCACCTCTGAAACACTTTTTTGCCATTGGCCCAGTCTCTTTGGAAAGTTCTTCTGAAGACTTTGTTATTTCAATTTTAATATTTTGCTCACTTCTCTGTGACCTTTTTGTTTACTCTATTAGCAACTATTGGAGATGTGCACCCTTGAGCCTAGACGAGGTTGTTGCTACCACCAGGGAAGAGCCCCTGTTGGTCCTTGTCATCGGGAGGTGGTTCAGAAGAAAATGACCCAACAAGACCTTCACCT
This sequence comes from Rhinatrema bivittatum, assembly GCF_901001135.1. NCBI lineage: Eukaryota > Metazoa > Chordata > Amphibia > Gymnophiona > Rhinatrematidae > Rhinatrema > Rhinatrema bivittatum. Next base: position 430,876,189 of record NC_042617.1, read on the forward strand.
ATACCAGTCCTCCTTCCCTGCAGGTTGAGCTCTTGGGTATTAGGACTGGCAGGACTTAGGCGCTGGTCTTTCAAGGCATAGAACTGGAAGACGAGAAGCTGAAGCAGTGTTGGACAGGCCAAGGGTCGAGGCAGGCAACAGACAAGCAGAAACTGAAACAAGCCAGAGTTCAGGGCAGGCAGTGTACAAGCGGAGATGAGAGACCAGGCCAGAGGTCGGGGCAGGCAGAGAACAAGCAGAGTCAAGGTACCAGACTGGAGTCAGGGCAGGCGGAGATCAAGAGGAGTCAAGCGAAGCAGGATCAGAATCAGAGAATCAATCCGAGGGGTGAGGAGCAAGGCAGGGACTGGAGGCAAGGAACAGGGATGTAGGATCCAGGAGTCAGGAGCAGGAGACAAGGCAGGGATCAGTAACGCAGACAACTCGCACTCAAAGGATGAGCAGAACTCATTGCTGAGGCAAAGTGGTGGTGGCAAGGCAGGGTATAAATACCCATCCTGTCTGATGTCATCCTGTCTGACATCATCTCCCCGGGCTGCGGGGAACTTTCCTGCCGCTGGCCCTTTAAGTTCCCAGCAGAGGTGCATGTGTGCGCCTAGGGGGCCGGACACGGAGCACAGCATTAGCAGTGTGTGGAGGAGCCATGTGAACAGGTTGCGGCTGCAGCAGCCAGCATCTGCGAGAGGAGACAGAGATCGGAGGAGCTGGTACGGTCCTCCTGCCCACCCAAGTGAGGGGACCTGGTCATGGGGATCCTAACAGCATCTACATGTATTTTTCTAGTATCCTTTCTGAAATGAGCCATTGTGCCTATCTTTATTTCTAATAATACCTATGAGCTATGACCTGCATTTTCAAGGGGAAGGGGGGGGGGGGGTTCTAGGTGTTGAATTGGGAATAGGATCTTTTATGGTCATCTATTTAGGATGGTAGAGACTTACGAGCAAACAAACAAAAACTAATAAAGCTCTAATCTCCTGCAAGCGGCCGAGGTTCTACAGCTGACTGCTGGAATATGTCCTTGCAGGGAGGTCAGAGATAACTGGGTAGATTGGATGAGCCCAACTGTTCTTTTTCTGCCATCAACCACTACAGGGGGTGGACAACTCTGGCCCTCAAGAGCCACAAATAGTCTAGCTTTTCAGGATATCCACAATGAACATGCATGAGATAGATTTGCTTGCAGTGCCTCCATTGTAGGCAAATCAATCTCCTGCATGTTCATTGAGGATGTCCTGAAAACTCGGTCTGTTTGTGGCTCTTGAGCACCGGAGTTGGCCACCTTTGAATCACTATGTTACTACTATTTGTGCCTTAAAGTTGAACTGGCACCTCCATTGTGCTTCTGTAATAACGATGTGATTCGGCCGAACCTTTTGGTTTGGCCTTCGTTATTGGCCTGCCGTGGGAAATTTCGTTTTCCTGCCGATTTTAATTTGGCTGCCCCTGAAAAGATATCCAAAACCCGCCCTGACCTTCCCAATTTAATTAATTAGAACGGGGTTGTAAAAAACAAAAAAAAAACCCCAAACCCACCCCAACCCTTCAAATTTAATTAATTGCAACCTCCCACCCTCCTGACCCCCCCAAAAAAACTTGTCGAAATTCCCTGGTGATCCAGTGGGAGTCCCAGGAGTGATCTCCCACTCTCGGGCAGTCGGCTGCCAATAATCAAAATGGCACTGATGGCCCTTTGCCCTTACCATGTGACAGGCTATCGGTGCCATTGGCCAGCCTCTGTCACATGGTAGGAGCAATGGATGGCTGGCAATAAGAAATTTCATGGGTTTTCGTATCGTTTCGGCGCCCCCCTGAAACACGACGAAATAGGAAATATCGTCTCTATTTCCTATTTCATCATAAACGAATGCACATCCCTAATCTGTAAATGCCCTTCTTTCTTTGTTTATTCTTGTTTTAAATTTCCCCGCTGATTTGACTAAGCATTAGCTTTTACTGCTGTTTGAGGTCACCATATCAGTTTGTTGTTTTTACTTGATCCAGCAGTCCCACCAGCTAAGAAAGTGCTTTCCCATCCCCCTATTTGAACTCCATCTTTTTGATTTTTCTGGAAAATGTTTTTATATCTTTAGCTTAATTTTATAACAGCCTACACAGTGATAAATTCTCCATATATGCTGCACACGCAGACCTTAGCAAGTAAGCCGGCTTTCAAAATCCAATTATACCTGCTCCAATTGGGATATAACTTACACAAGAGAATGTATATGCATACTCTTTAAAATTAAAAAGTATGTACTTAAGTCACAACTTCAGAAAACCTTCCCTCAGTGCATGTAAACATGCTGGCAAAACCGAGTTACGCACATGCTTTTATGCACACCAGCCTCCAAATGAGTTGAAAAATGCCACTTACATGCATAAATGTTACAATTGGTGGTCTGTGGGCCCGTCCTGTGGGCCGTCACACTCACCTCCAGCCCCACCAATGGGGAAGGCCTCCCTGTGAGTATACGGTGCTTCACCATGCTCAGCTGGCCTTCCCCGCTGGTTTTCCCACTGCTGGGCCGTGTGTCTCTGCCCACGCGGCAGGCCACCACTCCTGCCTTGCTGCTGAGACAGCTCCTGTCCCAGGTCCCCCATAGGGTTGTGCATGTACCAATGCCGTTCCTCTTAAAGGGACGCACAATGATGAGGTCACTGACAGAAGCCTATGAAAGGCCACCTAGGCAGTTCTTCCTCGCCTTGGCAATGGGTCGACTCCTCAGGGAGTATTGTATTGCCTGTGTTCCTGTCTTTGGTTCCTGATTCCTACCTTTCTGTGATTCCTGACTCCTTTTTTTCTGTCCATGGTTCCCATCATCCAGGTATTCCTGTATTGCCTCATCTTTGGTCAGTTCTTCTTGTCTGTCTTCAGCATCTATTTGTGTCCCGTTGGTCCTTGTCTTCATCCTCCTCATCTTCATTCATGGTTTGATCTCCTTGCTTTGACTCAGGTCTGGACCCCAATATTGCATGAACTTCGCCTGCCATGACACTACCTGGACACTGACCTTGTTTCTTGCTGTCTGCCTTCAACCACTGCCTGGACCCCGACGTTGCTGTGCTCCACTTGCTCTGATCTCAACTTGACCCTGGTCTGTCCTTCCGCTGCCTCTTCAGTGTGCTGGCCTGCAGCACTTCCCGCCTGCCTGGATTTCTATCGCTGCAGTGACACCCTCCTAAGACTAGCTGGTCCCAGCACTTGAAGGCTCAACTTAAAGGGAACATGGGCTTGTACTGGCGAAGCTCCAGTTGGGCCTCTGCTTCTGCCAGCTCCACCTGCCGATGGTGGGGTCCTATGGGGCTCCTCCCCACAGGTAGTGCCAAGTCCCCCTCAGATCAAGGGTCCACAAGCCAACAATAAAGCAGGATTTCATGTCAGAAGTCATTTTGAAAATCAAGCCTCTTGTTGCTGTCTGACTTGCCATTCATACTTTAATTTCCATGTTAAATGTTTATTTCCATTTATTTTCAGTATTTCAACTGCTCTTCACTTTGCTTTACTTTTTGTTTCACACATTCTATAACTCTTTTCCTAAGCTGAACTGGTCTGCTTTACAGCTTCGGATACATTGCAGATAGATTTAATCTTAGACCATTCTAAGAATTTTCTTTTTCAGTTTCATTCTTCATTGTTATATTATAGAGTAGTGTGATTGCTGTGTTAGTCCACTTGAATGCAGAAATAAAGGTCTACAAAAGAAATATCAGCTGATTGTTACCATACCACTTATATAAATATAAGTGGTATGGTAACAATCCACTGTTACCAGTTACCAGTGTATGGAACAGTTACCAGTGTATGGAACAGCACTGTTAACAAACCCAGTAACTTTATTATAAAACTCACTGCAATGTATATTCATTAGGCAGAAAACTGAAGCCTGATGACACAGTTACTAGAAAGAGTGGGACAAACTAAATCTCTCTAGTATCTTCAGAGTCCTCTGATTAAATGAAAAGACTCAGTAACATTTATATGACTTTCACTGTATGTATTTGCTTATTTGTTGGTATTCTCTTCCCACAAGTTTGCTAGGAAAGCAACTCATCTCCTTCTTTGATGTTGCAGGTCTATCACTCCTCCGTGTAATATGTCAGGCTTATGGTGCCTACTGCAAGATAAAGGTGTGTTTATTTTATTTATTTATTTATACAGTTTTTATATACCGTTGCACAGAACAAGTTCCATCTCTACGGTTTACATTAATTCATATTATAGAAACACAATAAAAGGAATAAAATGAAACAAGACAATATCAGTTAAGATCAAATTAAAATAGGAATTAAATTAATATTAAAAAATAAGAGCAGATTAAGAACAAAAAGACCCAGATTAAACATCACTGTCCATTGTGTAGTTAAGATCTGCGTTATGGCTGTGCGATAGCTCTTCGCAGAGAGGCTAACCCAGCCCACTCTCCGCCCCTAACTCCTCCCATTTTTGGAATTTGCATCGCACCATACGATATGGTGCGATCACATGCGGTAAACACGTTTTCGCATGCGTTAAAGGCCTATCGCATGCGAAAACGGGGCTTTTCGCATGCGATAAGCCCTTAATGCATGCGAAAACGCCTTACCGCATTTTGAAAAATGACCCCCTAAGTTAGCTTTTTAAATTATCTCACAAAACCTACTCTCATAAAGTTTGACTTGCTATATTGTACACAGGGAAAGTTTTCAGGGACATTTACATATATACATTTCAAAATCCATAAGTATGTGCATAAAAGAAATCCTTGTCTGGACTCCATCCATGGGAATATGTCTCGTTGGTATGCTAAAAATTATGCACATAACAGGGTGTATGTACATGATTTTACATGCATTTTAGCAAGGCAAATTTCCAAAAGGCTATTTCTGTGGGTAAAGCACAGTCTTATGCACAGAGATCTCTTTGAAAATTATTCTCCCTAGCAGGACAATTTTAAAATGAGCACGTGTGTATCGACACATGAGCGAGGATACACTAGAACTTTTAATCATGCGTGTACTTCCGTGCATATGTTTTATAATGCACCAATCATGCATAAGTATGCTCCTATTTTTAAGAGGTTACTTGAGCATAGCTAGTGCACGTGTGTCTTCCATAGGACATTGTCGGCTTTTACGTCTGAATGTCAGGTAATTTTAAAACATGCTCATGAGCACATTCCAGTTTTGCAATTAGTCCAGCTGTTTGTCCAGAGTCTTTCCAACCTCTCTGGTTCTTCATCCTATGCACTCCCCAGTTGACTCAGGCACCTCCCTGTTCTTTAAGCCCTAAAACTCAAGATCTATGGACTTGCTCCTCATCAGGAGCATCAGTAAGGTTAAACAGATATCTAGCGTATATATATGCTGCCATTTTCAATTTGAAAATTTGGAGTTACACATGTAAGTCTTGTCCCCGCCCCATAATGGCAATTCCTTGCCCCTTTTCTGCCCTTTTTTCCTCACACGTGTATTATTTATTTATTTATTTATTTAAAAATGTTTCTATACTGCGCAAAATGGCGCCGGCCATAGACAACACGATTCGACTGCAGGAGGTCGTTCCGGATCCCCGCTGGACTTTTGGCAAGTCTTGTGGGGGTCAGGAGGCCCCCCCAAGCTGGCCAAAAGTCCCTGGGGGTTCAGCGGGTGTCTGGGAGCGATCTCCTGCCGTGAATCGTTTTTCCGTACGGAAAAACCAAAGGTAGCGCCGGCGCCATTTCTACAAGCACCGGAGGTCCGAGAGTGGAAGATCACAGCGGGACCCTTCCTCTGGACCCCAGGTAATTTAAGGCATTTGGGGGGGGGGGGGTTCGGGAGGGTGGGGGATTTATTTTAAAGGGTCGGGGTGAGTTTTAGGGTTTTTTTAGTGTGCCGGTTTTCCCGCCCTCCCCCCCACTGGACCCCAGGTAATTTAAGGCATTTTGGGGGGTTCGGGAGGGTGGGGGATTTATTTTAAAGGGTCGGGGTGGGTTTTAGGGATGCTTTAGTGTGCCGGTTTTCGATTTTCACGATTTTCACGATATTTTAAAAACCCAAACGGCGACGATCCGATTCCCTCCCCTTCCCAGCCGAAATCGATCGTTAAGACGATCGAACACACGATTCACATCTCTAATAAATACAGGGGATCTCTATGGAAGAGATGGGAATTGTAATGCTAAATTATTTGAACAGATGGGCAGACAGAATGGGTCACATAGTCTTTTTGTGCTGTCATGTTTCTATGTCTGTATGAAAACTGCAGAGCAATCAATGGAGATACAGATGTCACTGCCAGATCACCCTCACATTCCTTGCATGTGCTTTGTGGTTTTCATTACATTGTTAATGCTATTTGGTTCTTTATTGGTGGCTTGAGAGTCTTCATGCCATTTGTCTTCATGCCCTGTTCTCCTGTTTTGGTGCTTTGGATGTTCATGGTTGACCCTTTGTCATTCTTTTAGTGTCTTGGGATCTTAATGCCACTCATGCTCCTGCTTTGCTCTTTTTTAGGTACCTGGGCTGTTCATGACTCTGTTGTTAATGACATTTGCTTATGTTTTGGGGACTTGGAGTCTTCATTTCACTGTTAATGGTGCCCTTTATACCTCTTTTGGTGCCTTGGGGTGTTCATGCCACTTTTCTTGTTGTCCTTTGCCCCTCTTTTGGTGCCTTGGAGTTTTCTTGCCCTTGTTTGTGATGCTTTGCCCCTCTCAAGCTACCCTGAGCTGTTCATGCCAGTTATGATGCTACTTTTCCCCACTCTTTGCATCTTGGAGTGTTCTTCTTTTGCTGCTGATGCCTGCCAGCAAGTTTCATTAAAATTGGATAGAAAATCTAAATGTTAAGGCACAAAATAGGATGCATTGCTTTCCCCCTTGACTTTAATGGAAAAATAAATGAGCAAATGAATAAAATAAACAAATGAAATATTGGGACCTGGTTTGAATGAAATAAATCACTGAGGGAAAAGAACTGAAATAACTGAAAATGTTTCCCATGCACATCCCTAATAAATGTGAATATGCTTGTCAGAAGAGACGGCTGAGGAGGGATATGATAGAGGTCTTTAAAATCATGAGAGGTCTAGAACAGGTAGATGTGAATTGGTTATTTACTCTTTCAGATAATAGAAAGACTGGAGGCACTCCATGAAGTTAGCATGTAGCACATTTAAAACTAATCGGAGAAAGGTCTTTTTCACTCAAAGCACAATTAAACTCTGGAATTTGTTGCCAGAGGATGTGGTTAGTGCAGTTAGTGTAGCTGTGTTTAAAAAAGGATTGGAAAAGTTCTTGGAGAAGACCATTACCTGCTATTAATTAAGTTGAGTTAGAAAATAGCCACTGCTATTACTAGCAACAGTAACATGGAATAGATTTAGTTTTTGGGCACTTGCCAGGTTCTTATGGCTTGGATTGGCTACTTTTGGAAACAGGATGCTGGACTTGATGGACCCTTGGTCTGACCCTGTATGGCATGTTCTTAGGTTCTTAAATCAGAAAGTGTGGTTACATTTTCAACCCAACTCCACCTTCCAAGTTAGCATGCAACACATTGTATATGGAATTGTAGTTGGTATAGTTCATACTATAAATATTATGAAAATGTCCAAAATTGCAAAAAAAAACCCCAAACCCTAACATTATGAATACTTTTGCACATGTAAGGGTTATAAGTGCAGCCAGTGGCAGGCGAAGTGAGTATGAAAGAAATCTTCTGCATACTACAGAATAAAGGAAGCCAACTATTCAAAAAAATGATATTGAAATTATTTGCTAAAGTGTGGGTATAGTGTGATGCCGACTCTCTTTATGGAACAGAAATTTGTTCTGCTTTAATAAATAATTTTGCTAAAAGTGAAAGACTCAAAGCATTTGTTTATCTATGAAAGAAAAAAGAGATCATACAACTGTTACTGTTTGTGAAAATATTAAGGGGGCAATTTTGAAAATGTCAGCACTGTTTACAGCCTTGTTGGTACTTGGCATCAAAGGGTCTGCAAGCAAATTTTCATTGAGAAACTCCCCAAGGATTTTTCCTTTGAAAATTCAGGAACTTGTTGGTATTATGGGTATATCTGTATTCAAGGACTTTGTGCCAAGTATCTGGGGCAAAGTCAGTGCCATGAATATAATGTAGGGATTACAAAATGAAATCACCATGTGTTGGTTACTGGCACTGTGTGTGAAATAGCATGGATACTTTTACCCACAGAGGGGGAGAGCAATTTTCAGCTTCCAATTTTACCCAAGTAAAGGCTTAGTTACTCAGGTACAACCATTATAAAGTTGCCCTTGAAATTAGAATTTGTATAGTAAAAAGTCCAACTTTGTGAATGATTGCTAACTCCTTGTTGTGATGCTTTATTCAAAAAAGGAATGTTTATGAAAACTAAGCCAAGTATTTAAATCTTGGCTCTATTTTTAGCCATTACAATTATGGGCTTCAATTCAAAAGAACAGTAGCACATTCTAGTGCGCCCAAGCTCTTGCACCTGCTGGAACTGGTTGAGGGTCAATCTCTAGCACAGATGGTGTCTATTGAATTTGTCATATTTTTCCAGAATGAGTGCCTCACTGTGACTCATAGTATGATCAAGCAGGAAAATAAAAAAAGATCCTATACTAGCACAGATTTACAAAGTCACTCTCTACTGGAAATATACAAAGAATCAAATTGCGGAAAATATGTTATGCACACAATGGTGAACTTACAGTACATCAAGGACATGACATGAAACTGTGACAAAAATTATTAGAAGAGATTCATGTAGAGGGCAGAGGAGTCTGTTTACTAAAGTGTGATATTTGTACTATGGGGTGTTGTGAAGTCTCAGTTTAGTGGACCTTTGGGCCGACCTGCAAGAGACTGGGAAAGGTGTTCAGCTGTCTCTAGGTAAACACAGGCCGGGAGGCAGATGTCACCCCTGGAAGCCGTAACCCCCCCGGGAGGAGCCCGTAGGAGCCCGGCCACTGGGAATTAGGCGAGTGGTGGAACCGATACAGGAGCAGGCAGGCTGGTGAACTGGAACCGGACAGAGCAGTAGCTTGACTCGGGAACTGGAACCAGACAGGAACAGTAGCAAGACTCGGGTACTGGAACAAGGCAGGAACTGTAGCAAGACTCGGGTACTGGAACCAGGCAGGAACTGCAGCAAGCAGGCAGGAACCAGGCAGGTACTGTAGCAGGCAGGAACGGAGAGAGTTCAGGAAGGCAACCCACTCTGGGGCACGGAGCAACTGGAAATCGCAAGGTAACCCCGTTGTAAGGTGAAGACTGAGTGTCCGCGGCCGGCTTATCAAGGCCACGGCGTCTGACGTCAGGAATTGGGCGGAGTCACCAATGGCGGGAACGGGCCTAGAAAGATGTCCAACTTGTGCACGCACGCGCCTAGGAGCAGGGCGTCCATCGGAGGTTCCCCGGCGGCGTTGCCCCCATGGGGGGACGCCGCCGAACAGGCCGCAAACTTTGCCAACAGAAGCGGGAAGGGGTCCAGAAACGTGGAGGTAAAGGCCTGGTCGCGGCACTCGCAACCGGGACCGTAACAGTACCTCCCCTCTTACGCCCCCTCTTAGCAGGTCCGGGTTTACCTGGGTGGTCTTGATGGAACTGCAGCAGTAAGTCCTTCTCAAAGATGTTACGGGTAGGTTCCCACGAGTTGTCCTCGGGTCCGCAGCCTTCCCAGGCGAGCAGGTACTCCCAGCTTCGTTGATGGAAGCATACATCAAGGATCTCCCGAACTTGATAAGTGGTGTCATCCGGTACTGAAGGATCCAGGGGTTTGGGAGCCCGGGAGTGATATCTGGAAAGAACAAGAGGCTTCAACAATGACAAGTGGAAGACATTATGTATGTGCATGGAGGAAGGTAGGCATAATTGGTACGAGACTGCTCCCACTCGCTCGGTGACTCGGAATGGCCCACAGAATTTCAGGGCTAGTCTTCGAGATGGGATCCGTAGCTGTAGATTCTTAGTACTAAGCCAGACGCGATCTCCTGGGAGGAAGATGGGCGCTGGCTGACGATGTTTATCTGCCCATTTCTTGGCGGACTTGGAGGCTTTATGCAACTTCCCCTGGATAGAAGTCCATAAAGAAAGGAGCTGGCGGGCTGAAAGCTGCACTGCTGGGAGTGCACTGGGTTCAAGTGAAGGCAATGGCAGACGAATTTGCTTCCCCTATACAACAAGGAAAGGTGAACTTCCAGTAGCGGCATGCGTATGATTGTTATACGAGAACTCCGCCTACGGGAGTAACTTGGCCCAATTATCTTGTCGTTCATTTACGAATGAACGGAAGAAAGTCTTTAATGTTTGGTTTGTCCGTTCCGTCTGCCCATTACTCTGGGGGTGGAACGCAGACGAAAGACTGAGTTGCACACTGAAGCATTTACAGAGTGCCTTCCAATATTGAGCGGTAAACTGTGGACCTCAATCTGAGACTATGTCCTGCGGAAGGCCATGAAGTCTGAAGATATGTTGAGCGAAGAGATTGGCTAAGTCAGATGCAGAAGGCAACTTTGGCAGGGGGACAAAGTGTGCCATCTTGGAGACTCGGTCTATGGTCACCCAAATGACCGAATTCCCTTCTGACACTGGGAGATGAACCACAAAGTCGGTGGAGATATGCATCCAGGGCTCCACCGGGATGGGCAATGGTTGTAACAGGCTCCTGGGCTTCCCGGTGAGTGGCTTCTGTTCGGTGCAGGTAGGGCAAGAGCCCACAAAAGCTTGGACGTCCTGTCTCACCGTTGGCTACCAGTAGAATCGATTCAGCAGGTCTAAGGTTCCTTTATGGCTGATATGGCTCCCGGTGAGGGAGTCATGTGCCCAGGCAAGGACTGCTCTTCGGGAGTGACGTGGGACAACGGTCTTCCCTTGGGAGGACACCAATGTTGCCGTGAGGCTCAACTTTGTGGGGTCCAGAATATACTGTGGAGTGTCCGGAGTCTCCTCGACCTCGGAGGAGTGCGAGAGCGCATCAGCTCGGATATTCTTAGAGCCTGATCGGTAACGTAAGGTAAAGTTAAACTGATCGAAGAACAGAGACCACCGGGCTTGCCTTGGGTTCAGGTGCTGGGCTTTACTCAAAAATGCCAAGTTCTTGTGGTTGGTGTAAACTGTAACTGGGTGGTTGGCCCCCTCCAACCACTGTCTCCATTCCTCTAGAACAAGTTTTACGGCTAGCAACTCTTTATCGCCAATATAGTAGTTGCTTTCCGCCAGCGAGAATTTATTTGAGAAATATGAACATGGTAACAGTTATCCAGAATCGGAGTACTGGCTAAGTACGGCCCCTACGGCCACATTGGAAGCATCGACTTCCACCAGAAATGGCCGGCTAGGGTCAGGGTGATGAAGGCAGGTGTCCAGCAAAAAGGATTCTTTGAGATCCTCAAAGGCTCGGCAGGAGGAATCAGGCCAATCCACCGCATTGGCCCCATTCTGGATAAGGGCAGTCAAAGGAGCCACAATGCGGGAGTAATTGGGAATAAAATGTCTGTAGAAATTGGAAAAGCTGAGGAAGTTTGCAATGCTTTAAGACCCCACGGCCAAGGCCAGTTCTTAATTGCAGCCATTATCTCGGGATCCATTTGAAAGCCAGCTGCAGAGACAATGTAGCCCAGGAACAGCAGAGACGTCTTCTCGAAACTACATTTCTTAAGTTTCGCATACAGACTATGCTCTGTGAGTATTTGGAGCACTTGACGGACATGCTGATGGTGTGAAGACAGGTCCTGGGAGTAGATTAGAATATTGTCAAGGTAGACAATTACGCAGGTGTTCAGAAGGTCCCGTAGCACCTAATTCATTAGGTGCTGGAACACCGCCGGGGCATTGCATAAGCCGAAAGGCATCACAAGATATTCATAATGCCCGTCTCTGGTATTAAAAGCGGTTTTCCATTCGTCTCCGGGATGAATTCTGACTAAGTTGTAAGCACCTCGCAAATCCAACTTTGTAAAAATCTTTGCTCCCTGGAGTCTATCGAGGAGCTCCGGTATTAGCGGAAGTGGGTAGCGGTCCCGCTTAGTAATAGAATTAAGCCCCCGATAGTCAATACACAGTCTCAGTGAACCATCCTTCTTGCTGACAAAGAAGAAGCCTGCCCCTGCAGGTGACTTGGATAGGCAAATAAACCCCTTGGCCAGGTTTTCTGAAATATATTCAGACATGGCTCAGGTTTCAGGTAATGACAGGGGATATACCCTTCCTCGAGGGGGCATAGTTCCGGGTAGCAGGTCTATGGCGCAGTCATACGGGCGGTCCTGCGGAAGAATCTCAGCCTTGGTCTTGGAGAAAACGTCCGTGAAGTCCTCATAAGGTGCCTGAGAACTAAGGGCAGAGTGCATCAACGGAAGTCCGGGAGCCTTAGGCACCTTCATACAATTGGCAAAACAGAAGGAGCTCCACTTAACAATCTGTAGAGTATCCCACTGAATCGTGGGCAAGTGCTTCTGTAGCCACGGCAACCCTAGCACCACGGGGTGGACGGCCTTCTCCAACACTAAGAAGGCTATCACCTCCGAATGGATTGCCCCGGTGCGGACAGTAATGGGTGCCGTGGACATCACGATGGGGCCTGGAAGGAGCGTCCCCTGGATGGAGGTAATTCGTAACGGGACCTCCCGTCTATGCGTGGGAATCTGCAACTGGGAGACTAAGTCCTGCAGGATGAAATTACCCCCTGCTCCCGAATCCAGGAATGCGATTGTCTCAATAGACCCTCTAGGGTATTCCAGGGTAATAGGCACGGTACATTGAGGAGCTGTAGCACAGCCTAGGAGGAGCTCCTCCCAACCTCCTGGGCTCTGTTGTTTTTCACATGCTCCTGGCAGCATGCCAAGAAATGGCCTTTCTGGCCACAATACAAGCACAGTCTCAATGAACAATGACATTGTCTCTCTTCAGCAGAGAGCGGGCCACGTCCCAGCTGCATAGGTTCGCAGGTGGGGACGTCTGGGTGAGAAGTCTTAGGAGAAGACACGGGTCTTGCAGAAGCAGTAGTGGGGCTTCATCGGGACAACTGCTGCTCCTTGGCCCTTTGTTGTAGGTGGCGATCAATGCGAGCAGCCATCTCTATCAAGGCGTTGAGGTCCTCCGGCAGATCTCGGGCAGCAATTTCATCTTTAATACGTCTGGATAGACCCTCCAAGAAGATGGCCTTAAGGCTACCATCCTGCCAATCTACTTCCTGGGCTAAAGTCCGGAACTCCATAGCATAGTCTGCCAAGGAGCGAGCCCCCTGATGGAGCTGTAGCAGTTCAGACGAAGCCGTAGCTACTAGGGATGTGAATCGTTTTACGACGATTAAAATTATCGTCCGATAATTTTAATATCGTCTTAAACCGTTATGAAATACAATACAATAGAGATTCTAACGATTTATCGTTATAAATCGTTAGAATCGTGAGCCGGCACACTAAAACCCGCTAAAACCCACCCCCGACCCTTTAAATTAAATCCCCCACCCTCCCGAACCCCCCCCCAAATAACTTAAATTACCTGGTGGTCCAGCGGCGGTCCGGAACGGCAGCGGTCCGGAACGGGCTCCTGCTATTGAATCTTGTTGTCTTCAGCCGGCGCCATTTTCCAAAATGGCGCCGAAAAATGGTGGCGGCCATAGACCAACAGGATTCGACGGCAGGAGGTCCTTCCGGACCCCCGCTGGACTTTTGGCAAGTCTTGTGGGGGTCAGGAGGCCCCCCCCAAGCTGGCCAAAAGTTCCTGGAGGTCCAGCGGGGGTCAGGGAGTGATTTCCCGCCGCGAATCGTTTTCCGTACGGAAAATGGTGCCGGCAGGAGACGACTGCAGGAGGTCGTTCAGCGAGGCGCCGGAACCCTCGCTGAACGACCTCCTGCAGTCGATCTCCTGCCGGCGCCATTTTCCGTACGGAAAACGATTCGCGGCGGGAAATCGCTCCCTGACCCCCGCTGGACCTCCAGGAACTTTTGGCCAGCTTGGGGGGGGCCTCCTGACCCCCACAAGACTTGCCAAAAGTCCAGCGGGGGTCCGGAAGGACCTCCTGCCGTCGAATCCTGTTGGTCTATGGCCGCCGCCATTTTTCTGCGCCATTTTGGAAAATGGCGCCGGCTGAAGACAACAAGATTCAATAGCAGGAGCCCGTTCCGGACCGCTGCCGTTCCGGACCGCCGCTGGAGCACCAGGTAATTTAATTTATTTGGGGGGGGGGGTTCGGGAGGGTGGGGGATTTAATTTAAAGGGTCGGGGGTGGGTTTTAGCGGGTTTTAACGATTTTAGCGGGTTTTAACGATTTTAACGATTTATCATGATATTTTACCCCCCCCCCCAAACGGCAACAATACGATTCCCTCCCCCTCCCAGCCGAAATCGATCGTTAAGACGATCGAGGACACGATTCACATCTCTAGTAGCTACTCGGGCTGGCTCATAAAAAGCCTGTCGGAAGTTCGAGATGAACTGTTGTAAATCCACTAGCAAGGAATCATTATGTTCCCAAAGGGGGGAGGCCCATACCAAGGCCTTCCCATCAAGAAGGACAGGATATAGGCTACTTTCACCGCATCCCTGGGGAACTGCCGGGGCAGCAGGGAGAACCATTTGAAACATTGGTTCAGGAAGCCACGGCAGGTCCTTGCATCTCCAGAGTAGCGAGAGGGTGCCGGTAGCTGAGTCACGGAAGAGCTTTGTTCCTCGGGTGCCAGGCCAACGGCAGGCAGGGAATCCAGACAAGTGGATAGTTGTTCCACCATAGCTGCCAGTGTATCAATGCAGTTCTGGTGCTGTAGCATCCGCTGGGTCATCCCAGGCAGATCCGGGGGACAAGTCACATCCGTCGAGTCCATGGCCTTGCAATCTGTTGTGAAGTCTCAGTTTAGTGGACCCTTGGGCCGACCTGCAAGAGACTGGGAAAGGTATTCAGCTGTCTCTAGGTAAACACAGGCCGGGAGGCAGATGTCAGGCAGGATGTGGACGATGCTCTTCACCCTGGAAGCTGGTACTCCCCCAGGAGAAGCCCGTAGGAGCCCACCCACTGGGACTTAGGTGAGGTTTCACCCCTGGAAGCCGGAGCCCCTCCGGGAGGAGCCCGTAGGAGCCCGGCCGCTGGGACTTAGGCGAGTGGTGGAACCGAGACAGGAGCAGGCAGGCTGGTGAACTGGAACTGGACAGAACAGTAGCTGGACTCAGGTACTGGAACCAGGCAGGACCTGTAGCAAAGCTTGGGTACTGGAACCAGGCAGGAACTGTAGCAAGACTCAGATACTGGAACCAGGCAGGAACTGTAGCAAGACTCGGGTACTGGAACCAGGCAGGAACTGTAGCAAGCAGGCAGGAGCCAGACAGGTACTGTAGCAGGCAGGAACGGAGCGAGTTCAGGAAGGCAACCCACTCCGGGGCACGGAGCAACTGGGAAATGCAAGGTAACCCCATTGCAAGGCGAAGACTGAGTGTCTGACGTCAGGAATTGGGCAGAATCACCAATGGTGGGAACGGGCCTAGAAAGACGTCCAACTTGCTCGCTCACGGGCCTAGGAGCAGGGCGTCCATCGGAGGTTCCCCAGCGGCATTGCCCCCACGGGGACGCCGCTGAACAGACTGCGAACTTTGCCAACAGAAGCGGAAACGGGTCTAGGATCATGGAGGTAAGGGCCTGGTCGCGGCACTCGCGACCGGGACCGTAACAATGGGGAAAACTACTATGGAATTTACTAAACTGTAGTGCCAGCTACAACAGTTTAGTGAATCCTGTGGTAGCTTTCTGTATGTTGCCACTGTCAGGAACTTTGTGGGTTCTGGGCTGCAGCAATATACTATGTTTGTACTCCATCCTTCGACAGCCATGTTTTAAAAGAATAATACAATCACAGAAAAGTCACCTCACTGAGTGTTGCAAAAACTTCTAGGAGTCTAGTGAGACCCTCTCTTCCAAAACACCTCTTGTACTTTGATCCATTGGTAAGAAGCTATCTTAGACTACATCTCCCAATTAAGAAGCCCCATCTTGACAACCCTGCCTCAAGATCTTCTCCTCACAGCAGTACTAGGATGGCATTATGAGACCTAATAAAAGCCTTACTGGCAGTTGTTAGTGAACAAACATGATCTTCATCCTATACCATACAAATGGCAGCTAATGCATTTTGCCACCATCACATTGAATAATTACAAATTTCTCCACAGAAACACAGCACATGATAGCAGATAAAGACCATTCAGCCCATCCAGTCTGATCATTCAGCCATTATGCTTTGCTTTACAATCCACCCTTCCTATCCATTGAAACATCGAAGTATGAATTGGTCAATGATTCCAGAAGTAGACTCTTTGGAACCTTTGGTTGCTCTTGCATCAGTGTCTTATTTTGAAGCATCATCCAGTGCTGACATCAAAAAGCTAGTGAACTGAACAGTCAGCATCACTTAAATGCCAGCACTATCAGATATTGCTGCATAATTACCAATTCCTTAGAAAAATCATCCAGATTATGGTAGATACTATCCAGAAAGAATATACAAGTCATTTGAGAGACTTCACATGTAGCTTCAGGTGACCTTTTGTTTCTCATTTTATTGCCTTCGTTTCAAAAGTATGTGATTTTGGACCATTTGTTTAATACAAATTTGTGCATGCATTCTATAGGGGAATGTATATATTAATGTAGTTTAATGAGAATATTGTATCTTTTCTCATGAATATATTTTGATCTCATTTTTCAAACCTAAACATTTAGGTAAGTTAACTAGACAAGTATTATCCAGCTAACTTACATGGGATATACAGCACTGTGGTTTAGGGATGTGAATCGTTTTTTGACGATTTAAAATATCGTCCGATATATTTTAAATCGTCAAAAATCATTAGGGCCACGATACAATACCAATTCCCCCGATTTATCGTTAAAAAATCGTAAATCGGGGGAAGGGGGAGGGCAGGAACTTACTTACTTGCCCTAAACCAATGGCAGGAAAACCGGCACACTAAAACCCCCTAAAACCCACCCCCGACCCTTTAAATTAAATCCCCCACCCTCCCGAACCCCCCCCCCAAATGCCTTAAATTACCTGGGGGTCCAGCGGCGGTCCGGAACGGGCTCCTGCAATTGAATTGTGTTGTCTTCAGCCGGCGCCATTTTGCAAAATGGCGGCCGCAAAATGGCGGCGGCCATAGACAAACACGATTCGACTGCAGGAGGTCGTTCCGGACCCCCGCTGGAGTTTTGGCAAGTCTTGTGGGGGTCAGAAGGCCCCCCCAAGCTGGCCAAAAGTCTCTGGGGGTCCAGCGGGGGTCCGGAAAATGATCTCCTGCCGCGAATCGTTTTCTGTATGGAAAATGGCGCCGGCAGGAGATCGACTGCAGGAGGTCATTCAGCGGGGGTTCCGGACCGCCGCTGAACGACCTCCTGCAGTCGATCTCCTGCCGGCGCCATTTTCCGTACGGAAAACGATTCGTGGCAGGAGATCATTTTCCGGACCCCCGCTGGACCCCCAGAGACTTTTGGCCAGCTTGGGGGGGCCTCCTGACCCCCACAAGACTTGCCAAAAGTCCAGCGGGGGTCCGGAACGACCTCTTGCAGTCGAATCGTGTTGGTCTATGGCCGCCGCCATTTTGCGGCCGCCATTTTGCAAAATGGCGCCGGCTGAAGACAACACAATTCAATTGCAGGAGCCCGTTCCGGACCGCCACTGGACCCCCAGGTAATTTAAGGCATTTGGGGGGGTTCGGGAGGGTGGGGGATTTAATTTAAAGGGTCGGGGGTGGGTTTTAGGGGGTTTTAGTGTGCCGGTTTTCCTGCCATTGGTTTAGGGCAAGTAAGTACTTCCCTCCCAAAGTTGATGAAGTATTAAGGCATTTGGGGTGGGGGATTTAATTTAATGGGTCGGGGGTGGGTTTTAGGGGTTTTTAGTGTGCCGGCTCACGATTTTAACGATTTTCACGATATTTTAAACACCCAAACGCAACAATACGATTCCCTCCCCCTCCCAGCCGAAATCGATCGTTAAGACGATCGAGGACACGATTCACATCTCTACTGTGGTTAAGTTGAACCTGCTGTAAGGTACGTCTAACTTATCTTGTTAATTTTACAAGATAAATCCAAATATCAGCACTTATCTGGATAAGTTAACTGGCTAAGTATTTTATGTATGTGTGTATGTATGTATGTATGTATGTATGTATGTATTTATTTATTTATTTATTTATTTATTTAATAAAATGTATAGACCGCTTTCCTGATTGAAAATAAATAGCTTAAAGTGTTGTACAATAATAAAATTCAAATATTAAACAATAAAACCATAAAGCAAACAAATAAAATCAACATACAGTTCAATTCAGAAAAATCTCAATTGCCAGACACATTACAAATTGAATTTTCACCATTCCTCAGTTCATATCATTGATCATAAGCCAGGTCTTTAATTTCTTTTGGAATTTCATTAGATCTTGTCCCTCCCTAATCACCAAGGGCAAATCATTCCACAGTTTTGAAACTATGTCTAAAATTCCCTATTCTGGAGTCTTAACATGACGAAATGCCTTAATTGATGTTAGCTGCAATTGAAACTGGTGTTGCTTTCTTTGGACGTACTTGACTTTTTCCAAGACAGCCAATTTTCTGTTATCTGGTGGGCTGTTCCCCTTCAAAATTTTAAAGGGCAAAAGTAGCGCTGTAAACTTACAGCATGCTCTTTTTTAAAAAGAGGTGTAGTGGAATCCCACCTTGTGAGCCCCCAAACTACCCTTGCAGCCATATTCTGAATGACTTGTGACGTATAGCCGTCTCTGGTATTGCTGCCCCGAAATGCCCATTTTCTGCTCATTAGGTATGCAACTATCTACTTAGCTGGATAGGTAGCACTGAATAACATTGACCTTACAGTAATTACTATTTGTTATGCAGAATCTGCTTATTGTCTTACTTTCTGTTTTTGCTAAAATACAGGCTCAGAAGTAGCTTCATTGCCTCATTCTGGAGGGGGGTTCATGTCTATATTAGCAATATTGAATTGGCCCAATTACTTAGTGATACTGCTGTGCCCTGACACTCAGAGGACCTGGGTATGATGTCAAGGTTAGACCTTCCACGCACTAGGCTAGTCAGGATTGGGATGCTGAAAGTCTCTGGGGCAGGAGGGGGGTCTCAGGGCATGGAACCTAGTTTAAGATTATTACTGCAATGGCAGGGTTAAATGAATTGGGAGGGGGAATGTCAGGTAATTGTGAATGAATGCTTATGACACTAACACCTAGATGCACTAAGCTACAATGTTTTTTCAAGGTATGGTTCCCACTATCGTGTGTGGGGGGGGGGGGGGGGGGGGGTCACCGCAATAGTGGGCCTCTCCACTGAAAAAATATTGTGCCTGTATGTTGCTTTGTTTTGTCTCATGGTAAACAAAACAACATGGCTAGCAGCCCTTTAGGTGCGATGGTGGCCCCCAATTTCAAGGGACCACCATTGCCTTAAAGAGCTGACCTAAAAATCAAAATCCCAGCCAAAGTAGTGTGGGGGTCAAGGTTGATCGCCAGCTCAACTCAGGGACTGCCACTCAAAGAAAGCCTGACACCCAAAATTGTAAATAAGAGGATTAAGTTTGCATGTGGTGATGGCTCCCTCCCCCAACAAAGTCATCAATAAAGAATGACACACACCCTCCTTTTCCAAACATATTAATATTGTGACAGCTCCCCACCCATCCTACCCCAACAGTACTCCAAAAATGTTGGGGGTATAATACCCCATTCCCCAAATGTGCTAAAAAAAATCAATGTTACTTTATGGGAGACCCCTGAACCCCCCTACTCACCCCCTTGGACCCCGCTTCTTTTTGGCCAGGAATTTTTTGTTTTTTGCCTCGTCCTTTAAATCAAACGCAGGAGCTTCAGGATCCATGTTCGGGTCCTAGGGATCCTACATTAGATTTAATGAAACCCAGGGACGTGTTGTTAATTTATCACAGCTGACCACTTTCTCAATTGGCCATGAGAAATTATTTACATAAAATTGACTATTAATGAGAGGCTTTGTATGGATTTGCAAAATTCATGCATGCAAATTGCATGCAAAATAGCTCATTCTAATAGAGGAGTGACTCTAGGTGAGGCCATGCAAAAATTGTGTTTATTGTATGATATTGCCGCAGTAGGGCTCTATAGTGTGATATACGCTTATTAATGGGCATTAGAACCCTATTGCATCTCCCAGTAACATAGCAGAAACCAGCTCTGATTGAGCTAGAAGACCAAAGAACAGCAGTGAACTCTGGCAACTTGAAAGAACTGTATTACAGTACTTGCATATTTGTAACATGTTTAAGACTAATTGAAATTTAAAAATTTTTCCAAAAATTCATAGAATATTTGACTTACGGAAATGTCAAAAATGTCAAAACACAGATATTTAAGAAGTAGAAGCCAAATTATACAAAGACTTGTACATATTAGCAATACCCAATTTAATTATTGTGACTCACTGAAATGCAATGAATTTTAATATATCTGCAAGTACCTAGGACAATTTTCTATCTGGAAATATTTTTTATTCATTGCACTCAAATTGTCTGAAATATAATATCATAAACGTAAATCCTTATTTTGTAGTTGCAGCTGTTCCATCAGAATCACAAATTCAGAGTATTTAGAGCAATAGCAACTTTGTGATCTGAAAATGTAAAATCCTTACAATATACGTGTTAAAACTGAAGCAGTATTATTAAAAACAACATACTTTTAACTCTCTTCTGAAACCTAGTTATAATATTAACAATTCTATACAATTTTTGACATTTATATGAAGAACACATTGCTTTTTATGGATGATCTGATTTACAAACATTTTAAAATAAAAACAGATGTATTAGCTCCTTATCCAATTTATTTCTTAGTTCATTTTCTGAAGAAAGACTGCATCATGAATTTTTGTTGTCAAGTAAAAGCCCCAGAAACCGCTAAATAAAATGTCAATGTTATTACATCTGGAGAGCTATAATCTTAGAAAATGTAGCAAATTGCAGTCAAGTTGTAGTTCAATATTGGTGATGCAGCATGAGGATAACCTATGAAATGGATAGCAATTGTAGTGATCAGTACAGAGGTTATCATTAGAAGATTGAAGCTAGAGAATATGGGAGTAAATACCAGCAGAGTCCAAAGTAACAGCTGCCAAAAAGAGGAAACACTGGAGAGGCAGGTGCTGGACATAATGTTGATTTCCACAAACATATGAAGACATAGATGAAATAAAGTATGCTAATGCCTTTTCAAGAATTAAAACACGTTAAAAGCACTGTTAGTGTGTACAATAAAATCTACACTCATTAATAACCTGCGTTAATTGGCTTGTGAGAGTTTTAAATGCAGTAATTTATACTAATGAGGTAATGAAATGCAAGGAATACATAGAAAAAAATTGCACATTAAAATGTGTAAAAGTTAACACATGTAAAATGTAACTACTCCGTGGAGCAGTGGTTCCCAAACCTGTCCTGGAGGACTTACAGTCAGTCAGGTTTTCAGGATTCCCACAATGAATATGCATGAGGAAGATTTGCATGCACTGCCTCCACTGCATGCAAATTTATCTCATATATATTCATAGTGACATCCTGAATATCTGACTGGCTGAGGGTCCTCCAGGAGTGGTTTGGGAACCTTTGCCTAATATAGTAAAGTTTATTTAGGCCTTGTTAATGCTTAAAGCTTAGAAATTAAAGCTAACCTTATTTGCATGTCAAGAACGTGTATGGTTAACATACATTAACAAACAATGTAATAAATTTTAGTACATCGACTCCAGGGAAGGTAATTTTCAAAAGGCATTTTTACAGGTAAAGTAGTGCTTTACTTGCAGAAATGATCCTTTATAAATTTTATCTCCTTATATGTAGGTAAACTTACATGCATATGTCCTGTATGCATGTAAGTTTACCTGCAGGAGTGCATTTAGAGGAGTTTGCACTTATGAGTATACTTTTGCATTTTCAAAATTATGTGCATCAATTTTCCCCAAAAGCGTCTGCGCACATGATAGCAGGTGTAATTGAGGGTAGTTAGTTTTAGTGGGGCAGTTTTTAAAGTGAACTTATGCAGATAAATTTACCTTGAAAACTGGCGTAACTTATGTATGTATTTGCCATCATATTGATGTGGGCTTATAAAAAATTACCCTAAAATCCATCAAATTGAAGGTATTATTCATTATCCACCAAATGTACCACAAGAAATACTAGGATATCACTAAACATATTAAAGCAGAATTATCAATGTTTTATTGTGATTTAATTTGTTTAAAAAAAAAAAAAGGAATCCAAACCATATCAGTCATATTCATTTTGGATTTTGGAAAACAAATGCAAATAGATGGTACCAAAAAAGCAATGACAATTTTTGTTTTAATGTGTTTTGTACCCAGTTTATGGGACAAGCAAAACTGCAAAGTTTTCTTTCTTCCCAAGGCTGCTAGCACACTAAGGGAGTCATTTATCAAAGTGCTATATGGCGTTTTTGTATGCGTTAAGCACCTTTAACGCATGCGAAAGCACCATAACACATGGTGTGATCAAATCAGAAAAAGGGGAGGAGATTGTTGCCAAGTTTCACAATATTGCAAAGCCATATTGCATGGCTTTAATGTGAATTTTAACTACACCTTTTTCATTTGTGTTAAACTGTGTGATATGGCTTTAGCACACTTTGCAATGTTTTTAGTATTTTAAGGAGAGAGAAAGAGAGAGAGAGAGAGAGACTAAAAGAGAGACTAGATATAAGGCCTGCATACTAGGTAGGTATTTATACCTCTATATGAGACCCACCTCAAGGTGAGGTTTAGGTATTAATGTAGGGGTTAGGGGCCACTTTGACATTCAGAGTGAGACATGCGAATAGAACAGTGCTCTCTTGTGGAGATTTGATGACCTTCGGAGTGAAGAAACTCACCCAAAGATGAGATTTGTGCAATGTTCTCTCAACCTAGCTTGATGGACTCTCTACCTGGGCACTAGTAACTTGGGGTGAGGTTTGTGGGAGGGGGGGTGTGGGTGCATTCTGGGGGGCAATTTTATATACACAGTCATGTGTACGACAGCAGAGTTAACATCAGTGAAGATTTAATGTGATTTGGAGTGATGAAAGGTGAAAGAAGAGTAGATTTGTACCATATCCTCTCTACCTAACTTGATGCACTATCTACTAGGGGTGTGCATTCGGATTGACCGCATTAGTAAAACGCAACTCATATTTTTTTTTTACTTAAAAAATTGATTCGACATAAACGATCGGATTTCCCACATATCGAACATAGATATGTTCGATATGTGGGAAATCGCGATTGTTGAGCCAAAATAAAAATATAAACCCCCTCACCCTCCTTAATCCCCCCCCCGACTTACCACAACTCCCTGGTGATGGAGCGAGGAGTGAGGACGCCATTTCTACAATCCTTGGCGAGAAGCATGTGACGTCGGCGGCACGTCGAGTGACGCCGGCGTCACGTGATTCCCGGCTCGTTCGCGCCGGACGGCTCGTTCGGCCCAAAAAGAACTTTTGGCCAGCTTGGGGGGGCCTCCTGACCCCCCCAAGCTGGCCAAAAGTTCTTTTTGGGCCGAACGAGCCGTCCGGCGCGAACTCACCGGGAATCACGTGGCGCCGCGTCACTCAGACGCGACGTCACGTGATTCCCGGCAAGTTCGCGCCGGACGGCTCGTTCGGCCCAAAAAGAACTTTTGGCCAGCTTGAGGGGGTCAGGAGGCCCCCCCAAGCTGGCCAAAAGTTCTTTTTGGGCCGAACGAGCCGTCCGGCGCGAACTTGCCGGGAATCACGTGACGTCGGCGTCACGTGATTCCCGGCTCGTTCGCGCCGGACGGCTCGTTCGGCCCAAAAAGAACTTTTGGCCAGCTTGGGGGGGTCAGGAGGCCCCCCCAAGCTGGCCAAAAGTTCTTTTTGGGCCGAACGAGCCGTCCGGCGCGAACGAGCCGGGAATCACGTGACGCCGCGTCACTCGACGTGCCACCGACGTCACATGCTTCTCGCCAAGGATTGCAGAAATGACGTCCTCACTCCTCGCTCGATCACCAGGGAGTTGTGGTAAGTCTGGGGGGGGGATTAAGGAGGGTGAGGGGGTTTAAATTTTTTTTTTGCACATATGTACATATACCCAACTCATTGGATTTTTTTTATGTCCATATTGGCCGCAAGTGGGACCCCCTTTCGGACATAAAAAATATGAACATAAAATTTTGCTCTGCACATCCCTACTATCTACCTAGCTGCAATCAAGCTAGGTAGAGAAAACATGGTACAAATCTACTCTTCTTTCACCTTTCATCACTCTAAATCACATTAAATCTTCACTGACAGTAACAGTGTTATTCGTACATATGACTGTGCATGTTAAACTGCTCCCCCAAAACTGAACCCACCCCCACAAACCTCACCCCACATTTGTAATGCCCCCGCTTACAGTGGTATAAAAATGTCTCAAATCAGTGGACTTCTACAGAGGTTCTCTCTCTCTCTCTCTCTCTCTCTCCCAAAATGGGATTTGTGATAAATATCACAATCACTTTCTGGCCATAACACACAGCTGTAGCAGGCCTAATACCAGGAAAAAAGTTGTAATTAAATCTCATGATAGCATGCATTATGGTATCACATTCAATGTTAAATAGCCCTTATTTCCATTTACTTCATCCAAGCTCCTGCCACTGGAATACATTTTTCAAATGTGCATACGCATTTCATGATGTGATATTTATTGCATGCGTTATGGCGTTATCATGGGCTTTAGGGCCCTAATGCCAGTGATAATGCTCTAACATGATTTGATGAATGACCCTGTAAGAAGCATAATGCTTAGCAAACACTGATGGTACACTTGACCCCAGATGACTGGAATGGGAGCAGCAAGGTAGAGGGAAGTAACAAGGCAGGAAGCAGGACCAATCAAGGTGAACCACTTTTTTAACCAACCTATTGCATCTGCATTTATTGACAGTGACTTTCTCTTTTTTTCAACCTGAAACTGGAAGTTAGATCAGGCTGATACCATTTTGAGTTCAATTTGTCTCTGGCAGCAATGTGTGATAGAGAAGCAAGATAGTGAGCCCTGAAAGTTGGAGAGAAATTTGGAAAAGAGGGACTAGATATGTTCTAGCTATGCTCTCCTTATTTCAGATACAGGCACATACCCCTAGATTTATCAAAATGCTATAAATATAGCAAAACTGTTGTCTGCGATAAAAAAGGGCATTAGGATAATTATCCTGTTCCCGTATCACATAAGCAATTTCTGCAAACTGTGATAAATGTGTCCACCTATGCTATTTTTCATTGAACGCGGGGGCATCTTGGGATAGAAGGCAGTATCCTATTGTGGATTGCCAACTGGTTAAAAGATAGAAAACAGAGAGTAGGGCTAACTGGTAAATTTTCCTAATGGAAAAAGATGAATAGTAGATTGCCCCAGCGATATGTTCTGGCACCATTGCATTTTAATATATTTATAAACAACCAGGAAATGGGAACAACTAGTGAGGTGATGACATTTTCAGATGAAACAAAATTATTGTTGTGTTTCTGGCCACTGTGTGGCTTTCCCTGCACCAGAGGACCCCGGTGAGCCTGACTCCAAACTCCCAACACTTCTTTGGTTGTTTATCTCTGCCTGTCCTACAGCCTCCACGTCACCAGAGGACCTCCGCATCATCAGAGGACCTCCACATGCGTTGGGCACAGGATAAATAGCACAATGCAAGCTAGCATGCAAATTTTACATTTAGTATGCATGTGGGAGGATTTAATGCAAATTAAGGTGTCATTCCACATTCCGTGATAGAATAATGCACACCAATGTGGGATTTACTGTCAGAAATAACTACACCTGTTTTTTTGCGATAC
The DNA here is from genome assembly GCF_901001135.1 of Rhinatrema bivittatum. NCBI lineage: Eukaryota > Metazoa > Chordata > Amphibia > Gymnophiona > Rhinatrematidae > Rhinatrema > Rhinatrema bivittatum. The sequence goes on from NC_042617.1 coordinate 430,902,028, forward strand.
CAGGGGAAAAAACTTTTTATCGCCTGTCCGCAGCCATTATTGCGGATCACAGCTATTAGTGCACGCAATAAAAAGAGGTATTCTATCAGACACACTTACCAGGCCCCCCTGGGCCAATAAAAACACCTGTTCTTACCTGGCCTGTCTTCCTAAACCCATAATGTTTGTGGCAAGTTTACCTGCTTGGGGATACTGGATGCTTCAGGAGGCTCACTGCAGACAACAACAAGAGGAACAACAACAACCGCAAGAAAAGGCAAAGGAAGTTCCAACTCCTCCTAGGGAAGGCAACTGGAGCCAATACTGAAGCTCCACAGTAAGGAGCTTCCTGTTTAGTTCTTGTTATCTTCATTAAGAGCATGCAATCTGCTTTTGGTTGTAAATGTACAGCACATTCTGTGTAGATCTCTACAAACATTGTTCCAAATGGCAACATTACAAATACAGAATGAGCATCTTATCCCTTTGCACAATCATGATTAAAGCAAAGAACATAGAAAGCAGAAATGGTACCCCCAATAGCTACAGTACAGCTCTAATGTTAGAGTTGATAGCAGCACAACTATGTGATCTTAACCAAAAAGCCCCAGACAGTCCATGTTGAAGAGTGCTCTCAAAGGGAGATAGCCTGAAAGCCAAGGCAGCAGGGTTCAAGTGAAGTCCCCAGACAGTCCATGTTGAAAGAGCATTCTCAAAGGGAGTCAAGCTAAGGGTCAAGGCAGCAGAGTTCAATTGAAGGCTCCTAGATAATCCATGTTGAAAATGCACTCTAAAATGGGGGACAGATAAGGGCCAAGACAGCAGAGTTCAGTAAAGGCACCAGATCATCATGTTGAAAGAACGCTCACAAAGGGGGACAGGTTAAAAACCAAGGCAGCAAAGTTCAAATGAAAGCCCCAGACAGTCCATGTTGAAAGAACACTCTCAAAGGGGGTACAGTCTAATGGCCACGGCATTAGAGTTCAAGTTAGGCCCCAGACAGTCCATGTTGAAAGAGCGTACTCAAAGTAGGATAGCCTAAGTGCCAGGGTTTTTAATTTTAAGTTCCAGGGTTTTTAATGTTAAGTAACAGGCAGCAGGACCAGGACTGGAGAGTGCAACATGGAGGCCAAGGACAAGGCAATGATAATGCAGAAAGGAGGCTGAGGACTAGGTAAAGACACCACAGCATGGAGGCAGGAGCCCCAGCAGAAGACATCACAGCATGGAGGCAGGAGCCCTAGGAGAAGTCACCACAGCATAGAGGTAGGAGCACCAGGAGGAGACACAGCAGCATGGAGGTAGGAGCCTTAGGAGATGAGATGAGTCCAGGGCTGGAGAGAGCAGGACTTAGGCCCATGCCAGATAAGACAAATAGGCCCCTATGTAAGGTTCTGATGTGATACTTAATAAGAGAAATAATTTTCTAAATTTCCCAAATAATTTTTATTTATTTAAGAAGGCTTTATGAGCTTTTTTGTTAGCAAATTCTTCAATTATAATTGAAAAGTGAAGTAACTTTTCTATATCACTATTCATATTCAATATAGCCAATCCATTTAGTCATTCTTGTCCCATTGTTGATCGCAAATAGGATTTAATTAATTTTAGGACACTAAAGCTTCTTTCATTTGATGCCACCTTTGCTGGAAGTGTCAAGAAAATGTTCAGTGTAATAAGAACATTCGGAAAAATATTAAATAACTTCAAACTCAATATTTGACTGTAAATTTTTTTCAGTCACATATCATCAATTTTAAAATTTACGTCACAACTCTCTTAGCAAAGCTGTTTCATCGAGGAGTTCAACTGAAACTTGATTCACATATTGGCTCACAAATCTGTTAACTTTTTGAAATAATTTATCTTCACTCAAGTTCTTAAAGTCCCATAAGAAATCAAAATGGTTGCATATTTCTTTAACTGCAGAAAATCGACGCTTAAGCCCATTAAGTACAAAGTGTATTATGTGATGGAAGACATTCACCATGAAGTAATTTTCTGCAAGTTGTTGAGTTGAGTTTGTGGAACCACGACACTAATTAAAATTAGTCAATATACCTATTTTACTTGACACTGTTCGGGCTTCTTGAAGTATTTCATCTCACTTGTCTCTAAGCTTCATAAGATCTTCTTGTAATTGATTGATATTTCTCTTTCTGCGTCCAATGTTGCATCATGACATTCCAATAGTAGATTTACTTTATGTATCATTGTTGGCACTTTAATCCAAATTGAAGCCATTAAAACACATTCAAAACTTTCCAGATACTTTTCAATAACACCAAGTTCAGCCTTACATTCTGCTGTTAAGTTTGTAAGCTTGCTAACCTCTTTTACAGCGATTCTAATACTTCCCAAATATCGAGCAATAGGTCGAACACAATCTATCCTGATTGACCACCTCCTTTTGGACATTTGATGGAGGGATACAGGAACATGTTTTTTCAGTATTTCCCATCTTTGTGAACTAGAGCTGAAGTTATTATACATTTTTTGAATCGTTCCAAAAAATGTAATCACTTCTTTACATGCCTCAGCACTATCTGCTCTGACTAAATATAACGTATGGTTTGCACAGCTTGAAAACAATCAATTCTTATTTATTTCTTTCAATTTAGCTTGAACACCATTGTACGTGCCAGCCATATTGACATCATTGTCATACGATAGACCTATACAGTCATCAAAGTTAAGGTCAAAACTATGAAGGACTTCAACATTTTTTTCAGCAATTTCTTCACTAGTCTATTTAGTGAAATCACAAAACATTATAAAGCATTCTTCAATAGAAAAGCTTGTATCTGTAACTTTAACATATCTCAAGATAACTGACAGCTGCTCTTGATGAACATAGTCACATGTTCCATCCACAGAAATAGCTAAATATTTTGCTGCTTTAACTTCTTCTATAATTTTTTTCTGATCAAAAGAGCCACGGATTTCAATAAATTCATTTTGAATATGATGAGAGAGATAATGCACCTGAGGACTGGAGTTATTTTCTTGTGAATTACAAACTTGTGCAACATGATCACTCAGTACCTGGTTGTACTTGCTCAAAAGCTCAACTAGGCCCAAAAAGTTACCATTAGTACTCTCTCCTATTTGTTTGGAAGATCCACGTAATACAAGTTCTCTTTCAGCCAAAAAAAAAAAAAAAATATCTAAAATTGGACGAAGGATCGTCTTCCATTTTTCACTTTCTGCCTTAAGCTGATTAACAACAAAATTATCAATCATAGAATTACATGTAACTGCTTTCATTGCTTCCTTCCAAGTGATATAATTTATTTTATGTATATTGGAATTTTCATGATTTGGTACAATGTCTTTCAATCTACGCCATCCTTTTGCAATATCCCAACCTGGATGTTCAGCTAGTGTGCTTACATTTGAAGAAACTTCTCTTTTGTTGAACAAAAAACAAGGAGCACAATACAAAGAAATATTTTCTTTACTCCAATACAGCCAATCTCTTTTATATTTTCCCCATTCTTAAGGGTCACTGTAAAAAGTCTAACTGGAAAAGAATGATTATCCTTATCATTAGGAACATTGGTTGGTATTTCAAATACTGGAACTTTCAGAAAACTTTGTGTGAAACTTGTTCCTCTCATCAATCAATCCAATGTCGCGTTGTGATAATAAGCAACTTTCAGACTCCGTTTCATTATTTTATTTCCCCTGTAGAAGGCTGTTCCAATTCGATTGTTTAATTTATTTCTTTTTTGAATGCTTGTGAGGAACAGTCATTGTCTGGTGTGGAAAGCAATACAACCACTTGATTGCCTCTAGTAATCTGATCATTCCCAGCCTTCTATGTTTTTTGTTTTTGATCAGAAATCCTGTCATCAATTTCGACCTTTTGACTGCTTCTTCCTGTAATTTGGCTCGTTTTCTTTTTGCCGCACCACTTTCAAATTTTTTCATTGTCACCCAAAACTCAACGGAAAAAGAATTGGTACAAAATTATGTAAGATAGAATATTTTAACTTCTAAATTAAAAAATTGTATTACCTGATTCTTTTATTATTAATAATAATAATAATAATAATAATAATAATAATAATAATAAAGACAATTGTCTTTATTAAATTATTATTGTTAAAAATAAGATCGCTTCTAAATAACATTGTGATAACTTTGTCAACAATTGTAATAAATGTCTAAAACATATGACAAATCAAATATACTATATTAATGCCCCAATAGAATTATTTCTTTAAAATTTTTAAATAAGATTTCTCTGCTCAAAAACGAGTCATCGCTTAAATGAAAAAAATCTTTGAGGGAGGTTGTGGAGTGTGATCCGACTCTTACAACCTGCCTGCTTAAATCAAACCAAAAATCTTTTTAGAAAATGGAGGAAGGGTTTCATATATACGAGTTTTAAACGACCAAAAGGTCTACTTGGTTTACATGTATAATCATAAACCAATCCTCCTCCACCTGTAGATTATTTTTTTGATTCCGTGTATCATAGATGAAAACTGCCTCTGTTTTTTAAAATGTTTTTTCTTTTTTCTGTGTGTCAAATTCTGTGTACCAGATTGTATCAAATGAACATCGTCAATTTTGAAAAAATGTTTTCAATGTCCCGACTTATCTGGTGATGTTTAATCCACCCGACGTAGCCATGTTTCTGGTCCACCACGGAACCTTTCCTCAGGGGATGTATTCTTTTCAATCAGTCGGTGTACCACGATAACTAGGAATGAAAAGTAGCAAAATTATCTTTTTTTCAAGGCGCCATTGTACGCTCTTCAACGCTCTAAACGCTTCTCGCTAACAGCCGCAGCTTTTAACCTAGAAACACAGATGGTTCTAGGACCAATCACAACACTCGTTGCTGTGACATAATCACGTGTTCATTCAAATTAATGAGCCCCAATCGAGAGCTTCATTCAATCCCTGAGGTGTTTGCGTGTTAAGAGTAAAGATCCAAAATGCTTCACGTTTATTCAACAAACTTTCACGATCTCCTCCTCTAGGAGTTACAGGAACATGATCTATAACTGTCCATTTCAGAACGCTGTATGAATGATAGAGATGTGAATCGTGTCCTCGATCGTCTTAACGATCGATTTCGGCTGGGAGGGGGAGGGAATCGTATTGTTGCCGTTTGGGGGGGGGTAAAATATCGTGAAAAATCGTGAAAAATCGTGAAAAAATCGAAAAAACGTAAAATCGCAAAACCGGCACATTAAAAACCCCCTAAAACCCACCCCCGACCCTTTAAATTAAATCCCCCACCCTCCCGAACCCCCCCCCCCAAATGACTTAAATAACCTGCGGGTCCAGTGGCGGTCCGGAATGGCAGCGGTCCGGAACGGGCTCCTGCTACTGAATCTTGTTGTCTTCAGCCGGCGCCATTTTCCAAAATGGCGCCGAAAAATGGCGGCGGCTATAGACGAACACGATTGGACGGCAGGAGGTCCTTCCGGACCCCCGCTGGACTTTTGGCAAGTCTGAAGACAACAAGATTCAGTAGCAGGAGCCCGTTCCGGACCGCTGCCGTTCCTGACCGCCGCTGGACCCGCAGGTTATTTAAGTCATTTGGGGGGGGGGTTCGGGAGGGTGGGGGATTTAATTTAAAGGGTCGGGGGTGGGTTTTAGGGGGTTTTAGTGTGCCGGCTCACGATTCTAAAGATTTATAACGATAAATCGTTAGAATCTCTATTGTATTGTGTTCCATAACGGTTTAAGACAATATTAAAATTATCGGACGATAATTTTAATCGTCCTAAAACGATTCACATCCCTAATGAATGACCATGTTGTACACAATGTGTGACAATTGGTGCTGTCAATGTAGATGTGTTCAATTTAGATTTATGTTCATTCAACCTCACTCTAATTTTGCGGGTTGTCCTGCCAATGTATACACTGGGACAAGGACAAATAATTGCATAAATAACGTGATCAGAATTACATGTTGTGTTGTGTTTTCGATATACATGATAACCTGTAACAGGTTCCTGCCAATTTAAACCCTCAATGCAATTAATGCAATGGGAACATTGACCACAATTTTGATGTCCTGTGATAAGGATTTGTGGTTTCATGGAAACATGAGCATGTACAAGTTTATCTTTTATATTAGCGCCACGCGTAGTGATGCTCCACAACCTCCCTCAAAGATTTTTTTTATTTAAGCGATGACTCGTTTTTGAGCAGAGAAATCTTATTTAAAAATTTTAAAGAAATAATTCTATTGGGGCATTAATATAGTATATTTGATTTGTCAGTTTGTAAATTCCCCAAAATATATCGGTGCTGTTTGAGGTTTGGTATAAAACATATGACAAACATTACAGTTACATTCAGGGTTGTTACAACATAGAGGTGTTCATCAACAAATTGCTTAGGTAATTTAAATATGATGGTTTTATTTCATAGAAGTTCTATAAAATAAAACCGTCATATTTAAATTTAAAAAAACAAAATGACTGAATCCTTCTCTTGCATAAAATAGTTAGTACAATAGATATATATATATCTTTTAGCTTTTTTTTACAATTTTTCCCAACAAAAGTAGGCCCCCTTGACCATTGTAGGCCCTACCAAATGGCCATGCTGGCACCCCCTCACTCCTGGAGTGGATGAGTCACAGCAGCATAGAGGTAGCAGCAGCATGAGATGAGGTAAGGCATAGCAGCATGGAGGTAGGAGCAGCATGAGATAAGGTGAGACATAGTGGCAAGGAAGAAGCAAATGCAGCATCAAATGATATGAGATGAGACACCAGCATGGAGGCGGCAGCAGGATGAGATGAGACACCAGGGTGGAGGCAGCAGCAGGATGAGATGAGATGAAACAGATACCAACATCAAGAACAGGAGATGAAACACGATGAGAAGAGGCAGCTGCTGGAATGTGACTGGAGATCTCGTCAAGGAAGCTGGTGTAGGGGCAGAGCATCGAGGAGGGCTTTAGAACTATGTAGCAGGCAGGGATGGATTCCCAATTACAACCGGCCCGGGGATTCTCCGCCCAGGTCAGCCCCGGAGATACCACGTGGTCTGCCGAGCGCGGCTCTGTCACGGCCGCGCTCTGCAGACCACATGACTAGAGCGACCGGCCCACTGGGGGATACCCGATCCCCTGATAGGCCAATTCGCCCCTGGTAGCAGGACAATAGTGGAGGACAGTAAACCATTCCCTTCAGCAAGTTGGCACAGGAACTCTTTAGTGTAGATGGGCCCACTAGCCTTCTTCCACATAGTAGCACAGGAACTCTGTAGTGAATAAGGGTCCAGCAGTCTTCTTCCATCTAGCCGACGCAGGAACTCTGTAATGAGGACATATTCAGTAGTCTTCTTCCATCTAGCCGGCACAGGAACTGTGTAGTGAGGATGGGTACAACAGACTTCTTCCATCTAGCTGGCACAGGAACTCTGTAGTGAGGATAGGCACAACAGTCTTCTTCCATCTAGCCGGCACAGGAACTCTGTAATGAGGACTCATTCAGTAGTCTTCTTCCATCTAGCCGGCACAGGAACTGTGTAGTGAGGATGGGTACAACAGACTTCTTCCATCTAGCTGGCACAGGAACTCTATAGTGATGATAGGCACAGCAGTCTTATTCCATCTAGCTGACACAGGAGCTCTCTCCAGAGGCCCAGCCAGGTTTGTTCAACAAGTCTTGTTTCTAGGCCTTAGAGGGCATCAGTTTAAAACATTCATGGCCCTTTGTCACTCCGTGGCTTGCCATTTCGGGATGGCATGTCTTTATGGGGCCTACCCCTGGTTTGTCTGTCAGGCCAGGGACTGCTACATGGCATAGAGTCTTGGGATGCTGGGGAAGGCACTGGTGGAGGCTCCAGTATTCTTTGGAGAATCTAGATAAGGACGCTGGTGAGGTTATTTATTGGCATAGCCACTGTGGTAAGCACTTGAGTGTGGGCTGCCTTCTAGTCACGCAGGACCTATGTCTGCCCATTGATAGCCCTTCTGAGGTGCACTAGTTCTGCCCGGAGGTGGTGGAGATGGACACCATTGCTACTTTCCAGTTGGTCCAGCTGCTCGATCATTGAGGCCTTGCTCGGTACCGGTGGTGGTGCTGGAGCTGATGCTGGTGCCATGCTGGTAATCGTGAAGTAGAGGTTTGAGCCTCCAGAAGTGACATGAGGGAGCTGGTTGGCTGCTCTGGCTCGGTGTGTGCTGCCTTCTGCTGGCCATGTGGTGTGCTGGAGCAAGGTTGCACTGGCTCACTTGTGTGCCACTGCATTCTGGGTTCCTCCATGAAGCTGGAAAGATTTAGGCTCACATTCAGTGGGCTTGCTGAGCCAATAGCTTGCACGATCTGGCTGTGCACAGAAGGCTGATGCTACTGTTCCTCCTCCTCCTCCTTGCTGAATTGTGTCTGAGCATCCATAAGCAAGGGGGGCATGGAAATGTGCTGCTGCACGGCTGGTCCCTGGTTCTTCACTGCTGGTGCAGCATGGCTGGGATCAGAAGAGTCCTGGGCAAGAGCTGTGGAAACAAATAAGAACATATAAGTACCAAAACCAAGAGGTACACTTATGGGCCATTTGGCATGAGATGCGCACTTTGCATGTCAATCAATGTAAGCATCTTATACCAAATGATGTGCACAACTGTAGCAGCCTTGCCATTTACAGAAGAGTTGAACTTATCGGCTCTGGCTTGCGTGGTGTCAAGATGCTCAGCCATGCCCTCAAAAACATCCGATCCCAGCCATTGGATGAGGTGCTCCTCCATGGGTGTCAGTACACTTGGACAAAGGGCTCCTCCACCGGTCTGGCAGATGTACCTATTGTGGTTCTCCACCTTGGTCTTTAACTGGGCCTTTATGTCCTGGTACCTGTGGGTCATCTGTTCCCCACTGCGTCTCATGCCACTGTGCCTTGAGATTGCTAGGTGATGGTGCACCAGATCTGGCCCTTGGCACCCCCAAGGTCTTGGCTGCACAGTTGCCGAACAGCATGGCATGGTCTAGGACCCCAGCGATGATCATCTTGTTGTCCTCTGGGCTGAACTTCAACACCCTGAGATGAACATGCCCTGCTGTCTGGCTGCCTAAAGGGGGTGCCACTTCTGCTTCCAGAGATGTATCCTCCATTTCCTCACTCTCGCTCCCACTTGTCTCTCCCCTCCCTTCCTCCCCCCTCCAGCACCTATCCTACTGACTCCCCTTCCCTCTGCCCTCTTTATCTATCCCTAGCCTTTCATTTTCCTGTTACCAGACTCACCTGCCTATCTCCATTCCCCTCCTGCTTCCTCCTAGCCCTTGCACCTCTTTATCTCTACTCCTGTCCCAGTCCCTACTCCTACTCCTCCTCCTTCCCTTAAGAGTCCTGCCCTCTTCCTCTCCTCTCTCCTCCCCCTCTCACGGTCCATCCTCTCCATTCAAAACCACCACACCTCACCACCATATCTCACCACTCCTCCTCCTCACCACCACGCATCACCACCACATCTCACTACCATGCATCACCAGTCTTCCTTCTCCTCCTCACTACCATGCTTCATTACTCTTCCTTCTCCTCACCAGTCCTCCTCCTCCTCACTCCGCCACCTCACCATGCCTCCCCACTCCTCCTCCACCTCACCACCATTCCTTCTCCTGATTCAAACACAGACAGACAAACAGGACAAACTGACAAAAATCTTTCAGTCAGACAAAGAAGACAAGGTAAAGTGAAACAAATGAGAATAGAAGACAAGACAACACACTCAGGAAATCATAATGTATAAGCTCCTATTCCCATTAAACCACTCATCAACTCTCCTCTCCTCTTTCCAACGGCTGACACACCCTCAAAGAGGCAGCTGCAGAAAGGAAGTATATATAAACAAACCAAAAAAATACACTATGCACAAATCAGCATGCAGTACATAAAATGATGTGCAATGCGTTGACGCAATGTGCTGACACAGCATGCAACATGCTAACACAACACACAACATGATAATTTCCTCTATAATGTGATACACTAAAAATTAGCCAACCATGCCCCCCCCCCTTTTTTTTATCACAAGTGTTATTTCTGCTATAATTATAGCAATTTGATGAATCGAGGCTGAAGAAATGGGTGTGTTGAGGGCATTCCTGGATGAGGTTGAATTAGTTGAATAACTAATTTAGCTAAATTCAATATTTGGTGTTAGCTGAATAAGTTAATCAATTAACTTAAGACATGCCTACTGGCAGGTCTGAAGTTATCCAGCCCCATGTGGATAGATAACTCAATCAACTATATTCAAAAGAATAAGTGCTGAGCTGCATTAAAAAAAATGAAAAAAAAAATCACTGGTTTGGAAGCCCTATCACTGCCCCCCCCCCCCCCCACTCACGCTACTACCACCACTAAATCCAGATGGCATGTCTGACCAAGTCCAGAAACTTTGCCCTCATCTGCTCCACTATCCAGTTAAAAATGTGCCACAAATTGCCTTGCCAGGCTCCCTCCCTCCTTACCTATTCCCCCCCCCCCCCCAAAAAAAAAAAAAAAAACAAACCCTAAACTTCCCACCGTCTCAGTATCTTAGATTTGAATGGTCTTTAGCACAGATCATGGAAGCAGTCTACTGTGACTCTGACCCAGTGCTTCTATGGTTGCTAGAGGAGATATTCTGGAAGTGTAGCTCTTCTAAGGAGCTGCATAGACATAGTGAGGGCAAAGGTAGCGCCAGCGCCATTTTGAATATTGGCAATACGGCGCGAGTGCAGGAGGTCACTCCTGGACCCCCGCTGGACTTTTGGCAAGTCTTGTGGGGGTCAGGAGGCCCCCCCAAGCTGGCCAAAAGTCCCTGGGGGTCCAGCAGGGGTCCGGGAGCGATCTCCTGCACTCGTGATGTTGGGTGTCAGGAACCAAAATGGCGCCGGCGCTACCTTTGCCCTGTCATATGGTAAGGGCAAAGGGCCACCGGCGCCATTTCTATTAACGCAGCCATGGCCCGAGAGCGGGAGATCGCAGGAGATCGCGCTGGGACCCCCCCACTGGACCCCAGGTAATTTAAAACATTTTGGGGGGTTTCGGGAGGGTGGGGGATTTGTTTTAAAGGGTCGGGGTGGGTTTTAGGGTTGTTTTGGTGTGCCGGTTTTCCAGCCCTCCCCTGATTTACGATTTTTAACGATTTAAAAAAAAAAAAAAAACAAACAAACATGACGATCAGATTTCCCTCCCCCCCCAGCCAAAATCGATCGTTAAGATGATCGATCACATGATTCACATCCCTAGTTTTTAATGCTTTCTTAAAATATGTTTTGCAAAACATTATCCATAGCTGTTCAGGAAGGGAATTCCAGATCCATGGACAAACCTTCGAGAAGGCTCTTTCCTTAGTGTTATCCACATGTGCTGTTTTTGGAGAAGGTTTATCTAAAAAATATTCATAGTTTATCATGAAGAAGAATATGAAAAAAAGAGGGAGGATAACTCAAAGCTGCTCATTTCAGCCCTTATACACTTGTATATAGGCACACATGAATTTACTAGGGATGTGCATTCGGCCACCCCGAAAAACGAAGGACATTTTCCTGAAATTTCGGGAAATTTAGTTTATTGGGATTAGCGCGCTAACTCCCAAAATTCAGGTCGGCCAAAGAAAAAAACCTCCGAACTGCAGGAAATACAAAATTTCCTGTGGTTACCTGATAATGAAGCCTGAAACGATTGGGCCATCTGATATACATCTCTAGAATTTACTACTGTATTATAAAAGTTGTGTGCAAATGGTATGCACAGGTTATAAGTCTATGTGTGCGCGCACATATGCTCGTGAATAAAAAAAACATGATATACACAAGTTTGGAGTTATCCATAAAAGTAACGGCACATATTTGGATAAATTTCAATTTATGAGGCAAAGTAGTAGCACTTAGCCATATAAGTCTGAAAAATGCTACTTGTGCATCTAATTAGCACTTTTCCAATTTATCTGGAAAAGTGTAAGTTAGCCATATGTCTAAAAAAAAAAATATATTTATCCAGATAATTTCAAATTTGACAGTATAATGTGATGGGTATTATATTCCCCTAGTCAATAAAAGAAGGCAGGCTGTAAGGAAAAACTGGGAAGAAGATCCAGTAAGTAAAAGAATCAGATTAGGAGTCAAACTCCAAATCCCATAGATGTGAATTGTTTTTTGTGTTCGTGTCATTCTTCGTTTTTCAGCCGCCACAGGAAATGTCTTTTTTTTCGCGAAAAATCGTTTTTTGTTAGTGCGCGTTAACTCCCCGTTAGTGCGCGCTAACAAAAGCCGTTAGATTAACAACACAATTATTCAACACAATTATTCCACTAGCAAGAATAACAACACAATTATTCCACTAGCAAGCCAGGTTAGAGACCTTGGGGCCACCCTTGACTCTAGAATGATTTTCAAAAAGTTCATTAACTCCACAACTAAAGAATGCTTCTTTAAGCTACAGGTCCTGAAACAGCTAAGACCGCTCTTACACTTCCAGGATTTCCGTTCAGTTCTTCAAGCCATACTGTTTTCAAAGATCGACTATTGCAACCCTCTACTACTCAGTCTCCCCGCCTCTTCTACTAAACCTCTACAGACGCTGCAAAATGCAGCGGCCAGGATCCTTATAAACACACGTTGTAAGGACCACATCACACCAATCCTAAAAATCCTACACTGGCTACCCATCCAATATAGAATACTCTTCAAGACTCTCACCATCATCCACAAATCTGTCTACCAGCAATCCAGACTCCAACTCGCCATCCCTCTCGAACTACATACTTCCGCAAGGCCGATCAGATCCAACTACAAAGGTTCTCTCAAGGCCCCCCCTAACAAATCCTCGGTCCACAACTCCATTAATAAGCGAGCACTTTCGACAGCGGGACCGCTCCATTGGAATTCGCTTCCCCCAGATATACGCCAGGAACAATGCCATCTCTCCTTCAGAAAGAAACTGAAAACCTGGCTGTTCACACAAGCTTACCATTGAAGGAGCCTCTATCAACCAACATTGACTCTCACCTTCCGACCATTTCCCTATCTCCTCCCTCCCTCCTCGCTCCAGTCCCTGCCCTGCCACCACCCCACCTGCTTACCCCCCCATGTTTCCTCCTTCCACAGGAAATATGTTAATAATTGCCTATGATAAATCTCCAGCTGAATTCAGCAATCTGTATATGTCTCGCTACTCTATTGTTTTTCGTTGACTATTTTATCACTCTCCAGTTGTAATCATTTAAAATCTTTCCTGTTTTGCTCCCTGTTTAATGTAACTTTACCTTCTATATAGTTGTTAATTGGTTTCCCCCAGTTCCATTGTAAACCGGTACGATAAGACTTGGACTTGAGCATCGGTATAGTAAAAGAATTTAAATAAATAAATAAATAAATAGATAGATTTTGTTACTTTTTGTTAGTTTTTGTTAGCACACGCTAATCCCGTTAGCGTGCACTAATAAAAAAAACAAATTTTCGTGAAAAAATGGGAAAATCCTGATCATTTTTCGGGCTCCCTAAAACATGCCGAATTGGACAATTTTGTTGAAATTGTCCAATTCGGCAAAAATGAATGCACATCTCTATAGGACATCAGTGTTCAGGAGGGGGAAGAACCACTCAAGCTTTACCTCATCAAGGCAAGGAAAAAGCCAGGTATGTTGGAAGAAGGTTGAGAGTTTGTTAGAAGGAGGGATTAGGCATGAACAGGCTGGATTTCTATTACAACTTGGAAAAGAGACAGAGGAGATGAAGATGGAAGTATTGTGTAGCTCTGAGAATAGGCCTGAGCCAATGGACCTGGGAGATCAGTAGTGGAGACCCCCTCCAGAAGAGTATAAACTCAGGGTGTCTGCAGGTCAGGATCTTTAAGAGAACAATGCTGTGAATCGATGTAATTTCAGCCATAGTGAAAAGGGAAGTAGATGCCTCAGCTGCAGACTACATTGGGAGGTGGCAGTATGGCCTAGTTCACCTAGAACCAGGCCCATAGAGCACAAGTCAGTCTAAGGTTGTGGAGGAAGCAACTAAGAGCAACATTTTTGAGGATTAAGGAAAGATTTGCATAATTTTGTAACTGATGTTGTTTGTTAAAGTAAACACCATCAAGGATGTGGAAATAATGCAAAGCACACCAAACAATATCAAGGAGCTAAGTTGTGCTGTGGGAGATCATTTTGTGGTCTGATGATTTGTACAAAGACTAAAAGTTCCCAGTTTTTAGGATAAACACAAACAAAAGAAGGTGAAACAGTCTAATAAAGTCAGAATTGAGTCAAAATCAATTTTTACAATGAAATTCTTTAAACTAACAGGAAAACCTGGGAGTGTGTGCTTATGCCCATCTTGCTAACTGAGGTGAGAGAACCCAAATCCATAGCGGTCACTCTGGAAGGAATGGGTTAAAGTAAGGCAATAGAGACTTTAAACTACTGGCACAACCTGGGACTATGTTTGATTAAGCCCAGTTCACCAACTGGGGTTCGAGAACCCAAATCCATACCTTTGACACCTTTAAAGGAACAGGGTAGAAGTAGGCAATGGAGACTGGAGTATCTGGCCTCAGGATACTCCAAGAGAGAAACCAGGGGAAGATATAGGGAGGAGTTGGGCAGCGGGATGTGGAGAACACTCCCACAGACTTAACCAGTGTTTCAGTTTTTTATTCAGTTAGAGAATCCCAGCTGTATTGTGACTGGGAGAGTGACCGGTTGCACTCCTGCGACTCTAAGTAGTGGCAAAAGTGTTACTTAGCTGGATAAGTCAGAACCCGCGAAAGTAATGTAGATTTTAAGGATACTCTTTGGCAATTGATATCACATCCTCTGAAGCAGAGTTTTTCACTAGAAACAAGGCATGTGTTGGGATTAATAGAATTTGTTACATCAGCCATTTCATGGAAAAGGAAGAATAATATAAACTTCTGATTTAAGGTAAGTGACATTTTATTTGCATTAAAAAAATTCATTAAAAAATGATGGAGCCTATCGACCGATGACTGTAGGACCGATGATTATATGGAAAGCAATGAAAATATGAATATGCCGGTAGTGCTTAGTATGATGGCCTTTCAAGATTTCATATATTATGGGCCGGATTTTAAAAGGGTTACGTGCGCCGGGCCTATTTTAAAAAGGCCCAGCATACACGCATAAAGCTTCGGGTTGCGCGTAAGTCCCGGGGCTTGCAAAAAAGGGAGGGGTGTGGGCGGGGAAGGGGAGGGGCCAGAGGCCTCCGATAGAGCAGCCATTGCCGCCATGTTGGAAGATTGCGTGCCGGCGAGTGGATTTTTAAAGCTGTCCGGATATGTGCATATCTCCCGCAGCACGCATGTCTCCAAACTTTTCAAAAAAGGGTGGGGCATGAACGTGGTCTGTGTGGGGTGTGGGAATTTCGGGACGTGAAGCTGAGATGTGCACATAAATACTTAATGCAACCCAGCACATGCTGAGGTCCCTTGTCACATAACTTTACTTCTGCTATGGATGATGTGTAAGTTTAAACATAAAGAAAACTAGGCAGATCTGTGAGGTTTTAAGAGCTGGAACTAACTGGGGGGAGTGAAGGATATTAATCTACAGGGGTTTGAAGTACCTGTTTCTTAACTGGGAAAACTGGGGATGAACTGGTAAGACTGGGAACAGAGTTAGAATGCGCCCTTTTGAAATTTCCCTGATTTACGCTGTAGAAGGAGATTTGCATGCACATGTGCTTGCCCACTTAAAATTTGACACAGATATGTTTACAGCCAGGATATGTTTTAATATGAATGCATATGTGCATGTATGCTCTAAAATAGCTGTGTCCATGGACTCGGGCCAACATACTCACACAAATGTGCACCCACGTGCTGGTTTAAAAGTTACTGTCATACCTTTTACTTGCACCTTAGATGAAAATACCCCCCCTTAAGTCGGCTTTTACACACATTAAGAAAGGGGATTTTATAACCTGCACACAGCAATGAAATTATCAGTTTTACTAATTAGTCTACAAGTTTGCCCAGTTCTCTATGGCTCACGAAGACCTTCCTGGGTCTTTAGCATGAAGTCCCTCCTTTCATCTGGACCCCATACTCTGTCATTTTTTTCATTTTTAAGATGTTCAAAATCACTTACACTAGATATTGAGCAGGAATAAATACACACAAGTAAAATCCTTACACATGTCACTTTGGCAGGTTGTAAAATTTATTTATTTATTTTAAGTTTTTCTATACCGGCATTCACAATAGATATCGCATCATGTCGGTTTACAATTAACAAGTGGATAGGTAACAAAAAAGGTAAAAACTAATATTTATCTTATTAATAATAATAATAATAATAATAATAATAATAATAATAATAAAACATTAAACAAGAGAAGGCTAAGGTATGCAGTTACAATAAAACAAGGGAGTAATACAACTTGGAGCATAGAAAAGAAGCAGGGGATTAAATTGAAAGAACGTAAATGCCAGTCAATGTGCTTAAGGCATTAGTGAATTGTGTTTATGATGTAGGAATATTAATTATAAGGTAGGGAAATTAGTTGCCGTGAATAAGGCAAAGTCTGAGTGCTTAGTTAATGATGGAGTAGGTTCAGTTTAGTTCAGGAAAGGCTTTCATGAATAGCCACGTTTTGAGTCTTTTCCTGAATGTGGGCAGGCAGGGTTCCTGTCTCAAATCTGGTGGGATGGAATTCCACAGTGTTGGTCCTGCAGTGGAGAACGCCCTGTCTCTGGTGGTTATGTGCCGCATGGATTTGGAGTGTGGTACTTGTAAGGTTTCTCTATAGGACTCTCTGATTGGTCTGTTGGATGTAAATTTTTTGAGAGGAATTTGAAGGTTGAGCTGAGAGTGTTGGTGTATAGCTTTGAAAATAGTGGTTATGGACTTATATATGATTCTGTAGTGAATTGGTAGCCAGTGCAGGTCTTTGAGGATTGGTGTTATGTGGTCTCTTCTCCGTGTGTTAGTTAATATTCTCGCAGCCGTGTTTTGAACCATCTGAAGGGGTTTCGTGTGAGATGAGGGGAGACCTAATAGCAAAGAGTTGCAGTAATCTAGTTTAGAAAATACTATTGATTGCAGAATAGTTCTGTAGTCATGAAAGTGGAAGAGAGGTCTTGTTCTTTTTAAGACTTGGAGTTTATAGAAGCAGTCCTTAGTAGTTTGATTTATGAATGCTTTTAGGTTTAACCTGTTATCAAAGATAGCTCCCAGGTTTCTTACTTGTGGAGTTTGTAAATTGGGTGGAGGATTTGAGTCAGTGTTACTGTATTCAGATGAAATTAGGAGGAGTTCGCTTTTAGAGGAGTTTAGTATTAGATTAAGGTTGGAGAGGAGTTCATCAATTTTTTTAAGACTAGATTCCCAGAATTCTAGGGTTTTGCTGTAGGATTCTTTGACGGGGATGACTATCTGGACGTCATCTGCATAAAGAAAGTGTTTAAGGTTTAAATCAGTTAGCAGTTGGCAAAGAGGGAGCAAGTAGATATTAAAGAGCGTTGGTGAAAGGGAGGAGCCTTGTGGAACTCCCGTAGATGAAGGGTAGTGTTGAGATTCTTTATTGTGAATTTTGACTTTGTATTTTCTGTTCCCTAAGAACGATTTGAACCACGATAGTGCTGTTCCTGTTATTCCGATGTTTGCTAATTGAGTTAGTAGGGATGAATGGTTAACCGTATCAAAGGCCGCTGAAAGGTCCAGGAGGATCAGTAAATAAGTGTGACCTTTATCCAGGCCCATGATGAGGTAGTCGGTCAGGGAAATTAGTAGTGATTCAGTATTTAAAATAAAATAGAAATTTATGTATGTAAATGTTGGCTCCTATTCAGAATGCTCCTGACCCACTGCTTTTTACACGTGCAAGTTTATGTGCGGTCCCCGATATATATGCATAGGTTATGGTTTTTAAAATAGTGTACACATGTATGGGCTATTTTGCGCAGGCATTTGCTTTTTTTTTGTTACATGCGTATCGTTTGAAATTTTTAAGGATGTATAGGAGAAACATTCTTGGCTCATTTTATTAGATGGGGGAATTTTGTTTGGATTCATTTCATTCTTTTTTGTTGCTTTTGTTTCTAGCAGTTTGAACATTTGTGTGCACACATTTTCAAATTGTTTGCACAACTACTGAACTGTGCTTGCAGTTTGGTAGTGATGCACACACAGATTGGTAGTTGTGTGCATAATTCGCCGGTTTGCACAGACAAATACTGAACAGCATGCACAGTTAAAAATGTTATTCAATTCGGGCACACTGTCTATTCCATTCATTACATTTGGAATTAACAGAAAATGGCCTCATTTGTAACATTTTACACATACAAGAAATGAACATTCCTAGGAAATATTATTCACAAAATTAAGAAAGGTTTATTTTATATCTTATTTTTATTGACAGAAAATAATCCTTTTTTTTGAAAAAAAAATAGATTGGCATTTGGAAATGTCTTGATAGTAAAAAGATAAAGAACTGCGGTATTAAATCAAACAGTGCTGTATCAAGTGCCAGTTAACTCTCCAAAGTATTACAGCACTATTAATTCCATCGTGTAAGTTGCAGAATTGTTTCTGGCCACAACACTGAGGCCTGCCAACATTCTAATCATTATCATATCAATAAAATATTGTTGCTCAGCTTCCCTATGGTAAGATTGATAATGCTACTAAATATTTAGTGCAAACTGCGATATTTATGGCATTCAATGCCAATAACAGAGTTTGAATTATTTTTGATGCATCTAATTAAATCCATCAGTTTATTTATTTGACATGACCTCTCACCAGGATAAAGTCAAGAAATAAGATTTCATGGGAATGCTAAAAGGAAATAAGCAGAGTTCAGGCATTCTAAATATATTTTAATTGAAGCTAAAATATTCAGAACTTTATGAAACTCTATTTAGATGTAATGCATAAACTAAACTAGATAGCACTAACATTTTAGATAGCAAATGCAAAAGCATGTGTGTCAATGGTAATTTCTCTGTAGGATAAGCTGCTGCCAGTTCAGGTGCCAAGTAATTTTAGATAATTTACAACCTTCTGCTGGTATCAGATTGGAATCCAGGTTCATAAACCAGACTCCACTTAAGGAGGATAACTGTCTTCAAATCTGAGTTACAGTTTGGGATAAAATGCATCATTTCTTTCTCAGTGCTTTTGGATTTTGTGCAGGTTTCTTGAATTGATATTTAATGTCCTTTAAAGAAGTCTGAACATCCCTAGTTATGGTCAAGTATATAGTCAATATTTAAATTCTTATATATTGATAAAAAAAAAAGCAACAGCCTGTGCAAAGTGGTACACATGTCGCAAAAACATTCTTGGGCAACCAATTTATTATTTAAAAACAATACATACACCTACATAACAGAATATCTAATAAAGATATATAAAAAACATTCATGTATGTAAAACAATTTTAAAAATGAATATCCATTCATTGGCAAGATTTGCTGAACCCTTCTCCATCAATAGAAATAATTATATTGCTTCTGTATGAATGACATTGTGCTCTCTTGTTCTCTGTTTTCCTACTTTTCTCCTTTGAATCCTAGACCCACACAACTAATTAACCATGACAAAGGTTTTTTTAATGAAATAACAAATACATAGGGGCAGATTTTCAAAGGGATGAGCACATAATATACGTGCGTAACCCCGAAAACCTACCCCTGCGCGCGCCGAGCCTATTTTGCACAGGCTCGGCAGCGCACGCAAGCCCCAGGATGCACGTATGTCCTGGAACTTTGAGAAAGGGGCAGTCCAGGGGCCGGGCCGAGTCCCCCGGCACAGCGGCCTGTGCTGGGAGATGGCGCGCCGGCAGCCAGCAAGCGTGCAAGTTACCTTGGGCAGGCATAACTTTGGAAACAAGGTAGGGGGGGATTTAGTTAGGGCTGGGGGGTGGGTTAGATAGGGGAAGGGAGGGGAAGGTGGAGTTCCCTCCAAGACCGCTCTGATTTCGGAGCGGCCTTGGAGGGAACGGAGAAAGCCATTGGGGCTCCCCTCGAGCTCGGCACGCGCAAGGTGCACAAGTATGCACCCCCTTGCGCGTGCCAACCCTGGATTTTATAACATGTGCGTGGCAGCGTGTGCATGTTATAAAATCGGGTGTACATTTGTGCGCTCCGGGTAGCGCACACAAATGTACCCCGCATGCGCTTCTCTAAAAATCTGCTCCATAGTCTCTAATTTGACCTCTTTTGGCATACTGTTCCATAAGATTGGCATTGCTATGGAAAATATAATATTTATGATGCACATTATTTTTACCTCATGCATAGTATAGTAGAGATGTGCTTCATTTAAAGATATTGGTTCTGGCTTCGGATCAGGCACTCTGCGGAAAATTTCATTTTCCCACAGTTCGGTTTTTGTTTTTTTTTGGCAATTTAACAACCAGTTAATGCGCACTCTCTCAGCATTAGTGCGCAGTACACCAAATAAGATAGTACGCACTAGCTAGATGTTAATGCACATTAAGGCCCATTAGTGCGCACTAACAGGTTAGTTAGTGCGCCCTAATAGAACTTAAAGCACACATAGGGGCGGATTTTAAAAGGGCTATGCGCATAATATATGCGCATAACCCTTTTAAAATCCTTCTGCGCATGCAGAGCCTATTTTGCATAGGCTCAGTGACTCATGCAAGCCCAGGGATGAGCATATGTCCCCTGGGGTGGGGTGGGGGCAGGACCGAGGCCTCTGGTACAGCGGTCATGCCAGCGCATGCAACCTACGCCTGCCCAGAGGCAGGCATAACTTATCTAACAAAGGTAAGGGGGGGATTTAGATAGGGCTGGGGGGTGGGTTAAGTTGGGGAAGGGAGGGGAACTGGGAAAGCCATCGGGGGCTCCCCTAGGGCTCGGCGTGCGCACGGTGCACAAGTGTGCATCCCCTTGCGCGTGCCGATCACGGATTTTATAACATGCGCGAGGCTGCACATGCATGTTATAAAATCAGGTGTAGATTTGTGCGTGCCAGGTTGAGCACACAAATCTATGCCCACGCGTATGTTACAAAATCTGGCCCTAAGCATGTAGTAGTGCACTGTAACTAATGTTAGTGCACACTAAAAAAAATACAACTTAAAAATTAAAAAGTATCAATTCAGAGGAGCTAGTTAGCTAGAAAAACAGTGCACACTAATTGGTATTACTGCGCACTAAGGGCCAGATTTTCAAAGGGGCATGTGTGTAAGATACGCGCGTACCCCCCGAAAACCTGCCCGAAGTTCCCCCTGCGTGCGTCGAGCCTATGTTGAGTAGGCTCGATGGCAAGCCCCGGGACACGCAAGCGCAAGCCCTGGGACACGTGTAAGTACCGGGGCTTTCCAGGGGGGGCGTGTCACGGCAGCGCGTCATTTGGGGCAGGGCCAAGGGCGTGGTTTTTTATTTATTTATTTAAAAGTTTTTATATACCATCATTAAGTTATTTACCATCATAACGGTTTACAATAGGGCACATATATCAAGGGAAATATAGCTCATACTTTAAACATAGGGTGCCATTATTCTTCGGTAATAATACAACATTAACAGGTCAATCCAGTAACGAGCGGTAGGAAGAGCTGCGTTAGTGCCCGGCACACCCGCGGTTGCCGCACGCACAGTCCAGCTCACCTACCACTCGATCCTGTATGTAAATAGCTTGCAAATGCAAGCTGCGTCTAAGAAGCGTCCGTGAAGCGTTAGGCCCGCGCAACCCGTTTTACTGGATAGAGCGCTATACAGCGCCTATACAGTAACCTGGGTGCGCGGGCATAACGCTTCACAGACACGCTGGTATCTGTCATTTCAAATGTCATTTCAAATGACATTTGAAATGACAGGTACCAGGAAGTGGACAGTTCTCCGACGCTCGGGATTGTCAGCCCTCTCTCTCCTCCTCCTGAAGCAACAAAAGCGAAAAAAAAAAAAAAAAAGTTGCAAGAGAGAGAGGGGACGGGCAATCCTACGCTCGGGACTGCCAATCCCCTCTCCCCTCCTCCCGAGGCAAGGCACGAAAAGCAGCCTTGCTCCGGGAGGAGGGGAGAGAGGATTGGCAGTACACTGCACGGGAAGAGTGCCAGAATCTGCTGATCCCTCCCTGCCCATGTGGCTTCCCAGCTCCAACCAATAGCATCAAAGCGAGTCAGTACTCCGAGTCGACGGAGGCAGGAGCTAGAAAATGCAGGCAGCTGCCCAGACTACCAAGCAACGAAGCGACTTACTTTTTTTGCAGCCCCCCTCCGGAGACGGACATCGGCGAGGACGACTGCAGCTGCCCGCGAAGATGGACGCCTCCACGGGCAAAAGCGGCCCCTGTTCATGCAATTGGGCTGCTCAAGGCATGACGTCACATGCCGTGACGCCAAACGTCATGACGTCACGTCTTGAGGAGCACAATTGCACGAACAGGGGCCGCTTTCGCCCGTGCAGGCGTCTAACTTCGCGGGTAGCTGGAGGCAGGGAGACGCGGTCGTCCTTGCCGATGCCCGTCTCCGGAGGGGGGCTGCAAAAAAAGTAAGTCGCTTCGTCGCTTTACACTGCCAATCCTCTCTCCCCTCCTCCCGGAGCAAAGCTGCTTTTCGCGCCTTGCCTCGGGAGGAGGGGAGAGGGGACTGGCAGTCCCGAGCGTAGGATTGCCCGTTTTCTCTCCCCTCTCTCTCTTGCAACTTTTTTTTTTTTATTTTTTTTTTCAATTTTTTTCGCTTTTGTTGCTTCGGGAGGAGGGGAGAGGACTGGGGCTGCCCCTGAGACCAGCACCCATGGACGCGGCCAGGGCAGGTGAGCGGGGGCTGGGGGAAAGTTTGCCGCCTACCCTTACCCCTGCCTCTAATGCAGGGGTAAGGGTAGGTGGTAAGTTAGCAGGTTACACGCGCGGCAAAACGGCAGGGTAAAAAAGCGATAGTCGGGGCGCGCGTTACTGGATGGTAGGGAATAGCTAATTTGATCGTTTACATGCAATATACATGCTGCATGCGGAAGGGATTGCCCGGGGATTTAAGGACGCGGTAAGAGTAGGTTAAAGGGGATTGGGGATCGCAGGAAGGGCTAATGCGGCCGGAAAGTGAGTAGAAAGCGGGTTAGGAACGGGGAAACCGCGGACGCACTTTACAGGATTGACCTGTAAGTAAAGTATGGTTTATGATGAGGAATTTTCATTGATGAAATTCCCAGGTGTGCTTGCACGTTATATTGTTATTCAACCTATCGGTTTGACTACAATTATACGAGGGATAAAAATTAATTCCAGGCAGAATCTGGAAATTGTGAGCTGGGTGCTTTAAGTCTTCTTAACCTTATTTATTTGCTTGCGTCATTCTCTTTCTTGAAGGTTCTTGTGAAAAGCCAGGTTTTGAGGTGTGTTTTGAAAAGTTTATGATTTCTTTGAAGTCTTAGAGCAAGGGGCATTAGGGATGTGCAGAGGGACGCCATACGTTGCATTCGTGATTCGGATTCGTCGGGCAGCAGATATGTTGCATTCGGCCGTATGGCGCCCCGATGCGTTAATACGGCAATTTATATTCGTGTCCCAGCTAAAATTAAAATTAACTACAACTCCCCACCCTCCTGACCCCCCCCAAGACTTACCAAAACTCCCTGGTGGTCCAGCGGGGAGTGCGGGAACCATCCCCTGCACTCTCCCACCCTCGGTGCCGCTTTCATCATGGCGCCGATAGCCTTTGTCACAGGGGCTACTGGTGCCATTGGTCAGTCCCTGTCACATGGTCATCGGCACCATCTTGTGCTCCTCCCATGTGACAGGGCTGACCAGTGGCACCGGTAGCCCCTGTGACATAGTATGGGCAAAGGCTATCGGCGCCATTTTGAGTACTGGCATCGGACGGCTGGAGTGCAGGAGGTCACTACTGGACCCCCGCTGGACTTTTGGCAAGTCTTGTGAGAGTCAGGAGGCCCCCCCAAGCTGGCCAAAAGTCCCTGTGGGTCCAACGGGGGTCCCGGAGCGACCTCCTGCACTCTGGCCATCCGATGCCAGTACTCAAAATGGCGCCGATAGCCTTTGCCCATACAATGTCACAGGGGCTATCGGTGCCATTGGTCAGCCCTTGTCATATGGTAGAAACACAAGCTGGCGCCAATGGCCATGTGACAGGGGCTGACCAATGGCACCGGTAGCCCCTGTGACAAAGGCTATCGGCGCCGTGATGAAACCGGCACCGAGGGCATGAGTGCAGGGAATAGCTCCTGGACCCCCCACTGGATCACCAGGGAGTTTTGGTAAGCTTTGGGGGGGTTCAGGAGGGTGGGGGGTTTGTTTAAATTTTTATTTAGGTGGCCGTATAATTCGGGGAAGATTTGTGTATTCGTGGGGAATCGCGATACGTTTCGCTTCCCCACGAATACTACGAATAGTGCAATATATGTTGCGGATCGCCAATACGGCGAAAACGAATGCACACCCCTAAGGGGCATTGTGTTCCATAATATGGGACCTGCCAGGGACAGTGTGCGTTCCCTAACCTGGGTTAGTCTTGCTGTTTTTACAGAGGGAATGGTTAATAGGGCTTTGTTTGCTGATCTTAAATTTCTATGTGGAACATGTACACAAAGTGCTGTGTTTAGCCATTCTGCGTTTTCATCATGGATTAGCGTGGTTCCGGCCCGGTGGTGTTCCGGGGGCGTGGCCGAGGCCTCTGAAATGGCTCCCGGGCCTGGGAATCATGCGCCAGCGGTTGGCCCAGCGCGCGCAAGTTATGCCTGCCTCAAGCAGGTGTAACTTGTGCAACAAAGGTAGTGGGGGTTTAGTTAGGGCTGGGGGGGTGGGTTAGGTAGGGGAAGGGAGGGGAAGGTGCGGGGTGTGGAGGCAGGCTGTACGGCTTGGCACGCACAGGCTGCTGATTTTGCACAGCCTTGCACGCGCCGATCCCGGATTTTAAGATACACGCGGCTACACGCATATCTATTAAAATTCCACGTACTCTTGTTTGCACCTGGTGCGTGAACAAAAGTACGTGTGTGCACAAATTTGTAAAATATACCCCTAAGAGATATGCAGTGCGCAGTAACCCCATTAGTGCGCACTAACACGAAATACGAATTTTGCCGAAATTTCGGCAAAAATCTCTTCGTATATCGATGCTACCGAACCATGAAAAATTAGACAATATCGTTGACATTGTCTAATTTGTGAAAAAAGAATGCACATCCCTATAGTATAGACACATTAAAAATGCTTTCTAACTTGATCTCAGTGACTGATTAAGTTCTGTACCAACTATGGACCTAGGTAATAAGGTGTATTCAGCCAAGCACACAATTTTACATTGCAGTTATGAGCACAATTTTTATGTGCAAACTGTACTCCCAAAGCAACAAGAAGTTTTGCAAACAAACAACATGACAGTAACTTTCAACGCAGCATGCAGGAGCACATGTATGCACATTCATCGGCCTGCACCCAGGGACACAGCTATTTTATAATATATGCATGTATATACTTGCATGTTATAAAATAGCCAGGTTGCATGCACGTGTTCTCAATTTTAAGTGGGCGCGCGCCTGTGCATGCAAATCCTACTTCTACCATGTAAGTGAGGGAATTTTAAAATTGTTGTGCACTGACACCATCACCACTAAAACCAGTTCATTCCCAGTTCACCTAGTTAAGAGATAGGTTTTCCAACACCCCTAGTTTAAAAGCCTTCCTTTCCTCCTGTTAGCCCCAAACTTTAAAACCCCGCTAATATGCCTAGATTTTTTTGTTTTATCACTTACGCGACATCCATAGCAGAAGTAAGGTTAAGCAGCAGGGGACCCTGGTGCGTGCCAGTGCACAAACGTATACACATGCCAATTTCAGGTTAAAATTCTGGAACACCCATGCCCTGCCCCTTTTTGAAACTTTTCATTTGGGCATGCAGCGGGAGATCACGCATATCAGGATGTCTTTTAAAATCTGCTTGGCACATGCGAGCCCATAATATTCACACATCCCTTAACTGATACATGTGTCAGACTTTTAAAATTCAACTGTAAGTGTATAGAACTAAATGCACTGCATAGTGCCCTCTCATGGAAATTCATGCAAATGAAGGTATTAGCTATTTTATACTTATACTTTCTTATTGCTGGACATTTTACTCCTAGTCTGAGGTAGAGTAACGTTTCCAGTATTAGTGTTATTCTAAGTTAGTATTTGTGCAAATAAATCATGCTTTCTGCACATAAAATACGATTTATGTGTACAAAATATGGTTTCTACTATACTAGTACCACAAGAGCACAGGTGCATATATGCTCCCTCTTCCTCAGTAGAGGGGTTAAGCACCTTTTATTCATGAGGTCCAGGCCTGTACTTCAATAGCACTTTCAATAATCTATCTATGGGCCTTATTTTCTAAACGTATCGCATGCGATACCAAAATGGGGGCGGAGTCGGCCCCGGAAGAGGAGGAGTCGGGGCATCACTGGGGCCGACTCCGTGAAGAAGCCACGGACGATGAAAAGGTAAGGCCCTTTTCGTGTCCGACTTCGCACCCAATAGCTACACCTCCTATGGTGGCGCTATTGGGTGCGAAACTGGCAGCAATCGCACCGCAACAATGCGATCGCTGCCGGCTAGCACAGGCCCACCCCCCGTTTCAGCCCCCCGCCCCTCATTCCCTAAAGTATCACAGGCCTTGTACTGGTGTCTCTACAACATAGCTGATAGTAGGGCATTTGTCTTCATTTGGCTTTCCTAGTTAGTATAATTTTTCTTATAGTTTCATGATTTCTTTATAAAATTTAATTTAGAGCATATTCATGGTGAAGTCTATACAAAACAACTCTTGATAGAACTTATGTAATATATGTTAGGAATGGCTGGGTAAAATTGTTTTCATTTTGGGTCATTTTATTTATTTTTTGCTGTTTTTCTTTTTCTTTTTTTAATTTTGTAGGCTTTTTTTTTAACTCTTTATTAATTTTCACAACTGGAATACAAGCAATTTATTCAAAGCTTGTAAGATATGAGATAATATAAGAAAAAGGTAACATCAGTTGTCAAAAACCATCACAAAAATAGACAGAGAATTATCCAATAACCTCATCCAAAAAAAACACAAGAAGGGGCAGTGAGGATTAATGGAGTAAAACCGCAAATAAGAGAATAGCAATAAAGAAAATACTACAAAAAAAAAAAATCCTTTACTTAGCATTTATAAAGGGACAGGAGTTGAAGTAAATAGGTGGGCCTGAGCCTCCTGGCCAGAGCCCACCCCCGTAATGGAGCGCCACCCACGATGTGCAGTGGTCCGTCAGGGGAAAGGAAAAGGGGTGAGGGGCAAAGGGAGAGTGAGCGGGGTGTGTCATAGAGAGAAAGACAGAGTGTAATAACATTATCCATTATTTGGATGATTTTTTATTTGTGGGCCTATAGGATTCCAACATATGTAGCAATTTGCTAGCCAACTTCCAGGTAGTTGTGGAGAAATTCGGAGTTCCACTGGCCAGCAACAAAACAGAAGGTCCAGCAACAACCATATCATTCTTGGGAATAGAGATAGATTCCAAACGAATGATAGCGAGATTACCAGAAGAAAAAGTAGCTAAACTGCGCAACATCATACAACAAACGGTGGCAGCAAAAAAAATAATGCTCCAAGTTGCACAAACTATCCTGGAAACCTTGAATTTCTCTTGCTGAGTGATTCCCATGGGAAGGGCGTTCATGCGAAGACTGGCAGCAGCTACAGTAGGGATACGGAAACCGCACCACTACTTTCGGGTATTGAAAGAAATACAAGAAGACTTCAGAATATGGAACTCCTTCCTGGTCAATTTTAATGGTGTCTGAGTCATCCAAGGTCCCCCACTATCTAGCAAGGAGTTGAACATACAAATAGATGCATCAGGGGGTTGGGGTTTTGGAGCACTGTGTCAAGGGGCATGTTGTGCTGAACCGTGGCCAGAAGAATGGAAGGAGAAGGGAATAACAAAGAACATAACCTTCTTAGAGCTCTTCCCCATATGGGTAACTTTAGTATTGTGGAGCAAAAAACTCAAAAATAGACACATTATCTTCTGGTGCGACAACCAAGTGGAGTCAGCAAATTGGTGGCCCGCAACAAAAGAGATGAAGGAGTTAATGGATTGCTGCAGAAGAATGTCGAGTGCACAACGGAGACTTTAAGCATAAAAATACACAGGTCTAAGACTGATCAACAAGGAAGAGGTATTACTCTATGGCTCAATTGAGTAGCAGGTTGTAACACATGTCCAATCTCGAATACAAGAGAATATTTGGCAGTATGCCCAGAAGGAGGAAAACACCTGCTGATTCATAGTGACGGTTCTCCTTTGACAAGATTCCAAATGACAGCAGTACTAAAAGCTGCAGTAAACAAGCTAAAGTGGGAAACGAGGAAGTTCAGCTCGCACTCATTCAGAATAGGAGCAGCCACAAGTGTAGCACAAGCCAGATTAGAAAAAGATACGATAAAGAGAATTGGAAGATGGAGATCGAATGCAGTCAACACTTAGTGAGGTTAGACAAGGTGGCCTCTACCTCAGCTAACCAGACTTATTAATTATATTTTACAGAGCAACAGCGGGTTCAGTGACTAGCATGGATTATTGGCCACTCGTACATACGATGGGCGGCCAAGAGAGTGATCGGGCGACTCTACGGACAACACCTGGGATTGGCAACGCAAGGGTGGGTCGGCACATGGGCAGGAAAACCCGGCATGCGTTGGAATCAGTTATTGCCCATGTTATGGCGCCTGAAGGATGCCAGGGCAGCTCCAGATGTGATGATCATACACCTGTGGGGCATTGACTTGAGTTCATTAACATGCAAGAGCTTGATTGAAAAGGTAAAAAGCAACCTAAACATAATAGCGGCATTATACCCGAAGACCACATTGGTCTGGTCGAAAATTATACCAAGACCTAAGTGGAAAGACTCAAAATTATGGAAAAGAGGCAGGAAGAAAGTTAACAGGCAGATGGAGATGTGGACAAGTAAGAGAGGTGTGCATCAGATCAGGCATCAGTGGGCTGAGGACTTGTGTCCGGGATTGTTCAGAGAGGATGGGATACCTTTGTCCGATATAGGCTACGACATATTTAAAAATGCATTACAAGATGCATAGAAGCATGGGATGCAAGGAAGAAAAAGGCCACAGCTAATTAAATACATAGGGGAACACGAGGCAAGGGTACCCCTACCTTGTGTCTTGGCGGTTACTCGGGCCGGTTAAATATATTGTAAGTGGTGCCGGTGGCATCACCGGATGGCATGGTAGCCAGTCGGTGCCGGGGGAGGCACAGAAACGTGGGGGTGCTGACCATGTCAATGGCAGGACCCCCGCCTGGGAGCGGGGACTCGGCGGGGGCCCACGGCTAAAAGAACGCCTGGCTTGGATACGGCAGGCAGTCACTGACAGCACATCGGCTTGGGTATCCCAGGAAGTTTATTCATATGTTAAAGAAATAAAGCTGTGGCCTTTTTGATACCAATAACATTTTCAGCGTGTTTTATATTATGAATGGCGATGGTATAATGTCAACAAGTGGAGAAAAGGGGGGAGGGAGGGAGGGCCTGGGTCAGGGATGCTGGACAAAGAGGGTAAGTGGTGGCTGCTAGCGTTAATAGGTGGGCCTGAGCCTCCTGGCCAGAGCTTACCCCTGTAACAGTGCGCCACCCGTGATGTGCGGCAGTCCATCGGGCGGAAAGGGGAAGGGGTGAGGGGCGAAGGGCGAAGGGAGAGTGAGCAGGGCGCATCATCGGTAGCGACCATGGTGCCAGCTGATGATGCGGCAGCCCTCTTAAAGGGCCGTGGAAAATCTGAAACTGCCCCTTTTGTGCTCGAGCTAGCGAGGTCGAAACCCATCTATCCACCCTGAAGAAGGGCAAGAAGGAAGGGCATGTTAAGGGAACAATGGTAATAGTTAGGATATATACATGTTAGTTAATAAAACCAATGGGGGTCATTTTCAAAGGAGTTACGCATGTAAATGTGACATACTATCGTAGCAATTTTCAAAAGCTATTTACTCGAGTAAAGTGCACTTACTTGAGTAAATCCTATGGACAATTCAATGGCATATATTGTAGCAATTTTGAAAAGCCCACTTACTTGAGTAAAGTGTATTTACTCGAGCAAAACCCAGTTTTGCTCGAGTAAATGCTTTTTAAAATCTACCCCAATATGTGCAATGTTGGGATTACTGTCGCAGCTTGGTTGGGGGTGGGCGGTTATTTATTTATTTATTTATTTATTTAGCATTTTTTTATATACTGAGGTATAGCAGAGTTGCCTTCACTCCGGTTTACATACAGAACAACGTGTTACATTGAACGATGTTTGAAATTTAAAAATATCAAAAATTAACAATAATGAGCAAAGACATAACAAGGAGAATGAGTATAACAGGATAACACAGGGTGGAAACCCTGAGTAGAACAGAGATATCTGGGAACATTGAAAACAGAGGACATCTGCGTCATGAAACAGGGAGATTGATTGAAGGAGATATTGAAAGATAGCAGGCTATGTTAATATACTATAAGTTCATTGAGTGCAGTCTTTAAAAGATTGACTGAGTAGCCAGGATTTTAGGTCTTTTTTGAAGGATTTTAAGTTTTCTTGATTGGTGAGGAAATGAGGTAATGAGTTCCAAAGTTTTGGGCCAATAATGGAAAGGGCTCTGTTTCTGGTGGAGGATAATTTGGCCTGTGGGAGTGAGGGAATCACTAGTTGGATTTTACTAGTCGTTCTTGTTGTTCGTTGAGAGCAATGTAAGTGAATGATGTCATCAAAGGTGGAGTAATCGGGTTTGTATATTGCATTGTGAAGAATAGAGAGAACTTTGAATTCTACTCTTTTTTCAATAGGGAGCCACTGTAATTGATTGAGAACAGGTGTAATGTGATCGGTTTTTCTTTTACCTGTTAGTACTCTGGCTGCAGCGTTCTGAAGGAGCTGTAGAGGTCTCAAAGAAGATTTAGGAAGGCCAATCAAAAGGGAGTTGCAGTAATCCAGACTGGTTACCCAGGCCGGTTGAATATATTGTAAGTGGTGCCGGCGGCATCACCGGATGGTGTGGTAGCTGTTCAGCGCCTGGGGAGGTGCGAAAGATGGGGGCACTGAACGCATCAATGGCAGGACCCCCGCCTGGGAGCAGGGACTTGGTGGGAGCCCACAGCTAAAAAGACGCCTGGCTTGGTTAGGGCAGGCAGTCACTGACAGCACATCGGTTTGGGTACCCCAGGAAGTTTATTCATATGTTAAAGAAATAAAGCTGTGGCCTTTTTGATACCAATAACAGTTTCAGAGTGTTTTATGTTATGAATGGCGATGGTATTATGTCAAAAAGTGGAGAAAAGGGGGGGGGGGGGGGGTGCAAGGACGCCGGACACAGAGAGTAAGTGGTGACTGCTAGCGTTACAATATTTACTGATCTATTATCTAATAATATCTTTCAAATAAGAATAACTGTTACCATCCAATATAACGATACATCTAGAAGAATAACAATGTGAAAATTCACCATTTAAACTAAAAACCCTTTCTCTCAATTGAAGAAAAGCTTTCCTCCTAATTTGTGTCTGCCTACATGCATCTAGAAAAATCTGGATTTTATAACCCGTAAAGAGAGCATCCTTGTTGGAAAATATAATCTCATTATTAAATTCTTTTAACTAACTGAAGAAACTGACACCAACAAAGTAATTTTGTAGGTTTTTTTTCACTGTTTTTATTCATTCTGAAAACTAGCACACATTGGGGCGGATTTTAAAAGGCCTGCGTGCGTAAATCCTTCTGGATTTACGCGCGCAGGGCCCTCGCGCGCCGGCGTGCCTATTTTGCATAGGCCGCCGGCGCGCGTAAAGCCCTGGGACGCGCGTAAGTCCCGGGGCTTTGGAAAAGGGGCGGGGAGGGGGCGTGTCGGGGGTGTTCCTGAAACGACGCGGCGTTTCGGGGGTGTGCCCCGGCGTTTCGGGGGCGGGCCCGGGGGCATGGTGCCGGCCCGGGGGCATGGTCGAGGCCTCCGGACCAGCCCCCGGGACCGGAACATGGAGCGGGGCTGCCGGCCGGCATGCGCAAAGTTACGCCAACTTTGCCGGCAAAGGTAGGGGGGGGTTTAGATAGGGCCGGGGGGTGGGTTAGGTAGGGGAAGGGAGGGGAAGGTGGGGGGAGGGCGAAGGAAAGTTCCCTCCGAGGCCGCTCCGAAATCGGAGCGGCCTCGGAGGGAACAGGCAGCGCGCGCTGGGCTTGGCGCGCGCAGGTTGCACAAATGTGCACCCCCGTGCGCGCGCCGACCCGGATTTTATAAGATACGCGCAGCTACGCGTGTATCTTATAAAATCTAGAGTACTTTTGTTTGCGCCTGGTGCGTGAACAAAAGTACGCGATCGCGTATTTTTTTAAGATCTACCCCATTATTTTCAAATAGCCTGAACTACTTGCCAGTAGCATGCACTATTTGTGAATGGTGAACAATATTTTCTGAAACAAATGAAGCCGGAATTTTTTTTTTTATTTTTAGCAAAATTATGCATTCATTTCAGGGCAGAATAAAGCAAACTAAAAATGTCCAATTTGGTTCACTTCAAAATGAATGTGGATTCTTTCATTTCAAAATTAATATGCATGCCTATTAAATGAGTGTTAAAATTAATGCACACTAGATTGCCCATCTGGTGCAAAGGTAGAAGAACTCACATATCACCTGATAGAATGTTTGCAAGTGATGGGGAGGATTTAGCTGTCTTGATCCATGTGGGTATACACAATAATAGGAAAATACAGGACACAGGAGTGTGGTTCTGGAAGCTAAAATTAGGAGCAATTTGGAAACGACATCCAGAGCCTCCAGAGTAACATTCTCAGAAATATTCCCATTCCCATGTGCAAGACCCCAGAGGCAGGCTGAGCTCTGAAGTCTCATTGCATATTTGAGTCAATAGTGAAGGGAGGAGGGCATTGGATTTGAGGATAACTTTCAAAACTGCTTGTGTGCAGTTTTATATGTGTGCAGTGTATATGGATGCACTGCTATTTATTAGAGATGTGAATCGGAACCAGAATCGGTTCGGATTCCAGTTTCGATTCACATCGTGAATTTTTTTTCATGCGGCCCGATCAGGTTTTTTTTTTTATCGGCTGCGCCCTAGCCGATAAACAAAAAACCCACCCCGACCCTTTAAAACAGCTCCCTTAGCTTCCCCCACCCTCCCGACCCCCCCAAAACATTTTAAAATTACCTGGTGGTCCCGGGAGTGATCTCCAATGGCACAGATACCCTGTCACATGGTAAGGACAAAGGCCATTGGCGCCATTTTTATTAGTGGCAGCCGACAGCCCGAGAGCTGGAGATCGCTCCCGGGACCCCCACTGGACCACCAGGTAATTTTAAAATGTTTTGGGGGAGTCGAGAGAGTGGGGGAAGCTAAGGGAGTTGTTTTAAAGAGTTGGGGTGGGTTTAGGGGTTGTTTTTGTGTGCCGTTTTTCCCACCCTCCCCCAAAACGATAAGAGAACCCTATGAACAATTTTATGGGGTTTTCCTGTCGGATTCAGGGAGCCCCCAATTTCTGACGACTTTGAAAATATCGTACGATATTTTCAATCGTCAGAAAAACGATTCACATCCCTACTATTTATTACTGTATTTTATAAAGTTCCGATTTATGTGTCTATGTAGAGGCACTTTGCTAGATAAGTCTGAATAGCTAGATATGTCTATCCTTTTGGACTTATCCAGATATATAAGATAATCAGAAAAGTTAAAAAAAAATACTGTTTATGAGAGATGTGCATTCTTTTATCACGAATTAGGCAATTTCAAAGAAATTGCCTAATTTGTCGAGGTTCGGGTGACCCCAACCCCGAAACGGATTTTCCCCGAGCTTCAGCGAAAATTCATTTTTTGGGTTAGTGTGGGGGGAGGAGCACATTTATTGAAAAAAAAACAAAACACCCCAACCCTTCAATTTTACTTTATTACAAACCCCCCCCCCCCACCATCCCAATCCCTCTCCAAGACTTACTAAAAGCCCTGGTAGTCCAGCAGGGTCCTGCGAGCGATGTTTCCCTCTCGGCCCATCGGGCCTACCATGAATCAAAATGGCACCGGTGCCCTTTGCCCTTACCATGTGACAGGGGCTACCGGTGCCATTGGTCGGCCCCTGTCACATGGTAAGGGCAAAGGGCACCGGTGCCATTTTGATTCATGGTCGGCCCGACAGGGAAACATCGCTCGCAGGACCCTGCTGGACCACCAGGGCTTTTTGTAAGTCTTGGGGAGGGATCGGGATGGTGGGGGGTTATAATAAAGCAAAATTGAGGGGTTGGGGTGGTTTTTTCCGATTCGTTTTTTTTTCAATTCGTTTTTCGGGTTCGTTTTCCCGATTCCTACCGCTGAAAAACAACCCGCGGGAAAATGAAATTTCCCATGAAGCGCCCAAAGCAAAACCTGACCCAACACGGAAAAATGAAGCTCATCTCTACTGTTTATCCAGATAAGTTTGCATTTGTCTGTCTAAGTAGTGGTAAAGGTGCTACATAGACAGGTAAGTCATAATTTAGCCAGATAAGTGTACGCAAATGATATACATGCGTGTTTGTACTTTGAATTTTGAAGGGATACACAAATAGATTTTATTTGCATTATTTAGATGCATTTACCCCGTAAGACAACTTTTACATGCGTAATAGGGGGATTTTCTAACATACTCATGGCAATGAAATTACCAGTTTTGCCAATTAGTCTACAAGTTAGCCCAGTTCACCTTCAGCTCATGGTCAAGATGGTGAGATGGACAGTGAAATGCTAAGAGAAATTAGGGAAGCTAACCAAATTGGTAGTGCAGTAATAATGGGAGACTTCAATTACCACAGAAAATAATAACAGTTAATCCCAATGCACAACGAACTACAATGTCTTACTACAAAACATTGTGAAACTCCGATTTTTTTTCAATGTGCAATATTTCATATATATCACTTTGTATGAAGGACCATCATAACACCCGCAGCATACAAGCAAATTTAGCTTTATGTATTGCCGCTACGGGTCATATTTAATCATAGGTCCAAGTCCTTTATTATTAAATATATTTCATTTATGAACTTTTTCTCATTTTTTTTGAAAGATTTCTTCTAAAAATTGAATGTGGAACGGTACTTCCCTTATGCGTTGTTCAAAAATCCAATTCTTTTAA
This sequence comes from Rhinatrema bivittatum, assembly GCF_901001135.1. Lineage (NCBI taxonomy): Eukaryota > Metazoa > Chordata > Amphibia > Gymnophiona > Rhinatrematidae > Rhinatrema > Rhinatrema bivittatum. The sequence continues at coordinate 430,937,102 of NC_042617.1, forward strand.
CGGCGCTGCCGCGCTTCAAAAGACCGAAGCGCGGCAGCGCCGTTAAAAGAATTGGATTTTTGAACAACGCATAAGGGAAGTACCGTTCCACATTCAATTTTTAGAAGAAATCTTTCAAAAAAAATGAGAAAAAGTTCATAAATGAAATATATTTAATAATAAAGGACTTGGACCTATGATTAAATATGACCCGTAGCGGCAATACATAAAGCTAAATTTGCTTGTATGCTGCGGGTGTTATGATGGTCCTTCATACAAAGTGATATATATGAAATATTGCACATTGAAGAAAAATCTGAGTTTCACAATGTTTTGTAGTGAGACTTCAATTACCCCAATATTGACTGGGTAAATGTATCATTGGGACACACACTAGAGAGATAACGTTCCTGGATGGAATAAATAATAGCTTTTATGGAGCAATTGGATCAGAAACCGAAGAGAGAGGGAGCAATTTTAGATCTAATTCTCAGTGGAGCACAGGACTTGGTGAGAGATGTAATGGTGGTGGGGCCGCTTGGCAATAGTGATCATAACATGGTCAAATTTGATTTAAGGACTGGAAGAGGAACAGTGTGCAAATCCACGGCTCTCGTGCTAAACTTTCAAAAGGGAAAATTTGAGAAAATGAGAAAAATTGTTAGAAAAAAACTGAAAGGAGCAGCTACAAAAGTAAAAAATGTGCAAGAGGCGTGGTCATTGTTAAAAAATACCATTCTAGATGCACAGTCCAGATGTATTCCACACATTAAGAAAGGTGGAAAGAAGGCAAAACGATTACCGGCATGGTTAAAAGGGGAGGTGAAAGAAGCTATTTTAGCCAAAAGATCTTCATTCAAAAATTGGAAGAAGGATCCAACAGAAGAAAATAGGATAATACATAAACGTTGGCAAGTTAAATGTAAGATATTGATAAGACAGGCTAAGAGAGAATTTGAAGTTGGCCGTAGAGGCAAAAACTCACAGTAAAAACGTTTTAAAATATATCCGAAGCAGAAAGCCTGTGAGGGAGTCAGTTGGACCGTTAGATGATCAAGGGGTTAAAGGGGCACTTAGAGAAGATAAGGCCATCGCAGAAAGATTAAATGATTTCTTTGCTTCGGTGTTTACTGAAGAGGATGTTGTGGAGGTACTGGAGAAGGTTTTCATGGGCAATGATTCAGATGGACTGAATCAAATCACGGTGAACCTAGAAGATGTGGTAGACCTGACAAACTGAAGAGTAGTAAATCACCTGGACTGGGTGGTATACACCCCAGAGTTCTGAAGGAACTAAAAAATGAAATTTCAGACCTATTAGTAAAAATTTGTAACCTATCATTAAAATCATCCATTGTACCTGAAAACTGGAGGATAGCTAATATAACCCCGATATTTAAAAAGGGCTCCAGGGGCGATCCGGGAAACTACAGACCAGTTAGCCTGACTTCAGTGCCAGGAAATTAGTGGAAAGTGTTCTAAACATCAAAATCACAAAACATATAGAAAGACATGGTTTAATGGAACAAAGTCAGCATGGCTTTACCCAAGGCAAGACTTGCCTCACAAATCTGCTTCAGGTTTTTGAAGGAGTTAATAAACATGTGGATAAAGGTGAACCAGTAGATGTAGTATACTTCGATTTTCAGAAGGCGTTTGACAAAATTCCTCATGAGAGGCTTCTTGGAAAAGTAGAAAGTCATGGGATAGGTGGTGATGTCCTTTCGTGGATTGCAAACTGGCTAAAAACAGGAAAAAGAGAGTCGGATTAAATGGACAATGTTCTCAGTGGAAGGGAGTGGGCAGTGGAGTGCCTCAGGGGTCTGAATTGGGACCCTTACTTTTCAATATATTTATAAATGATCTGGAAAGAAATATGACGAGTGAGATAATCAAATTTGCAGATGATACAAAATTGTTCAGAGTAGTTAAATCACAAGCAGATTGTGATAAATTGCAGGAAGACCTTGTAAGACTGCAAAATTGGGCATCAAAATGGCAGATGAAATTTAATGTGGATAAGTGCAAGGTGTTGCATATAGAGAAAAATAACCCATGCTATAGTTACACAATGTTAGGGTCCATATTAGGTGCTCCAACCCAAGAATGAGATCTAGGCGTCATAGTGGATAACACATTGAAATCGTCGTTTCTGTGTGCTATGGCAGTCAAAAAAGCAAACAGAAAGTTGGGAATTATTAGAAAGGGAATGGTGAATAAAACAGAAAATGTCATAATGCCTCTGCATCGTTCCATGGTGAGACCGCACCTTGAATACTGTGTACAATTCTGGTCACCGCATCTCAAAAAAGATATAATTGCGATGGATAAGGTACAGAGAAGGGCTAACAAAATTATAAGGGGAATGGAACAGCTCCCCTATGAGGAAAGACTAAAGAGGTTAGGACTTTTCAGCTTGGAGAAGAGACGGCTGAGGGAGAACATGATAGAGGTGTTTAAAATCATGAGAGGTCTGGAACGGGTAGATGTGAATCAGTTATTTACTCTTTCGGATAATAGAAAAACTAGGGGGCACTCTATGAAGTTAGCATGTGGCACATTTAAAACTAATTGGAAAAAGTTCTTTTTTACTCAACGCACAATTAAACTCTGGAATTTGTTGCCAGAGGATGTGGTTAGTGCAGTTAGTATAGCTGTGTTTAAAAAAGGATTGGATAAGTTCTTGGAGGAGAAGTCCATTACCTGCTATTAATTAAGTTGACTTAGAAAATAGCCACTGCTATTACTAGCAACGGTAACATGGAATAGACTTAGTTTTTGGGTACTTGCCAGGTTCTTATGGCCTGGATTGGCCACTGTTGGAAACAGGATGCTGGGCTTGATTGACCCTTGGTCTGACCCAGTATGGCATGTTCTTATGTTCTTAAGTTCTTATGTTCTTATGTTGATGACTGGAACCAGCAGAGTTCTGGCTGAGAGCTTTGGAAACATAGAAGAATTCATAAGTATCAAAACCATGAGGTACATACAAGGACCGTTTTGCATGCGATGTGTACTTTGCATGTCTATCAATGTGAGCATCTAATGCTAAATGATGTACACAACTGTAGCAGCCTTGTTATTTACAAAAGAGTTGAACTTACAGGCTCCAGCTCACGTGGTCTCCTGCTGCTCAACCATGCTCTTCAACACATCTGGTCCTAGCTGTTGGATGAGCTGCTCTACTATGGGCATCAGCACGATTGGATAAGCGACTCCTATGCCAGTCTGCCAGATGTAGCTGTTGCAGATCACCACCTTGGTCTTCAATTGGGTCTTTATAATCTGGCACCTGTGAGCCACCTGTACTATGCTACCTCTCATGCCACTGTGCCTTGAGATAGCCTGAGCGATAGTGCACCAGATCTGGTCCTGAGGTCTTGGCTGCACGTTTGATGAAGAGCATGGCATAATGTTCCAGGACTCCAGCAATGATCATCTCGTTGTCCTCCAGGCTGAACTTCAATGCCCTGAGATGAATGTGCCCTTCTGCCTGGATGCCTGAAAGGGGTGCCATTTCCACTTCTGGAGAGGTGCGCTCCCTTTCCTAACTCTCACTCCCTCTCTTCTCTCTCCTCCCTTTCTCCCTCCCTCCTGCACTTGTCCTTCCAACTCCCCTCCCCTATGCCCTCTCTGTATAACCCTATCTGTTATCTTCCTCCCATTGGACTCACCTGCCTGGCCTCTGCCCCCTCCCGCCTTCTCCTATCCCTTCCCCCTCCTTATCTCTATTCCTGTCCCTGTGCCTACTCCTACTCCTTCTCCTCTTCTGCCTCACCACCATCATGCCTCACCACTCCTCACCACCACTCATCCACCTCACCACCATGCCTCACTACTCACCACCACTCCTTCTCCTGACACAAACACAGAGAGACAAACAGGACAAACTGACAAAAGCTTTCGCTCAGACAAACAAGACAAAAGAGAAAGGTAAAAGGAAACATGAGAACAGAAGACATACAACGCACTCAGGAAATTGAAATCTATTAGCTCCTACTTCCACTAATCCACACACCAACCCTATGTTCCTCTGTCCTCTGCCTGACACACACTGAAAGAGGCAGCTGCAGGAAGCCAGTACATATAAACTAGAAAAATCTGTGCCATTTACAAATCAGCATGTGCCATGTAAAATGCCAATGCATGCACTGGCACAATGCACAATGTGCAATGCGCTGATGCAACATGCTACCTGCTGATGTAATGTGCAATGCGATAATTTCCTCTGTGATGTGATACACAGGAAATTATCCTAAGCACTCCCATTATTTTTAGTGCTGGCACTATTTCCACTATATTTATAGCAATTTGATGAATCTAGGCCATAGCCAGATAATTTTAGGACAGCTAAAGATAAACTAATCTGGCTAACTTTAAAATAGCCGAGGATTTTCAGCTGAATATCCCTGCAAAGTTTGTACAGTGTATAAGTTACAGGCCTAGTTTTAGGTGCACCTACTTATGCGTGTATGTGCTGAGTTATGCGCACTATTAAAAATGACCCTCATAATGTCTAAAGATGTCTTATGGTGATAACCCCTTTGTTTTATGAGGATCTCATGACACATACAAAAATTGTTTTTTTTTTCTGATTTAGAAAAAGGGAAGGAGGAGAATTTGGAGGATACTAGGGATGTGCAGAGCAAAATTTTATGTTCATATTTTTTATGTCCGAAAGGGGGTCCCACTTGCGGCCAATATGGACATAAAAAAAATCCAATGAGTTGGGTATATGTACATATGTGCAAAAAAAAAATTTAAACCCCCTCACCCTCCTTAATCCCCCCCCAGACTTACCACAACTCCCTGGTGATCGAGCGAGGAGTGAGGACGTCATTTCTGCAATCCTTGGCGAGAAGCATGTGACGTCGGTGGCACGTCGAGTGACGCGGCGTCACGTGATTCCCGGCAAGTTCGCGCCGGACGGCTCGTTCGGCCCAAAAAGAACTTTTGGCCAGCTTGGGGGGGTCAGGAGGCCCCCCCAAGCTGGCCAAAAGTTCTTTTTGGGCCGAACGAGCCGTCCGGCGCGAACTTGCCGGGAATCACGTGACGTCGCGTCTGAGTGACGCGGCGCCACGTGATTCCCGGCTCGTTTGCGCCGGACGGCTCGTTCGGCCCAAAAAGAACTTTTGGCCAGCTTGGGGGGGCCTCCTGACCCCCCCAAGCTGGCCAAAAGTTCTTTTTGGGCCGAACGAGCCATCCGGCGCGAACGAGCCGGGAATCACGTGACGCCGGCGTCACTCGACGTGCCGCCGACGTCACATGCTTCTCGCCAAGGATTGCAGAAATGGCGTCCTCACTCCTCGCTCCATCACCAGGGAGTTGTGGTAAGTCAGGGGGGGGGGATTAAGGAGGGTGAGGGGGTTTATATTTTTATTTTGGCTCAACAATCGCGATTTCCCACATATCGAACATATCTATGTTCGATATGTGGGAAATCCGATCGTTTATGTCGAATCAATTTTTTAAGTAAAAAAAAAATATGAGTTGCGTTTTACTAATGCGGTCAATCCGAATGCACACCCCTAGAGGATACAGAAAGAGTAATTGTGATGGGATAAGGGGGACAAAAAGAAACTGATCAGTATAGGCTGGATGGGAGAGAAGAGAATGGTGAAGAAGGACTGGGGCAGGTGAGTAAAGAGGGAGAGACTGCTGCGGCGAGGGATGAGTTTAAGACAGATCTGTTCCACTCATGAAGGGAAGCATGAGGTTTGGTGCCCCACTTCTTACTGGCTACCCCATCACTTTTCTCCTTCTCCCCTTCAACCCAGTACTTTTTCTTTTCTACAATCATCCCCGGGCTTATGGCTTCTCCAGTTAAAGAGCCAGCATGTTTACTGAAGTTGTAAGGAAAAAGAAGACAAATTATTGCTAATTCATACATTTTTACCATAAATCAGTACAAAAGCCAAGCTAGAGAATACACAGTATATATGGCAACTAATCAAAAGGGCCATTGATGAGAATGCAGTTGAAATCACAGTACATTCATGTATCCACTGATTCCAAGTCTAGAATGCAAGAGTTAGACACTTTAAAATGGTAGTTGCATGGTGCTTGAGCAATCCACAAAATATATCTAGTATATGTTTTAATGTATTTTATAGGGATGTGAATTGTTTTTTGACAATTTAAAAAAATCGTCAGATATTTTTTAAATCATCAAAAATCGTTAGAGTCGCGATACAATAGAAATTCCCCCGATTTATTGTGAAAAATCATAAATCGGGGAGGGGGGAGGGTGGGAAAATCGGCACACCAAAACAACCCCTCTCCTAAATCACATGTGCTAACCCTCACCTAACAAGGAATAAAGAGACCAAAACGCATAACTAGAAGCATGCAGAAAAAACTGAATTGGAAACTGCAACAAGCCAGAGTCTCTGTATGCAGTGTAACAAAGGAAAAAAGAAACATCACCCATCCTTATAAAACAAATCAAGAAATATAAAATCAGTAGCAGTAAAACCATACTAACAAAAAGAACAGATTATTTTGAAACAGCTGATGAGTGGAATATCCAATAATTAAAAACTCATATAAAAAATTTCTAGATCCAATAAAATATTTCAAAATAGCAGACACAAAAAGACCCAGTAATGAAAAATAAGGATACAAAATTTTTTTCCTCTGCATACCTGGGAACGTTTGATATCCAGGTCTCCTGAGATTGTTTTGAATTAGCAGGAGGGGTGGTTTGCTTGGAACTTTCTCCTCTCTCTCTCAGTCACATACCAGCGTGCTCTCTCACACTGGCTCTCAATTACACACCTATACACACATGCTCTCAGTAACTCACATATACACATGCTTTTTCTCTCACTTATATAGGCTCTTAATTATACATTTACACACATGCTGTCTATCTTTTCACGCTTACACACACAGGCTTTCAATCACACACATACCTGCTGTCTTTTTCTCTCACACACAGAATCTCATTCAAATACTTACAAACATGCTCTCTCTCTTTCTCTCATTTACACACAGGCTCTCAATCACATACTCACATAGTCCCTCACCTAAACCAGCTCTCAATCTCACACACAGACACATATGGTCTCTCTTTTCTCACTTTCACACAGGCTCTCAATCACATACTCACATGCTCCCTCACCTAAACCAGCTCTCAATCACACACAGACACACATGCTCTCTCTTTCTCTCATTTATACACAGGCTCTCAATCACATACTGACATGCTCTCTCACCTAAACCAGCTCTCAATCACACACAGACACACATGCTTTCTCTCTTACTTATACACACAGGCTCTTAATCATACATACACATGATCTCTCTCACACACAAAGGATCTCAATCATACACATACTCTTTCACACAAACAGGTTTTCAATCACAAACTTACACATACAGGTTCCCAATCGTAAACTTACATCAATGTTCTCTCTCTCACAGGCAGGCTCTCAATCACAGACATACTCTCTTTCACATATACAGGCTCTCAATCTTTCACATACATGCTATCTCACTCACACACATACACACACAGGATCTCAAATACACATGCTTGCTTGCTCATTCACTCTCTCTCCCTCCCCTCCCCCAGAACTAGCGGCAGCAGCAGCCTCTTCCCAATCCTAACCTCCTTCATTTTCAGCCCTCGCGGAGAAAGGAGTCCCACCGGCCGCAGGGGTTGACTTTCTTCTTCATTTTTCTCCAGCCGCGCTGCTGATCCTTCAGGGTGTGCCTCTCTTCTGTTCTTTGGGCCAACGCTGACCACACTAGCATGGTCTCTTCTTCCCGTGCAGGCACCCGCTGCTCACCACTTCCTCTTCCGGGCTGAGGGGGGGAGGGGCAGGAAGAAGAGACCATGCCGGTGTCGCTGACTCCAGCTATTCTGCCGCATTCTGCCCAGGCTGACAGCATTTTGTTATGTTTTGTAGGGTTTGAGTGGACCCTTGGACACTGTGGCAGCTGGCCACGCCCACGGGGGAAGTCCCGTGAGGGGCCACAGGTCAGGCTCAGCTCCGGACACACAAACACAGATTATATCTTTTATTAGACAGTTTATGAAGCCACCAGAGGTGGTGGTAGTGAGTAGAAGATGGAGCCCGCATGGGCTAGTATTCCTCAGGGCGCTGGAACAGCAGCTTCTCCGGTAGCAGTGCTGTAGGAAGAAGAACTGAGAAAATGAGTACACTGAGATATTCACAGAGTCCCCAGTATGGAGAAGCCCCGAGATAGGGAGAGCTGGCCCTCGAGGAACGAGTACCAGATCTCTGGGCACAGAGACTCATTGACAAGTACTCACGCAGCAGTTCTCCGTGGAAGATGGCACTGGTGCTGGAATGGAGGCAGGCCCTCGAGGAGCAAGTACCTGGTTCCAGGGAAACAGCTCTGAGGAATAGATGGTAGTAGTACTCACAGATGGTGTCTGTAGCGAATTCTTCCAAGTAGAAGAGGAGATGGACACAGGCAGCGAGTCAGGGAACATGGGCCCTCGAGGAGCGAGTACCGGTTCCTGATAGCGACCTGAAATAAGCAGAGAGGCCTCTGAGGAGCGGGTACCTCGTTAACAGCAAAGAGTCCAAATAGAAGTTGGAGGCAGAGTAGCTGGGTACGGAGAGCGAATCCCATCCATAGGAAATCCCTTGCTAACTCAAAGGCTAGCAATAAACAATGGGCTTAAATATCTGGGCAGCATGATGTCATCACAGGGGAACGCCCCTGAGGTTCGCGCCATAGAGGAAATAAGAATGAGGGCCACGCGGCGCGCGCCCCCTAAGGTACCTGAGGAGCATGGCAGGAGGCAGCGCCCAAGCGGTCCGAGGACGCCGGAGAGGACGGCGGGCAGACGCCGCGGTAGCCAGACGTCCACAGGGAGCAGGAGGAGTCGCAGAAATAGAAAGGTAGGTGGAGTGAAGCCATCGGGCCGCGACGGTTGCAACACATTTTAAGCCCAGGCAGAGGAGGACTGGGGAGCAGCTGAGTCAGCGGGGGACCGGGAAGTGTGGCGACACACCTGCGTGTTCTTGGCGATGCACTGGTGTGTCGCGACACACCAGTTGAGAACCACTGTGCTAGACTAATCCTTACATATGGAATTTCTCCTCCCCTCAGTAGATGAAGGCAGAGGAAATTCCTCTTTCATGGCCTTACTACAGCTGTGAGTTTGGCCTACAGCAGTTGTCAGTAGTTGCTGTCTCCTGCCACTGCAGACACATGAAGACTGTTGGGGCAAACTCCCAGAGCCTGAGTTCATTCCCAGCCTAGTGGAGTCCCTTTGTGTTCCTGGGACAAAAGCCTCTCAGGACTGATTTTCCCAGTGGAAGACTTTCTCCCAGGCAATCCCTGTTTGAGTTTCTCTGTGGTTGATCCTAATATCTCTAGTTCTCTGTGGACTTCCCAGAGAAGGAATGCCTTAATATACTACATGGAAAAAAATTAAAACAAGGGCTACTTGAAGGTACTCTGGGTCCTCTAAGCCTTTCTTGGCCTCACACACTTTTTCTCTTTCTTTTCTGCCTCCTGCCTGCTCCTTCCCTCCTTGTTCTGTAAAGTAACTAATTTAAAAAAATCAACAACAAATGATGAGAAAGAGAAGAATACATCTTTTAGCAGCTGAATCAAGGAAGACTAGGTAGAAGGGTAAGTATTGCAGGGCAGAAAGAGAGAGTTGCTGAGTAGATCTGCAGCACATTTTCTTTCTTCTTCCCTCCTGGGGATAGGGAGGGGTCATGTGCACAGCTGTGGATTCTATAACAAAAAAAAAAAAAAAAATTATTAGCACAGCAAGAGTGCAAGTGCACATTGGTAACTGCATGCAGAAGAGCAGTGAGAGTCCAAATGCTGCTGAGAGAAAAACACAGAAGCACCTCGCCAGCTAGTGTCCCCACTGAAGCCAGGATATGGGCAGGAAAAGTGCAGGTTGTGGGGCAAAGCAACACAGTGTGGCTGGATGCTTCTGCCCTGCTTGCAAGGGTGCTCCCAATACAGCTTCTCAGGGAGAAGGGGATTCCCTTCCTCCTTCAGCTAGGCTAGAGCAATCCATTGATAAATCATCTATTGAGCATTGCACCAGAGCGTAGGAATCATCATAGGCATTGACCTACTCAGGCTCTCCAGAAGAAATCTGCAGGGCGGCCACATGGTTGTCCCTCCACTCCTCTGCAAGGTATTATAGACTGGATGTGCAAGTGAAAGTAGAAGCTGCCTTCAGAGCAGGAATACTTTAGGCAGCCCTGTCATCTTTCCTCTCTGGCAAGACACAACCTTAGGTAACTTCCATGTGTAAGGACAGGTTTAGCAGGAAGAAAAGGAAGATGAAAGTAGACTTACCGGATAATTGTCATTCCCTGAGTCCAGGCAGACCAGTCTAGGACCAACCCAGTAATACAGGGCTAGTAAAATAACATACCTACACCATGTCCTCTCACTTTCATCTCTTTCATCATTTAGAGAATAACCTTGTGGACCCTGGACTAGATTATAATATTTATTTTTTGGTGGTTTTGTTTTTGTCACAGTGCTCTGAAAGAAGGCTACTGGCAACTGCCAGGGGGCCACACACCTTTTTAATAGCTAGAGTGAGGTAATGAAAGAAGTGTGTCCTTTATATCTGTCAACTGAGGGGAGGAGAAATCCCATGTTTAAAAACTGGTCTAGCATGATTGAAGGAAAGAAAATTATCAGGTAAGAATAATTTCACCTTTTTTCAGTTACAAGGTATCAAAAGTATTGTGTCACATCTGGGCTCTTAGACAACATCTTTTGAAGTTTCTGCTATGCCAACTCTCCAGATAAATCATTGGCTGTCCTAGATCCTGAGGAAAAGGTAGTATCATTTTCAGTAATTATTGGAAGAGAAAATAGAACCTTTTAAAGTACTATGAATACTTTTTATGCCCTTCCAAGTGACAACAATGCTGCTCTTCCACCAGTCGTTGAGTAGAAAATGTGGGTTTATAAGGTTGTAATAGATGAATAAGCTAATTTAAAAAACAATGAAATATTAACATAATGCATATGATCTCTACAGCATCTCAACACAATTTGATAGTAAGAGAGTTAACTACATATATGTTACTGGTGTATGGCTTTGATTTAATAAAAAATTCAAAATTTGTAGAATTATTTTAAAGCAACTTTTACCTACTTTTATCCAGCAGAGAAAATTAATATGCTTCAGCTCAACCAAGCTGAATATTTCTCTGCCCCAGGTGGGACAGTTAAAAATTGCTATTGTGGACTGCAAAGTAGGTCAGCTCGCCTAGTACTATTTATACTTACAGTATAATCCCTATATTATTTTATAAAAGACACCTTGCTTTATGGTTCCCTCACATGTAATTTAACTTATCCTTGATATCTTGAAAGTGTGAACTGTATCGGCAGTACTTATTCAAAAGGATGCTCTAATTGAAGTCCATTTTTAGGATATTTCTGCCAAAAGAATGACATTTGCTGGATAATATAGCAATAGAATAAAGTTTTCCTATGCTTTGTTGTACTTGCTTTTTATTCAATTTGTTCAGCAGCCTGTGATATCAGGAGACAGTGATGTCAACATTCTACATTTTTTTTTACAGTGCTTGCTGATTAACAACCTTGATTGCTTATACTTAAACTTCTTAAGTATGGAAAACACTAATACCAAAATAGAAAACAAGAGCAGAAAAATGCATAGGTACTTCTGTTGTTATAGGAATACTAATAATTGCAGCAAAAACAAAATAGTTTTTGGTCTGTTCTTTCATTTTTGGATCATTTTTACATTTTTTTTTCATTTGAAGGTTTTTTGTTTTTTTTTATTTGTTTTGGAAAATAACCTGTACAGAATCATCTGCAAATTTGAAGAAGCTAAAGCAGTTAGCCACACCCCACACCAGAATTTCATATACACATGGCACAGGTGCCTGGGGCACAGATGTCCAGATGCAATAAATTACTTGCTGAATAAATAGATGACAGTAGTTAAAAAGATATCACTATGCACAGAAATACTGGCAAGTGTGTGCAGCCTCACAGGCAAAACAACTTGTGCACTACTGCTGAGGACAAGCCAACATAGAGCATGTCAGCCATTGGAGCTAATCCAGATCAATGAAAATAGTGACTCCTTTTAGAGACAGGTACTTCCTGATATTTATTGATGATTACTCCAGGTATACAGTACAAAACCTTACCTAAGAACATAAGAACATAAGAAAATGCCATACTGGGTCAGACCAAGGGTCCATCAAGCCCAGCATCCTGTTTCCAACAGTGGCCAATCCAGGCCATAAGAACCTGGCAAGTACCCAAAAACTAAGTCTATTCCATGTAACCATTGCTAATGGCAGTGGCTATTCTCTAAGTGAACTTAATAGCAGGTAATGGACTTCTCCTCCAAGAACTTATCCAATCCTTTTTTAAACACAGCTATACTAACTGCACTAACCACATTCGCTGGCAACAAATTCAAGAGTTTAATTGTGCGTTGAGTAAAAAAGAACTTTCTCCGATTAGTTTTAAATGTGCCCCATGCTAACTTCATGGAGTGCCCCCTAGTCTTTCTACTATCCGAAAGAGTAAATAACCGATTCACATCTACCCGTTCTAGACCTCTCATGATTTTAAACACCTCTATCATATCCCCCCTCAGTTGTCTCTTCTCCAAGCTGAAAAGTCCTAACCTCTTTAGTCTTTCCTCATAGGGGAGTTGTTCCATTCCCCTTATCATTTTGGTAGCCCTTCTCTGTACCTTCTCCATCACAATTATATCTTTTTTGAGATGGCGACCAGAATTGTACACAGTATTCAAGGTGCAGTCTCACCATGGAGCGATACAGAGGCATTATGACATTTTCTGTTTTATTCACCATTCCTTTTCTAATAATTCCCAACATTCTGTTTGCTTTTTTGACTGCCACAGCACACTGCACTGACGATTTCAGTGTGTTATCCACTATGACACCTAGATCTCTTTCTTGGGTTGTAGCACCTAATATGGAACCCAACATTGTGTAATTATAGCACGGGTTATTTTTCCCTATATGCATCACCTTGCACTTATCCACATTAAATTTCATCTGCCATTTGAATGCCCAATTTTCCAGTCTCACAAGGTCTTCCTGCAATTTATCACAATCTGCTTGTGATTTAACTACTCTGAACAATTTTGTGTCATCTGCAAATTTGATTATCTCACTCGTATTTCTTTCCAAATCATTTATAAATATATTGAACAGTAAGGGTCCCAATACAGATCCCTGAGGCACTCCACTGTCCACTCCCTTCCACTGAGAAAATTGCCCATTTAATCCTACTCTCTGTTTCCTGTCTTTTAGCCAGTTTGTAATCCACGAAAGGACATCACCACCTATCCCATGACTTTTTACTTTTCCTAGAAGCCTCTCATGAGGAACTTTGTCAAACGCCTTCTGAAAATCCAAGTATACTATGTCTACCGGTTCACCCTTATCCACATGTTTATTAACTCCTTCAAAAAAGTGAAGCAGATTTGTGAGGCAAGACTTGCCCTGGGTAAAGCCATGCTGACTTTGTTCCATTAAACCATGTCTTTCTATATGTTCTGTGATTTTGATGTTTAGAACACTTTCCACTATTTTTCCTGGCACTGAAGTCAGGCTAACCGGTCTGTAGTTTCCCGGATCACCCCTTGAGCCCTTTTTAAATATTGGGGTTACATTTGCTATCCTCCAGTCTTCAGGTACAATGGATGATTTGAATGATAAGTTGCAAATTTTTACTAATAGGTCTGAAATTTCATTTTTTAGTTCCTTCAGAACTCTGGGGTGTATACCATCCGGTCCAGGTGATTTACTGCTCTTCAGTTTGTCAATCAGGCCTACCACATCTTCTAGGTTCACCGTGATTTGATTCAGTCCATCTGAATCATTACCCATGAAAACCTTCTCCATTACGGGTACCTCCCCAACATCCTCTTCAGTAAACACCGAAGCAAAGAAATCATTTAATCTTTCTGCGATGGCCTTATCTTCTCTAAGTGCCCCTTTAACCCCTCGATCATCTAACTGTCCAACTGACTCCCTCACAGGCTTTCTGCTTCGGATATATTTTAAAAAGTTTTTACTGTGAGTTTTTGCCTCTACAGCCAACTTCTTTTCAAATTCTCTCTTAGCCTGTCTTATCAATGTCTTACATTTAACTTGCCAATGTTTATGCTTTATCCTATTTTCTTCTGTTGGATCCTTCTTCCAATTTTTGAATGAAGATCTTTTGGCTAAAATAGCTTCTTTCACCTCCCCTTTTAACCATGCCAGTAATCATTTTGCCTTCTTTCCACCTTTCTTAATGTGTGGAATACATCTGGACTGTGCTTCTAGAATGGTATTTTTTAACAATGACCACGCCTCTTGGACATTTTTTACTTTTGTAGCTGCTCCTTTCAGTTTTTTTCTAATAATTTTTCTCATTTTATCAAAGTTTCCCTTTTGAAAGTTTAGCACGAGAGCCTTGGATTTGCACACTGTTCCTTTTCCAGTCATTAAATCAAATTTGATCATATTATGATCACTATTGCCAAGCGGCCCCACCACCGATACCTCTCTCACCAAGTCCTGTGCTCCACTGAGAATTAGATCTAAAATTGCTCCCTCTCTCGTCGGTTCCTGAACCAATTGCTCCATAAAGCTATCATTTATTCCATCCAGGAACGTTATCTCTCTAGCGTGACCCGATGATACATTTACCCAGTCTATATTGGGATAATTGAAGTCTCCCATTATTACTGCACTACCAATTTGGTTAGCTTCCCTAATTTCTCTTAGCATTTCACTGTCCGTCTCACCATCTTGACCAGGTGGACGGTAGTATACCTCTTGGGACGGTAGTATACCTCTTGGGACATAAAAACAAAACAATGGAGAAACTTAAGGAATACTTGCCAGTGACAGTCAACAAATTCCCTCTTAATCTTGAACCCATCTGCACAGTATATGAGCAGAGAAACTCAACAACTGTGACTCAGGTGACAAGGGATCAAACATCACACCACAATGCCCTAAACTCCCAAACAGAATAGTGTAGCCAAGAGGAACACCCACACACTGGTGGAGATGGCAAAGAGCATGCCGCTGGATTACAACCTTCCTGATAAGTTCTGGAGAGAGACGCTGATGACTGCAAATGATCTGCAGAACCTGATATCAGCAAGGGGGAATGAGATGACTCTGAATGAAGTGTGGCATGGCAGAAAACCTCACATGCATCATCTGAGGGTATTTGGCTACATTGCCAACATACATATCATGAGTGAGAAGCAATCTAAGGCCTGGATTTATCAAAATGCGATAAGTATTGCATGCAATAGAAAAAGGGGTGTGTTTTATTTATTTATTTATTTATTTAGCATTTTTCTATACCGACTCTCCAATAACAGAATTATTGATCAATTCGGTTTACATTCTAAACAATAACAATGACAAGTAAATGTCTTACAATGAACAGTCTTACAATGAAAAATTTTTTTTATGCTAATTACCTATGTGAAGAGCTAAGTTAGCAAAAAATTGCTGTTATGTAATGGGTGTTTTAGTGTGCCCTTGGGCCTCAGCCCGACCCCAGATGGATCCAGGACCGAACCAAGGGTAGACGGCATGTTCCTGCATGGCAGACGGTCTTACCCTCTGTCAGGCCTGCAAGCTACCAAGGCCAACAGCAAGATGTTGGAAGGTGAATGGTCCTCCGATCATTCCGAGCCCTTTCGGACCTGCCACTTGGATCGGCATGGAGCAGCAGGCCTGGCCTGAGGATGAGGGCAGACGGGCCTTGACAAGAAGACATGACACCAAGGCTGATGCAACGGCATCACAGATGAGGGTTGTTGAAAACATATCACCAAGGTTGTTGAAGACATGACATCAGGGCTGATGCGAAGACATCATGGACCAGGGTCGATGCGACGGCATCCAGGACCAGGGTCAATGTGACAGCATCAGAGACATGACGAGGAACTTGACAAAGTCCAGACGAGACAAGAAGCTGGGCATGAGGACATTGGCACTATCTCTCAGGGCGCCCTACTCAGCCCACCTTCACGGGCGGACCCAATGGGCTGGTCGCAGACCACCCTGCTCCACTGCGCACCCTACACAGCCCGAGGAGGCTGGTCACGGACCACGCGGAGAGCGGGATGAGCGCAGGGAAGAATCCATTTGAGGTGGGACTCCGACGACGGAGCCAGATGTCGTCCGAAGCACCACAAAGGCTGGCAGGACATGATGGCTCAGGAGCACAGGAACGAATTCCACCTGCAGGACACTCCAAACTCGGGAAAGACGTCATCCGAGGGACCAAGGCCTGACAGGACCAGAAGGCTCAGGAGCGTTGAATCGAACACCAAGATGGGCAGGACACCAGGAGGCGAAACACCAGGATGCCTGGACGAGGAGCTCAGGCATGAAGACATGGCATAAAGAGGAACAGACGAGACGAGGATCTCCATGGAGAAGATAGAAGACCTGATGGAGCTCTGGCAGGCAGGAGCCTCCAGAGTGAAGTAACTCCAATGCAAGGCAAAGATGTAGTGCCTAGAGGAAGGAAGCTGACTGTGCAGGACCGTAGACTGCACAGTGTCGACGTCGTGAAGAAGCAGGGTGCCCTACACCCCCCCGCTGGGGTGGTCACAGACCACTGGGCTGCAGCGCGCCCTACCAACCCATCCAGGTTTGTCGTGGACGACGCTGGGAGGGATCCGATGAAGCCTTGGACAATTGGACAAGATGGACATCAGATGAAGACTAGGCCGAGGAACATCAGGAGTGGAAGACATCAAGGCTGGAACAAACATCAGGAGTGGAGAACATCAAGGCTGGAATGAACATCAGGAGTGGACTACATCAGGGCTCGGGCAGACAACAAGACAAAGAACGTCCAAGGAAGAGACCGGGAGCAAGATGAAGAATCTTCAATAATGAAACAGGAACACCCAGCAGGAGCAGAGAACAGGAAGTCAAGAGAGAACTTACTCCTTGCAAAGGCAAAGCTGGAATGGTTGAAGAACCCTTTTATAGGGTGAAGCAGGAAACACCCAAGGCGGAGCTTGCAGGTGGGACTAGAGGGACTACTCCCTCCTGGCCCTTTAACTCAGGCTGATAGACGCGGGCCCACCCCTATGGAGAGGAAGCAGGAAGCAGTGCAGGACCCTGGAAAGCGGCCCTACTGCACAAAAGACTGCAGGGCTGAAGCAGAATCTGGAACTAGGCCTCACAGTGGGCCCCGGCATCAGGGACAACTCCCTGCCACAGGAGGTGAACCGAGAGTGGCTCTGGGCACCAAGCAAGCCCGGGGATGCAGGCCCTCTCCCCACAGAGGGCCCGAGGTAGGTCGGTGGCCTCCAGGCCACATGGAGATGTCAGGCGGCAGCTTCCTAGCCGCATAGAAATAGCAGCACGGTTCCTGCCACGGTAGAAGCACAGGGAAAGCCTCTGGGATGCAGAGGCTGCAGGAGCATGACTCTGGCTGTGGGAGAAAGCCCCGGCACGGCTCCTGCCATGCCGGTGACTACATCGGGGGTTGGGCCACCATTGACTTGTGGCCACCAGTAGAACTCCATCAGAAGTTCTAGTGTCCTGGCAGTTCCCGGATGCCCTGCGGTCAGGGAATCGTGGGCCCATGCTAGTACCTTTCTTCGTGAATGAGTGGGTACCGCTGTCTTACCCGAGGGAATCACCTCAGATGCAGCTAAGAGAACTTTGGCTGGGTCCAGGATATATAGAGGTGGGTTGATGGTGTCGTCAGTCTCCGTCATATGGGAGAGAGCATCCGCTCAGTCGTTCTTAGATGCCGGTCTGTAATGGAGGGAAAAATTGAATCGGTTGAAAAAGAGTGACCAGCGTGCTTGCTGTGGATTCAGGTCCTGGGCGCGGCACAGGTACTCTACGTTCTTATGGTCTGTGTAAACTAGTACTGGGTGTTGGGCTCCTTCCAACCATTGGCGCCATTCCTGGAATGCTAGCTTGATGGCCAGTAGTTCTTTCTCCCCTATGCCGTAGTTCATTTCTGTGGGGGAGAATTTGCATGAGAAATAGGAGCATGGCAGGGATTTACCATTTTTGGACAACTGGCTTAACACGGCTCTGACTGCCATGTTGGAGGCGTCAGCCTCCACGATGAATTGGCGTTGAGGGTCCAGGTGCCTCCAGCATGTGTCTTGGAGGAAGGCATTCTTCAAATTCTGAAAGGCTCGTAGGGCTGTTGCCGACCAGTTCCTAACATCAGCTGTCAATGGTGGCCCCGTTGTCAGCTTTCTCGTAAGAGCTGTCAACGGGGCCACCATGCTGGAATAATGTGGAATAAATTGCCGGTAGAAGTTGGCAAAGCTGAGGAACTGCTGCAGTGCCTTGGCTCCCACAGGTTGAGGCCAATCCTTGATGGCCGCGACCTTCTCTGGGAACATATGGAATCCTGTGGAGGGTACAATGTACCCCAAAAAGGGTAGTGATTCCTGTTCAAATTGGCATTTCTCCAATTTGGCATACAGTCGATTCTCACGTAGTTTCTGTAGCACTTGATGGACATCTTGGCGGTGCGCCTACAAGTCCTTGGAGTATATTAATACGTCATCAAGGTAAACAATTACTGAGGTGTGCAGCATTTCCCTGAGCACCTCATTCATGAGATTCTGAAACACCGCCAGGGCTTTACAGAGGCCAAAGGGTATAACTAGGTATTCATAATTACCATCCCTTGTGTTAAATGCGGTCTTCCACTCGTCACTGGGCCAGATTCTCACTAGGTTATATACCCCACGGAGATCCAATTTTGTGAACACCTTGGCTCCTTGTAGCCAATCCAGCAGTTCTGGGATAAAGGGTAATGGGTAGTGGTCACGCTGCATGATGCTGTTCAGGCCGCGGTAATCGATACACGGTCAGAGGGACCCGTCCTTCTTGCCTATGAAGAAAAATCCGGCTCCGGCCGAGGAGTTGGATGGTCAGATGAACCCTCAGTCCAAGTTTTCTTTGATATAGGCAGACATGGCCTGAGTCTCCGGGAGTGATAGCGGGTAGACCCGTCCTCGGAGTGGCGTGGTGCCTGGGATCAGGTTGATCGCACAATCGAAGGGCCGATGTTCAGAGAGTAGTTTGGCGTTCTCCTTCGAGAACACGTCTCGGAAGGCATGGTATTGGGATGGTAGTGTTAGTGGTGTTGTCAAGAGCGGTACCAGCGGTCAAGGCCAGGCAGACAGACATTCATTGAAGCAGTCGGGCCCAAGGAGGTAATCTGGAGGGATTCCCAGCTGATCAGGGGAGAATGCTTCCGAAGCCATGGCAGGCCTAACATGACTGGATGTATAGATTTCTCCAGGATGAGGAACGTGATCTCCTCAACATGTAGGAGACTGGTGAGTAGCGTTAGTGGCTGAGTAAGAGTGGAAATGGTTCCAGGAAGTGGGTTCCCTGAATCGAGGACACTCGTATGGGGGGTTTCTGAGGTTGGACCCCAAGTTGGAGATGCTGCACCAGGTCCCGGAGGATAAAGTTCCCCCCGGCTCCGGAGTCTATCAGGTCTAGGGTGTCGAAGTTCCCATCCAGGAGGATTAAGGTTACTGGAACGGTACACGGGGAGGCGGAGGTGGTGTTACCTAGAGTTAACTCTCCGACTGACTCTAGGTCTGAGCGTTTCCCGGATGCTCGTGACAGCAGGCAAGGAAATGTCCTTTGCCCCCACAATATAAACACAGGCCCTGGAACCGGAACCTTCTCCTCTCCTCTTGGGAAATTGGACCTCGGCCCAACTGCATGGGTTCTGCATTGTATGGCCCCGGGGAGGCAGGAGGAGAATGCCTGGTTCGGGGAAGCGTGGTTCCGGAGCCCCCAAGTCCCCAAGTGGGTCTCCTCTCCCAGAACTGGCATTGGATGTGGTGGTCTACGCGGCCAGCCAGATCAATAAGATCATTCAAGTCATCTGGGAGATCTCTGGCCGCCAACTCGTCCTGAAGTCGTGGAGAGAGCCCCTCCAGGAATATGCCATGCAGGATGTCGCTTCTCCAGTTCAGCACAGCAGCAAGGGTCTGAAACTCTATGGTGTACTCCGCCAAGGGATGGTTACCCTGCCATAGCTGGAGCAATTCGGACACGGCTGTGGGTCCACGGGAGGGCTCGTCAAAGATCTGTTGGAAGGAAGTGATGAACTGAACTAAGTTGGCTAAGCGGGGGTCCTGATGCTCCCATAGGGAAGAGGCCCAAGCCAATGGCCTCCCATCCAACAGAGAGATAATGTAGCTCGTTTTGATCTGGTCTGTGGGAAACTGCATTGGTAGTAGGTTGAAGCGGATATAACATTGGTTCAAGAATCTGCGACATAATTTCACGTCCCCTGAGTACCGTGAAGGTGCTGGCATCTGTATGGGTGCATGCGGCCCCGCATCAGGGATGGCTACCAGTACTGGGGAACCGGAAGCGGCGGCTACTTCCACCCGGTCTGCTAACCTCTGCACAGTTGCCATCAGCAAGTCAAGGCAAGTTTGCTGCTGTTGCAACCTTTGTGCAATTCCCAGAATGGCTTTCAAGGTCGAGAGGTCCGCCGGGTCCATAGCCTTGCAAACTGTTAGGATCATGGACCCTTGGGCCAGCTGAGACTGCAGATGTAGTGCTGTGGATACCCACAGTGGGCATCGCAGCCGGGAGGGGCGCTGAGGAGAGACTTCGAAGAAGGCTTCACCACTGGAAGCCCGAGGTCCCCCCAGGAGGAGCCCATAGGGACCCGGGCCTCTTGGTCTTAGGTGGATCCTATGTGAGCAAGGATCAGAAGAGCAGCCTGCCGAGGTAATCCAATGATGAGATGGCGCCCAGTAGGAAGGGAGAGACTTCACCCTTGGAAGCCCGCGGTACCCCCGGGAGGAGTCCGTGAGGACCCGAGCCACTGGGTTTAGGAGGAACCTCCGAGCGGGTGAAGAACAAGTACCTGCGGCAGTGGAGAGAGACAAAGCCGAAGTTCAGAAACAAACCAAGGTTGGGAGCCAGAAGTCAGATGTCAGATGTCAAATGCCAAAATCAGGGATGGAAGATGAAGCCGGAGTCAAAGAACGAAGCAAGGTCAGAAGCCAGGAATCACATGTCGGATGCCATAACCAGGGACGGAAGCTGGAGCCGGAGTCAAAGAACGAAGCAAGGTCAAGAGCCAGGAATCAGAACATCAGGAACAAGCAGGAACTGGGAAGCAGGAAGCACAACTAGCTACTCCGAAGAGTGAACGTCGTTGCAAGGCACTGGCTAGCTGGGACTGCCGGGTTTAAATAACCCAGCAGTTTCTGACGTCAGCAGGGAGGCTATCCTCTTGTTTCTCGCGCTGGCCCCTTTAAATCAGAAACTCCGGCTCGCGCGCACCTAGGGAGCAGGGCCAGCCGCGGATCGTCGTCGGCGTCTCCCTTGCAGGGAGCAGGCCGCGGTAGGCAGCGTCTCGGGCCTGGGTGGCCAAAGAGGCCCTCCCGCGGCTGGACCAGGCCGCATGGTGAGTGAAGGTCCCGGGGCCCGACCCGGGACAGCTACAGGTTGGGTACAGTCTCCTTCCTTTCTGGAGCAGTGAGGCTAAAATAAAAGTAGCTAGTTTGATTGCTATAAACAAAATTGTTACAAAAGTTATTTTTTATCTCATTGTTGGATAATGCTAAAAAAAGAACTTGGATGTGTGTTTATTTTCTTTCTTTCTCACAATTGATCCTCCACTCATACTCCAGTAATATCCATCTAGGTTTAAGAGTGGTGTACTTGCTTTGGTATTGATTTCTGCCTTCTAATCTCTGTACTCCATTCATTGCTTGGCAGGGATTTCGACTACTGCAGAATGAAGGACCCGGTCTGCAAAGGTATTTACCACTGTGTAGCCTTTTGTTTTTCTTGATTGCTGTAGTTTTTCTCTTACAGAAACTCAGTTCTTTCTGCTTTGAGAAAGACACATGGTCTTGAAGTGCCTGGCAGAGAGTAGGAATTTCTGAAAATTGTGAAGCTCTGGTTTGCAGTTTGGTATTTTGCTTTACATGCTGATGGTAGAGAGAATATCACATCCCTTGCGCTCTCAGGCAGGAAGTGAAATTTTAATGTTGGTTAATTAGTGCTTTTTGCTGCTGAATAGCTAGACTAAACTCTACTTTTAAAGGTGCCTTTGCCAAAAGCAGCAGTGAGTTCAATCACTCCTTTGAAGTTCAAATATGGCCTACTCTCTTCCCTTTCTACCCTGCTCTCTCTGACCCATACTCTCCTTTTCTTTTATAGATTGCTGTACCATTTTTTCCAAAAACATCAGAGGATAATTCTAGAATTTCTTTTATGGCAAATGTAACTAATTGCAAAACTGATTTCTCACAACTATACCAAATTAAGACCTAGATTCATCATTTCACTATAAATATGGCAGAAATAGCACCTGCGATAACAAGGGGTGTGGTTAGGCTAATTTTCCTGGTACTGCATTGCATAGGTATTTTTCTGTAATGCACATTAAATTTATCGCGCCCGCATTATTTTCACATTGCAAGCTGAGAAGTCCAACGCACGCGGCATTTCCAACCAAAAAGGTTTTATCGCAATTGGCGGTTCAGAGAGAGAGAGAGACTCACATATAAGTTAACTAAAACCTGGCTCTTTACAAAAGTTAACTAAAACCTGTTAACTAAATTAAATATAAGTTAACTAAATATAAGTTAAATAAACATAAGTTAACTAAATATAACTATTAAATATTTAACTATTTAAAATATTTAAATATTTAACTATTAAATATTTAACTAAATATAACTAAATATAAGTTAACTAAAACCTGGCTCTTTACAAAAGCCTTCACTTAAAGTTTTCGCTCAGAGCCACATCCCAGAACTAGACTCATTCATGCAATTCATAATCATGTTAACCAGATGTCTGATGCCGCAACTCTTAATTGTATTTCTTGGTCTCATATTCCCAATCGTTAAATTTACAGCATGCTACACCAATACCTTTTAAGTCAGATGTAACCTTAGCTCTGAAGTCTACAAACCTTGAAGATGTAACCGTTAGTTCTTGTAGATTTAAACCTTATTCTGAAGATGTAAACTTAGATTTTGAAGACTGTAATCTGTAAGCATTTGCATTTATTGTAAGAATTTGTATTTATTATTTAGCTATTTACATTGATCTGTTACCACTTGGTCCTGTTCTCTCCTTCACCTCAAGTTCTAAGTTCCTACAAAGTTAGCCTTGTTATTTTATACCCACTTGTTTGATGTAATTTTCCAATATTGGTTCTGTGTAAACCAAAGTGGAATGTACTAGTACATGAACTCTGGTATATAAAAGCCTTTAAATAAATAAATAAATAAATAAATAAATAAATAAATAAATAAACTATTTATACCACTGTAAAAGGGGCACTAGTAACTAGGGGTGAGGTTTGAGAGGTGGGGTAGATTTTAGAGTGCAGTTTTCCATGCACAGTCAGAGAAATGAACAGCATAGTAGACATCAGTGAAGAATTTCTTGCATCAAGCTAGATAGAGAGTACATTGTACAAATGTACTCTTCTTTTAACTTTCATCACTCCAAATGACAGAAGATCTTCACTATTGTCTACTGTGCTGTTCATACCTCTAAGCCCTAATGCCCACGATAATGCCCTAACATATTTTGATGAAAGACATTCTTAGTAAGCTAATTCAGAAGATAGCCATCTAAATTAATATTTGGATACATATCCAGCTAAATTCTAGCCACCTAATAAGTTAGGTGGCTAGAATATAGCCAACTAACTAGGTCATTCATCAAGCTTCATTAGGGCATCATCGCGCTAAATAGGATCCATCACACAATAAAGTGACACTAACATGCAAAATCAAGAAAATTATGCAAATGAAGGACTCCTACTACATTTTGCAGTAAACTATCACATACTAATGCTGGATTTAACGTGGGAGCCAGTTAGGGGGGAATGTACTAGTAGTAGGATACTGACTGCTCCAAGCTGTTCAACAACAACAGCAACAACAACAACTCACACCGGAGCCAGAGCTGCAAGCCATGCTAGTGGAGTGTGATGGCCCAAGTCAGGGCTTGCCATGCAGGAGGGCACACAGGTGGTATAGGGAACACATATTTCATCCCTGCACCACATTGCTAGGAATCTCAGAGGACCACGTGGTTATGAGGTATCCCTTGAGCTCTCAGGCTATCATGGAATTATATCAAGAACTCAGAGGAGAGCTGGATCCTGTCACAGAAAGGTCCCACACTATACCAAGCCTCATCAAACTATTGTGCCCCTACATTTTATGGCATCTGGCTCAACAACAGTCAGGGACATCATGGGAATGTCTCAAACATCTTTTACCCACTATCTGTCAAAGGTCATAAGAGCTGTACATAGCCACATTCATTGTTACATAAGATTCCCTCATGAAAAACAGGACTTGCTGGACTTGAAGAGATATTTTTATGCCATAGTGAACTTTCCAAATGTTCTGGTAGTGCTCACATAGCCATCATTCCACCCCATTGCAGGAAGGAGATCTACTGCTAAACAAATCTCTTCCACTCCATCAATGTGCAAATGGTCTGTGACACTCGAATGTGCATCTGTGATGTTGTCACCAAGTATGCAGGAGTTGTGCATGATTCCTTTATACTCATCAATCTAGCCTGTTTGAACAATTTGAATATGGTCTCTATGGTGACAATTGGCTAATAGATAAGAGCTGTGCTTCTTTCTATCATCCCTCTTCAGTTATGTGTTTATAGCTAATGGCAGTGATATGGGTGTGGTCAGGGATGTGGTCAGGGGGTGGTCAGGGATGTGGCTTACACATTTAGGTCAACAAACCATAGTGCCAGGAACCAGGTTTCTCTCCCCATGCTGTACATGCCTGCTAATGTTGCATATCCATACAATGCACTTTCCACTAAGGTCAGTGTGTGACCAAGCACTACAGACTTTCAACTTGTCAGCTTAAAACAAATGGCTGTTCAAATCCTCTCTCTTGGGGCTGTTGAAATGTCACTTGTCAACCCAAACCTTTTCTGGTTCTATAGTACAGGGACTCCCAGGTCAGGTATGCCCTGTTAGTGCTCAGTTGGCCATCAGCCACATCGGTATCCTGTCTACAGCATTTGTGCTCTGACAGCCAGGATGTAAGTCACAGTTTATCTTGAACATCAAAGGGGTAAACAAGCTCAATGGAAGCTGTGGAATGTACATTTGGGGCCAATCCTATTCAATATGTCACGTCTGACAAATATGTATCTCTGGAGGACATACTGCAGAACAGCCAGGGACATGAACAATCATACCACGAGGCTGATGTCTTTTTGCAATGACTTGTGTGGCAGCTGTGATGTAGAGCTTCAGTGTTATAGGAGTGCTAGAATCTGATAGATATTTCTTGGTTGTAAGGGGAATGTACATATTGTGTATGAACCCCAGATGCATTTTTCCATTCATGAAGATCTGACACAATATAACAAAGTGATATAGCATACATACAGTATTACAGTAAAAGACTTCATGGACTTAGGGTTCAGAAATAGCTTTCCATGGCTCATGTTTCTATAGCTTTGCTTCTAGTGTCTTATAGCATGCTCTGGGTTGGTAGTGAGACAACAAAGTCATGGAATTGTGAGTAATGCAGCCATTCTCTCTTTGCCACAGATGATTCAGGGTATAATTGCAGAATCTGGCTTCTTACAATTATCGCTATTCCCAACACACCAGCAGAGATGAGGTACAATGAGGTCTTATGTTCTACCCACTGTGGTAATGAATGCACTTTCAGAGTACTAAAAAGTATATTTCCCTGTTTGGACAAAAGAGGGGGAGCTTTAATATATGCCACCTAGAGTAACAGAGAAGGTGCTTGTCTGCTGTGTATTTCATAATCTTGCTCTACATTATGGTATCCCAGTTGATATCGTTCCAGATCTACCTCAGTATCTCCCATGTTCCCCTGCAGAAGCTGGGGCGACCACAAGGACTGACAGTCAGCATAGGAAAGTGTTCTACAGCACTAGTTTGCCTGTTAGTCATCATCTGTTCCTTCCCATTGAATGGAAGAGAGTTCAGCAGAGTGGTTCTTGTTTCTCACATCTGTATCTTTTTTTTACCCACTGATCCTCTGTCTGGATCAGTGTGTAAGAGAAACCAATTAGGTCTAGTTAGGCAACATTGAAAAAATAGATCATTAGCTGTGATTCACAGTAGTAGACAATGTAGACACCAAATAAACCTAACAACAAAGAGATGTGACTGTCCTAATGTATTCATATTGTCAGTCCTATACCTATATAAGCAAACAGTCCTCTAATGTACAGATGGTGAGGGCCTTGGCCTTTAGTCTGTCATGTTGGTTATGTTAGCTTAATAGGAACCTATTGAAGGATAATGATCTGACTATCTGAAGGCTGGATTGGGAATAGTATGGTGTCATGCCTTCATATGGTATAGAAAGTTTATTTATTTATTGTATTTATCTATTTATTTATTTATTAAGTTTTCTATACCGTCACTAAGACATGCCATCATAACAGTTTACAAAACATAAAAGTAAATAACAGCAAATATAATCCAAACAATTTTTAAATAAGTAACAACATTGTTAAAATAGCTAAAATATAAAACAAACACTAGGCCCTAAAATATACCATTATATTTGAATAAAATAGCTAAAAAAACTTAAATACTAAAATAGACACTAATAATACACATAAATGCCTTAAAAGCATAAAATATGTAATAAAAGGTCATAAAATAGTAGGGATGTGCATTCGTTTGCGACGAAATAGGAAATATAGATGTTATTTCCTATTTCATCGCATTTTGGGGGGTCGACGAAATGATAGGAAAACCCACGAAATTTTGTGCAGTTTTCTTATCGTTTTGGGGGGGGGGGGGAGAGCATATTAAAAAAAACTACCCCAAACCCACCCCAACCCTTCAAATTTAATCCACTAACGGGAGTTATTTGGGAGGAGGGCGGGAAAACCGGCACACCAAAACAACCCCTAAACCCACCCCGACCCTATAAAACTAATCCCTTACCTTCCCCCACCCTCCTGAACCCCCGCAAAGCTTTTTAAGTATCTGGTGGTCCAGTGGGGGCGTGGGGACCGATCTCCCACTCTGGGGCCATCGGTGCCATTTTGACTGCCACTCAAAACTGGCGCCGATGGCCCGATTAAAAAAAAACCCACCCGACACTTTAAAGATGACCCCTTTACTTCTACCCTCCCCCCTCAAAAACGATAAGAAAACCACACAAAATTTCGTGGGTTTTCTTATCGTTTCAGGGACCCCCCGAACCGCGACAAAATAGGAAATATCGTCTATATTTCCTATTTTGTCATAACAAAGATGAATCAGTAAGCATATATGCTACCAACAGATGTCTGTCAGTCTGCCAGGTGAAGACAATCGTCTGTGAGTAGTAATGACTCTGACTCTTGAACAGGCTAGGAAGAGCAATTTAGGGTATCAGTAAGTTACCAAAGTACTGGAGGTAGTCTGTAAACAATAGTTTCCTAACAGATGTGTGTGTGACTGGGTGTGTCTGGGTGTCTGGGTGAGTGATGTGCTGTCTATATCTGTGTCTGGGGGTGATGTAAGTCTCATTGTTTTCTTCCTTACTACATCAATGCATACACAAGACCATGCAGTGTATGAATCCAATTTGCACAAACTGGCTTTAGCCACAAGTAATCCTGTATTTCCACTCTTTAGGATGAAAGCTACAGTTAGCATGGGGCACATTTAAAACTAATCGGAGAAAGTTCTTTTTTACTCAACGCACAATTAAACTCTGGAATTTGTTACCAGGGGATGTGGTCAGTGCAGTTAGTATAGCTGTGTTTAAAAAAGGATTGGATAAGTTCTTGGAGGAGAAGTCCATTACCTGCTATTAAGTTCACTTAGAGAATAGCCACTGCCATTAGCAACAGTAACATGGAATAGAATTAGTTTTTGGGTACCTGCCAGGTTCTTATGACCTGGATTGGCCACTGTTGGAAACAGGATGCTGGGCTTGATGGACCCTTGGTCTGACCCAGTATGGCATTTTCTTATGTTCTTATGTTCTTATGATAATGTTTAGGCTGGAAGAAAATGGCATCATGCATTATAAACTAACATTCCACCTTGGCCTGCCACTGTTTATTCATTTAGCCAAGAGGGGGTTGAGAACATTGTCAGCATAAGAGCTCATATATCTAGTGACACTTTGTTGGATGAGTTGACATCTGGCTGTAGTTGGCTCTGTGTAACCACACCTTGACAACTCCCACAATGTAGCTTGAGCACACTGCCACACAGGCAGAGACCTATATACTTATGAGGCAAAGTGACAGCTGAGTGGATAATATAGTGGTCTGGGAGGCTATCAGTGGCCTTACAGCTTTGTTGCTAAAGTAAACCACACCTTGCTCCCAGTATATGTCTTCTAAAGCCCTAGCTTTACTTAAAAACATAAAACATGCCATACTGGGTCAGACCAAGGGTCCATCAAGCCCAGCATCCTGTCTCCAACAGTGGCCAATCCAGGCCATAAGAACCTGGTAAGTACCCAAAAACTAAATCTATCAATGTGCAAAGCAAGCATACAGTGTGGGAGTAGAAACACCTGTAGCTACAGCCTTCAATGTGCTGCAATACAGCAGAATGGAATACACATAATAGCTACTATTGTGTAGGGTGTCTTACAGCTGTGGAACATGTTGAAAGCAAATGAGTCTTGCCTGCATCAGAGACATATTTGTAAATAATTTGTGGGTATACTAAACACCAACTTCTCTATACTACTACATTATATATCCTGATGTCCTTCATCAAAAGTCATTCAGCTGGGCAGCTGTAAAGTTAGCATTCTAAATGACTAATATGCCATATTCAGCCACTTATCTGGCTACATTCAAGCCACATAAGTATCTGCCTATAGTTTACAGCTTCCCCTGATACCAGACCCTCTCCCAACAAGTACATTTGGTGAGTCTATTTGTAATGGTATTGGGGTGTGTGGGTGATTGGGAAAGCATAAGCATCCGGGAAGGAAGTGATGTTTTTAGGGATCATTAGATGATGTCAGCTTATTTTGGGGATGCAAGGATGGGGAAGGGGGAGGACAAATGGTGGCATGTTCACAGGATAAAGAGGTTGGTGGAATGGCCCGGGCAAGTGTATTGATGATACCTCAGGGATGCGGGGTGGCAGAACACCTGCCAGGACCCCTTTTTGATGTTATGTTTTTCTAGACAGAGCGCTACATACCCACATATCTGTAGAAGATATCCTGGTAAGTAGACAGTGAGCCAGCCATACAAAAAAAAAACAGATCACTTTAGGCTTCCTCTGCCATATTTACACACTGGCCGGTTAGGCCTACAGTTAGCCAAACTTATATAACTGCATAAGTTTAGGATGAATATATTAGGTGGCAATGTATCTTGCTGAATATAGGGGACAAGTTCTGCTGCTAACTGTGGCTGCATCACTTGTCCACTACACATCCTAATGATTATGGACCTCAGTGTACTTACAGCCTGCTTGAACACAGTGTCATCTTGGAAAGTAGCTTCTATTTAAAGCTCATATAGCCTGCTGTGTGACAACTGAAGAGTCACAGGGGTGTAGATGATAGAAAGTCCTCATTGCTTAAGAGAATAAAATGATGAGGCCTGCTGTTGCATGGGACCAGGCAGACTTCCTCACACTCCCTACCACCCCTGCACTGCCTTTGGTTGTTGATCTATAGACAGCTATTAGCAAAATCTTATCTCTGTGTGTTACTATCCCTTATTGGTGTGCATCATTATAACACTTGCTTGCATGACCTTATATATAATCTATGCCAATAAGGGATAGTAATAAACACAGAGATCAGACTTTGTTAAAAGCTATCTACAGATCAACAAACAAAGGCAGTGCAGGGATGGCAGAGAGTGTGAGGAACTCTGCCTGGTTCCTTGCAATAGCAGGCCTCATCATTGGGGTGACAGCCTATGGCAGCCTGTGTGTGTGCCTCTGGGGGAGTGTGAGAGCCTGTGATGCATGTGGAGGGGGGGACAGCCTATGCGGGGAGGGGTATGTGTGACTGCCTGTGTGTGGATGACAACTTGGGTGGGTGGGTTAGATCCTGTGTATGTGTGGGTGAGAGGTTGTTTGAGCATGGGTTTAATAAGTTCTCTGTACACAATCACACAAATACACACCTGTGTGTGCATTTGTGTGATTGTATGACTGGGTGAGAGCCTGAGTGTGTGTGTGTGTGTGTGTGTGTGTGTGACTGCTTGTATGTGGGGGGAGGGTGAAAGTCTCTCTGTATGTGAATGACTACATACATGGGTGGATGGGTGAGAGCCTGTGTGTGGGGATTTGTTTGTATGTGACTGCCACTGTGAGACTGTGGGTGGATGACTGCCTGTGTGTATGTGTTTGGGTGCGTGGGTGACTCCATGTGTGTGTATGTGTGTATATGTGAGAGAGCCAATGTGGATGGGTGGGTAAGAACCAGCTGGTATGTGTGGAGGAGAACCTGTTTGTGGGTGTATGTGCATAGGAGAGAGTGAGAGCCTGTGTGTGTGTGTGTGTGTGTGTGTGTGAGAGAGAGAGAGAGAGAGAGAGAGAGAATAAAGTTTATACAGCTCCCCCTTAGCCGAATCACAACAATCTTAAAGCATTTGGAAATTGAAATATCCCAAGTAGTTTCATTATTGGATGTTGTTTGATATGTCCTCTGTTTTGAAATATTATATTGGTATTTTGGGAACTTTTATAAACATTTATATGAAGTTTTAATTATTGGATGTTCCATTTATCAGTTTTTAATACTTATTCTTTTTTATTAGTATGGTTTTACTTTTATGATTAATGTTTTATATTTCTCTATTTGGTTGTTTGTTTGTCTCTTATTTTGCCTTTGCTAAGGGTCTGTCTGTCTGTATGATTGAGTTGAGGGATTCTGCTAATGTAAAGGCTCTGTGTGAGGGTCTATAGCAGTCCACTTATTCTGTTTTCAATAGGAGGTGTATTGGTCTTCTAGGGCCTGATGTACTATTTGCAGTTCTGCTCTTTCCTGGGTAGGGTTGTTGCTGTTTGAGTCCTGGAAGTTAGTGTTGCTTTTATATGACAGATTTGTCTTTTGGGGTAAACTGAATTCTTGGAAGGCTGATAACTTTTTTGGAGCTATGTAAGTGTTACATTCCATGGCTCATGGATATGCATTGTGATTCGTGTCACTCACCCCAATGCTGGCCAGGCCTCACCATGGCGGAATACCGCTGAACATCACCATGCGACAGGATGCCACCAGCACTGGTGCCTCCAGACCCTTTCTCCTAGGAGCGCACACGCCCGAACTCGGGACCTTTAAAAGGCCTGTGGCGGGAAAAAGCCACAGTGCCCTTGGATAATGTCACCCCCCAGCTGCCTATAAATTGGCTCATTGGCTGCCTCCTCTTCACCTCAGCAATGGATTGACTATCCTTGTGATAGAGTGTGTTGCTGTGCCACGTTCCAGCTCCTTCAGCCTTGCTTTCATCTTCTGCCTTCATCTTCAGTCTTCATCCTTGCCCAGCTTACCCTCCTCTTCCCTATCCCAGCCTGCCCTTGGACTGATTATTGGAACTGACTATAGCCTGGGCCATGATCATTCCTGCCTGCCGCCTATCTCAGACCACAATTTGGACCATGACCATTCTTACTTGCTGTCTGCCATTGACCATAGTCTGGAATCTCATCACACCTACTCCCCACCTGCCTCTGACCTCAGCCTGACAATGATCTTCCTAGAGACTGCTACCTAAGATTTGATGACCCCCGTAACTCAAAGGCTCAACCTGAGGAAAAAAGGGTTGGTAC
Organism: Rhinatrema bivittatum; assembly: GCF_901001135.1. Taxonomy (NCBI): domain Eukaryota; kingdom Metazoa; phylum Chordata; class Amphibia; order Gymnophiona; family Rhinatrematidae; genus Rhinatrema; species Rhinatrema bivittatum. The sequence goes on from NC_042617.1 coordinate 430,968,881, forward strand.
AAGCGAATCTCTAGTCCAGTCTCTGTAATGTCTGCTCTGACCATTGGCAGTGAGAACCTACAGGGCCTTCTATGTAGTTTGTGTCAACATCTCCCCGACGCAAAGGTCCACAATCCTAACAGGTTGCTGAGGCCATGATCCCAGCAGCCCTATCTTTGCTCCAGGCAATACCCGGTCTGGATCAATGACTGCAGGATCAACATCAGGAAAGGAACACGATGAGTGAGGTAATCAGATTTGCAGATGAACAAAATTATTCAGCGTGGTTAAATTACAAACGGATTGTGATAAATTGCAGGAGGATCTCACGAGAAAGGTAGATTGGGTATCCAAATGGCAGATGAAATTTAATTTGGACAAATACAAGGTGATGCATATAGGGAAAATTAACCCATGCTGTAGTTACACGATATTAGGCTCCATATTAGGTGCTATCACCCAAGAAAAAGATCTAAACGTCATAGTGGATAATACATTGAAATTATCAGCTTAGTGTGCGGTAGCAGTCATAAAAGCAAACAAAATGTTAGGAATTATTAGGAAGGGAATGGTGAATGTAAAGGAAAATGTCATAATGCCTGTGTGTTGCTCCATGGTGAGACCGCATCTTGAGTATTGTGTACAATTTTGTTTGCTGCATCTCCAAAAAGATATAGTTGCACTGGAGAAAATACAGAGAAGGGTGACCAAAATGATAAAGGGGATGGAACAGCTCCCCTATGAGGAAAGGCTAAAGAGATTAGGGCTGTTCAGCTTGGAGAAGAGATGGCTAAGGGGGATATGATAGAGGTCTTTAAAATCATGAGAGGTATAGAATGGGTAAATGTGAATTGGTTATTTACTCTTTCGAATAATAGAAGGACTAGGGGCACTCCATGAAATTAGCAAGTAGCACATTTAAAACTAAGCAGAGAAAAATTGTTTCACTCATTGCACAATTAAGCTCTGGAATTTGTTGCCAGAGGACGTGGTTAGTGAAGTTAGTGTAGCCAGGTTTAAAAATGGTTTGGATACGTTCTTTGAGGAGAAATCCACTAACGCACGCATGTTTTAAAATACGTGGGCCGCACACACATACGCGCTGGATTTTAAAATCTGCGCATGTATATGCGTGAGGCGTGCGCGGGGGTGTGTGTAAAAATATGTAAATTCACATGGCGATGAGATCGGGGCTCCCCCAGTTCCCTCCCAGTCTGCTCCAATTTAGGAGCGGTTAGGGAGGGAACTTTCCTACCCCATACCCTAACCTCTCTTCTCATCTCCTCCTCACCCTCTAACTCGCCTTTTTTTTTACTTTTTACTTTTTTTTTACTTTTTACTTTTTACTTCAGGGCCTGACCTGAGGTAACTTGTGTGTGCTGGCAGTCGGTCGGCATTCGAGGCTTTGAGACAGTGATGAATGGTAATATCCCAGCCCGCCCCTAGGCTCAGCCATGCGCATATCCCCCATTTTTTATGAGCCCCCGTTAGGGAATAGCCACTGCTATTACTGGTATCAGTAGCATGGGTTCTACTTAGTGTTTGGTTACTTGCCTGATACTTGTACCTTGGATTGGCCACTGTTGGAAACAGGATTCTAGGCTTGATGGACCTTTGGTCTGGCCCAGTATGGCAATTTCTTATGTTCTAATGTTCTTATGTGGAAAACACTGTGCCCAGGATGGATGCCCTGAACCTGGATCCTGCACTGGCCCCAATGGCTCCTTCCCCACCGGTACTGTCCACATCCACCTGACCAGTGCTACAACTCTCAGCACCCTCTCGCTACATGGGAGAACCTCATCAGTGCCAGGGGTCCATTAATCAATGCCAGATGCATTTCCTGTTGCAGGCTGCTCTGTTTCCCATATGATTACTCTAAGGTCATATATATTATCTCCCATATGGTGGTTCTACACTGGCTTTTGCCTCTCTCCTTTGGGAGCAAGAATACTGTCTGCTTCAGAACGTCTCGAACTTCTTGCATGAATTCTGCCTGGTATTCAACAAACCCAGAAGAGATACTAGCATTGGAAATGCTGCAGATCAGCCAAGGTTCTCAAACTCTCTCTGAACATAAGAACATAAGAAATTGCCATGCTGGGTCAGACCAAGGGTCCATCAAGCCCAGCATCCTGTTTCCAACAGAGGCCAAACTTGGCCACAAGAACCTGGCAATTATCCAACACGCAATAGAGTTCTAGAAGCTTGCCTCTGAATTAAACTGGGGCAAGAATATTCTAATCTCAGCTTCCTTCAGGGTCTTACAATCTGAGTTAAGGACAAGCTCACAGCACAGGAGTTTCCTACATCCCTGAACCATCTTATTGTGTTAGCAGGACATATTGACCGAAGATTCTAAGAGAGAGATCAAGAACATAAAGTGCAGTGGCCAATCCTCCTAGCTCTGCATTTCCAACATCTGCCCTCTCCTCCCAAAATCCAGAACACTGAGGCTAAATCCCCAGAGGAGCCCATGCAGTTAGGCCATAGCCACCTACAGGAGAAGCAGTGCCACAGAGAGTTGGGCCTATGCATGTATTGTGCAGTTTGTGGACACCTTGTTGCCAACTGCCCTGCGAAACAGGGAAATTTTCATCCCTAGGGTTGGCCGAGGAGGCAACCCTAGGTTGGACATCTTCCATTCCCCAAATCATTGTTTCCATATCTATAACCATGAGTCAAAGCCAATTCTTCTCTGCAGCTTTCCTGGAGTCCAACATAAGAGGAAACTTCACTGACTAGGTCTTAGGTTTTCACAATGGCATGCCCACCTTACCATGAGCCAGCTGCTCACCATCTCTTTCATCTATGGATAATCCCTCCTGGGGCAGATCACAGAAAGTACAGTTCCTTTGATCCTCCACACGAGTCTTCTGCACTGTAAGATGATTACCTTCTACGTCATTCCTCGAGCAGTCAATCCAATATTGCTAGGACTTCCTTGGCTTCAAAGGCTCTCCATCACATGGTCTTTGCTCGAACTGGCTCAATGGGGCCCAGCCTGATTCTCTACTTGCCTAATATCTGTCACTCCTCTGGCTCATCTGATCATCACAGCCACCCAGATAGGACTGCCTTCTCAGAACATGGAATATCAGGATGCATTTTCCAAGCAGAAGGCTAAAGCATTACATCCTCATCATTTCTATGACTAAGGGATCAAGCTCCTTCTTGGCAAGGAAGCTCCACAAGGAAGAGTGGACTCCCTCTCATATCCTGAGACTAAGGCCATGAGTGGCTATATCCAAGAAAATCTCATGAAAGGGTTCATCCATCCATCCTCTTCTCCAGCAGGAGTGGGTTTTATACCATTGCAAAAAAAAGATGGAATATTCTAAACCTGAAAAGACTACAGGGGCCTTAATGCCATCACAAAAAAGGATTGCTATCCTTTAACCCTGATATTCAATCTCTTTGACTGCAAGAAGCCCAAGTCTTCACAAAACTAGATATCAGAGGAGCATACAATCTCACCAATATTAAGCAAGGTGATGAGTGGAAGACCGCCTTTAATAATAAAGATGGGCACTATGAGTACTTAGTAATGCCCTTTGGCCTGTGCAATGCCTCAGCAGTCTTCCAAAAAATAGTGAATGACATCTTTCAAGATCTGTTTTACTCCTCTGTGGAGGAGGATTCTATCTGGATGACATCCTTATCTTCTCCAAGTCACTAATCACACATAGGTTCCATATGAAACAAGTGCTCCAGCTCTCATGAAAACATTCACCTATACACCAATCTAGAAAAATGTTTCTTCAAGCAGGTAAAGTTATAATTCCTGGAATATATTATCTCCAGTACCAGCCTACTTATGGATCCTGCAAAACAGAAGGCCTTCTTGGAATGGCCCCAGCCTGTTGGTCTCCAAACTCTGCAACAATTCTTGGGTTTTGCCAGTTACTATTGGCAATTCATTCATCTGTACTCCATTCTTGCCACACCACTCACTTTCTTAACCTGCAAAAGTGCAGACACCTGTAAATTGGATCTCAGAAGTGGCCAAAGCATTCCAGATGCTAAAACAAACCTTCACCCAAGGGCCATCCGGATCCCACTTTTCCTTGCATGCTTGAGATAGATGACACTTCCCTCGAGGTAAGGGCTGTCCTCGGTCAACATATCACAGGAAGAACACTTCTTCCATGTTCATTTTTTCCCAGAAGTTCTCCCTGGCAGAGAGGAATTATACAATTGGGAAAAGAGAATTCCTAGCAGTTAAGCTGGCCATTAAAGATTGACAACATCTCCCAGAGGGTGCTTAACACAAGATCACCATTTACATGGATCAAAAGAACTTAGAATGCCTTCCATAGGCCCAATGACTCCATCCCAGACAGGCTCGCTGGTCCCTTTCTTCTACAGGTTTGATTTCAAACTATGCTATGGACTGACTGCTAAAAATCTGTGAACTGATATGCTGATCTAATCCTTCCTAACCGAAGATACTACAGAGGCTCCTCAATTTATTACTGATGTTGCAAGGATCATTTTTGTTTCTGTCACCTCTGTCCCTGCAGGGAAGGTGGTTAACCCCAAGAGACTCCAAGAAAAAGTGTTGAAGTGGGTGCATGTAGCAAGATACCCTGAAGTAGCCCAAAAACTCAAACTCCTTCAGCACCATTGTTGATGGCCGCATGTCAAGAAAGATGTGAAGGATTATTGGAATTCCTGTCCTACCTTCAGCAGTACAAAACTGATCATGCCCAATCCTGGGGATTGTTACAGCCATTGTCAGCCCCCGGGGAACATTGGCCCCACATAGCTACAGATTTCATTATGGACCTCTCTCTCTCATATGGCTCCACTGTGATATGAGTAATAGTGGATAGATTGTCAAAAATGGCTCAATTTGTACCCCTTGCTGGGCTGCCCTCCACTCCTGAATTGTCCCACCTCTTCATCCAACGTGTCTTCTGAAAACACGGCTTGCCTTCCATATTCTGTCTGTTAGAGATGTTCAATTTACTGCCTGGTATTGGAAGGCTCTTTGCCACAAGTTTGGCATCTTTCTGGAATTTGCTACAGCCTATCAACCCCAAGGCAATGGGCAGGCTGGAAAGATCATTAGATCCCCAAGACCTTCCTCAAGTTGTATGTCAAAAGAAGGCAAGATGACAGGGTGCTTCTGCTGCCATGGGTGGAATTTTCCCGAAACAACCAGGTAATGAGTTAAAGCTTCCCAATATATTAAGGATCCATAATGTGTTTCACATCTCCCAACCAAAATAATTGATCCTTTCCTGGTCCTTCAGAAAGTCTCCTATACCCATGTATGTGACAGTGGAAGGGAACACACAGTTTGAAGCAGAAGAAGTCCTAGATTCCCATAGGTGGTGGAATAAATTAGAGTACCTCATCATCTGGAAGCATTTTGGACCGGAGAATTTGTGGGAACTGGCCACCAACATCAGGGCATCACTTCTGGTAAAAGAGATCCACAAGTAATTTCCCTCCAAACCAAAACCTCAGATCATGAGAAGAGAACTTAAGAAGAGGTGTGTTGTTATATTGCATGGCTTGTGGGTAAGCATCGTGAGCCATGTCATTCACCCCAACTTCCAGCCAGCCCTCACCGCAGAGGGATGCTGCCAAACATTGCCACAGGGCAGGATGCCACCAGGACCATTGCTCCAGACCTCCTCTCCTAGGCTTGTGCATGCTCAAACTCAGGACCTTTAAAGGGCCCACAGAGCCCTTAGATGATGTCATCCCCAGCTGCCCTATAAATGGAATCATCTGCTCTCTCCTTTTCTCTTCAGCAACGGGTCAACTATCCTTGTGACAGAGTGTGTTGCTGCTCCACATTCCAGGAACTCCTTCAGGCTTGCCTTCACCTTTTGCCTTCACCTTCAGCCTGGCCCAGTCTTGCCCTCCTCTTCCCTAGCCCAGTCTGCCCTCAGACTGATTATTGGAACTGACCACAGCCTGAACTATGAACATTCCTGCCTGCCGTCTGCTTCAGACCACAGCTTATTCCACGACCATTCTTACTTGCTGCCTGTCAATGACCATAGTCTGGACTCCCATCACCCCTGCTTGCCTCCTGTTTCTAACCTCAGTCTGATACTGATCTACCCTTCTGCTTGCATACCAGAGACTGCCACCTAAATCCCGCTGGCTCCCAGAACCCAAAGGCTCAACCCAAGGGGAAAGGGGTTGGTACAGGCTCGCTGGCAGTGAGAACGTACAAGCTAGGATCCTATAGGTTCCATCAACTTCACCCTGACACAAGAGTGTTACAACAGGCCTACTGCCATATGTGTTCCATGTGTCTTTTTTGCCTCTAGGGGAGAGAGAGTTGAGGGAGTGAGTTTGCTGTACACTAGGGAGAGGGGACAGGAGGGCGGCATGGGTGGGAGGGGAGAGGGGACTGAGGTAATGAGACTGAGTCCCCTTTTATAAAAGTTACCACATTCCACTACTTCCCAGTCTCCTTCCCCTCACTTAGCTCAGTTCTTCTTTCCACCTCTCCCTTCTTAATGGGAAGAGAGGGGAGCTGAATGCATGAAAGAAATGGGTGTAGAATGCAACAAATAAGCTTTGTTTCATTTGGGGATCCCCAATTTGTTTTGAGACCCCTGAATGAAACAAATCAGCATTATTTGTGGCATTTTGCACATTTGTTTTAAATGAAAGCACATCCCTACCGAGTACTTCGCAGTGACTCAAATTGGTCATTATCAGAGATAAAATACTGGGCTCAATGGACTTTTAGTCTGACCCAACATGGTACATCTTATGTTCTTATGCAAAATAAATGACAACAAATATTTCTATATGTTGAGCTCCATATTCAGAGGCATTTAACCAGATAACGTATTTGTTATCTGGCAAAATGGATATTTGGGCACTTATTCAGCTAAGTTTTTGCCAGATAATATCTGGCTACAATTCAGATAATTTAGGTTCATTCTGGGAGTGTTTGGGAAGGAGTAATGTTAGCTGGATAATTTTTTGATAAACTCTGATATTCAGAATTATTTGGATAACTTATTTGTCTAAGAATGGTCATGCCAAAGAGCCGCTCTTCAGTTAACTAAATAAAGTTATTCAGCTAACTTTAAGATTACCGGCTATATTCAATGTTGTGGCTGCACTATTGAATATTCCTCCAAAGTTAACCAGAGAAGTTTATCTGGCTAACTTTGCACTCCAGATAATGACTGAATATATACCCCTCTATGCTTTATGTTTCTCAAAAAAACATTATAAATAATTTGGTTGCTGTAAATCCATACATTGCAAATCTTTTGGCAGCAATAAAATGTATTATCTTATTGTCTATTCTATTTAGCAAAACATCATTTTCATGGCCAAATATTTTCCTTCCACTTCTTTGGACTTCTATCTCAATCACAACTGACCCCTACTGGGCTATAGTGCCATCATCCTCATTTGCAACTACCCAGAACAGTTTTCCCCTATTTTTATAACCCTTTCCTTCAACTCAATCCAGTCATTGCAGTGACTACCCCTGGCCAGGTGTTACAAACCATGGCTCATTTCAAGATTCAGGTAAAATAGGGGTTGAGAATGCTGCCTCCACAGTATCCTCAGCCCCTGCTGGCCCAGGGTGCGTAAGCCAGGCCTAGGAACTGAACACAGGTTTTCTGCATGGCAGGGTGCAGCATTTGCCACTAAGCAACCTACCTATTTATTTGGTTATTTAAACCTACTTATTAAGAACATCCTTAGCTATACCAGTATACAAAGTGCAGTACAAATTCATAATAAAAACTGATCAAATATACATAAGCACAGCTACAAGAAAAGGACCAGCCCATTTATCATTCAGCATTGCCTAATTTGTCAATATGAATCTCCTGCTCTGGACTAATGGGAGAATCTTTGGTAGATCAAACCCTTAGATGCATGAAAACTACTGTACATGCTTTCACTTTGTTTATTGTAATTGCTAATGTTTGATTACTTCCTTACTGCTTGGTGACCTGTGATTTTTGGAAGGCAGGAGTGAGCAAACATAAAAAGAAAATGCTTCTCTTCCATCAGTTGTTCACACATTTCCTTCTTAACAGGAGCTGTAAACATGCAAATTAACCAAAGTAATTATTATGTGGGTAGGGACCTTCATTTTTATTTATTTATTTATATTTATATATATATATATATTTTTTTTTTTTGGGGGGGGGGATTTACCAGTGTTTATTATAATGAACAAAAATGGGAGAAAATCAATGAAAAATATGACACTTTTTATTTCCACTGATTTTCTCCCAATGTGTTTGTCATAAAAGCACTGTAATTCCTGGGAAAAATAAAATAAAAACTGAAAATGAAGGTCCCTATAGGTGGTATACAATATATATACACTTTTATATGTCTAAACAACACACACAAACTACACAACCATTGAAATGCAACTTGCAATTTTCTTGTATGTTCCGGCAACTTTGTGCCTAGCTCATTTTGCATTGACCTGCTGGAGGAACAAAGATCTTGAAACCTGCTATCAAATACATTAAGTTAGTCTGATAAGAAAGTTTCACTTACAGCATATTTATTGTTGACCTTTATTTCTACCCTCCCAAAAATATGAAAACAGCACAGAATATAAAATAATGACAATTGTTAGAATTTTCACCTTAAAGATATCTTTAGCTTTGGCATAATCACATAGTAAATGACGGCAGATAAAAACCACTCTGCCCAGTAGTAATTAGTCTACTATGAATAGATACACCTACAGATTCCCACATGGATCCCAACACCTTCCCATGTGTTTTTTAGGGTAGTAAATGCTGCTCAGTACAGATTTCCCCCATGCCTTCTAGGAAGCATGATGCAGTCCTATCATTGCTGCTTGGGACTATAACTGCTGCTCCATGAAGGTTAGGTTGCCAACTGGCTCCGGATTTTCAGGACAGGTTGATCCAGTCCTGGTTTTACCCCATTGAACACTGGGACTAACTCTGATTCACCTATTGCATTCCCTCAGAAAATCAAGACTATAAATATCTGCATGCCGGGGAATAAAACCAGGACCGGATCAACCTGTCCTGAAAATCTGGAGCCAGTTGGCAACCCTGCAAGGTTACTTCAGGGCTCCCACTAGGGATCCCTCTATGTTTATCCCATGCAATTTTGGAACTCTATTATTGGGATTTTTCCCCACCACTACTCCAGAGGCATTCCAATAACTTCGGGGGTAATTCATCAATTTGCGATAGGCCATTATCACTCACAATAACGCCGTACCCCACGCAGTGATCAGCATATCACAAATTTTGTATGCAAATTTAAATTTTCTAGTAAAGTGGGAGGGTTTTGGGTGGGGTTAAGGGAAATAAGGGGCTGGTAGCACTGTGTGCGATAAAGTATCACACGTTAGCACAGGAAATTTCGCTGGAAATACCTACACCTTTCTTCTGGGCGCTACAGGGGAAAAAGGTAATAGACCTAGATTCATCATTTTGCTATAAATTTCACAAGAATAGTGCCTATGATAAAGAAAGGGGTGTGGTGTGGGTAATTTTCTAGATACCACAACATGTGCTATTTTACCACATCACATAGGTTATTGCACAAGAGAGAGAGAGCGAGAGAGAGAGACTATTTATTGTTATGGTTATGAGGTATTGGAGTGGATTCTTGGGTACTGCGGTGATGGCCACTCCCAAGGGGAGGAGCCCCATGAGGAACCGCAGTACTAGGCTAGACTCTATACCCGCAGACACAGAGAAGTTGTATTTATTGTACAGCTCGATGGTACTGCCCAGGGAGCGGGCAGCAGTGAACAAAATCAGTAGTGAAGTGAAGTAGTCCAGGGGTCCTTAGCAGAGGAGACCAGTCTCACAGTCGAGTAGGTGATAGGCAGTGCAGCGTAGCAGGGACAGGTCCCGGATGTAGACACATAGCGCTGAAGCTGAAGGTGAGACAGACTGAAAGGGTTAGTACTCACTGAAGCAGAAGCTGTATAGTTGATGGTCCTGGCAGGCAGAAGTTGTTCAGTGGCAGGCACCAGATTAGGGAGAGCAGGCCCTCAAGGAGCGAGTTCCCGGTATCCCAAGATAGGTACCTGAAATAGAGTAGAAGGGCCCCCGAGGAGCGAGTACCCAGGTTAGTGAAGAAATACCCCGAAGGGCAGAGAGAGCTTCCTGTGGCCGCTGGCTAACTAATCCTTGCTAACTCAGTTTGTTAGCAAATGAAGGGCAGGCTAAATATCAGGATGTGTTGACATCACTCGGAGGGGACACTCCCGAGGTTCCCACCATGACGTGGATAAAGACGTGGTTGGAGTGCGCGCGCGCACCCTAGGAGGCCCTCAGGAAAATCACGGCGAACACCGTCGCCATTGCTGATCCGGGGACACCGGAGACAGCGCCATGAAGACGCAGCAGCAGCCATCTTCCCAAGGCTTGAGGAGAGAGAAGGAAGAAAGATGAGGCACAGAGGTCGAAGCCATCTGAGACCGACGGACGCAACATTTATAAAGCTGTCATACTAGTAACTCGGGGTGATTTGGATTGAGGAAAGTTTCACAAAGATGAGATTTGTACATTGTACTCTCAACCTAGCTTGATAAGCTATGTCGAGAGTGCATTAAGCTAGGTCAAAAATACATTGTTAAAATCTCATCTTTTTATACCTTTCATCACTCCAAATCACAACAAATCTTCACTGCTGTCTACTACGCTGATCGTACCTCTGACCATGCATGTAGAACTGCCCCCCAAAACCTAGGCCACCACTAAAATCTCACCCCAAGTTACTAGTTACCCCTCTTACAGTGGTGTAAACAGTTGACTAATATAGGTGTGCCCTCAGAGGCTCGCTCTCTCTCCTCACTCGCTCACTCACTCACTAGTAGTATTGTGTGTTATGCTATCAATAAAACTTTAGAATTTGCATACATATCTTGTGAAGTGTTATTTATTGCATGTCTTTGGTGTTATCATGGACTTTAGGGCCCTAATGCCCATGATAATGCCTTAACGTGATTTAATATATGACACTGTCAGGGCAGTTGAAATCACGGTGTCTAATGCTGCAATGCACGTGACTTAATTTTCTGATGTGATGTGGCAGGCTGCAAATTTGTCTAGCTATGCCACTTTTGGTAAAGCGGCCACTTTTTTTTTTTTTTTTTTTGCTATAAACATAGCATTTTGATGAATCTAGCTCTATGTCAATAACGTTCAATTGGCTCTATAAAAATATACTGTTGATGTCCCTTTAAGTTGATCACTATTAGCTGCATGGTTCATTCTTCTATCATTTAGGTAGCCATGACTTATAATACCATCACTTTCTTGGAAAAAGATGAGTGCTGTGCTGTGTTCATATTTAATCTCAATCCTAGCAGTGGAAAATAATCACAATTTTCAGTTAGGTAAAAATGAATGATAAAAACTACCATCTGTATAGTTTCATAGTACTACACTTATCTTTTAAACCCAGGCATGCCACTATTATACCACCTTGCTGACTTAGCAGCCTTTGAATATTTTGTGGCAACCACATTGACAACCTTGGCACTGTGTACAAAAAAGAAAAAGCATTAGCCTCAGGGCTTCCAGCAGCAGCATCCTCAATACTCTGTGGAATTCAATATCTCAGAGCTCTTCAAATTCCTGCTTTATGTTTGAAGGTTGCTTTCTTTTTTTTTTTTTTCCTTTAATTTAAGATTCCTTATTTTTAACTATCAAGCCAGAAAACTAAGTACAGCGAATGATGAAGAGAGCCTGCAGAGCAAACCAGAGCCAAAGAGCAGTGAGAGGTGTGCGATAACCAGCAGATGGAGAGCCAGGATGCTGGAAGAGACAGAGAAAGGGGGGCACAGAGCTTGTGCTCAGCAGCAGAGAAGAGAAAAGCAATTGCTTCCCCTTCTAACAAACCCAGAGGGAAAAAAAAAACGAAAAAAAAAAACCCAGGAGCTTCATGAGTGGGAGATTCTCTCCTCCCAGTCTTTCGCTCTCTGCCTCTCTGCTAGTTAGTACCTGCTGGGTAAAACGGAAGCCTGTATATTCTTCTAACAGTAGGGGGATAATCTACTGAATGTGTTGCTTTTCTGAGCTAATGCTGCTGCCTGGCTGCTTCTCAACACTCTTTACCAAGGAGCACTCTGTGATTCGGAAGCTCTGAAGAAAAAAAAAAAAAGCCGATCGCTATAGTACTGTGGTGCCTGAGTGAGCTGGGCATTTGGGATAAATGACAGATACAATACTGAGTCAACTATTCAAAGAGGAATTCAGCTGTATGGGAAATGAATGTTGCAGGGAAGAAGCTTCCACAACAGCTTGAGCGCCCGGCCAGCCTCTTCCAACGGACTTGGGCAAGTACAGTGATCTTTTTCTGGTCCTCCTTCACACCACTTTGTCTGGCCACTGTGTAACTTCCCCGGCTCTCTCTCTCTCTCTCTAATGCATTATGCTGAAGGGGAAGGCAAGGCACTACTTCACTGCTCATTAATAGTGCCGAGCAAAAGCTGACTACAGACTTTAGTGTTTAGCAGCAATCCATTCTTTAATTGCTTCTCCTAGTGTTTTAGTTTCTTATGTTTTTCATCGTTTTTGAACTTTATGTAAAGTTAGCACATGACTGAAGAAAGACAGATTTCAGCAATTTTCCGAGGCCAGTTTAGTGAGATAAACTTATCTCAAGATCATAATGATAACTGGAGTTTTGCAAGACTATATAATACAAAATTTCTATTTAAAGTATATAATATCTCATACTGTGCACTGAACAGCAGTTGACCTGTAGATGTTTCATCTTCTATGCACTGAGTTTTGTAAACTATATGTGCACTTAAGTTATTATGTGCACTTAAGTTATAGGACTTAGTCAGTCTACTTATGCTATCTTATTTTTTTGATTATTTGAGAAGATGGTTTAAAATGATCTGTCATCTCAAATAAATTAACCTGTAAGTCCATCATCAGAAAAAGATGAGAATCTTAGGCTTTCTTAACATGGGAATGGAAAAGGAAGACCACTACAATTAAAACTATAGATAGAGTCAGTAAATTAAACTGATTATATGCAACATATTGTTTATTTTATTATATTTTCTTCATAAAATTCTCCTGAGATGGACTATAAAAGTATTGTTACTGCTATTAATGCAACATATATTGCATCTGTTCCTATTCTGAAAAATAATTTAAGTGAATTGTTTTCTATGCATTTATTCTTCTGAAGAATGCACAGAGCAAACATAAGTAGTTGAAACTATGCCAAGATAATACTTTACTTTATGTGCTTAAAATGAGGTGATATTATGACTATGTCTGTTTCCTATATTATGTATATGAAAGCTATAAAACTTCTCCTATGTTTCTGTCTGTAGCTATGACTCTGCTGTTTAATAATTACTAATAGTATACAGAATCTGAATCATTTACAGTAATAGATCTGTTGCTAATTACAGTGCTATAATGCAACAACTGTTGAAATGAGGGATATTGTTTTTCAAAAAAGCAAATAGAATATATGGTTCATTTTACAAAAAAGAAGTGGCTTACAACATCCCATACACATTTGAATATATAATTGTTTTCTCTTTTGTTTGATATAAAAACTCTACAGATGGATCAGCTAAACCATATACACACAAACATATAGTGGTGTGCAGGCCAAAAAAAGTAATTTGCCTTTTTGCTGGGGGGGGGGGGGGGGAGGGATTTCTCGTCAAATTCTGTTTTGTTGGTGGCTTTTTGTTGTTGTTGTTGTTTTGGCAAATAGTGCATGCTCTTTCTGAATAGTGCATATTGTCTGTCCTGTTCAGAAATAGTGCACACGAAATAAACTAAAAAGTAAACAAAAGAAATGTCATTTTATTCAAAATAAAATCACTTGACTTGATATAGACTATGTGAAACTTCATCCCTACTATCATGTAGAATTTGAAGAAAGGAGTGATACAAATTATTATTATTAGTAGTAATATTTTTCTCTCCAAACTCTTTGAATCACAGCACTTCTATAATGCACAGAGTAACTTCATTTCAATGTTATAACAACTGTTATACCTTCTAAGGATAGAAAAAAGAAGAAACATTATTGTTATGAGTACACATTTCCATTTGTATAGACTGATGTGAAAGATGTAGTAAAGTGACTTGCTTAAGATCATTTAAAATCAATGGTAAAGCAATTAGAATGTAAAAGTTCTTCATTCTCAAACCAGAATTCTAATCAACAATACATTTGTAAGAGGAGAGTGCCTTTGGTTCTATAAATTATTAATATTTCTGTGTTCTGCAGTATATATTTCAGTTTATCTCAGCAATTATTCACTTCCTTTGTCTCTTGAAATGCATATTAGCAACACTGGACACATATTTGTTATGTTATGGAGGTTGATTCACCCCCTGTAATTTTGGGTCTCTATAATCAACCTCCCCCCACAATCTAGCCTACAAGGCATTATTTACCTACACAGTTAGACCCAGAGTCCTGAACTCCCATGATTTCATAGCTGCGGCAAGGACCACAAAATTCCCCCCTGTAGGAAATCAGAGGATGGTAGCAGGTCAGGAGTATTCCTCCTCCCTCTCCCCCATGGCCAAATGGATCTGGCAAGAGGAAGAGAGTTATGACACTTGCTGCTGTATCTGCTTCCTCCTCGAGCATATACTCAAATGGAATTTTGGACTGTGTGGTACTACAGTGTCCTACATGGTTCACACCATGAGTGTGACCTGGGCATCAGGAGAAAACAGATGCAGCATGAAGCAATTATGTTGTTCCTACCAGGTGAAAGAGAGGATTAATCTGGGAGAGAGGAGAACAGGATTGAACTGGGTAAGAGGAGTAGGGAGGAGATATAAAGAAAGAGAGGATAAGGAGGGGGTGAGGGAGAATGGAATGGAAGAATGGAAAGTGAGAATGGAGAGAGGGATGCAGAGAGGTTAAGAATATGGAAAAGATAGAGATAAAGAATGAGAAGAAGGGGAGGGGTGAGAGAGATTGAGGGAAGAGAGAGAGGATAAGAGAAATAGAAGGAGACAAAACTTTGATTGGGGAAGGAGAAAAGGGAGAGGACTGCAGGTGGGTGGCAGACAAGTGGAGCGTGACCTAAGAATGAGATTGAAGAAGGAGGAAATAGAGAATGGGAGTTCTTGGAGAGATGAGAGTTTGAGTGCTGAGGCTGCATGAGAGGAAATGCAGAGGAAAACCTGGAAGACAGAGGACCAAGAGATTGGAAGGAGGATAAACTGCAGGAGCAATCAGCACAGGGGCAGAAGAAAAAAGTCTGGGAAGAAGAGAGAAAAGAATAGTAAAGGGGGAAGGTGGAGGTAGGCAAAAGGAAAGGCATATTTGTGAATGAAAAAGACATTGTAGTGAGAGAAGATGTGAGAGGAGTGGAGAAAAGGGAAGAAAGTGGAGAAAGAAAACTGACAAGTAAAAGAAAGAGGTGAAATGGAGAGAAAAAAATAAATGAAAGAAAAAAAGGAATAAAATACAATATTAAGACATTCCAGAAAGGCTATTTAATGACTTATGTTTTATAGTGTCATTTTACATATGAAGTAAAGTATGCAAATGTATGAAACTATTCTTTAGAATTTAAAAATCTTTGACACAGAATTTTCCTTTGAGCCACTGAAGAAAAATGTAAGACTTATTTATGCCCTTTTAATTCACCTCCCAAAACCCTCAAACTTGACAATATTTATCCAGCTCAGAACAGGACTAAGTCCAACCTGAGCTTCCTGGAGTTTCTCAGCTCCCATTCTGTCCTATGAATGTCCTGGGGTGTCCAATAGAAAATCATAGACAGCTAGCCATGCCACCTTCCATTTCTTTTCTCCTTCATATTCAGTTTACATGAAATGTGTGAGGAATGTAAGGATATGAGGAAAGGCTGAAGAGGTTAGGGCTGTTCAGCTTGGAGAAGAGACGGCTGAGGGGGGATATGATCGAGGTCTTTAAAATCATGAGAGGTTTTGAACAAGTAGATGTGACTCGGTTATTTACACTTTAGAATAATAGAAGGGCTAGGGGGCATTCCATGAAGTTAGCAAGTAGCACATTTAAGACTAATCGGAGAAAATTATTTTTCACTCAACGCACAATAAAGCTCTGGAATTTGTTGCCAGAGGATGTGGTTAGTGCAGTTAGTGTAGCTGGGTTCAAAAAAGGTTTGGATAAGTTCTTGGAGGAGAAGTCCATTAACGGCTATTAATTAAGTTTACTTAGGGAATAGCCACTGATATTAATTGCATCAGTAGCATGGGATCTTCTTAGTGTTTGGATAATTGCCAGGTTCTTGTGGCCAGGTTTGGCCTCTGTTGGAAACAGGATGCTGGGCTTGATGGACCCTTGGTCTGACCCAGCATGGCAATTTCTTATGTTCTTATGTTCTTATGATAGAGAGTCCAAAGGGTTCCATTTCAGAAGCCTTTCTAAAACATTTTTACTGGATGGTACTACTTTCTTCACCAAAGATCATGGCACTATCCTTGTAAAAGCTGATAGCACAGGCTGATTACCCTGTCTAACAATATATGGGTTCCCCTACACCATTCTGAATGAGATTAACCTTAGGAGATGGAGAGAGGGGGTGATGGCTCCTGGACCCATACTCAGTAGCTCGTATGCTTGTCACTTCTGATGAAAATAAAAGAGAGCAGGATGTTATCATATGCACCCGAGGTGCTGCATGTGACTGTCTGCTGTTAGCTTCCTCTCAGATATACCTTGCCTCTGCTGACTAAAGGTCCCAGCCTGGCACACAAGGCTTTAGCCTTGCACCTTTTTAGGGACTCCCCTGATAAGCTCACATTTTAGTTGTTTAGCTAATGGCCACCCAAATGTTACTCACACACAATTTTTGTTTTTTTCAAGCAAGTGACAATGTGCATGAAGTAGGTAACAATAAACAGGTATCGTGATATACACTGTTGTATTAAAACAACTTGTAATCATCTTAAAATAGATTGTAGTACACCTATAACAATGTAATAATTATATAAATGTCTTACACACATGATCTCTTGCAGTCCTGTAGTCACAAATGTAAGGAATATTAACACAGCAAAGTATCTTAATTTTATTCACTTTTTATAATAGATGCACTAGCTAAGTTAGCTACAAAAGTCTATCAAACTGAAAGTGCACAAGAGACATGAACACAAAGACTTATTTCTTTATTAAGTGCAACAGCAATCATCAATAATACAGGTACTCTGCATACTTGGGTATGGCATTTGTTGATGAGGCTGGCAGACTGGATATCTGATGAAGTGGTGCTGCCTTCTAGAGAGGAAGAATGTCATTCTGTCAGTTTCACTGATAGAAATTGCATAAAGGCAATACTGAGAATGGGGAGTAGGTGATGAACTCATTCTGCAATAGGAATAATGCACATCACAGCACTACAATTTTAGGATAACATTGCAACTATTTAAATGCAAACATAAGAGTGACCAAATTAGCCTTTATTATTCATGCACTTGTATACTCTACATTCCAAACAGATGGAAAACAAATCCTTCTATAAAGCGACCCAGCAGATAAGGAAGTCATTAATTGACCTTAAGGCTAAAAATAAAAATGAAAACAACAGTTGATAGATACTGAAACTCATGCAGAGAATACAAATGATTCAGTAACCAATAATCAACTTACAAAGGTCAAAGGCAGTAAAATAAAAAATCATAATGAAATCAAAGCCCTAATCACAACAAAGATACACTTCTATAAATGTATAACAGACAAAATCATTGGGCTTACTATTTGATATAGAAGCATGTCTAGTGTGTGTCCTCTGGACACTTATGTAGTCAGTCAAGCTGGTACTCTCTTGCTGCTGTATTCTGGAACCCAGGCCATGCTTCAACAACAGGTTGTTTGATTCTCTGGTATACATCTAGAATAGAGTTAGAAAAAAAAAAAGGTCTAAATGTAGTACTGTAAAATGTATGACATAAGAATGAGTGGCATTCCTTAACATTTACATGTTTGGCTTTGCAATAAGTGACCATGAAAACTATAGTGCATAAATAAAAGAAACATTGTAGGTATAAATAAAATCTCTCTGTATATGTATAGCTAGATAGATGGTCGGTAGAGATAACAATGGCAATCAGGATCCCCACCACTTGCAATCAGCCTCCTTATGAAATCCAAGCAAATAAGACAAAGACAAACCAGCTGGGATCAAAAAGGCTGCAACTTTATTAAACACCATAACAGCAAAACCTAAGTTCAAACACAGCCCACAGCCATGGTGGTCGCTAGCCACACCCCAGAAGGATGTGTCCACTTCCTTGCATTACAGCCTCCTGGCCACCAAAAGCACCATGCTGCCTCCCTATGTAGCCTCCGCCATGGTCCAGCAAGCAGCCATCCCCCAAGCATTTGCACGCAATCTCTCAAACACAGTCAATCTTCCATCACTGCCCTACCAACTATCCCTGATATTTGGGAGTGCAACCCAATAAATTAAGAAAGCTCAGGTGAGCCCCACTCCCACATAGCTGCAATATTCTTAACTCCCCAACAATCAATAAATGAGAGGGAGGGGGGGGGATGGATGCTGCCTGCTGCTACAGCTAAAATAAACTGGAAAGAATGCTGTGTGGTAAGTAACAATATTTCTGTTACTCAATCCCATGATCATTTCTGGACTCAAACCAATCAACATCAGTCACCTCGGCAGGGCTTGGTTCAAACCCCACAGGAAATGAATGGACAACACTAAACCCCCCCCCCCCCCCCCCCCAGAACACCCACCACTCCAAAAGCACCTTTCCTCCCCCCCTCCACAAACCTCATCTCATATCCTCTGCCACACAGTCAAGGCAGGCAACATGTGGCATGTCCTGACATCCATATTATCTGGGCCGTCCAGGAACTTTGCCCTGTCATACACACCCAGAAATAATAATTTTTTGTACTTGTAGAAACTGATAATATTTTACGTAAAGGGACACCATCTTTGACCCATTAGTTCCTCAGAGAAGTGTAGGTCACAAGCCTTGGTATCCCATGCGATGCTCACTTCTTCTTTAGTCATGGTTGAACAGTTAATTGAGAAAGGCTTCTGCTCAAAATAGTCACTGTAATACAGATAAGTGCTGACTTTATCTTCTATAACCTACTGGGTAACTAATTTCATATTTTTTTCTCACATTTTTCATAGATGGTTCCTGGGTTTTTAAAAACATTTTCTAGGACATTTTGGGGGGTAAATGACGTTTCTGTGCTGCATTTCCATAGTAATCTAAGGAATTTTTAAAGAGCTAATAGGTGTGAAGATTTAATTTTTGCTTTCTTATTTTTGATGGAGGCAGGAAGTGAACTTTTGATATGACCAATTAATAAAGAGAGGCTTCTTCTCAGAATGGTCACTCAAATACAGATACTTTAAATTGTGTTTTGTAAAGGTGCTTGTAGGAGACCACATAAGGAAAATGGATTATCTGTCTCACCCCCTATTAGAATTTTCTTTTTTAATAGAAAGTAGGCTGCTGGTATTTCTAATGGATATGGGATATGTGAGCACTAAGTGCTATGGTGTAGTTGATGTAGACTCGAGGGCAAGGTGTGGGTGGGACAGTCTGGAGCTTCACCTTTATCAGTCGCTTCCTCTGCGGGTTAAGCCCTTGGATTCTGGCAGTTGATAGGACTTAGATGGATCCCTGGGGCAGCGCTGGTGGCCTGAGTCCAGAAACACACTAGAGACAGGGTAGATTGCAGTCTTCCAGAAATCAGAGGATAGCCAAGGTTGGGGCAGGCAGCAAGCAAGTATGGTTGGGTTCAGGCTAGAGATCATGTCCAGGTGGCAAGCGAACGTGGTCAGATCCAGGCAAGAGGTCAGGTCTGGTGCAGCAAGCCAAAGGAGATGTGGACACACAGGCGACATTGAGGATGGGAACAAGGAAAACAGGCTGCATGAGCCTGGTCTGGGTGACAAGACGAGGCTGGGCTGGAAGACAAGGCAAGGCTGGATGAGGTAAGGCTAGAAGGTGAGGCAAGGCTGCAAGATGAGGCAAGGCAAGGTTGGGTGAGCTAAGGCTGGAAGATAAGGCAAGACTGGAAGAAGAGGCAAGGCTGGAAACAAGGCACGCCAAGGCTGGATGAGGCAAGGCAAAGCTGGACAAGGAAAGGCTGGAAGATGAAGCAAGGCTGGAAGACAAGGCAAGGCAAGGCTGGAAGAAAGAAAAAGGAACAGGAATGCTGGCAACATGCACTGCAGGGAATGCAGGAGAACCATTGCTGTGACGAGGTGTGGATGTACAAAAGGTGTTTATAAGGACTGAAACCTATGATGTCATGCAAGGGTGTAGTGACCTGTTTCCCGCTGTGGGCCCTTTAAGTCTGGGTGGCTGGCACACACAGCTAAGGAGAGCAGGGCCAATGCAAGTACGGCGGCATCTGTGCCACACAAGTGAGAGCTGCTGTTGCGGCATTCGGGGGTGAGTGCGACATTCCACAAGCCGGCAAACGTAACAGTAATGTGGTGGCCAGGTAAAGTGGTACTAAATAGAATCCCTTCCTATCTACTTTTCACATTCCTACCCCATTTCCTTCTTTTCATGGGGAAAATGCCTGATTTCTTGCAGCTTTACCCAATTAAAGTGGTCCCTGTCCTCAATTAAACCCTATCTAATCACCCACATTGAGACTGTAACTTATTCCACACTAACACTCTGATGATTCATATAGTGACCAAAAATGTGATTTTAATGTCAACAATTTAATTAGTAACAATTGTAAGTAAATAAAGACAAAATCAGCAAACGTGTATTAATGCTCTTCTGCCCCCCCTGTCACATGGTAGGAGAACCGACCAATGGCGCCGAAAGCCCCTGTGACATAGTATGGGCAAAGGCTATCGGCGCCATTTTGATTATTGGCAGCCGACGACGACATCGCTCCAGGACCCCCGCTGGACCCCCAGGGATTATTGGCAAGCCTTGGGGGGGTCAGGAGGCCCCCCCCAAGCTGGCCAAAAAGCTTGCCAATAATCCCTGGGGGTCCAGCGGGGGTCCTGGAGTGATGTCGTCGTCGGCTGCCAATAATCAAAATGGCGCCGATAGCCTTTGCCCATACGATGTCACAGGGGCTTTCGGCGCCATTGGTCAGTTCTCCTACCATGTGACAGGGGCTGACCAATGGCGCCGGTAGCCCCTGTGACATAGTAGTTCAGAGGCTATTCGGCACCATTTTGAGTGTGGCTAGCACTAGCACACTGGACACGCCACGGAGGGACAAATGGCACCCGGGACCCTGCTGGACCACCAGGGATGTTGGTAAGTCTT
This sequence comes from Rhinatrema bivittatum, assembly GCF_901001135.1. Taxonomy (NCBI): domain Eukaryota; kingdom Metazoa; phylum Chordata; class Amphibia; order Gymnophiona; family Rhinatrematidae; genus Rhinatrema; species Rhinatrema bivittatum. The sequence goes on from NC_042617.1 coordinate 430,990,099, forward strand.
GGGGAGGGATCAGGATGGGGGGGGGGGTGTTATTATAGTTAATGTTAATGTTTGGGGTGGTTTTTAATTTAAAAAAAAAAAAAGTGCCTCTCTCCCCATACAAACCCGAAAAATGGATTTTCCCCGAAGTTCGGTGAAAATCCTTTTCGGGTTTCGGGGCCCCCGAACCAGGACAAATTAGGCAATTTCTTTGTAATTGCCTAATTCGTGATAAACGATTGTACATCTCTATTAGGGAGATGGTTCCCCATGCACTTACCCCAAGCAACACCCAGATGTTTTGCAGTGTTTTCACAAAGAAAATATTAAAAAATTCCCTAAACAACCCAGGACACAAACCCAACCAGTAGGTTAGTGGATTGGGAGGCAGATCCCCAATCTTACCCAGGAACTGCAGGCAGCTAGTACCTGAGTCCAAAGGTATTGAGGAAAAAAACTCCAACACCTCCTCTTGCTTCAGAAACTAAACTTCACTGTGCCAGAGTTCTAGGAGGGAGCTGCTTTTGTCAACTCTCCAGGGGGATGGTCATTCCAACACCCTCAAAGGGAGGGGCTTCATATGAATGGTTCCTCCCCTAATTCCTAACATATACTGCATTATCCCTAGCCAAGAACAATTTAAGCTAAGCACACTATTAGTAATGAAACCAGAATGTCCATTAAAATAGTATTCCAGATGAGGCCTCACAAAGGATCTGTATAGTGGCATTATCACCTCCTTTTTCCTGCTAGTTATGCCTTGAGGAGAAGTCCATTAGCTGCTATTTATCAAGTTTACTTAGGGAATAGCCACTGCTATTAATTGCATCAGTAGCACAGGATCTTCTTAGTGTTTGGGTAATTGCCAGATTCTTGTGGCCTGGTTTGGCCTCTGTTGGAAACAGGATGCTGGGCTTGATGGACCCTTGGCCTGACCCAGCATGGCAATTTCTTATGTTCTTGTGTTCTTTTTCAATGCAACCCAGCATCCCTCTGGCCTTAGCCACTGCTTTGTCACATTGCTTCACCACCTTCAGATCATTGGCCACGATCACCCCGAGGACTCTCTCCCAGTTCATTCACATCAGTCCTTATTCCCCCAACACATACAATGCCTTTAGACTGCAATACCCCAAATACATGAATGCTCTTCTTGGCAATGAATCCCAACTCCCAAAACTTTGATTACTTCTTCAGCGTTTCCTGTTCCTTCAAGTGTATCCACTCAGTAGCAGATCTTAGTGTCATCCAGAAAAAGACAAATGTACTTTCTAATCCTTCCAAAACATCACACACAAAGGTATTGAACATAAAAGGTCCCAGAACCAGTCCCTGAAAAACTGCACTTATCACTCTTTCTTTTTTTGTAATATTTTTATATTTAAAACCAACATCATTCATAGAAGGAAAGACCAAAAAAAAACAAAAAAAACCATCATATCAAAACATCAACTATTGATGCAGCAGTATAAAAAATAGCATACAGCCAACTTCTACCGTCATCAGAACTTTTTAACATATCATGTGACCTTCTATGTTGTTGTTTAATAACAATATATAGCACCCCCCCCCCCCCACGAGTCTCACCTTAACAATGCAGACATGCTCTCCCAAAACTCAGGATAAAGCATTGGTAGGAGATGAAAGGAGAACACTGGGACCTAATCATTTCTATTGTTCTGTGGGTCCAATACGGGGACCGTATCTTGTCATACAAAAATATATTTAATCTAAGTAAGTAAGTAAGCTTCTCATTCAGAGCTATTTCATGTACCTGCCTTCAACAGCAATCCAGTGTGGGAGCAGATTTCCACAAGATAGCTAACGTGAAACTGCCTGCATGGATCAAATGGTCCACCAGGCAGCATTTAGACGAGCTTAGTGTTAATGTCATGTGACCCACTTCCCCAGCAGGCACAACACAGGCATAAAGGCTAATTCCCTGTTTAGTATTCTTTAACTCTCCACCCTAAACTTGTCCCAAAAGTCCGACACTAGAGGAAACATCCACCACATATATAAATAAGTGCCCAACTGTCCAAATCCCCTCCAGCACAAATAAAAAAAACCCAGGAGAACCTGGAATAAAAGAGAGGGAACCAATATGGGGAAGCTTTGCTGTAAGCTCTAACTTCTGACAGCATATTGAAATCTTATGTGCCACCTTCCATTTACCTTTCAAATCTTTGACATTATGTCTAACTGGAGATCTCAGAACCAATGATCTATCAAGCCCAAAGGAAGGTCAATTCCCATCTGGAAACCTTGTAGGGCCTTGTAACAATGCAATATTTCCTGCCTGGGGATGTCTTCTTGGACAAGCACTTGTTCCACTGGGCCTGAAACTTGTAGTTTCATCTTCTTTGCCTATATCCCTCCAGCTTCTCCACCAGTCTTCTGTAAAATGGCTCATCCTCTCTATCCAACCCAAATCCTCTTTGAGATCTGGAAAGTGCTTGATCGATATACTTTCTTCTTCCCAGAGCTGAACCAAAAATTTTAAACCCATTTTCCACCAATCCCCTGCCTTCCTATATACCATAAGTCTACAATTTACCTGTATGGGCATTAAAGCTGATAGAGCCCATCCAATTTTCCTGCACACAGCCTTCCATACTTTCAGAGTGTATGTGAAAATGGCCTCTGTTGGAAACAGGATGCTGGGCTTGATGGACTCTTGGTCTGACCCAGCATGGCAATTTCTTAAGTTCTTATGTTCTTATGGGCTCACCATACTTGCTCTCTGGACTCCATCAACAGCTCTGGCTACAGCAAAAGCTACAGCAGGTCCAGTCCTCCTGCTAGTTTGACTTCCAATGAATACCACAGAACCAAGTGTTACCCATGAAGCCAGAACATTGCCACAAAAAGATCTGCTGCCCAATATTAACTTTGCAGGTCTGGGAAAGCCATACTTTGGCTACCACAGGTACACAACTTAATTTGTACTGGCTTATGATGCCAAATGAACTTGGAGAGTGCTCCATTGAGAGGTGTAAAGAAGCCATCTGGTATGTAACACGAAACATGATGAAACAGGTACATCAATCTAGACAAAATAATTTATTTTCAGAACATTTATTCAGCTCACCCACAAGAGAGAATGATCATCTCATGCCTCTTGGTTCTGCCATATTTTATCCACCACAGGTGCATAGCTAAGCTTATATAAGTCAGATGTTCTATGAGGGACCCATATTCCCAGATATCTAAGCTCCTCTCTCACCTGCTTAAGGGTAGAAAAGTACCACAGAATATCAGCCTGATATAGAGTCCCAATTAAGAAAACCACTGATTTAGTGAAATTAATCTTGTATCCAGATAGGTTACTGTACTATGCAAAGACCACCATCAGTTTTGAACCCGAGATATTTAGGTTTGTCAAGAAGAACAAAGCATCGTATGCATTTGGTGAGATTAAGTGCTCTGTTCCCTCTATTCTGTACCCCGTCACCTCTGGGCTAGCATGTACCTTCCGTGCTAACACTTCGATGGCCAAGTCAAACAACAAGGGAGATAAGTGTCACCTCTGCCGTGTTCCCATTGGTTTAGGAAAAAAGTCAAAGCAGATGCCATTAGTCAATACTTTAGCATATAATGCTCTGACTCATGCCCAGAACTCCTCCAAGAGGCCCACCTTCTCAGGGACTGAGAACAAGAATGGCCAGCAGAAGCAGTTAAAGGCCTTTTCTGCATCCAGGGCTACCTCTAAATCCACAATATGTTCTACCTGGCCAAGGCGATTATATTAAAAAAAACATCTTCTTTTAGTGTAAAGGCAACCCTTTATGAAGCCCATCTGATCCTATCCCACTAAATATGGTTTTGTTGACTCCAGTCTAAGCTGGAGAATTTTTGCTAAAATATTGATGTCAGCATTGAGGAGAGAAATAGGATGGCAAGATCCTAGATCTATGCTATCTCATCCTTGTTTATGCATCATCACTATATCCATAACTGTCATAGTGTGTGCCATGTCTGGGAACTGCCTTAGTTACTCACCCCCAGTAACCATGGAGCTAATTCTGGAGAGAACCTTTTGTAAAAGTCTATGCGAAAGCCATCAGAACCTGGCCTCTTACCACTTGGGAGCCCAGTTTTTGCTTTACATATCTCTTCCTTCGTGATTGGGGCCTTTAGCCTAGTCAGATGTCATTGGCATCTCTACCCCTGCCAGGTACTCTCCTATTTCCTTCACCCTTCCTTCCCTACTACTGGTAGAAAGCTTCTCATAAAATTCTTTAAAGATGGCATTTATGGACTGCAACTTGTGCATTACCACCCTAGCCGTTGATCTAATGCCACAAATCAACTTCAACTTCCTTGTTGCCCTTCCCAGCACTGCCCCCATTTTTTTCCTTGCACATATATTTTCTGGCATGCATTCTGAAAGGATTGCTTGATGCCCTCTACTTGCAATTGTTGGATTTCTTCCTGAAGGAGAGCCCAAAACACCCTCTAGAAGCAAGTGGCTTTATGTTATACCTCTAGTTGCCCATTCTGTGCTCCAGAGACCTCTCTTTTCTTAAACAAATCCATTTAAGGTGACTAGAAAAATTGATAATTTTGCTCTGGACCACCAATTTAAGGGCCTCCCATAACATCACCAGGTTCTGCTCTGCTTCCTTGTGAATCTCATTATATTCCTTGATTACATCTCTAAGCATTGTACAAAACTTATCATTGCCCAGCAGCGAAAGATTGAAACACTAAGCTTTATCAGCTAGTGGCCATTGAGCTATCCATAACAGGTAGAAGGACTGGGCAATGATCAGATATCTGGTTTGCAAGTATGTTCAACTGTCCTACTGAAGGCAATATGGCAGCTGTACATAGAATCTATCCAGCTTTAGGACAAATGTCTCTGAGAAAAACATGTAAAGTCTCAACTCAGAGGCTTCTGAGCCTTCCATACATCTATCACCCCATGTGCGCTGCCAATTCCCCGATGATCTATCCTAACTAGGATCAAGGCAGGTATTCCAATCTCCCCCAAGGATGAATGGTAATTCAGAGACATTTTCCAGCTTATCACTAACCCTTTGTAAGATATTCTTTCTATCGCACGTTAAGGCCATATATGCAGGCCAATACAAATCTTTCTCTATGGCTATTACACTCTACTGCCACAAGTATCTCTTCCAGGTCCATTAACTGGCTGGCAATCTGCAAGAGGTGGGTATCATGTACTAAAATATAGACCCCACATTTTGTAGGATGAAGAGAAGGCTGCCCTATCCATTTCCTCCTGAGTTTAGCTTGCTCTGAGTCACTCAAATACATTTCTTGTAGCAGTACTCTCTTTACATCTCAATTCCTTAAATAATTTAGGATTCGTTTTCACTTTACAGGAGAACCAATGCCACTAACATTGAGAGATATTGTATTGAGCTCCATATTAGCCATACCCACTCTAAATATCATAACCCCAAGTGCTGCAGTATTTCTTGGCAAAATTGTGCCATGTTTTCCCCTTAGACCCTCCCCCCCCATCTATTAACTTACCAACCTTTAAAAACCATATAACACAACCCACATTCCCACCCCGGCAGCAAGAAAGAGAGTTTTCAGCCTCCCCTCGATGGTTCCTGTTCCCCTCTTCTCTAAGACCTCTACCCTTATCACAACCCCCTTCCCATCCATCAAGCTATTGCTGTGCACATGCCTAGGAGCATACAAAGATTGACAACCTCCATTCTATAACATACCCTCCCCCCCTAGCTCCCGGTCCCTCCATTCTCTTACCTTCAGTCCATCACACCCTCACCTCCTTTCCCAAGTTTCATTACAGTCTCTTAAGAGTGTGACAGAAATGAAAGTGCCCTCCGCTAAACCCGTTGTCCGGGGTACACTGTCCAGCGAGCACCACCTCCACTTCTTCTCATTCCAGTGGCTTGCCATAATGTCTGTCTGCTGCACTCTGCTTGCACCAGCCACTGATGCAGTTAATTCCCAACAGTGTTCCAGCGGTCAGTGTGTCACACAGTTACAGTCGTCTTACTCAGCAACCCCACTGGATAATATGGAAACAACTTAGACAAGGAAAAAACAGGACACTAATAAACTGGAACTTGGCTCCACCTTCCCCCTTCCTTCTCCCCCTCCTCTTGCTAACCTATGACCTCTACCCATATCTATACCCAACCTCTCCCCCCTCTGGGGATCTTCCCCATCTAACAACTTAGGGACCTGTACCTATCTGCCCTACTCCGTTTGCACCATGAAATAGGAAAAACTTGAAATAAGGAAAAAAAAATATATGGCATCAAATCACCTCAGCGGATGTCATCCTTTGTCTATTCAGCAGCTAGCAACATGGACAGTGGTTCTCAACCTTTTTTCTGTTGGTACACACCTGACAGATGATGCTCACATGAGTGACACACTGAACACATGACCATCATGGGGCTAAATTTAAACATATACTCTGCTTCCACAGGAATCCCTTGACCTCCAATTATAGGTGCATTGCAGAACTAGGATATTTCCCCGAACAACTCACCATAGAAAAAAAGATATTTTGATACTGGTTCATCTCAGTATCAGAAAAAAATGTTCTCACTACTACCGGGCACATTATAAAATAAACAACCTGAAAAAACAGCAGCACATGAATAGCAAACCTGCCTTAACCTGTTTGAGGACTCAGATAGAAGTAGCCTACCAATGAAAAGGCAGCTGTGTACCACCAAATCATGTCCTATTGAGAAAACACAACAAATCAGACTGATACAAATGCCTACATGCTAAGAAAGTACCTCACCTCTGTCACACACACAGAACTGATCTTCACCAAATACAGAATAATAGATCACAAATTACAAATGTGGTGACCAAAACTGGAATGGAAATCCCCAAAAGCCATTTTGCATGCAGTGCAAAACTGGAGAAATAAAAATAGAAACATATTTTCTCCTACACTAAGCAAAGTACAAAGATAGAAGAAATGTACATTCCCAAAACTAACATATTATGGATTTGCATCCCGTCGCTCTTCCTCCATGCTCCCATCATCCCTCATTTCTCCCAATTATTCCATTTCAATCATCCCCTCACACATCCCTGACCAGCATTCCCAATCCGCAAATCCTCTTCCCTGTGCTTACTCTCTCCCCTGCTCAACTCTCCCTACACCCTCTCCTCCCCTCCCTGCCCAACAATCCTGACTCCCTATTTCCCTGCTCAACAGCCCCCACATTCCTGCCAATCATCTCCAACCTTCTTTGCCACACTCCCACCCCCATAGGGTGAAGAGAGCATCAGAAGCAACACTTCCAGCAGGGGAAGATAAAGTTAATGTTTCATTGGACCCAGAAAAGCGGGAATTGGCAATGTCTCCCTTTGATCTGGGTGAATGATGAAACAGCCTCCCACTGAGCCAGAAAGAGGAGAAGGAAGCAATAATAGCCCATCAAGCCTGATAAAGGAGAAGTCAACCAGCTTCCATCTGGGCTGACAAGGGGAGATCAGTCTTCTTCTGGCCTTGTGAAACACCTCTCAGGACCTTGTGACACTCTAGTGTGTCCTGATACACCTCTTGAAAACCACTGATTTAGACAATACCCAATGGGGTTATTACATCCTCAGCCAATATCTCCACTACTTTTAGCTGCTGGCCCTCCCTTGGACCATGCTGATCTTGTCTGTCCATGAGCCAGCCATGCTGCTTAGCTGAGCCATTCCTCCAAATTGTTAAGGGCCAGGATTCAATGGCTGGAGCTCCTACAAACAGTGAGTCAGGGCTGCTTCCACTGGACCGTCGGCCACCTTCAGCTGCGCTCTTCCTCCATGCACCTCATTACTGGTTTTCTCCACCTGAGGAGATGGTACTCCTCTTTTTCTCCATGCCTTCAGAAACTCTGTCGCAACAGCTGATGAGTTGAAACTTTCCCAGGTGCCCTGAGCCATACAGTTGCTTCATCGGGTATATCAAATAAAATTTCAGCTGATGCTCGTGGAGGAGTTTCTTCACCCATGTGTATTGTACTTGCCTTTTCTCTATGCTTGCTCTGTTGTTGGGGAAGATCATCATGTGGCTTGCCCTGTAGAATAATGGACCTGCTTCTCATGTTTTTCTCAATACTAATGCCATCTTTTTGCTACTGATGGAATTTAATTATAAAGACTGTGGTGCATTGTTGTTCGATAATCTCCCACTGGGAGATCAATTTCAAGGCACAGTTCACTCACTCCCAGACACAAGACCTCCCAGAGAAAACCCTCTAGGAATTCCTACACGTTCTATCCCTCCACTTTTTCGGGATCCCAACAATGTACACATTTGACTGATGGGAATGTTCTTTCAGATCCACAACTTTGTCTTCAAGAAATTAAACTTGAGTTATCCACTGAGGACTCCCAGTCCTCCACAGCAGACACTCGTTTTTTATTATCTATTTATTTACTTATTTATGAATTTGTGGCCTATCTAAAATGCTAGTAGATTTACAATTGTACAAACAGAGAACCATTTAAAATTATAAATTAATAGCAATTAAACTAACATTTAAACATTGAAACAAAAATCTAAAACAGTATATAATCATCTTAATTGCTCATTGATAACATTAGCAGTTAACCAACGCATTTAAAACATTTGCTCATATAATCTCTATAAAGAATATCACATCCTTAACTCATATAAATGCTTCAAATGCACATTTGATTAACAATGTCCATTTTGGTCTTATTTTCAGCTATTGAGGTCTTCATTGATCACATATCTTAAGCCACCTCTGCCTGCAGCGCTCTAATTTCATTTAGGATTTTCACCATCATATTCTGCTCGGGCTGGTAATTGACTTTTACCCTCCATTAGCCTTCTCCTCTTCACCAACATGTACTAGGGGTGTGCATTCGTTTTGAACTTAAATGTAAAACGCAACTTATTATTTTTTTTTAACTTAAAAAAGTGATGAGGCGAAAACGATCGGATTTCCAACTTATTCAACATAGCTATTTTGAATACGTTGGAAATCGCGATTGTTGATCCTAAATAAAAATTTAAACCCCTCACCCTCCTTTTGGCCAGCTTGGGGGGGTCAATTTCGGTCAATATGGACATATGGAGAATTCCATAAGTTGAGTCTATGTCCATACGTGCAAATAAAAATTTAAACCCCTCACCCTCCTTAATCCCCCCCCCAAGACTTACCAAAACTCCCTGGTGGTCCAGCGGGGAGTCAGGATGCCATTTCTGAACTCCTTTGCGAGGAGCACGTGACGTCGGCGTCACGTCGGAGTGACGCGGCGTCACGTGATTCCCCACGCGTTCGCTCCGGGACCCTCGTTGCACCCAAAAGGAACTTTTGGCCAGCTTGGGGGGGCCTCCTGACCATACAAAATGGCGCCATTTTGTACGGAAAAACGATTTGCGTGCAGGAAGTCGTTCCCGGACCCCCGCTGGACTTTTGGCAAGTCTTGTGGGGGTCAGGAGGCCCCCCAAGCTGGCCAAAAGTCCCTGGGGGTCCAGTGGGGGTCCAGGAGCGATCTCCTATGCTCCTGACATCGTTTTTCCATACAAAATGGCGCCGGCCATACAGCGTATGGCCGGCACCATTTTGTACGGAAAAACGATTCGCGTGCAGGAAGTCGTTCCCGGACCCTTGCTGGACTTTTGGCAAGTCTTGTGGGGGTCAGGAGGCCCCCCCAAGCTGGCCAAAAGTCCCTGGGGGTCCAGCGGGGGACTGGGAGTGATCTCCTACGCTCCTGACGTCGGGGGACAAAAAAACAAAATGGCGCCAGCGCTACCTTTGACCTGTCATATGACAGGTCAAAGGTAGCGCCGGCGCCATTTCTACAACGTACCGGAGGCCTGAGAGTAAAAGATCACACCGGGACCCTTCCTCTGGACCCCAGGTAATTTAAGGCATTTTGGGGGGTTTGGGAGGGTGGGGGATTTATTTTAATGGGTCGGGGTGGGTTTTAGGGTTGTTTTAGTGTGCCCGAGAGTGGAAGATCACACCGGGACCCCCCCCACTGGACCCCAGGTAATTTAAGGCATTTTGGGGGTTTGGGAGGGTGGGGGATTTATTTTAAAGGGTCGGGTGGGTTTTAGGGATGTTTTAGTGTGCCGGTTTTCGATTTACATGATTTACACGATATTTAAAAAACCCAAACTGCGACGATCCGATTCCCTCCCCCTCCCAGCCAAAATCGATCGTTAAGACGATCGATCACACGATTCACATCTCTAATAAAGAGTCTCTCTCTCGCTCTCAGCCTGTTTAGGCACTTTGCAAGCTGTGAAATAGAAGTATCACAGGGTGTGAAAACTATACTGTACCCCATGATATACTATCTATGTTAGCATATGGTGTGGTAATTGTGAAATTAGCATAAACATGCCCCCTTTTTTTTTTTTTACCGCAGGCATTATCCATGTGACATTATAACATTTTGAGAATCTAGGGTCAGCTTGGTGCTTTTCCTGGACACCTTTTCTGCCTTTTTGTGCTGATCTTTCTTAATTGCTCCACCTATATCCTGTATTTGTCATGGGTGACATTCCATCTTCCTTCTACCATGCCCAATCTCTAGTTTGAATGCCTTATGTCAAATTATTTGATTTTATCACTTCATTCCTGGGAATGTCTCTTTCACCATGGGTAATTTACATTTATATTGGCACTATACTCATAACTTTACTCTCACATAGTGTCAGCAATTTTCACTGATCACATTTCCATAGGCGAAACAATGTTATATCCATTAAAATTACTTTGAAAATTGCCCTTCCTCTAGGCAGATTCATTACAAACAAATGATCTATTTGAATGGATGGCTTGGTATGCATTAAAAAGTAGGGATGTGCATTCGTTGTGAACGAATGCTCAATCTGCAACATATAGGTCCCTATTCTTTACATTCATGGGTTCGCGAAACGTATGGCAAACTCCCACGAACGCAACGAATCCTGAACAAATAAACCCCCCACCCTGCTGACCCCCCCAAGAGTTGCCAAAAGTCCCTTGAGGTCCAGCGGGCGTCCTGGAGTGATCTCCTGCACTTGGGCTGTCGGCAGCCGGTATTCAAAATGGCACCAATAGTCTTTGCCCTTACTATGTCACAGGGGCTACCGGTGCCTTTGGTCAGTCCGTGTCACATGGTAGGAGCACAAGATGGCACCGGCTGTCCATTGCTCCTACCATGTGACAGGGGCTGACCAATGGCACCAGTAGCCCCTGTGACATAGTAAGGTCAAAGGCTATTGGCGCCATTTTGAATACCGGCAGCTGACGGTGCGAGTGCAGGAGATGATCCAGGACCCCCGCTGGACCACCAGGGATTTTAGGCAAGTCTTGAGGGGGTCAGGAAGGTGGGGGGTTGTAGTTAATTAAATTTAAATGGAACAAATGCCGAATTCAACTTATTAACAGATCAGGCTTTTCCCCCCTTGACCGAATGCAACGTATCTGGGCCTCGACGAATACGTATCCTGAATCCAACGAATACTTTCCGGCTGCATATCCCTATTAAAAAGGATGTTAAAATATCTATATTTTCTTTCATTATTCTTATTTAATCATAATTTTGTGTATCGTAATATATATGTTGGTAGATGCATTAAGAAATATTTGAATATTTTCATACTATACAATCCCATGGAGAAAGGGGACAGTGCATTGACTGAAATGTGAGTAAATATTTTTGTTGACTATTTCACGCTGGTATTACTCTTTGAGCATTTTCACTGTACCTCTTCCATTCTATTACATTTATTTTTGTTTTATATTAGAATTGACTAAAAAATAAAATTAGATCTAACCTTTGGAAAGGTACATTAGCTGTCATAATTCTTGAAAATACAGTACAAATAAACTAAACTCTAATTTAAAACAGTATTATAATTTACTTTTGGAGGGACATTTCAGCTGGAAATAATTGGTGGTTAAAATAAGAAATTTATACCACCTTTTTATATTCTGATTTTTATTTTATTCCTGTAGAAACACTAGTATTGAAAGGTTTGAAAGCTATGCTACTTAGCCACTCCCACCATTGGTAATGTTAGTCATTGTGATGCTAATTTTTGGATTTTTATTAGATATTCCTGCAGATACACTTTTGCATATAAATTATGAGTTTAGCATGAACAATTGCAATGTGCAGTCAGGGATGGAGTTTTAAAAAATGAGAAGGTGGCAGCTGAGCCTGAGCGTGGAGGAAGCACCTGGGTGAGCTGCAGGAGCGACTTCCAACAACCCCTTGCCGGCCCTGACGTCATCTTTGGGACCCGAGGCGCCTACAAAATCGGCGCTGAGCGGAGTTCAGGCTGCAGCTGAGCCTGAGCGTGGAGGAAGCACCTGGGTGAGCTGCAGGAGCGACTTCCAACAACCCCTTGCCGGCCCTGACGTCATCTTTGGGACCCAAGGCGCCTACAAAATCGGCGCTGAGCGGCGTTCAGGCTGCAGCTGAGCCTGAGCATGGAGGAAGCACCTGGGTGAGCTGCAGGAGCGACTTCCAACAACCCCTTGCCGGCCCTGACGTCATCTTTGGGACCCGAGGCTTAGTACGGATTAGTGCGGATTAGTGCGGATGGGCGGGGTGCTATCCTCGCGACTACTCCGCTGCCACAGAAGCTCAAAAGAATACTGCACATAGTAAGTTGGACTTATAAGCGACCTCTCTTGTAATCGAACAAATAAAGTTTGTTATGCCTCCTAAACGAAAGGGGAGGGTAAGGGTGTATCCTCAGGCACCCCTCCCATCTCCAATCCAACAAGAGATTGTCTGCTATATGACTAACGCTGCTCTGAAATCCCCGGCAACCAAGGATACTGCAGACCCAGCTCATATGGGAGAAAGAACTGGGTCATTAGAGGAGGCTTCGCTGAGCCCAAACCTGGGATTGCCACCAATACAGAGGGGAAGTGAAACCTCGCCTGCGAATTCAACACAGCAGCTTAATTCTACTGGGCCCAAGTTAATCTTGGTAAACCGTGAAGAAAGCCCTCCAGGCATGGAAGGTGGTGAGGACGAAGTTACAGAATTTCTGGGAGCTTGTTCAACCCCAATTACCAGGAATGGAGGGGAAGACCCTGCTCCCAGTTACGAGGTAATAGAGATCCCAACACGCCCTCAAGTGGTAACACTGGAACAGTTGTGGGACTTGATGACTGTAATGAATACGAATATGAAGGGTCTGGAAAAAAAGATAGATTTAATTGCAGGGAATAATCTGCAGAGTGTAATGGCAGTACGAGAAGAGGTAAAAAAGTCTGAGGAAAGAATCCAAAAATTAGAGGATAAAGAGAAAAAAAATATGGAATTTCAGGCTGTCGTAGCTAAAGATAGAAATTCATTATCGAGAAGATTGGAAATCTTTGAAAATAACTCTAAACGTCTTAATTTAAGGATGTTAAATTTTCCAAGGGTGGCAGGCCAAGTTCCCATGGAGACATTACTTCAATTTTTGAAGGAAGTCTTATTATTTCCAGAAAATGAATTACCTTTTATGTTACTTCCTACCTAGGAGAAGCCCAAATTTAAATACATTAGAGTTACCCTTTCAAGGTAATCTTTCCAATTTTCTAGAAAATTCGGAAAGCAGAATAATAGATAGAGGGGTTTTACTTGTAGCATTTCAGAATTTACTAGACCTTAATAAGGTTATGAGAAAATATTTCTCAATATACCCCATATCATTCTGTGACGATGTGATTAAGATTTTTCCCGATCTATCATATGCTACTCAGCAAAAAAGAAAGGAATTTTTGGTTCATCGTCAGGCAGTAATTTCTATGGGATACTCTTTCACCCTGAGATTCCCCTGCAAATGTATGTTGAAGAAGGAACAAGATATTTTTGTGTTTTTCACACCTGATCAGTTAATTAATTTTTTAGAACAAAGGAGAACAGTCACTTCTCCTACACCGCCCAGTGAGTAGTAAATTAGTATTCAGAGCATAACTATGGATGATGTATCGAAAGAGAATTTAATTTGTTTTAGTACTCCCCTATCACTGAGCTTCTGTTTTTTGTTTGTTGATGGGTAACAATTTCTGATTGATGGGAAAATAATAACAAGAGAGAATTGTAGAGGAATTAAGTTGGGAATTTCATGAAATGTATTCTTATTATTGGCTTTCTGTATTGAATTGAAAAAAAAAAATCAATAAAGATATAAATTATAAAAAAAAAAATGAGAAGGTTACCGTGTTTCTCCAAAAATAAGACAGGGTCTTATATTATTTTTAGCTCCAAAAAACAGGTTAGGGCTTATTTTCAGGGGATGTCTTTTTTTTTTTTTTTCCATGAACAACAATCACACATTTATTCTTGAATAAAAAAAAATCAACATTTATTCAAATATAACCATGTCATCACATTCTGAAACATCATCATAACTCTCCAAACCCTGAATTCCATCGTGAATTTCTATTTCCTTTTTCCATGTACAACAATCTACATTAATCAGTATTCATGAACAAAAATCAACATTTATTCAAACACAGTCATGTCATCATCTTCTGGAACATCATCATATATCTCCAAACCCTGTATTCCAGAGTGAATTTCTTGTGATTCTATTTCCTTTAGAATCATTGGCCCCAATTTCTCATGTCTAGCAATAGCGCTTTTCTTAAATGAGTACCTCATGTCTATGTAGCCTGCTTGTAGCACGTTAGCAACACAACTATCAGTGATTTTCTCCCATGAATCCTTCACCCAAGTCACAATCTCCTGTAGTTTAGGCTTCACAAAGTTTCCACGCTGTTTTCTCTCCATTCTGTTTTCAATGTACTTATTTATTTCCATGCGCAAATGGTCCTTAAATGGCTTGTTTATTGCAATATCAAGAGTCTGAAGATAGACAGACATTCCTGCAGGAATCATTATTTGATTTATTTTTCTCTCATGAAGAAAGTTCTATGTCTTTAGTGCGGTGTGTACTGGTTGAATCCCAGACTATTAGGCCTCTTCTGCTACCTCGCAAAACAAGCAACAGCATTAAATTTGCCCACTTTCTTATAACTGCTTGTGTGCACCAGGCTTTTTCGGTTTCAAGAATATAAATGCCTGAAACACGTTCAATCTTATCCTTCTCGCCCTTGGTAATGATTAGAGGTGGGGCTTTAGTTCCAACCAGACAAATTGCCAAAATACAGGTAAACATTCACTTTCATAACCAGTGGAGGGAACATAGACTGAGGTGGCATCCCAGTAATCAATTGTAGTTTGGCCCATAAATACTGCAGTTTCATCCATAGCAATCATGTTGGAAAGTTGGTATTTAGAAAAGTCAATGCATCAACAAAGGACTTGAATGCAAGTGCACGTTTAATAATTTCTGCATCGTCCAGCTTAAACAATGTTGTGGATCTTCCTAGAGACAGTTCACATTTCTGAAGGAAGCCATCTAGCCAGTGATGTGATGCTTTGAAATCTTCTGGGGATATATCTAATTGTGGCGCCATTACAAGAGCAAATTCTTGAATATCAGCCCTGCGCACAACCAAAGCATTTGCTCTCTTGTCAGCAATCCATTCACAGATCATGTTTTCCAGCTCAGGAAAAAATGGATGCCAACCTAATCCACACTTGCACTTCTTAGCATTTCCCTTGCATGCCTGTTGACTGAGGTTATCATACTCTGCTCGCCAATTTCTTGACCATTCAAATATCCAACATCTTCTCTTTGCAGAAAGCAGTAAGATTTTTTTTCCTGGGAGTCCTCCACAATTCCTTTCTTGTAATCGACAGAATAGCTCTTTCTTTTTGAACTCATGTTGTCTGGGGGCGGGGCGCAAAATGTACCAACACAGTGTATGGCAGTGGCATAACAAGAACCTCAATAATACAGTTTATTGTATCCCATATATCATTCTCCCCTGCCCAAAACACACCCCAACTTCCCCAGCTCCCTGCACTGCTGTCCTCTCGTCTCACTACAGACAGCCAGGAGTAGTATGAGCAGCAGAGATTGGTGAATGAGGACAAGGCTAAGCCCGCCTCCTCCTTCATTCACCAATCAGATTCAATTAGGACTGAAGAGCACTGTCACATGTCGCATATGCTTGGTACTTTACTGTATGGAGAATCATGGCTGCTGCATGCAATTAGGCGCCAAGTCCGATGGCGAGTGGTGCTTGCTTAAGCTGTGAGAGTTCAGCCAAGGAACTACGGTAGGAAGCGCCACCCACTGAGCGGGCACGACGGCCAACCACAACACAGCTGATACCGGCGAGTGGTGCAACCGCACTTCCACTTGTGTATCAGAGCTTGTTTGTCGTGCACAGTGGCGCGCTGTCTGGCGCACCGTGCCGCTGTGCATGACAGGTGAGCAAGCAGGGCCCGCTGGCCAGTAGCGAAGCAAAGAGCTGATAACAGACACAGCCTCGTTGAAATTATAACTAGGGCTTATTTTTGGAGTCGGGCTTATATTTCAAGCCCACTCCAAAAATTCTGAAAACTCAACCTAGGGCTTATTTTCAGGGTATGGCTAATTTTCGGGGAAACACGGTAAGAAGTGGTTGTTATAAAAGGATCATACTTTTTCTTCAATAAAACTGTAAACATATAAAATGTGGAGACAAAAATGACAGGTATCTAGAAATAAAACTCAGAGGAAGCTATAGAGGCATAACATACCTAAGAATATACAGTATTTTGAGGATTCTATCTAGTGCTGCTGCTTTCCAAAAAATGTAAACTGCAGTATCACTATGTAGATGACAACTTCTATTTAAAAATCAATAAATTAGTTACCAGTATAGTGGTTGCCATTTTTGTTTAAATGGTGTTTGGAATTTTTAGCAGTATAGTAAAAATATTAGGGCCCAATGTGAAAAGTAAGGCAAAAAGGACCCAGTTTTTGTGTGTGTTGCATTTATTGACTTGTGTGGTAACAAATGCAAAAAAGTAGGCTGGTCACATTGAATATTTATTTATTTACTATTTAAATAGAAGTTAAGCAGTTTTTGTGACTGATTTTATGCAATTAGCAAAATGTTTAATAGTATTTTTCTAGTCTATTGGAAGTGCATGCCTTTGATTCTGTATTAAGGGAAAACTATTCCACGTTAGTATTGCTACCATAATATGTACTTTTTGTCTATATTTTTTATATTTTAGTGATACTGTGATGAAGCTGAAGGCTCTGAAACCTTCGTTCACTGCATTTTCAGATAGGGAGTTGTCGTTGGCACTAGGCCTACTAAGCCTAAGCCAATCTCCTTGAGATCCTTCCTTGGGCTTTATATTATCTCCTGGATCTCTCTGGGGTTGTTCTTTTTACTGCTTTCTTCTGACATTAATCCAACAAGCTGATGAAAATAACATAGATCACAAAATGTAGTCACAAATGTATTAAGTTAATACACTAAAAAGATATCACAACTTCTTTGATGACATAGGATACATAAAAAAACAAACTGAAAGTGTATCTGAGGTAGATGCAGACAGCAGAGAAAAAAAGCAAGAGCAAGCAGGGTCTATGAGAAAGACATCAACATTAGATTTTAAATGACACTTACAGAAGATGAATCACAGAATGTGAAACCTTAGTAAGACCAATATCCTGAACCTTGTCCTATGGGAGGAAAAGGGCCCAAAATGTGGACCTTAAATGATTTGCTCTGTCAGAATAAAAAGTGAAAAAAGTAAAATAATGGAGAGATAGTTAGTTATGCTTTATCTTTCACCAACTCAGATGTTGTTGGCATGAGCCAACTGTTATAAAGAGGGTAGTACAAGAATACCAAAGCAACCTAAAATGGGTCTGCAGCAATGTCAGTGAATTGCTGTGTATTTCTGAGGGTGAGAGAATACATTCTCTCATCAGGTCTTGCTGAGTACCTCAAGAGGTGTAATATTGTATCTCTACTAAATCTCAGCAAAGTGACCACTTGTTGACGTTTGAAAGGAAAGAAAAAGAAAAATCCTTATACTACATAACCCAGAATATAAGAGGTACCCATCCTTAGCTTTACCTAATGATGGTGCTAGTGATAGTGCAGACTCTTCAAGTAAGATAACATCTGTACTGCAGTTGCAGACCACAGAAGCTAATTAAAACATTAAGAGGATGAGATACACTTATATTTAAACCTGAACATAAAAATGAGATACTAAACTGCTATTTTTATGCCACAGATCCTATATTTAAAGAGGGTTCACAAAGAGAGCACAGCAAAAACTGGAAAAAAAAGATGTCTTTTAAAGAATAAGCTGTAAACAGAAACATACATAAATTTAAAATCTCTAATTGGAAAATCAAAGCAAAGAAGTATGCAAGTGATAATATCTTAAAACAATTGAAAATTGATGCAGAAAGAGGCATAGAAAGAGGAAGAGGAGATTTGGTGGGAAGTGCCAAAAGAGAGTTGACAGAAAAGCCAACAAGCACAAGAAGAAAGGTGCAGGAACAGTCAAGAAGCACCAGAAAAGAAGTACTGGAATAGCCAGAGCAAATGGAGGAGGTAAAGGGTAAGATAACAAGTGAATGATATAATATAATGGTGCAACACATAAGGACAAGAGCAATATAAGACAGGCAAGGAAGCACAGAGAAGAGGAAAGACAAGATAGCAGCCAGGAAATGGAAGAACTGACAGTTGAGTTAAGGCAAATGTGGAAATGGATATGTCCAGGAAAGGGAAAAACTACCTAAGCTAAACCTGACACTCAAAGTAAAAAGCAAGATAAGTATGATCAACAAAGCCATAACCGACACAAAAAGACCACCTGCTAATATCGCAGAAATAAATCAGATACAATATTGTGCAGCAGAACCCCATTACTGAGAGAGTCCTACCTACAAGGAACATGGCCAGAAGGAAAGGAAAAAGATAGCAATTCCTCCTTGGAAAAAATAAAGAGAGGGAAAATAAAATCACTGCCTACAGAGGTGTCACTGCTAGAAAATACCTCAAAGAATTCAGGACATAAAAAATAACGAGAACAATTCAAAACTTCAAGCTGAAACATGCTGCTCTAATAGAACAAGAATAAAAATTCATACACTCTAATACTAAATTGGAAATAACTACAAAAGCACAAAAGCTGCGGAGACACAAAGTAAACAGAAACGAGAGCATCCCAAAAAAGCATTTAGAGAGAACTGAAAATAGTTTATAGGGAACTGGGAAAGAACATTGGTGCAGTTAAAATATCACCAACAACAATTGAAACAAAAAAGATCTGGAGAAATGTATATGAAGATCTCATAGAACACAACAGAGAAGTAGAATTGCTACCCAGAATACAGAAAAACATGGGAAAGCAAAGTATGGAATGACCTGAAACAACAACAAGATATGGAAATCAGATAAAGAAGAGCCCCAAACTGGAAGGGCACTGGCCTGGATGGTGTGCCCAACATTTGGCTCAAACATTTAGCATCTTTTTATCAAGTCTTAGCAAACTGCAAAAAATAGGTAAGAAAAAGTACTCAGATAAGTACATCTTTAAACACTTAGGGGCAGATTTTAAAAGCCCTATGCATGTCGAGCCTATTTTGCATAGGCCCGGCGAATCGCGCAAGCTCCAGGACGCACGTATGTCCCAGGGCTTGAAAAAAGGGGCATGGCGTGGGCGGTCCGGGGCAGGGCAGGGGCGTGGCCAGAGGCCTTCGTAGGGCCACTCGGCCGGTGCGCACAACCTCCGCCTGCCCGGAGGCAGGCGTAACTTGTAAAACAAAGGTGAGGGGAGGGGGTTAGGTAGGGCTGGGGGGCGGGTTAGGTAGGGGATGGGAGGGGAAGGTGGGGGGGCAGAAGGAAAGTTCCCTCCGAGGCCACTCCGATTTCAGAGCGGCCTCAGGGGGAATGGAGAAAGCCATCGGGGCTCCCCTCAGGCTCAGCGCGCGCAAGGTGCACTAATTTGCACCCCCTTGCACACGGCGACCCCGGATTTTTATAACATGCGCACGACTGCGCACACATGTTATAAAATCGGGCGTACATTTGTACGCTCCGGGTTGCGTGCACAAATATATGCCCACGCGTACTTCTTAAAATTCGGCCCTTAGAGAAATGGGGGAAAGGGAAAACTTCTGGAAAACTATGTATACTATTGTTCATAGTATGGGAAAAAAGTCCCAGATCCAGAGGCAGTCATGGAAGAGGCCAACTTGGATATGATGGTCACAGAAAGCAATAACTGGGATATAATTATACCAGGTTATAATCTAGTCAGGAAGGCCAGGATTAGAGTAAAAGGAGGAAGAGTGGTGCTATATATAAAATTAATATTAAAACAATAGTACTTCAGGGTTTATGAGGTAAGGAGGAGGCACTGTGGGACAATTTAGAAAGAAAGAATGGAATATCCATATATATTGGTGTGATATACAGATCTCAGGCAGAAGAAATAGACAGCAATTTAACTGAAGACATTCACAAAATGGCTATGACAGGGAAGGTGACATCGCTAAATAATTTGAATTTGCCAAATGTTAATTGTACATCCCAGCTGCACTGTATGCTGGAAAAATTGTTCTGGCAACTGGTAACAGAACTGACACGAGGGAACAACACTTGACCCGGTCCTTACAAATGAGGGAAAGAGTTTCTGATATCATAGTGGATGATCACCAGGAAAGCAGTAATTACCAGATGGTGTGAATCAGTATTAGAGCACAGGAATTGGTGGTTCATTTAAAGGTGAAGATCCTGGACTTCAGAAAAATTAATTGGATGGGATAAGCAAATGGAAGTAGAAGAGCAATGGGCAAAACTGAAAGGAGATACTGTAAGGGTAAGAAACAATTTTGTTAGAAAGATAAATAAAGGTAAGAAGAAAAGAAGGCCACCATGATTTTTTAAAGGTATGGCTGAAAAAGTAAGGGAAACATGATTAGCATTCATATACTTCAAGAGTTCGCAGAAAGATGAAGACAGTCAAAATTATCTGGAGAAGCTAAGAGAGCTGGAGGCATAGTCAGGAAAGCAAAGGTGTGAACAGAAGAAAAAATAGCTAATACGGTAAAAGAGGGCAACAAGACATTTTAGATATAGGAATATATAAAAATAAGAAATTTCATGCTGAGACAGAACAGGGTCCATTGAGCCCTGCATCCTGTCTCCAACAGTGGCAGTCTAGGCTACAAGTACCAAGCACATGCCAAAATATAGATCTAATCTTCTTACTCACTTCCAAGGATAGCAATGGTTTTCCCTAGTCTACGTGGCTAATAATGTCTTAGGACTTTCCCTCCTGGAACTTGTCCAGACCTCTTTTAAACCCTGCTATGCTAGTTGGCTTCACAACATCCTTTGGCAACAGATTCCACAATTTGATTGTACATTGAGTGAAAAAGTGCTTTGTTTGATTTGTTTTAAATCTGCTGGTTGCTAGTTTCATGGAGTGCCCTTATGTTTTAGTATTATTTGAAAGGGTAAACAACTGTCCTTAATTTACCCCACTCACGATTTTATAAACTTTTTTTCATGCCCCCTTTCAGCCATCTCTTTTCCCAAGCTAAAGAGTCCTAGCCTGTGAAGCATCTCATCATTGGGGCACTGTTTCATCCCCTTTATCATTTTTGTTGCCTTCCTCTGCGTCTTTTCTATTTCTCCTTTTTCTTTCTTTAGATGGGGTGACTAGAACTATACACACTATTCAAGTTGCAGTCACAACATGCATCAATACAAATATAATATGATATTCTCCATTTGATTCTCCATTCATTTTTGCATCATTCCTAACATTCTATTGCTTTTCTGACTACTGCAGCCTATTATGCTGAAGATTTCAATGTATTACCCAGAAGGACTTTAAGGTTCTTTTCCTGCCTGGTAAATCTTAATAAGGAACTCAGCATTGTGTGCCTGTAGTTGAGATTACTTTTCCTTATGTGCACCACTTGCACTTTTCCACACCATATATATATCTAGATAAGGGTTAAATATAACTCGGTAAGCCATTTAGATGGAAAACTATTATGTTATCCATCTAAATGGGTTATGAATATGGACCTTGTGGTGTTTAAAGCTTATATAAATTATTACTGAACTCATGCAATAATAAGAAGCTTTTTAGGCTGAGGCATCTGTTCAGAATTCAGCATCTGATTTCATACAGGGGTCTTTAGCCACATTAGCAATGTTAACGGTAGCAAAGACCTTTGCTGTCTCATAGCCTATTGCTTGGAAATATTTTGCCTTGTGTAGATACAGATAGATTTATTTTCAAAGCGCTTATATGTATATCAATAAAACTTCTCTGTCACTTCCATCTATCTCTCAGTCAGTCTCTCTCTTCTTTATGTCTTGATGGTGCACTGTGAAAACTTCCTTTTCATATTGGGGAGAGGGAAGGAATGGCCAGTGCTAAACCTAAACACTTGCTCTGGAAAAATCACCTGCTTTGTGACTAGCTAGAGGTGAGTCTGCACCACCCACAAAAGCTACTGTTCATGACCAAGCCTTTGAATGCCTGAAATGCTCAGTGGCCAAACTGACTACATCAATGGTAGCAGTGATCCTGACAATAATACTTTGAAGACTCGCTATTTACACACCATTATGAAACACCTATGACTTGTACCTTGTGAAGTATGAAAAGCCTTTGTGATGTGTACCTGTCTTGTTTAAGAAAACATAGTAACATAGTGGGCCAGATCGTAAAATCTACGCGCAGGCGTAGATTTGTTCGCTCAACCCGGCGCGAACAAATCTATGCCTGATTTTATAACATGTGCGCGCTGTTGAGCGCATGTTATAAAATCCAGGCTCGATGCGCACAAGGGGGTGCACACATGTGCACATTGCGCGCGCCGAGCCCGAGGGGACCCCCAATGGCTTTCCCCGTTCCCTCCAAGGCAGCTCTGAAATTGGAGTGGCCTTGGAGGGAACTTTTTTCCGCCCCCTCACCTTCCCCTCCCTTCCCATATCTAACCCACCCCCCATCCCTAACTAAATCCCCCCCTACCTTTGCTCCAAAAGTTACACCTGCCCGAGGAAGGCGTAACTTGCGCGGACCGGCCAGCTGCCGGCGCGGCATGCCTAGCACAGGCCGCTGTGCCAGAGCACTCAACCCTGCCCCCGGACCACTGTCACGCCCCCAAGCCACGCCCACAGACTACCCCCGAACTGCCACCACGCCCCCGGCCATGCCCACGGACTGCCCCTTTTTCGAATCCCCGGGACATATGCGCATCCCAGGGCTTGTGCGCGCCACCAAGCCTATGAAAAATAGGCTCGGCACGCGTAGGGGTAGGTTTTCGGGGGTTACGGGCGTATCTTATGCGCGTAACCCTTTGAAAATCTACCCCAGTAGATGACAGGAGAAAAAACAAAGTGGCCAATCTAGTCTGCCTAGCAAGGTGTTTAGGATTGTAACTGCCTTTCCATACAGGTCATCCCCATGCCTTCTGTTTAGGTTTGCAACCAGCCTTTTTGATGTGCAGATGTGTATATATGTAAGAATTCCTATAAAAAAAAAAAGTGTGTGTGTGTTGGCTTGGCTTGGTTTTGGGAAAGAGAGGTTTGGTCAAATGCATTCATCCTCAAGAGCTTATGGGTACAATTTTATAATGTCGTATTCTGTACATGGCCTTTATTTTTCAGGCCTTCTCTTTGCAGTTAGTTGAGCCCATTGAATAGAATTCAAGTTAATAAGTTAACATCCTGCCTGAGGAAGGTATTAAAAAGCTTGTCATTAGTAAGCATTTAGTAAATAGCATGGAAGGCGAGCCTATCACGCTGTTTATTATGCACATGCTAATGTATCATTTGCATAGAACATTACTTCGTTTAGATTTGCGGACATGTAATTTTACTGTGTTCTTGCAAATATCTTTCCAACCACTGTTATGGAATATCATGCTATTAACTTTATGGACTTTAACGTGCAAAGTTTATTGTATAGGCATTAGGGTTGCCAACTGGATCCAGATTTTAAGGACAGGTTGATTCAGTCCTGGTTTTGCTCCCTTGCATGCACAGACCTGTAGTCTTGATTTCTCTTATGGAATGTGCTAGGGAAATGAGAACAATTCCTTTCATGTAGTGGGGTACAACCAGGACTGGATCAACCTGTCCTGAAAATCTGGAGCCAGTTAGCCACCTTAATATGCATCAGTATATTGTCATACAGTTAAGAAAAAATAAATGTTTCCTATGTGCTTCACTTTGTAATTGTCCACATTCATTTTCATCTGCAATTTGGATGTCATTAGACAACAATTTCCCTTGTCTCTTAAGAGATTTGTTATTATTGTATGTTTTTCACTTGCAGCACTGAGATGCATTTATATCCATACTGAAATGATCAAAGCTATACTTTTCTTTCCATATGAGGCCTTCTTTCCCGAGGCTTATCATGTTTTAATATAGCCTCCTTTTTCTATTTATAATTTTCCATTTTCAGTCCCTTGATGCTTTGCCAGCTGAGAATGGCGCTTTACTGTCATCTTTAGGTTGTACATCTGCTCACGTAAGCCTTTTTTCTCATTCGTATATGCCAAAACCTATGTAATCTAATTTATGAATACTGTAGTTGTTTTTGTTTGATGTACTGTACATATTATGCTTGTGTACACTGAATCACATTTGCCTTTCCATAGCAAATTCCTCTTATTTATTCAAGTTCTACAGCAGACTTTCAATATTTGCCAGATTATTTGCTGTATTACAAAAAGGGCAATCTTGTAAAACACATGACCAAAGGCAAACGCAATAAGCATACAAAAAAGAAGGCTCTGTGACAATAAGTTAATGCTCACAGTTGTTTGCGAAGAAAACTGAAAACTTTAGCTTTTTGGTGAATAAACAATTCCTGTAGGTTGTCTTGAAAACAAGCTGGCAGTTTTGTTTTAGAGCAGTAATAACCACTCTCAGCCCTCAAAGGCCACAAACATATCAGGATTTCAGGATAGCCCTAATGCATACACACTGCTTCCACTGCATGCAAATATATCTCATGTATATTTATTAGATATATCCTGAAAACTTTGGGGTAGATTTTATAATTTTGCGCGAGCGCGTACTTTTTTGCGCAGGCGCGAACAAAAGTATGCTGGATTTTATAAGATACGTGTGTAGCCACGCGTATCTTATAAAATCCGGGGTCGGCGCGCGCAAGGGGGTGCACATTTGTGCAACCTGCGCGCGCCGAGCCCAGCGCGCGCTGCCTGTTCCGATTTCGGAGCGGCCTCGGAGGGAACTTTCCTTCGCCCTCCCCCCACCTTCCCCTCCCTTCCCCTACCTAACTCACCCCCCCCCGGCCCTATCTATACCCCCACCTTACATTTGTTGGCAGATTTACGCCTGCTTTCAGTAGGCGTAAATCTGCACGCGCCAGCAGGCTGCTGGCGCGCCATCACCCGACCCAGGGGCTGGTCCAGAGGCCTCGACCACACCCCCAGGCCGGCGCCACGCCCCCAAAATGCCGTATCATGCCCCCGGTTTGCCGCGTCATTTATGGCACGCCCCGGCACGCCCCTTTAACGAAGCCCCGGGACTTACGTGCGTCCCAGGGCGCACGCCGGTGGCCTATGCAAAATAGGCGCGCGGGCACATGAGGGCCCTGCGCACGTAAATCCGGCCGGATTTACGCACGCAGGGCATTTAAAATCCGGCCGTTTGCTTGTTTGTGGTCCTTGATGGCAAGCATTGAATTCTAGGGATGTGAATCGTTTTCCATATCGTCTTAACGATAGAAATCGTGTGGCAGGGCAAGAAAATCGTCTTAGGCACGATTTTTTAGTTAAAAAATCGTTAAAAATCGTTTTTTCCGATTAGTGCGCACTAACTCGAGTTAGTGCGCACTAACGGGAGTTAGTGCGCACTAACTGGGAGATAGTGCACACTAACTCGAGTTAGTGCGCACTAACACGATTTAACGATTTTTAACGATAAATCGTTAGAATTTCTATTGTATCGTGTTCTATAACGATTTAAGACGATATAAACATTATCGGACGATAATTTTAATCGTTGAAAAACGATTCACATCCCTATTGAATTCCATTGTTTTAAAGTATGCTAACAGTTTATGCCTATAGAATTTGAACTATGATCAGATTTCTCTGAGTGTATAGTGAAAACACAATCTTGTCAGGATATTTGGATGGCATTCTCACTAGGGATGTGCATTTGTTTAAAATGAATGGCTGATCTGTGATAAATATGCTGTATTTGTTTGATTTGTTTGCCTCCAAAACCAAATGAGTAAGTCCCATGAATGAAACATATGTCATTCACTTCATTTGTTTATGTTCCCATTGAATAGCATTGACTGCATTGGAAAGACAGAGCCTGAGGCTGGTTAGGACATGTGGGACTTTCCATAGCAAACATTCCTAATGCCTATGACGTGTGAGGGCAGAGAAGAACTGGGATCTTTGTCAAGGAAACCAGACTGACAAAGAAAAGGAATATATGAGAGGGAAATATGTTTCTAAATTAGCAAATCATTGCTCTGTCTATTTTTCTTATAGTATTCTCAGACTGTTACAGCTTGCAATGGTTCTCTCTCTCATGGAGATTACATAGTAGTTAGCTGTTGTGTGGAAATGTTGTATTCTACTACAGTCTTCAGTATCAACAGTGCTTTTGTTCAACATTAGAAACATTCCAACTTTTCTAATCCTTTTAGTTGCTGTAATACTGGGTTAATTTGCTAAATCTGGTCATGCCAGAGACCTGTCTTAAAGTTAGCCAGATAAACTTATCTGGCTAATGTTTAGATAGCCAGGTATATGCAGCGATGCAGCGGCACCTCTGAATATCCTGGCTAAGTTAGATGAATATGCTTAGTCAGCTAACTAGCTCAGCCAAATAGTGGTTGGATATGGACCTTTATATATTTTAGAGCATTCACTAAAATAGAGCATCTATACCATGCATACTATTTAAACTTCACATTAACCCTAAAAGTCTTGCATCTCCATGCTATATATATTCACTAAGTAATATGTGGACCAAAAATATTATCCATGTGTTAAACTGAGCATGCTCAGTTATTTTTTGCTCATGGCCCCTCTTCTTTGTTTGAAAACTATTAAAAAAAACCCTGGCAATTAGGATGGTTATAAGTGCTGGGGGTGATGAGGGAGTGCAAAACCCCCCAAATATGGAGGTTAGAAGATGTACAGCAAGGTTAAGAATAGGAAGGAAAATGGACAACTGTATGGATTTTATGTCTTGACTCTTTTTGTGTAATGCCATTCTATTTTTGTCTATTATTACAGATCTGTAGATAAGAGCGTGAGTGAGTGGGTGTGTGTTTCTATTCATTAGCCTTCTATGAAAATAAGAGCCTTGATAGAGTGCTATGAGATGATGTGGATGGTGATAAAATGTAATATGGAAGGGAATCAGTGACATTGCATGTGTGTAAAAGATGCATGAGAAGTGAAAATGTCGCTAAGTGTAGCAGAGAGGAGAGAAAGAGGGGTAAGAGAGGAGAGTGGAAGTTGCAAGAAGGTGGCCTACCATAGTGCAGGTAAAGGAGGAGATGAAGAAGAAGTACATGTGCAGCAGAGGGGTAGAGGAGGCACCCTACATAGCCCAGGTCAGGTCCATTTGTCACTTGTTAGAGGAAACTACCTATGATGAGCCAAGATTAGGACTTTCCCTTAATCTGCTTCTGGCTTGGCATCCAGAGATGGTCTGACAATCCTACACAGACTTTCCAGTGTATCTAGGAAAACATTGTTAGAGCCATCAGGACCAGCACAAGCATTAGGTGGGACTAGGTGGGCGCCTGGGGCACCAAAAGTGGGTGGGGCATCATAGGTGGACGCAAGGGTGCCATTTTTTAAATGCCCAAAGGAGGGATGAGAGAGGTTGCAGTGCGCGAGACAGAAGGAGATGGTGCATGTAACATGGAGGTGAACAATTTTGGAGATTTGGAGATTTAGAGAGAGAGAGAGAGAGAGAGAGAGAGGGATACCTTTGCACCAGCACTGAGATCAATGCTACACTAATAGCTATTACTGCTAGCAAAGTGTTGCTCTTATAACAATGCAAAGACTATGCTAACAAAGGTAGCTAGCCAGCCAGCCAGCATACGGTCCGATGCTAAAAAAGTGTGCTGAATGCAGGTGCTGAGTGTTCAGCGCCCACTTTCCTAACACATCCCCAGACACCTCTCCTGGGGGCGTGAAGCAAAATTTAAATTAGGACTCGCACTGTCAAGGAGGTGCTAGGGGTGACTGTGCATCCCTAGTGCCTCCTAGACAATGTGTGCCTGAGAGAGGTCTGCTGTCAGTGGCTGTCCTAACTGGTGCACAGCCACGTGTTAGGAAAATGGATGCTGATAAATTCAGCGTCCATTTTCTGAACTTGACTGCCGGAACCCATGTCTGACCTGCCCTAAGCACCCTCCCCCTTCACTGTCACATGTCAGTGAAAGAACCAATCGCCTTTCAGAAGGCTGTCCTGAAAGGGGATTGGTCCTTTCACTCAATGAAAAGGATCAAAGGACAATAAGTGAAGGAGTGAATAAATTAATATTAGGGGCCCAACACTTTAATATTGATTTTTTCACTCCTTCTGAGCTACCCTAAACTCCCTCAGGGGGAGGAAGCTTAGGGCAGGTCAGACACGGCTCGTGCTGTCAAGGAGGGAGAAGATTTTTTTTCCTAACTCTCTTTTGACCCCTCAACTTAATATTGCCACGATATTAAGTCAGAGGAAGTACAGAAAGGCAGTATTTTCTGCTTTTCTGTACACTTTTCTGGGGTGCTCAGAAATTAACAGCTGCTCCAGGCAGGCGTCAATTTCTGAGCACAAAAATGTGCATATGGGACACAGTTTTTTTTTTTTTTTTTTACACTGGGAGTGAATAAGTAATAGCCTCATTGAAATGTATTTGCTTGTGATGAGCACTATTAATTTCCAGGTGCATTTGACAGACGTGGAGGTGCTAATCCCCTTATTACATAAGGGGATTTGGTTGTGCCTACATAACCCGCATCCAACAGTGGGTTAAACAGTGTGCTTGGCTGAGCGCACTGTATTGCATCAGCCCCAGAGTGTTGACAGATCAATGATGGATACTGAGCTGAAAGCAGATAAGAGGAAGTCCTGCTTCTGGTTTTGCATGGGGAGTTTTGGAGGACAGCATCTGGGAGAATCAGAGGAGGGGGGCACAATGAGAAGCAAGGTGGCCAGAAGGAAGGTGGGATGGTGCAGGAGGGAATGGAGGCCCCAGACTTGATCAAATTTTCTTTATAAAGAGCAGGCATTCAAAATGGCACAAACTGAATAATGAAATGTCATTATGTGTTTTATGTTGTTTCTGGTGCAAAAGAATGCAAACTATATAATGAATATTGATATTTTCATGTTGATTGAAAACAAAAGCAGATTCAAAAAGTTGAAACTTCTCAGTATTCATTTTATAAAGTAAGTAAGCAATCTCAAGCTTGGGAGAGAAGCAAAGGAAAAGCTAATATATAAGTCAATTGCATTCTAGTTTTGCAACCAGACATTTTTTTTCAGTTTTATTGTTTGGAAGAAATCATGTAATTTTATACATTTATGATTCTTATATTTGCTTTTCAAAGGTGCCAAGACTTTTTATCTATCACAATAAACTCAGCCTTTATACTTTTAAGTATAATACTTTTGTCAAAACAACTTGGCAGACTTCTCATTTTGTACCTAACATTCAATGCAAGTGGTTGCCTAGAAAAGCATTTTGAATGGCTGACACAACTTATTAAAGATTCAGCTAGAAAACAATGACCTTACATACCAGTGAAATTCTTATACACATGAATCACACATTACCACAATACTGTAGGTAGCACAAGACATATTTAAACCTTTTTTGACTCTTTTTGTTAATATGCTCTATACATTAGGCTTTAAGCATTCAAAAGTGTTATGCATATATCTAGAGTGCCCATCTTCTCTAAATGTACTTCTGACTGATGACTATCAATTTCTGAGCGCTCCAAAAAAATTGTACAGAAACGCAGAACTTTCACAACTTGTTGAGGACATCTCAGAATACTGGGAAAGGTCAAACATAATGTCTGTCTTTAAAATGGTAATACCTAATGGCCATATGTAAGACTCAAAATTGCACTTATCTGGAGAAGTCCTGATAAGTGGGCAGCTTGCTGAAAACTGTCACTGCAGTGAGTTGGGAAAGGATATGAAATAAGGGGAAAATCTCAGGGTAGTTTCAAACTGAAATTCATGGTTCCAGATCTTAGAATCTAAACGTAAATCATTCCTGGGTCTTTCCAGCCTTTAGAATCTAAAAGCAGATAATTCCTGTGCTTTCTTTCCCAAGTTCCCTTCCCAGCTTCCACTCAAGCCAAGCGCATTCTGTGATTTATAGACTTTTATCCCAAGTAAAGAGACAACAGGGAAATTTTTCACAAGAAGATTCAATTAGGGATTTAAATAAACCTAGGTAGTAATCCTGTCTTTATAATTAGATTAACTGATGGGCATTGACAAGCGAACATAAAGTACACCAAAGAAAGTTAAAGGACTCCCTAGGCAAACAAATTACTAGCTATTCAATAATATGAGCATGCAGACAGCAGTCAAGCAGCAAAATGGGAGATCATGGGATGAGAGTAAAAGGGAGTAGACTCAGGAATAATTTTAGGAAATATTTCTTTACAGAGAAGATGGTAGATGCTGGAACAGAGTCCCTGTGGAGGTAGTGGAGACAAAAACATTATCTGAATTCAAGAAAGCATTGGATAAATACAGGAGAATTCTCAGGGGTAGTGATGGGAATTGTAAAGCTGAATTAGTTGGGTGGAAGGAAAAATTAGATGGGCCATATGGTCTCAGGGACAGAATTAGGATTTTCCACCCCTAGGAACTTTGGTATTTTTAATCCCCCACCTCCTGTAAGGCTCTGTTACAGGGTAGCAGAGAGCTGTTCTCTGCTGAATGAAATTAAGCAGAGCTGGAAGGCAACTAATCTTAGCCAGCCTGCTGCTCCTAAATGCCATCCTAGGCACAAGCAAAATGGGTGCCTATTGACAAATCCAGGACTGTATGGTTCCACCCTGGTTCCACCTTTTTTCTATCCAGTTCCACATGCATGATTATCTACCAGCTGGTGTGAGGTTGTATGTGAGAATGAATCTGATTTCTGGAGGCTAAAGTGGCAGACCTGGAGGAAGTGAGGCAGACATGGTTATATAAAAGATATATTCAGGGACTTAGTATAGCAGTCCCATTTCCAGTGTGGCAGCACCATGCTGCTTTGAAGAAGCAAGGTCACTGGGAAGGGCAGTATCAGCCTGGGATGGCAGGAAATGATCCTGGATCTAGAACCTGCCTTTCAGGTGATGTAGTATCCTCTCACATAGAGGATGTGTCTCCAGAGGCATGTACCCAGGAAGTAAAGGTAAAGGCAGCCATTGTAATTGACAATTCATTCATTAGAAATGTAGGTAGTCGGGTGGCTAGTGGGAATGAGGACTGCATGCCTGGTGGAATAGTGGAAGACTTCACATGTCACCTAGATAGGATTTTAGACAGTGCAGGGGAGGAACCAGCTGTCATGGCTCATGCAGGCACCAATGACAAAGGAAGGAATAGGAAGGACAACCTCCAGGGTAACATTTTTAGAAATGTTCCTTGTTTCACACACAGAACCCCAGAGGCAGGCTCAATGTGTGGATGAGGCAAAAGTGAAGTGAAGAGGACTTTAGATTTGTCAGGAACTGGGTAACATTTTGGTGAATGGAGAGCCTATTCCAAAAGGTGGAACCAGGATGGAACCAGGCTGCTGCTGCTAACATTTAAACAGGAGATAAATCATGGAAGAAAGCTGACAATTGCTCAGGAGCGCAATGCCCAGTGTGAGGTATCTTCAAAAGTTACTGCCATTTATTTAAGAACACAAGAACATAAGAACATGTCATACTGGGTCAGAGCAAGGGTCTATCAAGCCCAGTATCCTGTTTCCAACAGTGGCCAATCCAGGCTATCAGAACCTGGCAAGTACCCAAAAACTAAGATTATCCCATGCTACTGATGCTAGTAATAGCAGTGACTATTTTCTAAGTCAACTTGATTTATTACAGGTAATGGACTTCTCCTTCAAAAACTTATGCAAACCTTTTTTAAACCCAGCTACACTAAGGGGCGGATTTTAAAAGCCCTGCTCGCGTAAATCCGCCCGGATTTACGTGAGCAGGGCCTTGCGCGCCGGCGCGCCTATTTTCCATAGGCCTGCCGGCGCGCGCAGAGCCCCGGGACTTGCGTAAGTCCCGGAGTTTTTTGTCGGGGGCGTGTCGGGGGGCGAAGCCGATCGACGCGGCGTTTTGGGGGCGGGACGCGGCGTTTCGGGGGCAGGCCCGGGGGCGTGGTTTCGGCCCGGGGCGGTCCGGGGGCGTGGCCACGCCCTCCGGAACCGCCCCCAGGTCGCATCTCGGCGCGCCAGCCGCCCGCTGGCGCACGTGGATTTACGCCTCCCAGAGGGAGGCGTAAATCCGTCGACAAAGGTAGGGGGGGGGTTTAGATAGGGCCGGGGGGTGGGTTAGGTAGAGGAAGGGAGGGGAAGGTGAGGGGAGGGTGAAAGAGGGTTCCCTCCGAGGCCGCTCCGATTTCGGAGCGGCCTCGGAGGGAATGGAGGCAGGCTGCGCGGCTCGGCGCGCGCCGGCTGCCCAAAATCGGCAGCCTTGCGCGCGCCGATCCTGGATTTTAGCAGATACGCGCGGCTACGCGCGTATCTACTAAAATCCAGCGTACTTTTGTTTGCGACTGGTGCGCCAACAAAAGTACGCGAACGCGCATTGTTTTAAAATCTACCCCAAGCTGCACTAACCACATCCCCTGGCAACAAATTCCAGAGTTTAATTGTGTGCAGAGTAAAAAAGAACTTTCTACGATTAGTTTTAAATGTGCTATATGCTAACTTCATGGAGTGCACCCTAGTCCTTCTATTATCCGAATGAGCAAATAACTGATTCACATTTACCAGTTCTAGACCTCTCATGATTTAAAAGACCTCTATCACATCCCCCCTCAGCCATTTCTTCTCCAAGTTGAACAGTCCTAACATCTTTAGTCTTTCCTGATAGGGGAGCTGTTCCATCCCCTTTATCATTTTGGTCGCCTTTCTCTGTACCTTCTCCATCACAACTAAATCTTTTTTGAGATGCAGCGACCAGAATTGTACACAGTAATCAAGGTGCGGTCTCACCATGGAGCGATACAGAGGTATTATGACATTTTCCATTTTATTCACCATTCCCTTTCTAATAATTCCTAATATTATGTTTGCTTTTTTGGGTGCCGCAGCACACTGAACTTACAATTTCAATGTATTATCCACTATGATGCCTAGATCTCTTTCCTGGGTGGTAGCTCCTAAAATGGAGTCTAACATTGTGTAATTATAGCATGGGTTATTTTTCCCTATATGCATCACCTTGCACTTATCCACATTAAATTTCATCTGCCATTTGGATGCCCAATTTTCCAGTCTCGCAAGGTCCTCCTGCAATTTATCACAATCTGCTTGTTATTTAACTACTCTGAATAATTTTGTATCATCTGCAAATTTGATTACCTCACGCATCGTATTCCTTTCCAGATCATTTATAAATACCGTATTTTCCGGCGTATAAGACGACTTTTTAACCCAAGAAAATCTTCTCAAAAGTCGGGGGTCGTCTTATACGTCGGGTATCGTCATATAGGGCACACCTGCTCTCTGACCAGTTTCTCTCAATCACACACATGCTCTCCATCAAATGCATTCTCTCACTTACACACAGGCTGGCTGGCTGGCTGCTTTTATCTCTCTCACTCACTTCCTCTCCCCCGCCCCCCAAGCACAAATAGTAGCTGCAGCCCCCGCAGGCCAAGAAAGAAGAATCCCATCGGCTGTGGGAGGCTCATGGTGCTGTCTCCTTTCCCTATTATCAGCTGCTTCGATAGCTCGGGGCCGATGCTGCTGTCGCCGCTGCTATTTTTTCATGCGGCACGGCTTACTCCTTCCCGCGCACCGCACTGCCGTTGCTGCTGGGTTATCAGCACGTTCAAGCCCAGCGGGAACGGCAGTGGTGCAAAAAAAAAAAAAGCTGTGGCATCTGCGGCTGGCCTTTTCTTCTTCCCGCCCCCCCCCCTTTGAACCGGAACAGGAAGTGATGCGCGGGATGAAGAAAGAGCCGTGCCGCGTGAAAAAATAGCAGCGGCGACAGCAGCATCGGCCCCCGAGCAGTCGAAGGAGCTGGTAATCGGGAAAGGAGACAGCAGCATGAGCCTCCCGCGGCCGATGGGTTTCTTCTTTCTTGGCCTGCGGGGGCTGGAGGAGGAGGCTGCTGCAGCTACTATTTGTGCTCGGGGGTGGGGGGGAAGTGAGTGAGAGAGAGAGAGAAGCAGCCAGCCTGTGTGTAAGTGAGAGAATGCATTTGATTGAGAGCATGTGTGTGATTGAGAGAAACTGGTCAGCGAGCTCATGTGTGTGTATATGTGACAGACAATGAAAGTGACTGCTCAGAGAGATGACTGATGTGTATGTGAGTGTGAGAGAGAGAAAAAGCATGGAAGTGAGAAATCTGGGTACGTGAGAAAGCATGGGAGTAAGAAGCCTGATTATGTGAGAGAGAGCATGGGAGCGGGAGGGCTGTGTGTGTGTGTGCGTGCATGAGAGAGAGACTGGTTGATAAGGTGACGGTGTGTGTGAGAGAAAGAGACTGGTGTGTGTGAATGTGAGAGAAAGAATGTGATTCAGGGAATGAGACGCCTGTGCATGTGGAGAGCAAGCATGGAAATGAGAGAGAGACTGGTGTGTGTGTGTGTGTGAGACAGAGAAAGTGATTATGAGAGTGAGAAGCCCGTATATGTACGGTAAGCAGAACACGGGAGTGGGAAGCCTGTGTGTGTGTATGGCATGAGAGAAACTGTTCAGGAAGGTGTCTGGTGTATGTGTCAAAGACTGTTTGGGAAATGATTGGTATGTGAGAGACAGAAACTGGTCATGGGGGCATGACTGGTATGGTGTGTGTGTGTGTGAGAGAGAGACATGGGCCCAAAGAAGAGGACCATGAGTATAGAGCTTAGCCATTACTGTTGCTTCTGGTATGTGCTACGGCCTGCATGGAAGAGGAGTAGGAGAGCTGCTGGAGGGGGTAAGTAAAGGTGGCTTTTAAAGTTTATTTTTCTTGATTGACTGCCATTTTAATTATTTAATTAATATTATGTGATGTGTCTGCTTTTTTGAAATATTTTATTGGTGTTTGGAGAATGTTTAATAGTTTTTATGAGTTTTTAATTGTTGGATGTTATTCTGTTCATAGCTGTTTTGAAACATTTATCTGCTTATTAGTATAGTTTTACAATTATTTCTGTGTGGGGATCTATAGCTGCTTGCTAGTTCTGTTTTCCTAATAAGAGGTGTATTGGTTTTTAGGGCCTGATATATGGTATTTGTAGTGTTGCCTTTTCATAGATAGGGTTGCTCCTGTTTGAGTGTAAAATTATTTTTTTTCTTAAAAATATGTATAAAAAAGGGGGGGTCGTCTTATACGCCCAGTCGTCTTATACGCCGGAAAATACGGTATATTGAAAAGCACAGGTCCCAGTACAGATCCCTGAGGCACTCCACTGCCCATTCCCCTCCACTGAGAAAATTGTCCATTTAATCCTACTCTCTGTTTCCTGTCTTTTAACCAGTTTGCAATCCATGAAAGGACATTGCCACCTATCCCATGACTTTTTACTTTTCCTAAAAGCTTTTCATGAGGAACTTTGTCAAATGATTTCTGAAAATCCAAATACTCTACATCTACCGGCTCACCTTTATCTACATGTTTATTAACCCATTCAAAAAAGTGAAGCAGATTTGTGAGGCAAGACTTGCCTTGGGTAAAGGCATGCTGACTTTTTTCCATTAAACCATGTCTTTCTATATGTTCTGTGATTTTGATCTTCAGAACATGTTCCACTATTTTTCTTGGCACTGAAGTCAGGCTAACTGGTCTGTAGATTCCCGGATTGCCTCTGGAGCCCTTTTTAAATATTGGGGTTGAGGTCACGTGACGTGATGAGCTAAGCAGACGTGCTTTCCTTAGCTGTGAGCCTCAGCCACTCTCAATTTTCTTTTTGAAAAGCCATCCATACCTCTGACAACTTGCTCTTCTCAAGAAACTGCCCTGCTTATGTCCATAGACAAATATATGCAAAAATCTCCGGCGCCCATGGCTCTAAAAGGAGGAAAAAAGGAAAAAGAAAAATGGCGGCCTGCTCCTGACAAGCCACCCCAGGAGCATGGTGATCCGGGAGATGCAGGCCCATCAGCAGCTGTTCTGGAATCCCTTACTGAAAAGGTTACGAAAGCTGTGGTGGTGGCCCTTAATGAAAATTCGACAACCTTTCATCCCAAATCTCCACGCTGCAAAATTCTTTTGATGAACTACAGCCAAGAATGGGTGCAATAGAAGGCAGGGTCTCCCTTCTGGAGGACGAATCTAACACAGTGACAAGACAAATAGCGGCACTAGAAACCAAAGTAAAAGCCCAAAATGAAAAATTGGATGATCAGGAAAATAGATCCAGACGTAATAATCTATGAATCACAGGAATACCAGAATCCGTTAAAGAAGTAAATATTGCTTCAGAACTCGAGAAATGGCTCCCAATGTGTTGGATTTAGCCGCCCTGTGCCCGGCCCTGATGATCAAGAGAGCACACAGACTAGGCTCGAAAGACAGGAAGACTCCAGACCCAGGCTCATTATTGCCCGGTTTTTAAATGGAGCACATAAACAGGAAATTCTCCAAGCATACCGGCAACGCCGTGAGCTTACATTTCAAGGCCACCTGGTGCGACTTTTCCAGGACTACTCCACTTCCGTCTCCCAGCGTTGCAAGCTGTTCTCCCCTATTTGTACTGCTCTTGTCAACAAACTAATCAAATTTGCTTTTCAGTTCCCCGCGAAGTTAAAAGTTTGCCATAAGAATGAAACTCACCTATTTGAAGAGCCGGCACCTGCCCAAGCATTTCTGTAGAGTCTGAATGGAAGATCATAAATCGGATAAGTGAATAGACATAAAAGTGAATTTGTTCCAGATTGGTTCAGGTTTAAGATTTACCGGTTCGCTAGTTTCAATTTCCTGGTTAATCTAATAAGCAGATTAAAATACTTAGTTGCTCACCTCCATAATGCTGATAAATTTTCTTTCAGCTTGCCACGTCACTCGACGGATTACGTAAGTGTAACATAACGAGGGCGGTTGCCATTAAAATCAACGCGAGGAGTGCAGGCACAGTAGACACTTGCCTAATTAGAGATGGTGGAGCGTTCCCCCTGGTACAGCATCTGCAAACATAAGAATGAGACGCAGCCTCCCCCTGGTGAGGGGCGGGGCTTTCCTTTTGTTTCGGCTCTGAAGAATGTGCAAGGAGCGCCGGGCTGCACTGTATTCCATCAAATATGAAAGAGAAAGGTCGGGGAACTTCACATAAGTGGAATCCCGGATCTGGCCTGCCACGCAAATTCTTCTCTACTCCGTTCTACTGTATGGAACGCAACAATTGGGACAATAAGGGATGATGTAAGCAATCACATAATGCCTCCAGTCACATGGTCAGCTCACTCAGCGGCGAAAACGGAGGTATTTGGATCTAGCCATGGAAATACTAACTGAAAGTACTCGGCCAGCAACAGGTGTTTGTCCTACGGTGCAGGCTTTGAGTCTCTTATTTGATGGAGGAGATCAAACAAATTAAGAAAAAAAAAACCTACACATTTGAACTGGGTGAGCACCTGCAACTTCTGAGGTGTGCTGAGGCTCTCACATTCAGATCGTGCCTCCACCCTCGGTGGGCAGCGTGCAGTCCATGGAGTGGTTATTGGTTGTAGATAAGGGAGGCAGGGAGGGGGAGGGGGACAGGGGTTTTGGGGTAAGGAGGGGATTTAGGTCTTCTTAGGGTGGTATCTTTAAATGTGAACGGACTGGGATTACCCAATAAAAGGCCACAAATCTTACAATTTTTGCACAGACAAAAAGCATATATTACTTGTCTCCAAGAAACACACCTCACAGAACTGGAACATAAAAAACTGAAATGAGGGTGGGCTGGGTCCTATTATTTCTCTAATACTCTAGGTAAAAAAGTGGGAGTGGCCATCTTATTGCATAAAGCTCTAGCATTTTCTCTCACTAAAGAAATCAAAGACCAATTAGGATGCTATATTATTCTAACTGGATCCATTAAAGGTAAAATGATAACAATATGCAATGTCTATGGACCAAACACCAAATCTCAGGATTTTTTGGTACTTTTGTCCAAACTGTTCTAGTACATCAGCAGGGATGGTTACCTTTATTAGGGGACCTAAACTGTGTTGTGGACCCGACCCAAGTCAGGCTCCCTGTCCAAGCTCCACTGAAAAATCAGACTTCTATGGACATTCCACTCTTATGCAAGCAGCTACAAATCTTGGACTATTGGAGGATCCTGCATCCCACTTCTCAGGACTATACCCATGTGTCCCAGACTCACAATACCCATCACACATAGACTATATACTTGGTTCTAGAGGGTTCTTTAAAGGCGGAAATGGGCCCCACTTCCATAACTGATCATGCCTAGTGTGGGCAGACCTCCATATAGTTGATACTCCTAGGCCCTTCAAACAATGGAGATTCCCTGCTTCACTTTAAGTAGATAAATCGTTTCAACAATATCTAAAAGACAAATGGGTTACATTTAAATTCCATATCAAGGAACACTTGTCAAACCCCTCCTTATTTTGGGAAACTAGCAAGGCAGTCATAAGGGGAGACATTGCATATGTGAAAACCCAAAACACAAAATTAAATAAGACTATCTTGGACCTAGAGACTAAACTGAGGGATGCCAAACAGAAGATGATAGAGGACCTCATTCCTGGTTCTAGACTGTCCTATTTCACTATCTTAGTGACTTTAAATACTTATCTCCACCAGAGAGCCCAGTTTAATCTATGTAATTATGAACATAGATTTTTCAAATTTGGAAACAAGGCTAGAAAATTGTTGGCAAATGCAGTTCGGGTGGCCAGGGGGAAATCAAACATAGAAAAACTGAAAACACCATTAAATGAGTGGGCTACTACACCCCAATCCATCTGTAACACTCTAAAAGGCTTTTACCAGAACCTCTACACAGAGGACAGGACGGGAAATTCCATCGAGGAAGATCTTTTTTTTTCAACAGTTGGTTATCCCACAAATTACACCACAGCAATCTGAATTCCTTATCAGCCCAATACAATCCCACAAGATATTAAGTGCTATATCCAACAGTAAGTCAGGCAAAGCCCCTGGTCCTGATGGATTCTCCTTTGATTACTAATAATTCTGAAAGAGGAAGTAACCGTGCCTCTTCAATCCTTTTATCACCAAGCTTTGGCTCTACATAAATTCCCTGAGTGCACAACAGAAGCACTCATTATGGTTTACCTAAGCCAGGCAAAGATCCTGTTCATCCATCTTCCTATAGACCCATTTCACTGTTAAATTGTGACGTAAAGCTCTTTGCTAAAATCTTGGCAAACCGGCTTAATCTCATTCTTCCAACTCTTATATCGCCCCATCAAGTGGGATTTGTTAAGGGTAGGGCAGCCAGATCCCACATCATTAAACTTCTTACCGCAATGCAACATTCAATCAAGTTGGGCACACCTGTAATGGCGGTCAGTTTCAATTCCGAAAAAGCCTTTGATTGAGTATCATGGCCATATTTGTTTTCAGTCCTAGAAAGGTTCGTATTCTCAGGAGAATTTGTTAGTAGTATTGCTCTTCTTTATCATTCTCCTAAATCTTACATTTTGGTCAACAATGATAGATCTGATCCGTTTCCGATAGGTCACGAGGTTTGAAAAGGTTGTCCACTTTCCCCTCTTTACATTGATCCTTTTCTTAGGAAGAAAGCAGATGGCAACTCAATAACAGGCCTAAAATCCCAAACTTCATCTTTCAAGGTGGCAGCTTTTGCTATCTACGTCCTTATCTATCTCATAGATCCCATCTGCTCCTTACAGAAAATACTGGCACATCAAACTTGCTTTGGCACATTTGCAGGATTAAAAATAAACAAGGACAAATCAGAGGCCTTAGACGTCATGGGTCACCTCCACCACATGTGGCCAGGTCCTTTTCCTCTAAAGTGGGTTACTTCTAGCATGAAATATTTAGGGATCCATATTCCTCAACAACCCTCTCACTTTTATCAGGTAAGTGTCCTACCGCTATACTGGGCCCCCTGTAAAAATATTCAGCGATGGATGAACCTGCCTCTCTCTCTATTTGGGAGAATATATCTTCTAAAAATGATTCAACTTCCCAAATGGCTCTATATATTACAAATGGCCCCTGTATGGCTCTCTAGAAAAGACATTTGAGCCATAGAGAGAGAATTCTCCAGGTTTATCTGGCAAGGGAAAAAAGCTAGACTTTCAGTCCATATTTTACAGACTCCCTGGGCAAAGGGAGGTTTGAGTTGTCCTGACATCCGGCACTATAACTTAGCATGCATGTTACGGATAATTTACGACTGGCTATACAAATCGTCTACATTTTCCCCATACGACATGACTAAAGACTGGCTTGGCGGGTTCGCCCTCTCAGCTCTTCTTCAATGTGTGGACAAACCTATCTCTACCCTCCCCTCTTCATTCTATATCTTAGCCGCTTGTTGGAAGGCATGGTGGGCATTATGTATTAAACTGCATCTTACATTACGCAGTACTGCCCTTATTGAAATTTGTGCCAACCCCAATTTCACTCCAGGCTGCACACAAGCGGCATTTCAAAGATGGCATAAACTGGGTCTACAGTACATTCACCAGCTATTTGAACCCAATACAGACTCAGTAGCCAGCTTTACAGATCTGCAATCATTGTATCATATACTCTGAAAAGACATTTTTGCCTACCTTCAAACCCAGCATTACATCAGTTCTTTACGATTGAAGAATCCAAGTCGGAGTGATGCGGGGGTATTATCCTCTCTCTTTTAATTTAGTCCCTCCCAAAAGCCCTCATGCTCGACTTTTTCCCATAGATTATCCAAGAAGTCGCCACTCTCTCTTTTTCAAGGAATCATCTTGCGCTGGTCCAAATGGCCCAAGATTACACTTACAATTCTGTTTATTCTGGTAATAGAACTATAGCAGTAAAGCTATGGGGGAGCCCTTTATCAGTTGTATACATGTTGGTGGGATGAAAATCACAATGTTTGCAGATGACATTTTACTATTTTTTACTATTTGTTAATGATGTTCATATCAGTATCCCAAAAATTCAAGAGCTCTTTATTCAATTTCAAAAATTTGCCAGACTAAAAATTAATTGTAAAAAATCTGAAGCTTTGGCTTTTAGATGAGCTGCTAGAAATGGAGTGGCCAGACCCCTTTCCTTTCTAATGGGCTTTGTCTAAAATTAAGTATTTGGGGGTCTGGATCTCAAAAGACTTAACTAATTTATATGCATTGAACTTAACTGAAGGTATTAAGGCAGCATAGACACAACTACAAACCTGTAAGGATTTGCCTGTATCCCATATGGGAAGAGTAGTACTGTTGAAATTGATAATTTTACTGAAAATTCTATATTGGTTGCACATTTTGCCTTCTTGGCACCTTCCAAAAGATCTAGCTACTCTCAAATCCACCATTCTCTGCTTTACATGGTGATGGAAATGAGCCAGAAAAAGCTTTTGAAAAATGATGAATAATGAGACCGGGGAGCTTGACCTCCCAAATTTTGAGCTTTATAATGTGGCGTGCCAGCTGCAATTTGTGGGGGAGTGGATGTCAGATAAGTATAATTTCTGTGTGAGGGACAGGATCACTTCTATGGTGACCCCCTGGTCTCCTGATAAGCATAAGGTAACCTCCACAGCACAGCAGATACTACCATAAGCTTGCTGAGCAGAGTGGGTGGAACATTTGGTCCTTTTCTTCTGTCATTTCTATGTTTCATGAGAGGATGCAATCACTGAAACAATTGAAAATTAATAATGTGTTGCTATGGGCAGTTGTTAAAGTGTGGCACTGGTTCAGGAAATCAGGGGTTAGACCCATTTTGAATTCCCCTATTATTGCCCTTACTGGGGAACAAAGCTTTTCAGCCACGAACAGAGTACAAGTCCAGTTTTCAGTGTTGGACAAAAGAAAATTCTTTAACGTTGGCACACATAACTGATGCTGATCATATCGTATGTAGCTCTTTTCAAGACTTACAATCTCAATTTGGAATTCCACACACCTAGTTTTTTGCCTACTTATAAGCTCGACACTACTGGCAATCCCACAAATGATCGTTGGAGGATGTTCGTTATGTAATTGCTTTGGCGGATTCGATAAAAGTTATAGGAGAATCCAAGAACTCAATTTCTCAGTGGATTTGGCTCTGTAATGTTCTACAAAACAGATGAATTATCCAGACTGAATTCTTTTTGGAGCTGCTTTACAAATGGTTGTTACTGCTAAAGAGCTGGGGAAGCTTTGCTTGGATATACATAGATTATAAACTCATACAAATTTGAGAGAGATACAGATTAAGATGCTGCACATTGGGGCAGATTTTAAAAGCATTTACATGCGTAAATCTGGGTTTTACGCATGTAAATGCACTTTACTCGAGTAAGTGGGCTTTTGAAAATTGCTACAATATATGCCATTGAATCGTCCATAGGATTTATTCGCATAAGTGCACTTTACGTGAGTAAATGGCTTTTGAAAATTGCTACAATAGTAGTTACATTTATGCGCGTAACTCCTTTGAAAATGACCCCCCATAGGGGGTCATTTTCAAAGGAATCTACCCCTTAGGGGTAGATTTTAAAAAGCATTTACTCGAGCAAAACTGGTTTTTGCTCGAGTAAATACACTTTACTCAAGTAAGTGGGCTTTTCAAAATTGCTACAATATATGCCATTGAATTGTCCATAGGATTTACTCAAGTAAGTGCACTTTACTCGAGTAAATAGCTTTTGAAAATTGCTACG
This sequence comes from Rhinatrema bivittatum, assembly GCF_901001135.1. NCBI lineage: Eukaryota > Metazoa > Chordata > Amphibia > Gymnophiona > Rhinatrematidae > Rhinatrema > Rhinatrema bivittatum. The sequence continues at coordinate 431,032,956 of NC_042617.1, forward strand.
ATAGTATGTCACATTTACATGCGTAACTCCTTTGAAAATGACCCCCTAAGTGTATTGGGCAGAGCTGCAGAGATATCACATGAAGTTGGTCTCCTCTCCGATTTGCTCTCAGGGTTATCAAGGTAATGGGACTATGATACATCATTTTTTTACATGCTGCAGTATTTAGCAGCTTTGGTATCAGGTTTATCTGGGTATATACATTTGCATGGGAGTAACATTGTCTGTAAAGGGCGAAATAGTTTTATTAGGAATCATTTCCAAGATACCAGCGATAGCAGAAAGAATGGATCATGTTACTACTTTAGCATTGTGGTGGTGCATAAATGTGTGCCCTTGACTTGCACTAAATACATGCCACCTACTGTCTGTATGTGGCAGTGTAAAATGGTAGAATATATGTTGCTGGAAAGAATTGACATAAAATATGATAAGCATAAGGTTCCTGATGTACATGCAAAAGTTCTGGTTCAACTTTCTTGAGTACTTGCCAAGCAAGCTAAACGCTTCTGTACTGGCACAGGGTTATACTATGGATTAGGATCAGGGTTTTGTTTTGTTTTTCCTAGAGTTTTACAGTTAAAATGAAAGATATTGGAATGTGCATGTTTGAGGACTTAGAGAGGTGGTATGAATGGTGGTATAAATGGATTTTGGATGAGTGTTTGGTTGCATGTTTATGTCTGCAGAGATGTGTGATCTGTTTGGATGGTGGGTGTCCAATGTATTAGAGGAGATAGGAGACCAGAAGGCAGTGCAGAAAAGGGGGGGGGGGGGGGGGGGGTTATGGTTTTAAAGGTGAAGGGGATGCCCAGGATCACAACCACATAGCGGGAAAAATAAGAAGCAACCAGGCGCTTGCAAAGCTGTACGGGCATGGAGAACTTTTCACATGCATGATGTAGGATTGTGTATGTAATTTTTTTTTTTTTATCACATGTAGAGGATGTCTAAATGCTAATGGTGAATTCTTTGGTTAACTTTACCTTACAATTTTGAAAATGTAACCATGTATCTTGTTCAATAAAAATGAATTTCAAAAAGTAAAAGAAGAAATACATTTTCTGCTTGTGGTCAAAATGGATCTATGGCTGGATTCGCTAAGCTTTTCTGCCATATATAAAAACTGCAAAAAAAAGCCTTAGTGAATCAGGCCCATAGTTATGGTTATTTTTTATCTTATTTTTTTTTTTTTGAGAAAAAAGGTTTTTCTTTTATTTAATGTTTTGAATTTGTAACTACATGAACAGGAAAATCAATAACTCACAAATCAGTGGAAATCCAGAAAGAGAAGAGGTTAGAGGCAGGCAGGCAGCTGTACTTTTGCAGAGATTGAAGAAAGACAGGAGAATCTTAAAGGTGAATTTTAAAAGCCTGATGCATGCCAAAATCTGGAAATGCATGTACCAGTCAGGCTCATGTGCTTCCACCAAATTTTAAAAGCCGCCCAGATATGCATGCATCTCCCACCATGGGCAGCTCTGACTTGATTTCAAAAAGGGGCATGGGGCGGGCATGGCATTTCAGGGCGTGGACAAGAGATGTGTGTGTAAATATTTTCACATCCCGGCTCATGCCCAGGTTCACTGCCACATAACTTTGCATCTGCTATGGAGGAGGTATAACTGTATAAAACAAAAACAGCCATTTTGGAGGGTTTACAGGGTCTTGGTAACTGGGTGGAACGCAGACTATAAAACCAGGAAGGTTTGGAGGACCTAACTCTTAATTGGGTGAACTGGTGGACAGGGGCGTATTGCAGGAAAATATCAGTCCGGGGGAATTTTTCAAAACTGGCCCATGGGATATCTTACTCCCTTGTGCACTTTCTCTGCAGCGCATACATCAACACACCAAGTTGACTCTGAAACCCAGCAGAATTAAGCCTAAGTATCTCCAAAATAAGTTTCACATTTTTATGAAATAACTAAGAAATAGAGCATACTCCAGACCAGCAGTAAGTAAACAAAGCTGTAGAGCCCCATTCCATCCATGCAAATTAAATGGGGCCTCCCCACATGTCTGCTTAGCAGAATACCTCACCTTAGTGACACATGGAGAACATAGACAGATCCTCACCAAATATAAAATAAACAGATAATAAAGTATAAATAGAGACATGCAGACAAAAGCTGATCTTGAAACCGCAATAAGCTAGACTCTGTATGGACAGGAAAAACAAATATTATTCCTCACTAAACATCAAACAATAACATCAACAAATATAAAGCATCAATTATAATAGTAAAACCAAAATTCTAAAAAGTATAAATATTTCAAAACAGCTAATGAAAATATCAATGTTCACAAACATATAACATACAAGATTACTTACTTGATCCAGCAATCATCTGCGACCTCCTCCCCATGTGTCTTACTACCAAGCTCTAATAATCTAAACAGCTACCAAAACTGGAACATATGCCATACTGGGTCAGACCAAGAGTCTATGGAGCCCAGTATCCTGTTTCCAGCAGTGGATAATCCAAGTGAGAAATACCTGGCAAGCACCCAAACATTAAATAGATCCCATGCTACCAAAATTGGCAACAAGCAGTGGCTATTCCCTATTGATTAATAGCAGTTTATGGACTTCTCCTCCAAGAACATATCCAAATCTTTTTTAAACACAGCCACACTAACTGTCTTAACCACATCTACTGTCAATGAATTCCAGAGCTTAATTGTGCATTGAATGAACAATATTTTTCTTTGATTTGTTTTAAATGTGCTACTTGATAGCTTCATGTAGTGCCTCTTGGTCCTTGGTGTTATGATTCTTGCCTCATGGGCAGCCTCTTACCTTCTCTCTACCTGCCTTGCAGCCTGGAGGCAGGTAGAGAGAAGGTAAGAGGCTGCCCATGAAGGCAGAATCATAATACTTGGATTATCCAAAATAGTAAATAACGGATTCACATTTAGCAATTCAAGTCCATTCATAATTTTGTAGACTTCTATCATATCCCCCCTCAGCTGTCTCTTCTTCAAGACGAACAACCCTAACCTCTTTAGCCTTTCCTCAAACTGGAGCCATTCCATGCCCTTTATCATTTTGGTCTTCCTTCTCTGTAGAAGTGAGGCTGTTGTCCAAACATCTAGTCTCCAAGGTTCTTGAGGACTTACTAGACATAACCCAGTCATCATAAATCTGCTGGCATCAGTCTGATTGGCTTCTGGGTATTTGTAGCCTGCTGGTGAACAATCTAGCTAACACATTGCTTCCAGTATTACTAGGCTGTTCTTTCTTTTCCCTCTGTTTTATCCTTATCACCTTTTCCCTTCATTCTCTCATGAGGGAGTGAAAAGTGGGCTTTTTGCAGTACAGCAGTCTCCCAACACTAGTGTCAAATAATTGTTAATGAGATAATGATTCTTTAAATAAGATTTAAATATTCATATAAATAAAACATCTAAGAAAGATCTATGGGAACTCGTTCATTAAAGCTTTGCACCAGTTTTGTTCCAGTACAAAAACTGCTCCAGATATATTAGCAAAAACCTCCCATTATTTTCAGTAGAAAATACTGGAGAAAAGATGACCTTCTTAAACAAGTGTAGATCATTTTTTGTTGTTTCAGTTAAAACATGACTTTTTAAATTATAAATTCCAGATTTAGATTTTTTAATTTTATTTATTAGATTTATTATCAAACATCTAAAAATATAGTAGCATATATATTTTCTTTTTAATTATCTGGATTTATTTTCAATTAATTCTTACAGCTTCTGTGAAGGGATCAAAATAAGTAGAAACCCCAAGACCAGTCTCAAAATTAAGTTCTACACCCTCTTGCAAGATCAAAGCAAAGCAGAACCAGTGTGAAATATATTGCTGCACATTTATTTCATTTTGATTAATCAGATAATACGTTTAACACTGACTCAAATTTGGTTTGGTTTCAAAAGAGAGTTGAGCTTTATTTCAAGAATGGATATTATTCACTACAGTGAATCATCACTTGCTAGCTGATGGTATCTTTCTGGAAGCACTTAAAAAGGCACTTGTGCATCCAGTTATTAAACTTGGGTCACTGCCCTTACTCAAGTTATAGACCAATTTCAAACTTGCCTATATTGGCAAAAATCATCAAACAGTCAGTATTGGTTCAATTAACTAGGAGGACCATATTCAGACACAGTCTGGATATCAAAATTAATGGGAGATGCATCAAGCCTCTATGAGGCTCTAATGGGCGTTAAACAGCATATCTTACTCTGATATTGCGCAATATGCACATTATTTTTCATCCCCTGCCCAGGTTCCCTCTCTTTTTACAATGACCTTTTTTGTATGTGATTTGCATGGATGAATAATACAAATGTATGTAAAGAACTTCATTAATAAGCAATTTGATACAAATATTTTATCGCGGGAAACCGAGAAGGTGGTCATCCCTGATAAAATAACTACACCTATTTGAAAAGTGGTAAAAGTGAGGCAAGAGGCCCAGGATCCTAACGAGGGTCTCGAGGCTCCTGTCTCTCATTTAAACAGCCAGCCAAAAAAAAGTGGCAAAAATAAAGGTTGAGTAGGGGTCAACACTCAGCACTGCCTCCCAGCTGAAGATGGGGCCACCATTTGAAGTGGCCCTGACATTCCACAAATAAAAAATGTGAATAAGGTTCCCATATGGCAATGGCACTGTCCCTCCTTCCCTTTCCCATAGGTGTCATAATGGCCCCCTTGGGGTTCAGTGTCCTCCACCCCTTCTTCTCCCCCCCCCAAAGGTGATTTTAAAAAATTGATTGTTCCAGACCCAAGCTTCCTGGCTCCCCCACCCCCAGGCACCTCACACCCCCCTCTCTCCAGGAAAGATAGGTATTGGAAGTTCATTGGCCCTTCCTCCCCTTCCCACCTCTCAAGGTAAGGAAAAGAAAATGTGCAGCTCCGAGGCGCCCCCCCCCCCCCCCCCCCCGACTCCCGGGAGATGTCTCCCAATTCCCTCAAACCTTAGAAAAGAGTGTGGGATCCCATGGTTGGGTTGAGGCATTCCCTGACACTCAGTCTGGTTGGCGCCATTTTTAGAAAGGACCACATGGCCTAGGTCCAATCCCCACCCAGTCACATGGCTTGGGCAAGGTCAGATTGCTGCCATTTTGAAAAATGGTGCTGACCAGGCTAGGTGAGAGAGGGGGTGTCCCAGCCCCACCATGGGATCCCACACTCTTTTCTAAAGTTCTGAGAGTGCGGGAGGAGGGTTAGGGAAGGGTGCCTAAGGGGAGGAAGCCCCAGATCCAGATCACTTATTTAAAACTTTTAGGGATATGGGGGAAAGGTAGGGCCACTAAGCCACCAATATTTAATTTAACATCACCCTAAGTTATGTGCCTCATTTAAACATGCTGTTACATTCAAGGTATTATAAATTATGTTTATTAGATCAGTTGTTGAAGCACTTCTTTTAACTTCTGTGGATTATAGCAATGTTCTATGAATTGGTCTGCCTAGATTGTGTGCTATACAACTGCTACAAAATGCTACTGCTCATTTAGTATGCGGGGTGGGCCGAGGGTCATGTAATATGAATGTTGGTAAAGTTGCACTGGCTATCTGTAGCGCAGAGAATCAAATTTAAAATTCTGGTCTTGGTATTTAAATCAATTAAGGAGAAAGTCTTTCTTTTTTATTTAGACTCTTGATGTTATATGGACCACTTGTGGAATACTGTAGCTAAGCAGCTGCACATGGTGCAGGATATTACAACATATAGGAACAATTAAAAGCTTATTTATTTATTGAGGCATTTGCTAATGTTTGAAATGTGAAGTTTTTATGTATATTTTTTGTTCAATTTTGTTTAAGATGATCTATGTTATTCTGTACACTGCTTAGCCCAATGTATTTGAAAATAAAATAATAAACAAATAAGTTTATATATTCTTTTATTTCTTTATGTACATTTTTTAATATGGCAATAGAGAATGGTTAAGTCTCAATGCTATTCTGCTCAAACACAGTATATTTATCAATTGTGCTATTCATGCAGAAAATATTGAGCTAATGTAACTGTGCCAGCACTTTCTAAATCATTACCTCTTTATCAGTAGGAAAGTAATGTCTAATAAGATTTTCCTAGCACTTTTATCCTCCATCTGTGTAGTGTGAAAACTGTATTTATTAAGATAATGCTGTATTGATTTGCATTGCATTGGGACACACAATTCTCCCTCCTGACTTTTCTCATTATTGGAAAACTTATTTATTTATTTATTTTTAATTTTTATATACCGACATTCTTACATCCAATGTAAATCATACCGGTTTACATTAAACAGAATAGCAGGAAATAAATTTCCATAGTCTAATACAATGAACATTTCTAATTAAAATTGTTAACAAGCGAAAAGAAAAGGTAAAGAATTGGAATAAAGGTTAAATTACAGAAAAGCAATTCGTAACGGGACCTCCAGTCTATGCGTAGGGATACGCAACTGGGAGACTAAGGGCCTCATTTTCCAAGCACTTTACCGCGTGCGATAAATTCGCAAATCGCGTTAACGCGAATGCAAATTAGTCATTTGGTATTCAGGGGGCGGAGTTGGGGCGGAGCATATGTAAAGCGGGAACCTGTGCGGCGAAACAGCCGCAGTGTTAGCGCGGCTGCTATCGCGGCTAATAACTACAACTCCAACCTCGCGTTATAGGCCTGAAAAGGATTACCGCCATCCACGATAGTCCGAGAGAGAGAGAGAGAGAGAGAGAGAGAGAGAGAGAGAGAGAGAGAGAGAGAGAGAGAGAGAGAGAGAGAGAGAGAGAGAGAGAGAGAGAGAGAGAGAGAGAGAGAGACTTACTATAGTGCCTATGCCCTACATAGGTATTTTAACCCCTATAGGAGGGCCATCTACTAACTCGGGGTGGGGATTAGGTATGAGCGTCGGGGGTTGGGGGCCACTTTCGCATTCCACATGAGACCTACGGACTGAACAGTGGTCTCTAGTGCAGATTTGCTGGCCGTCGGAGTGAGGACGCTCACTCCAAGCGGAGATTTGGCCAACATTCTCTCCACCTAGCATGTTGTTGCCCAGGTAGAGTGTCCATCAAGCTAGGTAGAGAGAACGTTGCCCAAACCACTTCTTGGAGTGAGCGTCCTCACTCCAACAGCCAGCAAATCTGCACTAGAGACCACTGTTCTGTCCGTAGGTCTCATGTGGAATGCGAAAGCGGCCCCCAACCCCCGACGCTCATACCTAATCCCCACCCCGAGTTAGTAGGTGGCCCTCCTATAGGGGTTAAAATACCTACGTAGGGCATAGGCACTATAGTAAGGTTCTCTCTCTCTCTCTCTCTCTCTCTCTCTCTCTCTCTCTCTCTCTCTCTCTCTCTCTCTCTCTCTCTCTCTCTCTCTCTCTCTCTCTCTCTCTCTCTCTCTCTCCTGAAACAGGCTGTCTGGGACTATCGAAATATCGTGCACCGTGATAACAGACTGAAAGAATCATCGTGCAGTGGGAAAACATCGCGTGTGGCGCTACTGTTTTCGCCGCACACGATGTTTCCCCACTGCACGAAAGAAGCCTCATTTGCATTGGTAACGCCCCCTAATGCGTTACCAATGCGATATTGGAAAATAAGGCCCTAAGTCATGCAGGATGAAATTACCTCCGGCTCCGGAATCCAGGAACACCATCTTCTCAAAGGAACCTCCGGGATATTCCAAGGTAACAGGAACAGTACACTGAGGAGCAGTAGCGCAGCCTAGGAGGAGCTCCTCCCGATCTCCTAGGCTTTGGCGTAAAAAAAAAAATATATAAAAGATTTTTTTTTAGAAGCACAAAGGTCCAACAAGCCCTCTATCCTGTTTTCAACATTGGTCAATCCAGGTTACAAGTATCTAGCTGGATCCCTAGAAATAGATAGATTCCATGCTGCTTATCCCAAGAATAAGCAGTGGATTTCCCCAAGTCCACCTTATTAATTGTTTATGGACTTTTCCTCCAGAAATGTGTCCCAAACATTTTTAAATGCAGCTACACTAATAGTTTTCACCATATCTTCTGGCAACAATTTCCAGAGCTTAATTATGCATTGAGTAAAAAAAAATATTTTCTCTTTAGTTTTAAATGTATTAACTAGTAACTTCTTTGTGTGTCCCCTAGTTTTTGAACTTTTTGAAAGAGTAAACAACCTTTTAACGTTTACTCGTACCACTCCACTAATTATATTATAGACCTCCATTATATTTCCCCTCAGCCAACTTTTCTCCAAGTTAAAGAGTCCTAACTTCTTTAGCCTTTCATCATAGGGGAATCATTCCATCTCCTTTATCATTTGGGTTGCCCTTCTCTGTACCTTATCTAATTCTGCTATGTCTTCTATGTCTTCTGGTGACCAGAAATGCATGCAATATTCAAGATGAGGTCACACCATGGAGTGATACAGAGGCCTTATGATATTCTCTGTTTTATTCATCTTTTCAAATAATTTCTAGCATTCTATTTGCTTTCTTGGCTATTGATGTACACTAAGCAGAAGATTTCAATATATTATCAATGGTGATGTAGTGGTCCCAGAACAGATCCCTGGTGCACTCCACTTTCTCAATTGGGAAAATGTGGCATTTAGCCCTACTTACTGTTTTCCATCTTTTAATCAGATCCAAATCCACATTAGGACACTCCCCCTATCCCATGACTTTTGAGAGAGAGAGAGAGAGAGAGAGAGAGAGAGAGAGAGAGAGACTAGTAATAACACCCTTATAGTAGTTAGGTGTTTATACCTCTATATGAGGCCCACTTAGTAACTCGAGGTGAGGTTTAAGTAGAAGTGTAGAGGTTAGGGGCCACTTTGACATGTATGAACAGAACAGTACACTCTTGTGAAGATTTGATGACCTTCGGAGTGAGGAAACTCACACAAAGATGAGATTTGTACAATGGCACTATACTCTGGAACTCTTTACCAGAAAACCTTTGAATATCTATTGACAACAAGAAATTTTAACAAGATCTAAAATCCTGGCTTTTCAACAATGCCTTCTCTCTAACTCTGTAACTAAAAGTTCTCCCTAAATCTAGGATATGCCCTTTGAATATCTTCATGTTTATATGCCTTCCTTTTATCTCTCCCTTTGTACATTTTTGTTTAACCTTATATACCGTTGTAATCTAGTGATTCTCACATGGAATGACAGTATATAAAAACAAGTAAATAAATAAATAAATAAATAAATAAATACAAATTGTGTACATTGCAATTAACACTAATGCCACACATGTGCGTGCTTTTTGATTTTGGCACATATAAAGAAGATTCATTATGCCTACAAGAGTTAAATAGAATGAGGCTTAGGAATGGTGATGCTTCACCCTTTCACACAGCTTGGTTCAAGTGTTAATGATATCCAGTGTGAAGTGGCTGAGGATGTTTAAGCAAACAAAGGGAGCCTTTTGAAACTTAAGCTTTATCATTGTGGAGAACATCAACACCTGACTTCCTTGCTGTGTGGGGGAGTGGGTTGATTATCACCTGGCCATGATTGGGTTGATCTTCTCTATGGCCTTGCAATTCAGATCCTGTAGTCTTCTCTAGGATTATTATGTGCCCTAAACCTGGACTGGAGTTTTGCATGCACCTGAAATAGGATCAGGACTAAAACTTTCTGGTAAGTATGGTTTGCAAATTAAAGCCTAGGGGGTCATGTCTATTATCTTTATCAGTTCAGGGACATTTATGTTGAGAGTTTGTATCTCCTATTTTGTTTTATGTGTCTTTTCTCTCTAAAATAATCCATGCCAGGTGTTAGATTTCAAAAATGTCTTTTCTGCTTCCCTCCAATCTTTATCTGAGGTCAATACTCTATCAATAAGAACTAGCTGGTGAAATTTCCACATTACCTGAATCTCTTCCCACTATACTAGCTTTGTTAAATAGCTTCTAGCAAGACTGTATACTACAGCTTTGCATGTTGAAGCCTTTTGAGAGGTTGAGGGGACCTGCATTACATACCAGCTATAACAGAGCATATTTTCAAGGCTGGGTGCTCCTTGTAGCTCTATAAAACGTATGACATTAGTTAAATTATGTGACTTTTTCTGTCCTGTAGAATATGAGAATGTGGATGGGTGTACTAGCTTAAAGTTATAGATATGAAAGAATGGTAAATTGATAGGTAGCTATGAGTAATCTGTTTGTATGATATAGTATGCATGTGTTGTAACATTTAAGGAGTCTGTGATTTAAAGATACATTTTTGCTTAAGCTTGCCCCCTAGATATTTCTTCACAGTCTGTATATACTAGACGAAGTACATGAGTACTGCAGACTAGGGATGTGCAGACCAAAAGTTTAAGTTCATAAGTCCATAAGTCGAAAGGGGGTCCCATTTGCGGTCAATATGGACATATGGAGAATTCCATAAGTTGAGTCTATGTCCATATGTGCAAATAAAAATTTAAACCCCTCACCCGCCTTAATCCCCCCCCCCCCCCCAAGACTTACCAAAACTCCCTGGTGGTCCAGCGGGGTCAGGACGCCATTCCTGAACTCCTTTGCAAGGAGCATGTGACGTCGGCGTCACGTCGGAGTGATGCGGTGTCACGTGATTCCCCTCGGGTTTGCTCCGGGACCCCTCGTTGGGCGCAAAAGGAACTTTTGGCCAGCTTGGGGGGGGGGGGGCAAAAGGAACTTTTGGCCAGCTTGGTCAGGAGGTCCCCCCAAGCTGGCCAAAAGTTCCTTTTGAGCCCAACGAGGGGTCCCGGAGTGAACCCGAGGGGAATCACGTGACGCCGCGTCACTCCGACGTGGCGCTGACGTCACGTGATTCCCCTCGGGTTCGCTCCCGGAACCCTCGTTGGGCCCAAAAGGCACTTTTGGCCAGCTTGGGGGGGTCAGGAGGCCCCCCCAAGCTGGCCAAAAGTGCCGTTTGGGTCCAACGAGGGGTCCGGGAGCGGAACCGCGATGGACCACGTGACGTCGGCATCACGTCGGAGTGACGCGGACGTCACGTGATTCCCCACGCGTCCACTCCCGGACCCTCACGGAACTTTTGGCCAGCTTCGGGAGTTTTGGTAAGTCTTGCGGGGGGGATTAAGGAGGGTGAGGGGTTTAAATTTTTATTTAGATCAACAATCGCGATTTCCAACGTATTCAACATAGCTATGTTGAATAAGTTGGAAATCCGATCGTTTACGCCTCATCATTTTTTTAAGTTAAAAAAAAAAATAAGTTGCGTTTTCCATTTAAGTTCAAAACGAATGCACACCCCTACTGCAGACTAGGCATCTGTCTAACAGTAGAAAAAGGTATAGCACTGATAAGTAATATAGGGCCAGATTTTAAAAACTACGCGCAGGTGTAGATTTGTGCGCGCAAGGGGGTTATAAAATCCAGGGTCGGCACGCACAAGGGGATGCACAATTATGCACACCATTTGAAATATAAAACGTTCTACCTGATCTAAAATATGTAAAATATGTACAATTACAAACAAAAAAAAAGGTTGGGGAGGGGAGCTCTAGGGACAAAAAATATTTACACAATAAACCCTCCCCTGGAGTTAGGGAAGCAGGAATGAGGGAGGATGCTTAGGACCGTGACATGCCCCCAGCAGCTGCACGGCCCTGAGAGTCATATCCATGGTCCATAGCATCCTTCCTTGGAAGCTATGCATAGCCCTCATCTCTTCTTGCACCCCCTTCCTCGAGAGAACGTGCTCCTTATGATGAGCCTCTGGGCTGCTCATGTGTGTGTGTGTATGTGTGTGGGGGGGGGGGGGGGCACAGAGGAACGAGAGGGCCATGGATGCCTGCCTTGGCCAGTAAAGGCTGGCTTGTTTGTGTCCCCACATTACTCATTCCCTGGGCAAAACAAGGAGAAGCCCCTATTCTGGAGGAATAGGAAGAGACCTGGGGTACACCTCTTCAGCTGGAGGTGGCTCCATTTCAGGATCTTCCATGGCTGGGGGGGGGTAATCTGGCTCCCTCCCCCCCCCCCCCCCCATGGCAGCTGCTGCTGGAGTGGGGGCTGGGTCTGGTCCTTCCTCATCTTCTTCTTCAGGTTCTGGAGTATGTTAAAACAAAAGCAGGGGTTAGAATGAAGTGTACATATATGTGGAAAAACATGTAATCTATGTATGAACATTGTCCATTGTCATGGAAGATTCACTTACCATCAGGCCCAGCCCACTCAGCATGCAACCACTCTAGCCTCCTCCTCTTCTTGAGGTGCAGCCACAGAGCCTTCTTCTTCAGGTCCTCTATCTATAGGAAAGAAATGGGAAGACTACCATGAGTGTGATTTGTAGGTGGTAATGGGATCTCCATACTGGTATGTGATCATTATTGCAATAACTACATTTTGCCTCCATGAAGAACCATGACACTGAACTTCACTAGTCATGTGGCTGTGGGTATATCCTCGTGCATTAACATTAGTTCTGCAAATGGCCCTTTATTTATGTCTTCTCTATGCATTGTTAATTAATTGCTCTCCTAATGTCTGTGCTTCTCTAGTCACTCTTTGGCCAACATCAATGCATGCAGTTTTTCTTGTTATCATCTAGGAGTATGCATGCTAATGAGTAAGGGATATAGTCAGCTGGTTATGGAAGACTGTCTTATGCACAGTAATTGTGACTACCCTAAAAAGCTGACTACCTAGGTGCAAGCCAGTCCTAGGTTACAACATTTTGATGGACATAACAGCAGGAAACCATTTTATATTCTGTGGGAAAATAACTACCATCTCTTCCTTACAGCATTTAAAATACTTAATAGCAGTAAGGCTTCAACCATTCCATGTAAATGTGACCTACTGCCTTTCTTACCTATTATAACCTCATTGTAGCTATGCTTATACATAAAAATAATCCTAGGTGTTAACAGTACCATATATATACATAACCATATAATATAAAACTCAATGGTGGCCACTGACATTACCTGTCCTTCCACCTCCCCCAGTGCCCCTATTTGTGTGCAGCTTACATAACTATAAAGACATTCAACTTATATAACAGCGGTAGGAGGCGCGTTCATTGAATTTGTGCTACAGCTGGCGCCAGGCCCTCCGCAGCACATGATATTGGGTTCATTTACCTCAAATTGGGAAGAGGTGATGCTCATCTGCCACCTCCAGGGTTGCCAGAAAAAATACATCCCTGGTAGTGAAATTGGACTGTCTCCCCCATGCGGCCATCTTACACGCACGCAGTAAAGAGAAACAGGAAGTCCCGCCCTCGCGTTTCTGTGTGCACACACGACTATGCCTGATCCATTGCTCGGCGTGCGCAGGGGTGCACGCAGGGGCGCACGCAAGGCCGCGCACTGCGCACAAAGGACATGCACGACTTGTGGACAAAACGTATGTATTTTGCATAGCTCATGTGCATATGCGCAAGCACTTCAAAATATGTGCCCCTTGTGACAAGATGCGCCATACGTGCATTTATAGACACGCGCGCATGATTTACAGTCTACCTTTAAGTGTGTAAGCTGAGGATGAGTTTGGAAGGGATATAAGGCAGGGAGATGGTGGTGGTGGAAGAAAACTCGGGAGACTTTTCTGTAATTCATGCAGTGCATTTAGGCAGTAGCAGTGTGCCTGGTTTAGAAATAAAATGAAAGATGAACAAAATGTAGTGTTTTTCATTTCATTTCTAAAACAAAATGAAATAGAAAATGTTGTTGACATTTCCTATTTCTTTTCAAATGAAAGCACATCCCTAGATTTCAATGTGAGTGCAATCTATTATCTCTAAAACTGATGGGAATTTAGAAGTTTCATGAAAATCTCTCACAGTTTGCTGTTGGTACAGTGCTTCCCAAGGAAAATAAACACGTTAATTTGTTCTCCTGAGAATAACATCAATAAACTGAGTAATACAGTGAAAAGTGGCCGCCTGGTTAATTCTCAAAGTGGTCTGAAAATGTGCCTAGGAAACTTAGAGCAGAGAAGAGTTTTATTTCCATGGGTCAGCAATGGCTTATAGGGGGGGTGGACTCCCCCTTTAACACCTGGCAGAGATGTAAAATTGTTTGTTTGTGTAATCTATAGCTGATGAACACTTGCTAATCAGATAACCCTAAAACAACTAATTATCCCTTCTATTGCGCTACTCGATGTACACAGAGTTGGTTTAATATGTTTTATGTATTTTGAACCTTTGTAACAAAGAGGAATTGCAGAATATAAGATGCTTTAAAAAAATAAATAATATGTAAGATTCATATAGCTGCAAAAGTACAAGCAGTCTGGTGATAATTTTAGAGAATTGAACACATAGAGAGAGCTGGAACTATACAGTATCGGGCGGATTTTAAAAGCCCTGCTCGCGTAAATCCGCCCGGCCTTGCGTGCCGGCGCACCTATTTTGCACAGGCCGCCGGCGCGCGCAGAGCCCCGGGACGCGCGTAGGTCCCGGGGTTTTCTGAAGGGGGCGTGTCAGGGGCGGGGCCGAACGACACGGCGTTTTGGGGGGGCAGGAAGCGGCGTTTTGTGGGCAGGCCCGGAGGCGTGGTTTCGGCCCGGGGCATTCCGGGGGCGTGGCCTCGCCCTCTGGAACCGCCCCCGGGTCGGGTCTCGGCGCGCCAGCAGCCCGCTGGCGCGCGTGGATTTACATCTCCCTCCGGGAGGCATAAATCCATGGATAAAGGTAGGGGGGGGGTTTAGATAGGGCTGGAGGGGTGGGTTAGGTAAGGGAAGGGAGGGGAAGGTGAGGGGAGGGCGAAAGAAAGTTCCCTCCGAAGCCGCTCCGATTTCGGAGCAGCCTCGGAAGGAACGGAGGCAGGCTGCGTGGCTCGGCGCACGCAAGGCTGCCCAAAATCGGCAGCCGGCGCGTGCGCCGATCCAGGATTTTATAAGATACGCCTGGTGCGCCAACAAAAGTATGCAAACACGCTTTTTTTAAAAATCTACCCCTCTATGTATTGTCCAAAGGCTCTACTCCCTAACATCACAAAACGTCCCTTAACTGCATGTACTAAGATGTATGCCATACATAAATACACAAAATATTTGCCCTGGCTGAAAATTAATTGTCATTAATTTTCATGAAAATATATCATTACTGACATTGCAGATTTTTTGAATTCCATATAGCCAAATTATCACTATCATCACTTTCAGTTTGTGCCAGTGACAAATTGTCACTCTCACAAACTGAAATTAGTGCCAGTAGTATTAGTTAAAAAAAAAGAAAGGCCAAATTTTAAAAAGCCTAGGTGTGCCTGTATCAGGAGATACGTGCGTGGCCGGGAGGTGTGCGTGCTGCGCAGATTTTCAAATTCCAGTGGCCACGTGTGCATCTCCCAGTACGCGCAGAAGAACAGGTTGAGGGAAACGGGGCAGGGTCTGGGCAGGGTCTGAGAGAGGCATGGGCGTGGCATGGGTGGCCCGGGACAGCACTATTAGGCACTGTCATGCTGAAGCATACGCCGGAGCCGACTGGCCCACGCAAGTTTCTGCTGCTCCAGAGAGCAGGTAAGTTTATAAACAAAAAAAAAATAGGCTAGTTAGTGGGGTTTTAGGGATCGGGGCAGATAGGGTAAAAAGGAGGCAGGTTAGGTAGGGAGTTTAGGAAGTTCCAATAAAGGAACTGACTGGGAGGGAACTGGGATTAGGGCCTATTGCGTCGCCATGCACATGTTATAAAATGTCCCCCCTTATGCACGTGAATCGGCACTCGCGCACATATGCGCACACCGATATAAAATTGGGCACGCATGTGTGTATGAGTAGCAGATTTTATAACATACACATGTCGGCATGCACATGTTATAAAATTGGTGCATCCATGTGCACACCCTGGGAACTGTAAGCACATGGACACTCGCGTAAATTTACCTTAAATTTACCTTAAATTGTTTGTAATAATTGTCATAATATTTTAAGGTATTTTGCAACATCATTTTTTAAAAGGATGAAACCATGTGCCTAAAATTCAAAACTTCAAACAACAATTAACTAAGGGCCTTATTTTCTAAGGCTATCGCAGGCTTGTGCTACCAGCGCAAGCGTGCGATAGCTAGAAAGTATAGAGTAGGCCTGCGCTAGCTACATTGGGGCGGAGTCGGCCCCAGAAGAGGAGAAGTCAGGGCGTCACCGGGGCCGACTCCATGAAGACGGCGCCGACAGTGAACAGGTAAGGAACCTTTTCGCTGCCTATTTCACGCCGAATAACTACACCTTTTATGGTATAGTTATTCGGCATGCCGCCGGCATCAATTGCACCGATTCACTAATGGCTGGATTCACTAATGCCTTGAGGCATTAGTGAATCCAGGCCTAAGTCTTTTCTCTGCCTTAATAAAAAAACAATCTCTCTAGGAAAGGTCAGTAAGCACCACCACCATCTTGGAAGAGAAGCCAGCATTTCCAAACTTTTACAGTGATGGCATTCTTTGCCTAACATCTGTAAGGGGGGACCCCAGATTTGCCCCTTTATTAGAGGAGTTGCCCTTGACTAGGGGTGTGCATTCGTTTGCAACTTATCGCGAATCCGCAACATATGTGGCCGGATTTGTTGTATTCGTTGCATCGTGAAACATATCGTGATTTCCCACAAATGCAACGAATCACAGCCGAATCATTTGGCCGTCGAAATGGCAATTTTAAACAACCGCCTCACCCTCCTGACCCCCCCAAGACTTGCCTAAATTCACTGGTGGTCCAGCAGGGGTCCCAGAGTGTCTCCTGCCCTCCCTCCATCGGCTGCCAGCGCCATCTTGTGCTCCTACCATGTGACAGGGGCCGACCAATGGCAGCAGTAGCCCCTGTGACATAGTAAGGACAAATGCTATCGGTGCCATTTTGATTACTGGCAGCTGACGGCCTGAGTGCAGGAGATCGCTCCTGGACCCCCGCTGGACCACCAGGGACTTTTGTCAAGTCTTGGGGGACCCTTCTGACCCCCACAAGACTAGCCAAAAGTCCAGCCAGGGTTCTCTCAACTTAGGTTGAGAGAACATTGCCCAAAGTGGACCCTAACCCCCTACTCCAATACCTAAACCTCACCTCGAGTTACTAGGTGGGCCTGCCATAGGGATACAAATACCTATCTAGGGAGATGACATTATGGCCAGTCTCTCTCTCTCTCTCTCTCTCTCTCTCTCTCATATGCAGGACATACAACAGGTCTGGCACCTATCACAAAGTCTGATAATGTTATCACAATTTGCATAGGTAATTAGCACAGATTGCAATAAACCACACCCCTTTTGCTATCACATGCAGTACTTACCGCATTTTGATA
The DNA here is from genome assembly GCF_901001135.1 of Rhinatrema bivittatum. NCBI lineage: Eukaryota > Metazoa > Chordata > Amphibia > Gymnophiona > Rhinatrematidae > Rhinatrema > Rhinatrema bivittatum. The sequence goes on from NC_042617.1 coordinate 431,050,142, forward strand.
AATCTAGGCCTTAAATTTGACTTTCGACAGAACAGGCAACCAGTGTAGGGTGTTGAGAATATGAGCTCGTATATCTGAACCCATTAATCTATGGACAACTGAATTTGGAAAGATTTAAAGTACCCTTACTGCATTAGCAGGAAGCCCAGTGTAAAGTGAATTGCAATTATTGATGCCTGTCAAGACCAAGGTCTGATTCATGGTACGAAAGACTCCAGGATCCAACAAAGGTTTTAATCTCTGAAGCATGCATAATTTTGCAAATGATGTTCTTACAATGAATTTATTGTGTGAACACATACATAGATCAGAATCAAGGATAATTCCTTTATTACATACCTGCCACAGTATTGCTAATGCACAGTTGTCATATGAAAAGTATGTAGGTGTTTCAATAAGAGGAAACTTATTCAGGACTATGACATCAGTCTTTTTTAAATTAACAGCGAGCTTAAGGATGAATTTTCAAAATGTTAAAAGTATAAAAATTAGCATCTAGTTGCATATTCTATTTGCATAAGAAGTCTCTACTTGCAAATCCGGATTTTAGAAAAGTAAAAAATATGCACATATTTTCACTTTCACACACACATATATCTGATAAAAAAGGGCATTCTTGGGTAGGGCCCTCAGTTATGCTCATAAGTTGCTATTTTAAAAGATACTTACAAATATACATTTGCCAACTTATTTGGGTATTTTTTAGAGATGTGAATCGGAACCGGAATCGGTTCTGATTCTGGTTCTGATTCACATCGTGTTTTTTTTTTCGTCTGGCCTGATCGCGGTTTTGTTTATAGGCTGCGCCCGAGCCGATAAACAAAAAACCCACCTCGACCCTTTAAAACTAATCCCTTAGCTTCCCCCACCCTCCTGACCCCCCAAAAAACTTTTTACAGGTACCTGGTGGTCCAGTGGAGGTCCCGGGAGCAATCTCCCGCTCTCGGGCCATCAGCTGCCACTAATAAAAATGGCGCCGATAGCCTTTGCCCTTACCATGTGACAGGGTATCCGTGCCATTGGCCAGCCCCTGTCACATGGTAGGAGCACTGGATGGCCTGCACCATTTTTAAAGATGGCGCCAGCCATCCAGTGCTCCCTCCATGTGACAGGGGCCAGCCAATGGCATGGATACCCTGTCACATGGTAAGGACAAAGGGCCATCAGCGCTATTTTGATTAGTGGCAGCCGACAGCCAGGGAGCAAGAGATCGCTCCTGGGACCCCCACTGGACCACCAGGTACCTGTAAAAAGTTTTTTTGGGGGGGTTGGGAGGGTGGGGGAAGCTAAGGGATTAGTTTTAATGGGTTGGGGTGGGTTTAGAGGTTATTTTTGTGTGCCGTTTTTCCCGCCCTCCCCCAAAACGATAAGAGAACCCCCACGAACAATTCTGTGGGGTTTTCCTATTGTTTTGGGGGAGCCCCCGATTTCTGACGATTTTGAAAATATCGTACGATATTTTCAATCGTCCGAAGCCTGATTCACATCCCTAGTATTTTTACACCTGCTGATTATCTGGCATTAAGTGATATTAAACATGTTTTATTATGTGGTTCTGACTGGGTGGGAGGTCTGGGTTACCTGAGGAGAGTTCAGGTTGAAGAGCTAGGACAGTCTCAGTGACCTGGAGAAGGACTGGGCAAAACGGTGGACTAATTGATAACTTCACCCATGCATATGTATTTTAAAATACACTGATTTACACGTGTAAATCTTGACTTACATGAGTAAGTCCTACTTTATTTTTGCACATGATATATATGATGGCAACTCTCAAAATGGTGCGCGGGAGCTCTTTGGCACATGTGCGTTAGCACACGCCTAGATACATGGCAATTTTATAACTGTGCACGTATATGCCCAGTGCCACATGTTCTAAAATAGCCTGACTGCATGCCTATGTGCACCCAGTTCTAAATGGGTGCGCACCTATGCACATAAATCCCGCTTCTATTGCATAAGTAAGGACATTTTATAAGGGGCGTGCGTCCACCCCATTTCCAGTTTCACCAGTTGTCCATCAGTTCACCCAGTTAACAGCAAGGTTCTCCAAAACCCCTGGTTTGATAGTCTGCATTCCCCCAGTTACTCCAGACCCTTTATTCCCCTCAGAAATGGCTCTTTTTATTTTTTAACTTACACCTCGTCCTTAACAGAAGTAAACTTATACAGCAGGGGATCTGGGCACCTGACCAGGTGTGCAAGTATTTATATCCACATCTCTTGGCCACACCCCAAAATACCCATGTCCTGCTCCGACCATGCCCACACCGCACTCCTTTTTGAAAACCTTTCAGATGTGTGTGCAGTGGGAGATATGCTCACTTCTGGGCAGCTTTTAAAATTCAGTGGGTGCACACGAGTTAGACGTGCATGTATCTCCCAATTTTGGTACACACCAGACTTTTAAAATTAATCTCTGAGTGTGTATCTTATTAAAATAGGTGGGTAAAGTATGCATGTTCAATGAATTGAAATACATGGTTTCAATGCATTGAATATGTTCAGCATTGGCCTACATACATGCATATGTTATGGGGTTTAAATATGTGTTTTTAATAATATGTGTCTATGTGAATCACACATGTTATTAAATAGTATGTTAAAACTATCACAGCTACATGCACAAATATATGCTGCCTCGTACAGTTGTTTGAAAGTTATCTTTTTATTTTGGTACAATCACTGCTTAATAGAGGACAGACAGAATTGAAATGTAACAGATCAGGTGACATTTCTGGTAAAAAAAAACCAAAACTGAACATCATCAGCATATAACTTACTACCTATCCCTAAACCAGCAAGCTGTCTGCAGAGGAGCATTAGAAATAAATGAAATAGTATTAACAAAACAATGCAAGGAAGAAATGTATCTCCACATCAATACAGAGCATCAAATCTCAAATACTATTTACCATAGAATGAAAAAAAAAAACTTTCCAAGAATACACAGATTAATAAAATTTTCAAGAGAAAATTTCAAATTAAAAAAATTAAAAAGGAAATGGTATCAGATTTGAACGTGCCTGCAATTTTTTAATCTACAGGCTCTTGCCCACAGTGGGCTTCAACCAGAATCATAAAGACAAACACCAGATGTAGTTAATTTTATTAGTCTCAAAATCTCAAAATAGCCCCCAAATGTCCTTGTGCTCAACAGAAGTTAATATCTCCTGTGTATATGATTTGGATTTTACATTGCCCTAAACATTATAAGGAACGGAATCAATCAAAAATTGTTCTGACAAACTAAAATTAGAAAGCCGGTTAAAATTTGCCAATACTCAAAAATAGTTCTACAACATTTTAAGATGAAAAGTACCGGTATATTATTTTCAGTTTATGACCATGGACAACCTTATTCAATGTAATTAATATAGAAATCCAGTCTAATTTCAAATAGGTTGTAATACTTGCAACTAATTGGAAAATTAGAACTGGCTATATTATTTGATCTTCTCTGCATTCTCTTCCTCAACTTTCAACTCAAGAACATGAAAATGTTGTGGTGAGCACGGTCTCCGTCTGACACCCTTTAATCATGCACATCAGCAGGCACATTTCTATAATGAACTTTACAAACCATCCAAAGAATATAACCTTGAAAAGCTGGGGCTATTTTGCACAAACTAATCAATATTAGCTCATTTATGATTTCCTTGTGAATCAAAGAGTATAATAGGAACTAAGATGTATCTGTAACATTTAAATAAAGGAAAGTTCAGGGCACAAAAATCAATGGGAAGACTTTTATTTTTTTGTTTAATAGCTGTGCTGTGTATGCAGTTTCCTCTGCCTATTTAACTAGCATTGTTTATTTTCATCAGTTTTAGATTTTTCATTATTTTGATACTGTACTTTTTTAAAGTTGCTGTGTTCTCTACATAGAAAGTAGATTGTAGATCATGGGTGGCAATTCTGTAAAATGGTCCGGTTTCCAGGATATACACAGTTAATATGCATACAAACATATCTTCTGCATAATCACTATGGATATTCTGAAAACAAGACCAGTTTGTGGCCTTCAAGAACTGGAATTGCTCATCACTGCTATAAATGCTATACTACATACAGGGGCTAAATTCACTGCATATTGCTGGTTTCACCAAAATTCTTGCATTTGAAAATTTTCAGCACAAAGATACAGTATTTTTCATTTCTAGCAAGTAAGGAAACAAAAAGCTTCACCCAGAACAAATCCAGTCTACTTTCTGGGACACACATAGCTACATCTGTGGTCCATGCATGTACATAGATCAAAAACCCACCAGCTCAGACAGAATCCTCATTCTTTTGCAGGGTGTTAGCTAGTAAGGGTTAACGGGCTCTCTCCATTGTTTTGCATTCAGAAGCAGGATTCACTGGTCTCGTGCAGAAATGCAACTACATATCAACACTAGTGCATGGCACTAAGCAGAAGGACATAAAATATCTTTAGTAATCCAATTAACCTGGCCACATTTACGGAACAGGCAGGATCACAGAGCATGGCATACTGCTAGTACAGGGGCTTGCAGGTGTGTTCTCCTAACTATTAGCTTTGCATTCATAGCTGTGGAAAGGGCTGCTGCAAGAGTATTTGGAGCCCTAGGCGAACCTTCAGTCATGCTCCTCCCTCGCCTAACTTAAGTGTTGATGGCAGCTCCTGCGATGGCAATGTCTCCAACACAGTGCTCCATTCTATGGTAATGATTTTGGCACAGAACTCTTCTGGGCCTTGTGCTGGGAATGATGTCAGTACTGGAAACGTGACTAAAGGAAGAGAGTGACAGCAGCAGTGTTTGACTATGGTTTTAATGCTGAGGGATCTGATGGATGTAATGGGCAACAGGAGAACTTTGAGGCTGGTATTGATGTGTGCCCTACTGGAGGTCAGGTATCTATGTTGAATGTTCCTCAGAGAAAAAGAGCAAAATTTAGATTGAACAGACCAGCTCTCTTTATACTGGAGGAGGAATGGGAAACTGTAGAAGGTCTTGGGACAGCTGAGGTTGCCCAGACTGCCTAAATAATGGAAAAGACTGTTTTTTTCTTGAAAATAAAGTGGCTGTTTTTGAAACTTTCAAGCAAAATATAGAAGAGCGGATATTTAGTATTAAAGCTAAGCTTAAACATGTGCAGAGTACTCAGGTAGCCATTGTTAAGCACAATGTAGTGTCAGCAGCTAAATTAGAAAATTTGGAAATTGTTATAAGGCATCTCAATTTGTATCTCAATAATTTCCCCAAATACCTATCATTCTACCTGATGAGAAAATGTAAAAGTCCCAGAGCAAATTTTACCCCAGTTACAAGAGCTTTTTACTTTTTAATATTTAAAAAGCTTAAAAATGTGGCTACTCAGAATAATGTATCTACTATCTCCTAAGACAGTCTGGATTTAACAGTTTTTCTAGAAATATCGGACAAGGATATAACCAAACCCTCTATCCTGATAGTGATGTTGGTATTAGATCCTGATAGAGAGTGGCTTCTGATATATATATATTTTTTTGAATTCTTTATTTATAAATTTTTTTCAAATACAAATGTCGTAATAACAATATTTGAACTTATTGATAATATTAAGAGAAAAAACTATCTCATTTCATGAAACATTATGGGACGGATTTTAAATGCCCTGCGCACGTAAATCCAGGCGATTTACGCGTGCAGGGCCCTCGCGCGCTGGCACGCCTATTTTGCATAGGCCACCGGCGCGCGCAGAGCCCCGGGACACGCGTAAGTCCCGGGGTTTTTTAAAAGGGGCGGGAGGGGGCATGTCGGGGGCATGGCCGAATGGCGCAGTGTTTTGGGGGCGTGGCACGGCATTTTGGGGGCGGCGACGCGGGCGTGGTTTCGGCCTGGGGGCATTCCAGGGGCGTGGCCGCGGCCTCCGGACCAGCCCCCGGGACTGGAACACGGACGGGGCAGCTGGCCGATGCACACAGATTTACGTCTGCTTTTCGCAGGCGTAAATCATGCGATAAAGGTAAGGGGTGGGGTTTAGATAGGGCCGGGGGGGTGGGTTAGATAGGGGAAGGGAGGGGAAGGTGGGGGGAGGGTGAAGGAAAGTTCGGAGCGGCCTCGGAGGGAACAGGCAGCGCGCGCTGGGCTCGGCGCGCGCAGGTTGCACAAATGTGCACCCCCTTGCGCGCACCGACCTTGTATTTTATAAGATACGCACGGCTACGCGCGTATCTTATAAAATCCAGCGTACTTTTGTTCGTGCCTGTGCACAAATGTGCACCCCCTTGTGCGCACCGACCCCGGATTTTATAAGATATGCGTGGCTACGCGCGTATCTTATAAAATCCAGCGTACTTTTGTTCGCGCCTGGTGCGCGAACAAAAGTACGCGATCGCGCAATTTTTTAAAATCTACCCCTATATTACTTAAATAAGTAATCATTTCCCAACTATCTCTTCCTTCTCTAATGTAACATAACATTGTAAAGAAATATAGTAATTAAATTCTATCTTTGGACAAATTGTTGAGCATTGCTGAAACTTAGGATTTCAACAAGGAGAAAACTATTCTTGAAAAATCAGAGGATATACATTTACATAACTCACAACTGTATATCCAATTCTTACCCTAGTCATTAAGAACCATAGGCAATGATGTGACTGGTACTTGTGCCTCCAAAAATTGCTGGAGCTGTTCTATTTGAAGAAAAACACACGTTTATTCACCTCTCTTTATCTCACATTTACATGGGTAGCGTAAAAGGAATGAATAACCCAAAGACTGAACTTTTTGTCTTGGTAGTTAATTCTTTCCTTCTAGTCCTAGTTATAGGAACTAGATCTGGGTACAATTTCAATGTTTGGCCATAAAACTGTATTGGGAATTTCTGAAAATATCTATGTATAACTTTATTGACATCTTGTAATGTTATAAATGATACTATTAATGTATTCCTTTCTAGAACATCTGTGCTGGAACTTTCAAGGAAACTAGTTAAATTGGCAGGAATATTTTGAGACTTAACACCTTTCCTTTCTAAAGTGAAACAAGTATTAATTGAGGCAAAATCTGAATCATTAAACATTAAGACTTCTTTAAAAAGCCTTTTCAAAGTTACAAAGGAAATTTCTCCTGCCAATTTTGGAAAATTTAGTATTCTAATGTTGAGATGTCTAACTCTGTTTTCAATTATTTCCAACCATTTTGAACAATATAATTGATCTATTGCTATCACTACACTTATTTTCTGACAAGTTTTTATAGCTTTTTATCATTTTCATTCACTTTAACTACAATATCATTAATTTGTTGTTGTGTATTATTCATCTTTACTTGAAAATTTGAGGAGACATGATCTATTTTACTTTCCAGCCTATTGATGTCTGCACTCAGACCAGGCACAACATCCCATATAGTCTCAAACATTACTGTTTCAGGTCTAGTAACAACAAGTGGTAGTTGACTTATCTGCTCTGAGGGCTTCTGTTCACACTCTTGCTCATTATCTTCCCCTCTAGATGGTTCACCACTTTTCATAGATGCTCTCACCACTTCTACAGAGAATTCTCCCCCCCCCCAGATGCAATCTCAGAGAGTGCTCCTACTGATCCACAAACTTCCCCTACTGATTCACAAACTTCCCCTTCTTCTTAGGCACGTGCGGCTTTGGCGGCGTGCCGGTGGCAGCGGTGTGCCACAGGAATGCCTGTTCTTAACGCTCCTCTGGCCCCTCCCTCTGACATCGGGTATGGTGCTCAGGTCTCACCAGGCAGGTAATTATCCAAAAGAAGAAACAGTTCTCTTGAGAGAAGGGAAATCAAGAAAATTATCTGGCTGCTCTGAGACTAAGCCGCAGGACTGCCTGTTCTTAATGCTTCTCTGGCCCCTCCCTCCGACGTCGGGTATGGAGCTCAGGTCTCACCAGGCAGGTAATTATCCAAAAGAAGAAACAGTTCTCTTGAGAGAAGGGAAAAAGAGTGAATTCTCTGGCTGCTCTGTTCTGATATTATTTTTTAAACATTGGGATGAATTATTTTTTAAACATGAGTGGTCGATTTTAAGACCTGCATGCATGCGGTTCCCGGTGCGCACATGGATGTGCCGACTTTATAACATTCCTGCACCAGCACACACATGTTATAAAATCCGATGGCTGCATGCACATGTGCACACAGATTTTAAAATCATGCGTGTGTGTGCAGGTGGCCTCCAACTCGCGAGCGCAAGGGGGGATTTCAGCAAAAATGCAATTGGACCTCCCCCCAGTTTCCTATCCATAACCCTACCTTTGCTACCTCTTCCTCTCTCCTCCGGGGCCCCCTAACCTAACCCTACCTATCACTATCTTTTTATTTTAATACTTACTGCTCCCCTGGAGCAGAAGTAATGTCTGTGTGCCAGCCGGCTGACGGTGCATGCTTCCCCGGGACAGTGGCTAATAGCGCTGTCCTGCCCAACCTGCCCCACCCCCCTTCCCCACCCCCCTAGCCCACCCTTTTGGCAGGGCCTGGCATTTCGGCATGTAACAGGGGTTATGCGCATGGCTGGGCACATTAAAAAATGTGCGCAGCGCATGCGAGGCGCTAGGCCACGCACGTGACCCTTGTTTTTTTATAAGTGGCCCTTTTAAAATTGGTCCGAGAACTAGGATTTTTCCTGATGTTGCTAAAATTACTTAGAGGTAGAGGAAGGAATTTTCACTGAAGAAGCCTCGAGTTCTTCAACTTGGGTTGTTGCTTTTTCTAAAATTTCCTTGTTTGGTGAAATTTGTTAAAGGTTCATATTTTTTATGAGCCTAGTCATTTGACTCTATTTCTGAGTGATAAAATTCCATGAAGGGAGTAACTTTACTAAACTCTTTTCTTGACTGTTCTCTGTAAACAATATAATATGGCTGCTATATATACTTTTCTAATTTGTATATTACTTTGGTTAGTGTACTGGAAACCTGTGTAATTGTGTACTCAAATTAGGACTAAAATTATATGGGCTTCTGTATTAGGAGTTTATTTTGTTACTTTGGTTTCTTATAGTTCCTGATTATCTGTTCAAGTTTTTCTTGTGAAATTGTAAAACCTTTATAAATGAAATAATGATAATAAAAAAAAATCCTTTTTTTTATTATCATAAATGTACCTTTGATCTCTAATACCAGGTATGGATAAGCCTATTAGCGCTGAGACAAAAATATTAACTAGTCACAACAGGTTAACTGGAGATAAGGCTGCACTTTTCCCCTTCTTTTGCAGCTTCCTGAGGTTTATGCTTTCTAACTTGGGATTTAGAAAGAGCTCCAGCCAGTTGTAAAAGTGGGAGGCAGAGTAAATAGGTTAGCAAGCTGTCAGGTTGAAGCCTGAAAAGAATGCACACTCTTTCCACTGCCAATTTAACAGAGAGTTTTAATCCTATATTACAGGTTCAACAATCTATGCAAGAGTTTGCTTCTGCCTGCAGAAAGTATATAGAGCACTTACTTTCCTCTGTAGGCTTACAGGTTTCACAGTCTAGGATCTACCCACTCAACTCTCAGCCCTCAGGTTGCTGAGAACAAATTCTGCACTGTGTATGTCAGTGGCACTATAGAAGTGATTAGCTTTAGAAGGAAGAGGAGAGCTGAAGAGGATCTAACTTGCTTCCCCCCTCCCCCCCCCCTCCCAATTGGCCAGCAGGGATTTTTTTGGTGGGGATGGTAAGGGTGATGTCATAGGGGTTTGAGGCCTTTTTAAACTGGCCATCCAGGTGCATCATCAGATACCTTAGGCTAGTGATGTTTTCAGAGGAAAATTAGTTACACCACTTGAGGTATAGCTAAGTATTCTAGAGTAGCTCATCATCAACATAAACTGGGCCCCTGCCATTTTCATCTGCTACCTCCATTAGGCATGAAACACCTACACTACTAATATCCACCTACACTACTAATATCCAGTGGTACAATCTCAATATCCAGTGGTACAATCTCAAAATTGTACCAACAGCTAATCAGAGTCTCCTTATATTGGTCAACCAGGCAAGATAAGCTACTGGAAAATGGAAAACAGAAACCCAAAACTGAATTGCAAAACCACCAGCAAAAAGAGGATGGCTGGGAGGATTGATGACCACCACAAAGAAGCAAAAGAATGGGAATCATTGTATTCACTCCATCCCTCTTTCATTCCAAATATCAAGCCATGCCCAAGATTTCCATGCACAATTATTAAGTCCACCAGTAGTGGAATTTTCCCACTGCATAGTTTGTCTTTCCAAAGGCCTTGTCATTGCAAAACAATGGTTTACCCTTTCCCCTACCCTAAATGCACGTAGGAGATTTGAGGCAGGTTCAGAAACTGGGCCCAATGCCATATTATTCATGGCAGCCTTGATCCCAGCTAAGCAGTGTGTCTCTAAAAGCCAAATTAAGTATAATGAAGAAAATATCACTATTGTCTTCTACCATATCTTTGATATTATTGTCAAGCTATGAACTGTTGGTTTTTTATTGTGCATAACTGTGCATTTTAAGCATTATTTTGATATTATACTTCACTCTGATCTTGGAAATTTAAGAGTGAGTATTCAAGTGTCATGAAAATAAATACATAACTATAAACTAATTTCTGCTTCTTAGAATGATAAATTAAGAAATGTGAATAGCCATGTGCATGTTACAAAACCAGCATTAAAATCCTGTTCTAATTTTATATATCTTCAGTGGTATCCATACTGTTGTATCAACTAAAATGTACAGTGAGTGATTAAATAACTTTGATAACTTCTTATAGATTACATTTTCCCTCAAATATGACAAGTAGAAAAACATGAGTTCCTTGAAAAATTGTATTAAATCCCAGGGCAATATGTTGAGAGCTTAGCAATAGTACATGTATCAAATGTCTCTCAGGGGGGGTCATTTAGTTGATAAAAATCTCATAACCATTTTGTCATTGTTGTAGCTGGAAATATTTAAAGAATGGTGGAAAAGGTAATCCATTGATAAATGGTCCTCTATTCCATAAAGCTAGCAGTAAGACAAAATGTTAAAGAAGATGTTGGAAATTTTGTGTGTTTGTGCCTTGTAAAAAGAAAGGAAAGGTAGATAATCTTTATTTTATCTTTCTTTCCCTCTCACCCACCCCAACTGCCACCCACCCCTAAGCACATTCTTTGATTTATAGACTTTTATCCCATTTAAGATGACATTTTTACACCAAAAATCAATCAGGGCTTTATCTAAATCAAGGGAGTGACCAGTCTTTATCAACAGATTAATTATTGTCCCCTTACAAGTCATTGCCAAATTAACATTAAATAATCAACATAAATTTAAAGGACTTTAGTTTACACATGCCTACTTCCTTAATAATGTTGCTAATGTTTGTTTTGTTTTATGAGATTTTCGATATGTTTTTCTGTTCACTGCATCAAGCCTGTGATATTGGCAGTCTAGAAAAACAAAAATAAAACAAATAAATAAATAAATAAATAATAATAAAACAATATTAAGATGCAGAAATAATTCAGTGGTGGGAAGGATGCTGTCTGCAAGTTTTGCACCAAGTGCCACACGTATGATTATTTACTAGAAGATAAGCTTATTTACTAGAAGTGTGTACCCAGTACAAGAAGCTCCTGGCTCTCAGAGAATGAGAAGTGGAAGACCTAGAGGAGCTCAGGCAGAGAGAGAAGTATATAGAGGAGACAATCAGGGGCATAGTACCCAAATTCTAACTCCAGTCTGGCAGCCTCTGTGCTGCTTTGGAGGATCAAGGTAGCCTGAATGGAGAGCAATACTTTATTGAAGGAGACAGTTATGCTAAAGCTCTCCAGGTGATGCTTTATCCTCCAGGTGATGCTTTATCTCTCCAGGTGATGCTTTATCCTCTTGCACTGAGGGTTGATCTCTAAGGGCTTGTGCCCATAAAGGAAGGGTGTCAGCCATCATAGTTGGAGATTCGATCATTAGGAATGTAGATGGGTGGATGGTGGATATGCGGATTGTTTGGTAATTTGCCTACCCAGTACAATGGTGATATACTTCATACATCATCTAAAAAAGATTTTAGACAGTGATAGGGAGGAGCCAGCTGTCAGGGTACATGTAGGTACCAACTACCTAGGAAGGTATGGGAGGGAAGTTCTGGAAGCCAACTTTAGACTTTTAAGTAGATAGCTGAAATTCAGATCCTCTAGTTTAACATTCTATGAAATGCTGCCTGTTTGTTGCACAGGACCCCATAGGCAGACAGAGCTCTGGAGTTTCAATGTGTGGATGAGACAATGGTTCAAGGAAGGAAGCTTTAGTTTTATTAAGAACTGGGCAACATTTTTGAGAAGGACAAGTGTATTCCAAAAGTATTGGATACAACTTAAGAAGAATGGAACCAGGGTGCTGGCATTTACCTTTTAAAAGGAGAAAGAACAGTTTTTAAACCAGAATATGAGGGGAAGCTGACAGTCACTCAGCAGCACATGGTTTGGATGGAGGTATCTTCAAAGGATCATAAAATCACAGGGGAGTTAGAGCATCCCAAGAGAGAGACCTTAATGAAAGCAAAGGTACCCCATGTAAAGAATAGATTGAGTTAAATGATCCCAAATTGTCAACTACTAGGCAAGCTGTATATACGCATTAAAAAGCACATCTTAAAATATCTGTATGTTAATAGCAGAAGTCTAAAAAATAAGATGTGAGAGTTGGAGTGTATAGCACTGAATGAAGAGGCAAACTTAATTGGCATCTCAGCAACAAACAAAAACAAAAATCAAAATAATGTCCATCTCAACCTTATAAACTATCATCCTAAAAATGTCCCTTTGTGTGATCATAAGAATAGTATATACATTCTTCCAAAGATGCTTGATAATGAATGGTATTACCATCCAAATCAATCTTATTGTTAATTGAAAGACCGTAATCAGTTTCCAAGTTATAGTTGCAATAATCAACAGATGAACATTCCAAACGCTCTTCTATTGCCAATGGATCTTAGAATAAAGGTGAAACATAAGGTTTATCTTCAAACATGATCGTGCATGTGAGACCCGGATATTCTAATAGGTATTTAAACCTTACTGTGCGGCGGCGGCGTTCTGCCTCCATTTCAATTTTTTTTTTTTCGTTAACATGGAAGGAAAAAGGAAGGCTGGGGTAAGTTCTGACTGGATTTGGCTATTTAAGATGATATTTCTTTGTATTTCATAAGTTGTATTTTGACACTATTAATATTTTATATATTTATCTTGAATTTTAGATTTATGAGACATTTCAGTCTTTGAAGTAGATAATAGAAACCAGTATAACTTCATGGGTAATTAATGACTGTACCAGTTTGTAAGTATTTTAAATTTAGTGCTGTTTATTAACTTAAGAGGCAGCATATAAAATACTGAGTATGATATTTGTGACACTTTTGTTTTTGTGATAGCATATGAATTGATGTTATTCTCCCCCCTGACGAAGCCGCTTGGTGGTGAAACATCGAGGCCTTCATGTTGGGGTTTGAAGATTGACTTCAAAGGGGTTTGAAGATAAACCTTAAGTTTTACCTTTATTCTAAGATCCATTGGCAAAAGTACGCTGGATTTTATAAGATACACACGTAGCCGTGCGTATCTTATAAAATCCGCGGTCGGCGCGCGCAAAGGGGTGCACATTTGTGCAACCTGCACGCGCGCTGCCTGTTCCCTCCGCCCTCCCCCCACCTTCCCCTACCTAACCCACCCCCCCCGGCCCTATCTAAACCCCCCCTTACCTTTGCACGCGTCGGTCGGCTGCCCCGCTCCGTGGTACGGTCCCGGGGGCCGCGGCCACGCCCCCGGAATGAAACCATGCCCACGTCGCCGCGTCATGCCCCCGACAGGAAGCCCCGGGACTTATGCGCGTCCCGGGGCTCTGTGCGCACCGGCAGCCTATGCAAAATAGGCACGTGAGGGTTTTAAAATCCACCTCTATGTTTGTACCTGAGGCAATGGAGCAACAGCAGGACTTGAACCCTGGTCTCCTGGGTCATAGTCCACTGCTCTAACCACTAGGCTATTCCTCCTCCCCTCTATCTGAAAGGACATGCTTTGGCATTCCACATAGGCGAAAGATGTGTTGTATAAACAGCTTTGCCAATTCTGGGCCTAATGGTAACCCGGGAAATGCCACAAAGTGCGCCATTTTTGAAAAGCGATCCACTGTGACCCAAATGGTGTTATTTCCATTGGATACTGGCAAGTCCATGACAAAATCAGTCGCGATGTGTGTCCAAGGTTCACTTGGGGCTGGCAGAGGCTGGAGAAGCCCCAAGGGCGACCAGCCGGAGGCTTTTGTCTCGCGCAGGTGGCACATGATTCAACATATGCTTATACATCCTCCTTCATTGATGGCCACCAGTAGTATCTCTGCAAGGTGGATAACATACGAGCCTGCACAGGGTGACCAGCTAGAAGGGAATCATGGGCCCATTTGAGAATATTCTTTCTCAGGTTTCGGGGAATCACTGCCTTCCCAGCTGGAATGGAATGAATAGCGGCCAGAAACACCTTTGCAAGATTGATGATATAGCGTGGTGCATCCGGGATATCCTCTGAAGTGAAGGAGCGTGAGAGAGTGTCTGCACAGGTGTTCTTGTCAGCAGGACAATACTTGAGTAGAAAGTCAAACTGATTAAAAAATAAGGTTACAAACTGGTTAAACGACAGGAAAAAGAGAGTAGAATTAAATGGTCAATTTTCTCAGTGGAAAAGGGTAAACAGTGGAGTGCATCATGGATCTGTACTTGGACCCATGCTTTTCAATATATATATATATATATATATATATAAATGATCTAGAAAGGAATACGACGAGTGAGGTTATCAAATTTGTGGAAGATACAAAATTATTCAGAGTAGTTAAATCACAAGCGAATTGTGATACATTACAGGAGGACTTTGCAAGACTGGAAGATTAGGTATCCAAATGGCAGATTAAATTTAATGTGAACAAGTGCAAGGTGTTACATATAGGGAAAAATAACCTTTGCTGTAGTTACACGATGTTAGGTTCCATATTAGGAGCTACCACCCAGGAAATAGATCTAGCCATCATAGTGGATAATACTTAAAATCTTCATTTCAGTGTGTTGCAGCAGTCAAAAAAGAAAACAGAATGTTAGGAATTATTAGGAAGGGAATGGTTAATAAAACGGAAAATGTTATAATGCCTCTATATTGCTCCATGGTGAGACCGCACCTTGAATTCTGTGTACAATTCTGGTCACCGCATCTCAAAAAAGATATAATTGCGATGGAGAAGGTACAGAAAAGGGCAACCAAAATGATAAAAGGGATGGAACAGCTCCCCTATGAGGTAAGGCTGAAGAGGTTAGGGCTGTTCAGCCTGGAGAAGAGACGGCTGAGGGGGGGGGGGGGGGGATATGATAGAGGTCTTTAAGATCATGAGAGGTCTTGAATGAGTAGATGTGAATCAGTTATTTACACTTTCGAATAATAGAAGGACAAGGGGGCATTCCATGAAGTAAGACTTATCGGAGAAAATTCTTTTTCACTCAACGCACAATAAAGCTCTGGAATTTGTTGCCAGAGGATGTGGTTAGTGCAATTAGGGCCTTATTTTCCAATATCGCATTGGTAACGCATTAGGGGGCGTTACCAATGGAAATGAGGCTTCTTTCGTGCAGTGGGGAAACATCGTGTGCGGCGATGTTTTCGCCATTCGCGAAAACATTAGCGCCGCACGCGATGTTTTCCCACTGCACGATGATTCTTTCAGTGTTTTATCGCAGTGCACAATATTTGCCGGTTTCATTTATCGCGGTGCACGATATTTGCCACTTTTTGGAGATAGTTCCAGACAGGCTGAGAGAGAGAGTTAAATGCTTTCACTGTAGTTTTCTTTAGTGTCTTCCCTCCAGTTAAGACAAATTTGATCATGTTGTGATCACTCTTGCCAAGTGGCTCCAGCACTTTTACCTCTTGCACCAAATTCTGTGTTCTACTAAGGTCTAAAATATATGGGGCAGATTTTATAACCTGCTCTACCCGGCGCATGCAAGGTACACTTGCGCACCTTGCACACGCCGAGCCCTAGGGGAGCCCCGATAGCTTTCCCCGTTCCCTCTGAGGACGCTCCGAAATCGGAGCGGCCTCAGAGGGAACTTTCCTTACACTCCCACCCACCTTCTTCTCCCTTCCCCTATCTAACCCACCCCCCAGCCCTACCTAAATCCCCCCCTACCTTTTTGGCAGGCATAACTTTCGCGCGCCGGCCAGCTACCGGCGCGTCATCCCTGGCATGGCCGCTGTGCCGGAGGACTTGGGACCACACCTGTACTGGCACCCGCCCCCTGCCCTGCCTCCTTCCCAACCCTTTTTCAAAGCCCCGGGACATATGCGTGTCCCGGGGCTTGCACACATCGCCGAGCCTATGCAAAATAAGCTCGGCGCACACAAGAGCAGGATTTCAGAGTTACGCGCGTAACCCTTTGAAAATCTGCACTTATGTGCGCATATTTTTAAAATAGACGGGAAAAGTATATACTTTCAATGCATTGTAAATATTTGCATGTAAGAAAACATAAACATATATGATAGGAGTTAGACCTTCACATATTTTATAATATGTGCATACCAGATGCACACAAGTTATAAAATACAGTATTAGATCTCAGTGCGGCCATATAGATACATAAATGGGTCATATGGAGCTATTTAAAAGTTACTCAATACAAAAAAGGAGGATGTATAATGTTTTCTTTTATAATTTTTAAGGTGCTAAATAAAAAAACCTTATCAACTCTTTATATAGGAACAAATACCATCAGTAGTAGTGCAAATGGAATTTAATCCATCGCCTCTCGCCACGCAATGGGCCCCAGGCGAATTCAGCGTTTATTCAAGCACTCAGTATACAATCATTTGGTATTGTTCCTTTGTTTATTCCACAACATTTGATTCCTATCTACTAAAAATATTTTTTATTTTATTTTCAAAATTTAAATTTATCCCAAAACCCAAAAGCTTATTTATTTGTATATTTCTAAAATCTCAAATGCTTATTATCCTAGCATAAGTTAAATGTCCACCGTCATTCAGTTTATTCAATCATTGACATCCTGGAACAAAATCCTAGGATAAATTATACTTAGCCCCACTGTAGATGTATTGTTTCTCAAATTGTCCCAGGGACAATGTTGTGGAATAAACAAAGGAACAATACCAAATGATTGTATACTGAGTGCTTGAATAAACGCTGAATTCACCTGGGGCCCATTGCGTGGCGAGAGGCGATGGATTCAATTCCATTTGCACTACTACTGATGGTATTTGTTCCTATATAAAGAGTTGATAAGGTTTTTTTATTTAGCACCTTAAAAATTATAAAAGAAAACATTATACATCCTCCTTTTTTGTATTGAGTAAATTCGTGAGTGAGGATCTTTAGCTTCTGTTGATTGATTGGCTATTTAAAAGTTACCATCTTACCCAGATAAATCGACAGTGGTAAATGCATTAGGAAATTGTAAACCCATGGTTTCTTTAGCTAAGTTTCAAATTAATCTGAATAAACCATCTGAATATGAAACACAGGTAAAGTAAATTTCAAATCGGTGAGAGGGTGCACTTTGGCCCATGTATGCTGGCACAGGCCCAGATACAAAGCCATTTTATAACTTGTGCGCATGTTACAAAATAGCCTAGATGCATGCACATGTGCACAATTTTAAGTGTGCACACAGTACACCCAGGCACATAAATCTAGCATGTAAGTCAGGGTATTTTAAAACCGGCGCATATCCATGCCATGGCCAGTTTCAGCAGTTCATCCATCAGTTTGCCCAGTATTGAGCTAGGTCCTCAAACTCCCCCCTGGTTTAATAGCCTGAGCTCCCTTCAGTTAACACAGACCTTTAAACCCCTCTGAAATGTCAGTTTTTTTGTTTTTTATGGTAAATTCCATAGCAGAAGTAAAGTTACGCTGTGGAAGACCTGGGCATGCACCAGGGTACATACGTATTTTTGTGCACAACTCTTGGCCATGCCCTGAAATGATCATGCCCCACCCAAACCATGCCCCCTTTTGATATTGACTGAGATGTGCATGCAGCAGGAATTACGCGTGCATCTAGGTGGCTTTTAAAATTCGGTCGGCGTGCACAAGTCTGACTTGTGTGCGCATCCCCTCATAGATGCACACCGGGCTTTTAAAGTCTACCTTATAATTTTCAAAATATGGCAGGGAATGCAAACAAGGTTGATTCAACACACTTGAAGCTTCAAAAAACTTTGGCAAAAAATTATTCCCAACATTGACAAATAAATGTAATCATGTCTCAGTTTGAAAAAACTGCTAAAAGTCCTTGTGCAATTCAGTAACTCCAAATAAATGCATATTAAATAGGATTTTATATATGCCCTTCTTTCTAACATAATAAAGGAAAAAATGTTAATATTCATAAACTACAAGAAATCACAGAAGTAGAATTGCAGAAAAAATATCTGGAGAGTTTAAGAGAAGCTGGGAAAGTAGTCAGGAGAGTGAAGATGCAAATGGAATAAAAAATATCTAATATGATAAAAGAGAGCTAGTAGACTTTTTTTTATATAATATATTAATGACAGGAGAAAGTGCACAAATGGGCTTCTAAGACTCAAAAGTGAGGATGGGGTGATATGTAGAGGCTTATGAGGAGAATGTGGACTTGTTTAACAAGTATTTTTGTTCAATGTTCACTAAGGGGGTCATTTTCCAAAGCGATCACATGCGAAAAGTCCCTTTTCGCATACAATCACTAAATGGGGGTGGCGTCAAGACCGGAACAGGAGGAGTCGGGGCGGCACCGGGGCAGATGCTGTAAAGACATCGCAGGCAGTGAAAAGGTAAGAACCCTTTTCGCTGTCAATTTTGCGCCCAATAGCACCACCTTTTATGATGGTGCTATTGGTTGCGAAAGCTGGCAGCGATCGCACCGAAGAGGTGCAATCGCTGCCGGCTTTCGCAGGCCCACCCCCCACATCACCCCCCCCCCCCCGCCCCCCTGTACCGCGCGATTCAAAGAGCCCGGCGGTATTAGAGAATCCAGGCCTAAGGCTTTGAGTAAGATTACAGATAACTACTACAAATAGGAATGGAAGAGAGGTAGATCTCTTATCAGTTTTCAGAGAAGCTAACAAAACTAACCTTAGATAAAGTAATGGGATTTTATCTATTTGACCTTCCATGCGGTGTGTGTCCACCTCACTTTTCAATAGCTTTGTCTAGACGATTTCTACTACAGTCAGATTAAAATATTCATGTTTAAAAATTTGCATCCACCCAGATCCCTCTTTACTATCAGGGACCTGGGTCAGTAAACTAATAATATCTAAGCCAGCCCAGATTTCCCATATTTGATGGTGCTTGAGCAACTCTTCTGAAGTTGCTCAATCCCATTTTTTGTGCTAGTGAGGTGCTGTCATGAGTGGAACCAATGAAAACCTCACTTGAGTCTGACTTGCCCCTGGCTTTTAAAACTCCTGTTGCCATTTTGATAGCTATTTGGACTGCACAAAAAAGGTCTTTACATTTCTTACCCATTTTCTTGTGTCTTATTATAAAACTGTTCAATGCTTTAGCAAAATCTGCCACTTCTTGATTCAATTTCTTCTTTTATATTCCCTTCTCACATCTAGTATCACTTCAGACTAACCTGGGAATCATGTGGGTCCAAACCAATACTGTTTTTTTTAATGCTAGATCATTTTTTATTTCCCAGGTATAAAATTAATGTCTGGCCCTGGTTGTTCTCTTGCTCTTGTCATAACACAAGTATCAGCTGGTTTCCCCTCATTTCATTCTATCTCATCCACTAAATGATTGCCTTGTCATATTGGAGTCCTCACGTTTATCTTTCTCCTTTATGTGCCCAGTACGGATGTGCACACAGGGTTTGTTTGTTTTTTTTTGTTTCTTTTCATGTTTTCATTTTTGGGGGTTTAATATTTTTTTTTATGTTGTAGCCATTTATGTATTCGACTTTTCATGTTATTCATTTTCAGGAAATAGTGCACACTATTTCCTGGAAACAAATAACATGAATTTCTTTTTTGGAACAATTGGGCATTTGTTTAATTGAAAAATGAACTATAATGTAAATGCCTGCTCAGTTTGGATTACCATTCCTTTTTAAAACAAATGTACATCCCTAGGTCCCATTATATGAATCAATGTCTCACAATCCAATCTGCCTTTGCTTCAATCCATATTGTCACCACATGAAAGATTAAATATGGCAATTTGTGCATACTGATTGACTCCCTATTACTACACATACCATAAATAGAGGAAATGGTACAAGAAGAGGATAGTTTGTCAAAGCTACCCATACCATGCACTATGAATTATAAAATGGTAAAGTTATGAAGTCGTAAAAGACCTAGTTTTCTGGAACAATTTCAGCTGTGCAAAAAGCTCATATGAACTGTTTAAATTAATTCATACATTCAAGTCTCCCAAATCACAAATTAAAGGAGACCAGCCTTCCTTGAGTTGTGAAGATTTTATGATCCATTTTTAATGAATAAAATTAATAAGAAAACAAGCACCTTCTCATGTATTGTGATATCAAATGTTAATATTTCAAATGATTACAACCTCATGCTGTTATAATAATGTAAAGGAAGTTTCATGATACCGGACTTAATCCATTGCTACAGGCTCTTAGGGGTACATTTTCTTTCTTGGTGCCATGTCTTACCATTATTGGCCACAATGAACAAGGGAAAGTTTTCTTTGTAAATATTTTGATTGTTTTCTACAAAAGGGTAAGTGGAAATAGGGCCAGAATGGGAGAAAAGCCATAGGGCCGATGTTCCAAATGCATTATGTAAGTTTTCTACTGTGATTTAAGAACATAAGAACATAAGAAATTGCCATGCTGGGTCAGACCAAGGGTCCATCAAGCCCAGCATCCTGTTTCCAACAGAGGCCAAAACCAGGCCACAAGAACATGACAATTACCCAAACACTAAGAAGATCCCATGCTAATGATGCAATTAATAGCAGTGGCTATTCCCTAAGTAAACTTGATTAATAGCCATTAATGGACTTCTTCTCCAAGAACTTATCCAAACTTTTTTGAAGCCAGCTACACTAACTGCACTAACCACATCCTCTGGCAACAAATTCCAGAGCTTTATTGTGCGTTGAGTGAAAAAGAATTTTCTCCGATTAGTCTTAAATGTGCTACTTGCTAACTTCATGGAATGCCCCCCAGTCATTTTATAATTCGAAAGTGTAAATAACCGAGACACATCTACTCGTTCAAGACTTCTCATGATCTTAAAGACCTCTATCATATCCCCCCTCAGCCGTCTCTTCTCTAAGCTGAACAGCCCTAACCTCATGGAATGCCCCCCAGTCATTTTATAATTCGAAAGTGTAAATAACCGAGACACATCTACTCGTTCAAGACTTCTCATGATCTTAAAGACCTCTATCATATCCCCCCTCAGCCGTCTCTTCTCTAAGCTGAACAGCCCTAACCTCTTCAGCCTTTCCTCACAGGGGAGCTATTCTATCCCCTTTATCATTATTTGTGTACAAATAAGCCCGATAGAAAACTTTCATTTGGAATTTTCCTATGGAAAACAGGACCTTACTGAGCTGTAGTAGGTTTTTTTTTTGTTTTTTGTTTGTTTTTTTTAATGAAAATCAGCCTATAAAGGTCTTTTCTCATATATTTTAGGGCTGTAAACAAAGTTAATGAGCATTGCATGATATTTTTAATATGGTAGCTCATTAACATGGAATTTGCATAAGAGTTTGCAGGAGAGAACTTATATATGCAAAGTCAAAAAGTTTAGCAAAGTATGCTTCGCACACAGCTTTGGATTTGTCAGTAGGCACCCATGAGGCTTGTGCCTAGGGCAGCAAACATTTAAGAGCAGGAAGCTGTCTTCCAGCTATTTCCTCACCCCTTACAGGAGGTAAGGGGTAAAAACACCAAAAGTGCCTAGGGGCAGCAAAATCCTGTTCACACATAAATTGGGAAAATGATGCTCCCAAGCCCAACGTACGCACACAATTTTGTGAAATTTGATGCACTTTCGTTCATTGGCTCCTTAGTATATACGGCACAGCAGACTGCATTTGAGTTAATTGTATATAGTATTTATACAGAAATATAAATGACAAATAAAAAGGAAAACCATCTGTTTTTACGAAATCTTTCAGATCATATGAAGGAACTCTTTTACTACTATGTTTGTCATGGTGAGTGAAGCCACAGTGCAGCTTCCCTTCCTCCTCCTTCCTCGGCCTGGCTCATTAGTGATGACGCCGGGTGAGGGGAGGGGGAGGAGTGGTCATGGGCTGATGACATTGTGGCCCATTTAAAGGGCTGCGACTGAGGTGCATCTGGCTTCTTTCCTTCCGGCCAGCATCCAACCTACCCACCCCATTT
Organism: Rhinatrema bivittatum; assembly: GCF_901001135.1. Taxonomy (NCBI): domain Eukaryota; kingdom Metazoa; phylum Chordata; class Amphibia; order Gymnophiona; family Rhinatrematidae; genus Rhinatrema; species Rhinatrema bivittatum. The sequence continues at coordinate 431,072,499 of NC_042617.1, forward strand.
AGCTGTTAAACAGGAGATGTCAGGTAAATTAATGTTAGAGGTTTGATGTTAGTCAATTGTATAGCTATAAGATTATTGGTTAATCTGTAATTGGGTTAATTGGTATTTATGTACAGTGCCTGTAATTCCAATAGATTGTAGATCTATAAGTAAGATTGTATGGTCTAGTGAGTCGAATGCTGCAGATATGTCTCATAAAACTAAAATGTTATCGGTGTTTGAATCAAAACTTCTTATAATTATATCAAATGATAATAGTAGTAATGTTTCGGTATTGTGGCCTTGTCTGAAACCGTGCTGAGTGGGATGTAAGATGGAATTCTCATTTGTATAATCTGTCAGTTGAAACAAAACAACAGATTCTATGATATTTCCTAAGGTTGTGATCGAAGCAACTGATCAAAAGTTAGAAACTTAGAAAAGTTAGAAAATTAACAAGAACTTATCTAAATGAAATCGTAATACTCCTTGGTATACTAAAGACATTAAAGACCTAAAAAGACTGCTGAGAAGAAAAGAAAGATTCTGGCAGAAAAATCAACATGATCAGTCATTATCAACATATAGGGCTCTTCTCGCTAAATATTGAAACGATTAATAATACAAGGCAAGAATTTTATTACAAAACTATCCATAATGTTAAATTTAATACTAGAGTTCTGTATTCCTTAGTGCAAAATCTGACAAATTCCAATCTATTGAACCCGCAGATGGATTGCGAGATGTCAGATAATAAATGTAATGAATTTGCAATCTTTTTCAAAGAAAAAATTCAAAATCTGATTATTAATTTTTCCTCATCTATGGATTAAAAGATCACTTTATTATCAAATGATAGTCTTGCCTATTCAACATTTGAGACTACATCCTTTTTAGAAGTTGAATCCATTTTAAAGAAAATGAATCCTGCAACCCATCCTTATGATAAACTGATAAAAGTACTTAAGAGTGTAGCACAATTAGTTTCGAGTCTTAACTCTTCCATTGTTAATTTATCCTTGAACAAAGGAAAGATGCCTTCATTGTTAAAACGTGCAGTTGGCAGACCTATTGTTAAGAATAAACACTCTGACCCAAACAATCTAAATAACTATAGAGCTATCTCAAATTTGCCTTGTATTGCTAAGATTATTGAAAAAGTAGTGTAAACACAGCTGTCAGAATATCTTGAAGTATACAACATATTATATCCTATTCAGGGGCTGATGCAATACAGTGCATTTAGCCCAGTGCACTGTATAACCCACAGTTGGACGCGGGTTGTAGAGATGGCTGAGCGCCTCTACAACACACAACCAACACAGAGTGAAACTAATAGCGCTCATCACATGCAAATGCACATGAATGAGGCTACTAGCTATTCACTCCGTATGCAAAAACAAATGTATGTCTAGGATGCACATTTTAGCGATCAGGAATTAACGCCTGCCTGGAGCAGGCGTTAATTGCTGAACTCTACTAAAACTAGCACAGAAAAGCAGAAGAAAATGCTTTTCTGTACTGCCTTTTACTTAATATCATTGGGATATTAAGTAGGAGGAACAATTCTTAAAAAAAAAAAAAAAAGTAAAAATAAAGCGATAGCAGGGGTTAGGAAAATGGACACTGATAAATTCAGTGTCCATTCTCTGAACCTGACTACTGGCACCAGAAGGAGTGTATAAATCAATATTAAAGTATTGGGCACTTAATATTAATTTATTCACTCCTTCACTTATTGCCCATTGGTCCTTTTCACTGACATTTGTGCCCGACACATTAATATTGATTTATTAACTCCTTCTGGTGCCCCTAGTCAGGTTTAGAGACTGGAAGCTGAATTTATCAGCGTCCATCTTCCTAACCCCTGCATGTGCACAGGTTAGGGAAACGGGTGCTGATAAATTCAGCATCCGTTTTCTTAACTGGCAGACTGCCACTGACAGCGGACCTCTCTCCCGCTCACACTGTCAAGGAGGTGCCAGGGGTGCGCAATCGCCCCTAGCACCTCCTAGACAGTGTGAGCCTTAATTGCATCGTACCCCCAGGAGAGGTGCCTGGGGGCGCGTTATGAAAGCGGATGCTGAACACACAGCGCCCACTTTCAGCGCAACCTTTTTGCATCGGCCCCTCAGTTTGGTTTTTAGAAAACATTTTAGCACTGAATCACTTTTATTGGCTTTAACTAACACTATCTTAAGAGGTTTTGATAATGGTTAACCATATTATTTTTATTTTATTGGACTTATCAGCTGCTTTTGATACAGTTGATCATCAGGTCCTAATTCAAAGACTGTCTGAAATCAGACTCAGTGGTGTCACCCTTCAATGTTTTATTTCCTACATTAAGGATCACTCATTTCAGGTGACTTTAGGTAATTTTGTATCTAAAAAAAATTGATTTTATTTCTTGGGTTCCTCAAAATTCAGCTTTGTCGACTATTTTCTCTTCAATGTCAATATGTTACCGCTTTTTAAATTATTAACAGGGTTGGGGAACACTTACTATATATATGCAGATGATGTCCAACTATTGATTCCAATTAATGAATCTACAGGAAAAATCTTAAAGCACGTTGAGGTATACATGTCAGCAATATAACAACTTTTAAAAGAAATGAAATTAGTATTGAATACTCAACTTAAATTTTATTATTAAACAGAAAAGTCTCTTTGAATATGTCTATCATTCTTAATTGTGGCTTAACACAAATTGAATTTTCCACCTGTGCATGATATCTTGGAATAATAATTGATGTGATCTTAACATGAAAAAGAACATTAAAAATAAAATTAGAGAAGACTATAATAAATTTCATGTGTTAAAATGACTGAAACAACTACTCAATCACAGTGGTTTTCGAACTATGCTCCAAACCTTAATTTTTTCTAATCTAGATGATTACAATGCCATGTTAATGGGTCTTCCAGCGAGTACTTTCACACCACCACAACTGCTTCAAAATGCCACAGCAAGAATTTTAACAGGTGGAAGAAAGTATGACCACATTTCCCTCATATTAATTGCATTATATTGGTTACCAATAAAATTTAGGATCAATTACAAAGTTCTATGCCTATTATATAAATCAATACATAACGATAAGGTTTGATGGCTAAATGCCGCTGTTCATTTGCATACTCCACAGCGGAATTTAAGATCTGCAAACCACGTAAATCCACTGGATAAAGAAAGAAAAGTCAGTTGAATCAATGAGATTCTTTTCTGGAATAGGCAGAATTGATGTTTGTTTCAAGGCCTCAGGAAATACTCCAGAACTAAGAGATACGCTTACCAAATGAGATAAAGGTAAAGAGCTATAATCACGGGCAGCTTTTAATAAGTAAGTCGGGTGTGGATTTAAGAAACTAGATGAAAGTTTCATTTTTTATAAAATTTGGGAAACGTCAGAGAGCATACCTCTTGAAGAGTCCTAGATTCAGGGAGTTAATGAAATATTAAGTTTTGGCTTAGAGATGGGAGAATTCAGTGGAAATGTTACTTTCTCCTTAAAAACCTGAGCAAGCTTGTTACACAATATATTGTCAATATTATGTAGATTATTCTGTCTTAAGGATGTTAAAGACTTAACAATATTGAACAAAATCATAGGGTTACCATTTGCCTGCTGAATTTTCTCTGATTTTTTTTGCTTTATCAATTTGCTTTCTATACTTAGCCAAAAAAAATCATGTGGGTGTTTTACATTCAGTAAGAGGATTTTTTCTCCAGTGTCACTAGTGCCGCCTTAAAATTCTTTTTAAATTTCTCAGGTGTGAAGTGAACCAAAGTACACTTGGTTTCTTGTTAAAACTGGCACATCCTCCCCAGCAGAGGGTGCCATTTTGATGTTTGGCAGTTTAATTAGCTGCCATACATCAAAATTGTGCCCTTTACTGGGGAGGATGCGCTGGAGTTACATTAACTCGGGCATGTCATTAGTGGACGCCGTTATTTCAAGTATGAAGATAGAAGAAAAAAGACCTCCAAAGAGGACCTCCGAGACCTGTGTTCCAAGCCTGGATCTCATCCTGGGCTGAGGATCTGGTGTCAGGACCCAGTCTAGGCCTGGGCCTCAGTCTTGACATCGAGACTGTCTCATTGTTGGGCCTCAATCCAATGAGGCATTGGGATCCAGTCCCTGGACCAGGCCCCAGCATCATGCCTGGACCCAGGCCCTAGCCTAGTCAGAGGTCCAGGTGTTGGGACCTAGGAAGTACTTCAACAGGAAGACAGACATCTCCTGCTCTACCTTTTATCTTACACCTTAGGAGTGTTTCTTCCACTCAGCATTGCATCCTTATCCAGACTTTGCACTTTGGGTATTTTGCTGTCACTTTGCCTTGCTATCATACCCTAGACTCTGCACCTTGGAGTGTTCTTGCTACTGCTGGGGATTGTTTTGCACCTCCATTGTGCATTGGTTTGTTGATGTCACTTTTTGTGCTCATTTGTCTCCTTGTCAGTGTCTTGGGTTTTTTTCTGCCTCATTTTCTGCTTTGTTCCCTCTTCATGGTACTTTAGGATATTCATGTCATTCGTATTGCCACTTTGTCTCTTACTGTCTACAAGAGTTCTTGTGAATGTTATTGATTCCCTGTTTTGAAGCCTTAGGGTTATTCTTCCCACTCTTGCTGCTTCTTTGCTCCTCTGATGGTACTTTGGAAATTTCGTAACACTGCTGGTATTTTTTTTTTTTTTGCCTGTTTACAGTGCCTTAGCTATTCATTCTACTTTTGGTTCCATTTTGCCCAAGTCTAGGTGCCTTGCAATTCTTTACCTCTTTTTCATGATGTCTTCCTACAAATGTCATTAGAATTGATGAGAAAACCCCAATTTTGGGTCCAAAATAAGCTTCAGTGTTCCCCTATTGATTTTAAAAGCAAAAGAAACAAAACTAATAAACAATTTTTTTTTTGTTTGAAACAATCCAAACAAAGGGAGCCAATGTGCAAAATGGAAGAATGAACCAAAATGGACATTTTTCCTCTGACATTCCTAATAAATGTGTTTCCTGTAACCTGAGTTTGGTAAAACATAATTTAACTGCTATAGCAGGTAATGTATTAGAATTAGAGGCAAGTTACAATAGTAACTTGAAAGGATGGAATACTGTTTATCTGCTATAGAAAAAAAATCACAGACCAGATTACTAAAAAAATGTACTATTTAGGAAAGGGTAGGTAGAATGTCAGCAAATTTCTTGATTTTCATTTTTTTTTCTTTTATATAGGATCCTATGCTAGTTTGCTTTACAACAAATAACATACAGGTACAACGATTCCCTGCCTGAGAGAACTTACAATCTTACGGGTAGATTTTAAAAGACCTACATGTACCAAAACTTGGAGATATATGTGTTAGAGGTGTGCATTCATTTGCAACGTATTGGCAATCTGCAACGTATATGCCATATTCATTGTATTCATGGGGGTCACGAAACGTATGGCGAACCCCCACGAATACAACGAATCACCAACGAATAAACCCCTGCCCTCCTGAGCCCCCAACCCCCCCAAGACTTGCCAAAAGTCCCTGGTGGTCCAGCGGGGGTCCTCGAGCGATCTGCTGCACTCGGGCTGTCGGCTGCCGGTATTCAAAATGGTGCCGATAGCCCCTGTGACATAGTAAGGGCAAAGGCTATCGGCTCCATTTTGAATACTGGCAGCCGACTGCCTGATTGCAGGAGTTTGCTCAAGGACCCCCGCTGGACCACCAGGGACTTTTGGCAAGTCTTTGAAAACCCCCCCCCCCCCCAAGACTTGCCAAAAGTCCCTGGTGGTCCAGCAGGGGTCGTGGAGCGATCTGCACTCGCGCTGTCAGCTGCCAGTATACAAAATGACACCGATAGCCTTTGCCCTTACTATGTCACAGGGGCTACCGGTGCTATTGGTCCTGTCGCATGGTAGAAGCACAAGATGGTGCCGGCTGTCCATTGCTCCTACCATGTGACAGGGGCTGACCAATGGCACCGGTAGCCCCTGTGACACAGTAAGGACAAAGGCTATCGGTGCCATTTTGAATACCGGCAGCCAACAGCCCAAGTGTAGGAGATCGCTCCAGGACTCCCGCTGGACCACTAGGGACTTTTGGCAAGCCTTGGGGGGGTCAGGAGGGTGGGGGGTTGTAGTAAATTAAATTTAAAGGGTTTGGATACGGTTTGTTTTGGGAAACAAATACATATGTAACTAATGAAAGGATCGGGGTCCCCTGAGAACAGATGCAACAGATTAAAGTCCCGACGAATACGAATACCGAATGGGAAGAATCCATCCCTGCTGCACACCCTAATGTGTGTGCCTCCAGCCAGTGCACACAGTGCAGGTTTTAAAAAGCAGCCAACTGTGCGCATATTCTCCGGTACACGCACAAATTCAAAAGGCAAAAAAATGGGCGGTGCATGGGCTGAGTCTGGGTCAGATATGGGGGTTCAGATGTGTAAGCAAAAATGTGTGTGTACATACTTATGCACACAAGCGCGTGCTGGGGTTTCCTACCATGTAACTTTACTTCTTCTATGGAGGAAGTATAAGTAGAAAAAAAAACTAGGCCACTCAGCAGGACTTTAAGGGCCAGGCAGGTAGGGTAAAAGAAAGGCTAGTTAGCTGGGAGGATAAGGAAGTCCTATCCTTTAACTGGGTGAAATGGGAATGGACTGGAGAAACGGGCATTGGCGTCGGTGTGTTTATTTTATAAAATTCCCCCACTTACGCGGTAAAAGCGACATTTGCACATGTGAAGCTAACTGTCTAAATAGGTGTTTGAGGCAAAGGGAATTAAAACAACTTGCTTTAAGTCATGACAAATGGCAGTAGCAGTAGCAGCTTTTGCATCCAGGTATCTGACCAGTAGCCACTGGCCGCCTGTCAACTTGGCTGAGTGTTTAACAGACAGAAACTCAGTCAGCATTATCATGGTACTGGAGTGGCGAGTGGTACAGTATAAAGTATATTGTGACATAAAAAAATCCAGTAGGAACTTCTAATTCCATCATGCTACTGTGAGCCAAGGGGAGAGGGGGGAATGGCAGGGGCAGAGGATTGGGTAGCACTTTATTTCCATTTCCTTATTTTTGTTTTTAATCCCCATTCTGCACATGGCCAACTGTATGAGGCCAGGGATATTAATGGGGAATGGGAATATGTATGACTTCCTCGCCTTTAAAAGAAAAATTTAAAGATGACTCCATGGAAAATCCAGAATGATTCAATTTAAAAGTAACTTCCTTCTTTATGCTTAATATTTTCACACTATGGAAGAAGCATTCTGGTATGATTTTCTAAAGGACACATAAGCAGTTCTTATGGGGGCGATTTTTAAATGTAACAAGGAATCTGTAGGCCTGCAGCTATATTGTACCAGTAACTCTGCGAGCACATTTGAAAAGAAAATTCCCCAGTGAGCTCTCCTTTGAAAAAACAGACCGGTGGTTGAACGTGGATACTTTAGTTTGTACATGCAGGGATTTCAAAACAAAATCACCATGTATGCTTTCCCTCCTCCAACCTAACCCTGTCCCTTTTTTCCCATAGATTAAAGCCCACACTCTGAATAACATGTGTATCTTTAACTGATGAAGTAAACATCTGTTTAGCTGCATACACAATTTTGTAAATTACCCTCAAGATATCTGCTGATACATGGGAAACTTGTTTCATGTTATGTCTTACAGTAAATGAAGATGTGCATATAGAAAGCATGACAATTGCAAAATGGTGCCAGTGACTGTTCAACATTTGTAATATTGTAAAAATCGGAATTATCGTATCAAAAGTTTACCTCAGATCTGCAGCAATACAAAATTATATAGAAAACCAAAGTTAAGAGATTGCAAAACAACACACATTGCACGGCACTGAAAAACCCTGGAATAGCCACTTCTCACCCTCACTGTGTTGAGTTTCTTTGGTTTATTATAGACTGCAGCCAACTCTCTACCAATGTGTTTCTTTTTTGCTTCCTTTATTTTAGGGCAGTATTTGTGATGTGTTCTAGAGATGTGCTTCGGGATCAAATTTCGTGTCTGGCTTCATTTCAGAGCCTCCCCGTGAGAATTTAGTTTTTCCCGCGGTTCGGGGATTTTCCCGCGATTCGGGTTTTTTTTTTTCAGGAGCCCCGATTTTTGCTTTAGCTCGCACTAATGGGAGTTAGTGCATGGTAAATCCCGTTAGTGCGTGGTAACTCCCGATAGTGCGCACTAACGTGGCAGAATTTTGTTGAAATTGCCTAATTCGGGAAAAACGATTGCACATCCCTAATATGTTCCACACAAATTCTTACTATACTCAGATGTGTACACAAACTACCTGTTCAGCATATATTTAAATTATGGATGTGAAGTGTTGCGGTCCCGGTCGCTAGACTCACGACCGGGTCCTTACATTTTTTACCCGTGCTGAGGCCCGCGACAGGGTCCAGCTTTCTTCGGGCCTGCCAGGCCTCTCTGTGGCGGCGTCTCCACGAGGGAGATGCCGCCGAGCTCCGATCCTGACTCCGCCCCCCCTTAGGCACGCGCGCGTGCAAGGGGAAGCCTTTTAAAGGCCCAGCTGCACGGAGTCCCGGCCAGCCACCTAGATGATGTCAGATGCCGGCAGGGTATTTAAACCCGGCGTCTGCCTAGGGAAATCACTAGGGATGTGAATCGTTTTTTGACGATTTAAAATATCATCTGATATATTTTAAATCGTCAAAAATCGTTAGAGGCGATATACAATAGGAATTCCCCTGATTTATCGTCAAAAATCATAAATCGGGGGAAGGGGGAGGGGAAGGGGGAGGGCGGGAAAACCGGCACACTAAAACAACCCTAAAACCCACCCGACCCTTTAAAATAAATCCCCCACCCTCCCGAACCCCCCCAAAATGTCTTAAATTACCTGGGGTCCAGTGGGGGGGGGTCCCGCTGTGATCTTCCACTCTCGGGCCACGGGTGCGTTAATAGAAATGGCGCCGGCGCTACCTTTGCCATACGGCCATACGGCCGGCGCCATTTCGCAATATGGCAATATGGCCATACGGCCGGCGCCATTTTGCAATACGGCAAATACAATTCGAGTGCAGGAGGTCGCTTCCGGACTCCCGCTGGACTTTTGGCAAGTCTTGTGGGGGTCAGGGGGCCCCCCCAAGCTGGCCAAAAATCCCTGGGGGTCCAGCGGGGGTCTGGGAGCGATCTCCTGCGCTCGTGACGTCGGGGGACAGGAACCAAAATGGTGCCGGCGCTACCTTTGCCCTGTCATATGACAGGGCAAAGGTAGCGCCGGCGCCATTTCTATTAACGCACCCATGGCCTGAGAGTGGAAGATCACAGCGGGACCCCCCCACTGGACCCCAGGTAATTTAAGACATTTGGGGGGGTTCGGGAGGGTGGGGGATTTATTTTAAAGGGTCGGGATGGGTTTTAGGGTTGTTTTAGTGTGCCAGTTTTCCCGCCCTCCCCCAATTTACGATTTACACGATTTAAAAAAAAAACAAAACCGCAACGATCTGATTCCCTCTCCCCCCCAGCCAAAATCGATCGTTAAGACGATCGATCACACGATTCACATCTCTAGAATCACCTTGCAACAGGTTTCACTCCTTGGAGTCACTAGTTGCCTCGTGTCCCTGTGTTACTGCCTTGATTCCTGTGTTCCTGCTTCAGTTCTTGAGTTCCTGCTTCAGTTCCAGTGTTCCTGCTTCCGTTCCTGTTTCCTTACTTCAGTTCCTGAGTTCCTGCTTCTGGGTCAGTTTTTCAGCTTCAGTACCTGCTTCCTGATTTTCAGACTGTCTTCCTGGCCTCGTCTTCATTCTGCTGTTCTGCTGCCTGCCTCGACCTCGGACCATTCTACGGACTACGTCTGCTTCGGGAGACCTCTCCTAAGCCCCAGCGGTCCAGGTCCTCACAGGCTCCTCCGGGGGGGACCACGGGCTTCCCAGGGTGAAGCTCTTGCCCGGTCTCCCGGTCCCGTACCGCCACCTGGCCAGTCCTCACGGTAGTGGTCCGCCCACTACCATTCCTTCATATTCACGGCCGGCCCAAGGGTTCACCTCTCCAGTGATACAGTTCACAACATTTTGCAAGGCCATGGACCCGGCGGACATCTCAGACCTGCAGGCCATTCCAGGGATGGCTCAACGTCTACAACAATAGCAGCACTGCTTGGACGTGCTGGCTGCAATCATTCGAGCGGCTGGCTAACAGCTTGGATGCTTCACCCCCCCGAGGCACCACCTACGCACCCTCAGGTACCCACCATAGGAGTGTCTGCACCGACCCAGTTACCTGCTCCACCCCTCTACTCCGGGGACGCCAAGACTTGTTGAGGGTTTCTGAATCAGTGTTTCATCAGATTCTCTCTCCTACCAAGCCAGTTTCCCTCTGATTCAGTGAAATTAGCCTACATCCTGTCCCTGCTGGATGGAAAGGCCCTAAGCTGGGCCTCACCCATGTGGGAGCATAACGATCTGCTGCTAAGTAACTTGCAGCAGTTCATAATTAACTTCAAGCAGGTGTTTGATGAGCCAGCATGGCTGTCCACGGCTATGTCTGTGCTTTTGCAACTTCGACAGGGGCCTCGATCATTGGTGGATTATGCGATCGAGTTCCGCACCCTCACCACGGAGGTTGAGTGGTGAGATGATAGTCTGCGGGGAGTCTTCCTGGAGGGGCTGTCTACTCGCATTAAGGACGAGTTGTCTGCCAGGGACATCCCCGACGACCTCAACAGTGTTATTGACTTGGCTGGGCGGATTGATCGCCGTCTTCAGCAAAGAGATAAGGAGGGGCGTCCACCACGTAGGCCTGTATCCTTGGCTCCAGCATTCTTGAGACCTTTGACATCGACTCCAAGCCATCCTGAGTCTTCTTCCGAATTGTCGGCAGAGGAGACCATGCAGTTAGGACGGACCCCACTGATGGCAGAGGAGAGACATCGATGCCGAGCATTGGGGTTATGCCTGTACTGTGGCAGCAAGGGCCATTTCCTGTCTCAATGTAAGGAGCGCCTGGAAAACATCAAAGCCTAGGTGCAATGGAGGAGCTACTCCTAGGTTGTGTTAATTCTGCTCCTCAGTGTACGGTCCCCGTGACTCTTGAATATCCAGGGGGATCGTTCTCCACACTCGCGTTCATTGACTCCAGGGCAGGAGGGGACATTATCCTGTCCAACTTGGTACAACAGCTTCAGTTACCCACTCGTCCTCGTAATCCACCAATATGGATGATCTCTATCCGAGGTACAGTACTGCCTGGGAGTATCTCTGTCTCCACCGCTCCCATTACTGTATGGACTGGGGTGCTACATTCTGAGCAGCTATCCTTCTTGGTCCTGAAGAAGGTGGTGCATCCTGTGGTACTTGGATTACCGTGGCTACAAAGACACTCTCCAGTTATACATTGGGACATGTTACAAGTGGCAAGATGGAGTCCCTTCTGTTTCTCTAATTGTCTTAAAAGTCTGTTTTCCCGCAGACTGGCCTTATTGAACACATCTGTTCTACCTCCAGCTCCATACGCAGAGTTTGCGGAAGTGTTCTCCAAAAAAAGGCAGAGGTCCTACCACAGCATCGTCCTTTCGATTGTGCAATTGACCTGCTACCTGGGACCACAACTCCCTGTGGAAGGGTCTACCCTATGTCACTCCCCGAGACACAAGCAATGTCAAAATACATTTCTGAGAACCTTGCCAAGGGGTTCATCAGACCCTCTAAGTCACCCGCTGGTGCAGGATTCTTTTTCGTTGGGAAAAAAGACAGCACCTTAAGACCATGCATTGACTATCAGGGCTTAAATGCTATCACTCGTCGGGATCACTATCCCCTGCCCTTGATCCCTGAGCTCCTGGACAGATTGTAAGGAGCTAAGATATTTACCAAACTCGATCTCCGAGGGGTGTACCATCTCGTCCAAATTCGCCCTGGAGATGAATGGAAGACTGCCTTTAACACCAGGGATGGGCATTACGAGTACCTGGTAATGTCATTCGGTTTATGCAATGCCCCGGCAGTCTTCCAAAACTTAATGAATGAGGTACTCCGCGAGTTCCTGCATTCCTCAGTTATCGTATACTTGGACGATGTGCTAATTTACTCTCAAGATTTGGTCTCTCATCGGCAACATGTGAAGCAAGTATTGCAAGTGCTTAAGGACAATCACCTTTACGCTAAGCTGGAAAAATGCTTGTTTGAGAAAGAATCCCTTCCATTCCTAGGATACATTGTCTCATCTACAGGATTTCGTATGGATCCAGAGAAAGTTTCAGCCATTAAGGAGTGGCCTCGTCCTACAGGAATAAAGGTGATACAGCATTTCCTAGGATTCGCAAACTTCTACAGACAATTCATTCCTCATTATTCTCTAAAAGTAGTACCTCTCACCGCCCTTACCAAGAAGGGAGCAGACGCCAAAGTGTGGTCTGAAGTCACCTGTCAAGCTTTTGAGGATCTAAAGAAGGCCTTTATGCTAGACACCTGCTTACATCATCCAGACCCATTACACCCCTTTATAGTAGAGGTAGACGCCTCTAACATAGCGGTAGGGGCAGTACTTAGTCAAATCTCCAACAAGGGGAAGTTACTCCCATGCTCTTACTTCTCCAGGAAATTCTCAGCAGCTGAACGTAACTACAGTATAGGAGACAAGGAACTCCTGGCAATCAAGCTAGCTTTTGAAGAGTGGAGACAGTGGCTAGAGGGGGCGATCCATCCCATCACAGTTTACATGGATCATAAGAATTTAGAATTCCTATGTAAAGCCCAGCGACTAAATCCCAGACAAGCCTATTGGTCTCTCTTTTTCAATCGCTTTAACTTCACTCTTCGTTATAGACCAGCGGCCAAGAATATTCGAGTGGATGCCTTGTCCAGAACCACCGAGCTGGAGGAAGAGGGGGATTCCCCCCAGTACATCCTAGATCCAGTAAGAATCAATTTAGCAAGCACGAGTTTGAGTCCCGTGGGCAAGACTGTAGTCCCATGGCTATTGTGAAAAGAGGTGTTACTCTGGGCTCATGATTCCCTCACCGGTGGACACGCTGGTTGGGAGCGAACCTTAGAACTACTAAATTGCTATTACTGGTGGCCTCAGATGAGGCACGATGTCTGTGCCTATGTCAGTTCCTGCCCTTCTTGTGCTAAACAGAAGCCCTTGCCGGGGCTAACCTGGGGACTTCTGCAACCTTTGCCAATTCTCGTAGAACCTTGGACAATTAGCCACGGACTTTGTGGTAGATCTGCCATCCTCAGAGGGGAAAACAGTCATTTGGGTCACAGTGGATCGTTTCTCCAAAATGGCCCATTTTGTTCCCCTGCCCAAGTTACCATCAGCACTGGAGTTAGCCCAACTCTTCATGCAGAATATCTTTCGGGTGCATGGCCTGCCACAAGATATAGTCTCTGACAGAGGACTGCAGTTCACTGCCCGTTACTGGAGAGCACTGTGTAAAATGTTTGGAGTTCAGTTGAACCTCTCCACAGCCTTCCATCCGCAAAGCAATGGACAAACTGAGCGTATGAACCGCTCTTTAAAAACTTTTCTTCATACCTTTGTTTCTGAGAGACAGGACAATTGGGTAGCCCTGCTACCATGGGCCGATTTCTCCTACAACAATCATGCTCATTCAGTTACAGGGAATTCTCCCTTTCAAGTAGTGTATGGGAAGCAACTTAAACCACCGTTACCTCTGCCAATGACTGTTCCTTCACCAGCAGCTCAGCTGTCTGCTCAGCAATTGCATAGACTCTGGGACGCCATTCAAATCAAACTGACTGCATCAGCAAAGTCCGCCAAGAGGCATGCCAGTCGGCATCGTCGACCAGTGCCGGTGTTTCTACCAGGGGACAAAGTCTGGTTAAGCACCAAAAACATTCATCTTCGGTTAACCTCTAGGAAATTGGCTCCTAAGTTCTGTGGGCCATTGTGAGTCACTGAAAGGGTTGGAATGGTTTCCTATCACCTACGTCTCCCCACTACCTTAGCATCCACAATGTGTTTCATGTCTCCTTATTTAAACCAGTAGTTCTTTCTAGGTTCCATCGGAAACCGCCAGATCCTGTGGATACCCCCACTGCTGATGAACCTACATACCAGGTCCGGGAAGTCCTTGATGTACGCTTTCTCCACCGTCACTGGGAGTATTTGCTGGCTTGGGAGGGCTGTGGTTCAGAAGAGAATACCTGGGAGCCCGCTCGTAACATCCTGGACAAATCTCTTCCTCGACAGTTCCACTTGGATCATCCTGGTAAACCGGAACCCTTGAAGAGGGGGCATAAGAGGGGGGCTACTGTTGCGGTCCTGGACGCTAGACTCCCGACCGTGTCCTTACCTTTTTACCCGCGCTGAGGCCCGCGACAGGGTCCGGCATTCTTTGGGTTTGCCAGGCCTCTCCACGGCAGCATCTCCACAGCGGAGATGCTGCCGAGCTCCGATCCTGACTCCTCACCCCCCTAGCCACGCGTGCATGCAAGAGGAAGCCTTTTAAAGGCCCAGCTGCACGGAGTCCCGGCCAGCCCCCTAGATGACGTCAGACGCCGGCAGGGTATTTAAATCCGGTGTCTGACTAGGGAAATTGCCTTGCAACAGGGTTCACTCCTTGGAGTCACTAGTTGCCTCGCGTCCCTGTGTTCCTGCCTTGATTCCTGTGTTCCTGCCTTGATTCCTGTGTTCCTGCTTCAGTTCTAGTGTTCCTGCTTCCATTCCTGTTTCCTTGCTTCAGTTCCTGAGTTCCTGCTTCTGGGTCGGTTCTTCAGCTTCAGTACCTGGCTCCTGATTTTCAGACTGTCTTCCTGGCTTCGTCTTCGGTACGTCTTCATTCTGCTGTTCTGCTGCCTGCCTAGACCTCGGACCGTTCTACAGACTACATCTGCTCCGGGAGACCTCTCCTAAGCCCCAGCGGCCCGGGTCCTCACAGGCTCCTCCTGGGGGGACCACAGGCTTCCCAGGGTGAAGCTCTTGCCCGATCTCCCGGCCCCATACTGCCTCCTGGCCAGTCCTCATGGCGGTTGTCCACCCACTGCCATTCCTTCATCTTCACGGCCGGCCCAAGGGTCCACCTCTCCAGTGAATCAGTTCACAACATGAAGAGGCAAAATTTTCATTTCAATTAATTTATTTGTTTTATAGATGACTTTAATTTGTTTGGTTCATTTCAAATGAAAAACAAATGTCTTTATTTGTTCCATTTCATTTTTTATATTCCATTAAAATCAATGAAGGAAGCAATGCATTCTATTTTGAGCTGCAAAATTGGGGTTTTCTAATCAATTCTAATGAAACGTGAATAGACATGCTCAGAAGGGGGAAGATAAAAAAAAAAGGTACCAAAATTGTGGCAAAGTGGTACCAAAAGTGGCATGAATAGTCTAAGGTACTATAAAGGGGCAAAAGTTGTAAAGGGGCAAAAGTGTATCAGTAGTGGCAGGAGTTACCCAAGGCACAATGAGAAGAGTAAATTAACAGCAAGAGTGGGAACACCACCAGAAGGCTTCAAAATAGAACAGCAATAGTGGCATGAACCTCCAAAGCAGCATGAGCAAGGCAAAGTGGCACCAAAAGTGACATGAACATCTTAAGGCACCATGAAGGAAAAGCAAAGCACTAAAGGTTGCAAGAAAGCCCCCAAGGCACTCATAGAATAAAGTAGCACAAACAGTGGCATGAAGACCCCAAGACATCATGAGAGGTGGAGGGGAGCCAACTATAGTGGAAAGAATACTTCAAGGTGTAGAGTCTGGGGTATGACAGCAAGACTGAGTGGCAGAAAGACCTCCACAGTATAACATAAGGGATATAGCAGCAAGGCAGAGTAGCTGCAAAATCCCCAATGTGTAGAATCTTGGGTATGGCAGCAAGATCCTCAAAGTGGTACATGTGGGGTATGACAACAAGGAAAAATGGCAGCAAGACCACCAAGCTGTAATGTCAGGTGTGGCAGTAAGCAGGATGGCAGCAAAACCCCCAAGGCATACAGTCTAGGGTATGATAGCAAGACTGAGTGGCAGAAAGACCTTCAAAGAAGAAAATTAGGGTATGGCAGCAATGCAAAATGGCAACAAGATCTCAAAGTATAGGCAAATGGCAAAATAATACGAAAGTAGTGTGGGAGCAAATACTCCCGCCCATGTGTAGTATCTGAAGCAGGGTTGCAAGGTAGAATGGCATCAAGGCGCCTAATCTTCTACCACTTCCATTCCCTCCTCTCCTTTTGGCTCACAGTGGCATGATAGAAATAGAAGTTCCTACTGCATATTTTTATCACAATATACTTTATACTGTATCACTTGCCAGTACCACTATAATGCTGACTGAGTTTCTGACTGTCATCCACACTCAGTGAAGTGGACAGACTGAATTTGCTTCAGTGCTTAGCAAGCACAGTATCAACTTGTCAAGTAGAGTTAGAAGCTTTCTAGTTGCGCAAAAAGTCTCTTTCCAGCTAATAGCTAGGGCTATCCCTCACAGTATATACAAAAATATCTCTCAAGCCCAGAGACATACACAGTGTTTGTGAGTGCAATGCAGATTATCTCATTTTGCGCACACACAAAAAAACCTGTGCCAGAAAAGGTAATGGCAAGGCAAGGCTTCTGTTTTTCTCTGCCAGACAAGCCATTCACACTGTATAGTCAGAGATTAGAAATCACTAACACTGTTTTTTGTTTTTTTCACTGGCACTGCCTTTTGTCTTGCTCCAGTAAACAGACAAAATTCAACAGCACCTCTCTCTCTCTCACTCACAGTGAGAGCAGTGCCCTGCAGTGAAAATAAGAAAAAGCCTTTTGCCAATTCTAAAATTTCTCACTCTTCTTTCAAGAACATTTTCATTGATTCTAATGGAGTTTCTTAAAAGACAAGCTTGTGCTCAGACTTTTCAATAGGGTGTCAGCATCACTTGATCCAGAAGCCAGCTATAGGCTGAAAACTTGCTTCACCTTAGTTGGTCCTCCATGCTGTCTACTTGCCTACTACTCCTACCTCAGCTCCAGCCCAGATGCTACTTCACACAGCTTTGGTTGGTCGCTATATGTAAATAGGGTGCCCAAGGTTAAATTGGACAAGAAGGTTAACTAGGTCCCAGGTTTGGCAGGGCAGGAAAGGTCAGCTGATGAAGGCCTGATGGGAGAGGCTGGTGTAAGTGGAAGCATCAGGCAGCCACAGAGCTCTCAGAGCAAAGATGTCGTTGCAGCAAGCAGCCCAGAATGCTAATAAAGTTACTTGACAGTTTAGAATCCAAAAAAAAAAGAAACCTGACTGTTTTTAGAACAGGAGTGCTGATGTAGTGCTCTGCTCCCCAGGCCTAGTAAAAGTATCAAGAACATAAAAAAAGAGAAGGAACGGTAAAAAGAAAAATAGAGCATGACAGGGAAGTATGTTTGAGTGTGTTTAGAATAAAGGTTTCTGTAAAGGTAAGGGGAAGAATAGGACAGATTTTCTGACAAACTTAATGCTGCCCCACATGATTCTGAGCAGCTCAGTTTAAAAGGTGTAAGACTGGAAGATATGTCTGAAAGAAAACCCACACACAATGAACAAAGAAAGATTTGTTGAAGGGACAAATGAACTGTCAGGGCACAAATACCTCAGAGTCAACTCTGCAAAAGAGGTTTGATTAATGATTAGCTTATAAATTAACGGCTGACCAGAAACAAACAAAAAGTGACAATAACTTTCATCACATTCACATCCCTTCATGACAAAGTTTCCAAATTGAAATGTAAGGCAACAGAGAAGTATTTGTCTATGAGCAGTGTAATAGTTAAGTAGCAAAGTAATAACAACTCTGTAAGTTATAAGTGAAGCAAGGTTTCAGTGCTCAGTGTATGATGGTGTGAATGAATCCAGATGCTGTTCCTTCTCACAGAATAGAGTGCATGGATTATTATTTTTTTTTTACAAAAGCTAGTTAATACAGTTCACTAAGCCATCGAGGAACCTTACACCTAGGGAACTCACCATATAACTAGTCTGCGGATGAAGCTCGGTATAGGAGGTAGCCTCTCTTTTTGGTTTTGTATAAGTTAGGCTAATAGGAAGAAGATTGGAAGAGCCAGAAGGAAAAGACAAGAAGAACAGTGGAGCCTACAGAGACTTTCAATCTGTCTTGCAACAGTCTCAGGAAACATAAAGCTAAGTGGACAGGACACTAGACATACCAAAATAGCCAGATCTGAGCTTAAAGTATACAAAAGTTAAACAAATATACAGGAAGAGACAAAAGATACAGAAAATAAAATAAAAAAAAGAAGGAAACACATAGAAAGAAGAAAACTGAAAGGAAACACACTAACATAAAACATAAAAGTCATATACTTATCCAAACAAGAACATAAGAAACCTCTTGTTGACCTAAAAGACATAAAAAGGACACAAAGTCTCAATTCTTTAAGGAAAAGCATTATTAAGAGAAAAGTAAAGTTATTTTAATAATTAAAGAAGTACTTATCTAATAATATTTATTCCACTGTCTTGTTGATAAGCTTACATGGGTCTAGAAGGTCTGTGAGAAAGTAGAATTATTAATACCTGTGTAAAGAAAGAAAATATAGAAAGAGTATTTTAGTATAAGTAAAATTATTAGAGAAATGTATTTCACATGCAGCAGAAAATTTTAAAAGCCACGCACACGTCCATGTGTGCACAGTTCCCGGCACATGCACATTAGGGATGTGCAGAGGGACGCCATACGTTGCATTCGTGATTCGGATTCGTCGGGTAGCAGATACGTTGCATTCGGCTGTATGGCGCCCCGATGCATTAATACTGCGATTTCTATTCGTGTCCCAGCTAAAATTAAAATTAACTACAACCCCCCCACCCTCCTGACCCCCCCCCCCAAGACTTACCAAAACTCCCTGGTGGTCCAGCGGGGGGTCCGGGAACCATCCCCTGCACTCACACCTGCCGTCCGACGCCAGGACTCAAAATGGCGCCGATAGCCTTTGCCCATACTATGTCACAGGGGCTACCGGTGACATAGTATGGGCAAAGGAGCACAAGATGGTAGGAGCACAAGATGGTAGGAGCACAAGATAGCGCCGATGGCCATGTGACAGGGGCTAACCAATGGCACCGTAGCCCCTGTGACAAAGGTTATCGGCGCCATTATGAAACTAGCACCGAGGGTCTGAGTGAGTTCCCGGACCCCACCGCTGGACCACCAGGGAGTTTTGGTAAGTCTTGGGGGGGTCAGGAGGGTGGGGGGTTGTAGTTAATTTAGTAGTAACGTATTTACAGATCGACAACTTATTGAATTCTCCATATTTCCGCATGAAACGGAATTGACCCCCCACGAATACGGATCGCGTACGTAACGAAAACCTTTTGCCTGCACATCCCTAATAGACAGGCAGTCAGACAGATATAGATATATTCTTGCGTGTGCCGGCCACGGCAGGCCCGCAGTCGGGCCCACTTACCCCAGTTTGCCTGCTCCAGCACCTGGTTCTACCTCTCTTGTAACCGTGGGCAGCCGCCTCCATATTTGGCCTGCCTCCGTTGCTCCCAGCTCTTCCGCAGATGTCCCAGCTCCATGGCGGGCCTCCCCTCATCGTCCATGGGGAGACACCATCGTCTCGCGCCATGCCTCTTCCCAGGCGTGCGCACACGCAACTGGTCTATCTTTAAAGGGGCCGCGGTGGGACTCCACCCTGTGGCCCCGGATGATGACATCACTGGGTCCCAGTATTTAAGGCCGGGCGCAGCCAGTGCTTCCTTGCCTTGGCAACGGGTCTCCACGCTTGTCATGTGCTTAATTGCTCATTCTTGCGTTTCCTCTGTGTTCTTGGTTCCCAGTTTGTTCCTGCTTCGTCTGTGCTCCTGATTCCAGGTCATGCCTTGTTCCTGGTACCCATTCCTGTTCCTGAGTTCCCTGTTTACCCTGCTTGTCTCGCTACTGATTGATACCTGGATTGACCTCTGCTTCGTCTGACTATGCTTCTGATTGATACCTGGATTGACCTCCGCTTCGTCTGACTACACTGATACCTGGCCTGACCCCTGCTTCGTCTGACTACGTTTCTGCTTGACTCCTGCTTTGACCTTTGCCTTGCCTGACCATCCTCTGTTTGTCTCCTAGTTTGACTCAAGTCTGTTTGCCACTTCCTCTCACCTGCTGCCAGCCCTGATCACAGCCTGCTCTACCATGTCTCTGCTGAATCTATTCTGGATCTGGCCTCTCAGGCTTCGACCTGTTCTTACTCGGACCACCTCTGTCTTGCTCCCAGTTCTCCTTGGCATCCGGGTCTCCGGGACTCTGCCTCGTCTGGACGTTCTCCGATCTCAGTCACCGCTGCTGGCCCCTGGCTGATTCTCACATCAATTCTGAGAAGACTTTGGATGGAGGCCTACCTAAGACCAGCCAGCCCCGGTACCCAAGGGCTCAACCTGCGGGGAACGAGGGCTGGTATTGGTGAATCTCTAGACGGCCTCTGTCAGTCAGCTGATGGTGGGGACCCGTAAGGATCGCCCTGTAGATAGCATCAACCCCACCTCGGCCCAAGGGTCCACCTTCTGTGCAACATATATAAGTGGCCTTTCAATTATTTCTTTTCTGTAAGTTCCCTGAATCTCTACCTTTTCTCCTAAAGATAATAATGGACAAATAGAAAAACAGAGACTCTTAAACCTCTTTCTGATTTATCCTAAAGCTACAAAAAATTGAAAGTTCTTAGCAGTTTGTTCCAGCTTTCAATAATTGTATAGCCTTTAAGCCTTTCAGTAGAGTTCTTTCTTAATTGTTCCAGGAATGAGTTTGGAATATATTCTATTTGTTGTAAATATAACCTAATATATTGGAAGCTAAAGTAGAAAGCATTCCAAACTCATATATGTGAATGAAAAAGATATGGGGTAGTTTCACTCAAAATTTCACCTGTCATGTATTCTAAGCGATTGTGTTATTGTACTACTATAATAGATGTCAAAAGGAACTGCAGTAATAGTCATTCTAATTTCATGCTTTTCAAATGAGGTTAAATTAAATTTGAGATAGGTCAGCCATCATTACACTATGATGACAAATTTTAATCAACTCCAATTTATAAGAAAAAGTTAATGCATGGATAGATTGTCAAAATGATTTTCTTGTTATTTTGTCCAGCAACCAATAATTGCTTCTCTTTTTGACCATATCAAGTCACCGCAACAAGCAGATATGCAAAGTCTTCCTTATATTTTCTAGTACACAAGGAAGTTAGCAATCTAGTTTGAGTTTGCAGTCTTTTATCACTTGGGTCCCTAAGCCTGCTTTTTGGCAACTTTGACTGATTAAAAAGTTGAGACTTTATTTTAAAGCTCTGGATTTATGGTCATGAGATATTGCCTCTGGATTACTGAAAGTCACTGTTTGTGAGATCAGTAAGATCTTGAGGCAGTTGCAGTTAGTTTAGACATGGTGGCTCGTGTTCTTATTTAGTGAGACCACACTGGCTGCCAGTTGGGATTCAAGCTCAATTTAATGGCGAACTTTTAATATTTAAGGATTTATGTGGCCTCATTCCCAGGTATCTTCGATTACAGCTTTAGTGGAATTCTCCTGCTCATTCATTGAGAATACAAGATGAAAAATTGTTGGTTGTTCCATTGTAGCATATTATTAGATTAACATCAGATAGAAAAATTGCCTTTCACTGTTTTGCTCCTATGTTGTAGAATAATAGTTGAAAGAAGATTAGATTGTTCTAAAACATATTCCTTTTTTGGATGTTATTAAAATCCTGGTTAATCACTCAGGCTTACAGTATTCCCACAGCTGGAATGGGGTGATTGAAAATGTATTTTTTCAGGCGTATTTCTCACTAGACAAGTAGAATGTTTATAATGATATCCTTCATTAGGGAGGTTTTTTGTTCATTGCAGAGGAGGGCTTTACTGTTAATGCTATAATTTAAGTGATGGCTGGTATTTATTTATTTTTTTTTCTGGCCATTGGGTTTGTTTTGTATTGAAAGGATTTAGTTTTTCTTCTGATTGTCACTAACTTTACCCCATTTTTATGGACTGAAGTGGGCTATAGAATAAATTTTTCTATAAGGATATATATTTACTAGTTAATGTTTTATAGGGATTTTTGTCTAACTTTTCTGATGTATTTTTGGATATATCATTTATTTAATTTCAAATTCTTATAAATCAGAAAGAAAAAAAATAAGGTGGTTATTTATTTTATTTGCATTTTTGTTAGTGTAATATGGGATTCAGTCTTTGTTGTATCCCTTTATTTTGCTGCTAATTTGTTTGTTATTGACAGTTTTTTGTACCTCACCTAGGGCACTGTAATGGAAAGGTAGAAAGTGGTGTGTCTATGATAATTTTACAATTACCACACCATGTTAGGGCTTCCCAAAGGGGGTATTAAAGTTTTTACATCCTGTGATACTGAGAGAGAGCGTGAGAGAGAGAGAGAGAGAGAGGGAGAGAGAGAGAGAGAGAGACTCTTTTACTCAACTATTTATAATCACTATAGGAGGGCCCGCTAATAACTCAAGTTGAGATTTTGGTGGTGGTTTTGGGGCCAGTTTTACATACAGAATGAGACGTACGAACAGCACAATACAGATCAGTGAAGATTTGATGTCATTTGGAGTGAGGAAAGTCTCACAAAGATGAGATTTCAACAATGTTCTCTCTCCCTAGCTTGATGGACTCTATATTTGGGTACTATCATATCGCACAGCTTAACACCAGAAAAAATGATGAAGTTGTTTCTGGCAATAGACTACGTTACACTATCATACTGTGTGATAGGGATGTGCATTCGTTTAGAATGAATTAGGCAATTTCAACAAAATTTCAAAGTTCATACAACTATGCAAGCTACTTGAAAATTGGCCCCAAGGTGGATAATTTTCAAAGGATATGTACCTGGGTAGATTACCCAGGGGAAATTTATCTCTCTCAGGGCAATGAAAAGAAAACATGGTCTTCCACAATGATGGGCTTGATGCTAGGGCTCAGACCAGGCTAATGTCAGGGCTCAGTTCGAGGCCAGGTCACGTTGCCAGGGTCTAGGCCAAATGCCAGGGCCCAGTTTGAAGCTGGGCCTCGACAATGGAGCCCTTCCTTGGTCCGAGCCCAAGCAGCAAGCCAAAGCTTAGGCCCAAGCCTCAGCAACGGGACAGACTTGGGCTGGGACTCAATGTTGGGCCTGAGCCTAGGCTTGGGTCCAGTGATGGGTCCATGCATAAATCCTGGACCTAGGTTTGGGTTTCAACGATGGAAACTGGCATCAGGTCTAGCTGACAGGACCCTGCTTTGGGCCAGACCCCACATCAGGCTGAGTCTAATCCTGTGCTTTGGCGATGCAACCTTATGTGTGTGATTGGGGGGGGACGGGACTTGTTTTTGGGCATCCTTTGTATTTCCTGTTAATAATGTGCTTTGCTCTATGTAGGAACCTTAGAATTTCTTATAGATTATTGATGTTTATTCTTAATGATGTAAACTTTAATAAAAAATAAAATAAAAATATAACAATCCGCTTGTGATTTAACATCTTTGAAGAATTTTCTGTCATCTTAAAATGTGATCACCTTACTCATTGCTCTCATTTCAAGGTCATTTATAAGAATATTTAAAAAGTAGTAGTCGTGGTACACATCCCTGGGGCACTCCTCTCTTCACCTTCCTCCATAGAAAATAGACCTATTAGCTCTACTCTGTGTTTTCTATCTTTTAACCAGTTCCCAATCTACAATAGAACTTTGTCTACTATTCCATAATTTTTTTATTTCCTCAGGAGTCTTTCATGAGGGAGTTTTAAATGCTTTCTTAAAATCCAGATACACTATGTCAACTGGCTCACCTTTATCCACATATTTTTTCACGCCTTGAAAAAAATGTATCAGATTGGTGAGACAAAACTTCCCTTTGCTGAACTGATTTTGGCTTTGTCCCATTAAATTATAATTATCTATATGTTCAATAATTTTGTTCTTGATTATATTGTCTATCATTTTGCCTGGCACCATCAGGCTCACTGGTCTGTAGTTCCCTGGATCACTCCAGACCCCTTTTTAAAAATTGGTGTTAGGTTGGCCACTCTCCAATCTTCAGGTACCATAACTGATTACAATGATAGCGTACAAATTACTATTAGTAGGTCTATAGTTTTATTTTTCGGTTCTTTTAGCACTTTGGGTATATGTCTTCATATCCAAGTGATTTGCTAATCATTAGTTTATTAATTTGCCCTGTTACATTCTCCAGGTTCACTGAAATTTTGTTTCTGTTCTTCTGACTCATCATCTTTAAATATCATTTCTGATATGGGTATCTCCCTTACATCTTCTCAGTAAAGATTAAAGCAATTAATTCATTTAGTCACTTTGGCCTTATCCTTCCTTAGGGTCCCTTTTACCCTTCAGTCATCTAATGGGCTAACTGATTCCTTCGCAGGCGTTTTGCTGAACATGTACCTGAAAAAGATTTTATTGTGAGTTTTTACTTCCATGGCAAATTTCTTTTAAATTCTTCCTTTGTCTTCTTTATCAATGCTTTGCATCTAATTTACCAGTGCTTATGCTGTTTTAAGTTTTCTTCATTCAAATTTTTTTTCAGTTTTTTGAAAGATGTTCTTTTGGCTAGAATAGCCTCTCTCACCTTACCTTTAAGCATGCTGACAATCATTTAGCTTTCAAACCACCTTTTAAGGCGTGGCATACATCTGGTCTTGGCTTTTAAAATAATATTTTCAAAAATGTTCATTTCATTTTTTTTCCTAATCATTTTCCTCATTTTATTGTAGTCTCCCTTTTGAAAGTTAAATGCTATTGCAGTAGATTTACTTAGTGTCCTTCTTCCAGTTATCAAGTCA
This sequence comes from Rhinatrema bivittatum, assembly GCF_901001135.1. Lineage (NCBI taxonomy): Eukaryota > Metazoa > Chordata > Amphibia > Gymnophiona > Rhinatrematidae > Rhinatrema > Rhinatrema bivittatum. The sequence continues at coordinate 431,097,264 of NC_042617.1, forward strand.
AATTTGATCATATTAAAAGTGGCTTCAACACCGTCACCTTTGTTCCTGTCCCATGTTCCATTAAGAATTAGGTCTAAAATAGCTCCCCCTATTGTTGGTTCTTTTGCCAACTGCTCCATGAAGCGGTATTTTTTTTTTCATCTAGAAACTTTACCTCCTTAGCATGTCCTGTTGTGACATTTACCCAGTCATAACTGGAGTAATTGAAATCACTGATTATTAATGTGTTGCTATTTTTGTTAGCTTCCCTAATTTCTGTTAGCATTTCATCATCTGTCTGTTCATGTTGGCCAGGTAGATAGTGGTAAATCCCCACTGCTATTCTATTCCGCTAATGACATGGAATTTCTGTCCATAATGATTCTACAGTGCATATTTTTTCCTGCAGAACTTTTATCTTGTTTGACTCCATGTCCTCTTTAACATATAGCACCACTCCTCCACCAATTTAATCCATTTTATCATTGCAATATAAGTTATACCTTGGTATCACAGTGTCCCATTTGTTATTCTCCTTCCTACCTCTTCATTCAGGACTATATATTCTAACTCTCCCATCTTATTTTTTAGATTTCTAGCATTTGTATACAAAAATTTCAAAGTATATTTTTTTGTTTGTATTAATAACTGCTTACCAGTAGATAGAGGTAATTTGGAATCTTTCAGCTCTGTCTTTTCTTTACTTAAAAGCACCTGATCTACTTTAGCATTTCTTGCAACCTCTCTATTGGGATGCCCTAAATTCCTTACTTTGTTAGTATCCTTCAAAGATACATGATTCCAAACCATGTGCTCTTGAGTGGCTGTCAGCTTTCCCCCATCATCTAGTTTAAGAGCTGCTCTATCGCCTTTTTAAAGGTTAGTGTCAGCTGCCTGGTTTCATCCTGCTTAAAGCAGAGCCCATCTTTTTAAGTCATAGATGGTTTTTCCTATAGCATAGCTTCTCTACTAGCATAAGAAATGAGCAAGAGAAAAAAAAAATATTGTATTAGCACCTAATGTTCAAAAAGCAAGCAAGCAGCAAATGTAAAAATAAATGCCATTAAAGCATGTTATAGCACAATAGTGAAGACATTTTTTCTAATAAAATGAGCAAGACAAGTACCTTTAAAAAACAGAATACAGACACATTTTTCTCAGAATTATAACAATAAAGCTAAAGAAATACGATTTCTTGGGAAATTGATTCTTGAATAATTTCCACTTGGCAGCACAATATGTTAAAGTGAATCAATAAAAGATCTTTACATAAAAATTACTGATGAAATGGTGAGATGGTGGCAAGAAGCAAGGCCTTCCATGCAATCTTTAGTTTCATTAAAGATTTCCCAGATGCTAACTTCTGAAATCTAGACCTGTTGTCTTGTCAGCTGCTAGACACTTACCAAGTGCCACAGCACCCCATTCATAGTGCTTCTGAAAATACAAATATTGTTCTGCTTTTAAAGGTTTTAAATGAAACATTTATGAAAAGTAAAATGTTTAGTTTGCAAAGTTTGAGGATATTTCACACTATTTCCATATTTATTAAACTATTCATCATCTACTTCAGTGGAAAAGTTTTCTTGCAGAAAAAATAACTGAGCAATCCCCATGTATATCAGAGTGGGGAGGGCATAACCTGAATGGTGCTTTCTCCTACACCTTGGCTCTCTAGGCTGGTCTACTGAATACACTTACACTTATGCTGGCCCTATATCCCTTCACTTCATCCCCTTACTTAGGATGCAGATGAGTGGGTGAGCAGCTGCTTTTGCCAGGTGGGACCCAAATGATGGGTCAAGGACAATGGGATAAGGCTGTCCACTGATGCACAGGGGACTGACTAAGTTATGGGAGCATGCTGGCTCCCATAGCTATTTAAGCAGTTACTGGCTCACCCCTTCTCCCCAGAATCTTCTTTCTGGTGGCTATTGCACGTTTAACTGCAAAAGCTTTACCTGGTTTGGAATCATTGCAATTTTGAAAGGTCTCCAGTCATGGAGCCTTTCTATTGCTCTGTGCTCCGAGTCCAGTACAACAAGTCTGATGGCAGCTTGGGTGGAGGAGGCTTCAAAAGCAAGGTTCTGGTTCTTGGGGTTGTTCCCATGACTGGCAGCCCTCAGGCATGGGGAGCATGAAACTGTTTTGGAAATCAGAGGATCCCTTGAAAGAGGACTTCTTCGGTGCCTGCATGGTAAATAAAAAAAAAAAGAATTTGCCTTGATTATGGCAATTTGAGGGCACAGGTGACCCTAGTCAGTAACAGGACTACTGGGATGCTGTGCTCCTTCTCTAGTGCTTAAATGAGTGATGGAGCAGATTAGTCTTTGTCAATGTGTGACCTTGTGGGGGGAGGGGCTTTGATGAGTTGGAGGTTCTCCACTCCCCCCAGAGGAGTTCTTTGTGACATGGAGAGCAGCAAGATTATAGCAGCAGCTGCATTGCTTATGTCCTTCCATGCAAGATGAGTCAGCCACCACCTCTTGAAAAGTTGCCAGTGCAGGGGTATTGTTTGGCAGCATCTAGAAGCAGTGCATGGGCTGAGGCCCCAACAATATGGTCAAGCAGCTTGGGAAGGCTGCCTGAGTTGCAGTAGCTGTAGGGTTGACAGATCATGTTGAATGTCACTGCCATATATACAGGCTCTGAAGGACTGACTGAGACTAATAAATAAAAAAGGGGAAATTTGTTGGGAGTCAGGGTGTGGTCTGTTCTTGTGTTAGCCATTTTTGTTAAGGGTTTTTTCTCCTGAATGGGGCAGACATTTTGGCCATGGTCATGTGGGTTTTGAATGGCAGGGTCATATTTAAAAAGGATGTGTGTGAGCCATTTGGGATATGGATGATTTGCTAAAGGGCTTGCATGGGAATATCCATCATGATTAAGGGCATTTAAAGTTTTCATTGTAAAATAGGCTCGGCACGCGCAGGGGTTTTTAAAAGGGTTACACGCGTACCTTATGCGTGTAACCCTTTTAAAATCCGGCCCTTACTAAAGGCCGGATTTTAAAAGGGTTACGCGTTTAAGTTAAGCGCATAAACCTTAAACCCCCCCCCTGCGCGCACCGAGCCTATTTTCCATAGGCTCGGTGGCGCACGCAAGCCCCTGGACGCACGTAAGTCCCGGGGCTTTGCTAGGGGGGCATGTCGGAGGGCGGCATGATGTTCGGGGCATTCTGGGGTGTGTTCCGGAGGGCGTGGTACGAGCCCGGGGGCGTTCCGGGGGGTGTGACCGAGGCCTCCGGACCAGCCCCCAGGTCAGGTGATGGCGCGGCAGCGGGCCATCGGCGCACGCGAGTTATGCCTGCTTTGAGAAGTGAGGGGAAGGTGCCGGGGGTGGAAGGAAAGTTCCCTCCGAGGCCGCTCCGATTTCAGAGCGGCCTCGGCGGGAACGGTCAGCGCGCGCAGGGCTCGGCGGGCGCAAGTTGCACAAATGTGCACCCTCTTGCGTGTGCCGACCTGGATTGTATAAGATACGCATGGCTACGCACGTATCTTATAAAATCCAGCGTACCTTTGTTCGTGCACCAGGCACGAAGAAATGTACGCGCGCACGCCATTTTTTAAAATGTACCCCTAAATCCCGTTAGTGCGCACTAACTCCAAAAGTAGGAAAACACAAAGGGGTAGATTTTATAAATCTACGCACGCGCGTACTTTTGTTCGCTACAACCTCATTGGGCTTGGTTCAATCTGAACAGCAATAGTAGGCTTGCATTAGGCTTCCAATGTTAAACTATAACTATCTTGGGCTAACCTGCATAAAGTGGCTCTTACAACCCTAATAACAGTGGTACAACTGTGTTAGATTTCCAAGGAGGCTGTGATAATTTGTAAGCACAGACCATATTTAAAATACAAATATCAATGAGAAGGAGAGGTCCGGATGTTTTAGAACAATGGGAAGAATAGATGCTACTAAACTTGGTGGTAAGAAACAGAAAAGGACCTAAATGTTGAATAAAGAATTTGACTGATAAAAATCTAAGAGGAATATGATAAAGACTGGTATAGCCTATTAGCAAAGGTGGGGGAGACTCTAGAACTTAAATGAAATCTGGATATGCTTTGATCAAATGACCTGATGGCACAGCAGGTCATGTGGTAATCATGTTGGCACCCCATTCCCTCATGACTAAATACCATTTTCTGTTTTAAACCTCAATGAACAAAAATTTAGTTAGAAAAGGGGAGGCTCTAGAAGTGTTCCCAGGTTGGTTTTTGATTTAGCAAATCTACTTCGATTTTCAATGCTAACCAACTATGTTTACCCACAAAACTTTGGCCACACAAATAGCAGGCTTAAATTTAGCCTTACAAATTTCATCTGGCTAGATTGTCAGCAGCAAATCTAGCTAGCCTGGTTTGGCTGATAATTTGGCCTACGATACCCACTCAGTGATTTTTAAATTGTACCTTAAGATATTAAGAAACTGATTTTCAGAGGACATGTTGCACCAGGAGCAGATTGGCCTATTGGAACTTTGGGCATGACCTGGTGGGCCGGTAGGGCCAATCATTTGGTTGGTGTTGGTCACAGCACACCCATGCCTGAGGAGTCACTATGACCAACAACAACCCATAGCAGCTCTTCTCTACAGTGGGAGCCACTCCCAAGGTTCTCCAATTGTTTTTGCCTAGTTATAAGCATAACAGCAAAAGTAGCTATGTGGGCCTATTTACAAACTCAGACTTACATCTTCATTACTGTGGGAAACACTATTGTCACCTCCCTTTATACCAACCCTGTTTCTGCTGGTGGTAGGCCTCCCACAGACTCCCTCCCCCCCCCCCCCCCCCCCCCGCCTAACCATCACTTGAATGCCTCTTGGCTCCCTCTGATCTTCTGTGCTGTCATTATTCAAAATGGTGTCAGCCAGTTTCTTGCCCCTATCATATTACAAGGGTTCCCAAAGGCACCAATAGCCTCTGTCACAAGATGGGGCAAAGGGCAACCAGTGTCATTTTGAATAATGGAAGCCACTGGCCCAGGAGTGGAAGGTCACCCCTGGGTCCGCTGCTAAATCACCAGGCAATTTTGGTGAGAACTGGTGGGGTCAGGAGGGTGGGGGGGGGGGGGGGGGGTCAGCTGGTGTGTGGGAGTGTCAATATGGTAATGAATGGGAAGTGCTGGGTGGCCTTTTTTTTTGTTAAAACAGAAACAGAGAAAAAAAAACAACCCTGATCCAGGGCTGGACCTGAAATGGCCCAATCCCCCCAAAAAACACCATGAAATGTTTTTAGCCTACCAGCATTCTTTGTGGCTGAAAGATGAAGGTAATAATATACAAGCACTGCATTGTGTACCCATTGAATTGCACATCAAATATGAAATCTTGATGATAATTCATAAATTGTTTAGTAATAATGCAATTTCATGGATTCATACCCTATGATGAATTTACTCTCCTCCTTCACCATTGCTCTCCGCTGAGCATGGCCTCCTGGAGATATTCTCATTTTGTATTGTGCATCTGGCGGAAGCACAGGATAGAGCCTTTCTGTAGCTGGTCCACATCTACGGAATGCACTTCCAAAGTATTTTTAGCTAATGACATATAAGAAAACAATCAAAAAGGCATTAAAGGCTTATGTCTTTAAGCAGACGTTTGACAAAGCTTCTAGATGTCTGGCCTTAGGTTAGACTTCTGTTTCAATATCTGATTCACAGCATATTCATCTATTCTATTATTGCAGGTTATAATGACACAGACTTGTGAAGTTAGCAGCAGTGTATCATTCAGCTCATTTGGCTCTATGATGAGGTTGTTGGATGATTCAAGATATGAGGTCATTCTGTCTTATTTTAGCTCTCTGCTTTGTTTTGTAAAATATTTTGAATGTTCATTTCTAATCCACCAGTCACTATGGATATGAGTGGAATAGAAATCTTTTAAATAATTGTTTACCCACAGTCCTTTGAACCTGAACATATCTTCTGCCACTTCTCATTGGAAATGAGCAAGATGCCAACACTCATTTTAGACTTTCCTATGCAAAAATGTATGTACTTACAAAATGAAAATGACTTTTCAAACAAAAGGTTAACACCTGACAAGTGGTTTTTAAACATTGTTGTGCATATCACAAACTCTAAAGGCCCAAAGGTTTTACTCTATCTATCAAAGGGCCATTACACAAGTTCCTGTTGAATAGCATATCTTAGATGGTCATATCTATTTTTGCTGTGGTCAGGCAATTCAAAAATCCTATGAAGCTTGAGCTAGAAAATCAGTATGGACCAGGAAAGCTTCTTTGGATCTATAATTTTTTTTTTTAACTAAAGAGCTCTTTTTTGAAGAAGTTGGAAGCCCTCCCAGTTAGTGTCATTCTGGTGTTTTTAACTTCAGGCAGGACTGGTATCACTTTAGAAGGCCTCCATCTGATTTTCTACTCTAATGGGGCCCTTTCCCCCAAAATATCTTCTTTTTGCCTGCACAGGATACCGCTGGGGCTAAGGCTTGTGTGGCCTCAACACTACATGGTGTTTGTATATGGGGAATGACCAGGTTATAGTGAACTTCTGAGTTTGCCTTCTACCATGCTCCATTCTAGCCCAGCCACATCCTGTCACTCAGCTCTTTCAAGGCAATTACCAGTGTAGAAGAGATTAACAGAAGCACATACTCACATCTGATTTGTCCTCTTCTGGAATTTTCTTCTCGTCTTTAACCTAGCTCTGCTACCTCTCCCCTCAGCTCTGATAAACAACCCTTTGTACTGGGCTTACCCTGATGGAGTTTTGCATCAAAGGAGTTAGAGGCATGGGGAAATGTATTGTTTATACATTTAGATTTCAAATCCCATATAATTGCTATGTGCTGCAAAACAGATTATGATAAAATAATATCATACATCATAGTCACACTCCAGTCCTATCCTCCCAATAAATCAACCCATAGTCCCTCCCAATAATGAATAAAATCCACTGCTAATTATTAGCCTCCCCCAACGCCCTATCCTCTTAAACATTTGCTCTGTTTAGCATTGCCGGCACTGTTTTATGTAGATTGCACAATGATATTAAGTGTTCCGGTGTATAAAGTGCTATGCTGGGGTTAACAGGCACACTAATACTGCATATACATTTCTGAGGCAAATATTTTGGTGGCATTTTAGTATGCACTTTACATTTTTAATGACAAGCACACAAAAGTTATTTTACTGAATAAGCCCATAATGATGGAAAACAGACAACTGTTGAGTTCTTATTTCAAGTGGCAAGACTGATACCAGGCAATGTCAGTGGTTCTGTTTGTACTCCTTCCTTTTAGATTTGTGCAAATTTTGTTTCATAAACTTTCGTTTCTTTCTCTGCTCACACTTCTGAGTTTTGGGGGTGAGGGTATAGCTTGTTTTGTTTTATTTTGTTTTGCTTTTTCTTTGACATCAAATTTCAGTCTTGCTTGAAATTCATTTTCATGCTTTCCAACAGAACAACTTATTTTTCTGCTTTTGTTGTCAGTGTTAATTAGCTTGATCCAGAGTAAGAATGCACTACATATAGATGCAGGAAAGACCAAAACTGTTACTTATACGTTTGTTGTGTTTGAAAGCCCTTTCACTCAGACACTAGAGAACATCTGCCTCTTATCATTATTTTGCTTTCATTGTCAATAATAAAATAATTGTAGCATCATCTTTACCCTATAAATTGTACCATCTGCTTAAATATAATCTAGAGGGCACATACAGTAAACATATAAGAAAGTCAACACTTTAACTCTTACTGCATTTTAGATGTGAGTTCCATAAAATGGTATATCCCTTTATTACAATTCACTTTTTCTTTGCTTAAATTTTTAAAGAATATAAAGCATACTCAATTATCCTGCATCATATAATTATGACCATCATCAGCTTTCTTGCTTTTTGTTGCATATAAGCTCAATTAGCCTTTCATAAAGTCATTGGTCATATTGTGAAAACACTCAGTTCATCTAAACATTTTTGCAAATAAAAATAAAAATGTAAAACTTATCTCAGTGCTATTGACTGTCTCTTTTTAAGTCTAAAAAGATTATTTTTAATTATGAAGAAGACTCCAAACAATTCTACAATGCTCCAAAGGATCCCAACATGGGTCTATGTTTCAAACTCTTGTTCATCCTCAAGGGAGCTCTTTTATTGACTCTTTCATTGATCAGCATTGTTTTTATTAAGGGTAAAGATGATGCCTAATATGAATTATATGATGCAGGATAACTGAGTATTCTATCTTTTGCAGTAGGGAGATATATTGATGACATAAGTGAAATAATCTCTTACTGAAAGATTTTGCTTTTGGACTTCTATTTTTTGGTATTAAAAAATACATAAACATTGATGGAAGAATAACTGCTGATATCATTTGCTATACATGTGTAAGGGACAACCAAGGTTCTTCACTAGCTAAATTGTTCCTAGTCTAGGATGAAGTATTTTGCAGACCATCTCTTCCAGGCACCTCCACAGATGCTTGCCTGGATTGGTGACCTAGCTCCTTAAAAGCAGGCTGTACCTGAGGAGATGTATGGGTGTTGGTTTGGATTTTGAGTAGGAGTGTTGGAGAGGAGGAGTTGTGAGTTGTGTGCTTTGTTCCCCATGTTTAGACTTCCCAGACTGATCCAAGGATAGGACTCTGCCCTGGCCAGTAACGCGCCCCCCCCCCCCCCTTCCCTGCCTCTCGGGACTGGAAGGGATTTTCTTGGTGAGAGTGGAAGGGGAGTTTTGAGAAAACTATTTTGTTTTTTTTAGAAGAGTGGTTTCCCTTTTTGGATCCTGATCCTATTCAAGAGGATTGTCACCCCTACACTGGGAGGTCAGGATAAGGTGCTGTGATTCCCTGCCACTCAGCTAAGGAGGGACAGCATTTTAAGGCTATCCAATCCCTCTAAATTGCGCTAGAAGAATTCACATATAACTGTTCATCCTTTTATATTCCCTTTTTCGTTTTATTATCCCGTTGCTAAACCTCAAGTTTAATTTTGTTGCATTGTTAAAGAAAACGTTTCACTGTAAGAAATAAGTACCCTCCCCCCCCCCCCCCCCCGCTTATTTCCTTTTTTGTTACCTGTAAACCGATGTGATATCTTTGATCTAATGTCGGTACACAAAAACAAACAAATAAATAAATAAATAAATAAATAAATAATGGAGAAAAAGAGAGAAGTATTTTCATAGGGAGTTTTGCTGTTTTTGGGAGGAATTCTTTTGTCACCATTTCCTGCCCGCTGAAAATGAAGAACGATTTTGGATTTGGAACACTTTTTGGACTCTCTTCCACTAAAAGTCTAGGTTCAGAGACAGAGATAAGGAGGCCGACATCCCCACTGACAGTCTACTTTCTAACATCTGGAGGGTTGGGTCTTGCCTAGTGGCTGCCACTTTAGGAGCACTGACTCTCTGCTAGAACTGAGGAAAGAGGTACCTTTATTTTTGTTAGAAGATCAATTAGAGGATTCTGAATTAGTCTGAAAGAGGTCAATATTCAAAGCTGACTGTTTAAGTAACTTAGCCGGATATAACATATTCAGCTAAGTTACAGACAGGCTAATGCAATATAGTACCCCCAGCATTGCGCACAGCTTAACCCTTGGTTGGACATGCATTTTAGACATGCTAGAATAACTCCCGATGCAATAAAGGAATTAGCACATCCAAAACACACATCCAAACAGGTGCATAATTGATAGCATGCATCACATTTAAACGCTATGTACTTGAGGCTATTATTTAGCTATTACCCCCAATGTAGAAAATTGCCGCTTGGCTAACATACCCTTTCTAAAGCGGCAAATTTAATGCCAGCCTGGAGCTGTTGTCAAGTCTTGCCACTAGTCAAGGGTGCATTAGTGATTGTTTAAAATCAAGCAACCCTCACCAGGGAGATAGAGATGATGCAGCTTAGTGCAAAGAATAGGAGATCTGCCTCTAGATTGCAAGGTTGACTGAGTAATGCCGGTAGCTGGGGCAGGAAGTCGTGTTGCAGTTGTTGAGCTAAAAGCCGCCTGCTGCTGTTTAGAGGACCGAGTAGCATGAGAAGCAGCCTTCTGGGGGCAAGGTGCTGATAGGGGTTTCAGGGCTGTAGTGAGTGAATAAATTAATATTAAATGTTGGGAAATTAATATTAATTTATTCACTCTTTCACTGACTGATGATTGGTCCATTCACTGTCACATGTCAGGAAAAGGACACATCCCCTTTCAGAAGGCTGTCCTGAAAAGGGATTGGTCCTTTCACTGACAAGTATCAGTGAAAAGGTCCGATCAGGTAAGCCCTGCCAGGGGTGGGGCAGGAGCTTTAGCCAGACTGTTGTGGGACCCAGCTACTTCTCCTGTGTGCTCAATGCAGAGCACTAGGGATGCACAAATTATTCATTGTGTATCCGTTTTACTGCTTCAGCTCATTTGGATATTGCATCGGTCAGTCACCCAAGAGTGGAGGATGTGCGTGTGCTGAAAAAATGCATGTTCTTTTTGCACTTTATATTGCATCAGCATGAAAGTATATTTAGTGGCATGGCTAAGCTGCTGAAGACACATGTATCCACACTTAGTCAGCTCTATTGCTTGTCTAACTTAGCCGCATAACTTATGCTGCTAAAACCAGATATCACTAGTAAGCTGCATAACTTATGTGGCTAACTTGCTCTACCCTGATCTGCTCACCATATGCCCACGTTTGATAGGGGGCAGCAAGTGGTGGGGTTATGATTGAGGGGAATTGGAGGACCACAATAGGAAGAACCCAAATTCTCCAAAGGAAAATAATGACACCTACTTAGTGTGCAGCTGTATTATTTGCAAAAAGTATAATATAATAAGCCAGTCACTTATAAGATAACTGTAAGCACCAATCAAGTTATACAAGCAAGTTATATAGCAGAGTAAATAATTTCCCCAGCTAAAAGAAATGTATATACAAATGGCCTAGCAATAAGCAGTCACTTTCCTATAAGAGCATCCTCTCTCTTTCTAGATGGTGATGACAACAGCTTTTTGATTGAGGACTGGACAGTAGCAGGAAATTCCTGATCATTGCAGAGTTGGTCGTACTGACCTTGTCAAATACAGGGCTCTGCTGGAATTCAGTCCTGTTTCTTGTATATTCTTCTTTTAAGCTCTTAGACTTCCACATGCACCTAAGCCAGCCTAATTTTCTGTCTTTGTCTTTGAAGTCTCAGCCTGCTTTCCTGTCTGCATCAACTACATGCTTGCCATGAAGCTCCCCAATGGAATCTAAGGTGTTCTTTTCATTGACATCCTATTCCATCATTTTACAGTCACTGAACTGATCATGCTTTCACACAAATGATGCCTGTCATTCACATGTATACTGAAAAATCGAATCTAATACAAGAAGTTATGATGTCACTGAAAGAAGGCGCATATTCAGTGGCTGCTACTTAACCACATAAGCTATACTTATATGGCTAAATATAGTGATGAAAGCACTATGAATATTGACATCAAAGTATTTTTGATTGCAGTAAATTTTTGTTCAACACCCCAACAGAATATCCAGTATCTTCATTCAGAATGAGAAATGCTCAAAGCAAGGATATCAAAATAGTGAGTACAGCTAAGAGAACAACCAAAGAGAAATTGAAAGACTGTGTATTTGTCCCCGCTCCTGTGAGCCTAGGGCCTTGGACATTAAATCCTTCTCCCTCCAGATAGATCACCGACACCTTAGGGCTTCAGTGTACTGAGTGGTATGAGAAATGAGAAAGAGACATAGTTGGGAGAATGTAGCCCTGGGGACAACCATGTGCCCCTGCAATTCAGAATGTCTCCAAAGAGGGGTTTAAACATGAAAATCACAAAATGTCAAAGGAAAGATTTTAAGCATTTAAAAAGAATAATCTAGTTTGGAAAAGATACAGTTTGCTTTTTAGCAAACAGGCCTGGCTTTTCCTCGTCGCCGCTCACCACATCCGACGCCAACCGGCGCTGTTGCGGCCTGCCCTCGTGGCTCAGCACACTGCCGTCCCGGCCTCTGCGCCCACCCCCACTAGGTGCGCACGCCATCACTCCCAATTTAAAGGGCCCACAGGGGGAAAGTTCCCCGCGGCCCATGAAGATGACATCAGGAAGTGTGGGTATATATACCCGGCCCTGTCTCCAGCACTTTGCCTCAGCAACAGGTCCTGCTCTGCTTCAAAGTGTGAGTTCTGTGTTGTCTCCTGATCCTGCGTTCCAGCCTTGACACCTGATCCTGCGTTCCTGCCATACTCCTTGTCTCCTGTTCTGTGCCCTCCTGCTCCTCGCTCCTCCGGACTCACCTCCTGGTTTTGAAACCGCCTGATAATCCGATTCTGCCTGACATCTGCTTGCCTGACCTCTGCCTGGTAGCCCGACTCTGCTTGACCTCAGCCTGCCCTGACCTCCAACCTGTTTCTCTGTCTTTGCCTGTTTGCTGCCTGTCCTGACCTCTGACCTGTTCCTGTTTCCGTCTGCCTGCCACCTGCCTCGACTTCTGCCTGCCCGACGCCGCTTCAGCCTCCTACTCTGGTTCCATGCTTTGAGAGACCCCTGCCTAAGTCCTGTCGGCCCTGGAATCCAAGGGCTCAACCGGAGGGGAATGAGGGCTGGTAAAGGTGAAGCTCCAGTTGGGTCTTCTCCGCCTGCACTGCCTCCCGATGATGAGGACCAACAGGGCCCTCTCCTGGTGGTAGCATCAACCTCGTCTCAGCTTAAGGGTCCACATCCTTAACAATAAGGTAGCATTTTTAGAAAAGCATTTAAGACACTGATACAAATTTATTAACTGTGCCCTAAATATTCTAGAAGGGAAAACACTGTATGATACAACATTTTCAAACTCTGCTTTCTTCAGATAGCAGATTCTGTAGTTTTATATACAGCCAATTTATTGTCAATTATTTCATCTTTTGTTATTTCTATCCCTAAATCTAGACTTTTATTGTGCTGCAAGAATCCTTCTCATTTTATGACATTATATTATTAAAATATTTATGAAGAGTCAACAAACCAAGCTTTTTCATCTTATACATCTGTACTAAACATTGGAAGGCTTCAGTTGTATATAAGACAGATGGAAGATTGCAGTTAGAATGAATAATGTGATATGTGAAAAATGACAAAAAAATCTTTCCAAACCCAAATTTGCACAGCAGTATTCAAAAGTATGCATTTTGTTATTCTGCATAGCAATAAAGGACTCCATTATTTTGATACCCTTAGAGACTAAAGCTTGAAATATCTTATTGATTCCCCAACCTGAATCCCCCATATAGGTACGCAAGAGGAAAAATCCCATGGTTGATCCAATGACTGCCTTAAAAAAATTAAGCCTGTCTCATAGAGGTTACTAGAAAGGATTCCTCCAGTATTGCAGGCAAATACCGATTCCTGGCATATAAAATAAATTGTAGATCTGTAGGAGACACTAACCATCTCTCCAAGGAGAGATCAGAATATTGAGCACTATATCACGCCAATCTCCCAATGATTGCAGAACGCATGCTCATATTCTCCACAAATCAGCGGAAGATTGTTGCAATGTTGGAAAGATTCTGCGGATTCAGGAAAATATGGACAGCATTGAGAAAGATCCCCTGAAGAAGGAAGTGCTTCTTCTGAAACATGGACCATGTAGGGTGTTTCGGTCACCCTAGTGTGATCAGCAGGAGGTCAGTGTGTGGTAGTGACATTGAGACCAGAGAATAATATTAAAAAAGGTAAGTAAATGATATTTAAAAGTTTTAAATGCATATATACAATTTTAGAAAAAAAAAATTTTTTTTGGCATTTGGGACCTTTGATTAAATGCTATGTGGGCATGGCAATGTCCAGTTGCTCAATGAGCTAAGCTCGTAAAAGATGGACCTTTAATAACTGCCAGTCATAACTGAAGTGCACAATGTTTATGAAGAAGAATTGGTCATATTAGTATCTAAATTACTTACAGTGTAAATGGTGGAATTTTGAGCTGTTTAAGAGTATTTTATCATTTAACATTTTTTTGCACATCCAAGAAAACTTTTGCCACTCTTGATGCCTTTGTTTGCATCATCTGTTTTATATTTATGTAACTGATGAGTCAGTTCTAATATATCTCCATCTAGTTCCCTTTTTTTCTATATTACATATATTACATAACTACTAATGTTCCCCTGTATACATAACTACTAATGTTCCCCTGGAGTATACTTACGGACAGATTTTGAAAGGCCTGCGTGCTTAAAATCCGGGGTCTATGCACATGACCGGGCCTTGCGCGAGATACACACATTTTCAAAGAGGCCCAGCCATGTTCGTAAACCCCGGTGTATGCATAAGTGCGGGCCTCTTCAAAAGGATGGGGCGGGGGCACATGCTAGGACAACACCATTGAACACTGTCCCAAAGACTGCTCGGGCCCTAAAGTAAGTATTAAAACAAAAAAACCAAGGATAGATAGGTAGGGTTTAGGGGGTGGGGAGGAGAGGGGAAGAGGGATAGAGTTTAGGTAGAGGGGGTAGGAAAGATCCCTCCCAGTCCACTCCTTAATTGGGAGAGAACTTGGGAAGGCCTGATTGTGTCGCCGTGCGGAAATTGTTAAAGTCCCCCCCCCCCCCTTGTGTGTGCCACCCGCACATGTGCCCGTGGATTGTAAAATCTGACTCGCATGTGTGAATGGCTACCCAGCACGCACATGTTATAAAACTGGCGCATCCATGTGTGCATGCCAGGGACCACGTGCACATGAACGTGCGCTTGTTATAAAGTCTACCCCTTATGTAGCTTCATAACTCTCCCACTTCTTAGTCAAATAGGCTGAAACATTTTTATCTTGCACTAACCAGGCTGCCATTCTCCATGTGGCCATGTGATGATATCTAAGAAATCTATTACGAGAACCACACAACCAGACTATGGTCAGAAATTACTATCACCTCAATTACAGTGGATCCAACCGAGGAAATCACTTGTTCTAATAGTAGTAAATAATCTATACAAAATTTTCTTTCATGTGATCTGGCATAATGTGTATAGTCTTTTGTCATAGGATTTAGCATTCTCCAGACTTGAAGAAAATTACACAGAAAATGAACTTCTTTGGTTAGACCTAAAGTTCTGCTTCTACAAACCGACTGTTTATCTAGGTGCATGTCTCTAATACAAGTTTAAATCCCCACATGATAATACTATTGTACCACAAGAGCTTCTCACTGCGGAGGATTTTAAAGAACCTATGTCTAATGAAAATGATAGCATAAACATTTCTATATGGGCTTACTTAAGAAAGAAGTATGATGTGATTTTATCAATACTTTCCCAAACTGTATTTCTGAGTGATCTTGCTTTATCACTTGGGGTAATGCCTTCAAATGGATTAATTTTATGCATACCTTGACAGGAGTAAACCTCACTCTTAAGCCAGAGTATGTTAAGTACACCCCCCCCCCCCCCCAGCCAAATTCACACACCTTTCATCCACTAAAGATCGAGCCTTCTCGGCAGCAGCACCAACCATCTGGAACAACATGCCCACAGACCTTAGACAGGAACCTTGCACACAAACTTTCAGAAGGAAACTCAAGACATGGCTATTTCTACAAGCCTTCCCCGATCTATGACATCCCCTACTGCTACAACTAGGTATAGGATACCATGTATAGTGGATTACATTCAGTCCTGAATACTAGAGTCTATTATAGCCTTATGTATATATCTGTATATTATTTATTTCTGAGACTAAATACTACCTATTTCTATGCTAGCCACTACTCTGGCTTTTCCTCCTCCCAGTTCAAGTACCCCTGTTTATTGTAACTTTTCACTCTCTCCCTCTCTCCTAGCCTATTGTTCACAAAGTTGTTAATTTTAATGTTATTGCACCATTGTTTATTGTAAACCGATACGATATGATTGGTATCATGAGTGTCGGTATAAAAAAGACCTAAATAAATAAAATAAATAAAATAAGTATGATCCCAATCTATCCAATTCACTGCTAATGCCCTTCTTAATACTTGCATTGGTCAAAGAGAACTTTCTTCTGATTCAACCCGTTTGCCCAGTAAGTTGCTAGGATAGTAACTTCTGTTCTACGCTGATTACCCTCATACCTTCTGTTAAGAGTAGTAAATACTAAGGATAGGCATTCAAGAGAAACAAAACAGGAAATGAGGAAATTAGATGAAATTTTCTATTTCATTTAATTTCATTCTCAAAGCAAAATGATTGAAAATCCTATGGAATTTTGTTGGTTTACATGTTTTGTGTTTGAAAATATAAACATTGATCCATCAGGCCTAGGCCCAGGGCTGAAGTTGAGGCCTTACTTAGGAAATAGGCCAAGGCCAAACGCAGGGGTCTCTGCCTCTGCTGGAGCAGTATGCCAGGGCCTGGGCCTATGCCCAAGGCTGGGGTCTTAGCCCAGAACTAGGCCTGACATTGGGATATAACCCATAGACCAGGTCCTAACACTTGGGCCTCAGACCAGACTAAAACCCAATGCCAGGGCCTCAGCACAGACTCTGACCTGATGCTGGGACTCAACCCAGCAGTCACAATGTCTAGGCCTTGGCCTAGGCTAGGGCCAAGGCCTAACACCTTGACCTGGACCAGAGACTAGATCTCAGTGCTAGAGTTTCAGGACAGACCCATGCCCAAGGCCAGGGCTTGGCCTGGAAGCTAGGTCCTGACCCTAGAACCTCAGTCCAGGATCAGGCCCAGACCTCGTAGATCTTCTGTCTTCTTTCTTTTCTATTCTTCTACAAAATGATGCTGTCTGCTAGGTATGTGCCAGATTTAATTTACTCCACCACATTGTTCTCAGTGGAGGGCACCATTTTGATGTGTGGCAGCACAATCAGGATACCAAACATCAAAATGGCACTCTCCACTGGGGAGGAAGCAGAATTAATTAACTATGGCGCATCCAAGCAAATTGTATCAATTCAACAAAGAAGAAAAAATAAAGAAGACAAGACTTCTGAGGCTCAGACCCAGACCCGACCCCGGGACCTGACCAAGTGGTCTCGAAGCCTTTGCCTTGGCCTAGGCCAGGGCCCTGGCCTGGGCCCAGGTCCAATATTGTGACCCAGTCCAGAACTGGGACTCAACCTTGGGACCGTGGCCCAGATCCAGGCCAAAGCCAGGGCTTGGCCCGGAGGCCCCATGCCATTCCTGTGGCCTCAGCCCTGGATCAGACCCAAGCCTTGGAGGTATTCTATCATCTTTCTTTTTTCTTCTTCAATGAATTGATGCTGTCTGCTAGGGAGGTGCTAGAGTTAATTAAGTTAATTAACTCCACCGCATCCTCCCTAATGGAGGGTTCCATTATGATGTACGGCGGCCTAATAAATGTTTGATTGTTCATTTTTATATCTAGCTAAATAATGCAATGCTTGCCATAGGACTCATGCTTTGGGTAACTTTAGAGGAGGTTTCTTGAAAATCTTTGATAATATGGGGCGGATTTTCAGAGCTCTGCTCGCGTAAATCCGCCCAAAACCGGGCGGATTTACGCGAGCAGGGCCCTGCGCGCCGGGAAGCCTACTTTACATAGGCCTCCCGGCGCGCGCAGAGCCCCGGGACTCGCGTAAGTCCCGGGGTTCTCGGAGGGGGGCGTGTCGGGGGCGGGCCCGGTCGTCGCGGCGTTCCGGGGGCGTGTCGGCAGCGTTTTGGGGGCGGGTACGGGGGCGTGGCTACGGCCCGGGGGCGTGGCCGCGCCCTCCGTACCCGCCCCCAGGTCGCGGCCCGGCGCGCAGCAGGCCCGCTGGCGCACGGGGATTTACGTCTCCCTCCGGGAGGCGTAAATCCCCCGACAAAGGTAAGGGGGGGGTGTAGACAGGGCCGGGGGGGGGGGTTAGGTAGGGGAAGGGAGGGTAAGGTGAGGGGAGGGCAAAGGAAAGTTCCCTCCGAGGCCGCTCCGATTTCGGAGCGGCCTTGGAGGGAACGGGGGGAGGCAGCGCGGCTCGGCGCGCGCAGGCTATACAAAATCGATAGCCTTGCGCGCGCCGATCCAGGATTTTAGTGGATACGCGCGGCTCCGCGCGTATCTACTAAAATCCAGCGTACTTTTGCTTGCGTCTGATGCGCAAGCAAAAGTAGGCTGATCGCGCTTCTTTTAAAATCTACCCCTATGAGCATTGCTTACACTATAGGGCTATACATGTAACAGGTTACTACTATAGAGGGCAATTTTGAAACTCTTTGGGTTATTTATAAACTCATTGGAAGTTTGTAGCCTTTGGTCTGCAAGCCAGTTTTCAAAGAGAAACTCACTGTGAAGTTTTCCTTTGAAAATCCCATAAAGGACTGCTGTCTGAGAGACTTTTTACACTGTGTATAGGTGCAAAGTATGAATGGGTACTCTCCCATGGCTTGTAATCCTGCCTCTGACACAATCCCTTTTCCTTATATAGAAGGAAGGTGTTTGTGCAATTTTCAACATTTTTTTTTTTTATCTGTAGCTAAACTCCTGTTTACCTGGAAAAATCCATTTCAAAATTGCCATCATATTTAGTAAGTTAGTAATTAGACATTTAGGCAAGGCGTGGTTTACGCTTGACAATTGGCAATTAGGCTGAATCATTTTCTCATGTAATACCCAGAAGGACTCAGCAGTGTTTTTACAATTAATAAGTTGATTAATCTCGAGTCATAGAGATCAGAACAACAGTAGCTAAGAAAATTAAGAAAGCTGCCATAGGCGAGACGATAAGAAGGACACTATTAGTTTTCTTTACTTTGTAAAGCTGCAGTTCTTAGATGTGATTACAGAAGAAAGACTTGGTGCTATGTTGCAAGCAGACAAATGAGCAGACACCTTGACAGGAACACATTGATTTATTATGTACCTACTACAACAGTCGTACTGGGACCTGACAAAATGAGAACTGGCACTGAAAGAAGTGGGGAAAAAGAAAAACCTGAGAAAAAGACTCAAGGGCTCAAAGCAGAAAAAGTAAATTCAAAAGGACTTTCTCTGAGTACATGTCTAATCATGCTTTTCATCTCTTTACAGCTTCCATGCCACCATTATAATGCAACTTGGGGTTTACTTGTATATTTGAGCAATGTCATCCAGAGCTCAATCTGCAGAGAATTGATAAAAAAAGAGTATAGCTTTCCAAACATTGTCACAATTACTGCCATCACTGGGGAAATTGAAGTGAGTGTGTTCTCTTGGACCGACGACTTTCAGGTCAGGTGCAGTTCTTTCTTTGAACCTGGTGACCCAGGCTGAGAGGTGTCAGACCAGAAAAAGTCTCCTCTGATGTTTGATAAAGCCATCTGTGATTATATGGTTACCATCTAATATTTGTGTTGATTTAATAGTGGCAAAATAAAATGCCCAACTTCAGGATATGACTACTTTGATAGCCCCTCTAGAGATGACTAAGGTTAAGAGATTTAGGACATCTGCCTGGTTTTCAGCTGAGCTTCAAAGTTTAAAGAGGCAAGGCTGAAGGTTAGAAAGAAAGTGGAGCAAGTCTTATTAGGCTCTGATTAAGAGGCCTCTAAGGCTCATTATCTGACCTATAATACAGCTATTGCACAGTTATTTCACTTCTTCTCTTTCAGAAGTAGCAAGTTCCCCTAGTACGTTATTCCAACAAGTTAATTATTTTTTTTTACCTCCCCCTATTAGGGGGCCACAGGATATTTTTGTGACACAATGTAATACTTTGGCACACTTTCATAGATCATGGTTTCATAGATAAGATGTCTTTCTCAGATCTAGTGGTCTAACATAAATTGAGAGCTCCATTTGTGCAAATGGAAAAATTATTTTTATTAGATTTGGGCACGATAATCGGGTTTGCTTACAAACTGAAGCCTACAACTTGTAGCATGAACCTTTCTCCATTTTGGATTAGTAAGAAACTAAGGATAAGCTTTGCTAAGCATCTATTAATTACTGTAAAGAAATCATTATCCAAAGGATCTTTTTCTATTTGCCTCGAGCAAGCGATAATCAAACCTCTACTGAAAAAAGCCTTCATTAGATCCTACAGTTCTGAGGTAGTTCTGCCTGTTTAAAATAAACTCTTGTTAGCTAAAATCTAAGAGAAGGCCGTAACTATTCAATTATGCCTGGATTTTAAAAGCCCTGTGCACATAAAATCCAGGCTTTACTCGTGTGACCGGGCCTTGTGCGCTGAGCACATTTTTGAAGGGACACATCCACGTGCATAAATCCCGGTACACGCACAAGTACCAAGCATCTTCAAAGGGGCTGGCTGGGGGTGTGTGTTCTGGATGGGGATGGGCAGGGAGGGGCGGGATAGGCCAGGACAGCACCACCTTAATTGGAGCAGACTGGGAGGGAAGTGGGGAAGGGCAGAATGCGTCGCTGCGCGGAAATTGCAAAGGTTCCCCCCCCCCCCCCCCCCCCGTGTGTGCGCAGCCCGCACATACGCACATGGATTATAAAATCTGGCATGGGCCCACGGGTTTTATAACATGCGCACACCGGTGTGTGCATGTTATAAAACTGGCCCGTCCATGTGTGTGTGCCAGGGAGCACGCACATATGGACGCGTGTGTGCACATTATAAAATCTACCCCTATGTGTATTTTAGATGAGGGTCAGGCTCTGGACCTCTTGCAGTCAGGATTCTGCCCTGATTTCTTCACTAAGATATCTCTTGTGGCTTTAACTGATTATATGAACTACAGTAGAGATCAAGAGGACAGAGTATTGATTTCCTCCTCGATCTCTGTAGTTTTTAATGCCATCAGTCACAATGTTTTGTTCAGCCATCTCCGTCTCTATGGTTAGAGTTAATGATTAAGCTTGGGATTGCTTTCTCTCATACATCTCAATGAGCTGTGCTGGGGCATAATTTCTTTAATTCTCACCCTTTTAGCTCAGGTGTCCAACAGGGGTCAATATTGTCCCCTATGGTTTATAATTATTATCTAGAACATTTAGCTGCAGAGATTCAGAAATATCATGAATCTTTTCAATGTTTTGCAGATGATGTCCAATTCTATATTTCACTGAAGCCAATAATAAGGGAAACAATTGATCTGAATAATTACATAAGAACATAAGAACATGCCATACTGGGTCAGACCAAGGGTCCATCAAGCCCAGCATCCTGTTTCCAACAGTGGCCAATCCAGGCCATAAGAACCTGGCAAGTACCCAAAAACTAAGTCTATTCCATGTTACCGTTGCTAGTAATAGCAGTGACTATTTTCTAAGTCAACTTAATTAATAGCAGGTAATGGACTTCTCCTCCAAGAACTTATCCAATCCTTTTTTAAACACAGCTATACTAACTGCACTGACCACATTCTCTGGCAACAAATTCCAGAGTTTAATTGTGCATTGAGTAAAAAAGAACTTTCTCTGATTAGTTTTAAATGTGCCACATGATAACTTCATGGAGTGCCCACTAGTCTTTCTATTATCCGAAAGAGTAAATAACTGATTCACATCTACCCTTTCTAGACCTCTCATGATTTTAAACACCTCTATCATATCCCCCCTCAGCCTTCTCTTCTCCAAGCTGAAAAGTCCTAACCTCTTTAGTCTTTCCTCATAGGGGAGCTGTTCCATTCCCCTTATCATTTTGGTAGCCCTTCTCTGTACCATCTCCATCTCTGTACCTTCACCATCTCTGTACCTTCTCCATTGCTGCAGATTAGTGAATAGATGAAAGCAAATAGTTTACATCTTAATCCAAGTAAGACAAAGATTCACTGACAAAGATACAGTTGCTTTTAGAGGATTTTCCTTGTCCAATCTTGGATGAGATTACTTTACTAGCTTGTGACAAAGTTCATAGTCTGCGTGTCTTCCTTGACTCAATATAATTTATGGTGCTTCAGATTACAGCAATATCAAAAGCTTGCTTTTTTCCATTGGCACAAGTTTTACCTCTGAAACTTTATTCAAAAGAGGGCACATTCACTGCCCATGTGCAGGCTTTCGTCATGAGGAGACTGGACCATTGTAGCTCCAGGTTATTTGGCCGCCTGCTAAGTCAGATTTTTACAACTTGTCCAAAATATGACAGTCAGAATGTTAACGGAATCCAAGCATTGGGATCATATTTTTGCAATTCACTGTTTTCTTCCTTTACTGCCAGTCAACCTTTGACTTAAGTTTAAGAATCTTGTACTGACATTTAAAACTTTGACAGGCCTGACTCTGGACTATTTGAGGTTGCATTTAGTGACTCATATTCCATTTCATGTATTGAGGTCTGTTGGTGAGCACCTTCTGGTTGTGCCTTCAGTATGTAAAACTAGATTTTCTAGCCCTAGATACTTTTTCAGTGTATCATCATGGGTCTGGACAGCTTGCCGAAGACATTATATCAAATGATTACTTATGCTTAAGGAAAAGAGTAGGAAAGCTTAGTTATTTGCCCATGCTTAAGTGGTTAAGAAAACTATGACCCAGGGTGCTGTTTTGGCTAACAGTATTTTTTCTTTTATAATGATTTATGTTTATTTTATGTGCATGTGAGGCAGCACCCTATGTTCCCTCTTAAACTAGTGCAGGACCAGGCTAGGTGCCTGGTCCCCTTTAATTCCTTTTGTGAGAGAGAGCTCTGTGGGCAGGGCCCAGCAGGGGAGGAATAAGAGCTGGGTCACAGGTGGGTTAGTCAGACCAGGCCCAGGTCTACAGGAGGAAGGCAACTCCTGTAGAATATTGCTGTCCAAACACTGAGCTGTAACAAAGCTGTATGATGAGGGACGTAGAACTAAACTGTGAGTAATTGGAGTGCACTGTTCTGAAGGTAAAGGTATTCTACTAATGTGTGTATGTTAAAAGTGGCAAATAAAGATAGTGTTTTAAGAAAGGCTGGAGTCAGTCCAGGTTTGTGTCAGGGAATCACTGCACGTTCTCATAGTGCATTTTATTCTTTATGTGTAGAAGTGAGTGTTTTAAGATATTTTGTTTCATTGCCAAATTTGGTATGTTACTGATGCTGTTACTGCTTTAGGCAAATTGGAAGTATGGATTATAAATAAACGTGGGTTGAATTGGATATTAAATTAGTACAATAAAAGGTATAACTTTTTTGCCAACTTAATTTCTAGGTGTCAGATCAAGCCAAAACTCTGCCAGACATATTATTCATTTCTAATTTCATCAGAATATCATTAAGGTAAACCTGTATTTCTTTGCATTCTCAGATCAATCATTCTCATCATAAATGTAATTCCTTCACAATAACAACACTTTGCCTCAATTTATTTTGATCAACAGTTTTTCTGCCATGGGGGAAAATGTTTTGCTACTGCAGAAAGTTAAATGCACTGGCATTATAAGCACTATTAAAGGACACACGATATTTTTTACAATTAAAAATGAGAAGGAAATGGTCATTCTCCTTGTAATCAAGTTATCCCTCCTACCTGCTTTTGATGACAAATAGTCTTCCCCATTAAATAGTTATTCTTCTTCTTCAGAAAATTCTGGAATAAAGAGAGCTTTGATATAAAAGTATCAGAGTATAAGAACCGAGGAGCAACAACATGATATTACAGCAGCAGATACAGATGGGGAGTGAACACTAAGGGCTGGATTTTCTAATGCCGCAAGGCATAGTGAATTTGGCGGTAACGGGGGCAGGGGGGCGAAACAGGGGGCGGTCCTGCGATAACCGGCAGTGATCGCACCTCCATGGTGTGATCACTGCTGGCGTTGCGCCAAATAACTACACCATAAAAGGTGTAGTCATTCGGCGCAAAACTGGCAGCGAAAAAGAAGCGTACCTTTTGCTGTCGGCAAAGTCTTCATGGCGTCAGCCCCGGTGCCGCCCCGACTCCTCCTCTTCCGGGGCTGACACCGCCCCAACTCTGCCCTGATCTTGGTATCACACGCAATAAGGGACTTTCATGTGTGAAACGTCCCTTGTTGTGTGCCATCCACATAGAAAATGACCCACTAAGTGACATGTTGAGAGAAACTTAAATTGAGAATACTTTCTTCATCTGGAGATGGATCTAGTGATGATAATGAGTAAGGTGATGATGCCAATAATCAAAATAATCATGATAACACAGCTATTGTAACTGACAGAAATAATAGGTATATTGTGAAGAAACTAGAAATGGAGACTATAGAATGCCTTCCAATGTCAATTTTAAGGATTAAAATTAAATCATTTTGCTTTATTTAAAATATTTTAGGCATTGCTCAAAAAAGTGTGCTGCTAGCACTCTGGGTTCTATTCTATTTCTTATTTTGTTCTAGACATGTTGAAAATTCTCTAAACCAAAACAGTTTTCTGCTTTAAGATGCAGAGCCTAATATTTGTTTAACTGAATGCTTTGTAAAGTAGTCTTTTCAATAGAAAACACTAGGATAGGAGCCAGCTTGATGGCTTACTGGCAGTACTGTGCACTTTTATGAGAGGTTCCCCGGTTTGATTCTTAACATAAGAAGTTACAATACTGGGACAGACTGAGAGTCCATCAAGCAGAGAATCCTGTTTTCAACAGTGGCCAATCCAGGATACAATTCCTTGGCAAGCACCAAACATTAAATATATCCCTTGTTACTAATGCCAATAATTAGCAGTGGCTATTCCCTATCCTTAAGTCAACTTGAATAACAATAGTTTATGGACTTCTCCAGGAACTTGTTCAAACTATTTTAAACCCAGCTATATTAACTTCCTTAACCACATCCTCTGGCAATGCATTCCAGAACTTATTGTGCATAAAGTAAACAATAAATTCTCTGATTTGTACTACATGTACTACTTGCTAACTTCATGGAGTGCCCCCTAGTTCTTGTAATATCTGAAAGCATAAATAATCAATTCTCATTCACCCATTCCAGTCCTTTCATGATTTTATAAACCTCTATCATATCCCTCCTCAGCCATCTTTCTCCAAGCTGAACAGCCCTAACCTCTTTAGCCTTTCCTCATAGGGAGCTGTTCCATCCCCTTTATATTTTGGTTGCCTTTCTCTGTACCTTCTCCAGTGCAACTATATGTTTTTTGAGATGCAGTGACCAGAATTTCACACAGTACTCAAGGTGCAGACTCACCATGTCGCGATACAGAGGCATTATGACATTTTCCGTTTTATTAACCATTCCCTTTCTAATAATTCCTAACATTCTGGTTGCCTTTTTTGACTGCTGACACACTGAGTCGATGATTTCAATGTATTGTCCACTATGATGCCTAGATCTTTTTCCTGCATAGTAACTTCTAGGGATGTGAATCGTGTCCTCGATCGTCTTAACGATCGATTTCGGCTGGGAGGGGGAGGGAATCGTATTGTTGCCGTTTGGGGGGGTAAAATATCGTGAAAATCGTTAAAAATCGTTAAAAATCGAAAAATCGAAAAACCGGCACATTAAAACCCCCTAAAACCCACCCCCGACCCTTTAAATTAAATCCCCCACCCTCCCGAACCCCCCCCCAAATAACTTAAATAACCTGCGGGTCCAGCGGCGGTCCGGAACGGCAGCGGTCCGGAACGGGCTCCTGCTCCTGAATCTTGTCGTCTTCAGCCGGCGCCATTTTCCAAAATGGCGCCGAAAAATGGCGGCGGCCATAGACGAAAAGATTGGACGGCAGGAGGTCCTTCCGGACCCCCGCTGGACTTTTGGCAAGTCTCGTGGGGGTCAGGAGGCCCCCCACAAGCTGGCCAAAAGTTCCTGGAGGTCCAGCGGGGGTCAGGGAGCGATTTCCCGCCGCAAATCGTTTTCGTACGGAAAATGGCGCCGGCAGGAGATCGACTGCAGGAGGTCGTTCAGCGAGGGTTCCGGCGCCTCGCTGAACGACCTCCTGCAGTCGATCTCCTGCCGGCGCCATTTTCCGTACGAAAACGATTCACGGCGGGAAATCGCTCCCTGACCCCCGCTGGACCTCCAGGAACTTTTGGCCAGCTTGTGGGGGGCCTCCTGACCCCCACGAGACTTGCCAAAAGTCCAGCGGGGGTCCGGAAGGACCTCCTGCCGTCCAATCTTTTCGTCTATGGCCGCCGCCATTTTTCGGCGCCATTTTGGAAAATGGCGCCGGCTGAAGACGACAAGATTCAGGAGCAGGAGCCCGTTCCGGACCGCTGCCGTTCCGGACCGCCGCTGGACCCGCAGGTTATTTAAGTTATTTGGGGGGGGGGTTCGGGAGGGTGGGGGATTTAATTTAAAGTGTCGGGGGTGGGTTTTAGGGGGTTTTAGTGTGCCAGCTCACGATTCTAACGATTTATAATGATAAATCGTTAGAATCTGTATTGTATTGTGTTCCATAACGGTTTAAGACGATATTAAAATTATCGGACGATAATTTTAATCGTCCTAAAACGATTCACATCCCTAGTAACTTCTCATATGAAACCTTACATCATGTAACCACAGCATAGGTTATTTTTCCTTATATGCATCACCTTGCACTTATCCACATTAAATTTCAGCTGCCATTTGGATGCCCATTCTTCCAGTCTCACAAGGTCCTTAAGTAATGTATCACAATCCGCTTGTGATTTAACTATTCTGAATAATTTTGTATTATCTGCAAATTTGATAACCTCTCTCATCATACCCTTTCCAGATCATTATCTGCTGTTCAAATGTAAACCGGTATGATGTCCCCACTAATACCGGTATATAAAAGTCTTTAAATAAATAAATAAATGAATAAATAAATATTCAAAAGCACCCATCCAAGTGCAGACCCTGGAGGGTTTATCTTTTTTGACTGGAACAACTGACCATTTAATCCTACTCTGTTCCTGTCTTTTTTTTTTTTTTATTTAAAGTTTATTGGAGTTTTTACAAATTATAAAAAATGCAAAAAATCAAGAAATACAATTGCATATATCACAATTAAATCAGGAACTACATTTACACAGAAATTCTTCTTCTATATGTCAAAATTATAGTCCACAAATTGGGAGGATACCACCAAGGAATAATTAAATAAACAAAAGGAAATTGTAATTAAATTATTACATTAGCTGGATCTATATATATTTTATACAACTACTTAAATCTCAACCAGCTTCCTTATCTGCCAAGAACGTTTCCAGATGACTCGGTTCCTGAAAAATAAATCTGTTCTTTTGGTAAACAATAAGGCATTTACAGGGGAAACGCAAAAAATATGTGGCCCCTAAGGACAATACTCTAGGCTTTAATAAAAGGAATTGTTTCCTCCTGTATTGAGTGGATATTGAGACATCTGGAAACACTTGAACCTTATAACCACAAAATAAATGTTCCCTATTCCTAAAAAATTTCTGAAGAATATTTATTTTATCTTTCTCTCTGCAGAAAGTAACTAGTAACGTGGCTCTCTGCGGAATATCATCCACTGATGATTCTAGGAAGGAGGTTAAATTAGGGGACGCTTGCTGGACACTGTCCATACCTTCCTCTCCTTCCTGTCTTTTAATTCTTGAACTCGAGACATAATACATTTTTGATATAGATTGATCATCAATATTTAATATAGACAGGTTTTCAATTAAGTATTTTTTAACAATTCAGTAGCAGACAGGAGCCTAGTCATGGGAAAGTTCAAAACCCGCAGGTTTTTGGCCCTATTCTCATTTTCTAGGCTCTCTATCTGCCTTAGATTTACCAGGCTATCCTTAATAAAAGAAGCATTTACAGTCTGTAAAGATGTTATCTGTACAGAATTAACCTTTCCCACTTCTTCCACCTGTTTTAGCCGATTCTCATATATCTGCAATGCATTTTTCATTTCCACATTTCCTTTATTCGTTTGTTCCATGAAACCAGTCATTATTTTCTGCAGGTCATTGATAGCTTTCCAAACATCAACTAGAGTCACTGTCTGGGGGTCTATTATTGATGGGCTAGCACCCTGTAGGCCAGCCACTTCAACAATTCTCCCCAAATTCTCATCCCCCTCCATTGAGGGTTGTGCATCTTTTAACCAGTTTGCAATTCACAAGAGGACATTGCCTCACATACCATGACTTTTTAATTTAAAGCTTTATTTCTATGTTATCTGATTTATATTCTGCTTTTTGGCACTTCAAAGATGATTACATTCAGGTACTGTGGGTATTTTCTTAGAAGCCTCTCATGCGGGACTTCGTTGAATGCCTTCTGAAAATCCAAATACACCACATCTACCGGTTCACCTTTATACACATGCTTATTTACCCCTTCAAAAAAATGTAGCAGATTTGTGAGGCAATACTTCCCTTGGGTAAGTCCATGCTATATCTTCCACTCCTCTATCAGCAAAGAGGTGGACTCTTACTAATTATTAAAAACACTTTTAAATGTAAACCAATACCAATAACACCTCCACCAAATCATGAAATTGCCATTTTTGATACTAACAATATGCAAATATGCCTTATCTACTGCCCACCAAGCCTCCTAGAATTAAATATTTCACCCCTAATTGAGTTCCTTACAACATACTTAAACATCTCTAAACCTACCATAGTGCTAGGAGATTTTAATCTTCACATGGACGTCCACCCATTATCAAACACATGCCAAACACTAATAGATGCTATGACTGCATTAGGCTTCTCACTAATAACAGACAAATCAACACAGAAAGCTGGACACTCCCTGGATCTCACCTTCATCAATCACAACTATTTAGAACACTGTAAAACTGATTACATGCAATTCCAAAGTACAATTCCTTAAACCTCAAATCAAACAAAATTATAAACCCTTAAAATTTAAATATCGACCACCTTTCAATATTGAAAAACTAAATGCCAAACTAGAGGAAAAACTAACAGATATTGACTACAACAACTGCAGTTCTGCTATAGAAACATGGTTAGACTCAACCAAAAAAATAGCTGATGAAATAAACCCCATCAAATCAATACATAAAAAAGAAGCAATATATAATAATCCCTGGCACAACGAAAAAGTAAAAGATACAAAAAGGACTCTCAGATCAATGGAAAAAAGATGGAGAAAACACAAAACAATCGATACCCTAACCAAATACAGAAAACATCTAGCTTTTTACAAACAACTAATCCTTAATGTTAAGAAAGAATACCACAACAATAAAATAGAAAAATTTGCTAACAATCCAAGAACCTTATTCTCAATAGTATCAAATCTCACCAAACAAGAATCACCACAAAATCTACCAGAATCAAAATGTAATGAAATTGCCAAATTTTTCAGTGACAAAATTACTAACTTAAGAAATAAACTTCCAAACACTAACAATTAAGAAATTAAAATGCAAAAAAGAAACGTTAACCAACGGTCGTCATTTATTGAGATATCCGAGATGGAAGTGGAATACATGCTAAAAAACATAAAACAGGCTCCACACAAAATCGACTCAATACCAACATTTGAACTTAAGAAAACAGCTAATACAGTTTCCCCTACATTAGCTAAGATCATAAACCTATCCCTTGAAGAAGGAACTATGCCAGATATGCTAAAAGGGGCAATTATAAAACCAATCATAAAGAAAAAAACAGTGACCCCATGATCCTGAACAATTACTGACCAGACTCAAATCTTCCCTTAATAGCTAAACTAATAGAAAAAACAGTACAGAAACAGCTAGCTGAACACCTAGGGGTAGATTTTTAAAAAAAGCGTGTTCGCGTACTTTTGTTTGCGCACCAGGCGCAAACAAAAGTACGCTGGATTTTATAAGATACGCGCGTAGCCACGCGTATCTTCTAAAATCCTGGATCGGCGCGCGCAAGGCTGCCGATTTTGGGCAGCCGGCACGCGCCGAGCCGCGCAGCCTGTCACCGTTCCCTCCCTTCCTCTACCTAACCCCCCCCGGGGCCCTATCTAAACCCCCCCTTACCTTTGTCCGTAGATTTACGCCTGCGAGAAGCAGACTTAAATCTACGCACGCCAGCGGACTGCTGGTGCGCCGTGCTCCGACCCGGGGGCTGGTCCGAAGGCCTGGACCACGCCCCTGTGCCAGAGCCATGCCCCCGGTCTCGCCCCCGAAACGCCACGCCCTGCCCCCGAAACACCGCGTCATCGGGACCCACCCCTGACACGCCCCGACACACCCCCTTCCAAAAACCCAGGGGCCTACGCACATCCCGGGGCTCTGCGCGCGCCAGCGGCCTATGGAAAATAGGCGCGCCGGCACGCAAGGCCCTGCTCGCGTAAATCCGTGCAGATTTACGTGAGCGGGGCTTTTAAAATCCGCCCGCTAGATAATAATAACATAATATCCATCTCAACATGGATTTCGAAAGCACTACAGCACTGAGACTACTTCTCTTGCTAACAGATAACATTCTAAGAGGTTTTGATAGCGGTAAATATTACATTCTAATAATGCTAGGCTTATCAGCAGCCTTCGACACAGTAAACCATAAAATACTACTAAAAAGACTAGAAGAAATCGGATTACACAGCAAAACAATAAACTGGTTTAGTTCATATCTAAATAATAGTTTCTTTCAAGTTCAGATCAACAACGTATTTTCAGAAAAAGGCAATCTCAAAACAGGAGTACCGCAGGGATCAGCCCTGTCTGCAACCCTCTTTAACATATGCATGCTGCCCTTATATCATCTGCTAGCAGGTCTAGGAATCATACATTACATTTATGCAGACGACATTCAACTAATCTTACCAATTGAGGACACACTAGAGAAAACGTTAAATCTAGCTAACGTGTACCTAGACATTATAAAACAACTGCTAAATTGAATGGAACTTGTGATTAATATTGAAGAAACAGAATTTCTACACTTAGAATGAAAAAATATTGAAATCATCCAAACTCCAATAATCCTCAAAGACAACCAGAAAATTGAACTAGCCGGAAAAGTATGAAACCTTGGAATAATAATGGACCCAGAAATCAATCTAAAACAGCACATATTGCTAAAAGTAAAAGAAGGCTATGCAAAACTCATGGTACTCAGAAAACTAAAACAACTACTAACACTAACTGATTTCAGAACAGTACTTCAAGCATTAGTTTTCTCCAGCACGGACTACTGTAATGCCCTTTTATTAGGACTCCCGAATTCAACATTAAGGCCACTTCAAATACTTCAAAACACAGAAGCTAGAATACTAACTGGAAAAAGGAGGAGGGACCATATAACCGAAACCCTGGAAGAATTACATTGGCTACCTATTGAACACAGAATTAAATAGAAAACCCTTTGTACCATACATAAACTAATACGTGATGAAAAATCGGACTGGCTAAACACAGCATTACGAGTGCATGTCCCACACAGAAACCTTCGATCGGCAAATAAAGCACTCTTAACCATTCCTTCAGTAAAAACAGCTAGACTAACTCAAGTGAGAGAAAGGGCCTTATCTTTTGCAGGCCCCACACTTTGGAACACAATGCCTCTAGAGATGAGATTGCAAAGAGATCTCAAAACCTTTAAGAAATGTTTAAAAACATGGCTTTTTAAACAAGCATTTTATAAAGAGACTGGAGAATGAAAATATACAGGAATAGGCAGAAGATCACCAGCACACAGCACTATTCTAAGAATGTGCATTTTAATAATCTATGAACTCTATCTCACAATAAACGTAATTGTAAACACTATAAATATGATTTTTACCCGTGAACCGTACCTTACAGATACACTTGGTCATGACCTACTTCAATAAACGATTGTCTTTAACAATTTATTGTAACTGAACCTTTTGTGGCACCTGTTAGAATGTACTATAGTACGCATCCACCTACATTAATTTATGTGCCTACATGTAAACTGTTGCGATGGTATATAACTTAGCAACGGTATAGAAAAGAATTTAAATAAATAAATAGATAAATAAAGACTGTAGATACTAGAGATGTGAATCGTGTGATCGATCGTCTTAACGATTGATTTCGGCTGGGGGGGGAGGGAATCGGATCGTCGCGGTTTTATTTTTTTAAATATCGTGTAAATCGTAAATCAGGGGAGGGCGGGAAAACCGGCACACTAAAACATCCCTAAAACCCACCCCGACCCTTTAAAATAAATCCCCCACCCTCCCGAACCCCCCCAAAATGCCTTAAATTACCTGGGGTCCAGAGGGGGGGTCCCGGTGTGATCTTTTACTCTCGGGCCTCCGGTGCATTGTAGAAATGGCGCCATTTTGTTTTTTGTCCCCCGACGTCAGGAGCGTAGATCGCTCCCGGACCCCCGCTGGACCCCCAGGGACTTTTGGCCAGCTTGGGGGGGCCTCCTGACCCCCACAAGACTTGCCAAAATTCCAGCAGGGGTCCGGGAGTGACCTCCTGCACCAAATCGTTTTGCCATACAAAATGGCGCCGGCCATACGGCGTATGGCCGGCGCCATTTTGTACAGCAAAACGACGTCAGGAGCATAGGAGATCGCTTCCGGACCCCCGCTGGACCCCCAGGGACTTTTGGCCAGCTTGGGGGGGCCGGCGCCATTTTGTACGGCAAAATGATTCGAGTGCAGGAGGTCGTTCCCGGACCCTCGTTGGACTTTTGGCAAGTCTTGTGGGGGTCAGGAGGCCTCCCCAAGCTGGCCAAAAGTCCCTGGAGGTCCAGCGGGGGTCCGGGAGCGATCTCCTATGCTCCTGACGTCGGGGGACAAAAAACAAAATGGCACCGGCGCTACCTTTGCCCTGTCATATGACAAGGCAAAGGTAGCGCCGGCGCCATTTCTACAACGCACCGGAGGCCCGAGAGTAAAAGATCACACCGGGACCCCCCCTCTGGACCCCAGGTAATTTAAGGCATTTTGGGGGGGTTCGGGAGGGTGGGGGATTTATTTTAAAAGGTCGGGGTGGGTTTTAGGGTTGTTTTAATGTGCCGGTTTTCCCGCCCTCCCCCTTCCCTTCCCCCTTCCCCCGATTTACGATTTTTGACGATAAATCGGGGGAATTCCTATTAAATATCGCCTCTAACAATTTTTGACGATTTAAAATATATCGGACAATATTTTAAATCGTCAAAAAACAATTCACATCCCTAGTAGATACAACAGAGGCAATGTTCAGAGCCCCTGAGTAAAGGGTGTTATGGTCACAACGGAAGGGAAATATCCAGTGACTGAATTCAGAGTCCATGAATGCAGAGTTCCAGAAAAAGCCCTGGTACATGGCCCCTGACCCAGGACCATTGCTTCAATGGTCAAACTAGGTACACTGGGGGAATATGTGACCTAGTGTCCCCTCAGGCATGCTCTTGTCATGGTGTCTGGTGTGGCCTTCAGAAAAATATGGAATTGTGTCTCTTCTTGCCTGAGAATTAACAAGGCACAAGGGAAAAGGCCTACTCCCTTTTACACAATCCCACCTCTCTGCCTGATAACTGGGACTAGGTCTTATCCTGCCTGACCATAACTTAGTAGGAATAAGAGGCTGGGATGGATACATAATAAATACAATCTTTAGCTACAATTTATTCAAACAAAACAACTTGATTATGTTTAGAGAACACAAAAACATCAATTATAAATAAGGGATTTCAATATCAATTTATATGTACTCATTTTATTGAACCAGGACAAGAAATATATCTCAGATAAGTAAAGAAACTGATCCACATACCTTTTGGACCAACAGCTATGCCCAGTCTGTACCAATTCAATGTCATGTTGCAACTTTTAATTTATATCTCCAAAAAACATTTAAGAGTGCTTTGATTCTTCTCACAGATTTCTCTTATTGTACCTTCCAGAAATATCTGCACTACCCTTTGCATTTGAACCCTTTGCAGTATGTTCAGTTGCAATCAAGCAACTTAACATATTGCCCGATATATTCTGTCCCCTGTTTTCAAAAGCTCAGGCTTATGGAAGTGTTGAACACATGTCGGTTTACAAGTGGTTTGCCTTCCGATGTGCTGTCTCTGTTCTCGAAAGAAAGTAATGAATGTTTGATTAATATATGATTTGATCTCCTTATCCATTTTTCCTAAGTTGAATGTTGGGATTTAGGTTCCTCCCGATTCAGTTTCGTATGAAGTGCAGTCTGTCGGTGGAATGTGTAACTTTACTTCTGAATTTGGATATCTCTGGACACAACTGGACCTTTTGTATTAAACACTTTCTTGAATCATAAGTTTAGGGACATAGAGGGGTCAATTTTAAAAGGTTCACATGTGCAGCCATGTGTGCATGGTTCCCGGCATGCGCACATGGACACAGCTATTTTATATAACATGCGTGTGTTGGCTCATGTATGCTATAAAATACGGGTCCTGCACGCACATGTGCGCCACATTTTAATGTCCGTGTGCTTAGGTGCGGGTGGATGGCCTCTGCACTCGGGGGGGGGGGGGGGGGATTTTAGAGAAATGTGCACGGCGACATGATCGGGCCTAAACCAGTTCCCTAACTCTAACCCTATCCTTCCTCTCTCTTTCCCTCTCCTCCCCGACCCCTAAACCTATCATAGCTTTCCCCAATTTTTTTATTTCAATGCTTGCTGCTCTTCCAGAGGAGAAATAAACTGCCTGCCAGTGCGCACTTCCCTGGGACAGTGTATAATGGCTACAAATCTGCTACTTTTTTTTTGACGGCGTAAATAAGCATGTATATAAAGGTGAACCGGTAGATGTGGTGTATTTGGATTTTCAGAAGGTGTTTGACAAAGTCCTGCATGAGAGGCTTCTAAGAAAATACCCACAGTACCTGAATGTAATCATCTTTGAAGTGCCAAAAAGCGGAACATAAATCAGATAAAGTAACATCTGATTATTATGCGCGCGGGCCTTTTCAAATTTGGACGAGTGTTTTTTCCTACCCTAAATTGTGTTTTAATATATTAAGTTGCCCATACTACCAGAACTCTGGAATTCAACAGCCCAACAAAGCAGAATAAGTTGGGTACCTTAGGATATATGGGTACAAATTATGAGCTCATGATTTGTTTTGGCCCTTCCAATTAGGTGCTGCAGCGCAGATGATTCCTCTTTCCTCCAAAGGCAGATGTGGTTCTATTGTTGAGAACCTCTTGACTCATGATGGAACCTGCCTCCCTGACTTAGCACAATTCAAAAGGAGAAAAGCCTTAATTTCTCTCTATTTCAAAGAATTTCCTTTACTTAACTTTGTGAAAGTATTCACTCACTCCAACTGCAATATTAGTAAACTTAAGAAAATAAACATTCAGAGTCCCTTCCTAAATGCAGCAAGCAAGAAAAAATTAAAGCTCACATTCACTCTTACTCTGTCAACAGAGCTGGATCAAGGGTCTTGCCTCTTGGTTTTCTTTAGCTCTAGAGTCATCTCACAGGCACTCTCTTTGGAACCGGCTCTCAGGCTCTCTTTGGACTCATACTCTCAGGAAGCTAGGCTTTGCTTCTCACTGACATGGGTGTCTCACTTCTGGATTTGGTCTGGTGTTTGGTTTCTTTCTGGAGCAGGGCTGGCATTTTCTCTCTGGAGCAGGACTCTGGATCTGGTCCTCTCAGTAAAGCTTAACTCCCAGCTCCTGGCTCAGTGCAGCTTGGCCTTCAGGTGCCTTCTCTGCCTCAGTCAGCCTCTCTTAAACTAGGCCCACTTCTCCTGATCTCTGCAGTTCCTCACAGTTTCATGCTGCCTCTTTTTTTCAGCCAATCCTCTGTATATGACTCTGGTGCTTTGGGGCCTTTTTTTCCATCTCCACTCTCTGCTCTTTCCCTTCTCAGCAAGATTCCTCTCTATGAGCATAAGGAATCCATGGTCTTTTTTCTTTCTTCTTTTGTGTATGGATCCATTCCCCTCTCCCCACCTTCCTGTGGAACATCTCTCTTCAGCTCTCCTCTGCACCAGCCGGGATAGGAATCTTCCTTCACTCCAAGAAATTCCTGTAGAGGGCCCTTGATACTGCTGGATTCCTTTCTCCTGGCCAGGCCTAGCTTGGCCTGGGGCTCTATGTAACTTCTTTCGTGGCCACAGCTCTAGCTGCCTCCAACTACCAGGGTGCCTGGTAAGTTAAAATATCCCTTGGCTACAATAAATAAGGTACTAGGTAGTTGTATATGAAGGCTCATGCTGCCAGGATCCCAGCCTTAGTTCTGATTGAGCTGAAGGCCCATAAGAGCAGAAGAAACTGTTGGGCCATGGAAATCACAAGAAACCAAAAAGAAAATGTGATTATGTCATAATGTAAATATTTTGGAACTGTCCTCTTCTGTAAAATAAATATGTGATAGAGCAAATAATTTTACTTTAAAAACTGGCTCATTTTGTATTCTGTTGTTTGGAAATAACTTATATTGTTAATCAGGCAATGTATAATTCATATCTGGTAAGCTGGGAATTAGTAATAATCAGACGAATAGTCTGACTGAACTCAAGCAGCACCTAAGTAGTCAAATTCAGGATGGGCCTGATGATTATCATGTCAAATCATATATTCATACACATCACCCAGATACATTTACAAAGCAATCTGAATAAAAATTCTGTTCTTCCACTTACATGCATAGTATTAGAATAGCTACTGAATAAAACAGAAAATATATAGGCATTTGCAAACCAATGGAAGATTATTTGATGAAAAAACAACCCCTTCATTTGACACCTGAAGAGCAATTCAATCATGTTTCTTAATTTTCAGTGAATAGGTATTATAGACATGATAGATTTTACAAATTTATGACATTTATTCAAGCTTCTCATTTCATTGCCCTCATGATGAACTCTGTTTGATGAATTGATTAATGCAAAATATTTTGTTAATTAGAATCTACCTGGAAATCTATTTTTAGCAATACATAATTCCTAAATGAAAGATTTCTCTGTTTTATAAACCATAACTATGAAAAGGCACTTCTTCATGAAAACAGCTCAAAAGAAGACAGTCCGATTATCTATCCAAAATATCCTATTTGTTAAGGTGTGCATGAAAAACATTTTTTGCTTTGGTTCACTATTTTGGTTCAAATGCCATTTAAAAAAAATAATTTTATTAATTTTGATTCCCAAGTTCACTTGTTTTTTAAAATCATGAGAGGTCTAGAATGGGTAAATATGAATTGTTATTTACTCTTTCAGATAATAGAAGGACTAGGGGGAACTCCATGAAGTTAGCATGTAGCACATTTAAAACTAATCAGAGAAAATTCTTTTTCACTCAATGCACAATTAAACTCTGGAATTTGTTGCCAGGGGATGTGATTAGTGCAGTTATTGTAGCTGGGTTTAAAAAAGGTTTGGATAAGTTCTTATAGAAATCCATTACCTGCCATTAATCAAGTTGACTTAGAAAATAGCCATTGTTATTACTAGCATCAGTAGCGAGGAATAGACTTAGTTTGTGGGTACTTGCCAGGTTCTTATGGCCTGGATTGGCCACTGTTGAAACAGAAAGCTGGGCTTGATGGACCCTTGGTCTGATCCAGTATGGCATTTTCTTATGTTCTTAAGATCTTATGTTCTTAAATCATTTCATTTGATTCCATTGCAATCAGGGAAGCAATGCACTCTTATATTTAACTCTAACATAGGGGTTTTCTATTCAATTTTAAGGAAGAAATGTTGGCTGGCAGGCAGCAGCAGCAGAAGCAGCAGCAACAGCAGCAACCAGGCTCCAAGATCCCAGGCATCCGGAGAGGGTTCAGGGGAAGGGAAGGATTTTTTTTTTTTTAATTATTCTTGCAGGGTTCAAAGCAACCCAATGTTACCAGGAGGGAGGCAGGGCAGGAGGAGCAGGCTGGGCAGCAATTGTGGCCCAACAACACCCCAAGGCGCTGAACCTGAAAAGAGGCAGGCATGAGGAGCATTTTGATTGCTCCAAGATCCCAAGGCATCCAGAGAGAGGTAGGAAAGGAGGAGGTTCCCCTTTTTTTCTTTTTAAACTTTAAAAAGGATTTTATCTGTTCAATATATCAGAGAACACAATGTAAACACAATGTAAAACACAATGTTATCACTACAAAGACTGGGAGTTTTCCCATCAGTACTCATGACTGGTAACCAGAGACCTTCTTGTTCAAATTTTTATTTTATTTTTTCCGGTAATTTAATAGTGTTTATTATAACAAGCAGACAGAAGAAAATCAGTCAAAAAAACCCCCCTCATTTTTCCACCGATTTTCTCCCTATTTTGTTTGTTATAATAAATATGGATAAATTCCCAGTGAAAATAAAATAAAACAGGAAAATGAAAATTCCTACATATACTGAATAGGATATACATTACTTCATCCAATACAATACAAATACAAACTTTATGATTTTTTTAACTTATAATATTTCGTTATTATGCTTTCATTCTGTGTGAGGGAAATGCTATGACTTCTGACTTCCAAACTTTCGCAGCAGTGGACAGCAAATATTCATCAAAACAGCAAGGTTGGTATCCTCATTTATTTGCAGCCCTGGAATAAACATTCCAAGATCCAGTGGCACATGAATGCTAATAATAGTTCTAATTTTGTATAGGACAGATTTCCAAAAGGAGACAATCTTTGGACACTTCTACTAAATATGGGCTATGTTACCTTCACCGACACACATTCTTCGGCACATGTTGGAGACCTGCGGGAATATCTTACTTAGCCTTATAGGTGTTAAACATCACAAGGTTAAAAGCCAAAACCATTTAGATGGATAACTCACAAGTTATCCATCTAATTGGCAACTTATTAAATATTTAGCCACATATCCTGTTAAATAATTATTGTATAAGCCATTATCCGACTGTCATTTAGCAGCAAATAAAAGCAGCATTCTGGGAGCATTCCAGGAAGGAATTAAGTTATCTGGCTAACTTAGCTGGTTTTCACATCTATCCAGCTAATTTAGAGCCTCATTTTCTAAAGTATCGCAGGCCTGTGATACTTTAGGGAATGAGGGGCAGGGGGCCAAAATGGGGGGGGCGGTCCTGCGCTAGCCGGCAGCAATCGCACCGCCGTGGTGCGATCGCTGCCGGTTTCGCACCCAATAGCGCCACCATAGAAGGTGTAGCTATTGGGCGCGATATAGGACACGAAAAGGGCCTTACCTTTTCGTCGTCCGCGGCGTCTTCACGGAGTCGGCCCTGGTGACGCCCCAACTCCTCCCCTTCTGGGGCTGACTCTGCCCCCATCCTGGTATCGCGTGCGAGCCACTTGGAAAATGAGGCCCTTAGCCAAATAACTTTAGACTTGCTTCAGAACAGGTCTAAGTTATCCAGCCTTGCGTGGCTAGATTACTTCACATTTAACTGGTTATCTATAAAAGATATGTGTTTAATAGCACTGTCAGAAAATATAAGAAATTATATATATATATATATATATTAAAAGAAAATATAAGAAAGAAAGATAAAATAAGGGGGCCTGTGGCCAATATCTCCCCCCTCCACACAAATTTAATTGATGGTCCTGGATAATGCTGTACCCCATCCCCAAACCTGTCCTAAAATATTTAAAACTGCTGCGGTCAGCAAGTCATTACCCCCCTCCCCAACTCATACCCATTAAGATTTGGATATTAATTGGGCTTTCCCTCCCTGGTATCTGAAACCTACCTGCAAACTCAATAGGCCAGGCCACATCCCTGTACCCCTATATACCCCTTCATACCCCTTTATCTCATCCCCTGATACTAAAAGTAAAACCCTGAAGGGAGAAAGGTCTAAACTCACCCACTCCTGGCTCTCCAGCAGTGCTTCTGATGGAAGAAGATCTGGAAGCATATACTGCCCACAGTTTACACTTTCGGCATTAGAAAAAGTCACCACAACTTACTATTTCCAACTAGCTTTAGCTGAGTATATTCAGCAGGACATTTATCCTGCTGAATATCTGAGACAAGTTATCCAGCTAACTTTAGTATGATATCTTGTCCGCTAAATGGCTTACTGAACATGGATCTGCACTTGTATAGAATCTTGGTACCATTTTCAAGAATCTTTTCTGAAATAGGATATTTCCCTGGCTTTTTTTTCCTTTTTCTACCAGTGTTGGTTGTTTCTTGTTTTTGGTGAGACAAAGTTAAATGCCACATCATTCTATAATTTTTAATGCAAAATTACTAGAAATGTGTATTGTTTGTTTTGATCAGTTCAGGCTTCATTTTTGGGACCCTGCTGGAAATTTCATTTTTCCTGCAGTTCAGGTTTTTTTTTTTAGAGGGTCCCGATTTTCATTGAAATTGTCTAATTCTGGAAAAACAAATGCACATCTCTAAAAGTTACTGTTTATTTTCTCATTGTTTGACAGTTTGAAAATAATAAAACAGTGAATACGTTGTGTGCAAAAATGTAATTCCCTTCCATTAATTACAACTTTTAAAAAAATGTACTAATGCCTAAAGCTTTGATTGACTTCTTAGGCCTTCAGTTAGTCAGTTGTAGTCAATTCCACTGTTGAACAAATACTCTGATCCTTCTAACCTTTTAGGTTGTAATTGTTGTTCTGCTTTCAACAACCAGAGGGCTTCTTTAAGCAACTGTCTAAAAATGAAGATAATTCACTCTTACAAAGCAGGGGAAGTCTATAAAAAAAAATGCAGAATGCTTCCAGCTAGCAGTTTCAACTGTCAGAATCATCAGAGTTGTTGCTAGACACCAAAAAGATTTAGGGCATGGACCCAGCAGCTTTCTATCTCCCTGAAAAATCCTGTAGAAACACATAATTGGAATCCACACTTTTTAATATTAAATTTTAAATGATCTCTGTTCTATGTTCTCATGCAACTGTCATCATCCTATATGATCTGATGACAGCTGCATAGGAATATAGATCAGAGATCATTTCAAATTTAATATTAAAAACTTTGATATCCAATTATAGGTTTTTATAGGATTATTC
Organism: Rhinatrema bivittatum; assembly: GCF_901001135.1. NCBI lineage: Eukaryota > Metazoa > Chordata > Amphibia > Gymnophiona > Rhinatrematidae > Rhinatrema > Rhinatrema bivittatum. The sequence goes on from NC_042617.1 coordinate 431,137,837, forward strand.
TGGGGAAGGGAAGCTGCTGATTATGACTGATTTGTTTATCAAAATCTCAGGAGGAGGGCTGTTAGAATTTCATGGATCTCTACACCAATCTCTTCAAAATCTATACATGCAGAGACAGGACAACCCCACCTCATAAAGTAGGAGGCACTACTACAAACATTTTGCAACATTGTTACAAGGTGCTGGGCATGTATGTCAATGACATCTCTAGAAAGAGGATCTTCTATGCAGTTTCAACCACTAGTAAAACTACCACTAAAATTATTCAATAGCATCAATCAATACAATTCTTCAATTTGGGAGTGAAGTCTAGGGTCTACATAGGAAAGGACAGAATCTCAATTTAAACTCTACACTACAAGTTCTGCAATACCCTGCATTATAGAAAGGATGCGGAGCAGAACTAGGACATTTCCCCTTACCAATTCAAATTTTCTTTCTATCTCAGTAACAGCAACACAGCTCATTCCAGTACGAGAAACATTAAGTAATAATTCAAAACCCTGTAAAAAATGTACCCGGATCCTTTAGCAATTTTACCATACCATAATTTACAGGGACGGTAATTTTTAAACAGGCATGCAGGTGCACATGTGTGCACATTTATCAGCCTGTGCCCAGGAATGCAGTCATTTTATAACATCTGCGCATACATGAGTGCTCAATTTTAAATGGATGCGCGAATGTTTATGCAAATGCCACATCTACTGCGTAAATGGGGAAATATTGCAAGGGACGCATGCTGACAGTATTGCTACTTTTCCCACTTTGTTCCCAATTTGTCCAGGTAAGGGATAAGCCTTCCAAAGCCCCTTAGTTTACTAGCCTCTCTTCCTCTCTGATAAGCCCCAACCATTAAAACCCTGCTGACTTGCCTAGATTTTTTTGGTTTATGATTTACATGACATCCATAGCAGAAGTAAAGTTATGTGGCAGGGGACCCCAGCTTGTGCCAGTGCACATAAATATATAGGCGCTCATCTCTTGGCCAAGCCCTGACATGCCCATGCCCTGCCTAGTCCATGCCCATATCCTGCCCCTTTTTGGCAAAGTTTTATTTGTATGCACCAACTCCTGATAGTGCGCACTAACCTGGCAGAATTAGTGTGCACTATCGGGAGTTAGTGTGCACTAATGGGAGTTAGCGTGCACTAACTCCCGTTAGCGCACACTATAGCCGTTAGCGCCGGCCCTATATTATGGAACTCAATGCCACCCGAAATAAGGGATCTAAAACTTTTCAAAAAACGCTTAAAAACATGGCTTTTCAAAAAGGCTTTTCAAAGTGAGAATGGGAAATAGGTAGTACTAAGAAACAAAAAAGACTTATACACACAAGCAAAAGTCACCTGAGAACAAATGTGTGTTTTTATTTTTTATTTTATTTTTCACACTTAAGTATTAAGTTAAAGAATTACAGTATACCGCATCTACTGTTAACCCAAAAAGGGAATTTTAATACACTTTACATATAGCTTATAATATTGAATCATGTATCTGAACAACTGCGGCACCCTCTGGTTAAAGTACAATCCATTTCAAATTTATTTATGTTCCTATTTGTAAACCGTTGTGATGGTATATCACTGAACGACGGTATAGAAAAGTGTTTAAATAAATAAATAAATAAATACAATTCAAAAATGAATATTTTCCGAAATTTTGGAAAAAGTTCAATCGTTTTTTGGTTCTCCCGAACCATTCCAAATTTAGCAGTATCATTGACATTACCTAATTCAGGAAAAACGATTGCACATCTCTAGATCATAGACAGACCTTCACCAAATACAGAACAAAGAAACCATAAATAATAAATAGAAATGTGCCAACAAAAATTGAACTGGAAAACTGCAAGAAGGAGGTGGACCCTTGGAGGTGGACCCTTGTCCTGTAGCAGTGGAGAATGGCTCCCTGGTAGGGAGGAGACAGAGGCTAGGATGAGCTTCTCCACTGGAAGCCCACGGTCCCCCCGGGTGGAGCCCGTAGGGACCCGGACCGCTTGGACAGGTGGGCCTCACAGGGTCTCCCGGAGAGGTAGTAGAGAGGTGTGCCCACGAACAGCAAGGGAGTGCAGTCAGACTCTAGGCTGTAGGTCTGGAGGAGCAAGGAAGGCCAGTACAGCGTAGGTGATGACGGCAAGGGACAAAGCCAGAATCAGGAGACGTGGTCAATGGCAGCCGAGGTCATAATCCGAGGATCAGTCCGAAGAGTAGTCAACGAGGCAGAGGTCAGGTTCCGGAGGTCAGACAAGGTCACAAGGCAGGCAGAGGTCAGGATCCAGGCAGTGGACAAATTGGTCAAGAGCAGGCCGAGGTCAGTACCAGAGAGACAATCCGAGGGTACTACCTGGGGAGACAGGACAGACAGACGCTGGAACAGAAGGATGCTGGACAAGGCTGGAGCAGTAGGTCGCTGGAACAGTAGGATGCTGGAACAGGAGGTCACTGGTACAAGGCTGGATCATGACTATGAACGCGGAGGCAAACTATTACACATACAGTGCCGACCCGATTGCCAAGGCAAGGAACGCAGGCAGGGACTTCCTTATATCTTTCGTTCAATCAAAGCGCGCCACAGAGCTAGGACCCGCCCCTGGCCCTACAAGAGGTCAGGAAGTCTGCACGCACGCATGTAGGGGCGTGGCCAACACCACTGGAGATGCCGAACTCCGCGTGAGGCCTGGTGCGCAGTGGAAGGCTCGGCGACCACCGCCGCAGGACGCCGAGGCCTGGAGGAGCTTGCGGCTACCACTGGGGAGCCGACCCGTGACCTGCAGAGGAGCTAGCGAGGTGAGCAGGCCCGTGCGTGGGCCAGGCACGGACAGGGCACGCAACAGAATCCAGTCTCTATATACATTGCTACAATGGATAAACATCATCATTTTTCATAAAACTTCAAACAATAAAATCAAGAAATATAAAATATTATCCATAATAGTAAAACTATACCAATAAAAAGAATAAATATTGAAAAACAGCTGATAAATTAGTAACATCCAATGATTTAAAACTCCTACATAAGTTTAAAATATACCAAAAACTGATAAAATATTTTAAAACAGCAGATACATAGAATAACACCCAATAGTTAAAACTAATAAGTTAAAAAAAACAAAACTCCTGTTCTCCATACCTGGGATCGTTTGATTTCCAGACATCCTGAGATTGTTCTGGATTGATGAAGAAGAGGTTGCACAAACTTTATACCCTCTCTCTCTTATAGACACACACACTCTAACTCATACATATAATTTTCTCACACATATTCATTCTTACATATACTGAAACACATATACAGGCTCTCTACTGAGAGCTACTGCTATTAATTGCATCAGAAGCATGGGATATTCTTAGTGTTTGGGTAATTGCCAGGTTCTTTTGGCCTGGTTTGGCCTCTGTTGGAAGCAGGATGCTTGGCTTGATGGACCCTTGGTCTGACCCAGCATGGCAATTTCTTATGTTCTTATGTTCTCTCTCTCACACACACATACAGATCAAGGCTCTTGCAAATAAACATACAAAATCTGTCAGTTTCACACATACAGAGGCTCTCTCTGTCATATACACACACTCATACACAGACACACACAGACATATACAGGCTCGCTCCCTATCATACATATACACACATACACATACATGCTCTCTCTCTCACTCACATACATGCACTCATATATTCTCTCTCTCTCTCTCAAACAAACACACACACAGGTTCCCTCATATACACACAGAGTCTCTCATACACACACAGACACAAACACACACAGGCTCTCTCTCTCTCTCTCACACACACACACACAGGCTGCCTCTCATTTTCTCTCTCACACACACACATGCACACACACATATGCACATAAGCTCTTTCTCACACAGAGAGAGAGACTCTCTCACACACAAACACTTTTATTCCAGGTCTCTGACTCTCCTCTTTGGCTGCCAGTGGGCTGGTTTTCATGGTGGCCTTGATGGGCCTCTTCCTTGGTTGGTATCAGCATAGGATCCATCATCAGCCTTGTAGGACCACTTCCTTGGCTGACAGCAGCATGGGCTCAGACAGCAGCCCCACTGGGCCTTTTTGTCAACTGCTCCCTCGGCCTCTTCTTCAGCCATTGACAGCCACCTAAAAAATGGAGTCTTAGGGCACAGAAAGAAACTTGAGGCATGGGCCCTGTCTGCCAGAGCTAATGTCACTTCTGAGGAATATTCTGGAAAAATGAAATTTGCATGGAACTGTTAAGGTCAAAGCAAGTTCTGAATGACTAAGAAAAATCTCTGAAACAACTCAAAAGCAGATCAGATCTGCAAAAGAGAGACCACAGTCTACTGAAAACAACCTGCGGAAAAATTTAGTTGACATTGGAGTCGTTGTCCACAAGTAAACAATACAGCATCGCTTACACAACAGTAATCAAAATATGAGAGTAATCAAATGGAAACTTTTTTATGACCTCATCACAAAAGTCAAAGGGGTAATATTCAGTCACTGGCTGGATTGCAAAGTTAGCAAGATAAACTTAGAGATGTGATTCGGCTGAACCTTTCGGTTTGGCCTTCGTTATTGGCCCACTGTGGGAAATTTCATTTTCCTGCAGTTCGGGCCGATTTTATTTCGTCTGACTTTGAACCGAATCATGAAACCCGTACCCCGGCCCTTCAAATGTAAAAAAAAAAAAAACCCAAACCCACCCCAAACCTTCAAATTTAATTAATTGCAATCCCCAACTCTCCCGACCCCCGAAGGTCGGGTCCAAAAGCCTGAGCCTTGACCTAAGCCAGGACCCAGGCCCTATGATAGGGCTCAGCCCGGCCTGGCCCAGGCATGCTACAGTACAACAAAATAGTGCCCTCTGCTGAGGAGGATGTGCCAGACTTAGTTTACTCCATTGCATCCTCAGCAGATGCCATCATTTTAAGAAAGAAGATAAAAAGAAAGAAGACGAAGAGGACCTATGAGTCCTGGGAACCAGCGGCTGGACCTGGGCCTGACCCTGGGCCAAATCCCAGGCAATGGGAACTAGTCTCTGGGCTGGGCCCTGGCATCGGTCATGGACCTAGGCCAATGCCCAAGAGTTGAGGCCGGGCCCTAGTGTCGGCCTGAGGCTCAGGCATCAGAATCCGGCCTGCAAGCCTTGGCCTTGCATAGGTCTAGGTTGAGGTTGCAGCGACCTATTGTGGCCTAGACTATACCAAGTTTCTGCCAGGGCCTATGCCTTGTCAGCAGTTCCTTCCTGAACCAGTTAAGTGGGGCTAGGGAGGATTCTGGCCCTGGCATTTTTGAGGTGTGAGGCATGGGCGATGGATATGGAAGGCTTCGGGAAGCCCCGTTTCTTTCTTTTATCTTTTTTTGTTTTTTATGTATAATTTTTTTTAAACTGAATTAATGAAATAGATATTAAACAAAATGAAATTTGTAGGCAACCCCCCAAAAACCAAAAACGAAAACAAAAGAATGTTTTACTCCTATACATCCCTAATGTCTATGTATCTATTATACTGTATATATTCATGCATATAGTTTAGTTAAACTTTATTTTTGTGCTCACAGGAATGTGGCATCACTGAAGGCAAAGAGTGAGATACTTATGATTAGAGCAAACAGGGGTGCAGTGCTACTGATGCGTGATTTAGCAAATTATTATGAGGATTCCCTAGTGATGTACCAGAGCTTTACATCACTAATGCTGAATAAAAATTCAATATTTCAGAGATTGAACATACCCATCACCCGTGCCTCACACTTCAACACAGGTTATCTTGCCCCCCAAGGCTGAATAACTTTTGACCTGGGTGGACATATTCAAAAGCTGTCTGGTAAAGCTATCCAACCACGGTTAGACAGATAACTTTAATGAGGGATAGTCTGCGGGTTGTTTATCCAACCGAATATCTTGGACAAGTTATCTGGTTATCTGTAGCCAGATAACTTCTCTGCTTGATGATTTATTGAATATAGGGCTCCTCATTTTTAGCTTTGTCAAATCTCTTCCTGTATCAGCTCATGAGCTAATACAGGAACTACAGTGTCAAGACCTCTTAGCCTTAGTGTTAACCCCATAGCCTTATTCTCTGCTTGAGACTATAAATTCGTGACTTTCATGCAACTCCCCTACCTAGATTGTCAGTATTCTCTATAAGCTCTGCTTGAATTTTCTCACACTTAGGGTTTTACCTTAGAACTCGTGCAATCTTTCTTGTAGATCAGCCTGCTTATATTTGGCATCTCCTTCCCCTGTATGGCAGTGCTTCCTTTCCTTAGCCAGTTCCAGGTTCTCACTCTCCAATACTTTCATTGATTCAGCTTGCTCTGGCCACTCAGACATTCACCCCAAAGTCCGTAAGTTCTTTTCTCCCTCATACAAATCGGAACCAGTTCCTTCTCCTGTTTCTACTTGTTCTTGTCCATGCTCAATACACAGCCTCTCTTGGGTGGCTTTAAGGATCTTCAGTGCCTTATTGCTTATTTACCTTGGTGAATTTAACTTCATGTTCTTTCACTAACCCATCAGACTCAGTCCTTCACCCTTTCTATTCCTTCTAGTACCTTATCTTACTGTTGAAATACTCCCAGCAGTATTCCAGCAGCTACTTTCTCAGATGGGGGAATTTATTCCTTTGCTGTCTCACAGGTGCTATGGACATCTGGCAGCACTTGAAGTAACTTCTCCTTCTGCTGCACTCTACTTTTGAAACTCCTTCATAGCTTCTTTCAGTTATTGCTCCATGCTCTTCTTAAAGTGAGTTGCTTCAGACAGCAGTCTGCTAAAAGTTTTCAGTTCCTTCTCTTTCTCTTTAAGTTCCAATTTTAATCCTACCATATCCCTCTGGATCTTGTGTAGGACTAGAAATTGCTTGACTGAGAAGACAACCTTTCCCTCTATTCTGATTCTCTTCTGGCATCCCATATTCCAGTGAATCCACTTTATGTTGTGGAGCGCTAGGAGAGCGATCCCACTCCTGGGAGATGTGTGTGCCCTTTGGCCGCGGCTCGACGCCAGAGAGGTCTGAAGAGGTGCCACGGGAGGCGTGGCATGCCCGAGCATGGGCTGGACGGAAGCAAGCTGGAGAGAAGACTGGAAGACAGGCCCTCCTCCAGGCCTGCACGCTTTGGAAGACCCAACAACTCAATGTTGGTCTTGTGAACAGTTCTACGACCGTTCCCAGCCCTTTCGAACCTGCCGCAGGGTACGGCATGAAGCAGCAGGCCGGATGGAGGCCAGGACAGCAAAGACTGGAACATAGATTCAGACGAGACTCAGGAACGAGGTACTGGAAGTGCAGACAACGACTCAGGCACGGGTACTGGGAGTGCAAACGTGGAGTCAGAGACAAGGTACTGGACGTGCTGACGTAGACTCAGGAGCAAGGTGTTGAAGGTGCAGACGTAGACTCAGAAGCAAGGTACTGAAGGTGCAGATGTAGACTCAGAAGCAAGGTCAGGAGGCATTAATGTGGACCTAGGCACAGACATGGACTTAGGACGAAGTGCTGGATGCACGGAGGTGGACTTAGGCCCAAACGTGGGCTCAGGACGAGGTACTGGATGCTCAGAGGAGGACTCAGGATCGAGGGTCAAAGGAAGACATGGGCACTGTCCCTCAGGGTGCCCTACTCAGACCACCCGCGGGACTGAGTCACGGACCATCCTGTCCCAGGCGCGCCCTACACAGCCTTGGAAGGCGGGTCACGGACCACGCTGAGAACAGGAGAGTGCAGGGAAGATCCAGGCGAGCAGAACTCCGATACCAGGACAAATGACATCCGAAGCCTCGACGGCTGGCAGGAAGGGAAGCTCCAGAGCACAGGGACGAATCCCTCCTGTTGGCCACTCCAGGGCCCAACAGGACAGAAGGCTCAGGAGCCAGACGAAGACAAAGGGCAAAACATCTGGGACTGGATCAGGAACTGGATCAGGTGCGGACATGGAGGCATCAAGGAAGAAGCAGGTTGCTGCACTCCTGGCAGCCATAGGCAGGTTAAAGCAACAGGGTCAGGAACAAGGACTTCTCGGAGACTTAGAAACGAGTTACATGGCTTGCATCATGAAGTGCCCTACTCAGCCCGCCCATGGGGCTGGTCACGGACCATGACATGGCTTGCCGCGAGGTACCAGGAAATTTGAAGACAAAGGAACTGGGTGCTAGCTTTCATGAGATTCAAGAGCAAGGTACTTAGCTTTCAGGCAAGTTCAGGAACAAGGTAAGGATTTCTTGGAGACTCAGAAACGAGGTACATGGCTTGCATCACTAAGCGCACTTCTCAGCCCACCCATGGGGCTGGTCACGGACCACGACATGGCTTGCCGCAAGGTACCAGGACATTTGAAGACACAGGAACAGGGTACTTAGCTTTCAGGCGAATTCAGGAACAGGATACAAGGCTTGCAACATCTGATCTGGAACTTGGATACCGGATTGGTAGACAGACCTCAGAGCAGGAACAAGAACAAGCGAACATCAGGGCTGGTGCAACAGGCAGACATCAGGACTGGAACAGCTGGACACATCAGGACTGGAACAGCGGGTAGACATCTAGACAGGACGAGGAACTCCGACCGGGAACATGAAACACTGGACCTTGCAGAAGGCTGGAACACAAGGCAGCTCCTGGAACGAGGATCTCAGGAGTGACCAACTCCTTGCGAAGGCAAAGACAGACTGAATGTTGAATCCCTTTGTAGAGCTGAGGTGGACAACGCCCAGGGAGGAGCCAGCAGGGGCCACACCTGGCTGGCCCTTGAAGAACAGATGAGAGGCGCGCGCCCGCGCCCTAGGGAGCTGGAGAGATGAGCGCTGGAAGCTGGTGGCGTCCTCAGCCACGTGGAGGCCCAAGGAAGCCGCGGAGCAGCCCTGGACTGGAGCTGGGTGAAGACAGGTCGCAGGAGCGGCTTCCAGCCGCGCAGACTAAAGCAGGAAGGCTGCAGGAAGCAGAGAGCTGGAGAAGGCTGACTGCAGGACGAGCAGGAAGCTGGAGCAGGCTGCAGGCAGAGAGGTAAGGCTGGCTGCAGGGAGCTGTGGGAAACTGCAGGCACCGGCAGGGATGGCTCCCTGCCGGTCGAGGACCCGGGCTGAAGCAGGCACCAGCAGGGACGGTCTCCCTGCTGGCTGAAGGCCCCGGGATCGGCAGAGACGTGTTGGGGAGACACAGGGGCTGACACAGCTGACTCAGCCACATGGGAAGGCTCCCGGTGGGCAGACCCTGCAGCGCAGGGCTGGAGGCAGCCGGGGAGGAGCCCGGACACTGCAGCAGGGCTGTCGCGGAGGCAGCAGCGTCAGCGGCCCGACTGGCCGCATGGAGGGAAGGGCCTGCCCGCACTCCTAGTGGGCAGGATCGCAACACTTTAGTTAAATATTGCTACTTTTGAAATTCCAACTGTCTTATATCTATCAGCAGCACTTCTATCCTACTTAGTTTAGCCTCACATTCAACTCATTTTTGCTACCAATTATAACATTCTACCTGTCCTTGAAACCTGACCGTATACTATTGACAACTGGACAAAGCAGAGTCAGACATCAGCTCTAATGGGGAGTGCACCAGCAGGGTACAGGTGGGCTGTACAAATGATGGGCCAGAGACATAATTCAGCCTATATCTTAGCAACAATTAGGGGGATGATGAAAGGCTGGCAGCTAGGCTGGAAACACATGACCATTCTTGGTTTATGTTTATAGATGGTGGCAGGAACATGAGCCGGGCAGTGAGATATGGGGGCTCCTAGGGGATCCAGTGCTTTATATACTTTCTAGCGATGTGAATCATTTTTCTGACGATTGAAAAATGGTGCAGGCCATCCAGTGCTCCTACCATATGACAGGGGCCAGCCAATGGCATGGATACCTTGTCACAGGGTAAGGGCAAAGAGACATTGGCACCATTTTTATTAGTCGCAGCCGATGGCCCGAGAGCGGGAGATTGCTCCAGGGACCCCCACTGGACCACCAGGTACTTTAAAAAAGTTTTTTTTGGGGGGTCAGGAGGGTGGGGGAAGCTAAGGGATCTGTTTTAAAGGGTCAGGGTGGTTTTTTTGTTTATTGGCTCAGGCGCAGCCGATAAAAAAAACAAACGATCAGACCGCACGAAAAAAATTTCACGATGTGAATCGGAACCAGAATCGGTACCAATTCTGGTTCCGATTCACATCTCTAATACTTCCTGCATCAGGCAGTAAGGTACTCCTTCATGTCTAGTATCCAAGAAAGATAGCACATTTTTCTGCAGGAACTGATATAGTGATGCAGGAAAATAGCAAGCATTTTAACCAGAGTGTGTAGGGCAGGCAACAGTGCTGTGAGAAGGAGGAAGCAGTCAGGTACCAGTCCACCAGCTTATTCAGGATGTAGGCATCACTTATGCAGATTATTGTTGAGTTGTTTATGGATTCCAAGATAGGTGTGGATCATTCCCCGGGGCATCATAATTGGGTACACATGATGCAGGCAGTACAAATCCTGAAGCACTTCAAAAATGCCACTGAGTATCTGAGTTCAACAACAGCCACTCTGGGTGAGGTCATTCCCATACTCAACATTCTGGAGGACAAGTTACAAAGTTTTTATCAGGATCAGGAGCAGGCACCAGAGGTGTTGGTGTTCAATTGTGAACTTCTTGTTGTTGTAACTGCAAAATCAACTCAGACTCCTCAATCAACAGGATTCTTACATGCTGACATCCCTGTCTGACCCATAGGTGAAAGGAAATATAGCCATCCAGTCCATCAATCTGACTTACAGGAAAGAGAAGCTGTTGGCTAGGGTGCAAGAATAGGAGTTCCAGAGGCAGAGAGGCAGTGGGGATGCAATGGGAGAAAGAGTGGGTTCCCCAACCAGTACTGCTAGCATCAATAGCACCCTGAAAGCTACCTCTTCCAGTCCTGCTTTCAAGAAATAGATGTGACTACAGTATCTTGTGTGGTTGTAGCAGAACAGTTCAATTTTTGTTTCATCAGTCTAAAACCCTTTGTTCCAAAAACTATTGTGGCATTCAACTGGATAACTAACAGGTTATCCAGCTGAATGTCAACTTTTCAATATTTTTCCCACTTATCCAGCTAAATTTTATCTGAATAACTTATCTGTTCCAAATTTAACTGGATTGCATAGGTGTGCTCTGGGGACATTCCTGAGTGGGGTTAAGTTAGCTGGCTTAATTATCTGGCAAACTCTGAAATTCAGAGTTAGCTAGTAACTTATCTGGCAAACTCTGTTTTAGGAGTAGTCCTAAAAATAGCTAGATATACTTATTTGGCTATATTTTAAGATAGCTGGCTATATTCAATAGTGGAGCTCCACCACTGAATGCACCTCCAAAGTTAGCCAGATAAGTTTATCTAGGGATGTGCATTTGTTTTACGACGAAATAGGAAATAGAGATGATATTTCCTATCTCATCATGATTCGGGGAGCAACGAAATGATAAGAAAACCCATGAATTTCATGTGGTTTTCTATCTTATATCGAGGGGGGGGGGGGAGAAATGGCACATTAAAAAAAAAACCCAAACCCACCCCAACCCTTCAAATTTAATTACTTGCAAACCCCCACCCTACTGACACTCCAGGACTTGCCCGACCAACCCCCCAAGACTTACCAAAAGTCCCTGGTGGTCCAGTGGGGTCCCGGGAGCAATCTCCCCCACTCGTGCCATCGGCTGATGGCTGCCACTAATCAAAATGGTGCCGATGGCCCTTTGCTCTTACCATGTGACAGGGGTTATTGGTGCCATTGGCCGGCCTCTGTCACATGGTAGGAGAAATGGACGGATGTCACCATTTTGATTAGTGGCAGCCAATAGCCTGAGAGGGGGAGATCGCTCCCGGGACCCTGATGGATCAACAGGGACTTTCGGTAAGTCTTGGGGGGGCAGTCAGGCAAGTCTTGGCATTGAGCTTGGACTTGGGCAGAGGCTCAGGCATCCGGACCAGGCCTCCAGGCCAGGCTCTATTATCGGGCCTGAGTTCATGTCATGGCATAAGCTGAAGTTCAGGCATCAGGACCCGGCATCAGGCCTGAGCTCTATCTGAGACTGAGGCCCAGGCATTGGGTCCAACACTGCGGGCTGGGCCCTGGTGTCAGCCCGGGCTTGATCTGCTACTCAAGCATCAGGACAGCTTACGGATTGGGTCACGGTATTTGGCCTGGGCTCTTTTGCTTTGGAGCCAGGCCTTGTCATCGGGCTTAGATCAGGGCTATGGCCTAGGCCTGGGTATGACATCAGATTTCTAATGGATAAGGTTAATGGGGGTTATGAAATTTCCTGGGCCTGGGACTTTTCTCAGGACTCAGTGGAGTCCCTGGCATTGTACTAGGGCATAGGCCATGCCCCCTGCATTGGGCTGCTGCTTATGGCTAGGCGAGGCCCCGACATTGAGTCAAGGCCTTGGCCTAGGAACTAGAGTAGAGCTTGTGCCTAGGCCAGGCCATTGCTTTGGGTCTCAGCCTATTCCTACACAGGGCTCCGACTTCAGATATATGCATATGCCTCACAGGTAACTATTTTTTTCCATGATTTTTAAAACGCAATTAAATTCTGACTAAATTTTGTCAGAATTATATTGTTTCCTTTTGTAAACAACGTGAAACAAAATAAGAAATGTTGTCTCATTTTCTATTTTGTTTCTCCTGAATGCACATCCTTAAATCATTGAAAAACTTATACTCTCCTGGTCAGAATTCAAATGTGCAAAAAATTTATATTTCCAGGAAGAATAATGTAGTGTTGTTGTGATAAGTGAATCATGAAAGGCATTCAAATGGGAGTGTGAGGAAGAGAGAATGGAGGATGGGAGGAAGTTTTGATGGGTGATCAGAAGGTGATAGGCAATATAATATTTTTGGTTCATAATGTGATAGGAAACCTAGGTCTTTAAGTCCTTTTTTTATCAGTTTCAAAGTGTCTGATCATGTTGACTTTAAAGTCTTGCATTTCTGCATGGTTTAAAATTTTCCTTTGATTATCCGGATCAGAGGAAATTCCAGAAATTGCTCCTCTATGAAGTGATAGCCTGGCCTTCCTATGGTTTTAATCTTGTGTTGGGTGAATTGACTTTTGCCTTTAATGTCTTGCCCGTCTCACTAATACAGCATGCTTCTTCATTTTTTCTGCATTGAATGATATACACTACATTAGAGGAGGAGCATGAATAGAATTCTCTTATGCATTCATTTGAAACAAATGGGCAAAATATAACAAATAAGTCAATTTTTATTTCATTCATGGACCCCCAAAATTAATGGAGGGTTCTCACAAATTTAAACAAAAATTTTCATCTCATTTGTTTATGCTTCCCATTGACGTTTATGACTGTAGTGAGCAAGCAACAGGTACAGGCAAGGGTAAATTGGTAACTACAGCAACCAACGTTTGGAGCCAAAGCTGGCCAAGTTGGCAAGGACACCAGATGGAGAATAAATCACTGTGAAGAATCTTTTCAACTAGCCTATAGCTGCCATCTGCATTAAGTGAAGCAGTTGTCGTCCCACTGAAAGGTTTGAGCATGTGCAAGAAACTCTATTTGCTGTCTTAAATTTTGAAGAGACAAGTTGTACATTCAGAAACTGTCTTAGAATAAAAGAAAATATTTTAAAAAGATGACATTGGCATTAGCAGAAGGCTTTTCATGATCTTCTCTACTGCAGTTAGTGATCTGTCATTCACTCTGACAGCAAAAGATAGGCAGTGGCAGTACTTTCTGGGGTATTTTTTATAATTTTGCGCGAGCGCGTACTTTTGTTCGAGCACCAGGCGCGAACAAAAGTACGCTGGATTTTATAAGATACGCGCGTAGCCGCACGTATCTTATCATATCCAGGGTCGGCGCGCGCAAGGGGGTGCACATTTTTGCAACCTGCACGCGCCGAGCCCAGCGTGCGCAGCCTGTTCCCTCCGAGGCCGCTCCGATTTCGGAGCGGCCTCGGAGGGAACTTTCCTTCGCCCTCCCCCCACCTTCCCCTCCCTTCCCCTACCTAAGCCACCCCCCAGCCCTATCTAACCCCCCCCCCTTACCTTTGTTGGCAGATTTACGCCTGCTGAAAGCAGACGTAAATCTGCGTGCGCCAGCGGGCTGCTGGTGCGCCATCACCCGACCTGGGGGCTGGTCCAGAGGCCTCGACCACGCCCCCGGGCTGGCACCATGCCCCCGGGCTTGACCCCAAAATGCCGCGTCACGCCTGCGAAACGCCACGTCATTCACGAAACGCCCCCGACATGCCCCTTTTACGAAGCCCCGGGACATACTCGCATCCCGGGGCTCTGCACGCACCGGCGGCCTATGCAAAATAGGTGCGCCGGTGCGCGAGTGCCCTGCATGTGTAAGTCCGGCCGGATTTACGCATGCAGGGCATTTAAAATCCAGCCATCTATGTTTACTGGTGGCATGTTAGGAATGCCAATAAAGACCAATTTTTGTTTAGTTGCAGACACACTGAAGTGAAGAACAGCCTTTGTTGCTTCTGTATTTTTTGTATGCAAAAGGAGTCAGTCAGCAATGCATTCACACACGCACTGTATAATGTGTGTGTGACAGAGACATTGTTGTAAACACTATGAAGGTAGGCTCTAAAAAGAAAGAGTTTGTGCCATCATTAGCAAGCTACTTCTGCTGCTGCTAACTCTGCTTGGCAAGTTGGCTCTGTGCTTGCTAAGAATTGACATGAACTCCTCAAGCTTAGATTGAGTATGTGCTACAGAAGTAATCATTAAGTAGTAGACTGTACTGTGAGTGCAGGTACAGTATCAATAAATTCTAGGGATGCGCAGTCATTTCAAACAAATATAAAAAATGCAATGAATAAGGGCAATTTGTTTCATTTGGGGGGTCCAAAAATGAATTGAGTGCCCCCGATGAAACAAACCTTATTTGTTGCATTCATTTGAAAGGAATGCATTGGACCTAAGCCAGGGCCCAAGGCCAGGACCTCACCTAAGGCTTAGGCCAAGGCCCAAAGCAGGAGCTACAGCCTATGCCCTAGCATAACACTGGCACCTCTGTTAAACTGGGGCCTCACCTAGGGCACAGAACAAGGACCAAAGTAGAGGCCATGGCCTAGGCCCCAATGTGACACTGGGATCTCAGCCTAGGACCAACCCAACACTGGGGCTTCATCTGAGACCAGAAAAAAGTCTTCCCTGATCCATCAGGATTCCAATAGCAGGAGGCCTGGTCCTGACATCAAAGCCTAGGCTTGTCCCTAGGCCCGACGCCATGTCTAGACCCGGAGGCCAGTCTTGACACCTGGGCCTTAGCCTAGGTCAGAGCCTAGAGCCAGGCCCAATGCTGTGACCCAGCACAGAGGCGAGGTTCCTACCCTGGGGCCTCATCCCAGACCCTGGCCCGATCATGATCCAGCTCGGAGGAAATGTCATGTCGTTGGGGCCTCAGTCTAGATCCAGGCTGATGGTAGGGCCTGACCTGGAGGCCAAGTCCTACACCTCTCGCCCCCAGGCCTCGCAGTTGCTCCTGCATCATCCTCCTTTTCTCTTCTAATGCCATCCACTGGGATTGCACCAGAATTCATTATCTTCAGCGCATTCACTCCAGTGGACAACGTCATTTTGAGTACTGCAGACCTCGCTTAGGTTTCCCAGACAGTGCTTGCCCGGCCCCTCCAAATAGGCCTGAAAATACAAATAAAAACACTACAAATTACTGCCACCTAATTCTCAGAAACCTAAAAGCACTGCCCAAGTCTCTCAGAAGAAATCTGTTTATAATTCCTCATGAAAAGGACGACCATCCCAGTACCCTCAAAAGGAGGGTCTGCACTAAATGGGTCTTCCCTTTCTTTTCCAGCATGAATTGCTCTTGCTAATATAGTTAAACAAGGACCACTAATGCTAATGATCCCAAAGGGTCCATTACATGAATAAACAAAGTGAAACTAAATTTTTTCCTCTGCGCATCCCTATTCTTTTATGTTGAATGTTTTCCCCATGTGGTTGATTATGGGGTTCTGAGATATGAATTGCCATGGTTTGCATCATGCTACTTTGCAAGACCATGTGCTATTTTCTTCATTCTGTGTTTCTGTTAGAAGTTTGCTGTATTCTGATTTTTGCTATAGATTAGGTGGTTGCCTGAAGGCCATGCTTGTGGGGCAGGGAATATTTCTTTCAGCTCTTCATCCTCTTGGTGTAGTAGCTGTAGGTCTTACATTTTTTCTTTCATTTTCCAGCTCTGGGATGTATGTAACTACAAGCAGTTCTCACCTTGTATACTTGTACCTATCTCTTGCAGTTACATACAACTCAGAGTTGAAAAAACTAAGAAAAATCTTAAAAATGAAAATGATCAGACACTTTGTAATTGATGGGTGATCAGAAAGTGACAGGCAGTGTAATGTTGCGGTTCATAATGGGCCAGATTTTCAAAGGGTTCCGCGCGCTGGGCCTATTTTCAAAAGGGCCGGGGATGCTCGTAAAGCTCCGGGACGAGTGTAAGGACCGGGGCTTGCAAAAAGGGGCGGTCCGGGGATGGGGCGTGGGTGGTCTGGGCCGGGGTGGGGTCAGGCTCCTGGCACAGCGGCCATATTTGCGCTTGCCCAGAGGCAGGTGCAAAAGGTAAAACAAATTTTTTGAGGGGGGTTAGCGTAGGGCTAGGGGGGAAAGGTTAGGGGAAGGGGAGGGAACGGGGGAAGGCAGTGCGACTTGGTGCATGCAAGGTGCACAATTGTGCACCCCCTTCTGTGCGCTGATCCCTGATTTTATAACTGCGCGCGCCTGTGGGGCGGATTTTCAAAGGCCCGCACGCGTAAATCCTTCCAGATTTACGCGCACAGGGCCCTCGAGCGCCGGCGCGCCTATTTTGCATAGGCCGCCGGCGCGCGTAAAGCCCCGGGACGCGCATAAGTCCCAGGGCTTCCTGTCGGGGGCGTGTCGGGGGCGTGTCGGGATGATGCGGCGTTTAGGGGGCGGGGCGGGGCGTTTCGGGGGCGGCGATGTGGGCGTGGTTTCGGCCCGGGGGCGTTCCGGGGGTGTTGCCGCGGCCTCCGGAACAGCCCCAAGGACCGGACCATGGAGCGGGGCAGCCGGCCGACGCACGCAAAGTTAAGGGGGGGTTTAGATAGGGCCGGGGGGGGTGGGTTAGGTAGGGGAAGGGAGGGGAAGGTGGGGGGAGGGCGAAAGAAAGTTCCCTCCGAGGCCGCTCCGAAATCGGAGCGGCCTCGGAGGGAACAGGCAGCGCGCGCAGGTTGCACAAATGTGCACCCCCTTGCGCGCTCCGACCCCGGATTTTATAAGATACGTGCGGCTACGCGCGTATCTTATAAAATCCAGCGTACTTTTGTTCGCGCCTGCTGCGCGAACAAAAGTACGTGCTCGCGCAAGGTTTTAAAATCTGCCCCTGTGTGCCCAAGTTATAAAATCAGTTGTACATGTGTGCGCGCCGGGTAGCGTGCACACATGTACACCACACGCGCACGTTATAAAATCTACCCCAATTTGATTGGAAACCTAAGTCTTTGAGTCCATATTTGGCAAACATCCTTCACCCCTTTCCTCCTCCCATTTCCCTTCATATTATTGGAATATGTTTTATGATTCCCTTATTGCAACCAAACTACTTTATATTTCCTGGTAAATGTCATCTTTTCTAATTTAAATTCTGACTAGAAGAAGAGAGTATTAGCTCTCAAAAGCTAGTCAAGAAACATATTGTTAGTCCAATAAAAAGATATTACTTTATATAATCAATAACCACCCCTCTGTTGGAAGCAAGTGACTGGAATTTGCTGGCGTGATCTTGCAACATTCTCCAATGCATGGCTTGTTACAGCAATTATCACTGGGATTATAAAGAACAAGCAAACTGGATTGTTACATGAAAAGCAAGCATAAAGTAAAAATGGAATTTGTGTGCCAGGATTAAGTGGAAAAAAGAAAGACATATAATTTTTATGAATGAACATACATTACTGTAGAGCTGTTTGACAATGTGTAGAGCAACCCTGTTCTACGTGTAGTATACCCCTGATGAAGCCTTTCATTAGGTAAAACTTAGGCTTGGTTGGGTGTGAACATAAACGTATCCAAAGTGTTATTGTTTAAAGTTAAGTTTGAGGGAACGTTGTTCAACTCCATATTGTAGTGTTGGTAGGTATAGGTGTGGTGCAATCTGCATATTGCCAAGTGAAGTGTGAGTGAGTTTTGTATGGTGGTTTTAACTAGAGGGGTGGGACCAAAGAATGTGTAATGTATATTTAAGGAATTAATAAAAGCATTATAACTATATATTTTTTTAAGTATTCTATTTTTTGAATGGAGGGTATAATTCAAATAAGTGGTTGTATATTGTACATTTTATATACTCTGAAATTAGGAGAATGCTGGTCGGGGCCTGTTAGCTATATATATATATATATATATATATATATATATATATATATATATATATATTTGTATCTATGCTTTAAATAAATATGATATGTGGATACCTAAAGAGAGTATATCCTTCAGAAGGTAAGTAACACCAATAATGTTTTAAATGATTTGAGAGATGCTTAATATTGCAAGCTTTATTACACAATGACAAAGAATGTCAAAACTATTCAAAAATAGATAAATAAATTGTCCTGGACATTCATTCCTCATTCATACCACTTCTAAACTCTCTTTAGTGTTATGCATTTATAGCATGTATAAATATGAACATAAAACATTGCCAAAATATAAACAGAGTGCTTGTAATGAAACAATAAAACCCTTTTAATAGAGTTGAACTTCAAGAAAGATACTTCGTGAATTGCAAATAAGTCATATGAAAGACACCTTCATTAAAAAAAGGGATACCATGGACTGTATTTAGTGAAGAGAACTCAATCTCTTATTGTTGATTCCACTTTATATGCCAATTTGCCAATTCAGTGTCTCAAAACTGTTATTAATTAGTAGATTGCTAAATATAGCATAATCATATGTGAACTTCCAATGTCTTCTCAATGTGTTGGAAACCTTCCCTTGCCTTATTTTCCAGAGCTGATTCTGTAGCAGAGTTCAATGCCTCCTTGCAGTACAAACACAAGAATAATTATGAACATAATTTCCCCTGAAGAAGCAGAGGGACACAGAAATGGTAGTGGAATCTATATGAAGTGATAAAGATGTGCACGGGACTCTACACAACATTCCTGTGAAACAATTATAAAGTATATTTTCTTGTGTACTGTTGTTCAACTGTATCCCCATAATTAAATACATGATGCCTCATCTCAAGGTCAAAACCCTGTACTGTGGCCTCTCTTGTCACAAATGAGGGAGTAGAAAAGGTTCCTCTGATCCTTTTTACACCTCTCTGTCATTACATGTGCCTCTCCACTCACTTTCCTCCCTATCCTTCTTTTATATATATTTTATATACATTTTAAAAGGGGTCATCAGGACAAAACCCCCACCTCATTATCACTCTTACCGTAAGAGAAACTGAGCAGGAACCTTGGAACCTTGCACCCTTTCTCTTTTTGATGTGGTATCCCTATGTTTCTTTTCTCCACAGGCCTTCCCACTTATGCTTTTTATTCTTTATATCTCACCTCATACTATTCTGCGGCCTCAATATTCCTGCCTTAAATTATGCAAACTCCATAGCATCATCAGTCTGGCCACACATTAAACACTAACACTTGGGAGTTAGTTATTCCTGTTGTATTTTCCTCCTGATCCCTGCTCTGGGAATGTGATTATGGTTCTCCCACTGGAGCACTAGGCACATTTGCATTCGCTGTGGTTGCCCTTGCTTATCAATTATACCATGGTTTCCTTTGAAACCCTTTTTTCCATCACTTCACTTGTTCTCCAACCACTATTTCTATAGCAGGTATTCCGTACCTTTGGGCCATCCTAAACTGCTTCTTAAATTAAGAACTATCTTCTCACATCTGAACCTGGAGCTAGTTGAGCAATCCCATTCTATGAGTACTGTTTATATTCCTCATAGTATGACTTTCCCTAGTTTTGGATTCTTCTGTCCATCATTGTTATGGATTAATTGCCCCTGCCCACGGTATCTCCTGGATGTCTGCCAAGCATCCCATTGCCAGCTGCCTTGCTTTCTGTGCCACTGGTTCCCCCATCTTATCCTTCTGTCTGTTCCCTGAAAAAGAAGAAACCAAGATCCAAACACAAACTGAACTCATAACACCCAAGGTACTTATCAAAAGAAAAGGGAAAAAATGACACCTATCAGGGACATATATATATCCTAATTACATGCAGGCAAGTCTAAGAATCGTCTGGTATGCTTAGTGGAACAAGGCCAAAATAGGCACTTCCATCTTTCTAGGTCTCCTCAAGTATTTAGGTGGGCTTTTGAGCTATCCAATTGAATGCTGAAGTTTATTAGCAGTATTGAAACTGCTTTATCCTAGTCTCCTTATCATATCATGCTAGTATAGTCTCAGCTCATTATGGGGTAGATTTTAAAAGGGTTACGAGCATAAGTTATGCGCGTAACCCTTTCAAAACCCCCCTGCGCGTGCCGAGCCTATTTTGCATAGGCTTGGCGGTGCGCGCAAGCCCCGGGACGCGTGTAAGTCCCGGGGCTTTCCTGGGGGTGCGTGTTGGTGGAGTGTCAGGGGCGTGTCGCGGTGGCGCGTCATTCGAGTGCATTCCGTGGGCGTGGCCACGGGCGTGGTTCCGGCCCTGGGGTGTTTCGGGGGCATGGCCGAAGCCTCCAAAATCGCTTCCAGGCCAGGGAATCACACGGTGGCGGCCAGCCAGCGTGCACGAGTTACACCTGCCTGGGGCAGGCATAACTTTCGCGATAAAGGTAGGGGGGTGGGTTAGGTAGTGGAAGGGAGGGGAAGGTGGGGGGAGGCCAAAGGAAAGTTCCCTCTGAGGGAACAGGCAGCGCGTGCAGGGCTCGGCAAGCGCAAGGTGCACAAATGTGCTCCCCCTTGTACGCGCCGACCCCGGATTTTATAAGATACGTGCGGCTACGCGCATATCTTATAAAATCCGGCGTACTTTTGTTCGCGCCTGGTGCACGAACAAAAGTACGCGCGGGTGTAGTTTTATAAAATCTGCCCCTATGTATTCCTATCACGTTTGATACCATCGTGTATGATGCCATTCTATAACATTTTTTTAGCTTATGCTTTTCAAAGTTGTAATTAGACGTATGACTGTTTGTATATATATTTTTATATTTGGGTTTTATGTTTCTTGAACTGTGCCCTACCCCAATATTTGGAGGGTGTGGACTATATATCGTTTAAATAAATAAATTAATTAATAAATTAATAAAAATCTATGTGGCCTCTGGTGTCTGCAAGTCTCTTTCACCAGAGTCAGGAGTAATCCCTCCACTGCCAGCAAATGTGAGAGTCCATTGCTTGTGGCTTACCCTGAGTCTACACATAAAAAACACTGTATGGCCTCATAACTTGCTGGTAACAATGTCTTTATTCCTTTTCTAGGACTGTCACTTCACAGCAAACAAGACAGTTTTATCTCTTTTAGGATGAGTGCAAACTACTCAGGTACTAGATGTGTCTAATAGAGATGTGAATCGTGTCCTCGATCGTCTTAACGATCGATTTCGGCTGGGAGGGGGAGGGAATCGTATTGTTGCCGTTTGGGTGTTTAAAATATCGTGAAAATCGTTAAAATCGTGAGCCAGCACACTAAAACCCCCTAAAACCCACCCCCGACCCATTAAATTAAATCCTCCACCCCAAATGCCTTAATACTTCATCAACTTTGGGAGGGAAGTACTTACTTGCCCTAAACCAATGGCAGGAAAACCGGCACACTAAAACCCCCTAAAACCCACCCCCGACCCTTTAAATTAAATCCCCCATCCTCCCAAACCCCCCCCCAAATGCCTTAAATTACCTGGGGGTCCAGCGGCGGTCCGGAACAGGCTCCTGCAATTGAATTGTGTTGTCTTCAGCCGGCGCCATTTTGCAAAATGGCGGCTGCAAAATGACGGCGGCCATAGACCAACACGATTCCACTGCAGGAGGTTGTTCCGGACCCCCGCTGGACTTTTGGCAAGTCTTGTGGGGGTCAGGAGGCCCCCCCAAGCTGGCCAAAAGTCTCTGGGGGTCCAGCGGGGGTCCGGAAAATGATCTCCTGCCGCGAATCGTTTTCCGTACGGAAAATGGCGCCGGCAGGAGATCGACTGCAGGAGGTCGTTCAGCGGCGGTCCGGAACCCCCGCTGAACGACCTCCTGCAGTCGATCTCCTGCCGGCGCCATTTTCCGTACGGAAAACAATTCGCGGCAGGAGAACGTTTTCCGGGCCCCTGCTGGACCCCCAGAGACTTTTGAAGACAACACAATTCAATTGCAGGAGCCCGTTCCGGACCGCCGCTGGACCCCCAGGTAATTTAAGGCATTTGGGGGGGGGGTTCGGGAGGATGGGGGATTTAATTTAAAGGGTCGGGGGTGGGTTTTAGGGGGTTTTAGTGTGCCGGTTTTCCTGCCATTGGTTTAGGACAAGTAAGTACTTCCCTCCCAAAGTTGATGAAGTATTAAGGCATTTGGGGTGGGGGATTTAATTTAATGGGTCGGGGGTGGGTTTTAGGGGGTTTTAGTGTGCTGGCTCACGATTTTAACGATTTTCACGATATTTTAAACACCCAAACGGCAACAATACGATTCCCTCCCCCTCCCAGCCGAAATCGATCGTTAAGACGATCGAGGACACGATTCACATCTCTATTAGACACATCTAGTACCTGAGTAGTTTGCACTCATCCAAAATAAAAAAGGAACTATTTATTGCTATATTTTTCTTACTGTTCTATTTTCGGTGAAAAATTGATATTTAGAATACCAGGAAGCTAATGTCACTTACTACATAATATACTTGAAATAGGTAAACTGAATTGTGGCAGCAGTAAGATTCATTCAACAGCATACTATTTTTTGGGAGACTCAAAGATTAAAGAGATAAGCAAAACTGCTGCTTTCACCAATAGTAGTGAAATAGAGCCCCTCATCATAAATATGACAGTCATTGAACAGAAATGGATGCCTTCTGATACTGCAAAATAGGAAAGTATAGCAAATAGAGCTACAGAAAAAGAGTAGATAAAAATAAAGAAGTATAGAATAAGAGAGCAGATAAGGATCTTAAAGTCCATTTAGTTTTCCCAATCTTATCACTGTTGCAGTATCACAGACCCCAGTTGTTCTTTGGTTTCCCCCAAGATTCTCTATAACCTGGAATCCTCTATTCCTATCCCATGCATTCTTGAATGTTGTCCCAGTTTCACCTTCTGCCACCACCCTTGTGATACTGTTCTATACCTAGGAAAAAAAGGTGATACAAGTAAAAGTGATGCTATTAGTTAGTTTGGAAAATGTAACTACATTCCAGTAAAGATGAGCTTTTAGCTGTTATGGATAATTCAGTTTATGAGATGATGCTCCATGGACTTTACTTTCTCCTACCTACCTCCTTGCAGGGAGGAAGGGGACACCATGAACCTGTCAGACTTTCCACCTCTTTTTCCCCTCTGCTTATAAGAAAGGTGAAACAGAGGCTTCAAAGGGCCTTTCCCTATTCCTTGTAAAAGTAAGGAAGGAAGGGCCTGCCAAGCTTCCTCTTCCTCTCCTCCCATTCTTTCTTGTAGATGAAATGGGGACTTCAGGAACTCCTACTCCTCCCTTTCTTTCAACAAGAAAGAAGAGTTTGAAGGGACCCTCACTCTTTGCCTACCTTTCCCTTTCTTTTCTTCTTCTCCTATAGCAAGGAATGCATGAGAGCACTCATAGCCTCCACTCCTTTTGTTCTCAAAGAGGAGGAAGACGTGAAAGTTCCTAGGCCACCCTCCTTCAAAATAAAAAAATGGAATGAGTAGGAGATTGAGGAACTCTTCTCTCTTAGTTCTTATAAGGGTCAAGGGAATCCTTTTGAGGCTTCTTCCTCCTTCTCTATATGAGAATAAGGAATATGAGAAAGGGAGACTTGTCAAATTCACACCACCCCTTAGGGGTGTGCATTCATTTCCTACGTATTTGTAATCCACAACGTTTAGGGCCATATTTGTTGTATTCATGGGGAAGTGAAACGTATCACGATTCCCTACGAATACAACGAATCTTCGCCAAATTATTCAGCCATCTAAAGGAGCGAATTTAAACAAACCCCCCATCCTCCTGACCCCCCCAAGACTTACCAAACTCCCTGGTGGTCCAGCAGGGGGTCTGGGAGCCATCTCCTGCACTCACACCCTCGGCTGCCGGTATTCAAAATGGTGCCGATATCCTTTGACCTTACTATGTCACGGGGGCTACCGGTGCCATTGGTCGGCCCCTGTCACATGGTAGGAGCAATGGACGGCTGGCACCATCTTGTGCTCCTACCATGTGACAGGGGTTGTATTTAATTCAATTTTAGCCAGGAAACGAATAAGAATGAATGCATTAACGTATCAGGGGCCCCCCTTGCTGAATGCAACGTATCTGCCCCCCGATGAATACGAATTCCGGATGCAACGTATGGCATCCCTCTGCACATCCCTACCACCCCTTCCTTCTTTCACCGTAGAAAGGGGGAGAAATAAAGGCCCCTGTGACTTCCAGTCAACACATTGATGACCAGCAGAAGGGTTAGGGTTCCTCAGGTCATCCATCTGGCACTGGCAGGCGGGTCAAGTGTTGTTCATAGGTATCCCAATTAGTGTGATAATCTCTATCAGTAGGGTAAAAAGTTCTATGTTCAAACTTCTGGGATCCAATAAGAAATTTGCAGTGGTGTCTTCTGGCCCATCATTAGTCTGCTGGTGACCAAGAGAAGGACTGGTTGCCCACAAGTTCATTTCTGAAACATTTATTTTGTTCTTTATTTATTTAAAATCTTTTCTATACCGCCTATACAATTTTTAGTAGGTCTAGGTGGTTTACAAATATTACGTATATAATAATAAGTTTAAATTCATTTAAATTAAATATAAAAAAAGAAAATGAAATTAATTTAAAATAACATATTAAAGAAAGTACAGTGCACATTTACAAGCAAAGAGAATCTTCAAGCCTGTTGGTTAGTGAATACGGATGAGCATAAATACGTTTTTATTACCTTTTTGAATTCCTTTGTGTTTGTTATAAGCTGGATCAAATTTGGTATTGAATTCCATAATGTAGGTCCTGCTATTGAGAAGGCATGTTTTCTTGTTAAATCTAGTCTAACTGTCCTGAAGTTTGAAACCTGCAAATAATTTTTATCAATTGATTGTAAATGGTGCGGAGATTGATATAGCCATAAAGACGAACATAACCAAACTGTAGATGGATTGTGTTTTAAGTTGTAACTAATGGATAATACTTTTTATTGAATACATTGGTGAATTGGAAGCCAATGGAACTTTTGTAGGCTGGAGTAATGTGTTCTCTGCTGTTCGTATTTGTGAGAAGGCATGCAGCAATATTCTGGATCAAATGTAGAGGGCATAAAGCAGAGTTTGGAAGGCCTAAATAAAGTGAATTGCAGTAGTCTAAGTCTGTTAAAACTAAGGCTTGTAGAACAGAATGAAAATCTTTGGAATACAGGAGGGGTTTTAATCTTTTTAATAAGTGAATTTTGTAGAAGGAATCTTTTGTTACTGATGAGAAGTTAGCAGACATTGACAAGTTGGAGCCTATGATGATACCTAAGTTATGTGACTGTTTTGAAATGGGAATGATGACATTTTCAAAAGTAAATTCTGGGGTGGGGGGGGGGAAGCACAAGATGAGTTGGGAATGGTAGATAGATATATGATTTCAGTTTTTGCAGCATTCAGTTTCAGTGGATTATAGGATAGCCATGTGTTTATTGTTTTAATATATAGATTGATTAGAGATCAGGGATGTATAATCGTTTTTGATGGCATGGGCCTAGTAGGTTTGCCAGCTAGGCTGAATCAACCACACCACAGCCCAAGGGCTTACCTCCATGACAAAAAAAAATAAATCTTTTTTAATGCCCCAACTTCCGAAAGTGGTTTTAGTTGTCTAATCCATTTCAATCCTGATATTTAATCCTCACCAAAGATGAGATTTATTTCTCCAATGTCAATAATGAATCCACTTTTACACCTAAGGATTTCACCTCTTCTATAAAAGTCAACACTTTCCTTCCAACAAGAGACAGGAAATCTGATTACCTAATCCCAACCTTGATCATTCTGTCTTACTAGAATTTACCAGAACATTCTTTCTCTATCAGATTGCAATTACTGTTAAACATGTATTTAATTGTAAGACAATCTTTCTCTCCATTTGTACAAGTGGAACCACTAACTGAATATCATCCGCATAAATAAATGGGATGAATCCAAAATAATGAATTAAACTGCCCAGTGGGACCAAAAACATGTTGAATAACAGTGGGGATTTCTCTTCAAGAAGAGACAACTCCCTGATGGACCACAATCTGGGATCGGTCCTATAAGAAAGTTGTCATCCATTTCCAACCAATTCCATTTCTAAATAATGGACAGTTTACCTGGGGTGATCCATTAGGTTGAAAGCACTTCATAAACCCTACAAATTTTCAAAAGAGTTACGTATTTATATGTAATATACTATCGTAGCAATTTTCAAGGACTTTATGCAGACTTTATGCAAGTAAAACCTATGGACAATTCAATCGTTTATACTGTAACAATTTTCAAAAATCCACTTACACAGGTAAAGTGCATTTACTCTTGTATAAACCAGTTTTAAGCATGTAAATGCTTTTTGAAAACCAGGCCCAGTGTTATTAAGTAAACAGACTCTGCTACATTCTGTCTTGTCAAACGTTCACCCATTAAGGGGATCATCACACTCTCTGTACCCTAGTCTATCTGAAATTCTGCTTGAGCAGTATCCAATTTCTCTGTTCCACAATAAAATCTGAAATCTGTTTGGTTACCACTTTTCCTAGTACCCTAGCTACAAATGACAGATTTGAGACTGGGCGATAATTACTACATACTGTAGGAGCCAATGAATTATTTTTTAATATTGGAGTAACTACTAGGGATGTGAATTGGGTGCCGGAATCGGTTCCGGTTTTGGTATCGTGGACCCACGGGAAATTCTGTTTCCTGCTATCCGGATGGTTTTGTTTTTCGGCTGTCTGAAGCTGAAGAAAAAACAAACCCTCGCCGAAGGAAAAAAACCCCCTCCCTAACCCTTTAAATTTAATTATTTACAACCTACCACCCTTCCAACCTCCCCAAAACTTTCCTAAAGTACCTGGTAGTCCAGTGGGGTCCTGGGAATGATCTCCTGCTCTCGAGCCGTCGGCTGCCAGTAAACAAAATGGCGCCGGTGGCCCTTTGCCCTTACCATGTGACAGGGGCTATCACTGCCATTGGCCGGCCCCAGTCACATGGTAGGCGCAATGGATGGCCGTCAAAAAAACGATGAACATCCCTAGTAACTACAGGCCTAATACTGGAGTACCTACAGGCCTAGTTCAGACAATTTAGTTAGTTTATTAAGCAACAAATCTAGAGGAAATACAAAAGAACCTAAGAGTTGCAACATTTTTTTTTTGTCCACATAGGATATTCTAGTAAAACAAGCATATTTACTACTTATAGATGAGTGCTCTCTTGAACTTCCTGGATATATACAATTTCTAGACCAAATGCTTGCTGAGATGGGTTAAAAAGGAATTCTTCCTGAATCATCATATCTCATTATTAAAATATTTAGCAAAGGTTTCTGTAGCCAGATCACTTGTATTTGTAAATGTCTGGATATTGTTATCTCCTGATAACTCTGCAATTACTTTTCAAATTTGCTGAGGATGATTTTCAACCTGTTTCAATCTTTTTGCCAATAATCCTTTGCTGCTTAATTTTAAATTTGTATTTATAAATATAGGCGTACAGGCTGATAAATTATCCTCTGTCTTGTCTTTCTCCACCTCAAATTGACATTTTTTTTTTAACAGTAGTAGCACCAGGGACTTTTCTTTAAAATATATTATGAATGTAGGGAGATACTTTTTTTAATAATCATATTCCAAGTATTGATTTGAGATTCTAGCTACAAAGTAGAAAAGTTGGAAGGAATGTAAAGTCAAGTCTTCCAAGTTATGCCAATCATGCTTTCCTCTTTCCCTGTATTCTTCCCTCCCCCTAAAAAAACAATAAATCCTGAAAAAAGAACAAAATTAATTAAACGCATACGAAAGGTCAAGAAATTATTTGTGGAAAGTGAATTTTATATCATTTCATATGCATTTCTCTTGAAATGTTTACAGATTTAATGCAGAGATGCTGTTATGAAGTCTCAGTTTGGTGGACCCTTGGGCCGACCTGCAGGAGACTGGGAAAGGGGTTCAATGTCTCTAGTACACCGCAGGCCGGGAGGCAGATATTCAGGCAGGACGTAGTGGTGCTCTTCACCCTGGAAGCCGAAGCCCCCCCCCGAGAGGAGCCCGTAGGAGCCCGGCCGCTGGGACTTAGGCGAGCTGATGAACTTGAGACTGGAACGAGCAGGCTGATGAACAGGACTGGGAACTGGAACCAGACTAGAACAGTAGGCACTAGGAAGGAACTGTAGCAAGACTCGGATACTGGAACCGGGCAGGAACTGTGGCAGGCAAGCAGGAACCAAGCAGGTTCTGTAGCAGGCAGGCAGGAACCAAGCAGGTACTGTAGCAGGCAGAGTGCATCAACGGAAGTCCTGGAGCCTTAGGCACCTTCATACAATGGGTTAGGCAGAAAGGGCTCCACTTGACAATCTGTAGGTTATCCCACTGAATTGTGGGTGAGTGCTTCTGTAACCACGGAAACCCTAGCACCACAGGGTGGACAGCCTTATCCAACACTAGGAAGGCTATCTCCTCCGAATAGATCGCCCCGGTGCGGACAGTAATGGGTGCCGTGGACATCACAATGGGTCCTGGAAGGAGCGTCCCCTGGATGGAGGTAATTCATAACTGGACCTTCCGTCTATGCGTAGGAATTCGCAACTGGGAGACTAAGTCCTGCAGGATAAAATTACCCCCAGCTCCAGAATCCAGGAACGCGATCGTCTCGATGGATCCTCCAGGGTATTCCAAGGTAACAGGCACGGTACATTGAGGAGCTGTAGCACAGCCTAGGAGGAGCTCCTCCCGACCTCCTAGGCTTTGGCGTTTTCCGCACGCTCCTGGCAGCGTGCCAGGAAATGGCCCTTCTGGCCACAATACAAGCACAACTTCAATGTACGATGACGTTGCCTCTCTTCAGCAGAGAGTGGGGCCCGTCCCAGCTGCATGGGTTCACAGGTGGGAGCGTCTGGACGAGAAGTCTTAGGAGAAGACGCGGATCTCGATGACACAGAAGCAAGACTGTGGGGGGAAGAGTGCTGCTCCTTGGCCCGTTGTTGTAGGCGGCGGTCAATGCGGGCAGCCATCTCTATCAAGGCATTGAGGTCTTCTGGTAGATCTCGGGCAACAATCTCATCCTTTATGCGTCCGGAAAGGCCCTCCAAGAAGATGGCCTTAAGACTACCATCCTGCCAACCTACTTCTTGGGCTAAAGTCAGAAATTCCATAGCATAGTCTGCCAAGGAGCGAGCCCCCTGACGAAGCTGTAGCAGTCCAGATGTAGCAGTAACTACTCGGGCTGGCTCATCAAAAGCTTGTCGGAAGTTCGAGATGAACTGTTGTAAGTCCATTAGCGAGGGATCATTGTGTTCCCAAAGGGGCGAGGCCCATATAAAGGCCTTCCCGTCCAGCAAGAACAGGATAAACGCTACTTTCACCGCATTCAAGGGGAACTGCCGAGGCAACAGGGAGAACTGCATGAAACATTGGTTCAGAAAGCTGCGGCAGGTCCTTAAATCTCCAGCGTAGTGAGAGGGTGCCGGTAGCTGAGTCACAGAAGAGCTGTGTCCCTCAGGGACCGTGCCAGCAGGGGGCAAGGACTCCAGACGAGAGGACAGCCATTCCACCATAGCTGCCAGGGTATCGATGCAGCTCTGGTGCTGTAGCATCTGCTGGGCCATCCCATGGAGGTCCGAGGGAGCAGAGGCATCCGCCGAGTCCATGGCCTTGCAATCTGTTATGAAGTCTCAGTTTAGTGGACCCTTGGGCCAACCTCCAGGAGACTGGGAAAGGGGTTCAATGTCTCTAGTACACCGCAGGCCAGGAGGCAGATGTTCAGGCAGGATGTAGTGGTGCTCTTCACCCTGGAAACTGGTGCTCCCCCGGTAGGAGCCTGTAGGAGCCCAGCCGCTGGGACTTAGGTGAGGCTTCACCCTTGGAAGCCAAAGCCCCCCCTGGGAGGAGCCTGTAGGTGCCCAGCCGCTGGGACTTAGGCGAGTTGATGAACTTGAGACTGGAATGAGCAGGCTGATGAACAGGACTGGGAACTGGAACCAGACTAGAACAGTAGACAGGAACTGTAGCAAGACTCGGATACTGGAACCAGACTAGAACAGTAGACAGGAACTGTAGCAAGACTCAGATACTGGAACCAGACTAGAACAGTAGACAAGAACTGTAGCAAGACTCGGGTACTGGAACCAGGCAGGAACTGTGGCAGGCAAGCAGGAACCAAGCAGGTTCTGTAGCAGGCAGGCAGGAACCAAACAGGTACTGTAGCAGGCAAGCAGGAACCAAGCAGGTCCTGTAGCAGGCAAGCAAGAATGGAGCGAGTTCCAAGGCAGCTCACTCCAGGGCACGGAGCAACAGGGGACCAGTAGGTAAGCCCGTTGCAAGGCAAAGACTGAGTGTCAGTGGCCAGCTTATCAAGGCCGCGGCGTCTGATGTCAGGAACTGAGTGGAGTCACCACTGGCGGGAAACGGCCTAGAAAAGTGCCCAAGTGGCGCAAGCACGCGCCTAGAGGCCATGGGAGACTTCCCGGTGGCGTGGGCCCCGCGGGGACGCCACCGAACAGGCCGCGAACTAGGCCACCCGAAGCGGGAACAGGTCCAGGAGCACAGAGGTAAGTGTCTGGTCGCGGCACTCGCGGCCAGAACCTTAACAGATGCTGCAGAATTTGCTTCAGAAGTTTCAAATTCTTGCCACAAAATCTACCTCTGAGCTTGAGCAGGAAATGGGGGTTGTGAGAATATGAGGTCTGATTTACTAGGGCTTTTCTCCTATTCTATATCTTTGTGAGCGACATTGCGGACGGGATAGAAGGTAAGGTTTGTCTATTTGCGGACAACACTAAGATCTGCAACAGAGTGGACTCGCCGGAAGGAGTGGAGAGAATGAGACGAGATTTAAAGAAGCTGGAAGAGTGGTCAAAGATATGGCAGCTGAGATTCAATGCCAAGAAGTGCAAAGTCATGCATATGGGGAGTGTAAATCCGAATGAACTGTATTCAATTGGGGGGGGGGGGGGGGGAAGGCTGATGTGCACGGAGCAGGAGAGAGACCTTGGGGTGATAGTGTCTAATGATCTGAAGTCGGAGAAACAATGTGACAAGGCGATAGCAAAAGCCAGAAGAATCCTGGGCTGCAAAGAGAGAGGAATATCGAGTAAGAAAAGGGAAGTGATTATCCCCTTGTACAGGTCCTTGGTGAGGCCTCACAATAATGAGATTCACTGGCTTAATGACTCCCTCCAGTTTCATATCCCCAACAGGCCTACCAGATCTGCCTACCTAGGGACTCTAACTGCCCACTCACACAAATCTGCCCAGCTCACTTCCACCCGAGAATGGGCTTTCTCCATCGCAGGTTCTACACTATGGAACTCGATGCCGCCAGACCTACGCTTGGAACACTGACCAAACACCTTTAAAAAAAAAGTAAAAAACCTGGTTATTCAAACAAGCATACTCTTAATCCCTTCCTTGTCTCATCCGACCTCTGTCTCCATTACTCCGGTCTCCATTTCTCCATTACTCCGGTCTCCATTACTCCAGGTTCCATTACTCCAGTTTCCATAACTACAACTATTTAACCCTGTCACTACCTAACTTACCTATAGCCATCTCTGGTAAACCCCAACTATTATTCATGATCACTACAATTGCTGCAACAGATAATGCTTTTGACTGTCATACAGTTTTGTAAATATATTATGTAATATAGTTGCTATCGCAACAAAGTTTTAAGTTTTGCTGTATTCTTCCTGCTAACACTTTGACTTGGCCCCTTAGACCGTTCTGCCTTCTCACCCAGTTCCCTATGATTCCCTGTTAATTGTAACTTTTTATTCTTCCTTTCTCTCTTCTAGTTTTTTTTTACTTCCCAGTTGTATGTGAACCGATGTGATATTCATTTGAATGTCGGTATATAAAAGTTATAAATAAATAAATAAATAAATAATAAATAAAGAGACAGAGACAAGATGGAAGCAGTACAGAGAAGGGCAACCAGAAAGGTGGAGAGTTTTCATCAAATGACTTATGAGGAGAGATTGAAGAATCTAAATATGTACACCCTGGAAGAAAGGAGGAGCAGGGGTGATATGATTCAAACTTTCAGATACTTGAAAAGTTTTAACGATCCAAAGACAATGACAAACCTCTTCTGTCAAAAATAAATCAGCAGAACCAGGGGTCACGAGCTGAAGCTCCAGGGAGGAAGACTCAGAATCAATGTCAGGAAGTATTTCTTCACGGAGAGGGTGGTGGATGCCTGGAATGCCCTTCCGGAGGAAGTGGTGAAGACCAGAACTGTGAAGGACTGCAAAGGGGGGTGGGATAAACACTGTGGATCCATCAAGTCTAGAGGACATGAATGAAGAGGGGGTGGCTCGCGGGAATGAAGGCTACTACCTGGAGATAATACCCTTATTCAATATACATACACACGGTTAATGCGACTCCAACATTGCTCTAAGCTTCAACGGTAAGAGGAAATGTGGAAAAAAAAAAAGGATTTGCATTCACAAAAAAGCGGGGTGTAGCTTGCTTGTTACGGCGGTTACTACACCCAAACTAAATAAGCCTGATACTTTACTTTCAATGCATATCTAGCATAGCTCTCTGCTTCAATGGCAGGGGAGAAGGTCTGATATTTCACTTCCAATGCATAGCCAGCAAAGCTCTCTGCTTCAACGGCAGGGGAGAAAGTCTGTTACTTCACTTTCAATGCATATCCAGCATAGCTCTCTGCTTCAGCGGCTGGGGAGAAAGTCTGATACTTCACTTTCAACGCATAGCTCTCTGCTTCAACGGCAGGGGAGAAAGTCTGTTACTTCACTTTCAATGCATAGCTCTCTGCTTCAATGGCAGGGGAGAAAGTCTGTTACGTCACCTTCAACGCATAGCCATTATAGCTCTCTGCTTCAACAGCAGGAGAGAAAGTCTGTTAATTAACTTTCAAAGCATAGCCAGCATAGCTCTCTGCTTCAACGGCAGGAGAGAAAGTCTGTTACTTCACTTTTAACGAATAGCCAGCATAGCTCTCTGCTTCAATGGCAGGAGAGAAAGTCTGTTATTTCACTTTCAACGCATAGCCAGCATAGCTCTCTGCTTCAACGGCAGGGGAGAAAGTCTGTTACTTCACTTTCAACCATTAGCCAGCATAGCTCTCTGCTTCAATGGCAGGGGCAATGTAGAAAAGAGTATCTATATATATATAGACAACAACCAACAAGGACTAAATTACATAGTCGAGTAAACAAAAGCATGGGTGTAGCTTGCTTATTGAGGCGGTTACTACCCCTAACTAAGCTACATATTCAATTAGATGCAGTTCCAACACTGCTCTCTACATTAATGGTGGGGTGGAAGGGAAATAAAACTAAAAGTACTAAGAGCCAAGCGTAACAAGTAAGAGGAAAAAAAAAAAGTGCATAGCTTGCTGGGCAGACTGGATAGGCCATTTGGTCTTCTTCTGCTGTCATTTCTATGTTTCTATAAGGAAGAAATGCTTAGTAAATGAGACCCATGGTCTTTTGAAAATGAGAAGACTAATGACTGCAGTCTATTAAAATTGTATAGCCATTTATATTTGCAAGAGATATTTAACAGAAAAGTATATGTAGTTTCAATCTACATTATTCACCTTCTTTTTTCTTTTGCCTGGCCTTATTTATTGTAATCGTTTGGATTTAACATACCAAACATTACAATATGTTAAAATTGCATGAAGCTTAATTTTGTTTCTCTGTTTAACTATATTATTTACTAGATTTTCAATGTAACGCATAGCATTTCAAACAATAATTGTCAACATGTGGTTAATATTAATCAACAAAGTAAAAAGCCAGATTGTTTTTCTATTAGCCAGACTTTCATAGCTTTCAATAGTAAAGTTAATTGAATGTCATAAACCCCCATTACACCCCCCGTTTAGAAGATAGTTAATTTAAAGCCAGATGTACTAACTGGTTTTTCCTATTTTGTGTCTATAGGAAAATTGATTAGTGCATCTGGCCCTTATTGTTGCTTTCACAAATATCAAGAATATAACATACACATGGGAATTACAACAAAATGAATGAATGTATTGACCCCCTCAGAAATGAAACAACCATATGGTATACTTACCAGTGTTTTCCAAAATATTCTATGCCATGCTTGCCTCTCTCTCCCTATGGTGTATATACAAGAAATCACACATTTATTTATAGTTTTCAAATTGTAAGAAAGCATAACATCCAATCCTAGATAGAAATGATTATACAACTATGTAATATATATTAAGTCCATATCACATGACTTCTAAAGAGAACTATTTTGAAATTCCTAAAGAATTATTTACCTACCTACTTGGAAAGATAATGATGCTAGTTAAAAGTCCCATGCATTGCTGACATTTTTTTTTCCACCAGAGGACCTGAAGTTTACACTGACCTTTTTCTAAACACATTAGTAAAAAGAAATAGATTTGACATAGGTGATGAAATTCTAAAGATTTATATGCTTAAAATTGTTTTTTATATTTATTGGCTTTTATATTTATATGCTTAAAATTGGCTTTTAACTGCAAAAATCTAGCTAATTAAAAATTCCACTCTATTCTTCCCCTATCTACCAGATATCTGTTCAAACAAAATTGCAGTGCACATAGATTTGGCCAGATAAAAAAGGGGCAAAATCGTAGAATACCCAAGGCTGCGTTTTTAACTTTTGTCAGATAGCAAGATATTCAGTACTAACCAGCTAAATTTATCTCCATTAAGGGGTCATTTTCTAATGCTTTCACATGTAATAGCTAATTAGGTGCGGATTTGGGGTGAAGTTGGCCCGGAAGAGGAGGAGTTGGGGCGGCACCAGCGCCAACGCTGCAGACACATCGCTGGTGGCGAAAGGTAAAATTCCTTATTGCCACCAGCAATAAAGGTAAAATTCCTTATTGCCACCAGCAATAAAGGTAAAATTCCTTATTGCCACCAGCTTCGCCCCAAATAACTACACCGCGGAGGTGCAATTGCTGCCGGCTATCGCAGGACTGCACCCCGCCACCCCGCCACCCCGTTACCGCCGGATTCTCAAAGTTCTGCGACCTTAGAGAATCTAGGCCTAAGTGCCTCTAACTGCATATTGAGATAGATTTAAAAAGCATGGTACACACATCAAATTAGGGGATGAGTGCACTAATTGGGCTCACACGTGCCCACCTAATTTAAAAAGCCGCCAAGATACGTGCGTATCTCCCTCTGCATGCACATCTCATAAGTTTTCAAAAAGAGATGGGGCATGGGCAAGATCTAAACATGGTTCGGGCATTTCAGGACATGGTCAGGAGATGTCTGTGTAAATACTTACGCACCTGGTCCCATGCCCAGATTCCCGGCTGCATAAGTTTACTTCTGCTATGAATGAGGAGTAAGTTTAAAAATAAAAAGAAAGAACCATTTGTCAGGGATTTAAAGGGTCTGGGATAACTGGGGGAATTATAGACAATCAAACCAGGGGGTTTGGAGGACCTAGCCCTTAACTGGGTGAACTGATGGATGAACTGGTGAAACTGTCAATGGCGTGGATGTGTGCCACTTTTAAAATTATCCATCTTACGCGGTAGAAATAGGATTTTTGTGCTTAGGTGCACAACCACCTAAATTTGAGCACACGTGCACATGGTCATGCTATTTTATAACTTGTGCACATTTATGTGCACAAATTATAAAATAACCATGTCCCTGGGTGTGCACTGATGCACACGCACCAATGTGCACTTGCGTGCCAGTATGAAAGTTACAATACTAAAGTGCATTTAGATTTAACTGGATATTCAGCTGCAAAGTTAGCCAATTAACAGTGGCTGAATGTCTAGAAAAAGTTAACTGATTAACTTAATCGCTCAGCAGATCTTTGAATTTGTATCCCATAATGGCAAACTGGGGAATAGGAACCTATCAATTCACTAGTATGCATTTTCTGACAACTGGTATGGATTGCTGCAGAAAAGTGTTCAATGCTATCTTATAGACTTATCACTGTCAACTAGAAATGTGCATTATTTTAAAATGAATAAGAAATCCAAACACAATAAGGCATTTTTGTTTCAGATTTTGGGAAATAATACAAATGGCCAATGCCCCCCAAAAAATCAATGAAAATTTTTGTTTGCATTCATAAAGTCAATAGAACAAGAAAAAAGGAAGGAGCTTTTCTTCTGAAGGCAGCTGCCCTGCTTTCTAGCAATTTGTTGCTTATTAGCTAGAGATGTCAAGTTTGAATCTAGACTTCCTGGAGCCTGGATGGCAGGGGAGAAGGAAGGATCAGCGAGGAAACAGAATCAATCAAGTTGAAGCATGTGTTTTAATCAGCCTATCCAGGCAGTCATTGCATGGATTGACAGTGATTTTATTTTCATGTTAAAAGGAAAAGCAACTTTGAGCCTGGCATCATTTTGGCTTTGATAGCTGGGTGGGGAAGACTATAGTACTTAGAGATCCAGAACTGAAAAAAAAAATTTAAATCTAAATCACTAAGATTAGAAAAAATCTGAACTCCAGCAGCAGTGCTTTCCTTTTGTCAGACAGACAGACAGACAGACAGACAGACACTAACACTGTTACGGAGCCCAATATCTTTGATTCATAATGTTCAGGGCAGGCAGGGCCACGTCTCTGGATGACCATGATAATATGGGCACTAGGCTCCCCCCCCACCCCCCCAAGTGATCTGGATGGGTTACCTAGGGGTTGTTTATGGCTTTTGGGCTTGGACCTTGCTGCACTGGGGTTTCAAATCATGCAGGGGCTGAGTCCTGATTGGTTTTGTCCCACTGAATCAAGGGAAAATAGGGTTCCAAGGGGCTGGTTTAAGGGCTGGTAACTGAGGTGTTACTCATCCCATGGGCAGGTGGTCAGACTGTAGGTTGCAGTCTGAGATGGAGAGGGTGAGTCCCAGTTGGGTGGCTACAGGAGGTGGTGGAGAGTTACCTGGGAGATTTTTAGGGTGCAATCCTTCATCTATGAGGCAGTCAGATAGTTCTGTTGTGCTACAAGTATTGGCTTTTTTTCCAGGTTTT
The DNA here is from genome assembly GCF_901001135.1 of Rhinatrema bivittatum. Classification (NCBI taxonomy): domain Eukaryota; kingdom Metazoa; phylum Chordata; class Amphibia; order Gymnophiona; family Rhinatrematidae; genus Rhinatrema; species Rhinatrema bivittatum. The sequence continues at coordinate 431,175,130 of NC_042617.1, forward strand.
CCCAGTTGGGGGGGGGGGGGGGCAATGATGTCTGGGGAATTTTGGAGGTGTTCAGGTTGGAGGGTCTCGTTTGGGGTCCGATTTATTGTTTCAGTTGTATAATAATCAGCCAGGGGCTGCCATGCATTTTTAGAGAAGGCTGGAAGACAAAATGGCACCATGTTCCCTTGAGCGGCAAACACCAGCGGCAAGGCACGGGTGCAGAAAGAACCCGAACAAGACATGGCCTGGCGCACTCCTCAGTCCCTCCCTAGCAATAGGGATAGCCTTAGTCAGAGATCTTTGGCAAATACTGACCCCCCAGAATGGCCTAGCCTATTGGCATGCACTGGGTCACTGACTGCAGTATCAGTGCTCCTCGCAGGCAGAAAAAATGAAGTCAGGTGCAGATAGGCGAGATTCAGCTGAACCAGATGCACAGAGTGAGGTGAAATGAGATTGCCATTGCAGCACATGATGGATCATGCAACAAACAAAAGAGGACAGATCAACTTATTGTAAAATATGGTCTACTATCCGAGCGGAATTAAATGGTAAATCTTTATATACTTTTTATATTAATTTAAAAAGTCTCCTTATTGGAGATGGGGTTAGATATTGGAGGTACTGTTTTAATTATAAGTTGGTATTATATACTACCGGGGGGGGGGGGGTGTCTCAGGAAATAGCAGGGGGGGTCTTAGATGCTGTGTTACACAGCAACAACTTGGCTCGATGAGGGAGGGAGAGCAATTGGGGGGAATGGGGTAGCTGTATTATATTGTTTTTCCTTGCTATGACACAGGCCCTGGAATTGATAACAAGTCTTGATACTGGCTTGTCAGATACTACAGAATACCGGACTGTTATCCTCAGTTCGCATGTGTTCTCACAAAGGCAGAGCCAGCTGGAGGAATGCAAGGAGCTACTTTATGGTCGAGCAGGGTCCATTTTTGAATTACATGGCTCCAACCCTGAATTTTTGGGTTCGGCACAATAAGCTTCTGAAGTATTGGTATTCATCTAAGACATAAACAGAGACTGCCCATGTGGCTTGGCTGTGTCAAGTTGGCAATAACTTGCCACAGAGAAGGGGGGATGGGGAATTTAGGAGTTTGGGGTTTTCAAACTGGGAGGGTGGGGATAGGTTTGAAGAAGGCGACTTTAGAGGTAGAATATGTTTGTGCTTTGCATACAGTCGGCCTAACCATGTCCCATTTTTTTTTTTATCATAGGAGCTATTTCTGCTATATTTATAGCATTTTAATAAATCTAGCGGTCAGATTGGTCAAGTCTTTGCCCTGGGCCTTCTTCTCTTTTCTATCTACACATTTTCCCCTCAGTGCTCTGATTTCCTCTCATACTTTTTAGTCACACTTTTATGCTGATGTCTCCCAGATCTACCTTTCTCTGCCAGAAATGTCAGCACAAATCTGATACCAAATTTTAGCCTGATTTGACATCACCATCTGAATGCCCCACCACCACCTTAAACTTTAAATGACCAAGATGGAAGGTTTTGTTTCTTCACCCCCCCCCCCCCCCCCCGACTCATTTCCTCTCTGTCCTCTTCTGTCTCTGTGGACAACATTCTCATCCTCCCGGAATCTTTGATGCCTTTCTTTCCTTCTCTATGCACATTCAAACCGCGGCTAAAGTGTGTTGTCTCTTCCTCTATAAGACTGCTAAAATATGTCCCTTCCGTTCTGAACATGTTATCAAAATGCTAATCCTCCTCCTCATCACCTCCTGCTTAGAATACTGCAACTCACTCTTTTCGGGCCTCTTGCTGAACTGTCTCTTTTCCCACTGCAATCCACTCAAAATTCAGCTGCATAACTTATCTATTTTCATTGCCACTATGACCATGCAATTCCTCTTCTCAAGTTGCTACGCTGGCTCCCTGTCCACTTCCACACACACAGTTCAAGAATTTCAATTAATGCATTCACTCTGAAGCTCTTCATTATCTATTTTCTCTTTTCTCTCTCTCTCTTTCGACACCAGTGGCATAGCTAAGGGTTTGGGCTCAGGACCACCCAATTGACGGTCAATCTAGGATGGACTAAGGGGCTGTCCAATGAGGTACTGAGCTAAAAAGTGACATGCAGGCAGGGCCTCGGGTTTTTTTTTCCCCCCCAGCTGCAAGTAGTTCTCTGTTGTGCCGTGTTGTCATAGTTTCCACCCTCTGCCAGTGATCAGAATCTCCGCATGATGGCTGGGATTGTGATGCGCTGGCGAGGGCTCCAACCACCCAGCCAAAGATTAAAGACCCTGTGCAGCACCGGATTGTGAAGCGCTGGTTGGGGCTCCCACCCCCAAGCCAGTGATTAGAGTCCCCTAGCATGTCAGCACTCGATGCACAGTGGTATTCTGCCAGCGGGCTTCTTACACCTCACCAGCTGGAAGGAGGATCACCTGGCATTGTGTCTGAGAGGGAAGGGGAGGGGGTGAGAGAGAATGATGGATGGGAAAGGGAGATGGTGATCAGTGACTAAGGGAAGGGAAGTGGAGGGAGTGAGAGTGAGGTGGTGAGTGATTGAGAGGGAAGGTAAAATGGAAGTGGAGGGGCAGTGGGAGAAAGAGAGTGAGAGACAGAGAGGGAAGGGGTGAGATTGAGAGTGAGGAAAGGGATATGAATAATGCTGGTGAGGAGGGAAGGGAGGTGATAGTGGGGAAGTGGGGTTGAGTGACTCAGAGGGAAGAGGAGAGACGAGGTGACTGAGAGGGAGTGGTCCTACAGCCTTATCATTATTTAAACTCGGTATAGACTTTTGTAATTCCAGTAAAGAAAAATGTCTAGTAATCAAACTCTGTACTACCTTATCCAATTTTGGAAGCTGCAACTTCCTTAGCTAAGTAAAGATAGACTCTTGACTCACTGAGAACTGAGGAGTAAAGATTTTTATAAAACTCAGCAAAATACTGAACCATGTGACTTGAAACAGTTGATTTCCTCCCCTGGTCTGCATAGATTTTACTGATCCAACTAAAAATCCTAATTCACTGCAATTGCCATAACAACAGTTTGGGGAAAATTTTGCCATGTTCAAAAAATGTCTTTTGGTCAATCTCAGATTGTGCAAAAACTTTCAAGAGAATTAATCTTGCACATTAATTGTGTTAATTGCCGCAAAATATCATGCCCTCAAGTATGTTTCTGTTTCTCCTCAAGTAATAACAATTAGGCCTTTAAAGAAGTCACTTTATCCTGCCTGCACTTCTTAAAAGGTTATTAACATAATTTGTCATGAAGAGCAGTTTTAGCAGCATCACATACTGTAACGATATGTACTTCCTTATTATGATTGAACAGCTCATACTCTTTCCAAACCTCTGTAAGTTTTGAAACAAAATCTTGGCCAGTTAAAAAATGCCTATTCACTGACCAGTCAAAAAAGAACAGGGTGGGTTATCCTGTATTAAACCCCCAAGTTCTACACAAAGCTGAGCATGGTCAAATTGGTAGTGCAGTAATAATAGGAGGCTTCAATTACCCCAATATTGACTGGGTAAATGTATCATTGGGACATGCTAGAAATATAAAGTTCCTGGATGGAATAAATGACATTTTTATGGAGCAATTGGTTCAGGAACCGACAAGAGAGGGAGCAATTTTAGATCTAATTCTCAGTGGAGCACAGGATTTGGTGAGAGAGGTAATGGTGGTGGGGCCACTTGGCAATAGTAATCAAATTTGAATTAGTGCCTGGAAGGGGGACAGTAAGCAAATCCATGGCTCTTGTGCTAAACTTTCAAAATGGAAACTTTGATAAAATGAGAAAATTTGTTAGAAAAAAACTGAAAGGAGCAGCTACAAAGGTAAAAAGTTACAAGAGGCGTGGTCATTGTTAAAAAAATACCATTCTAGAACTACAGTCCAGCTGTATTCCACACATTAAAAGAGGTGGAAAGAAGGCAAAATGATTACCTGCATGGTTAAAAGGGGAGGTGAAAGAAGCTATTTTAGCCAAAAGATCTTCATTCAAAAATTGGAAGAAGGATCCAACAGAAGAAAATAGGATAATGCATAAGCGTTGGCAAGTTAAATGTAAGACATTGATAAGATAAGCTAAGATAGCCATGCAGCTCCGGCAACATTTTTCTTCTGGGGCTGCACGGGCAGGAAGGAGGTGAAGTACCTGCACATTTAGACGCGACCTTTTTCTTCGGGCCGTGATGACATGAGCTCCACCATGGCCCTGCCGATCTTCTTGCTGTGTGTATCTGGCAACAGCACAGCAGTAGTTCACTGATCAGCCGCCAGTGGGATGAGGTCCACCGGCGGCTGCATGAGCCTTCATGTCGGCCATCATCGGCTCAGCGCCCCCCAATGCTCAGTGCCCTAGGCCCAGGCCTGGTTTGCCTAGTGCTTCCATTGGCCCTGCATAAAATACCTCTAAACTCTAAATGGCCCAATTCCTCAAAAACCCCTATTCTCTTCCTAATTGATCCAATATATTCACTAAAGGTCATCTTTAGAGAACAAGAATTATCCTGATCCACAAGCCAGGCCAGTACAGGGGTGGCAGCCAATCTGTGAAGGTCGGCCTGGCCCCAAGCAACAGCAGGCCTCATAGCTGTGTGCTCTTGGGCTGTGGGAATTCTCTAGCCTACACAACTCCCTCACTCCTCCTCAGTTGTCACACAGCTGCTGACACAGTGTTAGAGCAGCCTGCAAGTAAGAACATAAGAATATAAGAATATGCCATACTGGGTCAGACCAAGGGTCCATCAAGCCCAGCATCCTGTTTCCAACAGTGGCCAATCCAAGTCACAGGTAGCTGGCAAGTACCCGAAAACTAAGTCTATTCCATGTTACTGTTGCTAGTAATAGCAGTGGCTATTTTCTAAGTCAACTTAATAGCAGGTAATGGACTTCTCCAAGAACTTATCCAATCCTTTTTTAAACACAGCTATACCAACTGCACTAACCACATCCTCTGGCAACAAATTCCAGAGTTTAATTGTGCGTTGAGTGAAAAAGAACGTTCTCCGATTAGTTTTAAATGTGCCACATGCTAACTTCATGGAGTTCATCATAGTCTTTCTATTATCCGAAAGAGTAAATAACCGATTCACATCTACCCGTTCTAGACTTCTCATGATTTTAAACTCCTCTATCATATCCCCCCTCAGCCGTCTCCTCTCCAAGCTGAAAAGTCCTAACCTCTTTAGTCTTTCCTCATAGAGGAGCTGTTCCATTCCCCTTATCATTTTGGTAGCCCTTCTCTGTACCTTCTCCATTGCAATTATATCTTTTTTAAGATTCGGCGACCAGAATTGTACACAGTATTCAAGGTGTGGTCTCACCATACAGTGATACAAAGGCATTATGACATTTTCTGTTTTATTCACAATTCCCTTTCTAATAATTCCCAACATTCTGTTTGCTTTTTTGACTGCCGCAGAACAGTGCACACTGAACTGACGATTTCAATGTGTTATCCACTATGACGCCTAGATCTCTTTCTTGGGTTGTAGCACCTAATATGGAACTTAATATTGTGTAACTATAGCATGGGTTATTTTTCCCTATATGCATCACCTTGCACTTATCCACATTAAATTTCATCTGCCATTTGGATGCCCAATTTTCCAGTCTCACAAGGTCTTCCTGCAATTTATCACAATCTGCTTGTGATGTAACTACTCTGAACAATTTTGTATCATCTGCAAATTTGATTATCTCACTCGTCGTATTTCTTTCCAGATCATTTATAAATATATTGAAAAGTAAGGGTCCCAATACAGATCCCTGAGGCACTACACTGCCCACTCCCTTCCAGAGAAAATTGTCCATTTAATCCTACTCTCTGTTTCCTGTCTTTTAGCCAGTTTGTAATCCACGAAAGGACATCGCCACCTATCCCATGACTTGTTACTTTTCCTAGAAGCCTCTCATGAGGAACTTTGTCAAACACCTTCTGAAAATCCAAGAACACTACATCTACCAGTTCACCTTTTTCCACATATTTATTAACTCCTTCAAAAAAGTGAAGCAGATTTGTTGGTATAGCATGGGAACTTTCTGTGATCAGATCCAGATCTCCTCAGATGTTTTCATATAATTCTAGGATAGCCTGAGAGCCGATGTGATACCTGCAAACCACATAATCTTTTAGTATTCCCAGCAATGAGGCCCGTGGAGGAAAGATGCCATCCCTGTATCTCCACTGAATGCCCACCTGCTTGCTAACACTGCCTTGGGCCCCAACCTTCTTCCTGCAGGGCCAGTGGTTCAAACTCCAGTGCAGGAACTTCCGTAGGAGGGGTTGGAATTTCCCTTGCCTGTTCTTGTGGTTGTTCTTGTTGTTGTCTGTGGCGAACATCCTGAAACAGCCAGTATCCCCCAGTAAGTAAACTTGCCACAAACATAATAGGTTTCAGAAGACAGGCAAGGCAAGAAAAGGTGTTTTTATTGGCCCAGGAGGTCATGGTAGGTGTGTCTGATAGAAGGCCTCAATGTATCGTTTGTGATAATAGCAGTGATAAAAGCTGCAATCTGTGATAACGACTGCGGTTGCACTATACAATCTTATTTTCCCCGATGCAAAAGAAAAGGTGCAGTTATTTCTGACATTAAATCCCGTGTTAGTGTGCGGTAATCTATCGCGGAATGCAGTAGGACACTCTAATTTGCATTAACTCCTCCCACTTACATACTCAATATAAAATTTGCCTGCTAGCTTGCATTGCAATATTTATTGCACACACAATGCATATTAGACCCCATTTAATGCTTGTTAGAGTCCTAACACATTTTGGTAAATGACCCTGTTAGTCGCAGAAGTCTTAAACAGTGCTGCTTAGTAAAATAAGTAGCATTTTTGAGACTTTTCTGCTTTTTGCCACCATTTAGCCAGATAAGATCTGGCTATGTTGAAAATACATGTTGCATGTGTTTTAGATACGTGAACATGGGTAGATTTATAAGTATTTTATATCGTGTGCACACATTTAGAAGCAAAGGCTTGATAATGTCCATACATATTCTGTACACACACACAAACACACACACACACACACATATATATATATATTTTATATATTGTATATATACACACACATACACATACATAGAGAGCACACACAAACATACAGTATCAAACATTTTATCCTTTGAATGATCCCATCAGCTTTCGGTGATAAGGATTTTACTGTTTGGTGCAATGTTGACATAGGACCAAAGGTTTGATATTGTATGTGAATGTACATATATGTGTATATGTGTGTGTGTGTGTGTGTGTGTGTATATATACACACAGTGCCAGATCTTAAAATCTACGCGTGGGCGTAGATTTGTTTGAGCAACCCGGCTTGAACAAATCTACGCCCGATTTTATAACATGCACGTGCTGCCACGCGCATGTTATAAAAGCCGGGCTCGGTGCACGCAAGGGGGTGCACACATGTGCACCTTGCGCGTGCCGAGCCCGAGGGGAGCCCAGATGGGGCTGCCACCAAGCCCATGGCCATGCCCCCGGACTGCCCCCGAACCGATGTCACGCCCCCGGCCATGCCCTGAACCGACACCGCGCCCCTGGACCGCCCCTTTTTGCAAGCCCCGGGATATTCGCACGTCCCGGGGCTTGCGCACACTGCCGAGCCTATGCAGATTTTAAAACCTGCGCGCGGGCACAGATTTGTTCATGCAACCCGGCACAAACAAATCTATGCCCGGTTTTATAACATGTGCACGCTGCCACGTGCATGTTATAAAATCCAGGGTCAGCGCGTGCAAGGGGATGCACAAATGTGCAACTTGCGCGTGCCGAGCCACTCAAGCTGCCTCCGTTTCCTTCGAGGCCGCTCTGAAATCAGAGCGACCTCAGAGGGAACTTTTCTACCACTCCCCCCCCACCTTCCCCTCCCTTCCCCTATCTAACCCACCCCCCAGCCCTAACGAGATCCCCTCCACCTTTGTTTCAGAAGTTACGCCTGCCCAAGGACAATCCCTGACCCCCAGACCCACCCCCGGACTGCCACCAAGCCCCCGGACCTGCCTCCTTCCCACCCCTTTTTCAAAGCTCCGGGACATAACGCGTGTCTCAGGGCTTGTGCGCGCCACCGAGCCTATGCAAGATAGGCTCAGTGCACGCAGGGGCAGCTTGGGCTAGCTTTTCGGGGGTTACGCATGTATCTTATGTGCGTAACCCTTTGAATATCTACCTCACAGTATACACACACAAATACATACATATACATGCATTTATTTTGTTCCTTATATAGTACCTTTTCAAGCTTTTCCTTATATTATTTTTATATTATTTTGTTCCTTGTATAGTACCTTTTCAGGCATTTCAAAATTGATTATATTCTGGTAATATAGATATTTCCCTGCCCCTAGTGGGCTGACAAGCTACATTTGTACCTGAGGCAATGAAAGATAAAATGACTTGTCAAGGTCACAAGGAACAGTCTTTGAATCTAAGTTTGATCTCATCAACCTTGGGTGATAGACTTGTACCAAGGAGAAAATCCTTAGGCAAATTATTCCAACACAAAAATAAATAGATAAATAATTAAAAGGAAGCAACACTGTTTACTGTAGATAAAGTTTCATTTTCTATGATAGGCACAATAGGAAAAATTCCTAATTTCCTGTATGTAGAAAGGAGATAAATGTAAAAAAAAAATCTGAAATGACCAATATGATGTGGGAGAATGTCAATATACTAGATTTCAATGAGATCAGTTATGTTTTGTTTTATAAGTTAATTCAGTCTAAAATATTGTTTCCCAAACAGATATATTAGAATAACAGGGCATCAAAAGAATTTGTGGAGGCAGCAGGATGCCTATGAATATCATTGGATTCTAGTCTTCCTCCATACACATGATGTTTTTTAGAGCCATACATAATTTACGTCCTTTGTACTCAAAATAAAATAACTAGGTTGGTATAGACCAGCAAGTTACCTCATATCAGCTCATAATGCTCTTCTGGAGCTATCTTCTCTAAGAGATAAGAACATAAGTAGCTGCCATACTGGGTCAGACCAAGGGTCTATCAAGCCCAGAATCCTGTTTCCAATAGTGGCCAATCCAGGTTACAAGTACCTGACTAGTATCCAAGCATTAAGTAGATCCCATGCTATTAATGCCAGTAATAACAGTGTATATTCCCTAAGTCAACTTGATTAATAGCAGTTAGTGGATTTCTCCTCCAGCAACTAATGCAAACCTTTTTTTAAACCCAGCTACATGAACTGCCTTAACCACATCCTCTGGCAACAAATTCCAGAGCTTAATTGTGCGTTGTGAAAAATAATGTTCTTTGATTTGTTTTAAATGTACTACTTGCTAACTTCATGCAAAGCACAAATACAGAGCTTTCAGATTTGTTAGTCCCAAGTTTTGGAATGACCTTCCCAAAGAGATTAGAACCTTGAATATTTTTTCTAAGCTTTAAGAAGGCAGAACTCAACTATTTCATTTGACTTTTTCTAGCTAGAGATGATTGTTCATACTTTTTGCTTCCTGCTCTTTTAACTAAAGGGTATTTTTTTTGGTGTTTGTTGTGTTTCAACACCTTTGGTTGTAGTTGTTGGCTAATGGCTATACATGACGGTTACAAATCTGGTATGCTTTTAATGAGAAGCACTAATTAATAGTTATAATGATAATGTTGTTCTTGTCTTGATTTAATAATTACATTATGTCCTTAATGGGTGGTAAAAACATTTGTTTCATTTTTATTTTGGTTGGTTTTGGGGCTTTAGTCCCCAAAACCAAATTTACGCACATAAACCACCAGAACTGAATTGAACAAATGCATACTCCTAATGATTATGTTATGCTAAATGTTATTGTTTTTGATCTGTAGAGTATGTCATGTTTTTGTAACTTTAAGTATTACATGGTTATCTTTATTTTTAATTATGTAGTATATTTTATATTAAGAAGTCAAACTGGCTTCGAGCCTTCTTTTAGACTGAAGCATGAAAGAAATTCAATTAAATAAATAAAAGCATTGTTGAGCATAAGTAATACGATGACGTGAAGAATCACAATAGAATACATACAAGAGGATTATGAAAAATCAAAACTTGCAGCACTTAGTTTATAATCACTATTAACCAGATTTTCATTTTTACAAGCTTGAAATATAAACATCTAAGACTTTGTAGTCCCTAGCAACCTTGGCTTTTATCTGTATCTGTCCATCCTTTTTCTTCTCCAAAAGAAAGTAAGCACAATCACACTCATGAAACATGTTTCAAAGCTAAAGCAAATGAAAACATTTAGAATCTGCTTTATAAGATTTTTTCCTTATATTTCCCAAAATAGAAGATAAATCATGCTTTAAAAGCTTTAGTTTCAAAAGTGTTTCTCCCATGTTACATATTTGGCAAAACTGATTTGAAAATAGGGCCATAAGGAGCTACATATGAGTTTTTATTTCAGTGCTTATGAATAATAGAATCTTTCACTCATGAATTAGAAATAAGGCCTGGGGATAAATATGGCTGGTGGAATACTTAAGGGTAGAGGAGAGTAGAGCTGTTTGAATTATCTGTCTGTAATATTTTTGTAAATCTCTGATTCACAGATTCAAATTCTGGCATAGTTTAACAAAGATCTTGTATTCCTATATACTGGTTACATTTATTTTGTTTATTTGCCACCTTTTTTTCAAGGCACCTTACAATAAAAGAGTACAAATGAAAAGTATGTACTATATAAAAGCTTAGCTTAATTAAAATTAATACAATAAAACCACTAATATGTCATAGAAAGAAAGACTTGTGCTCATTCCATCCCTTTTTATGTCTTTTACCATGCGTCCATATATAGTATGTGACCATATTTTTCTGTAGAGAGGAAAGCAATGGCTAATTAGCTTACTAAGAGCATGTTATAACAAACAATCAAATGAAAATAGTTGTGCCCCACTGATTGAACAATTGAAGAATTAGCAATCTAGAGGACACAAAGGCACCTTCAACTTTTTCTTTAATTGGGAGAAGATGGAAGCAGATCACACAAGTGGCAAGGCAGTACATACATTAGGAGCTGTATAAAAAAAAATAGAAGTACTTCAAGAATCATGCTTAAGTGCATTGACAATAAAGAATGAAGAGGATACAAATACCTAATCATAACATAATAATGAATCATAATGGAAAGATGTGAAGATGCTGAAAAATGGAAAGCATGATAGAAGAAGTAAAAATCTGCCAATGTAAAATGAAAAGAAATAACACACCAGTGAAGCTGATGAAACAAAGGAGTAAAAGGAGAATTAAAAGGTAAATTAAAAATAAGATGAGCAGCAATATTTTGCAGCAAGAGAAGTGAATGAGTAGAAATATGAGGAAGAATGAAAAAGACCATTAGACTGAGACTCTAGAAACACAATCTAGAAATAACTAATGCATGAATGAACATTTTAGTGGATGATGCAGTCAGATAAGAACATATAAATCAAATATTATAAAGTGGTATGGACAAGTCTTAAATATGTTAGTAATATAGTGGAGAAATAGACAAATGGTTAGAGCAGCAGGCCACAAACTAGGAAAGCCAGCATTCAAATCCTTCAGCCATTCCTTGTGACCTTGGGCAAATTATTTCACCCTTCATTGCCTCAGGAACAATAGCTTCCTGCTCCTTCCTGTGGCTTAACAGTGCTCCTTCTTCTCCTGCTCCTGAAGGTCTCACATCACAGCAGTGCTACTTATCCTTCTGCTGTCAAAGGCCACATCATTCCTGCTGCTATTCATGCTCTTGTGTTGCACAGACCCCATTGCTGCTACTTCTCCTGCTCTTGACAGCATGCGTCCCCGTAGCTCCTTACAGTCGCTCAGGCCACAGTTACTCCTAAGGGATGCTTGCGCTGATACTACAGTCTGTTCTTGAGTGTGGCAGTGATGTTATCTCCTCCTTCCTGGGCCTGTGCAACCCCACATTACATCCTTTCCTCTTCTGCTCCTCATGACAGGAGATGACATCACTGCCGCCCCCAAAATAGTGGTGCTCTAGGTAGCAGCCTAGACTGCCTAGAGCTTTCACCTGCCCTGGAGTCATACTTATTAGGCTGCAGAAGGTGCCTCAGATATTTACTGAGGAAATGATTTTGGTGGTAGCCTTGCTGCACAAGGAAGGAATCTTGTCCACTTCTATCGAGATGATTGGTTAATCAGAATCAAGTCAATGCAAGAGAAGCAGCAATCTATACTAAGAATGCAACAGCTCCTAGAATTCTTAAGCTGAGTGGTGAGCATAGCCATCTGCAGCCTTCCCAGTCCCTAGTGTATCTGTGAGCCCATTTCCATATAAGGCTAGTCAAGGTGTTCATGACATCTGATCAAACTACCAAGCTGCAGGCACAGGTGAGGAAACTATTGACAGTCAGGTAGGCCAGAGTGAAATCTCACTTGCAAGTACTGGGTTCAAAGGCAGCAGCCATAGACATAGTGCCTGGGAAAGAAGTATATAATGCCATCTGCAATGGGATCTTCTGTCCCACTGTTCCCCACAGCAGTAAAACTACAAGAAGATGCTCCCTTTAAAAAGGGAGACTACGAACAGCCCATAGTGGTGACTAAACAGATCTGTGCATGGGAGTGGATCTGGATCCATTAAATTGGGTCACAGTCATAACAGACATCAGCTTGGTTGGCTGGAGAATCTACTGCAGAATGCAAGTAGCACAGTGCTTCTGATCCTGAAGAGAAGCATCATGATTGATAAACCACCTAGAAGTCAGTGCTATCAGGCTAAGGCTAAGCAGTTTTCTCCTAAGATTAAAAAGAAAGGTGGTAAGGGTATTACTGGATAAAGCTATGTCTGTGACCTATGGGAACAGGCATGGTGGCACCAAAGGTCCACAGCTGGCAAGAGAAACACATTTCATGATGACTTGGGCAGACACACATGTCAAAGAACTGGCAGTGATGCATAAAGGTGAGGTAGACAATCTAAAACAGATTTCATGAGAATGGTAACTAGCAGAGGAGGCCTTTGTGCACATAGTGTCTAGATGGGAGTCATCCTACTGGACTTGATGCATCCTGAAAGAAAGCCAAGGCTAAGACATTTTTCAGTCAGAGACTGGAGTAGAGCTCAAAAGGCATACACAATCTGTCCCAAAGTTACCAGCTATTGTATGTATTCCCTCCATTGCTGATGACAGGATGGATCCTTTAAAGAATCACAGACCATCTTGGTTGGGTCATTTTAGTGGCTCTAGACTGGGCCAGATGCCTGGGGTATGCACATTTTGCCAGGCTCAATGAGCAGGATCTGCTTAGGTTTACAGCAGTCAAAAGTCTACTTTGATAAGGTATGGCAGGGATGGAGAATATGACTCCATGTTATCTTATGGCCTTGGTATTGAGAGAAGGATATTTATTTATTTACAGTTTTTTTTTATACCGGTATTCGTGGGTACATCATATCAGTTTACAGAGAACTTAATAGAAATTACAATGAACAAGGGAGGGGAGAACAGGGAAAGTCAAAGGTAGGGGTGTGCATTCGTTTGCAACGTATTGGCAATCCGCAATGTATAGGGCCATATTTGTTGTATTCATGGGGAAGCGCGATTCCCACGAATATAACAAATCTTCACCGAATTATTCAGTCATCTAAAGGAGTGAATTTAAACAAAACCCCCACCCTCCTGACCCCCCAAGACTTACCAAAACTCCCTGGTGGTCCAGCGGGGGTCTGGGAGCCATCTACCGCACTCATGCCGTTGGCTGCCGGCATTCAAAATGGCACCGATAGCTCTGTGACATAGTAAGGGCAAAGGCTATCGGCGCCATTTTGATTAATGGCAGCCGACGGCCTGAGTGCAGGAGATCACTCCAGGACCCCCGCTGGACCAGGGAGTTTTGGCAAGTCTTAGGGGGGTCAGGAGTGTGGGAGGTTGTAGTTAATTTAATTTTAGCCCCCCCTTGCTTAATGAATACCGAATGTAACATATGCGGTCCCTCTGCACATCCCTAGTCAAAGGACACTGAACGCTGTATCCAAAAGAACAAGGAGAACTAACTTTATCTACAGGGGAGATAGAATAATGTGCAAATGGAATGTACAAACGAGATAAATAACATAGAGTACTGTACAGAGGGTATACATAGGGGGTAGAAAAGGGGTGGAGTAGGTAGGTGACAGGATATTGTGAAAGAGAGGATATTTAAGAGCGTAATCTCAATATTTTTGAAGGCAAGGAAGAGGTCTGGATTATTGGCATATGTTAGAGTCTGGAGGATCTTTGATATATGGTAGGGGTGTGCATTCGTTTTGAACTTAAATGTAAAACGCAACTTATTTTTGTTTTTTAACTTAAAAAAGTGATGAGGCGAAAACGATCGGATTTCCAACGTATTCAACATAGCTATGTTGAATACGTTGGAAATCGCGATTGTTGATCCTAAATAAAAATTTAAACCCCTCACCCTCCTTAATCCCCCCCCCCCCCCAAGACTTACCAAAACTCCCTGGTAGTCCAGCGGGGAGTCAGGACGCCATTTCTGAACTCCTTTGCGAGGAGCACGTGACGTCGGCGTCACGTCGGAGTGACGCGGCGTCACGTGATTCCCCGCGCGTTCGCTCCGGGACCCTCGTTGCACCCAAAAGGAACTTTTGGCCTGCTGGGCTCCCCTCTGACTGACGTGCTCTCGCGCATGCGCAGTAGAGCTGCTCTCTACTGCACATTTGTGGCACATCGGTCCAAGCCCATTTATATGGTAGATTTGCCATCCAATAAAGCTAAGTATTAAAGAATGCTAATGAAGACAATAGATGGTGACCATGCAAGAGAGAGCTAACTTTATAAAGATAAGCATATTTTTAAACACTTTCAGTTGAGGGATATCATCAATGGATGGCAAATAAGATATATTAAAAGAAACTGCATTTATATATGAAACAAGATAATAAAAAATGGTATTCTTACCAATAAGGCTATCACCAACACAGGGTGTGCATGAATTAACTTCAACTAATGGGGAAGTAGTGCACTTTTTTAATAATATTTTTTGTGAAAATGATTTAAAAAAATCCTAAAAAATTTGGACCAATGATTAAAACTGTACCCCTTTGATTTATCGATGGAGCACATGTAAGGCTCTAAAAGATATTAGAGTGAGGGGTTTATATGATGGTCCATTAGAAGACTATTTTTTCATTGTTATTTTTTGGTAAATATGTCTTGTTGCAATTGATTATTTCATCATATTGCCAATTAAGGCTTTTTTCTATACTACTGATACCAGTAATAGCAGAGGCCATTCATTAAGTCAACTTTTTAAATTAGTTTTTAAAGATAGGCAGTAGGGGTCTGAGGAAGACCTGCAGTGGAGAAAACTTAAGTCTATGAAGAGAAGAAGAAGCGGAATCTGAAAGAAAGGGCCCCACCTGTGCTCAATTGGTGAGCTCACTAAAACAAAGACAATAAAACATTTTTGTAGGAAAAGGAGAAAAGACCGGAAACAGAGGTTATGCATAAAGCCTGAGAAATTTATGAAAGGAAAGAAAGAAAAAAATAGAGATGGAAAAAAAAATTTACTTACCTCATGTTTTCATTGAATCTTCCGACAGGAGTTCGTGGATCTGGTACCTGTAAATAGAAGGGATTTAAAGAACCAATGCTTAAAAATAAATAAATAAATACATAAATACATAAGTTAAAGGATAGAGAAAGTTAATTTTGTGTTTACACTTATCTGACTTATGTTGTTGATTCTGTTGGACTTGTTGGGTTGTTTCTAAAATGTTATATAGCAACCTAAAAAAAAAAACCTGAGAAAGAAGTTATTTAATTTAACAATACCAGTTTGAGTTTGAGTGCTTTCTCCCTAAGTATAAGATAGTGTACATCTACCTAGTGATAAAAAAAGAAGTTTAAAACTTCAAATTTTGGTTTCTAATTATTTATTCTTGTAAACCTTTAGCTCCACTGCTAATAAACACCCCTTACATTAGAAGGCCAGATTATTTATTTCACATTTATTTTATTTCACATTTTTCTATACCGAGCTTCATGGTTGAATACCATATCAGATCGGTTTACATCGAACGAGGGATAGAAACTTGTAACAAAAAACGGAACAATAAGTTATAATCAGAAAGAGAGCAAGAAAGTTACATTGAACAAGGACTATAAACTTGGAGGCTTTACAGCTTGGAAGTAAATAGAGTAAAAAAGGCCCGAGTAGGGCCATAACTTAAAATCAAAAGTCATAAGATAGTTTAATTGCGGAGGTATTGGATAAGAGGCATCTCACTAGCTGGGACATGGGGGAAGTCAGGAGTGAGAATCAGGCAGCTCCCCCCTGTCTGTGAAGCCAGCCTCTCACTAGTAATGCAGGGATTGAGCTGTCTCAGACTGGTATCAGGGATAGGGCACTGAGTGCAGGAAGATCACAACACCCCTGGTATCAGGAATAGGGCACAGGTTCTAGTCATATTGACTGATCACATTACTTTTTTTGTCAACTACCAACAGTTTTCATTTCCCATCCCCCCAACCATCACTTCAGTTGGAACCTTGGTAACATCAATAGATAAGAGGGCAGCCAGCCAATAGGAATACATATTCTTCATTCCTAACTGACCTTTACTGACCTGGATAGTGTCAATAATTTGTATCATTTTCTGTTAGTGTTCCTGAGTTTCCATTTCCATTTCCCATCCCCCCAACCATCACCTCAGTGGGAACCTGGTTAACATCAATAAATAAGAGGGCAGCCAGCCAATAGGAACACATATTCATTTCTAACTGACCTTTACTGACCTGGAAAGTGTCAATTTGTATCATTTTCAGTTAGTGCGCACTAACTCGAGTTAGTGCGCACTAACTCCCGTTAGTGCGCACTAACACGATTTAACGATTTTTAACGATAAATCGTTAGAATTTCTATTGTATCGTGTTCTATAACGATTTAAGACGATATTACAATTATCGGACGATAATTTTAATCGTTAAAAAACGATTCACATCCCTAATATATATATATATTTAAAAAAAAAATCCCAGCCAAAGATAATTTTCCTTTTAAAGCTTTGGCAAAAATATTCTAAGTGATTCTCCATGGGTAAATTGGTATTTACCCAAACAGAAGGTCCCTTTTGAAAATTGCACCCCTCCTGCTGGGAAAAAGTGCAGCGCTGTGGCAAGGTTAGTGCAGTCTTCCACAGGGGCCTACAGGTATTTCATTTTGAAATTGTGGCACATTTTTTACTCTTGTTTACCATTCATACGTTGTACCTGCATAATACCTAGAGTAAAGAATCCATGTGGAACCAGCCTTTGCAGGATTTTGAAAGGAATACTAAGCAGGGATGTTCCTTTTCAAATTGTGCTGCTCTGTGTGTATGTATGTGTGAGTGTATGTGGTGGTGGTGAGATTTCACAAGTTTTTACTTTTTGCCTATCCAACCTATCCAACCAGCATTGGACTTCACAAGTTTTAACTTTTTCCTATCCAACCTATCTAACCAGCATTCTCCAAATAAAGAAATACCCTCCCTTGCCTTTCCTACACTCCTCCCCCCCATCCTCACACCATGACCACCTACCCTTGAACCTCCTCATCCATGAAAGACTTCACCAGCTCATACTCCATTAAAATTCACCAGTTACCCAAAAGTACCTATCAAATCCTTTATCTTATCCTTCCCCTCAAGGAGAATACTTTATTATACTGTAGTTTTGCAACAAGTGGGCTGAACCATTTGGAAAAGAAGACTGTATGTGCCCAGTTTAGCATGTACATGCTATTTAGTTCACAGAAGTTATTAGCTTTAAGCATCTTAAGTCCTTCCCTGCATTATATGCATAGAATTATTTAGAATGGAATATACATTCAAATAAAGGATGTTCTTATGCTACTTATTTTAACAAAATTATGCATATGTTACAATAAAAATGAGGCAGATGGGATGATTATGTCGTATTCAAAGTTAATAAAGAGCTAATGAAGAATAATTAATGTTTTTCAATATCAGAAATTGTCTTTCCTTTTATTTAAGTCTTAAATCTATTTTAGTACGAAAATCAGTACAGTTTTTCCTTTTAGCTGAGCATCAGTTCCTTGAATATAGTACATAGGAGGCACATACACATTTCTAAAAGAGAGAAGATCTTTCATATAGAATTTTCTTTATATAATGTGATAAAATAAACTGATAGTTGAAGAAACAATAATTCTCTGAAAAGGTCATCCATATATCACTAAAGTCTACCTTAAATTGCATTTATATTTATTGAATGCCTTCTGGCTAATTGTAGATACTACCCAGAATATTCTTTACAATGAATCTAGACAATCTTTTATCAGTTCCATGAAAGCCTCTTTGGGGACTATGAAATACAACTCGTGTTTTGCTTGTGTATTGCTAAATATTTAATGTGCATGCTGTGGGCCAATCACTAAATTTTAATAATTAAGTGGTAAAACAAAATTACCACAATAGCATGCACATGTTATTGTGGATGCATGTTAACCCATGAAACTGAAGCTTCTAGGTGGTAATAATGTCTGTGAACTAAACAACATGTACATGCTCACTGAGCATGGCCAGATCGCTTTCTTTATGGTTCAGCTCTCTTGTTGCAAAACTTCATACAAGTAAATATATGGTTGCTTGTTAGTACTGAAGGCAGAAGTTGGAGAGCATTAGGACCATAGGAGGTAAAAGGAGAACAGAGAGTTTCAGGAAGGACAAACCAGGCATGAGGGTATGTTTCTGCCCATATATCTTCTATGTCACTTGAGGGTCTTTAAAGTTAAGAGTGAAAGGACATATTTGGTAAGTAAAGAAAGCATGGAACAGTGCAACCTAGGGAGGAATCTGGTCACTCTGAAGATAAGGGTACCCACCACCTATCAAGCATCTTCAATAAGTGCCCTTTAATTTTGGGGTCAGAGTGTGTTGTTGCTCCAGTGGTGTCATTTGGGTGATATGAAAAAGGCCATGAGAACCTAAGAACATGCCACACTGTGTCAGACTAAGGATCCATCAAGCCCAGCATCCTGTTTCCAACAGCATAAGAACCTATCAAGTATACAAAAACTAAGTCTATCCCATGCTACTGTTGCCAGTAGTCAAACACAATTAATTGTTGACCTCAAAGAAGACCTCAACAACCAATCTGCTATTCTGTCTGGACTAACTATATCCACGATGACAATGATCATTACAATCATACTATTCTATTATGGAAGCCTTGTGCCATTTACTTTGTTAAGTATTATATGACCTTCATCTTTCATCTGGCAGCTGAGTCCTTTCAAGCATATATGCCAAAAGTAAACATCTTGTCTGAGGCAGATATTACATTTTAGGCAGGTATTACATTTTAGGCATTGTGTGGAGGAAAGCATACCATGCTATTTAGTATGTGCTCACTAAAGACTAATTTCATACAATATTCCTTTATTTACATGAGAGTACATGCTAATTTTAGTCAGTACATGCTAATGTAATTTTGTCTGACTTAGAAAGCATGCTAAAGCCTTTGTACATTAGAGATGTGAATCGTGTGCCAGATTGGCTTAACGATCAGATTCGGCTGGGGTGGGGGGGGAATCTGATCATTAAGATATGTGAATTGGAATCGTTTCCGATTCCAATTCATATCGCAATTTTTTTTTTTTAGGGAGGCCTGCGCAGCTAAAAAAAAAAAAACCCACCCGACCCTTTAAATCGACCCCACCCTCCCGACCCCCCCAAAACCTTTTAAAATTACCTGGTGGTCCAGGGGGGCCTCGGGGGGCCTCGGGGAGAGGAGAAATCCAGGGGGGCCTCGGGGAGAGATTTCCCGTTCCCAGGCATCAGCTGTTCTAAAAAAAAATGGCACTGATGCCCCTTTGCCCTTACCATGTGACAGGGTATCCGTGCCATTGGCCAGCCCCTGTCACATGGTAGGAGCACTGGATGGCCGGCGCCATCTTTAAAGATGGCGCCGGCCATCTTTACTCATCAGCCCCTATTATACTATACTCTATAATAGGGGCTGATGAGTAAAGATGGCCGGCGCCATCTTTAAAGATGGCGCCGGCTATCCAGTGCTCCTACCATGTGACAGGGGCCGGCCAATGGCACGGATACCCTGTCACATGGTAAGGGCAAAGGGGCATCGGTGCCATTTTTTTTTAGAACAGCTGATGCCTGGGAACGGGAAATCTCTCCCCGAGGCCCTCCTCTATCTCTTTTCTCCCCGAGGCCCCCCTGGATCTCTCCCCGAGGCCCCCCTGGACCACCAGGTAATTTTAAAAGGTTTTGGGGGGATGGGGAGGGTAGGGTCGATTTAAAGGGTCGGGTGGGTTGTTTTTTTTATCGGGCCATCGGCGCCATTTTAATTAGTGGCAGCCAAAATGGCGCTGATGGCCCGAGAGCGGGAGATCGTGCCGGGACCCCCCCCCCACTGGACCACCAGGTAATTTAACATTTTGGGGGGGTTCAGGAGGGTGGGGGAGGGTGGGGGAGGGTAAGGAATTGGTTTTAAAGGGTCGGGGTGGGTTTAGGGGTTGTTTTGGTGTGCCGGTTTTCCCGCCCTCCCCCAAATAATTCCCGTGCCCTATTTAACGATACAATACAAATGCCCCTGACGATAAATCGGGGGCATTTGTATTGTATCGTGCACTCTTAACGATTTAGGACGATTTTAAAATTATCTGGCGATAATTTTAATTGTTCAAAAACGATTCACATCCCTATTGTACATAGCATTGCATTTTCTGTGCAAGTTAAAAGGCCTTAGCATGCATGCTAAGCTTTAATGCATATGCCCTTATGTCTCTAGAATACTTTGCAGGTTGGTCCAGAGTATTATTTATATATTTTCAGAAACCTTGCCATTCTGGAAAAAAAACCACATTTTAGATATTTGAAAAGGAACTCATCAGATCTGATTGATTTCCTTAAGAGTGAGAAATTGCCTAAGTGCAATTATAAAGAATACTGTTGAGTTTTCAGTATTTAATTTGATACTCTTCATGTGTATCAGTCATACATTTAAAATGACAAAATAATGCCTGCAATAATTATTCATTTTTACTCATTATTTATAATATATACAAAAAAATTATTCATAGGGATGTTAACTTTGAAACAGCTGTGCAGGCACAAATGTACACGCGTATGCTGGCTCGAGCCCAGAGACACATCCATTTTATAACTTACACACAATGCTAGTTCAAATTTGTTGAAGAGTCAAGTTGAGCC
Source organism: Rhinatrema bivittatum (assembly GCF_901001135.1). Taxonomy (NCBI): domain Eukaryota; kingdom Metazoa; phylum Chordata; class Amphibia; order Gymnophiona; family Rhinatrematidae; genus Rhinatrema; species Rhinatrema bivittatum. The sequence continues at coordinate 431,196,295 of NC_042617.1, forward strand.
ATGAAAGGCTAGTATCTGAAGAAAGTCTGAGTGGAGTCCCCTGATGAAGGAATCAATGGATGGCAAAACATTGGCAATGTTGGGCTTATGTTTAAGTACTTTAGTCTGAATGGAGCAGGACATTAAGCTAAATGATATACATGATTTTATATTTTCTAAGGATAAATATTAAAAAAACTTTTCAGACATAAAAAATTGTGTGGAGAGGTACATGATGTGATTGAGTGCTACATTTATGATACTTGTGAAGCGCATTCATGAGCCTGTAGATTAAAAATGCACCAATATATCTGTTATCATCCCTATAGAGAAGAAAGGAAAAAAGAAAAAAATTTGTGGTCAAAAAAAAGGTTTTGTGGTTTAAAAAATTTAATCTCAAATTTATTTTTCCGTTTTTGTAATGATAACATACTCTCTTACATGTGTGCACAATTTTAAATAGATGGGCACATGTGATTGCAAATCTTGCACCTAACGTGTAAGACAGGGAAATTTTACAGGGAACACGTGCTGATGCCATAGGTAGTTTTCCCAGTTTAGGGATAGGACTTGAAACCCTCCTAATTTTATAGCCACCCTTCCTCCCTCTTAGTCCCGACCCTTAAAACCCCGCTTCCTGGCCTACATTTATTTATTTTACTACTTACACATCCTTCATAGCAGAAGTAAATTTATGCAGCAGAGGACCCCGGCAGATGCCTTTGTGCATAAGTATTTATGCGCACATTTTTTGACCAGGCCCCGACAAGTCTATGCTCTGCCCAGACCACACCCATGCTCCACCCCTTTTGTTGACGATGTTCTAGTATTTTTTACCTCTCCACAAACCTCATTACAAAGGGTACTGAGCCATCAGAAGCTATTTGGTATGTTTGCAGGCCTAAGGATAAATGAGGAGAAATCTGAGGCAATGGATAGTGGGCAGGGGGTCAAAGCAGACTGGGAAGGGGAGTTTCTCTTAAGGTGGGTAGATAGGTCCATGTGATACCTCGGAAAACAGTTTACCAGGGAGGTGGAACAACTCAAGGGGGCTAATAAAGGGCAGCTCCTTAGAAACATGGAGCATAGATTATGGGTGTGGACAACATTACCCTTGTCGTTAATGGGTAAACTCGGTCTACTTAGGATGATGGAACTGCCGCACTGGCTCTATGTTTTACAGCAGATTCCATTTTGGTTGACAAAGTGCAAGATCCAATAGATAAATTGGATACTAAGCCGATATATATGGGGAGGGGGGGGGGGCCGAAGGGCGAGAGTAACCTTAAGATCTATGAAGTGCCCTTATTCATAAGGAGGGCTTTCGTGTCCCAACTGGAGAGACTATAATTTGGCATGTTTACTGTGGCATGTACAAGACTGGATACAAGATACTAGCTCCTATACCCCGTGTGCTTTTGTAAAAGACTGGGTAGCTCCATATAGACCGGAAAATCTGCTTCAGATGCCGGAGAAGGAAGTTCCATCATCCTACAGACAACACACATTAATGAAATCCTGTAGAAAAGCCTGGAAATGTCTATGTAAAGACAAGCTGGGGGTGGAGGGGATAAACTCACCCTACCTTACTTTTAGAGGAAACCCACAATTAGCTGGCAGAAATAATCTATTCAAACTAAAATATTGGGGCATAAAGACTGTTTTTTAAAACAATTGACCAAAAAGCAAAGATAACCGTCCAGAAGTGCCCTGCTTTACCCAGCTTGTCCCAGGCTTAACTGTTTAACTCCCACCCACCCTACCCCTCTACCCACCCACCCCTGGGGCTTGTTTTCTAATAAAGACTGCCTAACTTGCCATTGGCAGCGACATAAATTAGTACATTGGTAACAGTCAAGGACATACAAATCATAAATTACCAGGATGAGGACTATCCAATGTAACTGCTGTGGAGCCTTTATTTTGAGGGAAAGCATCTGGAAACTTAGAGCTTGCCCAATTTGTGCACAACTCTCTTCCCTGAAAAAGGAGTTGACTGACATTAAAAATCAATTAGCTTCAATTAAAAATAATACACCCACATTGCATTACTCAGAATATAATTCCCCAATATCACAGAAAAACCAGGAGTCAAGAAAAGGAAATTCATTAGGCTCAGGAAGGACCCACAGTCACCCATTCTTGACAGAAGAGCAGTCAACAGGTATACCCCCCCACTCAAACAGGTCATTAAGAAACTCTTTAATATCCAGGAATACAGTGGGCTCTGGTAGAATTAGACCTGTGATGAGGAGACACACCATGTACCAAATGCAAAAAGAACAAGCCTTCTCTATATTAAAAACTGAAGAAGTTCATGAGAAAAACATTGAAGTGTTACCAGAAAAGAGGGAAAAAACACAATGCATGCAGTATTTCAGGATCCATAACCAAAAGAAAAATCTAATTGAGAGGAATAACTCTGTCAACAGTGGCACAACTACAAAAAGAAAGAGTGAAGTGAATAACAAATCTCAACTAATATCTTATAAGGAGTCCAGGAAATGCAATAACCTTAAAGAGAGTACCTGGAAGGTAATGACCACAAATGCTCATAGTTTGGGAAATAAAATCCTAGATCTGCAGGCCCTAATGGCTGAGGCAGAATTAGACATTGTTGCTATAACAGAAACATGGTTCACAGAATCTCATGAATGGGATACAACAATACCAGGCTACAACTTGTTAAGGAAGGACAGAAAGGATAGAAAAGGGGGAGGTGTGGTTCTTTATGTCAGACAAAACATCCAAGCAACTGAGCTACAAGGAAGTTGGGGTAAGGAAGAAGCTCTATGGCTCGACCTAAAAAAAGATGATGGAGCATCCATTTATATTGGAGTGGTTTACAGGCCTCCAAATCAAAAGGAAGAGCTGGACAGAGAGCTGGTTGAAGACATCCATAAGATAGGTAAGAAGGGAGAAGTGGTGATCGTAGGTGACTTTAATATGCCAGATGTAGACTGGAAAATCCCATCTGCAGAAACTAAAAATAGTAGAGCGATAGTGGATGCCATGCAAGTATCTTTGTTCAAACAAATGGTGCTGGAACCCACGAGAGAAGGAGCTATACTCGACTTAGTGCTCACTAATGCAGATAATGTCTCAGATGTCCAGGTGGGAGCCCACCTCAGCAGCAGTGACCATCAAACGGTATGGTTTAATATCAATAAAAGAATAGGGAAAAGAACCACAAAGACCCGAGTTTTACAGTTCAAAAACACAGACTTTGAGGAAATGGGTAAGTACCTGGAGGAAGAACTAAAAGGATGGGAGAACGAGAGAGATGTGGATCAGCAGTGGACCAATCTAAAAGGAGCAATCACCAAGGCAACTGCTCTATATGTTAGAAATGTAAAGAAAAGCAAAAGGAAACTGAAACCTATCTGGTTCTCAAAGGAGGTGGCTGACAAAATTAAAGCTAAAAGAACAGCATTCAAGATATATAAAAGATCCCAAAGGGAGGAGCACAAAGAAGCATATTTGAATCAACTGAGGGAGACAAAGAAATTAATCAAGTTGGCAAAAAGTCAAGCGGAAGAGAGGATTGCCAAGGAGATAAAAAATGGTGACAAAACATTTTTCAGATACATCAGCGAAAAGAGAAAGGTCCAAAGTGGTATAGCAAAATTGAAAGGTGGTAATGATCAATGTGTGGAGAGTGAAGAAGAAATGGCAGAAATATTAAACGAATACTTCAGCTCTGTGTTCACTAAAGAAGACCCTGGAGAAGGACCATCTCTACACAACAAGAAACTGGAGGGAAGTGGAATAGATGAAAATCCTTTCACAGTAGAAAATGTGTGGGAAGAGCTAAAGAACCTGAAAGTGGACAAAGCCATGGGGCCTGATGGTATCCATCCAAGGATATTGAGGGAGCTCAGAGATGTTCTGGCGGCTCCACTGTGTGACCTGTTCAATAGATCCCTAGAAACGGGAGTGGTGCCGAGTGATTGGAGAAGAGCGGTGGTGGTCCCGCTTCACAAGAGTGGCAACAGGGAGGAGGCTGGAAACTACAGACCAGTTAGCCTCACTTCGGTGGTGGGAAAAGTAATGGAGTCACTGCTGAAAGAGAGAATAGTGAACAATCTACAGTCCGGAGAATCGATGGACCAGAGGCAACATGGATTCACCAGGGGAAGATCCTGTCAGACAAATCTGATTGACTTTTTTGACTGGGTAACCAAGGAATTGGATCGAGGAAGAGCACTCGATATCATATACTTGGATTTCAGCAAAGCTTTTGATACGGTTCCGCACAGGAGACTGGTGAATAAAACGAGAAGCTTGGGAGTGAGTGCCGATGTGGTGACCTGGATTGCAAATTGGTTGACGGACAGAAGACAATGTGTGATGGTAAATGGAACCTTCTCTGAGGAGAGAGCGGTTATAAGTGGTGTACCGCAAGGATCGGTGTTGGGACCGGTCCTGTTCAATATCTTTGTGAGCGACATTGCGGACAGGATTGAAGGTAAGGTTTGTCTTTTTGCGGATGACACTAAGATCTGCAACAAAGTGGACACGCCGGAAGGAGTGGAGAGAATGAGACGGGATCTAAGGAAACTGGAAGAGTGGTCGAAGACATGGCAGCTGAGATTCAATGCAAAGAAATGCAAAGTCATGCATATGGGGAGTGGAAATCCGAATGAAATGTATTCGATGGGGGGGGGAAGGCTGATGTGCACGGAGCAGGAGAGGGACCTTGGGGTGATAGTATCTAATGATATGAAGTCTGCGAAACAATGCGACAAGGCGATAGCAAAAGCCAGAAGAATGCTGGGCTGCATAGAGAGAGGAATATCGAGTAAGAAAAGGGAAGTGATTATTCCTCTGTACAGGTCCTTGGTGAGGCCTCACCTGGAGTACTGTGTTCAGTTCTGGAGACCGTATCTTCAAAAAGACAAAGACAAGATGGAAGCGGTACAGAGAAGGGCGACCAGGAAGGTGGAGGATCTTCATCAGATGACGTACGAGGAGAGATTGAAGAATCTAAATATGTACACCCTGGAGAAGAGGAGGAACAGAGGTGATATGATACAGACTTTCAGATACTTGAAAGGTTTTAATGATCCAAAGACAACGACAAACCTTTTCCGTAGGAAGAAAATCAGCAGAACCAGGGGTCATGATTTGAAGCTCCAGGGAGGAAGATTCAGAACCAATGTCAGGAAGTATTTCTTCACGGAGAGGGTGGTGGATGCCTGGAATGCCCTTCCGGAGGAAGTGGTGAAGACCAGAACTGTGAGGGACTTCAAAGGGGCGTGGGATAAACACTGTGGATCCATAAAGTCAAGAGACCGCCAATGTAGAGTGGGTGGCTCACCAGAAAGATGGCTACTGCCCGGAGACAATACCCTTACTAAATAAACATACAGATGCTTACTGTGACTCCAACATCGCTCTAAGCTTCAACGGCAAGAGGAAATGTGGAAAAAAGGATTTGCTATCACAAAGAGGGGAGTAGTTGGCTTGTTACGGCGGTTACTACCCCAAACCAAATAAGCCTAATACTTCACTTTCCAAGCATATACAGCATAGTTATCTGCTTCAACGGCAGGGGAGAAGAAAAGAGGGTTCGCACTCACAAAGCGGGGAGTAGCTGGCTTATTACGGCGGTTACTACCCCAAACCAAATGTGCCTGATACTTCGCTTTCGATGCATATCCAGCATGGCTCTCTGCTTCATGGCATGGGAGAGGCTGATACATCAAGCATTTCCAGCATAGCTCTCTGCTTCAACAGCAGGGGAATAAGAAAAGCTGAGGCTTCACGCATATCCAGAATAGCTTCAACTGCAGGGGAGAAGAAAAAAAAAAAAAAGGATTCGCACTCACAAAGCAGGGAGTAGCTGGCTTGTTACGGCGGTTACTACCCTAAACCAAAAGGGCCTGATACTTCACTTTCAATGCATAACCAGCATGGCTCTCCGCTTCAACGGCAGGAGAGAAGAAAAACAACCAATAGGGGCTGTATGACATAGTCTGGGTAAAGGGAATAAACATGGGTGTAGCTTGCTTATTGCAGCAGTTACTACCCCTACTACCCCTAACTAATCAAGCTAGGTATTTCACTTGGATGCAGCTCCATCACTGCTCTCTACATTAATGGTGGAGGTGGAAGGGAAATAGAACCAAGAGTTAAGAGAAAATGATAAGTATGAGAGAAAAAAATGTGTGAAGCTTGCTGGGCAGACTGGATGGGCCGTTTGGTCTTCTTCTGCCGTCATTTCTATGTTTCTATGTTTCTATGTTTCTATGGCAGGCTTTTCCGGCCCAGTATTCCAAAAATGGGAAATGGTCCGGTTAATAAGGGTGTATCAGGTCTGGGATGAGAGCCATGCCCACATTCAAAGTTTTAGTGACCTACAAGAGACATATAGGATAGATTTGAAAGATTTTTACGCATACCTTCAAGCCAGGCATTATATCAATGCATTGAATAAAGCAAATGGGCTATTCCAAAAAACCTTTTTGAGGTGCTGCACGATTTCTTTACACTGGTGGGCAAGAAACAGAACTCCTGCTTGGTGTTCTCCCAGGCTGTAAGGGATATGCGCTCGGAGGAAATCCTTATAGAAATACAAGGGAAATGGGAGTCTCAGGCTGGGATAAGATTGACTATGAAATAAATTTCCCAGATTCTGTTGGATGGTATATCAATTACAGAAAATGTAAGTTTGCCTGAGATTGGGTATAAAGTTTTGCACGGTATGTACCTGTCTAGAACTAGAATGTTTATTGCCAAACTTTGTCCCACTGATAAATGTTTGAAATGCAATACTGAAAAAGTCTCCCTGATACATACCTTCTGGCAGTGTGAAAAACTCACAAAGTACTGGGAAAATGTGACAGATGTCTTGGGACTTATTCTAAAGACTACGGTGCCCAGGACACCGGAGCTTTGTCTATTGCACCTTATCAGGGGAACTCTGGAAAACATGGCGGACTATGTGTTACGACTGTCCCTGCCCGACGTCTCCACTCTGCCCTCCTTACATCTCTGGTGACTCCTCCCGAAGTTGACAGACGTTTGGCTGCCACGGCGTCTGCCTGCCTTCCTCTCCGGCATCCCCGGTCCAGCTTGGGCGTTGCCTCCCGCCATGCGGTCCAGCTGCCTTAGGGCGCATGCACCGCGCGGCCCTGCTTCAAATATTTTTTTTGGCGCGAACCTCAGGGGCTTCCCCCTGTGATGACATCACGCATCCTGGATATAAAAAGCCTATGCTACTGCTAGCTAATTGAGTTAGAAAGGTAAAGGTATTGACAGGAACTCCTTATGGATGAGATTCGCTCTCCGTACCTAGCTACTCTGCCTCTCCATTATTGGACTTACTCTATTTGGATTATTTTTCCCTGGGGGCCTCTCTCTTCTCTTTCAGGTCTCTGGCTGGAACTGGTACTCGCTCCTTGAGGGCCCATGTTCCCGGACTCACTGCCTGGACTTCACTTCTGCCTGGAAGATACCGCTGCCTACACCATCAGTGAGTTACCATCTACTTCTCTCAGAGCTGTTCCCTGGAACCAGGTACTCGCTCCTCAAGGGCCTGCCTCTACTCCAGCTCCTGTGTGTCCTACCGAGAGAAACCGCTGTCACAGCCATTGAGGGATCACTGTTCCAGAGCCCTGAGGGACTACAAGCCCAGCCGGGCTTCATCTCTGCTCACTACTGCCACCTCTGGTGGCTCCTCAATACTGTTAATAAAAGATCTATCTGTGTTGTGTGTCCTAAGCTGAGTCTGACCTGTGGCCCCTCACGGGAGTTCCCCCCGTGGGTGTGGTCAGCAGCCACAGTGTCCAAGGGTCCACCCAAAACCTTACAAACAATAACACTATGACCAGGCATTTCTGAAAAAAAGCTTTATTGGTGGCCTTACAGCCCATGCTAGCCAAATGGATTTCAGCAGAACAGCCAAAAGTAGAACAATGAAAAACAGACTATATAAGATCCTCCAGTTTGATTACATGACAGCTAACACCAAATCACAAGCTGCCGTAGTTAAATGCCAAGCGATTTGGAGTAGTTATTGGAACACTCTTACACTCTCTATGCAGGAATGTGTCACGGATTGTACCAGCCCTTTACAACAGGACTGAGAACTTCGCAGAGAGACCTGAAGGCTTAAAGATCCTCGGGGGGGGGGGGGGGGGGGGGGGGGGGGGGGGGGGGAGAGATATAAGGTGTCCTAAAGCGATATATCGGACTGTCAGTTATGCACTATATGGATGAGACTGTCTATGTTTGTTCACACTTTTTTGACAATGTTTATTGTTTATGTTCTGTAAACCATAAAATACAATACAAATAATAAAAAAAAGGGGGATTGTGATAAAAAGTCATGGGATAGGAGGTGATGTACATTTGTGGATTGCAAACTGGTTAAAAGACAGGAAACAGAGAATAGGATTAAATTGTTATTTTTCTCAATAGAAAAAGGTAAACAGTGGAGTACCTCAGGGTTCTGTACTTGGACTGGTGCTTTCAATATATTTATAAATGATCTGGAAAGGGATATGATCAGTGAGGTGATGACATTTTCAGATGATACAAAATTATTCAGAATATTTAAATTAAGTGTGGATTGTGATAATTTGCAGGGGGGACCTTGTGAGACTGGAAAATTTTGTGTACAAATGGCAGATGAAATTTAATGTGAACACGTGCAAGATGATGCATATAGGGAAAAATAACCCATGCTGTAGTTACATGATGTTAGGTTCCATATTAGGAATTACCACCCAGGAAAAATATGTAGGCATCATAGTGGATAATATATTGAAATTGTCAGCTCAGCTCAGTGTGCTGCAGCAGTCAAAAAAGCAAACAGGAATTATTAGCAAGTGGATGGTGAATACAATGAAAGATATCATAATGCCTCTATATTGCTACATGGTAAGACTGCACCTTGAATATCATATGCAATACTGGTCATCACATTGCTAAAACGATATAGTTGCACTGCGGAAAGTACAGAGAAGGGTGACTTAAATGATAAAGGGGATAGAACAGCTCCCCTATGAGGAATGGCTAAAGAGGTTACGGCTGTTCAGCTAGGAGAAGAGATGGCTGAAGGGGGATACGATAGAGGTTTATAAAGTCACTAGAGGACTAAAATGGGTAAATGTGAATCAATTATTTACTCTTTCATATAGCAGAAAAAGTAGGAGGAGTGGAAGAGTAGCCTAGTGGTTAGAACAGTGGGTCATAAACCAGAAGACCAAGGTTCAGGTTTCCCTGTTGCTCCTTGTGACCTTTAGCAAGTCACTTTACTCTCCATTGCCTCATGTACAAACTTAGATTATAAGCCCTCTGGGGATAGGGAAGAATCTGAATGTAATCCACTTTAAAGTGCAAAAAGCAGAATATAAAATAGATAGTTGGAATTCCAAAAAGCTTGAAAGTAGCACATTTAAAAAAAATCAGAGAAAGTTCTTTTTCACTCAACACACAGGCAGAATAAGGCAGTTAGTGTAACTGCATTTGAAAAAGTTTTGGATAAGTTCCTGGAGGAGCAGTCCATAAACTCTATTAATTAAGTTGACTTAAGGAATGGGCGACTATCTTAGTTTAATTTGTTGTTGATTCTGATTTAAGTTAAGTAATGTCTTTACACTTTAGGAATTTGAATGTTTCCTTTCATGGTCAAAATTGAGAATCTTTCCAGACGTTTCTAGGCTTACCCAAGAGAGATGGATGGGTTGTTTGGGGGTTTAGGAAGGAAACATTAGATTTTGGTGCTTCATTTACTTTACGCTATCCATGTAAATTTTTTGATAAATATCATTCTGATTACTATGTTTTCTTTTTCTTTGAGCAACTTAAATCCTTTTTAAATGCAAGGAAAGTATTAATATCTTCTTTTTCTATAGCTTTCCAGTAGTTTTGAATATGTAAAAACAGCCCTTTAATGATCTCTCACTTGCCTTTCTTTTGATAATTTTCTTTTGTTACCTCCTTATTTTTCTCTCCTCCTCCTACTTATTTTATCTTCTTTTTAAAGAGGATTTTAAAAGGGATGCGCGCGTAAATCCGGAGGATTTAACCAGCCTTACGCATGCCGAGCCTATTTTAAAAAGACCCGGTGACGTGTGTAAAGCCCCGGGACGCGTGTAAGTCCTGGGGCTTTAATGAAGGGGCGGGACAGGGTGGGGGCTGGGTAAGACTCTCGGCACAGTGGCCATATTTGCCGCTGTGCTGGGGATCGTGCGCCGGCAGTCAGCCAGCGCGCACAACTTACTTCAGCCCCAGGGATGAAGTAAGTTTTAAAACAAAAAAAGAAAAACAAAAAGGTAGGGGGGAAAGGGCAGGGGAGGTAGGGGAAGGGAAGGTGGGGTGGGGGTAGGGAACGGGGGAAGGCCGCACGGCTTGGCGTGGGCTCGGCGTGCAAGGTGCACAATTGTGCACCCCTTGCGCGCAACGACCCTGGATTTTATAACATGCACGCGCCTGCTCGCTCATGTTATAAAATCAGGTGTACATGTGTGCATGCAGGGTAGCGCTCACACACGTAACCTGCGCGCTCCTTTTTAAAATCTATCCCTATGTATTTATGTTTACAGTTTTGATGGCACACATTTTCCTTTTTTGATCCTCTGTGTTTCTATACAAATTCTTTTGTACTGTGTTAATATTGAAATTTATAAATAATCTGTTACTGTTTTGGCCTCCATGACCTCCCACTGGGACATTATTACTGTTCCATGTATCCACCATGATTTTATAAAGACATATATCTTGTATTATACATGATCCCTCTCCTTTTTGTCCCTGTTTCTTCACCCCTTCTTCTAGAATTTCCTTTCTATTGAGCAATGGGTTTTTTTTGTATGGATTATTAATATCTTTGAGGTATTGAGATGCTCTACTTTTTCTCTACTCATTTCATACATCTTATGTTACAGACTTTATACCCTTATGGACTGTCTCTTATCTGTCTATATTCTTTTGGGCCTGTAAGGCTAGATTTTCAAAAACTTAGGAGTCTATGCCTTAAAGCTTAACATGTGTGCAAAGGCCATGTAGCACATGCTTGCAGTAGCATACAATACAATAAAGCTGTGCATACACAGTAAGCTGATCCTCCAAGATGTTAGCAGATATTGTTTATGCATTTAAATGAAAAATGCTGGGGGTAAATTAGGCATTAGTGGGCATGTGGTAAATAGGATATTTTGTGCATTGTTGCTAAGACCTAAAAATCATCACTCACCTCAGACCAGGTATTATGGGGTAGATTTAAAAAGGTTGCGTGCGGGCATACATGTAGGCGCGCTACCCGGCGCATGCACATGTACACTGATTCATAAGGCCATCTATAACCAAAACATGCAATGGATTCCCGAGCACCTGTATTTCAAAAAAACAAACCGTCCAAGCAGATCCCAACATCAGGCCAGACTACCGATCCCTTCTCCTAAACTAACCAAACTTACATCCACTAAAAAACGTTCTCTCATCATAGCAGGAACCAAAATATGGAACAGTATGCCCGCTGATCTGCGCCAAGAACCCTGCCACCAAAAATTTAAACAGAACCTAAAAACATGGCTGTTTAGAAAAGCCTTTCTTTGAAGGAAGGGAATCATGCGATTACATACTTCGCTTCTCAACCTACTGCTGATTCCTCTATTCTACCTTGCCTTTCCCTTTCCCACTGACTCCCCTTCCTCCCTTACTGACTCCCTTCCCCCCCACTATGATTCCCTCTCTTCCTTACCCTCTTTTCCTTACAAATAATTCCCTTTTGTTAATATTGTTACACATATGTATTTGATATGTATACTCCTAGTTTTCTGTTAATTTTAGCACGTTGCTTTTTCCACCTATGTTCATTGTAAAGCCTTTGGCTGAATTACTGTTAGCTGTAAACCGAGGTGATGTGCATTACGTGCCGCGGTATATTAAAAACTATAAATAAATAAATAAATAAATAAGATAAATTGCATGCGCAGGCGCACGCAAGTTATAAAATCCAGGGTCAGCGAGTGCAAGGGGGTGTACAATTGTGCATCTTGCGTGCGCCAAGCCGCGCAGCCTTCCCCTGTTCCCTTCCCCCTAACCTGACCTTCCCACCCCTTCTCCTAACTTCCCCCCCCCCCAGCCCTACTCTAACCCCTCCGAAAATGTTTGTGGTACCTTTTGTGCCTGTCTCCAGGCAGGCGCAAGTTGTGCGTGCCGGCCGATTTCCAGCTCGCGATTTCTGACACAGTGGTAAATGGCCGCTGTGCCAGGAACTACTGACCCTGTCCCCAGACTGCCCCAGACCGCCCCCTCCCCACCCCTTTTTGCAAGCCCCGGGACTTACGTGCATCCCGGGGCTTTACGTGCTCCACCGGGCCTTTTGAAAATAGGCCCGGCACGTGTAACCTTTTGAAAATCCGGCCCTATATTTTTAGCTCTCATACTATTTCAAAGACTCAGTTAAAATGATGCATAGTGGGTTACAAACAGAAGAGATGTTGATGCTTCAAGAGGAGGAGTTAGGATGGATGTGAAATAGAGGATATGGGAGAGCCAAAGGAGAGGGAGAGAGAGGAGAAGGCAAAAGAAGGGAGACACCAACAAACTATAATTTCAAAAAGAGTTTTACATTTATTTAAACACAAATGTATTTTCAAACAAAATGTTAAACATTCTTGTAACTTTACAGTGCCTAAGACAGTGTTTCCTAACTCTCTCCTGGAGGCATACCTAGCCGGTCTGGTTTTCTGGATATGCCTGTGAATATGCATGAGAAGACTTCCATATATTGAAGAACATGTTGCGATCCCGGGGCGCCCCCGGGACCGACACTCACCCCGCGGCGGTAGCGTCGCTGGCTCCGGCCTCCCAGGCCTGCAGGGACCGCGGGCGCTGCGCCCCCGGCCTGTCCCGACCTCACTCGGGCCTGCAGGGCCCTCTGGCATCGCGTCCCGGCCTCTCCCGATCCGTCGGCGTTCCTCGGCGGCTGGCCCCGCCCCCTAGACGCACGCGCGCGTCTCTCAGCTGGCTTTAAAGGGCCAGCACAGGAAATTGGCAGGGGAAGCTCCCGGGTGACGTCAGACGCTGCAGGGTATAAAAACCCTGCAGTACAGCCAAGCCATTGCCTTGCAACGAGGTTCCCAGGTTCGTCCTGCTCCCAGTTGCTGTGTTCCTGCTCGTCACTTTGATCTTCTGGTTTTCGACTTCGGATTGGCTTGTGGTTCTTCTTGGCTTCTGACCCTGGTTCGGCTTCGGTGTCTTCTGGCTCTCGACTCGGCTTGGCTTACGATACTTCTCTGGATCTCGACTTGGACTGGCTGACAACGACTTCTCTGGCTCTAGACGCGGACCGGCTGACAGCGATTCTCCGACACCTGACCCGGGCTTGGTGAGCTACTACTCCATCGATAGGGATCTCCTAAGTCCCAGCGGCCGGGTTCCTACGGGCTCCTCCCGGGGGGACACCGGCTTCCAGGGTGAACCGCCTAAGTCCCAGCGGCCGGACTCCTACGAGCTCCTCTCGGGGGAGTACCGGCTTCCAGGGCGAAGCACCTCTCCCACCGGGTCAGCTTCATCTCCTGGTCCTTGGTCGCATAGGGCCCTTCGTGTCTTTCTCCCGGTAGTCCGCGAGCCTGCTTTCGCCGCCTCCCGTTTGGAACCGGTGCCCCTACCTCTCTAAGGTATTCCATCTCCTGGTTCCGATCGGCCCAAGGGTCCACGAAGCTAACAGATTGCAAGGCCATGGACCCGGCGGACCTTGCTGGACTCAAAGCCATCCCGGGCATAGCCCAGAAGCTACAGCAGCAACAGAACTGCCTCGAAACCTTGATGTCAACAGTTCAACGCCTGGCGGATCGCGTGGAGGGGGCCTCCGCAGCAGCTCCTGTGGCATCTTCCTCTCAGGCTAGTATGGGTTCCATCACTCCTGTACAGATGCCCGCACCAGCCCGGTACTCAGGGGATCCTAAAACATGCAGAGGATTCCTCAATCAATGTTATATTCGTTTTGACTTGCTGCCCGCACAATTTCCCACGGATCGAGTCAAGACGACGTACATCATTTCCCTCCTGGATGGGAAACCATTGGTCTGGGCTTCTTCCCTTTGGGAACGCCAGGACTTCAGACTGAACAACCTAGTGCAGTTCGTCAAGTCGTTTCGAAGAGTCTTCGATGAACCATCCCGTGCCTCCACAGCCGCCTCCGAATTGCTCCAGCTGAGACAGGGGAATCGGCCTCTGGAAGAATACGCGATGGAATTCCAGACCCTCGCCTCTGAGCTGGCTTGGGGCGAAGACAGCTTGCATGGCATTTTCCTGGAGGGACTTTCACCACGGCTCCAGGACGAACTGGCAGCCCGGGACCTGCCTGACGATCTTCAAGATTTGATTGAGCTGGCCGGGCGAGTGGATCGACGCATTCAGCGCCGCTTCCGGGACCGAAGACCCACGTCGGGACAGACCAGTCGCAGGGTCACTCCGCCTCGTACCCGACCTTCCCAGCCTGCTGCCGCGACCACCTCGGCAGAGGAGCCTATGCAATTGGGGAGAGGCCCCCTATCTTCTGAAGAGCGGAGGCGCCGTCGCGCCCAAAGACTGTGTCTTTACTGTGGGAGCAACAGACATTTCCTAGCCCGCTGTACCGAGTGCCCGGAAAACGCCCGAACCTAGAGTCTAGCGGGGAGTTAACTCTAGGCAATGTTTCACCCAACTCCCCATGTACCGTACCGGTACGCCTTTGTCTGCCTGAGGGTGGATTCGACACCTTAGCCCTGCTAGACTCTGGGCCCGGGGGGAATTTTATCCTCCAAGAACTGGTGCAACAGCTCCAGCTCAAGGTCCTGCCTCAGGAACCACCCGTGCGAGTCTCCTCTATCCAGGGGGTCCCCCTCCCGGGTGTCATCGCTACTCGCACTACCCCGCTGAAGCTTCAAGTCGGAGCCCTGCATAGGGAGGAGATGTCCTTCCTCATTCTTGAAAAATCTATTCACCCCGTGGTCCTGGGCCTGCCCTGGCTCAGGGAACATTCGCCTACGATCGATTGGGCCACGCTTCAGATTACGTCTTGGGGTTCAGCGTGTTTCCATCGCTGCCTCCCCGCTCGTCCTTTGCAGACACTACCTCTCCTCACGACCCCCTTGACGGTTCCGCCTCAGTATCACGACTTCCGCGACGTCTTTTCCAAAGAAAAAGCCGAATTACTCCCGGAACACCGACCCTTTGATTGCGCAATCACTCTGCTACCAGGGACTACGCCACCCCGTGGGAGGGTCTATCCACTATCCCTGCCAGAGACTCAGGCTATGTCGGCCTACATAAAGGAGAACCTAGAACGGGGTTTCATCAGACCATCCAACTCCCCCGCCGGGGCCGGGTTCTTTTTTGTAGGGAAGAAGGACGGGTCCCTTCGCCCCTGTATCGATTACCGGGGCCTGAACCTAATCACCCGTCGGGATCGTTATCCATTGCCTTTGATTCCGGAACTCTTAGACCGCCTTCAAGGGGCTCGCTTTTTCACCAAGCTTGACCTCCGAGGGGCGTATAACCTAGTGCGGATCCGCCCGGGGGACGAATGGAAGACCGCCTTTAACACCAGAGACGGTCACTACGAATATCTCGTCATGCCATTCGGTCTCTGCAACGCCCCAGCTGTGTTTCAAAACCTGATGAACGAGGTTCTTCGCGAGCTGCTGCACACCACGGTTATCGTGTATTTGGATGATGTCCTAATTTACTCCCAGGATCTTGCCTCTCATCGCCAACATGTTCGCCAAGTACTCCAGAAACTAAGAGAGAACCGGCTATACGCCAAATTGGAAAAATGCCAATTCGAACAAGACTCGCTGCCTTTCCTGGGATACATTGTTTCTTCAACAGGCTTCCAGATGGACCCGGATAAGGTCGCAGCCATTGAGAAATGGCCTCAGCCCCATGGGGTGAAAGCGCTCCAGCGCTTTTTAGGCTTCGCCAACTTCTATCGCCACTTCATTCCACACTACTCCAGCCTGGTGGCGCCTCTAACGGCCCTCACCCGTAGAGGAGCTGATGCCCACAAATGGACCCCCAACGCAACACAAGCCTTCCAGGAACTTAAAAAGGCCTTTCTACGGGAGACCTGCCTCTGACACCCTGATCCCTTGCGCCAATTTGTGGTAGAAGTGGACGCCTCCGACGTGGCGGTAGGGGCTGTGTTGGCTCAACTCGCCAAGAATGGGAAAACCTGGCCCTGCTCCTATTTCTCTCGTAAGTTCTCTCCCGCCGAAAGAAACTATGGTATCGGCGACAAGGAGCTACTCGCAGTCAAGCTAGCCTTTGAGGAGTGGCGCCAGTGGCTGGAGGGGGCCCAACACCCCATCATAGTCTACACCGACCATAAAAATTTGGAATACCTGTGCCGTGCCCAAAGACTCAACCCTCGGCAGGCACGCTGGTCCCTCTTTTTCAGCCGCTTCAACTTTACTCTCCATTACCGACCGGCGGCCAAGAACGTAAGGGCAGATGCTCTCTCTCGTGCTACTGAGACGGAGGACACCCCAGAACCACTTCGCTACATTCTGGATCCAGCTAAGGTGTGTCTAGCCGCCTCTGACGTCAGACCCGCGGGCAAGACAGTAGTCCCGGCCCGCTCCAGGAGGAGGGTCTTAGCATGGGCACACGATTCCCTCACGGCCGGGCACCCAGGGATTGCCCGAACTTTGGAGCTCTTGACGGAGTTCTATTGGTGGCCACGGATGAAGGAGGATGTCCGGCTTTATGTGCAGTCGTGTCCTACTTGTGCCCAGCAAAAACCATTACCAGGTCGACCATGGGGACTCCTGCAGCCGCTTCCCATTCCTACGGAACCGTGGACGCACATTTCCACGGATTTCATTGTGGAGTTGCCGCCCTCTGAGGGGAAGACCGTCATTTGGGTCACCATTGACCGATTCTCAAAGATGGCCCACTTTGTGCCATTGGCCAAACTGCCTTCGGCTCCTGAACTGGCCACATTGTTTGTCCACCATATCTTTCGGCTACATGGCTTGCCCTTGCACCTTACCTCAGACCGAGGTCCCCAGTTCACAGCAAAGTACTGGAGGGCTCTTTGCAGGAAGTTCGGGGTACAGCTGGACCTAACTACAGCGTTTCATCCGCAGAGTAACGGCCAGGTCGAACGGACAAATCGTACTCTCAAGGCCTTTCTCCGAGCCTTCGTGGGGGACCTCCAAGACAACTGGGTCTCGCTTCTTCCCTGGGCCGAGTTTTCTTATAACCGACACAAACACTCGGCCACCTTACAGTCCCCCTTCCAACTGGTTTACGGGAAAGTACCCAAACCTCCTTTGCCCTTACCTGCGACGGTCTCTTCCCCGGCAGCACAGCTGACAGCGGAGCAGATCCATCAGCTCTGGCTCTCCACCCAGGAGAGGCTTCACAAGACCACGGCCCGGTTCAAAAAGTATGCAGACCGGTCTCGACGCCCCGCACCTGTCTTCTTACCCGGGACAAAGGTCTGGCTGAGCACCAGACACATTCAGCTGCGGACTCCCTCCATGAGACTGGCGCCTCGCTACATCGGCCCCTTCCCGGTAGCTGAACGCATAGGAGCAGTGTCCTATCGGTTACGCCTCCCATCCACGCTGAAGATTCATGATGTTTTCCACGTCTCTCTTCTCAAACCCGTGGTCCACTCCCACTTGCGACCTCAGCCTCCGGAGCCCACTCCTGTTGCGACTGACCCTGGAGCCACGTACACGGTTAAGGAGGTCCTGGATGTTCGGTTCCGTCGTCGACACTGGGAGTATCTCCTTTCCTGGGAGGGGTACGGTCCTGAAGAGAACTCTTGGGAGCCCTCCTCGCACATTCTCGACAAAGACCTTCTCCTCCAGTTTCATAGGGCGCACCCGGACAAGCCGCGTCCTCCTGGGGGGGGCCGTAGGAGGAGGGGTACTGTTGCGATCCCGGGGCGCCCCCGGGACCGACACTCACCCCGCGGCGGTAGCGTCGCTGGCTCCGGCCTCCCAGGCCTGCAGGGACCGCGGGCGCTGCGCCCCCGGCCTGTCCCGACCTCACTCGGGCCTGCAGGGCCCTCTGGCATCGCGTCCCGGCCTCTCCCGATCCGTCGGCGTTCCTCGGCGGCTGGCCCCGCCCCCTAGACGCACGCGCGCGTCTCTCAGCTGGCTTTAAAGGGCCAGCACAGGAAATTGGCAGGGGAAGCTCCCGGGTGACGTCAGACGCTGCAGGGTATAAAAACCCTGCAGTACAGCCAAGCCATTGCCTTGCAACGAGGTTCCCAGGTTCGTCCTGCTCCCAGTTGCTGTGTTCCTGCTCGTCACTTTGATCTTCTGGTTTTCGACTTCGGATTGGCTTGTGGTTCTTCTTGGCTTCTGACCCTGGTTCGGCTTCGGTGTCTTCTGGCTCTCGACTCGGCTTGGCTTACGATACCTCTCTGGATCTCGACTTGGACTGGCTGACAACGACTTCTCTGGCTCTAGACGCGGACCGGCTGACAGCGATTCTCCGACACCTGACCCGGGCTTGGTGAGCTACTACTCCATCGATAGGGATCTCCTAAGTCCCAGCGGCCGGGTTCCTACGGGCTCCTCCCGGGGGGACACCGGCTTCCAGGGTGAACCGCCTAAGTCCCAGCGGCCGGACTCCTACGAGCTCCTCTCGGGGGAGTACCGGCTTCCAGGGCGAAGCACCTCTCCCACCGGGTCAGCTTCATCTCCTGGTCCTTGGTCGCATAGGGCCCTTCGTGTCTTTCTCCCGGTAGTCCGCGAGCCTGCTTTCGCCGCCTCCCGTTTGGAACCGGTGCCCCTACCTCTCTAAGGTATTCCATCTCCTGGTTCCGATCGGCCCAAGGGTCCACGAAGCTAACAGAACAAGTACATGGAAATTGATCTCATTCATATTCATTGTAGCAATCCTGAAAATCTGACTGGCTAGGTGGGCCCCTAGGAGAGGGTTGGGAAGCACTGGCCTAAGGCACAATGTTTATTTATTTAAAAGATTTATATCAAAAGGTGTGCTCAGGGCATTATATGAAGATCATGTTCATTTAGCATACAGTTATATTCTGCCAATACTGGAAAACAGTTTTCTCTCAATGGATTACAATAATAAAGCATAAAATAACATCTGAAAAACACACGCACAATAATTAATGACAAAACAAATATCATAAAAACCTCATAAACAATAATTAAAACTCAAATGATCAACTGATACAAAATTAGCTCATAGTCCAGTCTATTATATTCTCCTACTAATTACATTCTATAATCTTCTACCAGTATATACATTGGCCAAAAGCCTCTAGGAAAAAAAATGATTCCCTTCAACTTTTTCTGAAAAGATTAATGATTCTTTTCTTCTGAGTTCCTAGGGGAGAAGATGCCACCATTTGGGGTTACCTAAAGAGATAGCCCAAGAGCGGTTTTCTGTCAGGTGGGCTGATTTATGAGATGGTAAAGAGAAAAAGGATTGCAGTGATAAATGTTGTGCATGTCCAGGAACAGACTCTTTCAGCACTACTTTAAGGTAGTTGGTGCCTCATCATGAATCGCTCTAAACACTTAAATAAGTACTTTAAACCTAGCTTATAATGAAAGCAATGGGAAGTCAATATAGGACCATGATAATGAGAGCTCACAACAACTCAGACAACCACATTCTGCACATTTAAGTTCTTTTATTGAATAATTAGGTAAAATTAACAGAACTGAATTGGAATAATTGAGTACTTTCAGCACTATTGCATGTATCACAGACTTCAGTTCAGGACATGTAAGGAGATATTCAAACTCCAGTGTTATGTTTTTGTAAGAGTGTGAACCCTGGGCCGCGGTGAGAGGTGTCTCCACCCACAGGGAAGAACCCTGTGAGCCTCACCATTGGTAGACGTGGTTTCAGACACAGCTGTATGGTGGAGACTTTATTATGAAGGAAGGAAAAGCAAAACCCACAGGGGCGGATTTTCAGAGCCCTGCTCGCCTAAATCCGCCCAAAACCGGGCGGATTTAGGCGAGCAGTGCCCTGCGCGCCGGTGAGCCTATTTTACATAGGCCTACCGGCGCGTGCAGAGCCCCGGGACTCGCGTAAGTCCCGGGGTTCTCCGAGGGGGGCATGTCGGGGGCGTGTCGGGAGCGGGCCCAGTCGTCGCGGCGTTTAGGGGGCGTGTCGGCAGCGTTTTGGGGGCGGGTATGGGGGCGTGGTTATGGCCCGGGGTCCGCACCCTCCGTACCCGCCCCCAGGTCGCGTCCCGGCGCGCAACAGGCCCGCTGGCGCGCGGGGATTTACTTCTCCCTCCGGGAGGCGTAAATCCCCGGAGAAAGGTAAGGGGGGGGGTGTAGACAGGGCCGGGCGGGTGGGTTAGGTAGAGGAAGGGAGGGGAAGGTGAGGGAAGGGCGTTAGAGGATTCCCTCCAAGGCCGCTCCGATTTCGGAGCGGCCTTGGCGGGAACGGGGGTAGGCTGCGCGGCTCGGCACACGCCGGCTATACAAAATCAATAGCCTTGCGCGCACCGATCCAGGATTTTAGCGGTTACGCGCGGCTACGCGCGTATCTACTAAAATCCTGCGTACTTTTGCTTGCGCCTGATGTGCCAGCAAAAGTACGCCTATTCGCGCGGTCTGAAAATCTACCCCACAGAGCGGGAGGTGTAGTTAAAGTACAGTTCTGAGCTGAGGGATATACCCCCGATGTGAAGATCTGATAGTGGATCGCAGAGTGGGGTATGCCAGCAAGTCTCTTCAGAAGTGTAGCAAATACCTCAGACATGCAGATCTGGTAGTGGCCCGCAGAGCGGGGTATGCCGAAGATGTCTGTTCTGTGGTGATGACGAGAAGGTAGTCTGAGATGCAGGAACCTGGAAGAAGATCCTGTAGATGGTGCGGTAATAACCTGCAGCGCAGTGTATATCCTACTGGGAAGGATACAGTAGTGGCCTGAGGCATGAAGTACATCACAGAGAATCCCACAATAGGTTTGGTATTGTTGAAGTCTGTAGTCATGTACTCACAGGAAGGCCCTCCGAGGAGCAGATAGCCAGGAACGCAAAAGGGCCCCCGAGGAGCGGGTACCCAGAGCGTCCAACGCCAAGTAAGGAACCTGGAACCAGAAGTCCTAGGATGGAGTGGATTCAGCAATGAGGGAACTCCTTGCTAACCCTTCGAAGCATAGGGCCAGTCAGCTTAAGTACGGCAGATGGATGATGTCATTTGCAGGGGACACCCCAGAGGTTCCCGCCATGACGCGTGCGGCTAGGTGATTCCTGGAACAAAATGGCGGTCAGCAGCACCCACGCCGACCCAGGAAAGCCAGGCAGGTCGGTGGTGGCTAGCGGAGGCTGCCATTCTTCCTAGGATTGACAGTGTAGCAAAGAAAGAGGTGAGTATAAGTGGTCACAGTCATCTGCGACTGACAGGCATAACATCCAGAGGAGGCAAAGTTTATAAAATGCCAAACCAACTACCAATCTAATAGGTGGCTCTATTGACAACCTGGAGTTCGAAGTGAGACTCTGCACCTCCTTCTCAAGCAGTAAAAATGTCCCTTCCAATTGTAATAACAGTGGAATGTCATGTGAAGATACACATCCTACTCACAGGATATCTATTTTTCTCAAATTGCAAGAAAACCTGTTCTTTCTTGGTCAGGTGTTTGCCACACTGATACACTCTGACTAGGCAAGATACATTGCCCCCAGTCAGACCGAACCAGTAAGGCTGTCTAGATGTCATCTGCTAGGGGTGTGTATTCGTTCCCTACGAATTGGTAATCCGCAACGTATAGGGCCATATTCATTGTATTCGTGGGGAAGCAAAACGTATCGCGATTCCCCACAAATACAACAAATTTTCGCCGAATTATTCTGCCGTCTAAAGGAGCCAATTTAAACAAACCCCCCACCCTCCTGACCCCCCCCCCCCAAGACTTACCAAAGCTCCCTGGTGGTCCAGCGGGGGGGTCCGGGAGCCATTTCCTGCACTCACCCTCGACTGCCGGTATTCAAATGAATGGCTGGCGCCATCTTGTGCTCCTACCATGTGACAGGGGCTGACCAATGGCACCGGTAGCCCCTATGACATGGTAGGTCAAAGGCTATTAGCGCCATTTTGAATACCGGCAGCCAAGGGTGTGAGTGCAGGAAATGGCTCCCGGACCTCCCGCTGGACCACCAGGGAGTTTTGGTAAGTCTTGGGGGCATCAGGAGGGTGGGGGGTTGTAGTTAGTTTAATTTTAGCTGGGAAACGAATAAGAATTAACATATAAATGTATCGGGGGCCTCCCTTGCCGAATGCAACATATCTGTCTCCCAACAAATACGAATCACGAATGCAACATATGGCGTATCTCTGCACATCCCTATCATCTGCATAAATAGTGCAGATGACTCCCAGAGAGGACAAAATTGACCTTTCTGTACCAATTATACCAGACTGTAATTCACTTTGAACTACTGAATAATAGGCATGAGCTAAATTTAAAATACGTTTTAAAAAGAATCAATCAATTTGACTGCAAATATACATTAAATAGAACAACACAAATCTACTCCTCTAGTTGTACTTTTCATCCTTTATAATAACTACAAATTTTAGTGATGTAAATTTTACTATGAAACCCACCCCAATTCTAAGTGCCAGACTGACTCCATACAGAGTCTCTCTCTCTCTCTGTCTCTCTCTCTCTCATGAATTATTCTGTGTGCAAAGTGAAAAATAGTGCAGATGTGATAAATTTATTGCACCTTGGTGGAAATTGCCTGCAGGAGCAGGGTAATTAGCCTAACCACCCCCCTTGTTATCGTAGGTACTATTTCTGCTATAATTATAGCTTTTTGAGAAATCTAGAGGTTAGGAACAACACATAGACTTATTTATGATCCTCTAGTATGGAACAATCTTAAAAACCTTACTGAAATTCACAATCTTATATTGAGTGATTTTACATGTTGAAGAGATGCTGCTTAAGCTTTTTTTTTTTTTTTTCACTTTCCTGAGCTGTCTAAGTGTATTCCAAAAGAAAGGAAGATGTGCTTCATATAACAACATAGGTGACAAGTAATTAAGTCAAGCAAGCTGTTTAAGTACTACTGCCATTTTTATGTCAGCTTGGACAAGTAACTTTATTACCATGCTATAAAAAATACAACTAGCTTAGATATCATAATACTAATATCAGCTATGTTATATACTAAATTCATTTATAGTTTGTTTTATGGGTGCAAAAGCAGCATAAGGTTGGTATCTGGCAGCTGCACACTTCACTTTATTAGAAAAGACAAACATTTTGCATGTCTACAGCCTATTTCGTAACAATAGTAATAATGGGAGATTACAATTATCCCAATACTTATTGGGTAAATGTAATCTCAGGACATGCTAGAGACATAAAGTTCCTGGATATAATGAATGACTGCTTCATGGAGCAATTGGTTCAGTAACAAACAAGAGAGGGAACTATTTTAGATTTAATTCTTTGTTGAATGGAGGATTTGGTGAGAGAGGTAATAGTTGTGGGCACTTGGCAATAGTGATCATAACATGATCACATTTGAACTAATGCTGGAAGGGGAACAATATGTAAATCTACAGCTCTAACACTAAATTTTCAAATGGGAAACTTTAGTAAAATGAGGAAAATAGAAAAACAAAAAAGTGCAGCTGGAAAGGTTAAAAATTAGGGATGTGAATCATTTTTCTGACGATTGAAAATATCGTACGATATTTTCAAAATCGTCAGAAATCGTGGGCTCCCCAAAACTGATAGGAAAACCCCACAAAATTGTTCGTGGGGTTCTCTTATTGTTTTGGGGGAGGGCGGGAAAAAACGGCACACAAAAATAACCCCTAAACCCACCCTGACCCTTTAAAACTAATCCCTTAGCCTCCCCCACCCTCCCGACCCCCCAAAAAACTTTTTACAGGTACCTGGTGGTCCAGTGGGGGTCCCGGGAGCGATCTCCCGCTCTCGGGCCGTCGGCTGCCACTAATCAAAATGGCGCCGATGGCCCTTTGCCCTTCCATGTGACAGGGTATCCGTGCCATTGGCCGGCCCCTGTCACATGGTAGGAGCACTGGATGGCCGGCACCATTTTGGTTAGTGGCAGCCGACGGCCCGAGAGCAGGAGATCGCTCCCGGGACCCCCACTGGACCACCAGGTACCTGTATAAGGTTTTTTTTTTGGGGGGGGGAAGCTAAGGGATTAGTTTTAAAAGGTCGGGGTGGGTTTTTTGTTTATCGGCTCGGGCGCAGCCGATAAAAAAAAAACCCGACTGGGCCGGACGAAAAAAAAATCACGATGTGAATCGGAACCGATTCCTTTTCCGATTCACATCTCTATTAAAAATGTACAGCAGGTCTGGACATTGTTTAAAAACAATTTTAGAAGCGCAGTCCAGATGTATTCCATGCATTAAGAAAGGTAGAAGAAAGGCAAAATGATTACTGTCATGGATAAAAGGTGAGGTGAAAGGATATTTTGGCCAAAAAAAAAATCCTTCTGAAGAAAATAGGAAAAAGCATAAACACTGTCAAGTTAAGTGTGAAACATTCATAAATGAAGCTAAGAGAGCATTTGAAATGAAGTTGGCCATAGAGGCAAAAGCTCATAATAAAAACTTTTATAAATATTTCTGAAGCAAGAAACCTGTGAGGGAGTCAGTTGGACCAAGAGATGATTGAGGGTTAAAGGGGCTCCTCAGGAAAATAAGGCCATTGCAGAAAGACTAAATAAATTATTTGCTTCTGTGCTTATAAGGAGGATGTTGGGGAGATATTGGTTTCGGAGATGGGTTTTCAAGGGTGAAAAATCAGATGAACTGAACCAAATCACTGTGAACCTGGAAGTTGTAGTAGGCCAGATTGAAAAAGTAAAGAGTAGCAAATCACCTAGACCAGATGGTTCTGAAGAAACTAAAAAATTAAATTTTAGATCTATTAGTTAAAATCAACCATTGTATCTGAAGACTGGAGGCTGGCCAATGTAACCCTAAAATTTAAAAAAGGCTCCAGAGGCGATCCAGGAAACTATAGGCCAGTGAGCCTGACTTCAATGCCTGGAAAAATAGTGGAAACTATTCTAAAGATCAAAATCATATAGAAACACATGGTTTTATGGATCCCAGTCAGCATGGATTTACCCAAGGGAAGTCTTGCCTCACAAATCTGCTTCATTTTTTTTTTTTTGAAGGGATTAATAAACATGTGGATAAAGGTGAACCAGTAGATACTAGAGATGTGAATTGTGTCCTCGATCGTCTTAACGATCGATTTCGGCTGGGAGGGGGAGGGAATCGTATTGTTGCCGTTTGGGTGTGTAAACTATCGTGAAAAATCGTTAAAATCGTGAGCCGGCACACTAAACCCCCCTAAAACCCACCCCGACCCTTTAAATTAAATCCCCCACCCTCCCGAACCCCCCCCCAAATGCTTTAAATTACCTGGGGATCCGGCGGTGGTCCAGAACGGCGGCGGTCCGGAACGGTCCCCTCAATAGAATTGTGTTGTCTTCAGCCGGCGCCATTTTTCAAAATGGCCGCCGCAAATGGCGGCGGCCATAGACAAAAACGATTCGACGGAGGAGGTCGTTCCGGACCCCCGCTGGACTTTTGGCAAGTCTTGTGGGGGTCAGGAGGCCCCCCCAAGCTGGCCAAAAGTTTCCTGGGAGTCCAGCGGGGTTCCGGGAGCGATTTCTTGCCGCGAATCGTTTTCGTACGGAAAATGGTGCCGGCAGGAGATCGACTGCAGGAGGTCGTTCAGCGGCGGTTCCGGACCGCCGCTGAACGACCTCCTGCAGTCGATCTCCTGCCGGCACCATTTTCCGTACGAAAACGATTCGCGGCAAGAAATCGCTCCCGGAACCCCGCTGGACTCCCAGGAAACTTTTGGCCAGCTTGGGGGGGCCTCCTGACCCCCACAAGACTTGCCAAAAGTCCAGCGGGGGTCCGGAACGACCTCCTCCGTCGAATCGTTTTTGTCTATGGCCGCCGCCATTTTGCGGCGGCCATTTTGAAAAATGGCGCCGGCTGAAGACAACACGATTCTATTGAGGGGGCCGTTCCGGACCGCCGCCGTTCTGGACCACCGCCGGATCCCCAGGTAATTTAAAGCATTGGGGGGGGGGGTTCGGGAGGGTGGGGGATTTAATTTAAAGGGTCGGGGGTGGGTTTTAGGGGGTTTTAGTGTGCCGGGTTTCCTGCCCTCCCCCTTCCCCCGATTTACGATTTTTTAACGATAAATCGGGGGAATTGGTATTGTATCGTGGCCCTAACGATTTTTTGACGATTTAAAATATATCGGACGATATTTTAAATCGTCAAAAAACGATTCACATCCCTAGTAGATACATAGGCTCGGCAGCGCACGCAAGCCTCAGGACACGCGTAAGTCCCAGGGCTTTGCTAGGGGGGCATGTCAGGGGCGTGTTGGGGGGTGGGTGGCGCGACGTTCGGGTCATTCCGGTGGGCGTGTCGGGGGTGTGGTGCCGGCCTGGGGGAATTTTGTGGGCATGGCCGAGGCCTCCAAAATCACTCCCGGGCCGGGGAATCATGCAGCAGCGGCCAATCGGCGCGCACTAGTTATGCCTGCCTGGAGCAGGCAGTAACTTTCACGATAAAGGTAGGGGGGTGTAGATAGGGCTGGGGGGGGTGGGTTAGGTAGGGGAGGGGAGGGGAAGGGAGGGGAAGGGAAGGGAGGGGAAGGTGGGTGGAGGCAGAAGGAAAGTTCCCTCCGAGGCCGCTCCGATTTCGGAGCGGCCTCGGAGGGAACGGGCAGTGCGCACAGGGCTCGGCACGCGCAAGGTGCACAAATGTGCACCCCTTGCATGCGCCGACCCCGGATCATATAAAATCCAGTGTACTTTTGTCTGCGCCTGGTGCACGAACAAAAGTACATGCACCTTTTAGAAGGTGTTTGACAGAGTCCCTCATGTGGAAAAGGGTAAACAGTAGGGATGTGAATCATTTTTTGACGATTTAAAACAATCGTCAGATATATTTTAAATCGTCAAAAATCGTTAGAGCCGCGATACTGCCACCTTCATAACATCATGTCATGTTATGAAGGTGGCAGTGCGCTAAGATTTACAAGATATGGTAACTCACAAAGGAAGGGTGGAAGAAGTGTTTAAACCCAAGCGTTTGGGCAAATACTTGTTGAAAAGACGTGGAGCGGCATGAATGGAATGGTATACTGATATGTACGTCTAAGAGAAATCTTTTTGAGGACGTACAGATGAGATCCTTTCAGAAATATGTGATGAGCATGAACAGATGAGCAGTAGGAGATTCGTTTATATATCTTCTGAGGAAGCCTGTGGGCGAAACATGTTGAGAGAATAAGAAAGAATAAAAGAAGAATTAAAGAATTTGTTGTTTTCTAAATGAGTGATAATTTATGATAAATGGGATTTTCTCTGCTTATTTAATAAATTGTATTTCATATTCATAATATATTGTAAGAAAGGAAGTTTTGGCATGTAACTCAATCTGAGAGGATTGGGACAGTTTTTATGAAGATAGTACAAGTATGTAACATTATGTATGATGTATGAATGGAGGGAGAATTTTTAGATGCATTTTTTTGTTGGTAATATGTTAAATATTTAAAGATTGTTGTAATATTTTTTCTATGCAATAAAGAATAAGAAAATATATGTCACTTTGTATGGTTTTGAGCTGTCATATGACAGGGCAAAGGTAGCGCCGGTGCCATTTCTACAACGCACCGGAGGCCCGAGAGTAAAAGATCACACCGGAACCCCCCCCCCCCCCCACTGGACCCCAGGTAATTTAAGGCATTTTGGGGGGGGTGGTTCGGGAGGGTGGGGGATTTATTTTAAAGGGTCGGGGTGGGTTTTAGGGTTGTTTTAGTGTGCCGGTTTTCCCGCCCTCCCCCTTCCCCTCCCCTTCCCCCGATTTACGATTTTTGACGATAAATCGGGGGAATTCCTATTAAATATCACCTCTAACGATTTTTGACGATTTAAAATATATCGGACGATATTTTAAATCGTCAAAAAACGATTCACATCCCTATTATTTATACATTTGAAAGTGAAGCATCAGGGAGGTCAGTGAATATTAAATGGAATGGGCCTTATGTGAGCTGAAGGTTTGTTTTACACATGTTGCAACAATTTCAAATTAGTCTGGGAGATAACATGTAGTACAGAATTGCAATAATCTAAATGACTGGTGTTAAGAACGTGAATGACAGAGGTCAAGGTGTGTTGGTCAAAGTAGTTGCACAGTTCCCAGTTATGGTGAAGGTACATTAAGGAGGCTCTTTCTACTTTGGTGATGTGAGAAATCATTAACAGATTAGGGTATAGTTGGACACCTAGACTATGGACAGATTTTATAGTTTGGAGAGGGGCTCTAGATAGGAATGGTTGAGCACATATGGGGTGGGCATAGCAGTTCAGCCAGAGGTGTACAGATTTGAAGGAGTTTGAATCTCAACAACTGCCTCTCAGTGGCAGCACAATGACTCTATAACCACAAGATTAAACTCAACTCCAGAAGAAATAAATGCAGGAACAACAGAAAAGATACATAGGAGAGACCTTTATATGTTCTGAATGTGATAAAGGTTTCAGTAGGAAGAGAGAATTAATACAACATCAGAAAATCAATAAAAGGAGACTGTGTTCAGCTACAGAATATGGGAAACACTTTTTTAATAAAGCAAACCTTACAAATTATGAGGTAAGCCACTCTGGGAAGGACCATTGCCATGTTATTATTGTGACAAAAGTTGTATTGTAAAGGAAATTTCACAAAAAAAAAAAAAGTACCCAGCTGCAAAATCGAGTACAAGTAGGGAATGTAATAAAAGTTTAGTGCATAAAAATAATATTGATGTGATCCCATCCTGGGAGGCAGGCTGCACTGCGATGGGGCTATAAATAGTATTTTATCTTTGGAGATGGAACGCTGGCTAGCTGTTCTAGCAGGTTCTTTCCACAGGGTATGGATTCTTTTTTTGGGGGGAAAGAGTTAAAGTTCAGGGCCCCAAGAGTTAAGGGTGTCTTTCATGGATTGTCCCTGGGAGAGGGGACTCAATTCTCAATCTCTGTGTACCCATACAATGTGTGTTGTGTATGCCAAAAAACACTCTGTAGTCACTTTTTTAGTGTATAAAAAATAAAGACTTTAGTGTTCAAACACTTGCTGAAATATGGCACAACAAATTAATCTTCAGCACCCCAAGATTCCTTTTGCCTTGGTCTTTCTTTCTTCTACTTGTGCAGAAGTATTTTGTACCAGGGCAGGGAAACATTTACCCTCCATGGATTGGAAAAGAGAAGCTCCAAGGTGGGCAGGGGGATCTTTTTGTGGGCAGGAAAACCCCTCCAGCCCTGGCATAAAAGATATAACTGTCCTTGGCACAAAAAGTAAAATCCCCTCTCTCTCTGCCCTGGAAAAGAAGATACCGGATGGGTTTCCCTAGAGATTGTTGGTTTCTTTTACTCATGGTTAGTAGATCTTCTGAATCCCTTGATTCTCTATCTCTAAGTTCTCATTCTCTTTCAGATCCTGATGGGAGGGATCCCCTAGAAGCAGGCAGCTCTACCTGCTCTAACAAGACAGAAGGGGCAGTCAAATCTTTCCTTCTGGATCTCAAGAATTTAGTTTTGTTCTCCTTTAAAGGAAGTTTACACTGTGTTTCGAGCATGGACCCTTGAGCTGAGATGGAGTTGGCACAACCTGCAGACTCCTCCCTGCAGGTCCCCACTGTCAGCTGGTGGAGCTGGCTGTGGAAGAGGCCTAATTAGAGCTTTACCTATACCAGCCCTAGTTCCCCTTAGGTTGAGCCCTTAGGTGCTAGGACTGGCAGGACTTCAGTATGGGTTTCTGCAGATGAGCTTGATGTCTGAAGAGATGGTCAGGTCACAGGTCATGGTCCAAGGCAAGTTGGATTCAGACATAGTTAGTCAGGAGGTAGTCAAGGTAGGCAGGGTTCAAATATGGTCATGAGACAGGCAGTGGTCAGTGGCAGGTAGAATTCAGTCAAGGTTGAGAACCAGGCAGTGGGTAACTACCTTCTCTGTCCTAGCTGAAGATTTGGAAGGGCAACAATCCCAGTCACAGAGTTCCCTGTGCCCTGAGCCTAGGTGGTATACAGGTTCTCGAAACGCTCCTACTACTTAAATGCAAAAATCCCAAAATTATATGAAAAGGAAAAATCCTAACCATCCAGGGAGTAGACTGGATAAGGAAACCACACCTGACCCTGGTCAGTTTCCCCAGGCACGCTTTGCCTGGCTCCTCTGACTTGGTCTAAAAAATGAACTCAGGAAAAACTCCCCCCTACCTCATAACTCTAAGCAAGCCATAAAGGACTGACTCTAGAACCTCTGGAGAGGGCTGCTTATAAAAACTCTCAAGGGGGATGACCATTCCAGATCCCTCAAAGAGAAGGGGCTGCATTTGAATGATAGCCTCTCCCATTCACTAACCTGATCTTCACTAGTTGAACTAAGAGTTCACCTAGGCCTTAATGGTAACAGAATGAATTGTCTGTTACATTGATAATATATCATTCTTTTGCACTAAATATGACATGGCAAGTGCTTCAACAGAAAGACAGACAGCTCCAATACCACTCTGTATTTCTATTATACAACTATTGCTACTACTGAGTCTCTTCTACTCAGCCTTGCTTCCATACACAAATTTGCACCTTAAGGGTCTTACTATCATTCTGTTTTGCTATCATACCACAGTTTCTATACCTTGTTGTGTTCTTACCACTGTGGGGGGGCTACATTGTACCTTTCATATTGCCTTGGTATGTTTAAGCCATTCTTTGTTCTTCTTTAGTCCGTTTATCGGTGACTTTGGTTATTTCCTGACACTTTCTATGTTTCATTCCCCCTTTATGGTGCCTTAGCATTTTGATGCCACTCTTAGTGCCACTTTGCCTCTAGTGTTATCTTTCAGAGTTCATGGCCCTGTTGTTGGTTCCTTCTTTTGGAGCCTTAGGTTGTTCTTGCCACTCTTGCTGATTCTTTGCTCATCTGACAGTGCCTTGGAAAAGTACTGTTTCTGCTGGTAATGGTTTGCCTCATTGCAGGTCCCGGGCTTCTTCATGCCACTTTTGGTGCCTTATTGATTCATTGACATGTATTCGCCCTTCTAATGATGTCTACCCATCAGTTTCATTAGAAATGATTAGAAAATCCCAATTTGGGATCTCAAATTAGGCTGTGCGGCTTCCTGTATTGACTTTAAATGGGAAACAAAAAACAAATTAAACTAAAGAAAAATTTTCTCTTTTCATTTGAGACTACTGAAATGACTTTAGGTGCCCTATGAAACAAATTAATAACCCCCCCACCCCCCCCAAAAAAAAAAAGTTTTCCTCTGCACATTGCTATTGAACCTCTTTGAAAGTAAGCTTTAGTTCCAGAATAGATATGTCTGAACTATTGGAGAGCAATTTTCCTTTTCCGGGCTCTTCTTCCCAGTGTGTATTTGCTGTGCTATTTTGACTACACCAAAGAGCTATCTGTTTTCCTGACAGTACTGTCAGATCCTTATATCTTGGTACTGAAACTTTCAATTGGAGCTTTTCCCCCTTTTCAGAAGGGACACAGCTGACATTAGTCAGTCCTCTGTTTCCAGAAATGTAACTTCCTTCTTGAGAGCCATGCTAGTCTCCCATTACAAATAATTTCCATTCACCATGTAGGAGAAACATTTTTTTTCCCATGAATTATAGGAAATTCTGCAAAAATGCAATCCTATCCCTCTTCTAACAACATGGTTGGAAGTCATATAAATAAGAATATCAGTCTTTGCCAACAGTGAGTAAAATAAGATTTTGGATTTTTAGCCTCCCTTTGCAACTAATGCTTAAGGTGATTTACAGCATTATTATGTTCATGTATAAAAAGTCACTGTCCCAAACAGCTTATAATCTAAAGGTATGATAATAAAAAGCATTTACATGCGTAAAACTTGAGTCTTACTCAAGTAAATACACTTTTCTCGAGTAAGTGGGCTTTTGAAAATTGCTACAATATATGCCATTGAATTGTCCATAGGATTTACTTAAGTAAGTGCACTTTACACGAGTAAATGGCTTTTGAAAATTGCTACAGTAGACACTTTTACACATATAATTCCTTTTGAAAATTCACCTGTTAGGCAACAGAAGATAAAATGAATTGCCTAAAGTCACAAGAAGTGGAAGCAATGGGACTTAAAGTGGTAGAAATGGGAATTAAACTCTAGCTTCCTTTGTTTATAGCTCATTGCTATGATTTCTAGTCTATTCCTCCTCTTCTGAAAGCTGTGATATGCAGGCAACATTTATGTAGTCAAAAATTGTTAAACTAATTGTTATAGGTAGTGAGGTTTGGGTGGACACTGTGACAGCTGACCAAACCCATGGGGGGAAGTCCCGTGAGGGGCCACAGGTCAGGCTCAGCTCTGGTCACACAAACACAGATAGTTCTTTATTTAAACAGTTCGAGAAACCACCAGAGGTGGCAATAGTGAGTAGATGTTGTAGCCCTGCTGGGCTAGTATTCCCCTGGATGCTGGAACAGCAGTTTCTCCAGTAGCAGTACTGTAGTGGAGAGAACTGAGAAAGTGAGTACAATAGAACATTCACAGAGTCCCAAGTATGGAGAAGCCCCGAGATAGGGAGAGCTGGCCCTAGAGGAGCGAGTACCAGATCCCTGGAGGTAGAGAAACTTGTTGGCAAAGTAATCACACAGCGGTTCCACGTAAGAGATGGCACTGGTGCTGGAATGGGAGCAGGTCCTCGAGGAGCGAGTACCTGGTTCCAGGAAGACAGCTCTGAAGAGTAGATGATAGTAGTACTCACCGATGGTGTCTGTAGCAAATTCTTCCAAGTAGAAGAGGAAATAGATGCAGGCAGCGAGTCAGGGAACATGGGCCCTTGAGGAGCGAGTACTGCTTACCTGATAGCAACCTGAAAGAAGCAATGAGGCCCCCGAGGAGCGGTACCCCATTAGCAGAAAGAGTTCAATAGGAGTTGGAAGGCAGAGTAGCTGGGTACAGAGAGCGAATCCCATCCGTAAGGTCACCCTTGCTAACTGAATGGCTAGCAATAAACTGTAAGCTTAAATATCTGGGCAGCGTGACATCATCACAGGGAGACGCCCCTGAGGAACGTGCCAATGAGGAAATAAGAATGAGGGCCGGGCGATGCGTGCGCTCTAAGGTACCTGGAGAACATGGCGGGAGGCAGCGCCCAAGTCAGTCCGGGGACGCCGGAGAGGATGGCAGACGGATGCCGTGGCAGCCAAGCATCCATGAGGAGCAGGAGGAGTCGCAAGAAAGG
The DNA here is from genome assembly GCF_901001135.1 of Rhinatrema bivittatum. Classification (NCBI taxonomy): domain Eukaryota; kingdom Metazoa; phylum Chordata; class Amphibia; order Gymnophiona; family Rhinatrematidae; genus Rhinatrema; species Rhinatrema bivittatum. Next base: position 431,229,532 of record NC_042617.1, read on the forward strand.
AAAGGTAGGCAGAGTGAAGCCATCGGACAGCGACGGTCGCAACACTAATATTACTCTACCTAGCTTCAAATACATAGCAGTTTGGTAAGGTTTTATTATGTAATTGCTATCTTTATTGCAAAGTGATACACTAGCAGCAATTAATGTAAAACAGAATAACAGCACTATTCAAGCAGAATTTGCAGCTCATTTATTTTCATACAGCAATTTGTCTTATTTTACTTTTTACGTATGTACTTTTCCTGATTAGGATCCTATTTTCTCATTTGTCTTTATTATTGTATGTGTGAACATGAAAGAAAAACATTGCAACGATAATTCTTTATATTCTTAATTATATTTGTTTTCAGTAATATTGCATTCTGTTGTTTATTTAATATTATTTAACTTTTTTCTAACACTGACTAGAGAGCAAGCCTTTAGAGACAAGATGCATTTTTAGCTCAAGAATATTTTCACTCCCTTTCCTCCTTTTAAATATAATCAGCCATATGTTACATTGATCACACCATTTTGTTGGCAATTTTTGGATTGCAATGTTGTGTGGCAACTTTGCAGACATATCAAGATCCCTTGTTATGTAACAATTAGCCCTATTTACTAAGCTGCAATAATTCATTACCATACATTAAATACTGAAATTCGTGCTCAATGCATGTTAAAATGAATTATTGTGCTATATTAGCAACATACATTTCCTTATTACTATTCTTGCAGAAAAAATCAGGTGCAATGTATGGAAAGAAATAATAAGTTCCTTCATGTGCAAATTCATGCAAAATAACTCAATACTATTCAAATGGCTAATACACCTGCTGATATGCTCAGCCATTCTCTCTCCTCTTCCACTGATATTTAAGGGGACATGATGCTGCGAGTTTGAAAATCCCCAGCTCTGAAATACTCTTTCTGGTAACAGATCCGCTTCCTGAGAAAGAGTTCCCTCTTCCTGGTATCTCCTCCTAAATTGTGAAAATATTTAAGTCATGCCCTGGTTCTGAACTCCACTCAAAATGCCAAAATGCTCAAAATTTCAACCTCTCCAAAATGTCACATTCTTCAAGTTCCCTTGACCCTCACAAACCCCTTCCTTTACCAGCAGACCTGTGTCAATAATGGGGAAGAGCTGCCCCTATCAATTTCTGCTCTGTCAGTATTGTCATCCAAAATGGCACAGGCTGAACTGAGGCTACCCTTTTTCTATAGGGAAAACTAAGGCTACCCTTTTTCTATAGGGAAAACTAAGACAATAAACATTTTAGGAATAGTAATCAGAGCATATAGCATATCTTCCAGTAACTTTGATAAAGGGATATTGTCCTCACAAAAAACATTTGCACAACCCAAAAACTGCTAGCCACTTTACCTCTTAAAGCTGTCCAACTAAAAAAAAAGAATACTAGGTCCTGAGCCTTCAGAGATGTAGATGTAGCAGCAGAACTGCAGGAGGTCGTTCAGCGGCGGTCCGGAACCCCCGCTGAACGACCTCCTGCAGTCGATCTCCTGTCGGCGCCATTTTCCGTACGGAAAATGATTCGCGGCAAGAAATCGCTCCCGGAACCCCGCTGGACTCCCAGGAAATTTTGGCCAGCTTGGGGGGGCCTCCTGACCCCCACAAGACTTGCCAAAAGTCCAGCAGGGGTCCGGAATGACCTCCTGCGTCGAATCGTTTTCGTCTATGGCCGCCGCCATTTTGCGGCGGCCATTTTGGAAAATGGCGCCGGCTGAAGACAACAGGATTCAATTGAGGGGGCCGTTCCGGACCGCCGCCGTTCTGGACCACCGTTGGATCCCCAGGTAATTTAAAGCATTTGGGGGGGGGGTTCGGGAGGGTGGGGGATTTAATTTAAAGGGTCGGGGGTGGGTTTTAGGGGGTTTTAGTGTGCCGGTTTTCCTGCCCTCCCCCTTCCCCCGATTTACAATTTTTTAACGATAAATCGGGGGAATTGGTATTGTATCGTGGCCCTAACGATTTTTGATGATTTAAAATATATCGGACGATATTTTAAATCGTCAAAAAACGATTCACATCCTTAGTTTCCATCCTGTACAACAAAGAAAAAGAGGAGCAGTAAGAAAAGCACTAGATTTCAGGGACCAGGCTAGTCTCTGATTCAAGAAGCCTACACAGCCTTTCTATCAAAAGGAAATAGGATAAAGCATAAGCATTAGAAAGTTAAATGTAAGACACTGATAAGAAAAACTAAGAGAGAATTTGAGAAGAAGATGGGTGTAGAGGCAAAAACTCACAATAAAAACTTTTTAAAATATAACTGAAGCAATAAGTAAATCTGCAGCTCTAATGCTAAACTTTCAAAAGGGAAACTTTGATAAAATGAGGAAAATAGTTACAAAAAAACTGAAAGGTGCAGCTGCAAAGGTTAAAAGTGTTCAACAGCATGGACATTGTTTAAAAATACAATCCTAGAGCCACAGTCCATATGTATTCCACACATTAAGAAAGGTGGATAGAAGGCAAAACGATTACCGTCAAGGTTAAAAGGTGAGGTGAAAGAGGCTATTTTAGCCAAAAAATCATCCTTCAAAAATTGGAAGAAGGATCAATCTGAAGAAAATAGGCATTGTCAAGTTAAGTGTAAAACATTGATAAGACAGGCGAAGAGAGAATTTGAAATGAAGTTGGCCATAGAAGCAAAAACTCATAATAAAAACCTTTTTAAATATATCCGAAGCAAGAAACCTGTGAGGGAGTCGGTTGGACCATTAGATGACCAAGGGGTTAAAAGGGTTCTTAGGGAAGATAAGGCCATTGCAGAAAGACTAAATGAATTCTTTGCTTCCATGTTTACTAATGAGGATGTTGGGGAGATACCAGTTCTGGAGATGGTTTTCAGGGGTGATGAGTCAGATGAACTGAACGAAATCACTGTGAACCTGGAAGATGTAGTAGACCAGATTGACAAACTAAAGAGTAGCAAATCACCTGGACCAGATGGTATGCATCCTAGTGTATTGAAGGAACTCAGAAATGAAATTTCTGATCTATTAGTTAAAATTTGTAACCTATCATTAAAATCATCCATTGTACCTGAAGAGTTGAGGGTGGCCAATGTAACCCCAATATATAAACAAGGCTCCAGGGGCGATCCAGGTAACTATAGACCAGTGAGCCTGATTTCAGTGCTGGGAAAAATAGTGGAAACTATTCTCAAGATCAAAATCATAGAGCGTATAGAAAGACATGGTTTGATGGAACACAGTAAATATGGATTTACCTAAGGGAAGTTTTGCCTAACAAATCTTCTTCATTTTTTTGAAGAGGTTAATAAACGTGTGGATAAAGGTGAACCAGTAGATGTAGTGCATTTGGATTTTCAGAAGGCATTTGACAAAGTCCCTCATGATTGGCTTCTAAGAAAACTAAAAAGTCATGGGATAGGAGGAGATGTACTTTCATGGATTACAAACTGATTAAAAGACAGGAAACAGAGAGTAGGATTAAATGGTCAATTTTCTCAGTGGAAAAGGGTAAACAGTGGAGTGCCTCAGGGATCTGTACTTGGACCGGTGCTTTTCAATATATTTATAAATGATCTGGAAAGGAATACGACGAGTGAGGTTATCAAATTTGCGGAGGATACAAAATTATTCAGAGTAGTTAAATCACAAGCAGACTGTGATACATTACAGGAGGACATTGCAAGACTGGAAGATTGGGCATCCAAATGGCAGATGAAATTTAATGTGGACAAGTGCAAGGTGTTGCATATAGAGAAAATTAACCCTTGCTGCAGTTACACAATGTTAGCTTCCATATTAGGAGCTACCACCCAGGAAAAAGATCTAGGCATCATAGTGGATAATACTTTAAAATCATCAGCTTAGTGTGCTGCAGCAGTCAAAAAAGCCGAGCGCATGTTATAAAATCCAGACTTGGCGTATGCAAGGGGGGTGCACACATGTGCACCTTGCATGCGCCAAGCCCGAGGGGAGCTCCAATGGCTTTCCCCATTCCCTCCAAGACCGCTCCAAAATCAGAGCGGCCTTGAAGGGAACTTTTTTCCGCCCCCCACCTTCCTCTCCATTCCCCTATCTAACCCACCCCTCATCCCTAACTAAATCACCCCCCCCCACACACACCTTTACTCCAAAAGTTACGCCTGCCTGAGGAAGGCATAACTTGCGCGTGCCTGCAAAATAGGCTCGGCGCGCGCAGGGGCAGATCTTCTTGGGTTACGTGCATATGTTATACGCATAGACTTTGAAAATCTGCCCCACTGTGTACAATTCTGATTGCCGCATCTCAAAAACGATAAATTTGTGATGGAGATGGTATAGAGAAGAGCAACCAAATTGATAAAGAGGATGGAACAGTTCCCCTATGAGGAAAGGCTGAAGAGGTAAGGGCTGTTCAGCTTGGAGAAGAGACAGCTGAGGGGGGATATGATAGAGGTCTTTAAGATCATGAGAGGTCTTGAACGAGTAGATGTGAATTGGTTATTTACACTTTCGAATAATAGAAAGACTAGGGGGCATTCCATGGTTAGCAAGTAGCACATTTAAGACTAATTGGAGAAAATTCTTTTTCACTCAACGCACAATTAAACTCTGGAATTTGTTGCCAGAGGATATGGTTAATGCAGTTAGTATAGCTGTGTTTAAAAAAGGATTGGAGCTGTTCCATTCCCTTTATCATTTTTGTAGCCCTTCTCTGTACCTTCTCCATCGCAATTATATCTTTTTTGAGATGTGGCGACCAGAATTGTTCACAATATTCAAGGTGCAGTCTCACCATGTGGCGATACAGAGACATTATGACATTTTCCGTTTTATTCACCATTCCCTTTCTAATAGTTCCCAACATTCTGTTTGCTTTTTTGACTGCGCTGCACACTGAACAGACAATTTCAATGTATTATCCACTATGACGCCTAGATATCTTTCTTGGGTAGTAGCACCTAATATGGAACCTAGCATTGTGTAACTATAGCATGGGTTATTTTTCCCTATATGCATCACCTTGCACTTGTCCACATTAAATTTCGTCTGCCATTTAGATGCCCAAATTTCCAGCCTCACAAGGTCTTCCTGCAAGGTCCTGCAAGGTCTTCCTGCAATTTTCCAGCCTCACAAGGTCTTCCTGCAATTTATCACAATCTGCTTGTGATTTAACTACTCTGAACAATTTTGTATCATCTGCAAATTTGATTATCTCACTCATCGTATTTCTTTCCAGATCATTTATAAATATATTGAAAAGTAAGGGTCCCAATACAGATCCCTGAGGCACTCCACTGCCCACTCCCTTCCACTGAGAAAATTGTCCATTTAATCCTATTCTCTGTTTCCTGTCTTTTAGCCAGTTTGCAATCCATGAAAGACATCGCCACCTATCCCATGACTTTTTACTTTTCCTATAAGCTTCTCATGAGGAACTTTGTCAAACGCCTTCTGAAAATCCAAGTATACTACATCTACCGGTTCACCTTTATCCACATGTTTATTAACTCCTTCAAAAAAGTGAAGCAGATTTGTGAGGCAAGACTTGCCCTGGGTAAAGCCATGCTGACTTTGTTCCATTAAACCATGTCTTTCTATATGTTCTGTGGTTTTGATCTTTAAACACTTTCCACTATTTTTTCTGGCACTGAAGTCAGGCTAACCGGTCTGTAGTTTCCTGGATCACCCCTGGAGCCCTTTTTAAATATTGAAGTTACATTAGCTATCCTCCAGTCTTCAGGTACAATGGATGATTTTAATGATAGGTTATCAATTTTTACTAAATCCCCCAATGCCCCAATTGCACCCTGAAAAGGCATTCTGCCCTAATACCCTTCTCTGATTATGTCCCACTTGGGTTTCATTCTTCAAGACACACTTCCCTGAGGTCTGCGTTTCATTGCTCATACTTTTGTCAGGCTTTTGCTCTTCCATCATCTCACCTGTCTCATAGTTCCTCTAGCACTTACCTCCTCATGCTGTATTCACTGTTAGGATACTGGGTACCCCTTAAACCCTCTCTGGCCTGGCTCTTGATCCCTTGCTTCTTGTCAAGCTTTGACTTCTGCTGCAGCTTTTCAAGTCTCCCTTCTGTCTCCCTGTACCAGTGATATGCAAGACATGTCATTGCCATGTACCAACCAGTACACCAGGCCCACACACACATAGCATAGTCACCAAAATATAAAGAAAGTCACTGTATAATGGATGCAAGCAATTTATGAGGATAAGAGACACAGATGCAAAAATCTAATGGCCCCCTCTTCATTCTCTTTTTACTTCCTCAGTTGAGCCTACTCAGTTTTCCCTGGAATCCTCTTCAACCTTGCAAGCCACAGCATTGAGGTTTTCAGCCATGACTCAGCTTTCAACCTGGGTCAAGGAAAAGAAAATGTCTGTGTGTGGGGGAGGAGTCCTTGGAGGGCCGGTGCCCTGTTATAGGTAGCACTGTTCTCAGGCCTAGCACCATATTTGTTCTCTTTGCTTAATAATTTTACTGAAGAATCTCTTAGTTAAATTGGTCTCTAAGCAAAGAGCAGTAATTGCTCAATAATGATGCTTTGCAAGATTTTCCCAACATGGAATGAAATAACATACAGATTCATTGCCTATATCACAGTCTTACAGAGCTATATCAAGTAAAAGCTCTGTTAATATTAGTATCAGTGTACAATGTTGGCATTTTCTGTTAATGACATTAGCCTGCACAGGAGTGATTAGCTGCTGGTTCTCATTCTACATGATCTTACTCATTAGGAAATAAACAGTAATGTCTCATTTAATTATTGTAAGCAGTGTGTCACTATCTAATTAGATATGATTGATTTTTGGCATCCTTGTGCTTCTCTGAAAGCATCAAGCAAGATTTAAAAACTTCAGTCCATTGTTAGAATGAATTCTGACAATGCCACTTTCAGTAAACATGATTGATGATTAAAACATAACTCGTTTACTACTGAATGAACTCATAGGAAAATAAACCAATATATTTAAAATTAAAAGTCACATTTTATTACAATATCTGTAGGGATAGAGTCTATAAGTAGAAAGTACTTGCATAATTTAGCCCTAATTTTCAAAGCAAACCTATATAAATCCACCTTTGAAATGAGGGATGTGCTCAGAACCCCTGCCTGACTTATACACATACATTTATTCTTCCTCCAGAGCAGGTGTTAATGTGTATAAGGACATTTACGTGCATACTTCCAAAAATGAAAACTTTGCATGCAAATGATTTTCCCATTGCAACTCCACTCCCAGCATGCCTCTTTCTTGTGCATGTACATAAGAACATAACATTTTCCATTGTGGGTCAGTCCAAAGGTCCATGAAGCTGTTGCACTTGGAGGTGGACCCCTATCCTGGAGCAGTGTAGAATGGCTCCCTGGTAGGGACCGGGAAGCACCTGCCCCCAGGGGGCAGAGCACAGGAGGAGACAGAGACTAGGTTCAGCTTCACCCCTGGAAGCCTGCGATTCCCCCGGGTGGAGTCCGTAGGGACCCGGGCTGCTTGGACTTAGGTGGGCCTTGCAGGGTCTCCTGGAGAGGTAGTGGAGAGGCGTGCCCATGAGCAGCAAGGGAACGCGGTCGGTCACTAGGCTGTAAGTCTGGAGAACCAAGGAAGGCCAGTACAGCGTAGGCGATGACAAGGCAAGGAACAAAGCCAGAATCAGGAGACGTGGTCAATGGCAGCTGGGGTCAGAATCTGAGGATCAGTCCGAGGAGTAGTCAACGAAGCAGGGGTCAGGTTCCAGAGATCAGAAGAGGTCACAAGGCAGGCAGTGGTCAGGATCCAGGCAGCTAGCAGAATGGTCAAGGAGCAGGCCGAGGTCAGTACCAGAGACAGTCCGAGGGTACTACCTGGGGAGACAGGACAGACAGACATTGGAACAGAAGGACGCTGAAACAGAAGGATGCTGGACAATGCTGGAACAGTAGAATGTCGGATCAGTAGGACACTGGAACAAGGCTGGAACAAGGCTGAAACAAGGCTGAAACAAGACTGTGAACACGGAGGCAAACTAATACACTTACAGTGCCGACCTGATTGCCAAGGCAAGGAAGTGCAGGCAGGGACTTCCTTATATTGTATGATCAATCAGGGCGCGCTGCGGAGCTAGGACCCGCCACTGGCCCTAAAAGAGGCCGGGCAGTCTGCATGTGCATGCATAGGGGCGTGGCCAATGCCACTGAGGACGCCGAACTCTGGCGTGAGGCCTGGCGCGCAGTGGAAGGCCCGGCGACTGCCACTGCGGGATGCCAAGACCTGGAGGTGCTCGCAGCTGCCGCTGGGGAGGCCAACCCATGACCTGCAGAGGAACTAGCGAGGTGAGAAGGCCCGTGTGCGGGCTGGGTGTGGACAGGGCGCACAACAGAAGCCCAGTACCCTGTTTCCAACAATGGCCAATCCAAGTCACAAATACCTGGCAGGATCCCAAAGGGTAGATAAATTCTATGCTGCTTATCACATAGATAAGTATTTCCTTCCCTAATAATCCCTAGCATTCTATTTGCTTTCTTGGCTGCTGCCGCATACTGAGCAAAATATTTCAATGTATTATCGATGAAGATGGCTAGATCCTTTTCTTGAATGGTGACTCCTAATGTGCATCTTTGGATTGTGAAGCTATAATTTGGGTTACTCTTCCCTAAAAGATTTTAAACCAGCCTGCAGATGTCCATGTGCATGTGGTTACTAGTGCGGGCACATGGATGTGCCTATTTTACAACATATGTGGTCCGACGCTCACATGTTATAAAATTCACTGCCCACATGAACAGGTGTGCCCGATTTTATATCAGCACGCGCAGGTGTGTACGGGTGCTGACTCGCACATGCAAGGGGGGAACTTTCTTAGAAGCATGCGGCGATGCGTTAGGGCCTTCCCCAGTTCCCACCCACCCCACCCAGACCCCAGCGCGCCCCTTTTCAATCGAGCCAGTCTTTGGCGTGTACCAGGAGATGCGCATGTGGCTGAGGCCCTTTAAAAAAATCCCTGCATCTCTGGGTTTTTTTGCGTACCGGTATTTTAAAATGTTGCCATTTGTGAAACATTTTGCACTTATCCACATTAAATTTCATTTGCAATTTTCATGCCCAGTTTCTCAGTTTTGCAAAAATCCTCTTGCAATTTTTCACCATCCACTTGAGATTTAACAACTTTGAATAATTTAGTGTCATCATCAAATTACATCACCTCACTCACTGTTCCCATTTCCAGGTCATTTATGAATGTATTAAAAAGCAGTGATCCCAGACCAGATCCCTGGAACACTCTATTATTCCCCTTTCTCCACTGAGAAAATGTATCATTTAGCCCTAGTCTCTGTTTATTATCTTTTATCCAGTTTCTAAGCCTATTTTCAAAAGGCCCGGTGATGCACATAAAGCCACAAGACACATGTAAGTCCCAGGGGACACGCGTAAGTCCTTACTAAAGGGGCAGGAAGGGGGCAGTCCAGGGGCGGGGCCAGAGGGGGAAGGGCGGGGGAGGTAGAGGAAGGGAAGGGAAGGTGGGGTGGGGGGAAGGAATGGGGGGAGGCAGTGCGGCTCTGCGCGGGCTCTGCATGGGCTCAGCATGGGCTCAGCACAGGCTCGGCGCATGCAAGGTGCACAATTGTGCACCCCCTTGCACACGTCAACCCCCGATTTTATAACTAGCTCACACACATGAATGCCTGCACGCACCTTTCAAAATCTACACCTTAATACGCACTAAGATGAAATACAAATTTTTCTGAAATTTCGGAAAAATGTATTTTGTTTTTAAGTGCTCCCAAACCATGACAAATTAGACAATAAATTGTCTAAGTCATTTAAAACAAACGCATATCTCTAGCAGACTATATGGTTTGGTAATCCTTATGATCATGAGTAGAAATTCAAAACATTTGTGCTTCCAGAGTTTGTATCTTCAATTAGAAATGTATTTAATTATTTTATATTTTGGGGGGGCTTTTTCACTTTTCTAATGAGAATGATAGACTCTGGGCTAGATTTTCAAAGAACATGAGGTATATATCAATATGATATCATTGTAAGCTATAGGCTAGAATGCTTACCCATACTTCAATAACCAAGCAACCTCATTTATTTATGCTATGAAATACTTCCCTTATACTCTAGGAAGCAATGAACAACATAAAGAATTATCAAGTCAAAAATCTTTTAACAAACAATTCAATACAGTTATATGAACAGATTTGTTAACTTATATTGATGATAATTGCCTTCTAATAGTAATCATGCATGTCTCAAGGATATAGCAATAAGGCCACACCAAATGAAACAGACATAATTCACTGCAGTTAAATTTAGGATGTCAATATGTAACACATGATCAATTCTATTTTATCTTATCAAAGGGTAATTTTGTTACAGTGTAAATAAAAAAGACAGCAAATATGTGCATAAGTTATAACAGTTTTCAAAGCAAATTTACTAGCTTATACTTGCTTTCAAAATTACTCCACCAAATTTACATGCACATAATATGCTAATTTGTACACAGACATTTTTCAGGAAAATCTATATGCTTAAATGTTTGAGAATGCAAAAATATATGCATGAGTTCAGACTTCTCCCCTACCCCACTCCAGGATTGTCTTTGCTCAATCTGGGTAAATTTACGTGAATATTGAGCATATCTTTCTCTCTCTCTAGGTCCCTCTGACCATTCTTCTCTCCACCCCGTTCCTCATGAATCCCCTGTTAGATGTAACTATCAATTTCCTTTCCAACTGTAAAGTTGTTACCCCTGTTTTATGTAAACCAATGTGATATTCGTTTGAATGTCGGTTTATAAAAACTCCAAATAAACAAACACATAAATAAATAAATAAACATATGGGTCCTATTTTAAAAGCCCTATGGGCCGGATTTTAAAAGCCCTATGCGTGTACCTTTTAAAATCTATCCTATGTAAGTTTATCTAAGTCTTTAACAAGCCATTTCCCCCAGGTAAAGCACAATTTTACCCATGGAAATGCCTTGGATAATTGCACTCTTTAACCTGTCATGATTTAACAGGAAACAGACTATCCATAAAAGCAGCATGTACATAAGAACCTAAGGGCTGGATTTTAAAAGACTTACGCACATGAAACCCAGGCGTTACGCACGTGGCCGGGCTTTACTTGTGCCGTGCCAATTTTCAAAGGGCCCATCCACGCGCGTAAACCCCCAGGATGCGTGTAAATCCTGGGGATAGTGAAAGAGGCGGTCCGGGGGCGGGGCTAGAGGTGCCCAGCACAGCAACCATTTGTCGCTGTGCCGGGGGAACGTGTGCCGGCGCACACAACTTGTTCCTGCTCAGAAGCAGGAGCAAATGGTAGGACAAAGCATTTGGGGGGATTTAGGATAGGGATAGGGGGAGGGCAGGATTGTGGAAGGGGAAGGGAGGTCAGGATAGGGGGTTGGGAAGTTCCCTCCCAGTCTGCTCCTTAATTGGAGTGGACTGGGAGGGAATTGGGGAAGGCCCTGATGTGTCACCATGCTTAACTGCATATGTGTCCCCCACCCCCCCCCTGCATGCGCCAACCCGGCATTTTATAACATGCGTGCGCCATGGACGTTATAAAATTCACCCCTAAGAGAATAAGTGTGACAGTGATATTGGGAACGGAATGTTTTCCCTCTGATGAAAGGCTATGCAGGACTGGTTTCTTCATCTTGGAAAAGAGATTGTTGAAAAGGGACATGATAGAAGTTAATAAAACCATGAGGGGGTGGAACAGGTAAATACAGGATAGTATTTATCCATTCAAACAATACAAACAAGTAAAAGAAATTCCTACTATCTGGGCAGAACAGTATGCACACAGATTGTTTCCCTGAATAGTATGAAAATCATAGAACACTGGCACTGGGCCTGGGCCTAGGTCTGGGTTTGGGTCTAGGCCAAGGCCTAGCATCAGACCTTAGACTGGAATAAAGTTCAGGGGTTAGGACTCAATCTCAAGGCCAGCCCCCGGCATTGGGCCTGGGCCCTGGCTGCGGACTATTTGTCAGGACCTTACATATGGACTGGGCCCCAGAATCAGGCCTAGGCCTAGGTTGAGGCACAGGCTTCTGGATCCAGCCTCTAGGCCAGGTTCCATCAACAGGTCTCAGCCTGGCATTGGGACCTGACGGACAAGGTAAGTGAGAGGCTGGGAAGATTCCCGACCCTGTAAAAATTTTGGGGAGCTGGGCTAATGCCCCAGAGTCAGGCCTGGGCCTAGACTGAGACGCCAGTATCATGCTGGACCCTATGCCATGGTCCCTGTGTAAGGCCGCAGCCTATGCCTCAGCGAGGCCCCACCTTCAGTCCTGAGCCTAGGTCCAACGGGTGCTTTCTTTTGTTGTTTTCAAAATAAAACATGAAAACCAATGAAATTTCATCTGAATGCATAATGAAATGAAATAGAAAATTGTGTTGTCAAATTCTATTTAATTTCTAATGAATGCATATCCCTAATAAATATATTTCCCATAGATTCTTGTTTGTCATGAATAAATTATAAGTTCCATGGAGCAGGAACCATCTCATAAGTATATACATACAGTTCTTTGTACATCTAAAAGTACTTCTGAAATAAAAAATAGTAGTAGTAGTTTTATGCAGAATAGTTACCACAAGGCTTGCTCCTGATAATTGATTTTTCAATACAATGGAAATAAATTTCGAAAATTAGAGTTTTCTGATAAAGTAATTTTAGACACTGGGAATTTTAATAGATAGTAGAATGTATGAAGCCAATCAATTTTTTACTATTAGAAATTGTTTCTGGATAAGTGAACATGAACTGAATGCCATGAATTTTTGGTTTTTTTTTAACAATGGAATTTTTTTTGTATAATAGAACTTAAATGAAAGGTGCTCTCCTGTATTAGAGAAAAGAAAAAACATAGCTTGCATATTTTGGTTACAAGTCTTAGTGCTAGCATATTTTTTATTCAACATTTGTAGAAGGTAATATTTGTATGCACACACTATTTATAGACTCATCATAGCCACTCAGAGTACAAAAGATACTGGATTTTGAGACTAATGAAAGCTAGTAAGTTTTGAATGACAAGATCATTTTTAAACTCAGTATGAAATAGAATAATATAATACTGTAGAATAAAATGTTCAAACAATATATTGATCATATTTGGTGACAGATCTGCTCTACTGTACATAATTTATGTTGGGTGGTGAGAAAGAAAGAGATTGGAATGTCAGTCATTCTATTTGACATGTAATTTCATCACTGCAGTGTACTAAAAGATAACAGTAAAGAGAACATAACTAGTTGATTGTATATAGGAGCAAAATACAATAATGATTTGAATAAATGGACATGTAAACATAATATTGAGGCATTTACTATTTCTGGGTTCAATTTTTCAAATAACCTGTGTAATGTATACTGTCTGGCAGTTTTAAAAAGAAACTAACCATGTTGATGTCAATATTGAAAACACGTTAAGCTCTAGTTAGCCGTATAAGTATAGCTTATATGGTTAAATAGTGGCCGCTGAATATGTGCCTACATTCAGCGGCCACCACTTAGCCACATAAGTCACTTATATGTCTAAAAAGGTAGCCGCATAAGTTGTGGGTGCATATGGGGCAGCCACATAGCTGAATAACTTATGTGGCTAAGTAGCGATATTTAGTCTTAGCCACATAAGTTAACTGGCTAAACCCTAGATTCATCAAAATGCTATAATTTTCACATAGATAATGCCTGCGATAAGAAAAAGGGGTGTGGCTATGATAATTTTAGAATTAGTGCACTATGTGTTAAAGTTTTCAGACCCTTTGCTACTCATGCAGTGCCCAGACAAGAAGTTCCTTCCTGAGAGTGAGAGACAGAAACTCTTTATAAAGCCTTCATAGTAGTCAACTATTTATATCACTGTAGGAGAGTCAGCTAGTAACTTGAGGTGAGGTTTTGGTGGTGGCGTAGGGTTTAGGGGCCAGAGTGAGATGTACAAACAGCACAATAGAACTCAGTGAAGATTTTGACATCATTTGGAGTGAGGAAACTTAGACTAAGATGAGATTTTGTTAATGTTCTCTTGACCTACCCTGGTAGAGAGTCCATCAAGCTAAGGCTAGAGATTATTGTAGAAATCTCATCTTTGTGTGACTTTCCTCACTCCAAATGACTTCAAATCTTTACTGAGGTCTACTGTGCTGTTTGTACATCTCACTCTTCTTGTAAAACTGCCGTCAAAACCCTTCAGCCAGGGCCGGAGGAACCACTAGGCGAGCTAGGCCTGTGGCTAGGGCGCCGAGATTTAGGGGGCACCACCACCGCTCGCGGCCACTTAAGGCAGCAGAATTTTGAAAGGGCAAAAAGTGCCCCTTCAAAATTCTGCCCAGCCCCCGCCTCACCCTGCTTCCCCCCCCCCCCCATCGTACCATCCTCCTGATGCCCCCCCTGGTGGTCTAGAGGAGGCCTGGGAGTGATCTGCCACTCCCAGGGCCTCCGCTGCCACTAACCAAAATGTCGCCGGTGGCATTTAGCCCCTACCATGTGACAGGGGCCATCCAATGGAACCGGTGGCCCCTGTCACATGGTAGGGGCTGAAGGCCACTGGCACCATTTTGATTAGTGGCAGCCGATGACCCAGGAGCAGCAGATCACTCCCGGGTTCCCCGCTGGACCAGGTGTTTTATGAGGTTTTTGTTTGGGGTGGTGGGGGAGGTTGGGAGGGTGGGAGAATGGCGACATGTGGTCCCTGCTCCTGGAGTTAGGGCTGGGGGGCGGCACGATGGGGGTGGGGGCAGAGCAAGTCTGAAGGTGCCTAGAGCGCCCAATCCCCTTGCACCGGCCCTGCCTACACCACCACCAAAACCTCACCTTGAATTATGATCTGGCCATCCTGTCACAGAATAAATAGTTGACTACTATGTATGCCACCCCAGAGGCTGGTTATCTATCTCTATCTCTCTCTCCACCCCCGCCTACATCTCGGTCATATTGTACAGCTTAACACCAAGAAAAAAGGTGTGGTTATTTCTGGCGTGCAATAGTGTGCATTATGCTATTGCACAGTGCGATAATGCCCTTCATTTTCATTGATCCCGCCAATCTGAAAAATTAACATTTGCGCTGCACATTGTGATAAATATTGCAGGTGTTAATGCTAGGGATGTGAATCGGTTCCAGAATCATTTCCGGAATAGTGTTCGTACTAGAACTGCGGGAAATCTTCGTTTCCAGTGGGACTGCATATTTTTTCATTTGTCCCGAGCCGGAAAAAAAAAACCCACCCCGACCCTTTAAATCTCATTATTTAGAATCCACCACCCTCCTAACCCCCCCCCCCCCAAAAAAAAAATTTCTAAAGTACCTGGTGGTCCAGTGGGTGTCCCGGGAGCAATCTCCCGCTCTCGGGCCGTCGGCTGCCAGTAAACAAAATGGCGCCGATGGCCCTTTGCCCTTACCATGTGACAGGGGCTATCGGTGCCATTGGCCGGCCCCTGTCACATTGTAGGCACAATGGATGGCCTGCGCCATTTTTAAAGATGGCGCCGGCCGTCCATTGCTCCTACCAATGCTAACAATGCCTCTCCTCACCATAGATGAAGTTAGGGGCATAGTGGGACTGCTGGAAATACCCCTTATTTCTTTTAAAAATAAAATCCTGAAATAGCATAAAATTGCTCACAGGTCCTTTGATGTCTCTAGGATCAACTGTCATATTGACACAGATTTGCTGCCCAAGACATTCTGACATGAAACCTGTACCTCTGCTTTTATGTGATTTTGTTGCAAAAACCTAATCTCAGTTAGACAAAAATAAAGCTCACAGTTGCTCTTTCTATAATCACATGGACAGATCATTATATACTTTTTCCTTAACATTACAAACATACCTAACCAATCAGTTTCTTGTTTCTTTCTTACCCCCGTTCCTTTTCTTCATACTCTTCTATTTGTGTCGCATCATAGAATGAATCATGAACGCAGTTTATGCCCCCATCCCAGATTACACTGAATATTAATCAACTGACATAAGCTAACATATGTCTTTTCTTCTTTCTTCTTATTTTCTGTCCACTATCTGAGATCCAAGGATGAAGTGCCCTTTGGTTCTTCATTTTGGAGAGAGTGCCATGTGATGTTTTCCATTTTCTAAGCACGAAAACATGTCTTACCAATAAGACAGAAAAGGGGAACTTTTGCTAGTTTCAATATGATGTCATCCCAGGTGCCTTCTAATAATAAAGCATATTTTCAGATTGTTATTTCTTACTCTAAGCCTATGATTTATACAAATGCAGTAAACATATAATTACATAGCTTTGCTTCTTTTTGTTCCACAGTATCACTCTGCTTTGCTGACCTTTGTAAAAAGACCCCAAGGTACCAATAGCCAGACGGTCTTACCCTATCTAAATTCCACAGAACTACATCCATAATTTAACTTTCACGAACAGATGAACCAGGGCTGCCAGGGTAAACTATATTCTTGCCTGGAATAACCTCTAGAAGCGTTTTTTTTCTTCATTTGGGATCCTCCCACTAGTTTACCCATCCCTCTTTGAGAATGGGCTGGTTCAGGGGATATATATTTTCCCTCTGAGCATGAGAATAAGTCTTTGCCATCTTCTAGGTGGACTGACCAGAAGGAGTGAGGATTTTCTGTTTCATAGTTGATGCAACCCAGGAGATTTAGTTTTGGACATAGGAAGGTTTTGGTTTTTTTTTTTAGGGGGGGAGGGAGGTTATTTCCCACACCTGGTAATTAGTGGGTTGTAACTGCATCAGTTGGTTGTTTCCCCATGACCAGTATTATTGGCTTGAGGACTAAATTGGAGACGAAGTTTTTGTGCAGAGTTGTATTTTTTCTTAGTTAAAAGAGACTGGAGATTTTTGAGAACTTTTTCCCCACCTCTAACCAACTCTGGAGGGAAAGGATAACGTTCAGACCCTCCAAGGAGATGGACAGTTATCCAGAGGTGCCACCTAGATGGAGAGAAAGGAATGCAGTATGGACAAGGACACTGTTGTTTTTCTCACTGTGATCTTTCTAATCCTTTTTATTATTTTTGCCTTATTGGCTTGAATATTATTTTTCAAACTGCAGTAAAGTTTTTTGTTAAACACCATCCTCTCTGTCTTCATCGTTGGAGGCCATCCATGAGTATTAGCAGCAACTTTGAGGATCTAGCTCAGTGCACGTAAGTGGTGAAAAGAAAGAGAGACTGTTGTTACCCCAAACTTTCTACCCTAGCATCAGAGACCCACTCCTGCCCACCCACCCCTCACCCCAATCCCACTGGATGAACCCAAGCACTTCCAGAGGCTTTAAAAAGTTCATGTGGGAAAAGAAGAAAGGTTCATGATGAAAGAAGTAGCATTAGGAGCACTGTGACACCCCCCCCCCCCTTTATTTGAGCAGCCCCATTTAACATACTATCATTGCAATTTTCAAAAGCCCATTTACGTGGGTAAAGTGTATGTACACATGTAAATCTTAGTTTTACACATGCATGTGCTTATGAAAATCAGGCCCAAACCAAACTGCATGCAATTTTTAAAGACTCCCCATTTCTGCAAGCAAATATTCATTTATCCATGGTTTTGAAAATTCCCTTCTAAAAATATCCATGTAGTAAAACTCCCACAGGAGTGCATCCTTTTTCCTGCAGCTAAACGTAAGTGTAAGTGTGCTATGGAATACATGTGTATTTTCAGTTGCCTTTGACTAGGATCATTTTCAATCATGCCATTTTATTCAGGTAAGACTTTTTGAAATTTGCTCTCACCATGTCCAAAGGATTCTCATCTTTGCCAGATTTTATTTCAGTGCTGAAAATGTAAATCAAACATAGAGGTCTATACCTTATATATTTTCAGTTCAATTTTAAAATGCCAGCATGGGGAAATCCCGGCAGCTGTGCACGTGGCCGGGAATTTTCAAAATGGACCAGCCACACACAAATCTGCTGGTATGTGCAGAAGTGCTAGCAGAGCAAAAAGAAGTGGGTCGGGGGCGGGGTCTGGGTGGGCAGGAGTTGGGCGGGGGTTGGCCTGGACAGCACCATTTTGCACTGTCCCAGTGATTCGTGTGCTGGCAGCCGGCTGGTGTGTACACTTACATCAACTGTGAGGATGAAATAAGTTTAAAAACAAAAACAAATAGTGTAGTTAAACTGGGTTTAGGGGTCAGGGAAGAGAGGAGAAAAGAGAGGAAGGTTATGTGTGGGTTGGGGAAGTTCCCTCCCAGTTCGATCCTATATGGCCAGGCAGGATACAGGAGTATACAAATGGTCTCTCTCCATGGTCCAGCCTGGGACTTGGCCTTTTGGCTGAGAGGTGACCCATACAGGGTCAGACAACAGATAAATCAAAAGCCAGGCTGAGAGAAGGTGTCTTATTCAGGCTGGGTAACATCACATGACTTACCATGAGCTTAGCAGAGCTAAAATCACTGAAAGTTGAGACTCTGGAAGGCCAAAACCTCTGAATGCTAAAACAGCCTTGAGTCTTGTGGAGCTGTAAACCCAAGCCAGGGATAACCTTCCTACCAAGGGAGGAGAACTGAAGGACAGCAGCAGGACAGGAGGTGGAGTGCCCCCCCCCCCCTTGAGTAAGGGGACCCCAGCAGCAGATCTGGAGATCAATTGGTCTCACTTGAGCAAGGGGACCCTAGCGGCAGTCCAGGAGGTGGAGTCGGGTCCCCCAGGAGGGCATGGACCCCAGCAGCATATCTGGAGGTGGAGTGATCCCCCTTGAGTGAGGGGACCCCAGCAGCAGCTCAGGAGGTGGAGTCAGGTCCCCCAGGAGGGTTGGGACCCAAGCAGCACTTTTCAGGAATTTAAAGGACTGTATTGTATATCCCCTATCTCTTCTCTCCTCCAGGGTATACATATTCAGGTCCTTCTGTCTCATCTCATATGGCTTTCAATGTAGACCCCCTCACAATTTTGGTTGCCTTTTTCTGGATCGCTTCCATTCTGTCTCTATCCATTTTTAGATACAGTCTCTCACTTGAATATATATCCAGAATTCCTGACTTGGTAATAAAATCTTTTGCCAACCAATCAACTTTGGACCAGTTGCCAAGTGATGAGACAACCACACTGCCAACCAGTGATTCAGACACAGACACATATTCTGCTGTTGTGTTGCTGCTCATGTGCTCACTTAGGGGTAGATTTTAAAACCCCTGCATGCGTAAATCCTCCTGGATTTACGCGCGCAGGGCACCCGCGCGCCGGCGTGCCTATTTTGCATAGGCCGCCGGTGCGCGCAAAGCCCCGGGACGCGCGTAAGTCCAGGGGCTTCCTAAAAAGGGCGGGAGGGAGCGTGTCCAGGGGGCATGTCCGGGGGCAGGGGGTGGTCCGGGGTGGGTCCGGGGGCATAGCAACGGTTCGGGGGTGGGCCGGGAGGGCAGTCCCAAGTCCCCCGGCACTGTGGCCTGTACCGGGGGATGCCGGGGTGGCGCGCGCAAGTTACGCCTGCTTCATGCCAGTTACTCTGCCTTCCAACTTCTATTGGACTCTTTCTGCTAACAGGGTACCTGCTCCTCTGGGGCCTCTTTGCTAGAGATGTGAATCGGAACCGGAATCTGATCAGTTCCGGTTCCGATTCAAATCTTAAAATTTTTATCGTCCAGCTCGATTTTTTTTTGTTATCGGCTGCGCCTGATCCAATAACAAAAAAACCCTCCCCCACCCTCCCGAACCCCCAAAAACGTTTTAAAATTACCTGGTGGTCCAGTGGGGGCGCGGGGAGCGATCTCCCGTACTCGGGCCATCGGCTGCGTTAATAAAAATGGCGCCGATGGCCCTTTGCCCGCATCCCCCACCTTCCCCTCCCTTCCCCTATCTACCCCACCCCCCTATCTACCTAAATCCCCCCTACCTTTGTTGGGGGGGGGGATTTAGGTAGGGCTGGGGGGTGGGGGTTAGCAGAAAGAGTCCAATAGAAGTTGGAAGGCAGAGTAGCTGGGTATGGAGAGTGAATCCCTTCCGTAAGATCACACTTGCTAACTCAACGGCTAGCAATAAACAGTAGGCTTAAATATCCGGGCAGCATGATGTCATCACAGGGGGACGCCCCGAGGAACAAGCCAATGAAGAAATAAGAATGAGGGCTGTGCGATGCGCGCGCCCTAAGGTACCTGGAGAGCATGGCAGGAGGCAGCGCCCAAGCTGGTCCGGGGACACAGAGAGGATGGCAGATGGACGCCTCGGCAGCCAGGCATCCATCAAGAGCAGGAGGAGTTGCAGTCAAGGAAAGGTAGGCGGAGTGAAGCTGTTGGGCAGCGATGGTCGCAACAGTACCCCACTTCAAAGGGCAGTCTCCTCTGCGGGTACCAGGTCTTGGTTTCCCAGGATACAAGAGATGAAACTGATGGAGCATCTCTTTGTCAAGGATATTAACCAGAGGCTCCCAAGAATTTTTTTTGGGTCCAAAACCTTCCCACGAAAGAAGGTATCCCAAGTCTTGCCTCGTCTTCGGACATCAAGAATGGCTTCGACCTTGTATTCTAGGTCATCTTCTGCATTGATGGGTGATGGTTCTGAGACTTGGAAGAGAACTCACTGAGAATGAGTGGTTTCAAAAGTGAAACATGAAAATTGTTGTGGATGTTTAATCCAGGTGGTAGCTTCAGACTGTAAGTGATGTTGCCAAGACATTGGAGGATTGGAAATGGTCCAACATAGTGAGGAGCAAATCGAGTGGAGGGTAACTTCAGTCTAAGGTGTTTAGTGGAAAGTCAGACTTTGTCTCCAGGTTGAAAGACAGGTGCTTTGAAATGGTGAGTGTCATAAAACCTTTTGGCTCGATCACTCGCTTTGAGTAGCATTTCTTTTGTCTGAGTCCATAATTGATGGATATCATCAGCAGTGGATTGAGCTGCTGGGGACATCACGGAGAGTTTCAGTGGAAGTGGTGGTGATGGTGAACGTCCATATACCACTTCAAAAGATGTTGATCCAGTGGATGATACTGGATGAGAATTAATGGCGAATTCAGCCCATGGTAACAGTTCGGCCCAGTTATTCTGATGGCAACTCACATAGGCCTGCATGAACTGTTTCAGGGTCCTATTCATCTGTTCTGTTTGGCCATTTGATTGAGGATGATAGGCAGATGTATAATCTAGACAGATGTCGAAAAGCTTGCATAAAGCCTTCCAGAATTTTGCCGTAAACTATGATCCTCGATCCGAGACTATGTGCTTTGTTAGGCCATGAAGGCGAAAGATGTTTGTTATGAAGAGATTCACAAGCTCCAAGGCTAAAAGTAAGCCAGACAGTGCCACGAAATGGGCCATCTTGCTGAAGCGGTCGACTGTGACCCATATAGTATTCATACCTCCAGAGAGGGGAAGATCAACTACAAAGTCAGTAGTGATATGCATCCATGGCTGCTCAAGAGCTGGAAGCGGTTGCAGCAATCCCCACAGTTGGCCAGAAGTAGGTTTGTGCTTGGCACAGTTGGTACAAGATGCTACATAGGAGAGCGTATCTTCCTTGATAGTTGGCCACCAATAATACTTCTGGAGCTTCAGCAGGGTATGGCATTGACTAGGATGGCCAGCCAGCTTGGAATCATGTGCCCAATAGAGTACTTTCTTCCTGAGGTGTTTAGGCACAATAGGCCGGATTTTATAAATTAGCGCGAGCGCGTACTTTTGTTCGCGCACCAGGCGCGAACAAGAGTATGCGGGATTTTAATAGATACGAGCGTAGCCGCGTGTATCCATTAAAATCCGGGGTCAGTGCACGCAAGGCTGCCCAAAATCAGCAGCCTGTGTGCGCCGAGCTGCGCAGCCTGCCTCCATTCCCTCCACCCCCCCCGCACCTTCCCTTCCCTTCCCCTACCGAACCCACTCCCCCGGCCCTATCTAAAACCCCCCCTAACTTTGCGCGCACCGGCCGGCTGCCCTGCTCCATGTTCCGGTCCCGGGGGCTGGTCCGGAGGCCGCGGCCACGCCCCCGGGCTGAAACCATGTCCGCGGCGCTGCCCCTGAAATGCCGCGTCATGCGCGACACGCCCCCAAAATGCTGCGTCACTCCGGGCACGCTCCCCGACACGCCCCTCCATGCAAGTCCCGGGACTTACGCGCGTCCCGTGGCTTGCATGCGCCGCTGAGCCTATGCAAAATAGGCTCGGCGTGCGCAGGGGGGTTTGGGATAGTTTTTCTGGGGGTACGAGCGTATCCTACGCGCATACCCCTTTGAAAATCTACCCGAATGGTTTTACCAGCGGGCACAGTATGAGTAGCCGCCAAGATTACTTTCTTCGGGTCGATCATATGCTGAGGTTCTTCTGGAGCATCCTCCAAGAGAAAGAAGCATGACAGGGCATCAGCTCTGGTATTCCTGTCTCCAGGGCGATATTTGAGCATGAAGTCAAAACAGTTAAAAAAAATAAGGGCCATCTGGCTTGTCTATGGTTAAGACGTTGCGCATGGCGGAGATACTCTAAATTTTTATGGTCCGTAAACACAGTAATTTGATGTTGAGCACCATTGAGCCAAGGCCGCCATTCCTCGAATGCTAACTTAATAGCCAGGAGCTCTTTATCTCTGATCCCATAGTTCTTCTCTGCCAGAGAGAAACGTCGCAAGAAGAAAGAGCAGGGACGTAGGGATTTGGAGTCTCCAATCTGGCTGAATACAGCTCCCACACCGACATCAGAAGCATCAACATCCACGATGAATGGCTTGTCGGGGTCTGGATGACGCAGGCATGGTTCAGTGGAAAAGGCAGCCTTTAAATCCTTGAACGCAGATATGGCCTCTGCAGACCATTTAGAATCGTTGGTCCCTTTCTGAGTCATTGCAGTTAAGGGCACAGTTAAAAAAGAATAGTTCTTTAAAAAGCTTCTATAGTAATTAGTAAACCCCCAAAATCGTCTCAGGGCCTTCAGGATCCATCTGGAAGCCATCTTTAGACACAATGTAGCCAAGAAAATGCACAGAGTGCTTATGGAATTTGCACTTGGATAGCTTGGCATAGAGCCAATGATCTTGAAGTCTTTGTAGTGCTTTTTTGACATCCTCTAGATGAGTAGACAGGTACATTACAACACTCTTTTACAACAAGTACCACAAGATGTCATTCATCATGTTCTGGAATACAGCAGTTGCATTGCATGGGCCAAAGGGCATTACTAAGTACTCGAAATGTCCATCTCGAGTTTTGAAGGCTGTTTTCCATTCGTCACCACTGCGAATGCGAACTAAGTTATAGGCTCCCTTCAGGTCAAGTTTCGAGAATATTTTGGCAGCTTGAAGCCGGTCGAACAGCTCTGAGATTAGAGGCAGGAGATATTGATCTTTGATCGTGCTCTCGTTTAGAACTCGATAGTCGATACAAAGACGTAAGGTACCATACTTCTTCCCCACAAAGAAGAAGCCTGCGCTAGCTGGAGACTTTGATGGTCTAATGAATCCTTTCTGTAAATTCTCCTCGATGTACTCAGACATAGCCTTATTCTCTATTGCAGAGAGTGGATAGTCATGTCCTTTAGAAGGTTCAGTGTTCGGTTTCAGCCTTATGGCACAGTTGTAAGATCTGTGTGGAGGAAGGATGTCAGTAGCTTCTTTGGAGAACACATCAGCGAATGATGCTTATTGAGGCGACAGTCCTGGCATCACTGGAGTCGTAGGCATGCAGAGGACAGTTGAAACCTCCTTAAGGCACTTGCCATTACAACGTGGGCCCCAACGGGAGAGTTCCAAGGTGGCCCCGTCGAATTGAGGCTGATGCGATTGCAACTAGGGTAACCCCAGAATGATAGGATGCATGGCCTTCTCTAACACAAAGAAGGAAATTAACTCAGTATGGAGGGCTCCGGTGTGGAGGGTTACCGGTTTGGTGTGATGAGTCACATCACCTGGCAACGGCTCTCCATGGATAGATGATAAGAGCAGTGGAATCTTCAAAGTGCCGAGGGGAATCCTCAAAAGTTCCACTAGGCGTCGTAGTATAACGTTGCCTCCTGCCCCTGAATCCACCAGGGCAAGAGTTTGAATTTCAGATGGTCCACAGTGAGGGAGACTGGGAGAGTGGAGGAGAGGGTGTAGTAAGGCCTAAGAACAGTCCTCCTGCAGGACTTAGGCCCGTCCATTTCCCGGACAAATTGGGCATGTTGGGACATCGTGACCAGCTTGTCCACAGTACATACACAGGCCATGCCTCTTCCGAAGTTTTCTCTCTTTTGAAGTCAGGTGACTGCAACTAATTTGCATCGGTTTCTCTCCACTGGCGACAGGTATTGCTGAAACCATCTAAGTGCAGGTTTAGCACAAACCTCCTTCAGAACTGGTCTTTACTAGGCTTGAGTTCTTTCACTTTATCACGAAGCCAGTGGTCAATTCTAGTAGCCAAAGCCACTAGTTCATCCAGCGAGTCAGGTGTCTCACGAGCGGCCAGCTCGTCTTTCAAGCGAGTATCCAGTCCTCTGAAGAAGAGGGTTTTCAGACATTTAGAATCCCAGCATAATTTGGTAGCAAGAGCCTTGAACTCTATTGCAAAATCAACCAGTGGTCGGTTGCCTTACTTCAGGTCCACCAGTGCAGAATCAGCAACAGTCACTTGAGCAGGATCATCAAAAACGGATTTAAACAAATCCAGAAAGCCGTCAATATCCTGCAGAATTGGATCCTTACGTTCCCACAGTGTTGAGGCCCAAGACAAGGCCCTTCCATCAAGATAAGATAGAATATAAGTAGTTTTGGCATAGGCTGTGGGGAAGTGAGAAGGCTGAAATGCAAAATGCATGCAGCACTGGTTTAGAAACCTCTAGTTCCTTGAATCTCTCCACATAAAAGAACTGGAGCAGCCAGAGGTACCATAGTCTTTCTAGTTACTTCAGGTAACTGACCTTCATTACTGGAAACAGCGCTTTGATTCTTCTGTTTGTGCCGCTGATGAAACGCAGAAGTGAGTTTCTCCAATGCGTCCTGTTGTTCAGCAATGTGCAGGGCCATGCTGGGAATGACCTGCAAGGTATTGAGCTGTGCCGGATCCATGAAGTTAGCAATCTGTTGTAGTTAATGAGGTTTTGGGTGGACCCTTGGACACTGTGGCAGCTGACCACGCCCACGGGGGGAAGTCCCATGAGGGGCCACAGGTTAGGCTCAGCTCTGGACACACAAACACAGATAGTTCTTTATTTAGACAGTTTGAGAAGCCACCAGAGGTGGCAGTAGTGAGTAGAAGATATAGCCTGACTGGGCAAGTATTCCCCAGGGCACTGGAACAGCGGTTTCTCCGGTAGCAGTGCTGTAGTGGAGAGAACTGAGAAAGTGAGTACAATAGAACATTCACAGTGTCCCAAGTATGGAGAAGCCCTGAGATAGGGAGAGCTGGCCCTCGAAGAGCGAGAACTAGATCCCTGGAGGTAGAAAGACTTGTTGACAAAGTACTCACACAGCGGTTCCACGTAAGAGATGGCACTGGTGCTGGAACGGAGGCAGGCCCTCGAGGAGCGAGTACCTGGTTCCAGGGAGACAGCTCTGAGTAGTAGATGATAGTAGTACTCACTGATATGTCTGTAGCAAATTCTTCCAAGTAGAAAAGGAGATAGGTGCAGGCAGCAGGTCAGGGAACATGGGCCCTCGAGGAGCGAGTACCGGTTACCTGACAGTGATCTGAAAGAAGCAAAGAGGCCCCCGAGGAGTGGGTACCCTGTTAGCAGAAAGAGTCCAATAGAAGTTGGAAGGCAGAGTAGCTGGGTACAGAGAGTGAATCCCATCCGTAAGATCACCCTTACTAACTGAACAGCTAGCAATAATCAGTAGGCTTAAATATCCGGGCAGTGTGACGTCATCACAGGGGGATGCCCCCAAGGAACGTGCCAATGAGGAAATAAGAATGATGGCCGCGCGGCGCGCATGCCCTAAGGTACCTGGAAAGCATGGCGGGAGGCAGCGCCCAAGCCAGTCTGGGGACGCTGGAGAGGACAGCAGACGGATGCCATGGCAGCCAGGCATCCATCAAAAGCAGGAGGAGTCACAGACAAAGAAAGGTAGGCAGAGTGAAGCCATCGGGCAGTGACGGTCGCAACAAAAATCAAATAAAATAACAGAATAAGATAAGATAAAATAATGCTATTAAAAAGTCAAAATAAAAATAAAATAGAGACTGTTTAGGGTTGAGTAAATGCCTGTTCAAAGAGCCATGTCTTCAACTTTTTTTTGAATGAATGGGTATTAGCCTCTAGTCTAATGTTTAATGGAAGTGAATTCCATGCTTTTGGGCCTGCAGGTGATAATGCCTCTCTCGGCTGTGATGGCTCTACAGCATGATGTAATTTGAAGTGGCTACTGGGGAATTTTATATCACAATATATTTTATTGATTTTAAAACACTTACCAGTACCTCCCTATTACTGACTGACTGCCTGTCACACATGCTCAAACAAGTTGACATACTGTGTTCATTCAATGCTTAGTAAGTACTACCAACTTGCCAAACAGATTTATAGCTTGCTAGTAGAACAAACATAGGCTCTGTCTTTCAAGGGATATCCCTCAGTGTATGCAAAAATGTTTCTAACTCGCTTTCACACACATATATATAGTATACATATGTGCACTGATGAATGACTCTTTCTGCTCACACATAAAAAAGATGTTATAAAGAAAACCAAGAAGGCTGGAAAGGCTGTACTTTACTTCAATTTGTCTGCAGATAATCTGAGTGCAGTGCAATCAGATGAGTGTGCTCTACCAGACAGACAGAGAGACATAAAAATCAGTCTTCACTGGCACTGCCTTAATTTCCAATCCTACCCTGCCCCAGTGAATAGACGGAAAGTAGTTCCTCTGTCTCTCTGTCACACTGAATGAAAGCACTGTAACACTTATTGTAGCAGTGAAGATCAGAAACAGTTTTGCTTCCAGTCTAAAAGAACTTCTAAACACACAATCTTTCTCTATAAAATCCAACAGAGGAAATAGAGTTTCTTTGTATATCTCAAACATTTTAGTGGGAGGATGTCAACATCACTCTCCAGATGGCAGCCATAGGCAAATTAGAAAACTGCTTCACCTTAATTGGTCCTCTATCCTGTCTACTTCCCTAGGTCTCCCACCTGAGTACCAGCCCAGCAGCTATGTCACATAGGCAAGGATTGATTGCTATAGATATCAGTTAGTCCCTGCAACTTTCTCAATACTGCACATTTTAATGAGTCAAAGACTTGAATGAGAAACAAACATTTTTGTTTCTATTTGTGGGCACCACTCATTCATTTTGGAGGTTCATAAATGAAATAAAATTGGTCTCATTCATTACATTTTACAAATGTGAATCCATACTAGAGGATTGTAAATCCAGAATGAAGGAAGTACAAGGTTGCTGGGAAATGTAGTTTGGAGATTCCTGGCAGAGAACAATTAGACCAAAGGCAGATGCAAAAGAAAAGTGTGCTAATATTTGGGAGACACAGCTGAGACAAATCATAAAGTTTCTAGCTTTAGTCAGTGTGGTTTGAAGGGAAAGTGCACTGCTTTTAAATCAGAGACAAACAACTAAGCAGAACTATGGTACAGAGGGAAGGCTTACCTGTATCTAGAAGTCTACAAAAGGTACAGCCCTATTTCCCAGGTTCTATATGGTCCCGGGAAATAGGGCTGACCTACAGCTGACATCCAATGTATCTTGCTGGGACGATTGTGTTGTCTCAAAGAAACTGAAAGTTACAAGTGTGAAGTAAACACTGATGACTGGAATAATTTTTTTTTGTACTGCAAGTGTGTTCCAGAAATTGTCAGTATGCTATTCAGCACTTAGGCAGTAACTTCTGACAATGACTGTATGGCATGGCACTGCAGTATACATGTCCTCTTCCTAGCTGCCAAGCTGTTGCTCAGCTTCCCTTCCCATCAAGCAGCTACTGCTGGGAGCAGGTAACTCTAGGACTGTTGTACTCATGTCTTCAATCCTGAAGACTTGCACAAATCATGGGAAGCTAAAGTCCTGTATGGAAAGTCAACCCAGTGCCATGAACTACCAGTTCTGACCATGGGTTTAGTAGTTGAATGCCAGCTAGTGGTCAGTGCCCAAGTAGGTAGTAGATTGCTGTAATGGCCATTATCTAAAGGGAGCAGTGCTGGTTTTCCCAGTGTAGGTGGAGGAAGAGCTGGGAACGTGAGGTGCTGCTACTGCTGAATCTTCTTCCTCCACTGCATTATCAAGAGCCACTATTCAAGCAGCTAGTCTCCCCTTCAATTGAGCCTGACTGCTGAGCACTAATCAAGCCTTTCAGAGTCAAAAGTGTTCTTTTTTTCTGTCAATATCCCTTCCCTCTCTGTTACTCTGAATTACTAATGTATTAGAGCCTTTGCGTTTGGATTAGTGAGAAAGGAATCAAGAACTTTTCCATTTTCCACCATAGTCAAAGATTTTTAGTATTGTTCCCAAACCTGTCCTGGAGGACTTCCCAACCAGTCAGGTTTTGAGGATATCCACAAGGAATATGCATGAGATAAATTAGCATGCATTGCCTTCATAGTATGCAAATTTTATCTCATGCATATTCCTTGTGGATATCCTCAAAACCTGACTCACTGGGAGTCCTCCAGGACAGGATAGGGAACCTCTGTTGTAGTTTATGACTGAACTCAATAAACTATACCTATAAGAAAATCCAGAGATTTATGGTGGAGTTTGCAATTTGTTACAAATTAATTTTTCAGTCTGTCTTCAATAGATATGCAATATTTATTTTCAAATTAACACTCAGGGTCCTATATTGTATCCTTTATTAAAACAGCATATTCACATGATATTTTTTATTGCACATTAGGTCTTGCATGATTTATTAAACTGCTGTAGTGCTGCTATTTAATAAGTTACTCATTTGTGCTGGTAATGTGCATTCTCACAACCTATAACATTCTCCTTACTTTAGGTCTCCATAACTCCAAGAAGTGTTTCCCTCCTTGAAAGCCTTGACCACTATACATAAAGCACAACTCTATCTGATTTGCAAAGATGCACACTAAAGGAAACCTTGGGTAGTCCTCTGCTATTTTGACTTTTGGTACCTGCTAGGGATGTGCATTTGTTTGCAACGTATTGGCAATCCGCAACGTATATGCCATATTCGTTGTATTCGTGGGGGTCATGAAACATATGGCAAACCCCCCCCACGATACACAACATATCACTAATGAATACCCACCCTCCTGACCCCCCCAAGACTTGCCAAAAGTCCCTGGTGGTCCAGCAGGGGTCCTGGAGCGATCTCCTGCACTCAGGCCGTCGGCTGCCGGTATTCAAAATGGTGCCGATAGCCTTTGCCCTTACTATGTCACGGGGCTATCGGTGCCATTGGTCGGCCCCTGTCACATGATAGGAGCACAAGATGGTGCTGGCCGTCCATTGCCCTGTGACATAGTAAGGGCAAAGGCTATGGTAGGAGCACAAGATGGCGCCGGCCATCCATTGCTCCTACCATGTGACAGGGGCTGACCAATGGCACCGGGAGCCCCTGTGACATAGTAGGAGCAAAGGCTGTCAGCACCATTTTGAATACCGGCAGCCGACAGCCCGAGTGCAGGAGATCGCTCCAGGACCCCCGCTGGACCACCAGGGACTTTTGGCAAGTCTTGGGGGGTCAGGAGGGTGAGGGTTGTAGTTAATTAAATTTAAAGGTTGGGATGGGGTTTTTTGGGGGGAAATGAATACATATGTATCTAATGAATGGATCGGAGTCCCATGAGAACGGATGCAACGGATTTATGTCCCGACGAATACGAATACCGACTGGGACGAATCCATCCCTGCTGCACATCCCTAGTACCTGCAGGGTAGGAGCAAATGAGCATCACTCCAACCCATTAAAACCTAAGACTGGATTAGGAGGCAAGATGGCATCCTGAAAGGGTGCACGGAACAGAGCTGCTCCTATTTTTGCAAAAAATTTCAACGATGCCGCCAAAGAGAAAAGGGAAGGTGAGGGTTTTTCCCTCAATACCTACCCAATTATCGGAGCAGGCCCTTATAACATCTTTCCTTGCCCAGGGAGCAGCACAGTACGAGGGGGTGAATCCCATTGTGAAAACGCCGGGAGGAGAGGCTATTTCACCAGGGACTGAGGTTTCCCTCAGCCCCCTCGATGCATGTCCACCAGCAGCCAGAGGAACTTTGACCCCGGACACACAGCAGCTAGAGCGGACCGATGAGGTCACAGCGACAGGACTGCTGGGAGAAGCAACGGCGAGCTTCGAGGAACCAGGAAGTGGAGAGGATTCACCGCGGGAAGGTTCTTCAACCCACGCTGAACTTGTAATTTCATCGGCAACCTCCGAATCAACTCCCTCAACATCGGGTGGTCGACCTGAACCTCTGGTAAGGCCAGCGGTCGTCACCCTTGAAACTTTATGGGAACTTTCTGCAGGGCTAACTTTAGCAATTCATGACTGCAATACTAAATTGGATTCTTTTGCTTCCCAAGTCAATAACAAAATTCTTACCCAAGATGACACCTTGACTAAGCTTCAAACATCAGTGGGGAAGGTAGAAACTGAAATTACACAACTTAAGGAACTTAATATGGCTACCATACAAGATAGAGCTGCTCTTTCTAGAAGGCTTGAGCTTTTGGAGAACTGGAACCACCGCCTAAACCTAAGATTAATCAATTTTCCAAGAATTATGGGAGAGATGCCTATTGCAACTCTATAAAGATATTTTGCTGAAGTCCTTTTATTACCTGAATCGCAATTTCCACTAATTAATAAGGTTCATTTTCTTTTAGGGCAAAATCGCTTTAATGAACAGGCAGTACCTCCAATGGACCTTCAAAACCTGACTAATTTTTTAAAATCCTCTGCCATAGAGATTATTGATTTTTCCACTCTTCATGTTTCCTTGATAGTAGAGCAAGATATTAGTAGGCTAATGACATTATACTTTAAAAATTTAAATACGCTGTTTCATGGCAGTAAGGTTCGTATGTTTCCTGATATTTCACAGATAACTCAGGAAAGACGGAAAGGTTTTTTAAGTATGAGGCAGAATGTGATATCTTTGGGAGCTACCTTCGTCCTCAGGTATCCATGTAAGTGTATCATAAAAAAAGAAGCAGATACCTTTATTTTTTTTTCCCCAGAGCAATTAAAGCTTTACATAGATTCTCAAAGCCCTCCAGGGAATACCGTAACTTCAGGGGAATAAAGTAGGTTATCTGCTCTCTTAATTTCAGGTTAATGCTTTATTATTAATTTAAAGTTTCCTATATTCTCCTTGAAAGTTGTCTCCTAACCTTACACTATTTGAGAATTGGTTTACTACATTAGGAAAATTACTGATACCTATTTGATTCAAATTCATGAAAATTGTGTTTCTTACTAATGTATTGTAACAAGTTTCCTGTATACTTTATGATACAAGTTGTATTAGAAAAGTGATAAAGAATTAAAAAAAACCAAACCCTAACACTGACCTAGGGTATGAAGGTCCAAAAGGGTTCCAGGGCAATCTCTGGGGCTGGGGAGGGAGTATCCTTGCAAGTAGATGGGGATATATGCTGTGGGAATTGTCATGGGGATAGAGGGCTCTGAAGAGGGTGGGTTCTTGCTGCCTGAGGGGAACACCAAGAGAACTGGCAGGTGCATTAACTTAATATACTATTAAGAGGAAAGTTAACTATACTTCTTAAATTGTAATTATTGTTCAGGAGGTTTATTGTAGATTGTGAAGTTTATAAGAGAACCACATTAAGCCTTTATAATTCTAATGAGTGGCTTTGCATGCACAGTTGGGCAAATTTTCCTGCAATGTCAGTGACACTCCTGCAAGCATTAGCGATATGTGTTAAATGTTAAATTTAGTGTTGAATGCACTTGATGCATTAAATCTAATTAATAAATAAGCCCCTCAATAAATTCTAAAAGTTTTCAGGTATGTTCATGGAATATGAGGACAGAAGGGAGGAATTTTTTGAAAGAGTCCAATAAGAACAAAGAATAACAGACTTCGGATAATCATTTTATACCTCAACATTTTAAAAAATCTTTACAATAATACTGTAGCTAAGTAAATGAAGTCTTGAAATTGAAAACACTAATTGAACACATCAGAATAAGAATTAATTCAAAATTTGTTCTAGGTTTGTCTAATTATACAATATAGCACAGAATAAAAAATAAAAACGGGTATAGAAAAATCTCACCAATAAGTTTGTACCTAGGAGGCAGCATTTTATAACAACAATACATGCTAAGATATCAAAATGAACAAAATAAATCTGCTTAATTTTTGTACCAAGCACAGAAAACACATTTTATATGAAAATTCTAAAGATTGTAACCTAATAAGAAATTGTTTTAGATGAGCTTTTGAACAAAGCTCCAAGCAGTTTATAAAATTATTACATTTTAAGAAATGACAATTGGTTACATATTTTGTTATACTTGTGCAGAGTGAGATGTGGGCATATGTAGTACAGTACATTTCAGTTAAAGGTTATTCCATTATAAGATCAATCTGATTATGTGTGCCTCAGGACTAAAGGATTGGAAACTCAAAAAAATAATGAGAAAGAAAAGCATTTACAGTTAAAAGTTAAGATGCTTTGTTTTTATTTTTGTCCAGAAATTAACATTTTTTGCTCTTTTTTTCTGAAATGTATTTGATAAATATCTGCTACCTCAAACTTCTTAGCTCTTCAATTATTGACCACACATCCATGTAAATTAATTCTAACTATTGAACTTTTCTATTGAAATTAACATGCATTTTACCACTATCATAGTTGCTTTTGAAAGCAGATAGTTTTGTATCATTGCATCCTTTTGGTAGCATTCACCTCATAGCCAGCACCATGATGAAGAGGTTAATGCTGCTAATCTCTATCTTGATATATCCAGCCCATGATGAAGAGGTGAATGCTATTTGATATCATGTTTTGATGAAGAGGAGGATGACATCTGATGTCTTGTTAAGGAGGTGAATGCTACCAAAACATTTTTGGACAATGTTTTAGCAATCAGAGGGAAGAAACAGACTGTTCCCTGAGGTAGGAAGTATGGTGACTTCAGAAACATGGAATACATTAGATGAGTGCTCACTAGAGTTACTCAAGGTATGTGCTTTTTTCACTAATTTTCACTATATTTTCACTAAGGTAAAAATGTAAAAATAAGGTAGGAAGGAGGCATAGACCAATGATTAAATTGACAATCAGGCAATGAAAAGACATTGCAATAAATATTGCAGCATTAAGCCTGTAGATATGATGGTCAAACCTTCTCTATTTAAATATAATTTAAATTTTCAGCAATAAGAAATTAATGTTTTTTTATTTAAGAAATAGATATTTCCAGTTTGAAGATTGAGGGAAGAATTTTGGCATGACTTGTGGCCATTATAGCAAAATAGATGTTCTATAGGATGTATCTTCTATGGTATTTGAGCATTTTGTACATTGTAGATACCCAGACCAAGGCAGGTGTGTTGATAGACTCTCACTCATCAACTCTGTGCATAGCATTAAGGCTAGAGAAGGGGTCGTCAGGCTATGCCCTCTTGAGCTCACAAATATCCTCTATCAAAGCTTGGCACTGTGCTAAATGTATAGGCCAACTACTCACAGAGATATCAAGTGGTAGGTATTATGGCTTGTTCAGTTTCAGTGTGGTTATGTAGAAAAACAAGCATTTAGGCTCACCTGAGTGCTAGAGGGACCTCTGTCTGTAACACATACATGTTAGTTATCATATATGCCTTGGACAGATGTCTGTCATGCTGCTAGGTGAAGAGGATATTCTGCAAGCTGTAATGACTCAGATGACATAATTAACAGGTTTGGACAAGCTTGGCATAGACAATATTGATGGTTAATAAAGAACTTTCCAGGATCATCACAATTGGGACTGGGTAGGTAAACTAAGTTCTGGAAGTTGTCTGTACTAAACAATGACAAAATACATATGTCTGCGTAAATGATATGCTGTGTTAGCCTCTGTCTATATCGGTGTCTGAGGGGAAGGCCTTGTTCATTGTTTCCTTCCTTACTTTACCACAACAATGCATACACCATAGCATGAAAATCATGAAAGGACTTGAAAAAGTTAA
Source organism: Rhinatrema bivittatum (assembly GCF_901001135.1). NCBI lineage: Eukaryota > Metazoa > Chordata > Amphibia > Gymnophiona > Rhinatrematidae > Rhinatrema > Rhinatrema bivittatum. The sequence continues at coordinate 431,263,535 of NC_042617.1, forward strand.
TGTAAATCAGTTATTTACATTCTCTGATAACAGAAGGACAGGGGGCACTTCATGAAGTTCGCAAGTAGCTCATTTAAAACAAATCAAAGAAAATTATTTTTCACTCAGCACATAGTTAGAAATTCATTGCCAGAGAATGTGGTTACAGCAGTTAGTGTAACTGGGTTTAAAAAATGTTTGGATAAGTTCCTAGAGGAAAAATCCATAAACTGCTATTATAGTAATTAATTAGCAGAAGTAGCTTATGATTTATCTAATGTTTGGATACTTGTCAGGTACTTGTGACTTGGATTGGCCACTGTTGAAAACAGGATACTGGGCTTGAAGGACCCTTGGTCTGACCCAGCATAGAATATCTTGTGTTCTTATGCACTTTTTGTGCACACATTTAGCTCACACTGGCTTGTGACACAAGCAAGCCTGCGGTTCTACTCTTTACGATGGATGCCTCTGATATCTGAATGTGTAATCTAATATTTCACCTTGGCCTGACTCTGTTTATTAGTAGAGTTGACAGGGGGTGCATAAAAAATGGAAGTGTCTGAATTCCAATTTCCTGGAGCACTTTCCTAGCTGAGTACATAATTACCTATAGTGTACACATCTGCCTATAGTGTACATTGGCCCTCTGCCCCTGATACCTGAGGTTCTCCCACCCAATAACTGGAGTGGGCCTAGTTCTACTGGTATTTGGGGGTGTGCATGTTTGGAAGGAATTCAGATGCAAGAGAGGCAATGGCTTTTATTTTTTGGGGTAGGGGTTAAGATGATGTCCACTGGCTTTAGGAATGCAGGGATGAAAGGAAGGGGGATGAGCTCTGGCACACTCATAGCAGCTACTATCAGGTTCTCCTGATAAAAGGGTGGGGGGAGGGTTCTGTGCCAGTGTGTTGATGATAGCTGAGGGTAGAGGGGGTAGAGGTGGCCAGAGGCCTTCCAGCACCCCTATGAGAGTTTTTTTTTGTTTTTTTTAGACAGATAACTTCAGCATTTATCTGTAGAACCTATCCTAGTTACTAGACCTAGAGCTTACCACACAAGGCCCCCCTCACTTGTAGCTTACTCTGCCATATGTACACGTTTCCAGATTAGGCCAAGAAATTATCCACCCCATGTAGCAGCTTAAGTAATTGTTGTGAGCACGGACGGGTGCTCGAGAGCGTGAGCACCTGTGCTGTGAACAACACAATGCCATGGTCCATGCCGCTGATAGGTGAGCACACATGGGCATGTGCTGACTGACACAGGAAACTCTCTTGACTTGGGATAGGATCAATCAAAGACTAGGAACAGGAACACTTGGCTGTCCAACATGCTCCAGGAACTGAGAACCAGCAACCCATGATGGTCTCTCAGGTGGCCCTGCAGCTACTCTGAAAGCCCTTTTAGACTGCCACTTGAAAGCAGTTTGAGCATAAGGACACATGGAGGCAGATGACTTGAAGATAACTCTGGAGACATGGACAAGGTGCTGGAGACTAGGATGTAACACTGAAGACTTAGACATGACTTGAAACAGGAATATGGCTCGAAGAAACAAGATGAGGGTTCGACATTTGGAGCGAGTGATAGCTGGAACAAGAATTCTGGAGGCTATCACAGGGAAAAGAATGAGGAATTCAGACCTCACTCAGGAACTTGGACTCAGACTCAGGAACTCAAAAGAGACTCTGAAGACTTGAAACAGCGGCAAAGACTTGGACAGGGCTCTGAAGACTTGGACTGAAAGCTAGGACACTGGAATGTAGACTTGGACTGAAGACTTGAACACAGTAATGAAGACTTTGATGCAGGAATCAGGAGACCAGGAACAGAAGACTACACAAAATAAGAGACTTTGAAGTACTGGTAACCACAGGATATCTGGAGACCTTGCAAAGGCCTGGAGAAAGTGGCTTTTTAAATGCCCGAAGCAATAACATCATCAGGAAGGTCCATGGGATTTTTCCCACCACAATCCCTTTAAATTGTAAGGAGAGGCATGCACATGCACCTAGGGAGCACAGGATCAGCAGTAGTGTTTCAGTGCCACCATGAACAGATGGCTACTCTCCTGCTGCAGAAGTGGCAACCAGGCTGGTGTCGGGTGGAGCAACAGCGTTCCTCCTGCCGCAGAGGGCAGGAGGAACGCTGTTCCATGGGTCAAGTGGCATTAGGGTCCAGTGGCATTAGGGTTCAGAAGCTCTCCAAGGCCTCACAAGAAACCAGATGTGGTGACTACAACCGTGAAGGGTCAATGGCACACAAGCGGAGCCGGGAGGTTAGGGAGGCTGCTCATGGCACCCTCCTATGAGTGGAATTGCAACAGTTATGGGTGCATAGAATAGGGGCAACTTAGTCCAGCTCATGATAAAGGACAGGTACAGCTACAAACAGTAGCCACATCACTTGTCCACTATGAAGCCTCATGATTATGCACCTCTGTCTACTTGAGACTTGCTCTAACACTGTATCAGCTGCTGTGTGACAAATGAAGAGATGTGAGGGAGTTGTGTAGAGTGGGAATTCTCTATCCTAAACAATTGCTTGTAACCAGGCAGACTTCCACAGACTGCCTTACACCCTTATACTGCCCTGGGTTGTGGATCTGTATAATACCAGTTAGCTAGAGATTATCAGATGATCGTTAGTGGTGGAAATTATTTTGAGGAAGTTAGCTTGCGGAAGAGTATTGTACCACGATAGAAGTAATGCAGCAGAGAATCACTGATATTGTTAGGGTAATTATTTGATATAAGGCTTATAAATTCTGAGAATAAATATGCCATTTTTCTTAGCCTGCTTATAACAAAAAGCTGTTTGCAACAAAACACAGGTCCTGAGATAAGATATATTGAAAGAGCAGTTACTCAAAAAGGCTAACTGTTGTTAAAAGAGGGGCTTCTCCTCTAATTACAGAATGAATACCAGCTTCAAACGATAATAAAGAGAGAGGTTTATTAATACAGATAAGTAAATAGAGGAAGGCGGATAATTCCTCTAGGAGCAGAAAAATACAGAAAGAATTTAGTACAAGCAAAGGTGTACAAGGTCTGTTTAAAATCTGCTCAGAGATCTTAACATGTGCATCAGCTTATAAAGGGTCTGGGGTCTGCTATTATCAGTCATCTGCATAATCCACACCCTTTACCTTTAATAGCCAATCAATATATATTTTAACATGTGTACTTTAGCTTGCTCTTACTATAGGCCACAGGCCTCTTCTTATCAGTTAGAATAACAAACTTAGTTCCATCCTTCCAGGAATGATGTCACCCGTGCTGGATAATTCTCTGGCAAGTTCAGTAATCAGTGCTTCATAGTGCTATAACTACATATGTGCAGGATATATGCAGTGCACTATTCTACATATCCCCCTGTGAAGGGTGATTGGCTAAGAACCCTTCATACCTATCTGAGTCGCATATCGCCATGTCTTAGGCTGCCCAGCCTAGTTAAGGCTACTCCTTACTGGCGAGAGACATTACCCGTCTTCGTACCGATATGCTCATTTTTCACAGATAGTCATTACAGGTGGTGGGGAATGATGCAGTGTCAGCATGAGAATCCAAAAGCATCAGGTTCAAGGTTTCAGTTTGATTAAGCATGATCCGAGTGCTAGTCTGTGTTACCAGCATTTCAGAAACTTGATCACGGCATCTTCGTAGGCAGATACAGAGACATGGTAAGCAGAGACAGACAACTAGCCCAAGTAAGGCAATTGTACACATGGAGCCAATTAGAATTTTGAATCCTGAACCTAAACTAGAAAACCATGAGCCAAGGGATCCAAATGGATCACTGACATCAAGTCCTTTCCAGGTTTGCACCGGTACATGTGCTATAGACATCATGTTCCGAGTGATTTCCTCAATCACTTCACCCTTGTCGTCTATTTGAAGACAACAGTTACTGAGGTTAAATTTACCACATAATCCTCTTTCTACAGCTACTATATAATCTAATGCTAGATGATTCTGATAAATAGCATTCCAAAAACCCTTTTGCTGAGTGGCTAATATTCTCAGTGCTTTAGCAGTTTCATTAGTAATTATTTCAACAACAGCTTGCAATCTTATAATACGATTCAACATATAAATTGGAGTTCCATAACCCCAGGAGCCTTTCTAATAGGTTACAATATTGAGCCAATAAGAATTTACCATTTGAGCTTACATGGTATAGTTGAGAAAAGATTGAGATAAACAAGAAGAATTGCCTATAGCTATAGTGTGTAATACTGTGTAAGGTCTATGAATGCACTTTGTTGCAACAATGGAGTGGGCCAATATCCACTGCGCTTTACATGAGATAGGATCGGTGCTGTTACACATGGGGGTCACAAATATAGCAATCAGGAGGGATAACCTATCAGAGCAGTTAGATATCATTCTCAAAAGGTACAGAGAAAACATGAAGAGGTAGTCCATTGGAATGGGCAAGGAGGAGAAGGAAAAACAACAAAAACATAAGGCATGTTCTGGTCATAGGTAGGAGTAGGTACAGTTGCATATCCTTGTGAGAGGAAGCCTCAGTTAGAATGGGTAAATTTCTACAAGGAGATCAATCTCAGAATAAGCACAAAGGCCATAAAACTACCAGGAAATATTTGTGAGAGGGTATAAACAAACTCCAGGTAAAATCTGAGAGGAAGTGTTACAGGAAGAAATGTTCAAAAAGGTTACAGAGAAATCAGAGTATAAAGGGAATAGGATATTGGAATATAAAAAGCCAGCAAAGTAATTACTATAGGTACAGGCTGCAGAAGAAAGAATAAGTCAAAGAGATGCAGAGGTACCACCAGTAAGACGAGTGGGAAAATGCTAGAAATAGCTTACAGCAAATAGGACAGCATGAATGTAACATACTCTGATGTAGCAGAAATATATATGCACATAAGAAAAGGGGAGATTCAGAGAAAAACCTGATAGTTAAAGGATAAGGGTGTGTATGGCCAAGCCAAATCATTACCACATCTAAAGGTCAAATCCCAGAATGCGGGTAGGGAATATACTTAAAAATGAGGGAAACCGTCCTTTCGGTAGGGAGTCAAAGGGCAAATGTCATAACTAGATCTTGAGGAGTGTCTCATTTATGGACTTGTATCCATTGTTGGGCAGGGACTTCAGTAGGGTCAAAACAGGTAATGGTTGTATGCACATACACTGTATTGTGTGGAATTATGAGAACGGTATGTAACTGTCCCTTCACAATCATAAGGGAATTTGTATAGCAGAGTAGAAGTTTTAGTCGTACCATCTATAGTTACTGTGATGCAAGCATTACAATTCGGGTCAGTGGTGCATACAGGGAGTATGCCATTCCAAAGGTATAATGCACAAGAAGGATAAACATGTTAATGCAAAAAGTGAATACCGAACTGAAAATACAAAAGCAAACTGATAGTAACAAAGAAAAGAAGGCAAAGAAAAAGGGCTGTTGAAACATCAGGCAAGTGCAGTCATGTGACAAAGCATCTGTGGGCCCAATAGTGGATAGAACATTGTCCAGGGATAAGGGATTCAAGAAAACATTTGACCATACTGGGGCATATCTCGCTCTAAGAGAGCAATCAGTGGGATATAGTAAGTGGGTAATGTAATCAAGGCAGCTTTCATAGACAAGGGTAATGGGTGAAGAAAAGCATATTACATAATCATATAAAGATATAAGAGGTTGGGGTTAGACAAGGAAGATACTACAAAATTTAGAAAAACCAGCATTAATTCTGTCCAAATAATGGCAATTTGCACATAGGTCCAAACAGCATCTGAGCAAGACAAAAACAATGAATATGATGTATGATGGCAGTCTTTGAAAACAGTTCACAGTCCAAGTCAGGATAATCTTTGAATTCAATGATGCAGATGGGGGAAAAACAGGTCATTCAGCTTAGTGCGCGTCAGGGACAGGAGACACAGCCGTGCAGTTCAACAGTAGGTAGGTTACTTGATCAGAAGCTACCATAAGGGCAAAACAAAGTCAGATTAATTAGGGAGAAGAGTTCACCACAGACATCACATCACAAAGAACATTAAACTTTGACACACAACGGCACTCATTCATCAGGACACAGAAGACAAACAAGAAACACATGGTTTACTTCTGATGAGCTCAAACCCCTGATCAAAAATAAAGGTAGGCCAAAAAAAAGCGTGAAAAAGTACTGAGAAAATGTCTAGATTGATCTAGAATAAAAACAAAAGAAAAAGCAAAAAACAATCTGTTGAAAAATGAAAAACAATGAAAAACTGAGAAAAAGGAGAAAAGGTAATCTTCAAATGGTCCAACGACTATTGACCTGGGGAAACATAAAATCTGAGAACAGATAAAGGTTAGAGGAATTACAGCTCATTTGAAACTAAATATCCTGATATGAATTCAGCAAACTGCAGTCATAAAGCTACTGTTGGTTCTTTAATATGGCTGCGCCACTAGGAGGCGCTGTGCTCATTAATATTCAGCTTCCACTCTTTTTTTTTTTTTGAAAGACAGTCCTGTGACAAAATCATCGTTACCGGGATAACTCTTGCGCTGCTGGGGAAAACCTTCACCTCTGTGAAATGAGGAAACATCATTAATGAGAACATGTAACTGATACATAAGGGCAAGTTTCCAGTGTGCAAGAAAAGACTTAGGGCTGTACTGTAAGTGCGCCAGCGCAATGACCAAAGCACTGTATACCGTGAAAGAGACAGAATCCTGACTGCTAAAGAATTCAAATTTTACTCAATGTCCCAAGAACTATGAATTGTCTTAGTAACGTTCAATTCCTTGCTAATCCATGGTTAAACTAAACACACGTACAGCCTTTATCACCTTCCTGTGAGAAACCCTATCTCCGTCACCGCACAGCGAGACAAGCGGTGAGCTTGAAACATGAAGGCAGATCCCTGCAAACTGCATCAGATAATGCCCTCAAAGCCAACTGATCACAGACTCCTGTAGAAAATAGTAATATACAAACATTGGGCAGGGATAAATAGAGAAAGGAGAAAACGAAAAGTGCAGGGGAGAGTACGCTTTCCAGTAAACTAAACTGATCAAAGTATTAAAAGGGAGTCTCTTTTGATTGTGTATGTGTATGTTGGTTTGGCCATAGGCAAATGAAAGGAAAGAATGTAATGAAACCTAAAAACAGGAAAAGTCCAGGATGTATAGAGCAAGGAGGATGAAAGGAAACGCTGGAAATCTGCGGCACCCTGTAAATTGTCCCACCAGAGAGGGAGACTAGGGATGGCCTCAGCACTAGCCAAAGCCCTGCGGGGGCGGAACTTAGAAAATATAGCTGTTGCAAATAAAATGTAAGAACTATATAATACCTAAAACCAAGAAATAACCTGCGTGTAGTATCCTGAAAATATGTCCTAGCAGAGGATGCCATAAAAGTCAGCTGTGCAGGCAGAGCTGGGAGCAATGGAAAGGATAGCACAGGACAGAGGACAATAATAAACAGAAAAAGAGAGAGAGAGAGCTCACAAGGTTCAAGAGTTATTTATTGGTGTATTTTTATGTTTATGTAAAGACAGAGCACGGGCCAGAGCAATGCAGGCAGATAATAATAAGCAGTGAACACAGGAATAAAGGGAATGGCAGAGGGAGGGGGTGTCATGACGTCAGCCGCCAGAGGACTCAGCATGAGCCAGGACAGACAGGCACGGAGAGGCACTAAGATAAGGAGCAAGGAGTCAGTTAGCAAAACTTCACTTCCCACCAAGCACCACGGAAGGGGACAAGGGAGTGGGAGGAGACACAAGAAAATGACTACCAATCCCAGGAGGCAAGGCCAGTACCTGGGGCTCTCAATTCACAACTTAACACTACAGGAAGAGAGGGGGGGCGAATAGGGGCGAAGCAGACTGATGGGGTCTGCCCTCCCCTCGATACAGGAATGTGCGAGGGAGGGGCTGGGGGGATGGGAAAGGCGAGAGTTGCCCTGCGCCTCTCATCTGAAACAAAGAACAAAGAAAAAAAAACCGGAACGGTTAACTAGAAAGAAGGACAGCAGTGTAGATGTCCAAAATTCAGGGCTCAGTAACTATGATAAAAGTAGGCAAGTCAACCCCATGAAAAAACTGCAATTCCCATCATGCACAAAAAAATCCCAGAGGAGCACAAGGGTAAGAAATCAAACAGATAATTAAATGAAAGTAACATATAAGCACAGAGAGGGTACAAGTCACAAGAAAAAGAATTACATAGAAACTTCATGGGAAACCAAGGGACAGTCAGAACAACAGGCAATTTACCATTGGCAAGAGAAAGGGGGGGGGGGGGGAAGCCAAGGCTCCCCCTGTGTTCTGTGTCTGTGTGCTAACAAGCCACAAAGTGTAACATGACAGCAGGCAGAGAAAGGGGAGGGGGGATCACCCCCGTCCACTGAGCAAAGAAAGAAATTCCAAAGGGTGGGGCAGGAGCACTAACGTCCAAATAACCCAGGCACTTAACTCAGCAGCAAGAAATGCAGAGCGTAAACTACGGAAGGGGAATCACAGAGAACAGTAGAAACAGCGTCAGAACTAAGCTGAGCATTGGATGTACGTGGAAAACATATTTAAGATCAGTTAAAATAATCTCTGATGCTGTAACTTCTCCCAGTTTTTTCTTTTAATGTCAGAGTTATTAGGGGCAGTCCTGTGATGGAAAGACAGCACAAGTAAAAGAAGAACAGAGCAGTGGTCTGAATAAAAGCCCTTTGGAAATGCAAAGCGAACAGCAATTAACACAGCAGGCGGTCTCTCAGCCTCTCGGGAAACCAGAAACCTGGAATCAGCCAGCAGTAAAGGCGACAGACAGGCACAAAAAAACAGAGAGAGAAAAAACTAAGAAGACCAGAAGTCAATGCGGTCACAGGGGATACACTGCGGTGGGGGCTACCCCCAACTCGTTCACGCACTCCTATCGCTCCGTGAGCGCTGAACAAAGAGGGGGAAGGGAGCAGGCAAGAAAAGAAAAAAAAAAGAACTCAGAATCTGTGCAAGAAACGGGAAGGAACAGACGCATGAGCAATTAAGCCATAAAACTTTAATAGCTGCAGTTAAACTAACAAGGGAAGCCAGTCACACAAAGAAAACGAAAGTGAAAGAAAATCAACACAGCAAAAAATAGGAGAAGACAAACAGGCAGAGAAAGACACAGAGAGAGAAAAAAAAAACTAACAAAACCAGAATGCAATGCGTTTACAGAGGACGAAGCAGGGCAGGGAGGGGGGGGGGGGAGGTGTGGGCCAATGCCCAAAGTGCAGAGAAACAAAGAAAGCCAGACACGAGCAGGCTCTGACGTAAGCAGGAATGAATGTGCAGGGGGATGGGGCGTGACAACGCACAGCACCAAAAAAGGACAAAGCTAAAGGGTGGGGAAGCAAAACTCAAGTACCCAACATGCACAGAGAAGAGACAAGGGAGGGACGAGTTGGGAGGGGCGAGGAGGGAGAGCGAGGTGGCAGATAGAAGGATGAACACCAGACAAAGAAACCGGTCGCCACTTGGCACAAGAACGCAAAGGTGGGGGGGAAGGAGAGGGGGGAGGAAGGAGAGGGGCGAGGGTAAGGCGTCTCCCGCCTCAAGAAACAAAGAAAGTGCAAGCAGAAGCAAGGAAGTGCAAAGGAGAAAGTAGAAAAACATACAGCATTTAAACAGAGCAAATTAAACAGTCAGAGAGAGAGGGAAGAAAGTTAAGGCAAAGGAGAAAAGAATGCAGAAGGTTTACAACTACAATAAACGGAACATCAGAGAGAAAAAAAGGGAGGGGGAGAGGGGGAGTAGAAAATCTGCACTAGAACACCAAACTGAAGTGAAAGTCTGAAAGGTTGAAATAATACAGAACAAAACCTGCTAAATTAGCTCGTTGGTAACACACACATAGCTGGGAAAAAAAAAAAAAAAAGTACTCGAAAGCAGATTCCACAGACAGTAAGGAATGTCATTCAAAAGAAGCACGAACTACAAGTTAAACTAGGTCTTGCAGACTAACAAACTATAGTAAAAAATAAAAGAGAAGACATAGATAACTGAAACATTAATCAAATCAATCACTTTTTCTTAAAAAAATTAAAATTAAATCCCATACATACCCAATGAACCAATCGACTCCCCCCTGGGCCCAACGTCTTGGATCCGAAGGATGGAGAGTTTAATCGTGACCTCCGTGGCAGCCACCGGACTCACTTCACGATCTTGCCAGTACTAAAGTACGCTAATGACCCCAGGTCACCCTAAGTGGAACTGGTTAATTAGTCAAAAGCCTTAAGCAGTTTCCGCACTGCTGTAGCCAGGGAGACTCAGGAAAGGGCGCAAATCCTTTCCTGTGAATCCCAGGCGGTGCCTCCAGATGTTAAAAGAGGGGCTTCTCCTCTAATTACAGAATGAATACCAGCTTCAAACGATAATAAAGAGAGGTTTATTAATACAGATAAGTAAATAGAGGAAGGCGGATAATTCCTCTAGGAGCAGAAAAATACAGAAAGAATTTAGTACAAGCAAAGGTGTACAAGGTCTGTTTAAAATCTGCTCAGAGATCTTAACATGTGCATCAGCTTATAAAGGGTCTGGGGTCTGCTATTATCAGTCATCTGCATAATCCACACCCTTTACCTTTAATAGCCAATCAATATATATGTTAACATGTGTACAGCAGCTTGCTCTTACTATAGGCCACAGGCCTCTTCTTATCAGTTAGAATAACAAACTTAGTTCCATCCTTCCAGGAATGATGTCATCTGTGCTGGATAATTCTCTGGCAAGTTCAGTAATCAGTGCTTCATAGTGCTATAACTACATATGTGCAGGATATATGCAGTGCACTATTCTACACTGTTCAGATACCTGAGGAAAACAGGACTTAGCCTCTCAGTTACACCTGTTTGTTGCTGATGGATAAAGGACAGTTGGGGCATCAACGAGCACATGGGGAATGGTCCAGATAAAGAACTAGGACAAAGGTCAGCAGAATCAACATAAAAAGACCTACTTCAAACTAACTGTCTGAAATCAGAGAACCAACAGCTCAGAGGAAAAGCTTTGGCACATTACCAGTGTTAATGAAGTGACCCGAGATGAAGGAGGGGAAAGATTTTTTAACATTATCAGTGGATAATGAAGTGACCAATGAGCTGTTGCTGATTTCCCAATGCATTGTCACAGATTTCCAAAATACATCACATTGGGAATCGTGTGGAAAGTATTTCGTGTATATATTCTTTAATACAAACTCTCTAATCTTGTATGCTTCTTATTGATTATTCTCAGACTTATAAGTAAAACATCTATGCTTATAAATAAGTGTGTGGTGTAATCTATGACAAAATAATCACCAATATATTTTCCCACTTGCTACAGTTAGCTAAAAGGTATATACTGAGCCACAACCCAGGCCAGTATAGGATTGGCAGCCTGTCTGTGGAAGTCTGCTGGTCCCAAGCAACAGCAGGACTCATAGCTGTCTGCCGTGGAGCTGTGGGGATTCTCTAGCTTACACAACTCCGTCTCTCCTCCTCAGTTGTCACACAGCTGCTGATACAGTGTTAGAGCAGGTTATAAGTAGATGCCATATTTTGTTTAGTGTGAGATATTGAAAGGGATTTGGTCTAGATTGCCTTTTAAGTGGAGTGAAGACATTAGTAAGGGGCCCAATGTAAAGTCTTGAGGGATGATTAATGTAACTTCATCTTAACATCACACAAGATTTACATGTATGCAATGTATTCTCCAGCTCTGGTGCCTGCAGCTGCACATTTATGCTCCCCAGGGTTTTATGTACTTTTCAAGTAGGCCTCTGACTAAAGACTTATGTCACGAGTGCATTCGGTACTAGAGCCAGAGAGAAGGCCCATTGTTTGGTCAGAGGTGATATATCTGCATAAAGGAAGAGGCCAATGGTTTTTTATAGCTACACTATGAGGTTTGCAGAGTTATTCAACCTATTGGAGCCCAATAGAGTGAATGCATAGCTACAGCACCTCTAACCAAGCATCTCTACACCTATTCTACCAGATAGCATATGGAGATGAACACTAGCTTCCTAGTACCCATCTCACATACATATCAATGTACCCAAGGGTTAGCTCAGAATAGGCTCTCTGGAAAAGGCAACCGAAGCCAATTGTGAAGCTCCACAGTAAAGAGTTTCCTGTTTAGCTCTTGCTTTCTTCCTTGGGAGCATACAATGAGCTTTCAGTTGTAAGGTCTAGGCCATATGGTTTTGCATTCCAGAACGGTGCCTAGTTAGAATACCCAAAGGCACTCTAGCATGCAAGGTTATATGGGTCATAAAACGTTTATCTAATGAACCCTTAAGGCAAAAACCACACAATGAAAAATCACTACTAGAAAGATAATTTTCAAAATCTGTGACCAAATGTCATCAATAGATTCAAAGCAATTCAAAGTCTTTGGTAATCACATTCAGTAAAGATAAAATATCAAATAGAACATGACATTGTAACTGAAATGACCAGGACATTGAGTGTACACTTGAACACACATTGCTACAAAAGGCAACATAACATATACAGTATTAGCATCTTATCCTTTTGCCTAGTAATGATTACAGTAAATAACACAGAAAGCAGAAGTGGCTACCCAATAGCTACAGTACAGCTCTAATGTTAGAGTTCATAGCAGCACAACTATGTGCTGGCAAGAAAAAGACTCAAGACTGTCCATGTTGCAAGAGTGCACTCAAAGTGGGGATAGCCTAAGGGTCATAGCAGCAGAGTTCAGGAAGAAGGCCAGGCAGTCCATGTTGAAAAAATGCACTCAAAAGAGTACAGCCTAAGGGCCAAGGCAGCAGAGTTCTACAAGAAGGACCAAAGAGTGCAGCATGGAGGCAAGAGCCACAGGAGAAGACACCGCAGCATGAAGGCAGGAGCCCCAGAAGGAGACACCACAGCATGGAGACAGGAGCCCTAGGAGAAGACACTGCAGCATGGAGGCAGCAGCATGATGAGATGAGATAAGATAGCAGCAGGAGCAGGAGCTGAGACATGATGTGATGAGACAGCAGCAGGACCATGACTGAAGATCACATCAAGGAGGCTTGAGGATGGGCAGAGTATGGAGGATGGCATTAGAAATAGGTAGCAGGACAACACAGGCAGACAGTAAACCATCCCCATTAGCAAGCCAGCACAGGAACTCTGTAGTCAAGTCAGGCCTAGCAGTCCTCTTCCATCTAGCTGGCACAGGAACTCTGTAGTCAGGACAGGCCCAGCAGTCCTCTTCCATCTAGCTGGCACAGGAACTCTGTAGTCAGGACAGGCCCAGCAGTCCTCTTCCATCTAGCTGGCACAGGAACTCTGTAGTCAGGACAGGCCCAGCAGTCCTCTTCCATCTAGCTGGCACAGGAACTCTGTAGTCAGGACAGGCCCAGCAGTCCTCTTCCATCTAGCTGGCACAGGAACTCTGTAGTCAGGAGAGGCCCAGTAGACCTCTTCCATCTAGCTTTATAGGAATTCTGTGGTCAGGATGTTCCCAGCAGGCTTCTTATATCAAGCCAGCACAGGAATTCTGTAGTCAGGGCAAGCCCAGCAGGCTTCTTCCATCTAGCATCCATCTTTGATGGCTTTTTTCTTCTTTACAACTGGGGTCCTCATGGGCCTTATCCTCTGTGGGGATTCCCACTTGGGGGTGGCATCTCTTTGGAGGGCCTACCCTGGGTCATCTCTCTTGGCAGGGAATTCTATGGGGCGAGGAGTCCTGGGATGCTGGGGAAGGCACAGTTGGACGTTCGGGCATATGTTGGAGAATTTGTGTCGACACACTCGTGTTGTTTATGGATGTAGCCAAAGCAGTTAGAGTTTGCGTATGGGGTGCTGTCTGATCCCACAGGGCCTGGGTCTGCTTGCTGACAGCCCTCTTCAGGTGCACTGTTCTACCCATATGTACTGGAGGTGTATCCCACATGCCTCCTTTCCAGCCAATCCAGCTTCTCATGCATCAAGGGCTCTGTTGTTGCTGATGCAGTGCTGGGTATGGCAGGAGCTGCAGTTTTGACCTCCAAACATTGCATTATGGGGCTGATGGGCTGCTCCTGCTCAGTACCTGCTGCCTCCTGCTAGTGATGTGGTGTGCTGGAGGTTGGTTGTGACTTCTCAACTGCCTCCTACTGCAGGATGGGGTCTTCCAGTAAGCCTGATATGTTCAGGCTTATATTGAAATGTCTTGCTGAGCCAAGGGGTGCCAGCATATGCAGCTGCTCAGGAGGTGGGTACTGCTGCTCCTCTTCCTCCTAGCTGAACTAAATCTGTGCATCCAACTGTATGTGGGCCCATAAAATTGGTTTTATGCTGCTGGTCCCTAAGGCTTGATGTCTTGGACTGGCAGAATCCTGGGCAAGAGCTGTGAAACAAAGAAGAAGACATACGTACCAATGCAAAGAAGCACACATGTACCATAGGCATCAGATGTGCACTTTGCTTCAGTCAATGTGTGCATGTTATGTCAAATGATGTAGATATTTGTAACAGACTTGACATTTACAGGTGAGATTAACTTACTGGCTCCAGCTTGCGTAGTGTCCAGCTATTCATTCATCCCTTTGAACACACCCTGTCCTAACCATTCGATGAGGCATTCCTCCACTGGTTTCATGATGATAGGACAAGGGGATTCTCCATCTGTCTGTTGCAGCTTGTCACCTTGATTTTCAGTTGGGACTTTTATGTCCCGGTGCTCGTGAGCCATGTATTCCACTGTCCATTTCACTCTACTGTGCATGGATATGGCCTGGCCAATTGTGCACCAGATCTGGCCCTTGAATGCCCTTGATGTCTTGGCTGCATGATTGCCGAAGAACATTGCATAGCTCTCAGGGACCTATGTGATTATCATGTTTTTGTCCTCCACACAGAACTTCAAAGCTTTAAGCCAAACATGCCCTGCTGCTTGGCTGCCAGAACAGGGTGCCATTTCTGCCTCTGGGGTGGTGTCCTCCCTTTCCTCACTCTTGCTCCCACTCCCTCTCCCCTCCCTTCCTCCCCTCCTGTATCTGCCCTATCAACACCCTTCCCCTTTTCCCTCTCTGTCTATCCCTAGCCTGCCATCCTCCTCCTTCCATACTTACTTGCCTATCCACTTCCAACTCTCATCTCCTCCTATCCCTTTCCTCCTGCCTATTTCTACTTCTGTCCCTGTCCCTATTCCTACTCCTCCTCCTAGCACTCCTGCCCTTCTCCTCCCTCCTCCTCCTCTCTTCCCTCCTCCCCTCCTCTCCTGACAGCTGTCCTCTCCTCTATCCCCTCATCTCTCATGCTTCATCCTCTCCTATCCTCACTCATCCATTCCACCACTCGTCTTCCTCCTCAGTACCACAACTCCTTCTTCTCCGCCTTACTACCACCATGCCTCACCACCACTCCTCTTCCGGCTCACCATCACCATCACTCTGCCTCTGCCTCACCATCACCATGCCTCACCACTACTCCACATCATCACTACACCTCACCACCACCACACCTCACCACCACTTCTCTATTGCCTGACCACCATCACCACCACATCTCACCAGCACTCCTTTTCTTGTCCTATCACAAAGACAGAGAAACAGGACAAGCTAACAAAAACTTTCATTCCAACAAAGAACACAAAAGACCAAGGGAAAGGGAACAGAGGACAACAGAAGAAAAGACAATGCACTCAGGTAAGCAGTAGAAATAAACTACTCCCACTAGACCACTCACTTACTCTCCTCTTATCTCCAAATGTCTGACACACCCTCAAAGAGGCAGCTACAGGAAGCCTGTATATATGAACCAAAATGAAAAGTGTGATGCAGTAATTGCTAGAGATGTGAGTCGGTTCTGGAATCGTTTCCAGTATCATGTTCTTAGAACCGCGGAAATCTTCATTTCCCGCGGTTCTGACCGCTTTTTTTTTGGCTGTCCCGAGCCGAAACCCCCCCCACCCGATCCTTTAAATCTAATTATTTAGAATCCCCCACTCTCCCGACCCCTCCCAAAACTTTTCTAAAGTACCTGGTGGTCCAGCGGGGGTCCCGGGAGTGATCTCTCGCTCTCGGCTATTGGCTGCCAGTAAACAAAATGGTGCCGATGGCCCTTTGCCCTTACCATGTGACAGGGGCTATCAGTGTCTTTGGCTGGCCCCTGTCACATGGTAGGAGCAATGGACGGTCGGCACCATCTTAAAAAATGGCGCGGGCCATCCATTGTTCCTACCATGTGATAGGGGCTGGCCAATGGCACCGATAATCCCTGTCACATGGTAAGGGCAAAGGGCCATTGGCCATCCGTCAGAAAAACGATGCACATCCCTAGTAATTGCCATGTTTTGTGGTAAATGATGTGTGACATGCTAAGGCATCATGCAACACGATATCCTACCATGCATGATACTATTTTTCTTCGCAATGTGGTAAATCTAAATTTTGAATAGCCAATCCCCTTTTCTTAAAGTGGCCACTACTGCTCCATATTTCTGCTATATTTATAGCAAAATGATTAATCTAGGTCTTAGAGTGGTAGAAGAACAAGAAGTTGATGGTTAATTCTCAATGTTGCTAAAACAGAAATTCTGAGCAAATTTTCATCCATAGATTACCCAGCTACTGTATTTGATGGCCATCATATCCTAATTCAGTCCATGGTACAAAATCTAGGGATTTGGATTCATGCTAATTTTTTCGAAGCAACTTCATCTAAAAGCATTGGTAAAATCATTTTTCATGAAGTTTTCTTCTATGGTATTTAAAAAACCTTTTAGTCCCTGTTGATTTTTGGACTACTGTTCAGTCTTTATTGTTTCTCTCAATGGATTACTGCAACTCCTTGTTCTTGGGTCTCCCAGCTTGAGCATTGAGAACTTTACAAATGGTGCAGAACAGTGCAGCATGCCTTAAGACTAATTTACCCCTCTTAATCATATTAATCCAGATTTAGCCAAGCTCCACTGGTTGCCAATTATTGGCATGTGAAATACAAGGGTGATTCACCAGTTAATCTATGATATCTACCCTGTATGGCTTAATGCAATCCACATAATTTATAAGCCTTCCAGAGCTCTATGGTGAGACAATAGAGGACTGCTGGAAGATTCATCCATGAACCTCGCACATTTGGTCGAAGTTTGAGATTGTATCTTCTGTATTGCTGGCCCATAGCATAGAATGTTGTTCCAGAAACTTTACATCTAGCTAGCAATATACTTCAGTTTAAGAAGATGTTAAAATCTTATCTCTTTCTCAAATCATTTGGTCTGATGGTCTAATATTCTATTCTATGGTATTTCTTCAAGCAGATGCTGTCAGTTACCTTTCTTAGGAAACTCATGTCTTTCATTTTGATTTTGTTGTTGGTCTTTGTATTTGTGACTTTATTTTATTAATGTTTTTAATGTAACTCACTTTGGCCTGTATATGTAGATAGTAGGTAACAAATCAATACATTAAACTAGACTAAGCACAGAATAGTGGCATTTGTTTCAAATAAAAGTGCATCCTTAACTGCCTTTTTCAATAGAAAAGAAGCTCAAGAATATGAAGGTCATGCTGTGAGGCTGCAAGGGAATAGACTCAAGAGTAACATCAGAAAAGAAAATTTCTTCAGAGAAAGGGTAATGGATGCATAGTGCAGCCATCCTGTAGAAGTGGTGAATGAAAAAGTAACAGAATTCAAGAAAGCATGGAAATGGGATAAGCATGGAAGATTCCTAGTTGTAATGAAGTAAAGGGGAAGTCAGAGATCAGATGGGGTCTTTGATATTGCACTGGGAAGTAAATAAGTCAGGCTATCATATTCTATGATTTGTTTTTCTTGAATGAATCTAAACCATAGATAATACTTACTCAGATATTGCACATGAAAATGATGCAGATGGAAAAAATATACTCAATGTTAATGCTTTTTGAAGCAGACAGTCATTATTCAAATCTGTTAAATAACGGCAAGATCTTTTAGATAAAACAATATCATTTTCAATTGTATAGACTAGCTATAATTCAGAATTTGATTGATGGCAGTACTTTAACATTTTATCTCAGTGATTAATGACAATCAAATTTACATCATTAAGTATACATCATGGAAGTTAGTTTCTGAGCTTGGTATCACATGAAACATAATCTCAAGAATTGCATTTTCCTTCAGACATAGGGATTCACCCATCAACAAGAGAATAAGAGAAATTTGGATTTTTTCCTACTACTTCTTGAGACCAAGATAAAATGTGCTGTATTGACCTGAGCTCTTCAGCTCCTGGATTAAGATAACATAATCCCTATAATCTACTGGAGAAAATATTCTCTGCTGAGACTTTGGTCACACTACTAGATATTTAATAAGAGTATGGGGTTAGCTTGAATATAAGATCTAACCCTACCCTGCTATATTACATTTCCTTCAATGAACCTAAAAGTATACAGTGATTTGTTTGTGGTGACTTAAATGAATAAAAAGCCTACAGAATTGAAATTAACTTTATTAATGACATAACTTTGGTCATGGTAATGAATAACAAGATTACTGAGATATAACTAGGAACCTTCATTTTCAGGTTTTATTTTATTTTGTCTGGGAATTGCAATGAAAGAACAATCATGAAATTAGTAGATTTTTCTCCTGTACATTACTGTTTATCAAAGACATTTTTCCACTACTTTTTTTTTATAATATTGAATTTCCCAGGCAAAATAAAATAAATCTGAAAACAAAGGTCCTTAGGTATAACTCATCAAAGCCAGAAGTTATAATATGTTTCTCTGTGAAAATATTTTTCTTCCTAATTTGATTTTTATCTGCCATGGAATACTTTATGGTAAAATGTATTGACTTTTTATCCAGTCCACTACTCTATATGTCAATACTTAAATATTCATGCCAGACTCAATTAAGCTTATTATTAGGAGGAGAATTTAAATGAATCAAATGTGAAATTTGATCTGAAAGATAAATTGTTGGATTAATTTGTATAATCCAAACTAAACAGGTGTAGTCCTCAAAAATCTGAATCATTTTCAACTTAAATGGTTTATTTCCATTAAAGTCTATGAAAGAAGCAAAGCCAGAAAGAGCAGAGCTAGTTGGGAACTGGATAAGAAAGGAGCAGAACCAATCATATTTCAGCACTTTTTCAACTAGCTATCGCAGCTGACAGATGCATGGATTGACTTCATCTTTTTTTTAATGTGAAAGTGAAAATAAGAGCATGTTGAGCAGCCAATGACCATTTTGTACTCAGTCATTCCTCTGTTGAATCTTAAAGAGAAAAGGCAAAGATGTTAAAGCACCTTGCTTCAAAGTTCCAAAATTAACAAAAAGATTACTTTAAAAGCTTTAGATTTATTTATTTATTTATTTATTTATTTATTTAAAATATTTCTATACCGGCCTTCATGAATGGGATTCATATCAGGCCGGTTTACATGAAACAAGGGAAAAACCAAGTAACTATAAATAAGAAAGGTCGAAACAATCAAAGTTACAATAAAACAGGGGTATTAAAACTTGGGAGCTAGAGTAGCTAGGAATAAGTGAAGTAGGAGTAGGAGCGATAGATATTTAGATAAAGCAAGGTGTGCTTTTACAATTGCTATTTCTGTATCCTAGCCATATTACTATCAGTGGAAAATAATCTCTTTGTCAAAGCATTAAGGGGCGGATTTTCAGAGCCCTGCTCGCGTAAATCCGCCCAAAACCGGGCGGATTTACGCGAGCAGGGCCCTGCGCGCCGGGAAGCCTATTTTACATAGGCCTCCCGGCGCGCGCAGAGCCCCGGGACTCGCGTAAGTCCCGGGGTTCTCCGAGGGGGGCGTTTCGGGGGCGTGTCAGCAGCGTTTTGGGGGCGGGCACGAGGGCGTGGCTACGGCCCAGGGCGGTCCGGGGGCGTGGCCGCGCCCTCCGTACCCGCCCCCAGGTTGCGGCCCGGCGCGCAGGAGGCCCGCTCGCGCGCGGGGATTTACGCCTCCCTCCGGGAGGCGTAAATCCCCCAACAAAGGTAAGGGGTGGGTTTAGACAGGGCCGGGCGGGTGGGTTAGGTAGGGGAAGGGAGGGGAAGGTGAGGGGAGGGCAAAGGAAAGTTCCCTCCGAGGCCGCTCCGATTTCGGAGCGGCCTCGGAGGGAACGGGGGTAGGCTGCGCGGCTCGGCGCGCGCCGGCTATACAAAATCCATAGCCTTGCGCGCGCCGATCCAGGTTTTTAGCAGATACGCGCGGCTCCGCGCGTATCTACTAAAATCCAGCGTACTTTTGTTTGCGCCTGGAGCGCAAACAAAAGTAGGCTATTCGCGCGCCTTTTAAAATCTGCCCCTCAGTGTAACTGTATATCAATAGGTTAAGATTATGCATCTTTTCTCCAACCAGCAGGCAGTATGTGCCAGTGTCTGCAAGAAACATACTGGGAAAGAGATTGCTATTATCTTGCAGAATATACAGAGTTGTCAATGACCAAATGACAAGGGCTAGCTTGCTTTCTTGGTGTAAAAGCCCCTAAATGCCCATTCCCTGCCCAAATCATGCCCACACCTCACCCCTTTTTTTGAAAAGTTTTTAGATGTGCATGCTGCGGGAAATACACACATATCTAGGCAGCTTTTAAAATCTACTTGGTGTGCACGAGCCCAACTTTTTCATGCATCCCCTAATTAATGTGCGCATCGGGCTTTTAAAATTCATCTCTTAGTGTACACAGACAGCAATTCTCAGCAATTCACTGTGCTATTAGTAACATGAATTTCTGTCTGATATACAGTGTGTGTGCTCATATGAGGGTGATCAATTTGAATAAATACTATCATGTCACTAGCATCAAGAGGCAGTGGCAGACATGACAATGGGAGAGGAAGAGGGAAATATATTCTTTCTCCATTGAATCCTGGGATAAACACAAGTAGCAGTGGTAATGAAGAGAAGCATAGGAAAATAAGAACTGTAAACCCATCTAAGATCAAGACAGCTTTTTTTGAAGGCTGTGATCTTTGAGGCAGGCGGCAGGAAGGCAGGCAGGTCAGTACCGGTAAGACAGTCCGAGGGTACTACCTGGGTATACAGACAGATGAACACAGGAACAAGCAGGAACAGGAACTAGGATGCAAGGACAAGTCAGGAACAGAACTGGAACAGAAGGATCCTAGAACGAGACTAGGACAAGCAAGCACAAGTACTAGCACAGAGGCAATCTCAGAGCAAACAGACCCAATTGCCAAGACAAGGAAGTGAAGACAAGAACTTCCTTATATCGGGGGATCAATCAGGATGCACCGCAGAGCTAGGACCCGCCCTTGGCCCTACATGAGTCAAGGCAGTCCGCACGCACGTGCGTATGGGCGTGGCCAAGATGGCCAAGGCCGCCAAACCTTGGCGTGAGGCCCGGTGTGCAGTGGAAGGCCCGGCGACCACCACCATGGGACGCTGGGGCCTGGCAGGACTGGCAACTACCGCAAGGGAGGTCGTCCCAGGGCCTGCTGTGGTACCATGAAGGTGAGCAGGTCCGCATGCAGGATGGCCGCAGGCAGGGTGCATAACAGTACCCCTCCTTCAAGGCCTCCCCCTACACGGCTGTGGTTTCTCAGGGTACAGTCTAAGGAAGGTCGTCAGATGATCCTTATCAAAGATGTTTTGGGAGGGTTCCCACAAATTCTCCTCAGCCCCATGGCCCTCCCAGGCTTAGAGGTATTCCCACTTGCCTTGGCATCACCGGACGTCGAGGACCTCTCTTACCTGGAGAGAAGTGTCGGGTTCTGTGGAGACTCACGGAGCAGGAGGGTCTTTACGTGAGGGCAGGAGAGGACCAACGGCTTCAACAGGGACATGTGAAACGTGTTGTGGATACCCAATGAACAAGGTAGCTGGCATTGATAAGAGACCGCTCCCACTATTTGGATCATGGGAAATGGTCCGATGTATTTCGGAGACAGACGGTGAGAGGGGAGTCTCAGTTGAATGTGTCAAGCACTCAGCCACACTTTTTGGCCAGGTCAAAAAAGTGGAGCAGGTTGTCTGTGAAGATCAGAAGTGTGCTTGGCGTGTTCTGCAGCTCTTGACAGTTGCTCTTTTATCCGGGTCACACTTGACGAATGGTTTGAGCCATGGCTTGAGCCGCTGGAGACGGAACCATCAAAAGAACAGGAAGAGGCAGTCAGGGCTGCCGTCCAAAGACTACTGCAAACGGAGATGTGTCAGTGGCTGCTGTGACATGGGTATTGTGCGCTAATTCAGCCCAGGGGAGAAGATCCGACCAATTGTCTTGCTGGTCATTTACATATGAGCATAAAAATGTCTTCAAGGTCTGATTGGTCCTTTTGGCCTGCCCATTGACCTGGGGATGGTAGGTCGATGTAAAACTGAAAGAAATGTCAATCTTTCAACACAAGGAACACCAATATTTGGCAGCAAACTGTGGTCCCTGATCGGATACTATCTACTTGGGGAGTCTGTGGAGGTGAAAGATGTTCTTCAGAAGAGCTTTGCCAGTTCCAGGACAGAAGGAAGGCTAGCAAAGGGATAAAATGACCCATTTTTGAGAAGTGGTCGATGACCCAAATCACTGTGTTATTTTGGGAAGGAGGTAGGTCGGTAATAAAGTCCGTTGAAATGCTGGACCATGGCTCCGTAGGTGCTGGGAGAGGCTGAAGCAAGCCCCAAGGCTTCCCTGTTGGTGGTTTTTGCTGGGCGCAAATGGATCATGAGTCCACGTAGTTTTGTGAATCTTGCACCATTGTAGGCCACCGATAATGCCTTCACAGCATTTCCAAAGTCCTGGCACAACCAGGATGGCCTGCCAGTTTAGAGTTGCGAGCCCATTTTAAGACTCGTTCACATAGCCGTCAGGGAACTACGGTCTTCCCAACTGGGACGGTGGTAGATGCAGCAAGGGAAATACAAGCAGGGTCGATGATGAAGCTAGGAACTTCTGGGACGTCCTCAGGCTTGAATAACCTGGATAGCATATCTACGCACAGGTTCTTGGAACCAGGATGAAAACACAGTTTGAAGTCAAATCTTTCGAAGAATAAGGTCCATCGGCCCTGACGGGGATTTAAAAGATGAGCCTCTTTGAGATGTTCGAGGTTTTTGTGGTCAGTAAAGATGGTAAACTTATGTTGTGTCCCTTCTAACCAAGGGCACCACTCTTGAAGTGCCAGCTTGACCGCAAGGAGTTCATGGTCACCTACGGTGTACCGTTGTTCCATGGGGGAAAACTTATGAGAATAGAACGAGCAGGGAGTCAGCTTGCCCGTGGAGGAGTGTTGATTCAGAATGCTCCGGCACTGATTGCTGATGCGACAACTTCCACAATGAAGGGATGTTTGGGGTCCGGATGAAAGAGACAAGGGCCGGAGCTGAAGGCTTCTCTAATCCTCTGGAAGGTAGCAATTGCTTTGGGTATCCAAACTCTGGTGTTGACCCCTTTCCTAGTCATAGCAGTGAGTGGGGCAACTATGGAAGAGTAATTTGCAATGAAGCTCCAGTAATAATTAGTGAAGCCTAGAAAGCGTTGCAACGCTCGAAGGCCCACTGGCTGAGGCCAGTCGAGGATTCCCTGAAGTTTCTCCGGGTCCATTGAGAATCCATGATTAGAGGTGATATATCTCAGAAAGGGTAAGCAATTCCGCTTGAACAGACCTTTCTCCAGCTTAGTGTACAGATGGTTCTCTCTCAGATGGAGAACGATGCAGAAGTGGTTGCAGTGGGATTCTAAGTCCTTAGAGAAGATCAAAATGTCGTTGAGGTATACAACTATGAAATTGTACAGGAGACCTCGGAAGATTTCATTCATAAGGCATTGGAAGAAGGCTGGAGCGTTACATAGCCCAAAAGGCATTACCACATATTCATAGTGGCCATCATTGGTATTAAATGCAGTCTTCCAAATGTCATCAGGTTGGATGTGTACCAAGTTGTACGCACCTCTCAGGTCCAGTTTAGAGAAGATTCATGCCCCTTCAAGGCTATCGAACAGTTCGCTGATGAGGGGTAGCGGACATTGATCATTATGGGTTATCACATTGAGACCCCTGTAATCAATATAGGGACGTAGTCCACTGTCCTTTTTCTTCACAAAGATGAACCCCGCTCTTGTGAGGGAATCAGATGGATGGATAAAGCCTTTCTTTAGATTCTCTTTAATATATTCCAACATAGCTTGAGTCTCAGGCTGAGACATTGGATAGGTTCTGCCTTTGGGAAGCATAGTGCCCGGCAGGAGTTCAATAGGGCAATTGAACTTGCATAATGGAGGCAAGGTATCCACTTTCTGCTTAGAGAAACGCATTGGAATGTGGCACTGGAAAACATGGAAAGCACACATTGGAGATGAAACTCTGGGTGCAGACACCTCCTGCAGGTTGTATGAACCCAGAAAACAAGGGCACTTGAAGTCCAAAGAAGCATAAGTCCATTACAAGACACCAGAAAACAAGACAACAAGAAAGGCCAAAAGAGCCACACACAAGAGGCAAAAAAAGGCCAAAAGAGCCAAGCCACATGAGAAGGCAAAAAGGGCATAAAAAGGCAAGCCACATGAGAAAAAAGGCAAGCCACACAAGAAGCAAAAAGGGCAAAAGTTAAAAAGCCACAAGAAGCAAAACAAAAAACACAAAAAAGCAAAAAGCAAACAGCACAAACGAGCAAAAAAGCACACAGCACAAATGAGCAAAAAGCCACAAACA
The DNA here is from genome assembly GCF_901001135.1 of Rhinatrema bivittatum. Classification (NCBI taxonomy): domain Eukaryota; kingdom Metazoa; phylum Chordata; class Amphibia; order Gymnophiona; family Rhinatrematidae; genus Rhinatrema; species Rhinatrema bivittatum. Next base: position 431,288,128 of record NC_042617.1, read on the forward strand.
GCACAAACGAGCAAAAAGGGACAAACAGCACAAATGATCAAAAAGCAAATAGCACAAACGAGCAAAAAGGGACAAACAGCACAAACAAGCAAAAAGGGACAAACAGCACAAAAGAGTAAAAAGACAAACAGCACAAAGAAGCAACAAAAGGAAACAAAAGAGAACAAGAGACAGCAAGAGACAACAAGAGGCCACAAGAGGTAACAAGAGGCAAGCAATGCTGGAAACATCAGAGAGCACTGGGAACATCAGAGGGCACTGGGAAGACCCGGGAGGGAATCCAGGGTGGGAACAGCTTGCATAAAAAAAAAAGATGGAACATGATAGAGCCAGGATTGGGCGCAGGCACCTCCTGCAGGTCGTGGAACCCAACCAGTCAACTCAGACAAGATGAAAAGTCCAGATGCAAGCACCACCTACGGGAATTAGAGTCCCAACAATTGGTCAAAAAAACTGTCCAGGATGCTAACGCCTCCAGCAGGTCGTAGAACACAAGAAAGTCACCCAAAAAATTTTTTGGGTACAAGAAACAGTCCAGAAGCAAAACCCATAACAGGGACAGGCCCACCGGACACATGGCCTTCGCAATCTGTTACAGAAAGGGGGCCTTAGGAGGCTTTGCCTTCTGTTATGCGCACGCAGGCTTTGACTAGATTAGCAAGAGATGCCATGAGCAGCTGCTGCACGAGAATAGGAGATGTGTGCCGTTGGACCTTGGTGAGCCCAGAGAGGAGCTCTGGGGAAACACCGAGGCTGGTGAAACAAATCCATGTCTGGGTCGAGAACAAGCCCAGGCCCCTGCCGACCTGCATACCTCAGTGAGACCAACCACGCTTGGTTAGTCTCTGTGATTCTCCGACTACTCCAAGCCCTTTCGGACCACCGCTGGGAAAGGCAATGGCAGCAGGCTGGACAGGAGACGAGGGCAGATGAAGGCTCTGGAACATGAAGACTGAGACAAGAGACTTGGGACGTGAAGAATCAAACAAGAGGTTTGAGATGCGAAGTCTCAGATGAGAGGCTTGAGCATGAAGACTCAGGATCAAGGTTAGGAACAAGTACTGGTTTGAGGCTGCAACGCAGCGTGCCCTACACAGCCCACAGCCCATGGACTGGTCGCAGACCATGCTTGAATGCAAGGCAGACTCCAGACGAATACGTGGTAGTTGAAGTCGAAATATGGTGAAGATTCAGTAGAAGCCTGTACCAAGGCGCGCCCTACACAGCTGCCCATGGCTAGTCGCGCACCATGCTGGAATGGCACAGGTTCAATCAGAGTCTTAGGCATGGAGGGGGCAGCCACCAGAACATCCGAGGGCTGAGACAAATTCCAGGGTAAGGGACCAAGACAAGACTTGGCTTCGAGCAAAGGGAAGGGGGCCAAGGCGAGACTTGGCTTAAGGTATGAAACATGGGACCAAGATGAGACTTGGCTTTAAAGTGAAGATGACCCTCCGGAGACTAGTGCTGCGAGTCAAGAAGGCTGGCCCATGGCACGAGGTGATGAGACACAACATTACATGCCAGAGAAGGTAGCCATGAGGAACCAAGGGTCCAGGAAGCAGAAGCAGAGATGAGGCATCAGAAAGGAACCCAACTGACTGAGGCTTCAATGTCCAAGAACAGGAACCGGAAAAAACGGATTTACCCTCAGGATAGACATCTGGAGGACTCGAGGAGCTGGAACATCACAGGAAGACCATGAAATATCAGGAAGAGACCAGGAACATGAAGAACGATGAGGGATCCCACAAAGAACAGGAAATACCAGCAGGAGTGAAGACGAGAAGTCCTTGAGACAAACTAACTCCTTGCAAAGGCACCTAAGGACAAGAAGCTGAGCCTCTATATAGGGCTGAAGATCAGGAAACGCCCTAGCAGGAGTCCAGGTGGGGCCAGGAGGCTGGCCCTTTAAATACGTGAAGGACGCGTGCCCCGCGCCCTAGAAGACAGGAAGTATGCAGAACCATGGCCAGCATCCATGCTGCAGGAGCAGTGCAGGGAAAAGCCGGGCCTCTACACAGGCCCCAATGTCAGCAGCGACTCCTGCCACTGCTGGAAGCACAGAGGGCAGCTCCAGCCACCATGAAAGCCTGGGGACTGCTGCCTCCAGGCCGTGAAGCTGAAGAGAGCGTTGACGGCACTCCCTGCAGCAAGAGGGTCCCGATAGACTTGGCTCCAAGCTGAAGATTAAAGTAAATGGCTCCTGCGCTGCGGAGGTAAGTGTAAAATCATAACATAAGCACTGGCTAGTTAAATGTAAGACATTGATAAGACAGGCTAAGAGAGAATTTGAAAAGAAGTTGGCTGTAGAGGCAAAAACTCACAATAAAAACGTTTTTAAATATATCCGAAGCAGAAAGCCTGTGAGGGAGTCAGTTGGACCGTTAGATGATAGAGGGGTTAAAGGGGCACTTAGAGAAGATAAGGCCATCGCGGAAAGATTAAATGATTTCTTTGCTTCGGTGTTTACTAAAGAGTATGTTGGGGAGATACCTGTTCCGGAGAAGGTTTTCATGGCTAATGATTCAGATGGACTGAACCAAATCATGGTGAACCTAGAAGATGTGGTAGGCCTGATTGATAAACTGAAGAGTAGTAAATCACCTGGACCGGATGGTATACACCCCATGGTTCTAAAGGAACTAAACTATGAAATTTCAGAGCTATTAGTAAGAATTTGTAACCTATCATTAAAATCATCCATTGTACCTGAAAACTGGAGGTTAGCTAATGTAACTCCAATATTTAAAAAGGGCTCCAGGGGCGATCCAGGAAACTACAGACTGCCTAGTTAGTCTGACTTCAGTGCCAGGAAAAATAGTGGAAAGTGTTCTAAGCATCAAAATCACAAAACATATAGAAAGTAGGGGTGTGAATCGTTTTTGTGATGATTAAAAATATCGGAAGATATTTTCAAACTCAGAATTCAGGGAGCCCCCGAACCTGATAGGAAAACCCCACAACATTTTTCGTGGGGTTCTCTTATTGTTTTTTTTGGGGGGGCAGGAAGAAAGGGCACTTAAAAATAAACCCCAAACCTACCCTGACCCTTTAAATTTAATACTTTTGCATCCCCCACACTCCCGGCCCATGCCATCCAGTGCTCCTACCATGTGACAGAGGCCTGCCAATGGCACGGATACTCTGTCACATGCTAAGGGAAAATGGCCATCGACACCATTTTGATTAGTGGCAGTCGACGGACAGAGTGCGGGAGATTGTTCCCTGGACCCCCGCTGGACCACCAGGTAATTTAAAAAATTTTTGGGGGGTGGGGAGGTTGGGGGATGCAAAAGGATTAAATTTAAAGGGTCGGGTGGGGGGGTTTTTCGGCTCGACACAGCCGATTAAAACGGGTAAGAATCGCGAGAACAAAGATTTCCCACGGTTTTTACCCAAAATCGATACCAGAAACGAGTCCGGAATCGATTCACATCCCTAATAGAAAGACATGGTTTAATGGAACAAAGTCAGCATGGCTTTACCCAAGGCAAGTCTTGCCTCACAAATCTGCTTCACTTTTTTGAAGGAGTTAATAAATATGTGGATAAAGGTGAACCGGTAGATGTAGTGTACTTGGATTTTCAGAAAGCGTTTGATAAAGTTCCTCATGAGATGCTTCTAGGAAAAGTAAAAAGTCATGGTATAGGTGGCGATGTCCTTTCGTGGATTGCAAACTGGCTAAAAGACAGGAAACAGAGCGTAGGATTAAATGGACAATTTTCTCAGTGGAAGGGAGTGGGCAGTGGAGTGCCTCAGGGATGAGTATTGGGACCCTTACTTTTAATTATATTTATAAATGATCTGGAAAGAAATACGATGAGTGAGGTAATCAAATTTGCAGATGATACAAAATTGTTCAGAGTAGTTAAATCACAAGCAGATTGTGATAAATTGCAGGAAGACCTTGTGAGACTGGAAAATTGGGCATCGAAATGGCAGATGAAATTAAATGTGGACAAGTGCAAGGTGATGCTTATAGGGAAAAATAACCCATGCTATAGTTACACAATTTTAGGTTCCATATTAGGTGCTACCACCCAAGAAAGAGATATAGGCGTCATAGTGGATAACACATTGAAATCGTCGGTTCAGTGTGCTGCGGCAGTCAAAAAAGCAAACAGAATGTTGGAAATTATTAGGAAGGGAATGGTGAATAAAACGGAATATGTCATGATGTCTGTATCGCTCCATGGTGAGACCCCCACCTTGAATACTAGAGATGTGAATCGTGTGATCGATCGTCTTAACGATCGATTTCGGCTGGGGGGGGGGAGGGAATCGGATCGTCGCAGTTTTGTTTTTTTAAATATCGTGTAAATCATAAATCGGGGGAGGGCGGGAAAACCGGCACACTAAAACAACCCTAAAACCCACCCCAACCCTTTAAAATAAATCCCCCACCCTCCTGAACCCCCCAAAATGTCTTAAATTACCTGGGGTCTAGTGGGGGGGTCCCGGTGTGATCTTCCACTCTCGGGCACACTAAAACAACCCTAAAACCCACCCCGACCCTTTAAAATAAATCCCCCACCCTCCCGAACCCCCCCCAAAATGTCTTAAATTACCTGGGGTCCAGTGGAGGGGTCCCGGTGTGATGTTCTACTCTCGGGCCACGGGTTGATAGAAATGGCGCCGGCGCTACCTTTGCCCTGTCAGGGCAAAGGTAGCGCCGGCGCCATTTTGGTTCCTGTCCCCCGACGTCACGAGCATATGAGATCGCTCCTGGACCCCCTCTGGACCCCCAGGGACTTTTGGCCAGCTTGGGGGGCCTCCTGACCCCCACAAGACTTGCCAAATGTCCAGCGGGGGTCCGGGAATGACCTCCTGCACTCAAATTGTGTTGCCGTAATGCAAAATGGCGCCGGCCATACGGCCATATTGCCGTACTGCAAAATGGCGCTGATCGTATGGCCATATTGCCGTACTGAAAAATGGCGCCGGCCGTATAGCCGTACGGCTGGCGCCATTTTGCATTACAGCATCACGATTCGAGTGCAGGAGGTCGTTCCCGGACCCCTTCTGGACTTTTGGTAAGTCTTGTGGGGGTCAGGAGGCCCCCGCAAGCTGGCCAAAAGTCCCTGGGGATCCAGCGGGGGTCCGGGAGCGATCTCCTACGCTCGTGATATCGGGGGACAGGAACCAAAATGGCGCCGGCGCTACCTTTGCCCTGTCATATGACAGGGCAAAGGTAGCGCCGGCGCCATTTCTATCAACCCGTGGCCCGAGAGTGGAACATCACACCGGGACCCCCCCACTGGACCCCAGGTAATTTAAGACATTTTGGGGGGGTTCGGGAGGGTGGGGGATTTATTTTAAAGGGTCGGGGTGGGTTTTAGGGTTGTTTTAGTGTGCCGGTTTTCCCGCCCTCCCCCTTCCCCTCCCCCTTCCCCCGATTTACGATTTTTGACGATAAATCGGGGGAATTCCTATTATATATCGCCTTTAACGATTTTTGATGATTTAAAATATATCGGACGATATTTTAAATCGTCAAAAAACGATTCACATCCCTATTGAATACTATGTACATTTCTGGTCGCCGCATCTCAAAAAAGATATAATTGCGATGGAGAAGGTACAGAGAAGGGCGACCAAAATGATAAGGGGAATGGAACAGCTCCCCTATGAGGAAAGACTAAAGAGATTAGAACTTTTCTGCTTGGAGAAGAGACAGCTGAGGGGGGTTATGATAGAGGTGTTTAAAATCATGAGAGTTCTAGAATGCATAGATGTGAATCAGTTATTTAGTCTTTCAGATAATAGAAAGACTAGGGGACACACCATGAAGTTAGCATGTGGAACATTTAAAACTAATCAGAGAAAGTGCTTCTTCACTTAACACACAATTAAACTGTGGAATTTGTTGCCAGAGAAAGTGGTTAGTTCAGTTAGTATAGCTGTGTTTAAAAAAGGATTGGATAAGTTCTTAGAGGAGAAGTCCATTACCTGCAATTAATTAAGCTGACTTAATAAATAGCCACTGCTATTACTAGCAATGGTAACATGAAATAGACTTAGTTTTGGGGTACTTGCCAGGTTCTTATGGCCTGGATTGGCCACTGTTGGAAACAGGATGCTGGGCTTGATGGACCCTTGGTCTGACCCAGTATCGCATGTTCTTACTTTCACCTCTCTACTTTTAAGCCCCAACTGAAGGTTTATACCCTCACAGACATTTAATTAATCTGCAAGAAATTAATTATTATCATTCCTGTAGCTGCCCTAGCCTCACATCTTGTATTTTTTTGCCTTTTCTTTCTAATATCATGAGTGCCTAGTGATAGGATACTCCCTTACCTCTTTTATCTGTTTGACTTGTGTTAATTATGCATTGTATCTTTGTAATGATTTAACTTTGTAAAATGATACATAAAATAAAATAATAAAAGTAACAATACTAAACCATTTTAGCAATTTTCTGTAAACAATGTTCCACTCTGTTTCCTTGTGGTACTGCACTGGAACATGATAGTCTAGATGAAAATTTTCACAGTGAATAAAAACAACATCATTTTCGTGCTACAGTATTTTAGCGCTGTTGATTGCATATGTCAATACACATTAGTTTCTCATAATAATTGTTTTCTTAGTAGTATTAGTTCTGCTTTAATGGACAAGAATCCAGATTGATGAAGTAATGAAAGCAAAGAATTGTTGCAACTGTACGTTTATCATTTTTCCTACTTCAAAATTCTAGCTTAACATTTTTATAGTTGAATATTTTGTATGCAATACCATGATAGAAATTATAGACAGTAGCATAGAATATATTATGCTAACCATGGAATGGAAAGAAACAAAAACATGGTACAAAGAAAGGGCACATCAAGAACAATAATTTAATAGAATCAAAATGAAACATTTTAACCACACACAAAATTGTTTTCAAATGTAGGCAAGGCAATTGCTTGAGTCATTGCTTGGATGCAACATTTATCATTGTCATTTGCATACTTAATTCTAATAATTCAAATCAAAACATAACTAATAAAATTGTACAAGTAGGAAAGTTTAAGGACTCAATTGGCCCTTTTAATTGTGAGATCTGGAGGGCATTTATTTCAGGATATACAGGTTTTGCCAATCTCTTGGAAGAAAAGATATTTCAGGATGTTGAAAAGGATATTCATTTCCCAAAATATATTTGGGTTTATGCAAAAGGAAGAACTACTACCATAAATGTTCCATGTGTGCCATGGATTCCCTTGTAGGCCTTGACCCCTACTTCACTGACATAGACTGATAGCCTGAAAGAACAGTGACATTTTTAGACTGTGAAACAGCTGTACAAATGCTTCACACACAGAGTTCAGCACACCAATGTCAACCAAATTAACAGCCACGTCGACCAGTTGTTTGGATATCTCATTCCATTACTTAAATCTAACATTTGAGGAAACAGAGCCAAGATACCATTTCTTATGAAGCAGTAAGGTATACACACAAAGCAGATCACTGTTGTGTCAGATGAGTCTATTACTCATGATTCCTCTCATTCAGTCTATACATGAAACTCCGGGACATTGAGATTTTGTTAATTATATCTGAAAGATTATTATTTGAAATATTTGGGGATTTTGTTGGAAAGGTTTTGTGTTTTCTGCCTTTTGGAGTTTGTTCATATCACCGTATGGTTTACATCAAGGTGGCAGAAGAGTTTTTCACAAGCATACCGAAAAATAATATGCAAAAAATAAAGACCTGGGGTTTGTGATCTAGAGGACTGACATCGGCTGTGAGTTAATCAGATGTGACACTAGTTTGCTGAAACCCTTATATATACATATATGTACAGAGCTGCTGAGTTTAATAAATTCAGCAACATATTTTCACTGATATTTTTAGCTTGATTATTTTGGGGGGTTTTTTGCCTTCTGTTCTCTCCATGAATTGGCTTCATTGTGAATCATAAGATAATGGAGATTTTAATATGACTGCTTAACTGAGGAAAACAAAAACATAGATAAAAACTTCAAAAAAAGTGTTTCCCTCAATAAGTAAAGTCCCAGACAATCATACTAAATACTATCGGCAAGACATGCCTTCATTGTCTTACATTTAATAATTGGTCAGAATGTGTGGATACTATATTATATGCTGTATATATTTTTGGAAATGTTTTCAATTTTTCAAATAAAAAGTACACTTATCTGAGCATTGAAGTAAATTTGTCTTGGATAACTATTGCAGAGATCTCAAATTGTCAAAATAGATGTAGTAACCTAAAGAGGCCAAATTTCAAGGAGGATCTGCTTCAGGGGGTTTCTTTTTTCACTTCTAATATTATATGGAGTCAAAATTGCAATGCTGACACCTGACAGGATGCTGGGCTTGATGGACCCTTGGTCTGACCCAGCATGGTAATTTCTTATGTTCGTATGTTCTTATGTTTAAACTGGCATTATGTATATTTTTGGTGTCAAACTAGACCAGTAGGTCGTTTTTGTTATCCACTTATTATATAGGAACATATATAGCACATCATACCAGATGGAGCAATAGATGCTGCTAGGGATGTGAATCGTTTTTCAACGATTAAAATTATCGTCCGATAATGTTTATATCGTCTTAAATCGTTATAGAACACGATACAATAGAAATTCTAACGATTTATCGTTAAAAATCGTTAAATCGTGTTAGTGCGCACTAACGGGGAGTTAGTGCGCACTAACTCGATTTAGTGCGCACTAACTGAAAATGATACAAATAAACACTTTCCAGGTCACTGAAGGTCAGTTAGGAATGAATATGTGTTCCTATTGGCTGGCTGCCCTCTTATCTATTGATATTACCAAGGTTACCACTGAGGTGATGGTTGGGGGGATGGGAAATGGAACTGGAAACTAACGAACACCAACAGAAAATGAAACAAAGTGTTCATACTTCCCAGGTCAGTAAAGGTCACTTAGGAATGAATATGTATGTATGTATTCCTATTGGCTGGCTGTGCTCTTATCTATTGATGTTACCAATATGGTTGGGGGGATGTGAAATGGAAACAGTTGGAAGCTTGACAAAAAAAGTAATGTAATGATCAGCACTCACGTGACTAGAACTTGTTTGTTTATTATTTTTGTTAGCAGGCACCTGAAATGCTAGTGCATGTTGAATTTGCCAATCACTGTGCATTTTAGAAAGGTGGTCCTGGCTGGAACTGTACACAGTTCAAATATATGTAATTGATTGTTGGTAAGTGTATTTTTTAAGTAGCCACACTGGCACCAGTATGTTTACTTTTCCTCCTACTTAACTCACTAGCTCAGCTTTGTAAGAAGGGCTTCTCTGCTTGTGTGTTGTTTTTGTTTGGTGTGAGGAGAGCAGAAACATCAGATCTTTATTCAATCTACTACAGTCATCTCTTACAGTGCCCTATCCCTATTAATACCAGGAGTGTTGTGATCTTCCTGCACACAGTGCCCTAACCCTGATACCAGTCTGAGACAGCTCCCTCCCTGCATTACTAGTGAGAGGCTGGCTTCACAGACAGGGGGGAGCTGCCTGACCCTCACTCCTGACTTCCCCCATGTCCCAGCTAGTGAATGGTGTGTGGGTGAGGGGGGGGGGGGGAGGATGGTGAAGTCTGAGACAGCTCCCTCCCTGCATTACTAGTGAGAGGCTGGCTTCACAGACAGGGGGGAGCTGCCTGACCCTCACTCCTGACTTCCCCCATGTCCCAGCTAGTGAATGGTGTGTGGGTGAGGGGGGGGGGGGAGGATGGTGAAGTCTGAGACAGCTCCCTCCCTGCATTACTAGTGAGAGGCTGGCTTCACAGACAGGGGGGAGCTGCCTGACCCTCACTCCTGACTTCCCCCATGTCCCAGCTAGTGAATGGTGTGTGGGTGAGGGGGGGGGGGGGGGGAGGATGGTGAAGTCTGAGACAGCTCCCTCCCTGCATTACTAGTGAGAGGCTGGCTTCACAGACAGGGGGGAGCTGCCTGACCCTCACTCCTGACTTCCCCCATGTCCCAGCTAGTGAATGGTGTGTGGGTGAGGGGGGGGGGGGGAGGATGGTGAAGTTTGAGACAGCTCCCTCCCTGCATTACTAGTGAGAGGCTGGCTTCACAGACAGGGGGGAGCTGCCTGTCCCTCACTCCTGACTTCCCCCATGTCCCAGCTAGTGAATGGTGTGTGGGTGAGGGGGGGGGGTGGATGGTGAAGTCTGAGACAGCTCCCTCCCTGCATTACTAGTGAGAGGCTGGCTTCACAGACAGGGGGAGCTGCCTGACCCTCACTCCTGACTTCCCCCATGTCCCAGCTAGTGAATGGTGTGTGGGTGAGGGGGGGGGGGAGGATGGTGAAGTCTGAGACAGCTCCCTCCCTGCATTACTAGTGAGAGGCTGGCTTCACAGACAGGGGGGAGCTGCCTGACCCTCACTCCTGACTTCCCCCATGTCCCAGCTAGTGAATGGTGTGTGGGTGAGGGGGGGGGGGAGGATGGTGAAGTCTGAGACAGCTCCCTCCCTGCATTACTAGTGAGAGGCTGGCTTCACAGACAGGGGGGAGCTGCCTGACCCTCACTCCTGACTTCCCCCATGTCCCAGCTAGTGAATGGTGTGTGGGTGAGGGGGGGGGGGATGGTGAAGTCTGAGACAGCTCCCTCCCTGCATTACTAGTGAGAGGCTGGCTTCACAGACAGGGGGGAGCTGCCTGTCCCTCACTCCTGACTTCCCCCATGTCCCAGCTAGTGAATGGTGTGTGGGTGAGGGGGGGGGGTGGATGGTGAAGTCTGAGACAGCTCCCTCCCTGCATTACTAGTGAGAGGCTGGCTTCACAGACAGGGGGGAGCTGCCTGACCCTCACTCCTGACTTCCCCCATGTCCCAGCTAGTGAATGGTGTGTGGGTAAGGGGGGGGGGGGAGGATGGTGAAGTCTGAGACAGCTCCCTCCCTGCATTACTAGTGAGAGGCTGGCTTCACAGACAGGGGGGAGCTGCCTGACCCTCACTCCTCCGGGGTATTGTGATCTTCCTGCACACAGTGCCCTATCCCTGATACCAGGGGGGTTGTGATCTTCCTGCATGCAGTGCCCTATCCCTATTAATACCAGGAGTGTTGTGATCTTCCTGCATGCAGTGCCCTATCCCTATTAATACCAGGAGTGTTGTGATCTTCCTGCATGCAGTGCCCTATCCCTGATATCGGGATGTGTGCAAGAAGATCACAACACCCCCGGTATCAGGAATAGGGCACTGTGTGCAGGAAGATCACAACAACCCCAGTATCAGGAATAGGGCACTGTGTGCAGGAAGATCACAACACCCCTGGTATTAGGGATAGGGCACTGTGTGCAGGAAGATCACAACACTCCTGGTATTAATAGGGATAGGGCACTGTGTGCAGGAAGATCACAATACCCCTGGTATCAGGGTTAGGGCACAAGTTCTAGTCACATTGACTGATCACATTACTTGTTTTGTCAAGCTACCAACTGTTTCCATTTCCCATCCCCCATATACTGTCAGTAGGAAACTTGGTAACATGAATAAATAAGAGGGCAGCCAATAGGAATACATATTCATTCCTAAACTGACCTTAACTGACCTGAAAAGTGTCAAATTGTATCATTTTCAGTTAGTGCGCACTAACTCCCAGTTAGTGCGCACTAACTCCCGTTAGTGCGCACTAACTCGAGTTAGTGCGCACTAATCGGAAAAAAAAAAAAAACGATTTTTAACGATTTTTTAACTAAAAAATCGTGCCTAAGACGATTTTCTTGCCCTGCCACACGATTTCTATCGTTAAGACGATATGGAAAACGATTCACATCCCTAGATGCTGCTAAAGTCTAAGATTATCCAATCTCAGGCTCTGAGAGTCATCACAACCTTCCAACATATGGCAGTGCAATAGAGTACTGTTAGGCACACCAGCTGCGGATGGCCGCGTCCGGCCCCTCTTACCTCCTCCTCTGGCGATGGGAACTCCACCAGGACCTGCGCAGCTGCGGGGAGACGCCTCCACCGCATGCCACTGGCCCCATCCACTCCCGCGGCCTCCACGGCCAAACCTACACTGCTGCCCGAGGCAGGAGGGCCAACCCCAGACCTCTTCTTCTCGGCGTGAAGCTGCAGCCCAATGCCGCCAGCAGCCCCTTCCGGGCTGGGCCCTCCCTAGGCATTTGGCTGCACCTCCTGCTGGCATTTAAAGGGCCAGCCTCAACTAATCACAGCCCAGCCCCCTGGATGACATCAGAGGCCTGGGACTATTTCAGGGAGTTTCCTCTTCCTGTCCCTTGACTTGGCAACGAGTCTGCTTTGCTTCTGTGGAGTCTTCTGTGCTTCGTATGTGCCTTAGGGGTGTGCATTCATTCCCTACTAATTTGGAATTCGCAACTTATAGGGCCTTATTCGTTGTATTCGTGGGGAAGTGAAACATATCGCGATTCCCCACGAATACAATGAATCTCGACGAATAATTTGGCTGCCTAAAGGACCCTATTTAAACAAACCCCCCACCCTCCTGACCCCCCCAAGACTTACCAAAACTCCCTGGTGGTTCAGTGGGGGGTCCGGGAGCCATCCCCTGCACTCACACCCTTGGTGCCAATTTCAAAATGGTGCCAATAACCTTTGACCTACTATGTCACAGGGGCTACCAGTGCCATTGGTCAGCCTCTGTCACATGGCCATCAGCACCATCTTGTCCTCCTACCTTGTGACAGGGGCTGACCAATGGCACCGGTAGCCCCTGTGACATAGTGAGGGCAAAGGATCCACCTGATGTAAATAGGAAAAGGAATAAGCATTGTCAAGTTAAATGTAAAACACTGATAAGACAGGCTAAGAGACAATTTGAAATGAAGTTGGCCACAGAGGCAAAAACTCAATAAAAACTTTTTTAAATATATCAGAAGCAATAAATCTGTGAGGGAGTCAGTTGGACATTAGATGACTAAGGGGTTAAAGGGGCTGATAGGGAAGATAAGGTCATTGCAGAAAGACTAAATTAATTCATTGCTTCTGTGTTTACTAATGAGGATATTGGGAGATACCAGTTCTAAGATGGTTTTCTAGGGTGATGAGTCAGATAAACTGAACCAAATCACTGTGAACCTGGAAGATGTAGAAGGCCAGATTGACAAACTAAAGAGTAGCAAATCACCTGGACCAGATGGTATGCATCCCAGGTTCTGAAGGAATTAAAAAATGAAATTTCAGCTCTATTAGTTACATTTGTAACCTATCACTAAAATCATCCATTGTATCTGAAGATTGGAGGGTGGCCCCTGTAACCCCAATATTTAAAAAGGACTCCAGAGGTGATCTAGGAAACTATAGACCAATGAGCCTGACTTCAGTGCCTGAAAAATAGTGGAAACTATTGTAAAGATCAAAATCACATAGCATATAGAAAGACATAGTTGAATGGAACACAGTCAACATGGATTTACCCAAGGGAAGTCTTGCCTAACAAATCTGCTTCATTTTTTTGAAGGGGTTAATAAACATGAGGATAAAGGTGAACCAGTAGATGTATTGTATTTGGATTTTCAGAAGGCATTTGACAAAGTCCCTCATGAGAGGCTTCTAAGAAAACTAAAAAGTCAAGGGATAGGAGGCAATGTCCTTTCGTGGATTAGAAACTGGTTAAAAGACAGGAAACAGAGAGTAGGATTAAATGGTCAGTTATCCTTTGGCCTGATCTCCTTGTACTGACTTCTAGCTTGGACTTGACCACACTTGCCTACCACTTGGACCTGATCATTGACTTGAACCTGACCATTCTTGCCTGCTTTCTGGATCTGACCAATTGACTTGGACTTGACTAAGCTGTTTGCCACCTACCCCAACCCTTAGCCTGATCCCAGTACCTCCAATCTGCTGCCTGTCCTGATCCCAGTTTGCCCTTGGATTCTTGTTCTGGCTACCATCCTAGGGACCCACCTAACTCCTGTTCGCTACCAGAACATAAGGACTAAACCTGCAGGGATGTCAGCTGGTGTAAGTGACACTCCAGTCTGACCTGTTTCAGGGTGCATTCACCATCTGTTGGTATAGGCCTCGTGGGTTTACCTACAAGGCTTCAACAACTACACCACCACACCAAGGACTCATTCCTATGTCATTTACCACCGAGAGGAGAGATTTTTTGATAATCTTTTGGGTTAAATTTGAGAAAATATATTCTCTGATAATCCAGAATGAACTTAATATATTCTCAAGCTGGGAAGGTATAAGCAATAAGCATTGCCCTACCCTCCTATGATTGTGCGATTATGGGAAAAACCATATAATTGGCCTGTTGTGCATATTTTAGAATCTGCCACAGAATCAGTATTCTTGAAAGCTTTAATACCTCTTAATGTTAACCTTTGAACAAAGTTACAGAGAGCCTGCCAGCATTCAGTTTCATCCCTCTCTTTCTGCTCCTGCTCTAGCCCCTCATTTTGTAAAGAGCCTGCAGGGAAACTTCTGTTGCTCCCCCATACCCTGAAAGGAATGGGTTTCATGGGGATATGGGTTCAGTGATCAGGGCCACTCCAGAGCGAAGGTAGAGGACACAAGGATGGAAGCCAGGAACTAGAAACGAGCCAAGAGAGGCACTCAGCACAGGAGCATTGGAACAGGGCACAAACAGGACACTGGAGGTTGAACTTATGAAGCAGAAAGGTTTATATGCTAGAATGCTGAAAAAGGATTGACAAACTAAAGAGTAGCAAATCACCTGGACTGGAAGGTATGCATCCTAGGGTACTGAAGGAACTAAAAAATGACATTTCTGATCTATTAGTTAAAATTTGTAACCTATCATTAAAATCATCCATTGTACCTGAAGACTGGAGGGTGGCCAATGTAACCCCAATATTTAAAAAAGGCTCCAGGGGCGATCCGGGTAACTATAGACCAGTGAGCCTGACTTCAGGGCCAGGAAAAATAGTGGAAACTATTCTCAAGATCAAAATAGTAGAGCATATAGAAAGACATGATTTAATGGAACACAGTCAACATGAATTTACCCAAGGGAAGACTTGCCTAACAAATCTGCTTCATTTTTTTGAAGGGGTTAATAAACATGAGGATAAAGGTGAACCAGTAGATGTATTGTATTTGGATTTTCAGAAGGCATTTGACAAAGTCCCTCATGAGAGGCTTCTAAGAAAACTAAAAAGTCAAGGGATAGGAGGCAATGTCCTTTCGTGGATTAGAAACTGGTTAAAAGACAGGAAACAGAGAGTAGGATTAAATGGTCAGTGTTCTCAGTGGAAAAGGGTAAACAGTGGAGTGCCTCAGGGATATGTACTTTTCAATATATATATAAATAATCTGGAAAGGAAAACGACGAGTGAGGTTATCAAATTTGCGGATGATACAAAATTATTCAGAGTAGTTAAATCACAAGCGGCCTGTGATACATTACAGGAGGACCTTGCAAGACTGGAAGATTGGCCATCCAAATGGCATATGAAATTTAATGTGGACAAGTGCAAGGTGTTGCATATAGGGAAAAATAACCCTTGCTATATTTACATGATGTTAGGTTCCATATTAGGAGCTTCTACCCAGGAAAAAGATCTAGGCATCATAGTGGATAATATTTTAAAATCGTCGGCTCAGTGTGCTACAGCAGTCAAAAAAGCAAACAAAATGTTAGGAATTATTAGGAAGGGAATGGTTAATTAAACAGAAAATGTCATAATGCCTCTATATTGCTCCATGTTGAGACCGCATCTTGAATACTGTGTACAATTCTGGTCACCGCATCTGAAAAAAGATATTGTTGCGATGGAGAAGGTACAGAGAAGGGCAACCAAAATGATAAAGGGGATGGAACAGCTCCCCTATGAGGAAAGGCTGAAGAGGTTACGGCTGTTCAGCTTGGAGAAGCGATGGCTGAGGGGGGATATGATAGAGGTCTTTAAGATCATGAGATGTCTTGAATGAGTAGATGTGACTCGGTTATTTACACTTTCGAATAATAGAAGGACTAGGGGCATTCCATGAAGTTAGCAAGTAGAACATATAAGACTATTCAGCGAGAATTCTTTTTCATTCAACGCACAATAAAGCTCTGGAATTTGTTGCCAGAAGATGTGGTTAGTGCAGTTATTGTAGCTGGGTTCAAAAAAGGTTTGGATATGTTCTTGGAGGAGAAGTCCATTAATGGCTATTAATCAAGTTTACTTAGGGAATAGCCACTGCTATTAATTTAATCTGTAGCATGGGATCTTCTTAGTGTTTGGGTAATTGCCAGGTTCTTGTGGCCTGGTTTGGCCTCTGTTGGAAACAGGATGCTGGGCTTGATGGACCCTTGATCTGACCCAGCATGGCAATTTCTTATGTTCTTATGATACAACAGTAGGAAAATTGGAACAGGATACTACACTGGCACACGATCAGAAAAACAGGGCCCAAATGGATAGCACTTCTGCAGGGCGGATGTCAAGTTGGCTGTTGGACCAGTGTCACAGATGTGAGCCCTTGGGCTGTGGCCTGGTTGACACAGCCTAGCAGGCAAACCTTCTAGGTCCATGCCGACAGCAGGTGGACTCGCACTTACAAGAACTGGGTCTAGAGCTTCACCTAAACCAGCCTTGTTCCCCTCAGGTTAAGCCTTGGGTTCTAGGGGATGGCAGGGCTTAGGCAAGAGTCCAGCAAAACAAAGACAGGAGATCAAGACACAGATGAAACAAATAAAGCAAGGCAAGGCAAGGCAAAGAAAACAGTGAAAAAAGACATGGCAAGCACAAGACACTACAGCAACACACACTGCAGAGCGTTGCTAAGGCTTTGGTTCATAGCACAGTGGGGGTTTATATACCCAACTACATGACACCATCAGAGTGCACCAACTGAAAGTTTTCCCACCACAAGGCCTTTAATAGGCTCTGTGCTGCATGCATGCCTAGAATGGCATCTCAATGGCGTGTGAGCCACAAAAATGGGGCTGAATGCAGCTAGACAAAGCATTATAACCAGCAAATTCAGGCTAGAGCTCTTTATATATGGCTCTTTCTTTGTAGTACACCTGATGTTGATCTAATGGAAAGACTGCAGGGATGTACCTGAATGTCACAGGAAACAAGACAAATTTACAAGAAAGCAAACAGCTCCCACTGCCTTGTGGCAGGTGCATGACTTGGAAATCCCAGGGTTGTGGGGGTCAAATCCCTTAAACCCACACAAGGGGCAGGAGATGAAGTTGGAGTGAACAGACAAAACAGTCAGAATGTTTCATATCTCAAAGATCACCTAAATCCTCATTAAACCAAAGATGATATTGATATAAGTCCTATATGGAGTTATATCCCTAAAGGGAAAATGTCATCTTTATTCAAAGGTTCCTTACCTGCATATGTGGCCAATCATATATCATTTACAAAGACCTGGGTGTTGGAAGTCTGCAACTGCTGGTGTCCCAAAGGTGACAGAGAGGGCATTTCTGCTAACAAATTTCAACTTGTGCTAATTCAACCCCCTTTTGTATATGTTCTATGTGTCCAATATACAGCATTTGTATATAATATTCTGTATAATTAAAAGCATGACAAACAGCTGATATGGAGGTCATTTTCAGAATATATAAGCTCTTATATTTGGAAAGCCAAGGATTTTTTTTTAAAGAAAATATAAAAAGTAGGTTGCATTCTTTCAATTCAAAACAAAAGTGACATTTTACAATTAAGTTAATAACTATGTCTTAAAGGATCATTTATTATGCTGCAATATTTTATCACAGGAGGGGAAAAAGATCATGGGGGGGGGGGGAGGGGGGGCAGATGTTCCTGCGATATTTGGCCTCTCCTCAGTAATATATCAAGGTGATTTCCCCACAATATTTTGTCTCAAGAAAAATGTCTGCACAATAGCAGTCCCCTTCATCCGGGGCCACCATCATATTAAAAAGCTACCACTGCCCAAACAAGCACCCTCCGCCATGGTAAACCCCCCTCCTAGGGGGTCTGTGTAGATTCCCGCCACCTCTATAGGAAAGCCAGCTGTGGCAAAAGGGCAAAAATATATTTTTAAAAATCACATGGTGACATCCTGCCTCCTATTTCACTTAAAACTCATCCCCCTGGGTTCCAACACCCCTAGTTCAACTACACCCTCAGAGGGCTTCCTACCTCCGGACAACTCTAGCCCCCCCCCCCCCTCCCAGATGATGCCTGTGGTAGTCTTGTGTCCCCCACCCTCACCAACCTTAGAGATCATCCCAGGTGGTCTTGTTGCATCTCTGGTGTCTAGTGGGGCACAGAGTGCCCCATAGGCTCCAGGTCAATCAATACCATCTTCAAAATGGTATCAGTCGGCCTTTGCCCCATCACATCAGTTAATTCTCCAATAGTCTTAGCCTGTAAGAACTGAAGGAGAAAACTTGAGCAGACTAGATGAACCTTATTTGTTATATTCTTCATTTCTAATATCATATTAGTGGGTATTCTTAAATTTGCCTTGTCATTGCTTGGTGCTTTATGATGTGCTGATTCTGTTTTACCAATGTTAACCCATCACATTATATTGCTTGTGAAATCACAGTTCTTGATGTTTAATAACCCTTTTATGATGTTGAATATATATATATATATATATATATATATATATATATTTGATGTATTTTTTAATATTTAATTTAAACTTAAATATTATCTAATAAGATAACATTTTTCAGTGATTCAGATTGTGCTATAACAGATTTTCTCTAAAGCACTTCAAATCACAAGACAAAAATCAGTGATAAAGCACACTTCTTAGCAATATTGGCAGTTACCCATTTAGGTATAATTCTGCATACCTTATAGTATTCATGTATTTGTGTATGCAAATTAAGTTATTTCAATTTTCCTTTTTTTTTTTTGCAGACTAAAAGTGGCATTGCATTGTGTTATGATGAAGGGTCTGACAACACACATTATATCCATTTAAAGCTTACAAAAGAAGTACTAACAATTCAGAAACAAGACATTGTCTGTATAAGTGGAAGTGATCACAGTGCAAATGTAAGTGCTTAATTATGTCATTACTTTTCTAGCTCTTTTTTTTCCAAGCAGCCCAGTTTTACTTACAGTTATCTTGCTTAAAGCAGAATTAGACTGATCATAATTTTCAAATCCAGTAGGAGAAGGATAATTTTCAAAATTATTTACTTAGCTGAAAATTGCTTTCATCTGCCCAGCTAAAATTACAGAATGGCTTTATTCAGTGTGCATTCTTGTAGCTGGATAAAAGAGCCTTTCCCCTAGAGTATTCTTAGGGGAGTAAAACAATTCAATTTCTATATGTAAATATGCTATTATGCTGCCATTCATTCCTTCTCCCAAATAAGAATTGCAAGGTATACGGTCAAATTTAGTGGGTATACTTGCTGGCTTCCAGTTTTCAAAGGAAAACAATCTGGCTAGTTTTTATTTGAGGTAATTTCCAGAGAGTTATGTGGTGGTCATGAAAATGATGCTGTTTTTTTTAAATGGGAAATAAATGAGGGAGCTTGCAGAGAACTAATGTGGATTGTGATTGTTATTTTATCTTCACTACCTTTAGCAGGTTTGTTCAAAGCTTACCTAGGAAGATGGTATAAAGGAAAGAAATGAATTGAAATGATAATGAAAAACAGTGAGGTAGATTTTATAAATTTACGCACGCCCGCATACTTTTGTTCGTGCATCAGGCGCGAACAAACGTACGCTGGATTTTATAAGATACACGCATAGCCGTGCGTATCTTATAAAATCCAGGGTCGGCGCGCGCAAGGGGGTGCACATTTGTGCAACCTGACCGCACTGAGCCCGGCACGCGCTCCCTGTTCTCTCCAAGGCCACTCCGAAATCGGAGCGGCCTCGGAGGGAACTTTCCTTCCGCCTCCCCTCACATTCCCCTACCTAACCCACCCCCCTGGCCCTATCTAAACCCCCCCTACCTTTGTTGGCAGATTTACGCCTGCTTTCAGCAGGCGTAAATCTGCACGCACCAGCAGGCTGCTGGCGTGCCATCACCCGACCCGGGGGTTGGTCCGGAGGCCTCAACCATGCCCCCGGGCCGGCAACACGCCCCCGGTCCCACCCTGAATCGACCCCTGACCCCCGGACACGCCCCCGGACACGCCCCAGACACGCCCCCTCCCGCCCCTTTTACGAAGCCCCGGGACTTACGCGCGCCAGCGGCCTATGCAAAATAGGCGCGCCGGTGCGCGAGTGCCCTGCGCACGTAAATCCGGCCAGATTTACGCACGCAGGGCTTTTAAAATCTGGCCCACTGTGTGTATATATGTGTATGTGCCATTTTGGAAACCTTGTGAGTATGCAACTGAACGGATTTTAAAAGCTCCCGAGATACTTGCATATCTTCAAAAGTGCACACATCTGAAAAATTTTCAAAACGTGGCAGGGTATGAGCTTGTTCTGGGCAATGCATGAGCATTTCGGGGCTTGTACCTGAGATGTGCATGTAAATACTTAACACGCAACAGCATGCGTTAAGGTCCCCTGCCTGCCTTTACTTCTGCTATGGCTGACACGTCAGTGATAAAATAAAGAAAACTAGACTGTTATGTGAGAGGAAGGAAGGCTATTAAATTGGGAGGATTTGGAAGACCCATCTCTTAACTGAACTGGAAACGATCAAGTTTTTGTGTCAATGGTGTTGCATGTGCCCTTTTAAAACCCCTTCGCTTATGTGGTAGAAGCGGCATTTGCGCACACAGTCATGCACCCACTTAAATTGGGTGCTCAAGAGCCCAAGACCAGCCTATTTTATAACAAATGTGTGCATTTGCACACATTTGTTATAAAAGGCCATGTCCCTGGGTGCAGACTTACACAGGCATGCACATGTGCGCCCGAGCACTGGTTTAAAATTCACTTTTACATGTTCAGCAAAGAAATATATGTGTGGCAGCCATCATGCAGTTTATAAAATATTAGCATACGTAAATCTCCATGGGTCCAATTACACTCGCATTTGGATTCTTATGCAGACTATGTTGAAAATAGAAATGCTTAATATTAACTGAAATGTACACTGGCTAAAAGTGCCCACATGCACTACAAACAATGTAGGCTATTCAAAATTGCCACCGGGAGGATAATTTCAAAAGCAATTTCTGCGGGTAAATTATTGCTTTGCTCAAGGAAAATTACTTTTAGAAAATTGCCCACACTATAACGGGGTGAACTTTCACAGATTGAGGTGAATTTTAAAAGCCGGGCACATTTCAAAATCAGGAGATGTGCATGCATAAGAACATAAGAAGAACATAAGAAATTGCCATACAGGGTCAGACCAAGTGTCCATCAAGCCCAGCATCCTGTTTCCAACAGTGTCCAAACGAGGCTACAAGTACCTGACAAGTATCCAAACGCTAAGTAGATCCCATGCTACTGATGCCAGTAATAGCATTCTCTAAGTCAACTTGGGGGTAGATTTTAAAAGAAGCGCGATCAGCCTACTTTTGCTTGCGCATCAGACTCAAGCAAAAGTACGCTGGATTTTAGTAGATACGCGCGCAGCCGCGCGTATCCACTAAAATCCTGGATCGGCGCGCGCAAGGCTATCGATTTTGTATAGCCTGCGCGCGCCGAGCCGCGCTGCCTCCCCCCGTTCCCTCCAAGGCCGCTCCGAAATCGGAGCGGCCTCGGAGGGAACTTTCCTTTGCCCTCCCCTCACCTTACCCTCCCTTCCCCTACCTAACCCACCCACCCGGCCCTGTCTACACCCCCCCCTTACCTTTGTCGGGGGATTTACGCCTCCCGGAGGGAGACGTAAATCCCCGCGCGCCAGCGGGCCTGCTGCGCGCCGGGCCGCGACCTGGGGGCGGGTACGGAGGGCGCGGCCACGCCCCCGGGCCGTAGCCACGCCCCGTACCCGCCCCCAAAACGCTGTCGACACGCCCCCGCAATGCTGCGCGCTCCGGCCCCGCCCCCGACACGCCCCCCTCCGTGAACCCCGGGACGTACGCGAGTCCCGGGGCTCTGCGCGCACCGGGAGGCCTATGTAAAATAGGCTTCCCGGCGCGCAGGGCCCTGCTCGCGTAAATCCGCCCGGTTTTGGGCGGATTTACGCGAGCAGGGCTCTGAAAATCCGCCCCTTGGTTAATAATGCTAATGGTCTTCTCCTCCAAGAACTTATCCAAACCTTTTTTAAACCCAGCTACACTAACTGCAATAACATCCTCTGGTAACAAATTCCAGAGCTTAATTGTGCATTGAGTGAAAAATAATTTCCTCTGATTAGTTTTAAATGTGCTACTTGCTAACTTCATGGAATGCCCTAGTCCTATTATAATCCGAAAAAGTAAATAATTGATTCACATTTACCCATTCTAGATCTCTTATGATTTTAAAGACCTCTAACCCCCTCAGCCATCTCTTCTCCAAGCCAAACAGTCCTAAACCTCTTTAGTATTTCCTCATAGGTGTTGTGCTGGAGGTGGACCCTTGGCTGAGGTGGGGTTGATGCTACCCGCAGGGCAAGCCCTACGGGTCCCCACCGTCGGCAGATGAAGCTGGCTGACTGATGGAGGCTGGCTGGAGCTTCACCAATACCAGCCTGCATTCCCCACAGATGGAACCCTTGGGTACGGGGGCCGGCTGGACTTAGGTGGGCCTCCATCCAAGGTCTTCTCAGGGATGACGAGGAGGTCAGCCAGGAGCCAGCAGCAGTAATAGAAGTAGGTGGTATGATCTGGATGAGGCGGAGTCCTGGAGACTCAGGTGCCAATGAGAACAGGAGGCAAACAAAGGGCGCCTGAGTAAGAATAGGCCAAAGCCTGAAAGGCCAAGTCCAGAATGGATTTAAGAGGAACATCACAGAGCAGGCTGAAGCCAGGGCAGGTGGCAGGCAAGGTGAAATGGTAAGGAAAACATGGGTCAAAACCAGAAGTCATCTGGAGAATGGTCAGGCAAGGCAAAGGTCAAAACCAGGAGATGGGCAGGAGCGTAGTCAGACGTAGCAAAGGTCAAAGCCAGGAAACAATTAGTAGCATGGTCAGATGAAGCAGTGAAAGCCAGAAGACAAACAGTAGCATGGTCAGATGAAGCAGTAGTCAAAGCCAGGAGACAAGCAGAAACGTGGTCAGACAAAGCAGTGGTCAAAGTCAGGAGACAAGCAGTAGCATGGTCAGATGAAGCAGTGGTCAGAGCCAGGAGTCTGTAGCAACAAGCAAGGTAGACGTGGAACACAGGAGCGGGAACGAGTACCAGGATCAGGAACAGGAGCGCAGACGAATCAGGGACCAGGAACCCGTAGGAACATGGAAGAAGTACAGGAACAGCAACTAGAAACACGACTAGCATGTTGACCTGTTGCCAAGGCAAGGAAGCACTGGCTGGGCCCAGCCTTAAGTACCGGGACCCAGTGATGACATCATACGGGGCCGCGGGTTGGATTCCCACTGCGGCCCCTTTCAAGGGAGAGCTGATGCGCATGTGAGCGCCTAGGGAGGGACGCAGTGCAAGACGGTGGCGTATTCCCTTGGAACACGTGGGGAGGACCGCCGCAGAGCAGGGACATCTGCTGCAGAGCTGGAGGCCTGGGGAGCAGCCATGGGTTGGAGGTGGCAGCCCATGGCCACGAGAGAAGCAGAACCAGGCTCTGGAGCAGGCAAACAGCGTTAAGAGTGCCGGGCCATGGGCCTGCCACGGTCGGCACATGCAACAATAGGGAGCTGTTCCATCCCCTTTACATTTTGGTCATCCTTCTCTGTACCTTCTCCACTGCAACTATGTCTTTTTTGAGATGCAGAATTGTGCATAGTACTCAAGGTGCGCTCTCACCATGGAGCAATATAGAGGCATTATGAGATTTCCCATTTTATTCACCATTCCCTTCCTAATAATTCCTAACATTCTGTTTGCTTATTTGATTGCTGCTGTACACTGAGCCGACAATTTCCAATGTATTATCCACTATGACTTCTAGATCTTTTTCCTGGGTGGTAGCTCCTAATATGGAACCTAACATTGTGTAACTAGAGCAAGGGTTATTTTTCCCTGTATGCATCACCTTGCACTTGTCCACATTCAATTTAATCTGCCATTTGGATGCCCAATCTTCTAGTCTTGTAATTTATCACAATGCACTTGTGATTTAACTACTCTGAATAATTTTGTATCATCTGCAGATTTGATTACCTCACTCGTCTTATTCCTTTCCAGATCATTTACAAATATTTTGAAAAGCACCAGTCCAAGTACAGATGTTATTTATTTATTTATATATATGCCGATATTCTTAAACAAACATAGATATAAACATAGATAAACATAGATAAACATAGATATAAAATTCATAAATAACAGAAATACTAAAAGAATATCTTCATCAATGTCATGTACAAAATAAAATAGATAACTTAATAAAAATGCAATAAATACAATAATAATACAAATAAATAAAATAAAACATAATATAAAAAACATCAGTTAATAAAACCAAACATGAAAAGGCCTAAAAAACCTATTGGGTCCTTGGATGTCATATATGATCACCAAAAGTCTGCCGGAATAGCCAAGTTTTAGGTTCTTCCTAAATGTTTGAAAGTTGCTGTCAAGCCTTAAGTCAGAAGGTAATGCATTTCATAATTTGGGTCTGGCCACTGACAGTGCACTCTCTCTGACACAATTTAAGGACTGGATTCATGATTCTTCACAGAATAATGAATCCTATGAAAACGGGGGGTAGGGGGGTGAATGGGGGTGGGCCTGCAAAAGCCCGCAGGCCTTTGCACCCCGGCGGTATGCCGGCTGCCAGTTTTCGCACCAAATATCGCCACCTTGAAAGGTGGTGCTATTTGACGTACTACTGCCGACGATAATATTCACATTCACATTCACATGTGATAAAGCTTTAGAAAATAACCCCCTAAGTGAGCCAGCCTAAGTGAGCCAGCTTAGGAGATATTATAATTAAAAAACCCTTGTTACTATAACGCATATTTCGTTGGGCTGTGTGAAAGTGAAGAGCAGCACTAAACCATTCAACATTATCATTAAATAACAATTTATGAATCAGAGACAAAAACTTAAAATGTATTCGATAAAAAATGGGCAACCAATGGAGGTCTTTTAAAACAGGTGTTATATGATTGTACTTCCTGGAACCTGTTAAAATTCTCATGGCTGCATTCTGGAATAATTGAAGGGGTCTAATAGTGGCTAATGGAAGGCCCAACACGAGGGTGTTACAGTAATCTAATTTAGAAAAAATCAAAGCTTGAAGAACTGTTTTAAAATCATTGGAGTATAGAAACATAGAAACATAGAAACATAGAAATGACGGCAGAAGAAGACCAAACGGCCCATCCAGTCTGCCCAGCAAGCTTCACACATTTTTTCTCTCATACTTATCTGTTTCTTTTAGCTCTTGGTTCTATTTCCCTTCCTCCCCCACCATTAATATAGAGAGCAGTGATGGAGCTGCATCCAAGTGAAATATCAAGCTTGATTAGTTAGGGGGTAGTAGGGGTAGTAACCGCCGCAATAAGCAAGCTACACCCATGCTTATTTGTTTTAACCCAGACTATGTTATACAGCCCTTATTGGTTGTTTTTCTTCTCCCCTGCCGTTGAAGCAGAAAGCTATGCTGGATATGCATCTAAAGTGAAGTATCAGGCACATTTGGTTTGGGGTAGTAACCGCCGTAACAAGCCAGCTACTCCCCGCTTTGTGAGTGTGAATCCTTTTTTCTTCTCCCCTGCCGTTGAAGCTATGCTGGGTATGCGTGAAGTATCAGTTTTTCTTTTCCCCTGCCGTTGGAGCAGAGAGCTATGCTGGATGTGCATCGAAAGTGAAGTATCAGGCACATTTGGTTTGGGGTAGTAACCGCCGTAACAAGCCAGCTACTCCCAGCTTTGTGAGTGCAAATCCTTTTTTTCCACATTTCCTCTTGCTGTTGAAGCTTAGAGTGATGTTGGAGTCACAGTAACCATGTGTATGTTTATTGAATAAGGGTATTGTGTCCAGGCAGTAGCCATCATTCTGGCGAGTCACCCACTCTTCATTGGCGGCCTCTTGACTTTATGGATCCACAGTGTTTATCCCACGCACCTTTGAAGTCCTTCACAGTTCTGGTCTTCACCACTTCCTCCGGAAGGGCATTCCAGGCATCCACCACCCTCTCCGTGAAGAAATACTTCCTGACATTGGTTCTGAATCTTCCTCCCTGGAGCTTCAAATCGTGACCCCTGGTTCTGCTGATTTTTTTCTTATGGTAAAGGTTTGTCGTTGCCTTTGGATCATTAAAACCTTTCAAGTATCTGAAAGTCTGTATCATATCTCCTCTGCTCCTCCTTTCCTCCAGGGTGTACATATTTAGATTCTTCAATCTCTCCTCGTACGTCATCCGATGAAGATCCTCCACCTTCCTGGTCGCCCTTCTCTGTACCGCTTCCATCTTGTCTTTGTCTTTTTGTAGATACGGTCTCCAGAACTGAACACAGTACTCCAGGTGAGGCCTCACCAAGGACCTGTACAAGGGAATAATCACTTCCCTTTTCTTACTCGATATTCCTCTCTCTATGCAGCCCAGCATTCTTCTGGCTTTTGCTATCGCCTTGTCGCATTGTTTCGCAGACTTCATATCATTAGACACTATCACCCCAAGGTCCCTCTCCTGCTCCGTGCACATCAGCCTTTCCCCCCCCATCGAATACAGTTCATTCGGATTTCCACTCCCCATATGCATGACTTTGCACTTCTTGGCATTGAATCTCAGCTGCCATATCTTCGACCACTCTTCCAGTTTCCTTAGATCCCGTCTCATTCTCTCCACTCCTTCCGGTGTGTCCACTCTGTTGCAGATCTTAGTGTCATCCGCAAAAAGACAAACCTTACCTTCTATCCCGTCCGCAATGTCGCTCACAAAGATATTGAACAGGACCGGTCCCAATACCGATCCTTGCGGTACACCACTTAAAACCGCTCTCTCTTCAGAGAAGGTTCCATTTACCATCACACATTGTCTTCTGTCCGTCAACCAATTTGCAATCCAGGTCACCACCTCGGCACTCACTCCCAAGCTTCTCGTTTTATTGACCAGTCTCCTGTGCGGAACCGTATCAAAAGCTTTGCTGAAATCCAAGTATATGATATCGAGTGCTCTTCCTCAATCCAATTCCTTGGTTACCCAGTCAAAAAAGTCAATCAGATTTGTTTGACAGGATCTTCCCCTGGTGAATCCATGTTGCCTCTGGTCCATCAATTCTCCAGACTGTAGATAGTTCACTATTCTCTCTTTCAGCAGTGACTCCATTACTTTTCCCACCACCGAAGTGAGGCTAACCGGTCTGTAGTTGCCAGCCTCCTCCCTGTTCCCACTCTTGTGAAGCGGGACCACCACCGCTCTTCTCCAATCACTCGGCACCACTCCCGTTTCAAGGGATCTATTGAACAGGTCACACAGCGGACCTGCCAGAACATCTCTGAGCTCCCTCAATATCCTTGGATGAATCCCATCAGGCCCCATGGCTTTGTCCACTTTAAGGTTCTTTAGCTCTTCCCACACATTTTCTACTGTAAAAGGATTTTCATCTATTCCATTTCCTTCCAGTTTCTTGTTGTGTAGAGATGGTCCTTCTCCAGGGTCTTCTTTAGTGAACACAGAGCTGAAGTATTCGTTTAATATTTCTGCCATTTCTTCGTCTCTCTCCACACATTGATCATTATCACCTTTCAATTTCACTATACCACTTTGGACCTTTCTCTTTTCGCTGATGTATCTGAAAAATGTTTTGTCACCATTTTTTATCTCCTTGGCAATCCTCTCTTCCGCTTGACTTTTTGCCAACTTGATTAATTTCTTTGTCTCCCTCAGTTGAATCAAATATTCTTCTTTGTGTTCCTCCCTTTGGGATCTTTTATATTTCTTGAATGCTGTTCTTTTAGCTTTAATTTTGTCAGCCACCTCCTTTGAGAACCAGATAGGTTTCAATTTTCTTTTGCTTTTCTTTACATTTCTAACATATAGAGTAGTTGCCTTGGTGATTGCTCGTTTTAGATTGGTCCACTGCTGCTCCACTTCTCTCTCGTTCTCCCATCCTTTTAGTTCTTCCTCCAGGTACTTACCCATTTCCTCAAAGTCCGTGTTTTTGAACTGTAAAACTCGGGTCTTTGTGGTTCTTTTCCCTATTCTTTTAGTGATATTAAACCATACCGTTTGATGATCACTGGTGCTGAGGTGGGTGCCCACCTGGACATCGGAGACATTATCTCCATTAGTGAGCACTAAGTCGAGTATAGTTCCTTCTCTCGTGGGTTCCAACACCATTTGTTTGAACAAAGATACTTGCATGGCATCCACTATTGCTCTACTATTTTTAGTTTCTGCAGATGGGATTTTCCAGTCTACATCTGGCATATTAAAGTCACCCACGATCACCACTTCTCCCTTCTTACCTATCTTATGGATGTCTTCAACCAGATCTCTGTCCAGCTCTTCCTTTTGGTTTGGAGGCCTGTAAACCACTCCAATATAAATGGATGCTCCGTCATCTTTTTTTAGGTCGACCCATATTGCTTCTTCCTTGCCCCAACTTCCTTGCAGCTCAGATGCTTGGATGTTGTTTCTGATATAAAGAGCCACACCTCCCCCTTTTCTATCCTCTCTGTCTTTCCTTAACAAGTTATAGCCTGGTATTGTTGTATCCCAATCATGAGATTCTGTGAACCATGTCTCTGTGATAGCAACAATGTCCAATTCTGCCTCAGCCATTAGGGCCTGCAGATCTGGGATTTTATTTCCCAAACTATGAGCATTTGTGGTCATAGCCTTCCAGGTACTCTCTTTAAGGTTGTTGCTTTTCCTGGACTCCTTATGAGATTTTATTTGAGATTTGTTATTCACTTCACTCTTTCCTTTTGCAGTTGTGCCACTGTTGACAGAGTTATCCATCTCAATTAGATTTTTCTTTTGGTTATGGATCTTGAAATTCTGCATGCATTGTGTTTGTTTTCTCTTTTCTGGTAACACTTCAATGTTTTTCTCAAGAACTTCTTCAGTTTCTAATATAGAGAAGGCTTTTTGTTCTTTTTGCATTTGGTACATTGTGTGTCTCCTCATCACAGGTCTAATTCTACCAGAGCCCACTGTATTCCTGGATTTTAAATAATTTCTTAATGACCTGTTTGAGTGGGAGGGTGTACTTGTTGGCTGTCCATCTGTCAAGAATGGGTGACTGTGGGTCCTACCTGAGCCTAATGAATCCCTTTTTCTTGACTTCTGGTTTCTCTGTGATGTTGGGGAATTATTTTCTGAGTAATGCAATGTGGGTGTAATTCTTGTAATTGAAGCTAATTGAGCTTTAACCTCATTCAGCTCCTTTTTCAAGGAAGATAGTTGTGCACAAATTGGGCAAGCTCTAAGTTTCCAGATGCTTTCCCTCAGAATAAAGGCTCCACAGCAGTTACATTGGATAATCCTCATTTTGGTAAGTTTTGACATTTGATGAATAGCAATTATGGAAATACTAATTTACCTTGTTGCCATTTATGAATCTAGGCAGGTTATATAAGAAACACAAACCTCAGGTATGGTATTAGTTTCTCAAGTATTTGAAGCTTATAAAAGCCATCTCTAATCAGCTTGTTAATGTACCCCTTCAGATTTTAATTCACCGTCCAACATAACCCTTAAAACCCTAACTTCATTAATTTTAGAAGCTCTTGGATCAGTATTCTTAGATTCCTCAGATCCCTGAGGCACTAAACTGCTTACCCTTTTCCATTGAGAAAACTGACCATCTAATCTGACCATTTAATCTGACCATTTAATCTTACTCTCTGTTTTCTATCTTTCAGCCAGTTTATAATCCATGATATGTATCACCTCTTATTCTATGGTATTTTAGCTTTCTTAGAAGCCTCTCAAGAGGGACTTTGAAAACACCTTCTGAAAATCCAATTACACTACATCTACCGATTCACATTTATCCACATGTTTATTAAACCCTTTAAAAAATGAAGCAAATTTGTGAGGCAAGACTTCCCTTGGGTAAATTCATGTTGACTGTGTTCCTTTAAACCATGTCTTTCTATATGCTCTGTGATTTTGAACTATAGAATAGTTTCCACTATTTTTCCCGGCACTGAAGACAGGCTCACTGGTCTATAGTTTCACAGATTGCCCCTGGAGCCTGTTTTAAATATTGGGGTTAAATTGGCCACCCTCCAGTCTTCAGGTACTATTGATGATTTTAATGATAGGTTACTAATAGATCTGAAATTTAATTTTTGAGCTCCTTCAGAACCCTGGGATGCATACCATTCAGTCCGCGTGATTTGCTACTCTTTAGTTTGTCAATCTGGCCTAATACATCTTCCAGCTTCACAGTGATTTGGTTCAGTTCATCTGACTCATAACCCTTGAAAACCATCTCCAGAATCGGTATCTCCCCAACATCTTCATTATTAAACACAGAAGTAAAGAATTAAATTAGCCTTTCTGTAATGGTCTTATCTTCCCTAACAGCCCCTTTAGCCCTTCAGTCATCTAATGGGCCATCCTACTCCCTTACAGGATTCTTGCTTTGGATATATTTTAAAAAGTTTTTATTAAGAGTTTTTGCCACTATGGCCAACTTCATTTCAAATTCTCTCTTAGCCTGCCTTATCAATGTTTTACATTTAACATGACAATGATTATGCTTTTTCCTATTTTCTTCAGATGAATCCTTCTTCCAATTTTTGAAGGATTTTTCTTGGCTAAAATAGTCTTTTTCACCTCACCTTTTAACCATGCCAGTAATCATTTTGCCTTCTTTCCACCATTCTTAATGCGTGGAATATATCGGGACCGCACTTCTAAGATTATATTTTTAAACAATGCCCACGGCTTTTGTAAAATTTTAACTATTTTCCTTATTTTATCAGTTTCCCTTTTGAAAATTTAGTGTTAGAGCTATAAATTTACAGATGGTCTCCCTTCCAGTCATTAGTTCAAATTTGCTAATGTTATGATCAATATTGCAAGTGGCTCCACAACCATTATCTCTCTCATCAAATCCTGCATTCCATTAAGAATTAAATCTAAAATAGCTCCCTCTCTCATTGGTTCCTGAACCAATTGCTCCATGAAGCAATCATTTATTCCATCCAGGAACGTTATGTCTTTAGCTTGTATTGATGTTATATTTACCCAGTTAATATTGTGGTAATTAAAATCTCCCATTATTACTGTATTGCCAAATTGGCTAGCTTCCCTGATTTCTCTTAGCATTTCATCATCTGTCTAATCATTTTGGCCAGGTGGACAGTAGTATACTCCTATCACTATACACATGGGATTTCTACCAATATATCTTCTACTGAGCATTTAGGATATGCACGTGTCCACCCATTTAAAAAAAAAACTGCCCATGTGCACACCCATCTCCCGATACACAAATATTTCACTTCTAATATAAAAGATGTGTGGTCTGGGTATGGTGTGGGTTTGGGCATTTCAGGACAGGGTCAAGACATGGGCATGCAAGTACCTTTGTACCTGAGTGAGCTCCCAGGTCCAGTGCCATGTAAATGTACTTCTGCTATGATGGAGGTGTAAGTTTTAAAAAAAAATACAGACATCTCTGAGGGGTTTAAAGGGTCTGAGGTAATGGGGGGGAATTCAGGCTAAAGGACCATGGGATTTTCTAGGACCTAACTCTAGACTGGTCGAACTGGTAGAAAAAATTGTGAAACTGGTCGTGGCTTGGACGTACACCTATTATAAAATTCCATCAATTGCATGGCGCAAACACGACTTTATGCAGCTGTGCAGGCTCATTTGCAAAGTTGGGCACACACGTATACATGCATAGGCTATTTTATAACATAAGTGCATATGTGTGCCCATGTTATAAAATGTCCGCATCTCTGGATATGGAGTAATGCACACGTATACATGTGCACTCGCGTGCCCATTTGAAAGTTTCCATCATAGGCCTTGTAGCATGTAATCTTGCCTCAATAAGCTGAGGCATTTTCAAGGGTGGGGTTGAGGAAGCTTCTGCAATTTCTCCCATACTTCTGAATTTTCAAAAATAGGAATGTATTTTTTCCACGAAAAGATATCTCACTCAAATTATCAGCTGTCAATACATGCAGTTAGTTTTCCTGGGATAATTTTCAAAGCAACTTTGCATATGTAATTTTATTCTGAAAACTGGTGTATATTCAGATGGTAAATGATTTTGCAACAATGCAGACAGTCTCTTACCCAGGGCAATTTTGAAATGGCCTGACAAACTATATAGCAAATATTCACTTAAGTTCAACCAGTTTTCAAAGGACCAGCACAGTATATTTGTGTGCATATGCACATAATTTTCCTTTCAAAATTGGCACAATGCACGCATGTGATTGCCATCTAATTTATGCATGCTGCTAAAAAATAACTCCCCAGGACGGTAATTTTCAAATGGGCACACGAGTGTTCATTGGTGCACACCCAGAGATGTGGCATTTTATGCAATACATGCACAAACACGTAAAGTAGCCTAGGCACAAATATATGAGCGCCCACCTTTGCAAGTGGGCGTGTACAGTGGCGTAGACTTGGGTTTGAGCCATGCAAGTGGGAAAATTTTATAAAAGGCACATGCCCATGCCATGACCAGTTTTACCAGTTTGTCCACCAGTTCACCTCATCTAGAGCTAGGTTCTTCAACCCCCCCCCCATGATACTTTAGCCTGCACATTCTCCATTTACCCTAGATTCCTTAAACCCCTCAGGGGATGCCTGTATTTTTTTTTTAAGTTATACCTCCTTCTCTGTAGCAGTAAAGTTACACAGCACTGGACCTGGGCACATGCCCAGGCTCATACTACTGGTGTGCACATCTCTTGGCCATGCCCCAGAACACCAACACCCTGCCCACACCACGTCCCTTGTTCCTTCAAAGTGAGGTATTTGTTTATTGGGAGACGTGTGAGCATGTAGGTGGCTTTTAATATCAGGTGGACGTGCCCACGTCCTACATGCATGCACATCTCGCAATTTTGCATGTGCCCGGCTTTTAAAATTCACCTTAGAATATATAAAACATTACAGTGAGAGAAAAACAAATCATTAAATAATTGTAATTTACAGTAAAAAAAAAATAAACTTACAAATAAAATGCTTTTGCACAACATGTTAATGAAAGAGAAAGGTCAGACAGGAAGTTAAAAGGCTAGCTATATTTGTTTTCTAACCATTTATTCTGCTATAGATATTTCTCAATATTTTTTTCCCTCTGTTTTATGACTTTGAATAACTGTAAAATGTTAGGATTTAGAATATGAATAATCTCCTTGATTTTATATACATCTTTTATTTTTTCCAAGAATTTGTCTGTATTTATTATAACAGCAACAACCAAAAAAACCCAGGAGGAAATCACTGGAAAAAAATGGAATCCTTTTTCTGTTGATTTTATGCCATTTTTCTTGATTATTATGAACACTGATAAATTCACAGGGAAAATAAAATATAAACTGAACTTGACGGTCCCTAGATACAATAGTACTTTACACCTAAATTGACCTTTAAACCATTTTACAATTCAATCATTTCTAGAACACATAAACAATGAATCCGTTTCTGATTCACAGCTATTTTGAGTGCAAATTGATCAAGAAGCAAACTCATTTCTAATAGAATTGGGCAGATTTTGCAGGATGGATTCATGACCCTTGTCTATCATTTCTACAAAAAATAGAGTTTTGTTACATGTGAAGATATAGCACTTTATGTCGTCGTTTAGCAATGGACCCAAATAATCTTGCAGGTTAGAGATTAAAAAATCTGAGAGACAAATAATTGGATTATTAAGATGGAAAAAAAAGAAAGAAAAGAAAAGTCAAAACATAACAAATATGGAGCCAGATTTTAAAAGCCCTGGGGCGGATTTTAAGAGCCCTGCTCGCGTAAATCCGCCCGGATTTACGCGAGCAGGGCTTGCGCGCCGGTGCGCCTATTTTACATAGGCCTGCCGGCGCGTGCAGAGCCCCGGGACTCGTGTAAGTCCCGGGGTTTTCCGAGGGGGGCATGTCGGGGTCGATCGGCGCGCCGTTTTCGGGGCGGGATGCAGCGTTTCAGGGGCGGGCCCGGGGGCGTGGTTTTGGCCCGGGGCGGTCCGGGGGCATGGCCGCGCCCTCCGGAACCGCCCCTGGGTTGCGTCTAGGCGCGCCAGCGGCCCGCTGGCACGCGGGGATTTACTTCTCCCTCTGGGAGGCGTAAATCCCCCAACAAAGGTAGGGGGGGGGGTTAGACAGGGCCAGGGGGGTGGGTTAGGTAGAGGAAGGGAGGGGAAGGTGAGGGGAGGGCGTTAGCGAATTCCCTCCGAGGCCGCTCCAATTTCGGAGCGGCCTCGGAGGGAACGGAGGTAGGCTGCGTGGCTTGGCACGCGCCGGCTACACGAAATCGGTAGCCTTGCGCGCGCTGATCCAGGATTTTAGCAGATATGCGCGGCTCTGCGCGTATCTACTAAAATCCAGCGTACTTTTGTTTGCGCCTGATGCGCCTACAAAAGTATGCGAGGGCGCCCTGTCTGAAAATCTACCCCCCTATGCGCATAAATCCACAGGATTTATATGTGTAGGGGAGGGTTACGTGCGCCGGGCCTATTTTGCAAAAAGGGGGTGGTCCAGGGGTGGGGCGGGGTGGGGCCAAAGGCCTCCGACACAGTGGCCATTTGCTGCTGTGTCGGAGGATCACGTGCCAGCATGCTGCCAGTGCGCACAACCTGCGCCTGCCTCCAGGCAGGCGCAAAAGGTTAGATAAAGATTTTTGGGGGGGTTAGAGTAGGTCTGGGGGGGGGTAAAGGGGTGGGAAGGATAGGTTAGGGGGAGTGAATGGGGGAAGCCTGCGGACGTCGGCATGTGCAAGGTGCACTAGTGTGCACCCCCTTGCGCGTGCTGACCCTGATTTTATAACTTGCGCGCGCCTGCACGCGCAAGTTATAAATTTGGGCGTACATATGTGCGCGCCGGGTAGCGCGCACACATGTACGCCCGCGCGCAGGTCTTAAAATCTACCCCATGATGTGTGTTTAAGAGAGGGACATGTTTTAACTTTTTGTTTATGCTGAAATCCCATTAGTATTCTAAAATGAATGAATTTTTTTATGGAGAGATTATTAATGCTTTATAATCTCATCATGAGTTAAAGATCAGCTTAATACTAGAGACATGTATAATAGGCCGAGACATTTACAAACAGCTAAGGCCTTGATTTATTAAGTTTTATTCCCATAGATGCTGAATGGGGAAAAAAAAGTCATATATGAATCAGTCTCTCAGTCTGTGTGTGTAGCTGTGTCACTCTGAGTTTATCTATCTTTTGATATAACTTGCCAGTTCTTTTGCATAATACAGAAGCAAGAAACTTCAATCAGAATTAAAGGAATCTTCTTTCTGGGATGGACATGTACATGGATCTAGCCCTCCCCCCTCCCACCCCCTTGATAAATCTAGGAGTATGATGGGACAAGCTAGGGAGAGTGCAACAAGCTACGGAGAGAGTGCATTGTACATATCAACTCCTCTTGTACCTTTCATCAGTTGAAATGACAGAAAATATTCAGTGATGTGTACTTTCCTGTTTGTGCCTCTTACTGTGTATGTAAAACTACCCCCTAAACCTACCCCATCCCTCTTACCCCATTCCGAGTTAAAAGTGCCCCCTCTTACAGTGGTATAAATAGTAGAGTCACATATTTGTCTCTCTTTCTCTCTCTCTCTTTCTATCTCTCTAATACCTTTTCCAGGTAACGCACCCGCAGTCTATTAGTGCATGAAGTGAATAATAGCACAGGTGCGATCCATTTATTGCACCTTGCGGAAATTATCTATGTAATGTGGGAACATGGAAATTAGTCTAACCATGCCCCCTTTTTTTATCACAGGCGCTATTTCTGCCATATTTATAGCATTTTGATAAATATAGGGGTATGATGGAACAAAATCTGGAGACAATTCCATTGTTTCCTTGTCTTGAGCTTCAAAAAGCTTGGTCAAGAATTTACCCAGGTATTCTTATCTAACTAATTCATACATGATTGATTAATTCTTACTATGCTGTTATAGCCACATAGATAAGGAGCACCTGGATTTGATTTATAATAGATCTTTTCTCCTTGAAGTGATATTATAGATTCCCATGGGACTGTGCAGGTAATCTGTGGGTTAATATGAGAAATTTGTGAAGAGTTATCTAAATTAGCAGAGAATGTTTCTCACACTTCAAGTGTGAAGGATTGCAGCTTTTTAATGCTGTATTTATGTAACAATGTGCACAGCCATGTGAACAAGAAAAGGAACAGTTAGTCACAGTAATTACCCCAGTGGTAAGTTCTTCATTTGAATGCAAGCTCAAAGACCTGTCCCTTCAAGTTTCAAAAAAGTCATGGGAGTTAATCATACATTTCATCTAATAGCTGCAATGTTACAATTGATTCAGCTTTTTTCATTATTTTGGAACTATACTTGCCAACTGACATGATCACCCTTTTCATTCTAATCTAGTTATATTTAAAATTTTAAATATAATTTTGATACCAAAAATGTTAAATTGTAAATTATCAAGTGATAAGTTGCACACTGCTATGCTACAGGGCCAGTAGTTGAGATTGTGAATATATAACTCCTAGTCCATACATATTTAAAGCAAAAATATGTTTGATCTATCAATAAACGTTGAGCCATCATTCAGTTCATGAACATGTTAACTGGATTTGCTAATTTGGGGGGTTATTTTTCAAAGCGTTATCGCATGTGATATAATGCAAATTAGCTGGAAGGGAGGAGTCAGGGCGGTGAGGGGGAGGAGTCGGCCACGGCACTGCTGCCGGCGATAATGTGAGGAACATTATTGCTGGTAGTATTGCGGCAAATAGCACCACCTTTTACGGTGACGCTATTTGTGTGAAAGGCTGCAGCCGGCCACACCATGGGCCCGCCCCCCTTCGCCCCGCCCCCCTTTTTCATGGGATTCATTATTCTGCGATGAATGATGAATCCAGCTCTTGGTTTGGAATTTTGCACTACCTCAGGGCCTTTTTTTTTAATTTGCTTGGCACACCGTTGTTACCTCTAATATTCA
Source organism: Rhinatrema bivittatum (assembly GCF_901001135.1). Classification (NCBI taxonomy): domain Eukaryota; kingdom Metazoa; phylum Chordata; class Amphibia; order Gymnophiona; family Rhinatrematidae; genus Rhinatrema; species Rhinatrema bivittatum. The sequence goes on from NC_042617.1 coordinate 431,325,122, forward strand.
TTATTTCTATAGAGCTATTGGATGTACACAGTACTGTACAGATGCACAAAATGCTGGTCCTTGGTCTTTGCATCTTATATTCTAGTCAGTTGTTGATGGTGTATTCATGTTTTAAATTGTTTGAAAAAGTATGAATTTAAAGAATGAAATATATTTTATATGCCTCATGCAGAACTCTGTTTTCACCTAAATTTCATCTTTTCTCCAATTTTTTAAAGCACAGAAATGTTACACTTCGCAGACAGCCAGTTGGTGGTTTGGGCCTAAGTATAAAGGTATGGATAGTAACAATTGTTTGTTTTCAGTGTTTCTTTTATTTGTCCTAGGATTTTCAATGTTAAACAAAAAATATTATTGCAAAAATGACTTTTCTACTGATTTTTCTCTTGTGTGTTATAACAGTCATTTTTATACTGATTTTGTTTTCTTGTTTTAACATTAAAATTACCAGGAAAAATAAAAGGAAAATTCTTAAATATACCATATTCTAGCACATTCTAGCAGTTTCAAATGAAGTTTCATTTTGATTTAAATATTTTACAGGGTGGAGCGGAACATAAAGTGCCTGTCGTCATATCAAAAATATTTAAGGATCAAGCAGGTAAAATCTAATTCAAATATTCAAATATTATATATTTATTTTTCTCTTGTCTATTTTATTTATTTATTTTTTTATATTCCACTTTTCAGCACTTCAAAGCAGATTACATTCAGATACCATAGGTTTTTCCCTATGCCCAGATAGTTTACAGTCTAACAGGTGAATTTTGAAATGAGTTACATGCGTAAATGTAAAATACTATGGTAGCAATTTTCAAAAGCTATTTACTGTACATGGGTAAATCCTAGGGACAATTCAATGGTATATATTGTAGCAGTTTTCAAAAGCCCACTTACATAGGTAAAGTGCATTTACACATGTAAAACCCAATTCTGAGTGTGTAAATGCTTTTTAAAACCAGGCCCTATGGAGGTCATTTTCAAATGAGTTACACATGTAAATGTAACAAACTATCATATAAAATTTCAAAAGCCATTTACATGAGTAAAGTAAAATTATGTGATGGATAATTCAATAGCATATACTGTACCAATTCTCAAAAGCCCATTTACTCAAGTAAAGTGCATTTACATGTATAAAATTAATTTATAAGTGTGTAAATGTTTTTGAATATCAGGCCCTAAGGTTGTAACTGAGGCAATGGTGTTTAATATTCATATATCTGATCTTTATTATTCATTCAAAATGCAGGGGTGGTAACTTTAAAACGAGCAAGTGGGCTCTCATAGGAATGTATGTGTAAGCATGAATGCACAAATGCTTGAATTTTATATTGTCCATGCAAGCATGCATCTTATAAAATCCATCCCAGTGTGCACAGCTGTGCTCCTAATTTTAAGCACTTGCACAAGCATCTGCTAATCACATATTTTCCTTATGAAATGGCGGCTTATACACAGGCAAGTGAGATAATTTAACCTGTTCATCCACCAGTTTGCCCAGTCATTCCCTAGATCATCTAGACCTCCCTGGTTATTCAGCCTGCATTCCCCCCAGATTTTCCAAACTCTTTCTCAGTAATTGGATATAAATGGTGTTATTGTGACTTACACCTGCTAAACATCAGAAGTAAATGGATGCAGGTGACAGCTGTACATGCGCCACTTGCACTGATTATAAAATCGGAGCATGCCTTGCTCGTAAACACCCCTGCCCTGCCCCTTTTTTAAGCATGATTTGTTCATGCACCAGTACTTGTGCATGCATGTGTGAGGTTATTAAAATATGTTGGACATGCGCATGTGCTAGATGTGCGTACATTAACATTGTTTTGTGCATCCATCTCTTTAAAATTCACTTTTAAATGTTTAATACTTTTTGTGGAATGTGAACAAATGGCCCTTGCAGTCTTTGCTAGCTGCATTATACAAATCGACTCCTTTTCTTCACTTATTAAGTCTAAAATTCTTTAAGGATGTCAATTTTACAATGGATACCTCTGAATGTGTCTGTAACAACACCCCTCTAACCACAACCTACCTATCGAAAACTCACCCTAAATGAAAGTTCCCTCTTACAATGGTCCATATATAGAGTATCAGACTGAGCCCCCCTATAAAGAGATTCTCTTTCTTTCTCTCTGTCTCTCTCTCTCTGTCTCTCTGTCTCTCTCTATCAACAGTGATTCATTGGTGGAGAAAAGACAGCTTTCAAGTCTTTGGGAATCCCTTTAGAAGAATTGTATATATCTCTACTTCTTTTCACAGAGAAGCTTTCAGGGTCTCTGTAAAAATCAAATGCAAATAATATGACCAGAATCAAGGGCCATTTGTTCATATTCCACAAAAAGAATTCAATAATTGAAAGGTGAATTGTAAAAGAGATGCACACACCAAAAAAATGTTAATGTGCACACATCTAGCACATGCACATGTTAAACTTATTTTAAAAACCTCCACAAACATGCACAAGTACTGGTGCATGAACAAATTGTCATGCTTAAAAGGGGGCAGGGCAGGGATGTTTCCGAGGAAGGCATGCACCAATTTTATAACCCCTGCAAGTGGCGCATGTACAGCTGTCATCTGCATCTATTTACTTCTGCTGTTTAGCAAATGTAAGTCACAATAACACTCTTTATATCCAATTACTGATAAAGAGTTTGGAAAATCTGGGGGGAGTGTAGGCTGAATAATCAGGGTGGTCTAGATGATCCAGGGACTGACTGGGCAAACCAGTGGATGAACTGGTTAAACTAGTCATTTCCTGCACAGGCGCATGTTATAAATGTCCTCACTTGCATGTGTAAAAGCTGACATTTCATAAGGAAAATGCGTGATTAGCAGATGCTCATGCAAGTGCTTAAAATTAGGAGCACAGATATACGCACACTTGCATGGACAATATAAAATTCAAGCATTTGAATGCATGCATATGGGAGTCCACATGCTCATTTTAAAGCTACCATCCCTGCATTTTGGATGAATATTAAAGACCTCATATATGAATATTAAATACCATTGTCTCAAGTACAACCTTAGGGACTGATTTACAAAAGCATTTACATGTTTAAAACTGAGTTTTATACATGTAAATGCACTTTACTTGAGTAAGCGGGCTTTCCAAAATGGCTACAATATAGGCTATTGATGTTCTGTTATAGCAGTTGGTAAATAAATAGCTAGATGGTCCACAAATATTTAGCTAATAATTTAAAGTCAAATTAAGTAACAAGATCAGGCAATACGACTCTGGAAGAAGTGCATCTTTCCCTTTCTTTGGAAGGATCATGACCAATGCCATCTTCACTCCTAGGGGAAAGCATTGCTTCTCAACCAACTGACTGAACAGGGCAAGCAGGGGTTGCACAAATGCACAATCAGATCTTTCAGGATCTTAAAAAATTCCCCACCATTCCCGTCTAGCCCAGGAGCCTTGTAAAATGTTGTCTATCCTATTTGAACCTGTATTGCTTCCAACTGGGGAGTAGTCAACTGAGGTAAGGAAATATTGCCAAAAAAAAATCAGTTCTTTTCCCCACCTCAGCTTTATCTTTGGCATATGTGGACTGAAAAAATTCCCAAAAGACTTTACAAAGACCCTCATAAGAGTTCACTGCCTTACCCTGCTTATCTCTAACTGCTGCAATGTACAGAGCTCCCTCCTTTCATTTAACCGAGGATGCTAGTAGTTTTCCAAATGTATTTATATATATAAATTGGATGTGCAGAAGGAAAAAATGTGCAGAAGGATGTGCAGAAGGAAAAATGTGTTTTGATTCATTTTTTGTTTTGCCGGGACCCAGGTTTGTTGCATTTGTTTCATAGGGTAAAACCAATTTGTTGATTACTTTTATTCATTTTCCAATTTTCCATTAAAGTCAATGGGGGAAGTATTTGCAGCCTATTTTTGACTGCAGAATTGGAGTTTTCTTTTCAATTTTGATGAAAGTTCTGGGGCGCAATCATCAGAATGACAGAAGAGCTCCAAGGTACTTAGACTGTGGCAAAGTGGCACCAAAGTGGCATGAATAGCCTAAGGTATTTTAAAGGGGCAAAGGGGTACCAGGAGTGGCAAGAGTGCTTTAACAGAGGTGCAAAGCAGCAGCGAGAGTGTCAAAAACACACCACAGTTTCAAAAGAGAGCACTGATAACAGATGCATGAACCCTCGAATGCAGCACGCAGGCAAAGTGGCAAGACAAGTGGCATCAACATCCTACAGCACAATGAAAGGGGAACATAGCAAGCAGACCAACACACTGAGGAACCATGATAGTGACAAGAACATCACAAGGAGTTGAGTGAGTCATCTGGTATACAGCAGCAAGGCAGAGTGGAAAAAAGCTGATAGGGGTAACACAGGCTGGCAGAGTGAAGCTAGTCTGGTCCCTGTGGTTTTAATAGGGGCAAGACAGGCTGGCAGAGCTGAGGTAGTCAGGTCCCTTTGATTTTGATAGGTGCAAGACAGGCTGGCACCGGGGATTGTTCCCTTTCCTTTTCACAGGAAAGGGCTCCCTAGAATGGGATCACCCCTAGAGAGGGTTGTTTTCATTGGCATCTAGTGAGCTCTCACTGGTCTTTTAAAATCTGGTGGAGTTAGCAGATATACAAATGAGAATTTTCAAGGCCAAGGCGGAGGAGGGTATCATGTGAACAGCGGTTCAACATGGGTCAACAGGTACTAAAAGATAGGCCTGATACACCCGGGGAGAATTCCCTTTCCTTTGAGTAGGAAAGGGTTCCCTGGAATGAGTTGGCCCCTAGAGTGGAGCACGAGCCTTCAAAGTGTGGAGATGTGGACGAGGGTGCCATGTGAACAGCAGTTCAACATGGGTCAACAGGTACTAAGAGATAGGCCGACTATACCAGAGAGAGTTCCCTTTCCTTTGAGCAGGAAAGGTTCCTGGATGGACAGGCACAGCATTAGAGGTCAAGCCCTTGTAGGGTGTAAGGCCTGGACAGACAGGCACAGCATTTGAGGAAAGCGGTCAAGCCCTTGTAGGGACGTAAAGCCTGGACAGACAAGCAGGCACAGCATTTGAGGATAGCAGTCAAGCCCTTGTAGGGATGTAAGACCTGGACAGACAGGCACAGCATTAGAGGTCAAGCCCTTTTAGGGACATAAGGCCTGGATGGACAGGCACAGCACTAGAGGTCAAGCCCTTGTAGGGACATAAGACCTGGACAGACAGGCAGTGGCACAACATTTGAAGATAGATTTCAAGCCCTTTGAGAGATGCAAGGCCTGGACAGACAGGCTGGCACAGCATTAGAGGATAGAGTTCAAGCCCTTTTAGGGACATAAGGCCTGGATGGATAGGCAGGCACAGCATTCAAGGATAGAGGTCAAGCCCTTGTAGGGATGTAAAGCCTGGATGGACAGGCAGGTACAGCACTCGAGGATAGAGGTCAAGCCCTTGGAAGGGATGTAAAGCCTGGATGGACAGGCACAGCATTAAAGGTCAAGCCCTTTGAGGGACATAAGGCCTGGATGGACAGGCACAGCATTAGAGGTCAAGCCCTTTTAGGGATGTAAGGCCTGGAAGTACAGGCACAGCATTCGAGGTCAAACTCTTGTAGAGACGTAAATCCTAGATGGACAGGCACAGCATTAGATGTCAAGCCCTTGTAGAGATGTAAATCCTGGATGGACAGGTACAGCATTAGAGGATAGAGGTCAAGCCCTTGTAGGGACATAAGGCCTGGATGGACAGGCACAGCATTAGAGGTGAAGCCCTTTTAGGGACGTAAGGCCTGGAAGTACAGGCACAGCATTCGAGGTCAAACCCTTGTAGAGTCATAAAGCCTGGATGGATAGCACAGCATTAGAGGTCAAGCCCTTTTAGGGACATAAGGCCTGGACGGGCAGGCACAGCATTCAGGGATAGAGGTCAAGTCCTCGTAGTGACATAAAGCCTGGATGGACGACAGGCACAGCATTCAGGGATAGAGGTCAAGTCCTCGTAGTGACATAAAGCCTGGATGGACGACAGGCACAGCATTCGAGAATAGAGGTCAAGCATTTGTAAGGATATAAGGCCTGGATGGACAGACACAACATTAGAGGTCAAGTCCCTGTAGGGACATAAATCCTGGATGGACAGGCACAGCATTAGAGTTCAAACCCTTTTAAGGATGTAAGGCCTGGACAGAAAGGCACAGCAATTGAGGTCAAACCCTTGTAGAGATGTAAATCCTGGACGGAAAGGCACAGCATTAGAGGTCAAGCCCTTCTAGATACATAAAGCCTGGACGAAGAGGTACAGCATTAGAGGATAGAGGACATGCACTCATCGGGACATAAGGCCTGGATGAACAGGCACAGCATTAGAGGTCAAGCCCTAGTAGGGACGTAATGCCTAGATGGACAGGCACAGCATTCGACGATAGAGGTCATGCCCTCATAGGGATACCAGTTTTCTATAGTTCTAGAACATTACTTTTGCATCTAAGAAAGATTTTGGAAACATGGCCCATATTATAAAGGTCATGAAAACTATTGAGCATATGAAATATGCAAGCTCCAAACATCTAAGTCAGCTTTTTATGTTCTTACATTCCAAATGTGGATGGACAGGCACAGCATTAGAGTTTAAACCTTGTTGGAATATAAGGCCTGGATGGACAGGCACAGCATTCGAGGATAGAGGTCAAGCCCTCATAGGGATACCAGTTTTCTATAATACTGTTGGCACCTTAGAAAGATTTCAGGAACATGGTTCATATTATGAGGGTCATGAAAACTATTGAGCATATGAAATGTGCAAGCTCCAAACATCTTAAGTCAACTTCTTATATTCTTACATTCCAATTGTTACAAAACAGGAAAAAAATATTCTGGAAAGAAGTGATGCACAAATACATGAAACTGAAATTAGAAATACTAGAACTAAACTCAGACAGGCTCAGGGTTTCAGGTCAGGCCCTTATAGGGACGTATGGCCTGGACAGTGGACGGACAGGAACAGCATTTCAGGTTAGGCCCTTGTAGAGACGATTGGCTTGGACAGTGGACGGACAGGCACAGTGTTTCAGGTCAGGCCCTTGTAGGGACATACTACCTTGACAGTGGGCGGACAGGCACAGTGTTTCAGGTCAGGTACATGTGCTGATATTATCTGGAGCATAGGAGGCAGTTGGAGCTGCTGCAAGGCTTTCAATTGCTTTTATTCATCTTGCCATTCACAGGGAAAATTTGGAAACCCAAGCAAAGGCAGGTTTACTTTCAAAAACACTAGCATTTCCATCAACTCTGGTGCCAGCCTTGAGCGGTGAGGGCTCATGATATCCCCTGTCATTGAAAAGACACGTTCACTGGGCACACTGGTTGGTAGACATGACAGATATCACTGAGCCACTTTGGCTAGGTGTGGCCAGACAGTGGACTTGTGTGCCCAATATGCCAGTGGATCTGTCTGCATGTTCTCTATAAGCTCTGAGAGATACCGTGTCACTGACAGCTGTGCTGGTGTCTCCTTTGCTTGGGTGGGCTGATAGTCACTCATGCCAGCTGCTTTCTCTATCGCCCATCGCACAACAGATGAATCTTTATGGGCAACATGCCTTTGGCATTCTGAAGTGGAGGAGGAGGTACTATCTGTCACTGACACAGTGCTGCTCCTGCTTGGGCTAGCAGCACAACTCTTTGCCTGCTGTTTCCACCTCTGCTTCACGCCTAATCTGTCTCTGCCTATGGCACTCCTGTTCATGGACTTTTACTAACAGCACAAATGAGAGACAATTGGACTGTAGGGCGAGTTTCCTTTCACATGGGGAACAAAGACTGTTGTGAGCATGTATGTCTGGTCTTCTGTTAAAGGCCTTAATCTCTCTTGCACCTGCTTCTTCAAAATGTCCAGACAATGCAGCACCTCAACTGACATTCCCTCTTCCTGTTTAAAGCCCTCCAAATTTTCTTCCGGAAAATTAACTATAGGGATGATGACAGCCAAGGTGGCACTTTTGGAACTCAGCTCCTCCATGACATCCTTGAAGGGCTGCAGGATTTTTACCAGCTGACTCATGACTAACCAATCATGATGCCCTAGGGGATTTTGCACACCTATGTCCAATGAACCAGAAAGTTCATGAAGGGGTGTCTGCAGCTCCACTAACCTCTGCAGCATCATAAAGGTAGAATTCCACCAGGTGACAATGTCTGGAATGAGATGCTTGTGAGGCATGTCCAAATCAGTCTGCTTTTGTCGGAGAACCTGCCCCGCCTTCACATTTCTATGGAAGTGTGCTGCTATGTTCCTGCACTTGTGTATTAACATATGCAGGTATTCATTTTCTTGGTGATTGGACTCCAACCCCGGAGCTGTCTTCACTACCAGGTGCAGAGTGTGTGCAAAAGTTGGATATTCTGAAAGCGCCCATCGTATATTGCCTTAACCGTGTTTGCACCATTGCCTGTGACAAAGAACCCTGGCTGAGGATTCCTGTCTCGCTGGTGTAACTGCCAGCCTGCCAGCATCTGTCTGATGCATACTAGAATATTGCCTGAGGTATGGGCCTCATCTGTCAGGTGGGTGTGCAGTAAAGCCCACCTCCAGCCTGATACTTGTTCACTAATAGAGCTGCTGCCTGCCCCTGACTCAGCCAGGTCCCACCAGTGTGCTGTCAGTTAGAGGTAAGAGTGTGCAGCATTCATGGCACTCCAGATATCACAGATGAAATGCACACTACCCTCTGCCTTAGCTAGCAGCACTTTGATGCGACTGTGTAACTGGTTGTACAGGCTGGGGATGACCTTTCTGCTAAATGTGGTTCTGGAGGGGACTTTGTAATTTGGAGCTAAGACCTTCAGAAAATGCTTGAAACCCACATTCTCCACTATCTGCAAGGGATGGTCATCAAGGGCAATCATTTCCCCAATGCTTCTGGTTACAACTTTTGAGGCTGCCTGCCTCCTACCCCTGGATAGCGTTAACGCACACCACCCCATTTCCTACATGGTGGGTTGTCACTTCTGCCACATGGCAGGCTGATGGCCTGCCACCTGACTGCTGGAAGGGGCTGAGGGTGTGGGGTGACTCTGCTCCTTTTCAATCACTTTACACTGCCTGGAACAAGAGGTCCCCTGATTGGTACTGTCACCATCCCCAGATGGCAGTACTGCTGTTGGGTGTTGCCTCTTCATATGATGCGTAATGCCAAAATTAGATAGATGTCTCATTTGCATGCCTCTGCTAATAGCCCTGCCACTGTAATTTCACCGAGCAAAATGTGGGTCCTCCGTCATTTTAAAGTGGTTCCAGATCGCAGATGTCTTTCGTGATCCCTTCTCTATAGCCTTCGGGGTGGATGCTGGCACTGGAGCTGAAGGTTAGTGTGCACCCAGAGAAGCAATGCCAGGGGCATCAGTCACACTCTGTGCCTGCGATGACTGCTCTTCCTCCTCCTCATCATCAGTTTCATCTCTCCCCTGCAGCACTGAAGTGGAGGCTAAGACAGGACGAACGAATCATCCTAAACCTTTGTCAGCTATTACTTCTTCCATTTCTGATGAGAATCCCACACAAGATGATTCTTCATCGGAATCAGAAGCAAACAGTGCCTGCACTACATTGTCAATGCTAAGTGAGACTGCTGTCGCACTGCTGCTTTTGGGTGTCGCCATTTTGTCTTGCATGACTCAGCCTCCCCTTCCCTCACCTCCAAAACTACAGGGTCAGAAACAGGTGGTGGCGATGCATCATGTTTAGGTTTTGTTTTTTTCCAGATGGAACTGCCTGCTCCTCCAGAGATTTTAGATTGGAACAGGTCCTTTTTAACTTTAATGGGGGACTGGCACTCCTTTTTTAGGTGTCTCCTCTCCCAGTCCCAATCACCCGACCACGTCTAGCTTTTCATGACATTATGGATTTAATGCCACTGCCTACTAGGGATTTCAGTTAAAAGAATTATTTCCAAAAGAGGCCCACTGGGGATTTGGCTTCAGAGAGCAGCACTCTCCCAATATACTTGAGTCATCAAAACTGGCTGCCCACAGGCACAGTGCCTTGATGTGCACTAATGTAATGTATGTGCACACAACAAAGTTGTAACTATCTACAAAAGAGGCCCACTGGGGATTTGCCTTCTGAGACTACCACTGTCCCAATATACATGAGTCTGCAAAAGTATCCAGTGCCCACTGTTACTGATGCCCAGTGCAATGCCTTCTTGGATTAAAAGAGCCCAGAGAGACAGTGAGTTCAATAAAAAAAATCTGCAGTTATGCCAGTTAACAAAAAAGCCTGGTTTGCCACAGCAGCAAAATTGATGAAATATCTGTTTCAGTGGCAATTCTATCAAGATAGCTACAAATTGAATATATCTCCCACCCACAACACCCAAATTCTGCTTGCAACCGACCCCAGGGGGTAAAATAAGCAGCAAAATGCCACTGCTAGTGTTAGCAGCTTCTCTCAGTGCCACAAAGAGACCATCTCAGATCAATAAAAAAATTTGCAGTAAAGAAAACAGGGCTAGTAGCTGGCACTGCAGCCAAATCGAACAAATATTTTTTTTCTATAAATGTAGCTAGCAATTGAATACAGATTTGAGACACTCAGACTAGCTATGAGTGAAGCCACCTTCCACAGACCACCTCCCCAGATCACCCCTGCAAAGAAAGTGTTTGGCACACTACGTGCTTAACATATATATAATGCTGGGTCATCAGGAACAATGTCATAGAGCACTGAGGGAGAGCAGCGATTCGCTACATTAGAAAAATGCATAGCACTGATAGGTTGCATTCTGGTCTACTTGCCAACCTGTCTGACCCACTGTATGACAGGGATGTGAGGTCAATTATGACTCACAGGAAAGGGCTGTTTTTTTTGCTATGGATACACCCACATGGCGTTCACCTATTTCAAACAGCCACTAAGAAATCACTGCAAGCGAGCCAAAAGAATAAAACTAATGATTTGTTTGTATTCATGTGTGATTGCAATACGTTTGGCAAACCCACGAATACAACGAATACGGACCTATATGTTGCGGATTGCCAATGCATTGCAAATGAATGCACACCCCTACTGAAAAGTTAAGCACTAGAAGAAGTAAATTATACCACAATTCTGCTTATATTTTCTCCTTGAGGTAACTCTTTCCTTTTTATTTTCTATATGGATTCATCTTTGTGCCTTCTGAATAAAAGCTTTTGTTACTCAAACCATGCAAACAAAACAGCTTTTTCCTCTGTCTAGTCCTTAGCAATTTACCACAGTCAAACACAGGTAACTAATGAGGAAAAGCCAGTGCTCTTCATAGCTGCTTATTCCAGAAACCCTTTTTATTCCTGAAACCCTCTTCTATTGCACTGTCTTGGGTTTTTATCATCTCATTTGTCCTGTAGTGAGCTATGATGTAAATCTTACATTCCCTTTTGTGCATTCCAGCGATCCTGATAGCTATGGATACTAATAGGCATTTACCAATAGTTTTTCTCTCCATTTCTGCTCCTACAACTATTATAGGACTCTGAGGTGCCCTACCCAATATTTAAAAAGGGCTCCAGGGATAATCCAGGAAACTACAGACCAGTTAGCCTGATTTCACTGCCAGTACAAATAGTGGAAAATGTTCTAAAGATCAAAATCACAAAGAAAGCATGGCTTTACCCAAGGCAAGTCTTGCCTCACAAATCTGCTTCACTTTTTTGAAGGAGTTAATAAACATGTAGATATAGGTGAACCAGTGGATGTAGTGTATTTGGATTTTCAGAAGGCATTTGACAAAGTTCCTTATGAGAGGCTTCTAAGAAAAGTAAAAAGTCATGGGGTAGGTGGCGGTGTTCTTTCATGGATTACAAACCAGTTAAAAGACAGGAAACAAAAAGTAGGATTAAATGGACAATTTTCTCAGTGGAAAAAGGTATACAGTGGAGTACCTCAAGGATCTGTACAAGGACCCGTGCTTTTCAATATGTTTATAAATGATCTGGAAAGGAATACAATGAATGAGGTAATCAAATTTGCAGATGATACAAAATTTTTCAGAATAGTTAAATCACAAGCGGATTGTGATAAATTGCAGGAGGACCTTGTGAGACTGGAATATTGGGCATCCAAATGGCAGATTAATTTTAATGTGGATAAGTGCAAGGTGATGCATATAGGGAAAAATAACCCATGCTATAGTTACACAATGTTAGGTTCCATATTAGGAGCTACCACCCAGGAAAGAAATTTAGGCGTCAATACATTGAAATCATCAGCTCAGTGTATGGTGGCAGTCAAAAAAGCAAACAGAATATTAGGAATTATTAGGAGGGAATGGTAAATAAAACAGAAAATGTCATAATGCCTCTGTATCGCTCCATGGTTAGAGTGCACCTTGAATACTGTGTACAATTATGGTTGCCACATCTCAAAAAAGATATAGTTACAATGGAGAAGGTACAGAGAAGGGCGACCAAAATGAGAAAGGGGATGGGACAGCTCCCCTATGAGGAAAGACTAAAGAGTTTAGGACTGTTCAGCTTGGAGAAGAGACGGCTGAGGGGGGATATGATAGAGGTCTTTAAGATCATGAGAGGTCTTGAATGAGTAGATGTGAATCGGTTATTTACACTTTCAAATAATAGAAGGACTAGGGGGCATTCCATGAAGTTAGCAAGAAGCACATTTAAGAGTAATCTGAGAAAATTCTTTTTCACTCAACACACAATAAAGCTCTGGAATTTGTTGCCAGAGGATGTGGTTAGTGCAGTTAGTGTAGCTGGATTCAAAAAAGGTTTGGATAAGTTCTTGAAGGAGAAGTCCATTACCTGCTATTAATCAAGTTGACTTAGAAAATAGCCGCTGCTATTACTAGCATGGGATATACTTAGTTTTTGGGTACATGCCAGGTACTTGTAGCCTGGATTGGCCACTGTTGTAATCAGGATGCTGGGCTTGATAGACCCTTGGTCTGACCCAGTAGGGCATGTTCTTATGTTCTTATGTACCAAAGGGTCTTTTTTGACTTTTCTGGGATCCCCATTATGTTTCTTGAGTTCTCCTTTATGGTAGACATACAATTTCATCTCTATTGATACTATACCTATCTCTGTTAGACTTTCCTTCATAGCTAATACAATGAAGTTGTTTATTGAAATCATGTAGAAGATGTCTGACTTGTAGCAATTATGATGCCTGGTTCCATTCTATTCCATCTGCTCCTCATTTTGTGGATGCTGTATTAGAGCACAGAAGACTTGGTAGATTCTGGATGTGGGAAGACCACTTTAATACTGGCCAGTAATGATTTGAGCTGAGTAGTCTCCATTAGTCTAGAGAATTGGGCACAAACAGGATAACAGCACATCCTCTGGAACAGGGCTTCCCAAAACTGTCCTGGAGACTCCTCAGTCAGTTGGGTTTCCAGGACAACCATGATGAATATGCATGAGATAAATGTGTATATACTGAATCTCTATGATATGCAAATTTATCTCATGCATATCTCATGCTAATTTCAAGTCATAATCCCAGAATGCCCATTCCTCAACCAGACCATGCCCATGCCCCACTCCTTTCCTTTTTGGAAACTTTTTAAATGTGCATTCAGCTGCATGTATGCGCATAACTAGGCAGCTTTTAGAATCCACTCAGCACGCACCAGCCTGACATTTTTTTGCATCCCCTAATTTTGGTGTACTCTCTCATGAAGTAGGAATAGCTTCTTCAAGTACACATAGCTGACAGAGGACGTTATTCCGATATGGCTTTTCTCTATTCTGTAGGTACAGACAAAATCTTAATAAGTTTCATATTGTGACAGAATATTCCATGCAAGTTGCATTCATGGCTCACAGTGAAATCTGTAAAACAGTATTTTGTGTGATAGAATGCAGACGATTCTGTCATGATGTCATATTTTCTGAAGTAGGTGTATTTGTATTCCTAGTACTCCATGAAAAAATGATGTAAGCAGTCCTTCAATCACGAAAATGAAAAAATAAATAAATAAAAAGTACATTTATGTATGTTTGCCTCCACATGAATTACGAGTAAACAGAATTGTAGTTCAAAGCTTTTGGTGATATGTATTTCAGTGTTCTATTTTAAAATTTCATGCATGAACAGCTACTTGAAATGATTTACATCTGAAAAACAAACATTTTTCTTATCCACTTTAAACCAACATGTTATATAAAAAATGAAATGAGAGATCTTAGTCATCTTCCATTCATATTATGCAAAACCTGGTACTGTTTTAGTTTGTTGGCGTTTCTGTAATGTTAATCAGGATTTAGGAATTAGTCAAAGCCTTTATATTAAAACTTCAGAATGAGCTGTGTTTTTTTTTTTTCTCCTTTTGCCTTCAGTTAAATTTAATGCTCAGATTATTTTGTTCTTGGTAAAGTGAGAGGTTTTTATGTTGGTGATTTAATCATTTGGAATTGTTTGGTTTCATGTTTCTCCTTTTTTATCTGATACTGATATGCAATATTTTGTAAACCAGTTTGATATATGATGAATTCTGGTATATCAAATTTTAATAAACTTAACCTTAAGTAAATATTCAGAAAGCCAGCGAGATAAGACATTATGAGGTAGATTTTCAAAGCAGCGCACGCGAGTCCACGTGTACGTGGTTCCCAGCATGCACACATGGATGCGCCAATTTTATAACATGTGCACACCAGCACACGCATGTTATAAAATAGATAGCCATGTGCACATGCACACTGGATTTTAAAATCTGCACGCGCATGTGCAGGTGACATACACGGGGGGGGTGGGGGTTAGCAAATTTTCGTAAAATACTCGTGGTGACACAATCGGGCCTTCCCCAGTTCTCTACCCCCCTACCTACACTTCCTCCCTCTTCCCCTGCCCTCCCCACCCCCTAATCCTAACCTATCTTTCCCTACATTTTTTATTTTATTACTTACTACTCCTCTGGAGTAGAAGCAAGTTACGTGCACCGGCCGGCTGCCAGCGTACGCTTCCCCGGAACAGCGGCTAATGGCTACTACCTCGGCTGACCTCCATCCTGCTCTGTCTTACCCATCCCCACCCAGACTACACCAACCAGCCTATCCCTTTTTCAGGGCCCTGTACTTGTGCGTGTAAGCCCCGGGTTTTACGTGCATAGGCCTTTGAAAATTTGGCCTTAACTGGATAACTTTTGACAAATATTTAGAGCTACTTATCTGGGTAAAAGTGCCACTGAATATAGTAAGATAAAGTTACCGAGACAATGTTATTTGGGTAACTTTGCACGCAATAGGCTCGTGCTCCTCCGTCACGTGCTCCTCCGCTCCTCCGGAGTGGAGGAGCACGTGACGCCGGAGCAGAGTGACGCCGGCGTCACGTGCTCCTTCGCTCTGGAGACACGTGCTCCTCCGCGCCTCCGCTCCCGGACCCCCACTGGACTTTTGGCAAGTCTTGTGGGGGTCAGGAGGCCCCCACAAGCTGGCCAAAAGTTCCGGTTGGGTCCAACGAGGGTCCCGGAGCGACCTCCTGCCACATGACCTACCTGTCACTTGGTAGGAGCACAAGATGGCGCCGGTGACCATGTGACTGGGGCTGACCAATGGCACCGGCAGCCCCTGTGACACAGGCTATCGGCGCCGTGAGGAAACCGCAAACGAGTGCAGGGATGGCTTCCTGACTCCCCGCTGGACCACCAGGGAGCTTTGGTAAGTCTTGGGGGGGTTAGGAGGGTGGGGGGTTTAAATGTTTATTTAGGAGGCCGAATTTATTTATTTATTTATTTATTTATTTAATGTT
This sequence comes from Rhinatrema bivittatum, assembly GCF_901001135.1. Taxonomy (NCBI): domain Eukaryota; kingdom Metazoa; phylum Chordata; class Amphibia; order Gymnophiona; family Rhinatrematidae; genus Rhinatrema; species Rhinatrema bivittatum. Next base: position 431,340,840 of record NC_042617.1, read on the forward strand.
TTTGTTATACCGAGTTTCATGACAGGCATCACATCAACCCGGTTTACAATTAACAAAGTGTGAAAGCATAACGTAGCGTAATAAACAATATTCTCAATAAGAACCTTGAACTTTTAAATACAGGGAATCAGAAAAAGGATGTGAGAAAGTTACAATAAAACGGGGAAAAATTAACTTGGAACTGGAAGAGGGGAGAGAAAGAACAGAGCAATATTTACATTTCAGACAATTAATGTAATTACATTTCAGACAATTAATGTAATAGAGTAGCAAGATGAGTAAAACGAATAAAACGGATATCTGTTTTATACGTGGGGGGTCATGATGCGTTTTGCCTCCCCACGTATTTAACAGATAGCAAAAAATAAGTTGCGGATTACAAATCCGTGGAAAACGGATGCACATCCTTACTGGGTGCAGCTGATAGTCCAAAGGGGAGAACTTTGTACTGGTAGTGTTGATGTCTATAGCAAAAGCATAGGTAATGCCACGAGGATGGATGGATTGGAATGTGTGTGTAAGCATCCTTCAGGTCGATGGAACACATCCAATCAGAGGAAGGATTGATTTCAACGATACCATTTTGAATTTCTCCTTGGTGAGAAATCTGTTCAATTCCCTTAGGTCTAGTATGGGGCGAAGGCCCCCCGACTTCTTGGGTATGAGGAAGTATGGGGAATAAAATGCTCCTGATTTGGAGCCTGGGTGAATTTGTTGAATTGCTTGTTGTTTGCGAAGCAAAGCAATTTCCTCCCCCAGTTGTGGTTGAGGTTGTGAATCTTGAGTGTGGAAAGATGAGGCAATATGGGTTTTGTGACAAATTGGAGTTGGTAACCGTGACGTACTATCTCCAAAACCCATTGATCGGATGTTATTCTCTCCCAGGCTTCCAGGCAAGAACGAATCCTGCTGGGTGGAGCTTGATGTTGTGGTGGTGGCTGAGTTACTAAAAAGATGAAGTTGCTTTTGCTACAGTAGCCGGCTGTTGTGCCTGTTGTCTCTGGTTACGTGGTTTACCTCTACGTTGGTTTGAGGTATTTTGTTGTTGAGCAGGATGCTGGTAGGAAGGGTATGCTTGTGTACGAAAAGATTGATAAGATCTGTAGGGTCTCCTGGCATATGATTGCCTACTAGTAGATCCAATGTAACGACATGTGGTCGAATAATTAGGATGTGATGTTAATGATTGTACTGCTAGAGCTTCTTCCTTCAGTTTACCTACTGTGTCCTGGAATCTTTCTCCGAACAGGTTATCTCCTGTACATGGGAGGTTTGTTAGTTTGTCGTGCAAATCTTCACATATCGAACTTGAATGTAACCATGCTAGTCTGTGGGCTGCAATGGCTGTTGCTGATGCCCTGGAGGATGTTTCATATGCTTCATAGATCGACCTCAAAAGGTGTCGAGAACACGCTTCCATGTCATGAAGAGGTGGAGGTATCTGATCCACCGTCGAGGAAAGTATACCCTTCATAGCTTGCATGCACTCATATAGGTATTGTACCATGAAGAACTGGCATTCAACATTGAGTTATGGTATATTTTCCTGCCAAACTCATCTAAATATTTGTTGTCTTTCCCTGGTGGGTATGAGGAATGTGACTTTGTTTTCTTAAATCTTTGCATCGCCGATTCCACCACAATCGAAGCATGAGGTAATTGTGGTAGAGATTATGCTGATGTTTTCCTCATACCTCCTGCAGTCGATCTCCTGCCGGCGCCATTTTCCGTACGAAAACGATTCGCGGCGGGAAATCGCTCCCTGACCCCCGCTGGACCTCCAGGAACTTTTGGCCAGCTTGGGGGGGGCCTCCTGACCCCCACAAGACTTGCCAAAAGTCCAGCGGGGGTCCGGAAGGACCTCCTGCCGTCCAATCGTGTTCGTCTATGGCCGCCGCCATTTTTCGGCGCCATTTTGGAAAATGGCGCCGGCTGAAGACAACAAGATTCAGTAGCAGGAGCCCGTTCCGGACCGCTGCTGTTCCGGACCGCCGCTGGACCCGCAGGTTATTTAAGTCATTTGGGGGGGGGTTCGGGAGGGTGGGGGATTTAATTTAAAGGGTCGGGGGTGGGTTTTAGGGGGTTTTAGTGTGCCGGCTCACGATTCTAATGATTTATAACGATAAATTGTTAGAATCTCTATTGTATTGTGTTCCATAACGGTTTAAGACGATATTAAAATTATCGGACGATAATTTTAATCGTCCTAAAACGATTCACATCCCTATACTGTACAGATGGATTTCTGATTACAGATACTTCAGTGCAAAACCATCATACTTTGTACATCGTGATTCTGATCACGATCAGAGCAGAGACAGTCTGTGCCATGATGGTGATACAAGGAAAGACCATAAGATATAATCTGGCATATGAGATTGATCTTTAAAACTGACTACACACAGAATCACGATGTACAAAGTATGATGGTTTTGCACTGAAGTATTCGTAATCAGAAATCCATCTATACAGTAGGCCCTGAGGCAGCTCCTGTGTGAGCGAAACTCAGCCAGAGTCGGCAAGTTCTAATAAAAGTCCCTTGATACACCGATCTTCTTTGTTTCTTTGCTACTCAGCAATATTGGATCAGCTTCCGCTTTGTTTTTTGAAATAAATATAAAAACGTTTTTTGTATAAAATGCAATCTTGAGGAAATTTAATTTTCTTTCCCTGTCACTGTTGCAGACATATTTAAAAATTAAACTCTGACAAATAATATAAAATAATATGTATGTATGAGAGTCTGGCAAATTAAAATAAGACCCTGACACGTGATATACAATAATATATATGTATGAACATTTTGATGATATGGTAACCTCCAACTTTCCACACTGGATCCTGACACATCCTGCTTCAGCCTGCTATGTCCCCAATACCACCACTAGGGAAAGACACATCCTGCTTAAGCTTGCTATGCCCCCAATCTAAACCACTGGGGCCTGACCCATTCTGTTTCAGCCTGCCATGTCCCTAACACCACCACTAGGGTCAGACATATCCTGCTTCAGCCTGCTATGTTCTCAACACCATCACTGTGGCCTGACACATTCTGGTTCAGCCTGCCATGTCCCCAATACCACTACTATGGTCTACTGTAGTCTGGCAAATCCTGGTTCAGCCTGCCATTTTCCAACCACTGGAGTCAGACACAACCTGCTTCAGCCTGCCATGTCGCAAATATCACCACTGGCCGCTTTTACCAGTGCCTTAGGATTTTTTCTGCCACCTTTTCTATTTTGTTTCCTCTTTATGGTGCCTTAGGGTGATAATGCCACCTTTGGTGCACTTTGCCTCTTGTGATACCATCAAGGGTTCATGTTGCTATTGCTGGTATCATCTTGTGGCACCTTGTAGTGTTCTTCCTCCTCTTGCTGCTTCATTGCTGCTCTAGCTGTACCTTGGAAAACTCCTGGCATACTTGTACTCCTTTGCCACTTTGCAGTCTTAGGCTACTTATGCCACTTTTGGTGCCATTTTGCCACAGTCTATATACCATGGAGTTATTTTTTCCTTCTGATGATTTCTTCCCACAAATTTCATGAGAATTGATAAGAAAGCCACTATTCTGGAGCCCAAAATAGGCTACAAATTGCCCCCCATTGTCTTTAGTGGTTAACAAATGAACTGATGAAATGAATAAATAATTATTTTTGTTTAAAACTAATGAAACAAATGTGGGTCCCAATGAAACAAATTAATGAAATTAATTTTTGTCTTCTGCAAATCCCTACACTATATACAGGATAGGATCAGGTGAGCAGTTCAATGCAGTTCAATGCTGAATACATCAAGATTCATGGGATATCACAGTCAATCTTCCATTTGCATTCTATCAATTCCCTCCATTAATGAAAGGACACAATCTTTCAGTCTTTACTTAAACACAACTTAGATCTCCCATCTTCCTTATCAGCACTCTTCCTGGAATGTATTGCTCACATCTCTTCCCATAACAGATCTTCATACCTCCCATCACATCCCAACCAACCATTACTACCCAGATTAGAAACTCTCTGAACTCCTCATCCATTTAACTGGTTACATCCCTTTAATTCTTAAGCCTCACTGCCATCCCCATAATATACTCACACCTCCTCAGTGTCCTTGCACTTTGTTATCCCCTATCCATCCTTCCAGCAGCATGAAGTACTTCCCAAGGCACTGCAACTCTCTGGAACTCAATCTTCGATTAAACTTTCTCCATCCCATGCCAGTTTTTGGGAGGAGAAAATGCCTGGGAACTCTATCACTCCTTTCCCATTTCCTTGGGAGGTGGAAACCTTTCTTTACTCGCGGCCTTGGGTATTTTTTCTCTTGAGGGGAAAATCTCCTGCAGTGCTCCAATCCTAACTGAGGTGGTCCCGGCACCACCATTCCGCAGACTGGCTACTCTGACTTGACAACATTAGGAGGTCCCTCTCTATCAGCTTCATGCTAGAAAAGGCAAACTCCCACCAAATGCCCAGAATTTATACCTGCCATGGACACAGCATTCCACCAATCACATAAAGCTAGACTCCTAAGGCAACCGAAACACCACCCCATATTTACAACATTAAGATAGCATACAGACCCTCTCTACAGCAAATACTATCCTATGTTCATTTGGTTGTATTGCACACTCAAACTGTTAAACAATTTAGATAACGTTTAAACAATGAGAATTATGGGGTCTCCCTCAACCAAAATATCTTGTACATCTAGAACTGAAAAGGAACAGACATTTAGAGGTCTTCCAACATATAGTAAACAAATATGAATGTTTATCAACAGTAAAAACAAGCCTGGGTTAAACCATATACATATACATTAAGATCAGTTGAATTAAAGCAAACCACAGTATTGTACAGTACATTGAATTAATGTGCTAATAACCTATCAAGGTAATGCATATATATGGATACTGAAGAGCAACACTGATGAAAAAAGCATAAATACAGAAATTGAAATAGTAATAGATATGCATATATAGACATTGAACTTGTTCCAAACAGTGCAATATAATTAAACATATTATAGCAATATTCATAAATATCTGTGATGTAAACAGTCTTATTCCCTGCATCCATATTTGTCATAGTGGGCTCGGCATGAGGACAGAGAACTGAAGAAAATATATCCAGTATATGCAAACACACTTGACCCCTGATTCTATAGAAGGTAATTGTTGCGCTTGAGGGTGGACACTTGTCCTGGAGAACGGCTCCCTGGTAGGGACCAGGAAGCACCTGCCCCCAGGGGTGGAGCACTGGAGGAGACAGAGGCTAGGATGAGCTTCACCACTGGACGCCCGAGGTCCCCCTGGGAAGAGCTCATAGGGACCCGGGCCACTTGGAATTAGGAGGGCCTCGCAGGGTCTCCTGGAGAGATGGTAGATAGGCGTGCCCACAGACAGGAGGGGAGCATGGTCAGGTTCGAGACTGGAGGTCAGATGGAGCAAGGAGGACCAGAACAGCGTAGGCGATGACAAGGCTAGGAACAGAGCCTGAACCTGGAGATGTGGTCAAGCAGGCTGAGGTCGGAATCCGGGGGTCAGTCCGAGGAGTGGTCAACAAAGCAGGAGTCAAGTTCCAGAGGTCAGACGAGGTCAAAGCCAGGCCGAGGTCAGAAGGCAGGCAGCAGGCAGGCAGGTCAAGGAGCAGGCTGAAGTCAGAAGGCAGGCAGCAGGCAGGCAGGCAGGTCAAGGAGCAGGCTGAAGTCAGAAGGCAGGCAGCAGGCAGGTGGGTCAAGGAGCAAGCCGAGGTCAGTACCAGAGAGACAGTCCGGAGGTACTACCTGAGGAGACGAACAGACGAACACTGGAACAGAAGGAAGCTAGAATACTAGGAAGCAGGAACAAAGCAGGAACAAGGCTGGAATGGAAGGATCCTGGAACGAGACTGGAAGAGACTGGAAGAAGACTGGTTCAAACGCAGTGACAATCTAGCAAGGAGTAAACCCGATTGCCAAGGCAAGGAAGTGCAGGCAGGGACTTCCTTATAACAGGGAATCAATTAGGGCGTGCCGCGGAGCTAGGTCCTGCCCCTGGCCCTACAAGAGGCCGGGCGGTCCTTGTGCACATGTGGGGGCGTGGCCAACGCCATTGAGGACGCCGAGCTCCGGCGAGAGTCCTGGTGCATAGTGCTGTTATGGCTTAGCGGTGTTTGGGTGGATTCTTGGGTACTGTGGAAGATGACCATGCCCATGGGGAGGAGCCCTGTGGGGAGCCACAGTATTGGGCTAGAATCAGGATGCACAAACACAGAATTAGATCTTTTATTGTACAGTTTGATGTATACCACCAGATGTGGCAGTAGTGAGGTTTTCCAGAGGTAGCAGTCTCGGGACCCTCGGCAGAGGGGACCCGTCTCACCACGTTGGTATAGGGGGATTCCAGTGTAGGTTTCCCAACACTAGATGGTAGCTGTAGGTTGGAGATTTCACCAGGCAGAAATAGATGGCACAGGCACCGAGGCAGGGAGAGCAGGCCCTCCAGGAGTGAGTACCTGATCCCAGTAAGGTACCTGAAATAAAGCAGAGGGCCCCCCCGATGAGCAGGTACCCAGGTTAGAGATTACCCCGAAGGGCAGAGAGAGAGCTTCCAGGAGCAGCCTGGAAGCCGCAGAGTAGTTTAGACCAGATGAGTTCAATCCTTGCTAACTCAGTAAGCTAGCAAACAAATACAGGCTATATACCCAGATTGCGTGACGTCACTTGAGGGGGATGCCGCCGAGGTTTGTGCCATAGCTGGAATAAAGACATGGGTAGCGCGCACACATGCACACTAGTAGGCCCTTGGGAGGAACATGGCGAGAGGCAACGCCATAGCTGTTCCAGGGACGCCGGAGAGGGTGGCTTGCAGACGTGGAGGTAGCCATCTTCCCAAGGTAAGTTGGAGGAGCCGAGAAAAAAGTGAGGCATAAGGGGCGAAGCCGTCTGACCCTGACGGACGCAACAGTACCCCCCTTCAAAGGGCGACCTCCAGGCTTCCAACCTGGTCTTGGTTTCTGAGGATGCATTCTGTGGTATTGCTGAAGCATCTCTTTATTCATGATATTAGCCAAAGGTTCCCAAGTGTTTTCTTCAGGTCCATAACCCTCCCATGACAGGAGGTATTCCCATACTCTGCCTTTCTTTCTCACTTCAAGGATTGTGTCTACCTTGTATTCGATGTCTTCTTCTGCATCAATAGGTGTAGCTTCAGGTGTCTTGGTTGAGAACTCACTAAGGACTAATGGTTTCAATAATGAGACATGGAATGCATTATGAATCTTCAATGCTGGTAGAAGTTTCAGACTGTAAGTAAGAGTACCTAGTCGTCAGAGAATGGGAAAGGGTCCGACGAAGTGAGGAGCAAAACGAGCTGATGGTAGCTTGAGTCTTAAATGTTTTGTAGATAACCAGACTTTATCACCAGGCTGGAATTCTGGAGCCTTGTCGTGATGAGCATCATAGCCTTTCTTTGCTCTTTGTCCTGCTTTATGAAGATGTGACTCGGTTATTTAAACTTTCAAATAATAGAAGGACTAGGGGGCATTCCATGAAGTTAGCAAGTAGCACATTTAAGACTAATCAGAGAAAATTATTTTTCACTCAATGCACAATAAAGCTCTGGAATTTGTTGCCAGAGGATGTTGAGCCCAGACTCAGCAGCCGTAATTAACATGGGTCCGAGCCTGGCCTGACCATCACTCAACCACTACTCGAGAGCAGGGTAGGGGAGGTAGAGTTTGAGGGGAGTTGGGCATTCCTCCTGAATGATTGGCTATTGACATGAATGTGGGACACTGCCAGTTGACTGTAAGCCTCAGGGAGGCAGAGCCAAAGTTTTAATGTCATGGCTTTATAAAGCCTGCTGGTTTGCAGGGTTTTTCCCTAGTCATCATGATCAAGGCAACCTATACTCCTTCCCTGTGATTTTATTGTGCATTTTCTGCTATATTTTTAATCTGGAGTGCTGTTGCAATTGGGGGCAGGAGACCCGAATCAGTTTACTGATTTGGGGGCATTGCTTAAGCTGGAAGTTAGTTAATCTTGCAATTTGGGGATTGGAGGATGCTGATGGTGTTCTGGGGACTGCATGTTGGAGATGTGGTCAGGGGAGCCTCCCTTGCTGGGTTACAGTGGGGTGGGCCTCTACAGATGGTGGTAGTCCACAGTAGGAGCCTGAGGAACAAGTGGGTCATTGGTGGCCAAGCTGAGATGTGTTGGTAGGCCACCCAGGTTCAGGTCATATATTTTCACAATAAAGCTGCAGCCTTATTTACTACCAAAAAAACTTTGTCAGTAATTTTGTTGTATGATTTTGAAAGGAGGTGTGTGTATGTGTGTGTGTGAATGGGCCAAATTGTCTCAGTTATTCTTCTGAAAAGGAGTTCCAGAGAGTGAGGCCCAATGACTGGTATAAGACCACTTGATTTCTAAGTGATGACATAATTCGGGAGGCTCCTTAGGAAGACCTATGATGCCTCATAAGTATTTAGAGGGTTAAACTCTTCTTCATATAATTTGGGCTTTGAATATTGGGGTTAGGGTTTTAAATTTAGCCCTGAATCACAATGATGGCCGGTATAATATGGCCTACCCTCTGAGACCTACTAATCAATATGCTGCAGGTTCATTTTCAGACCTTTATATGTTGCATTACAGTAGTGCAGCTGTGAGGTTATCATGGTGTGAACTACTGTGACCATGCTTGCCTTCTCAATGAAAGGGTGGAATTAATGTAGTCCATGCAGGTGAAAGAAGCAGCTTTCAGCATCTTTCCATGCACACTACTGTAGTTATCACACTTGAATGGCCAAAATTGAATTTGCATACAAGGAAGAATTATGGTTGCCTTATTAGTCCATTTGTATATGTAGAATTAAGGGCCAACAAAAACAGGATGTAGGTGATACTTTTATTTTGGACTAATACTTCTGTAGGGGACTTTCCGTTTCAATTTTCCTTTTATTTTTCCTGGGAAAAATGACAAAAACAATCAGTGGAAAAATTACTTTTCCACTTATTTTTTCTCCTGTGTGTTATGACACAGTTATGTTTTCACTGATATCTTTTTGTTATAACATTGAAATTCCCAGGAAAAATAAAATAAAAACTGAAAACGAAGGTCCCTATACATCTGAGACTAACTTTCGAGAGGTTATCAGATCAGTGAAGTCGTAGGTTGTCTGCATGTGATTTTACAGTGCAGTAAAGTGAAAGGCAGTGAGGGCAGAAATGTATATATAGTAAAATGTTATGCATATCACGTTAAATTTTTAATGACTCGCAAGATAATTTGTTTTTTACCATGCGTTTCACTGCATAGGATTTTATAATTGTGAAATGGCTGACACTTCATCCACCTGTTAAAAGTGAATGATGCTTGGCATCACATGAAAATGTGTTACAGTTTAAATTCTCTGAGCTAAACTGTTTTGCTTAAAACAATTAGCCAAATTAAATATATATTTCTTTTAGACTACTATATTTACATTTTACCTCTTGTGTAATCCCATAGCTGACCAAACAGGAATGCTGTTTATAGGAGATGCAGTGATACAGGTCAGTGAATTTATCAAATTCCTTGTTTCGTATGTATGGCATGATTTTGTTAATTCAGTTGCAGTTATTTCTTGGATATTTTTTTTTCTAAATATAATATATTCAATTTTTTAGGTGAATGGCATCAATGTAGAAAATGCAACTCACGAAGAAGTGGTAGGTTATAAGTATTTGCCAGATTGTATACATTTATAATTGTGCTTCACATTATAGGTTGTCTTCTTTTATGCTCTGGATAAAAGAAATCAGATCCTGGAGAAAAAGTAAATTCTTTTCAGATTGTGTTATTTTAATTTAGACCAATGTATGAATTATCAGAAAAATATTGTATGACAACAATTTCAATGCCAGACAAGTCCCTTCTATGGATAATTTTTAAGTTGCTCTTTTTGATACTGTGTGACATTGTTAAAGCCATTTCTGTTTTTACCAATTTTACCAGGGACACTTTTCTCTTGGGATAGGTATCTGGAAGAGGCAGCAGTTTTACCTGTGGGGTTTACAGATGCTTCACTTGCTCCTCGAAGCAGATCTTTTATGCTGTAGCATTTTAAAATCATTGGTGGGGAGTAAATTGCCAACTCTCTCCCTCCCCCTTGAATCTAAGCTTGCTGAGTATAGGATACAGGTCTTTTAGTCTTTCTTTACTCTTCCTGCACTGCACTGTGCTGTGGGATTTTTAACATTTGGAGAGGAGGAGGGAGAGATGGTCACGGTGGAAAGGGCAGAGGGGTCACAGAAGTAAGGAGAGTACAGAGGAACACCATGGAGGAAGAAGGAGAGGAAAGAGGAGAATGGGTTTTGAAGAGAAAGACGTAGATGATATACATAACAGGAAAGGAGTGATCACAGGGAGCATAGGAAGAGAAAGCCACACATGGAAGAAAAAAAGTTAAGTCCAAAGAAAGCCCATAATCCTCATGTATAGCAATTTCACATTGTACTTTGACACGCTTTGGTGAGTTGAGAAAAAAATTAAGAACATGTTCAGAGGATGGAAGAAAAGTAGCATAAGCAGGAATATGGGATGTAAGAGAAGCTGAGAACAGAAAAGCAAATAGGACTAAGGGGAAGAATCTCCAAGAAGTGGTGGGGTGTTTTCTGATACATATGATAGCACCAGAAATTGGTATTTATGTGCCAATGCACCTTTCCTGCTGGAAGGTTCCGTAATGTCTACACAGCAACATTTTTTTTGTCACTAACATATAAACTACAAAATGTTCTACATTTTTTCTCCATTTCCCTTCCTCCCCCTCCTGCGTATCTCAGATGGCCTGGGTGATTATAGTAATGGGCTAGAGAGACCAGGGTTCAAATTCTTGTTGCTTCTTGTGTCTTTCCATTTTATCTCCCATGCTCACTTGACTCTTTGGGTCAGGTAATTGCACCAGTATGTAAATTTGGTGTAAAGCACTCTGGTGTAGGAGGTTAAACAAATATTTGATGAACAAAACCCAAAAGTTTCAAGGTGTGAACATTTCCAAATAATAACATCTTGTCAGAAAATGCTGTGATCCCTCAGGTAAGAAACTTTACATCTTCTTCCATTATTCCTCTCTTATTGTGTTGTGCATTCTAATTCTCATTAAAACTGCTCTTACTTATGACTTTTTTATTCTTGTTGTTAACTTCTTAGTGTTTCTTGATTCCCCCCGCCAATTGCCATAACATAGGCATTCATTCACTCCTGTCCCAGGCCTGGACAATGTATGAATGACAACAAATCCGCATACTTGACTTCTTGCTCAAGTCTGCTGAAAGAAACAGGAAGAAACATGTTAAAGAATGAACAACACAGTGTAACAGACAAATGAATCATGTAAATAACATTTACCTTTATAAAATCCCTGCAAGGCAGAAATGGGACCCCAAGAGCATTTGGAAGGCAGAAATGGTTTTGATCCTCTTTGATATATACTTGCAGATATATATATATATATATATATATATATATATATATATCTCTGCAAGTATTCTCCAAAAAAGAATGCCCCAGCAGGTACCAAACTAAACAGTAACCACCTTCCACAAAGCATCCAAGATGGTTGTTGGTTATTGGTTGGCTCCAGATATAAAAATTGTAAAGCAGGACCACTGGAATCAAAATAAAGCATGAGTCGGAAATCCACTGAATCCAGAATAATTAACATTCATATCAAAAGCTGCACTAGTCGGTAAAAAGATAATTTTAACAGAATGGATGTCCGAGCGCATTCCCCACCTAGATCATTGGTTCCAGAGAATGCTAAATTTAGGAACACATGAATATCAAATTGCCAATAACTCAACATCTAAGTGTAGAATGTCAATGCACAAGATCTGGGACCCTTTTTTCTCATATTTAAGGCCTAAAACGAGTGAGATGTAATTCCCTCCAGGATCTTGCTTCCTTCATGCACCACTGCGAAAGTATTTCTTTCCCTCTGGTCAAGGCGCTAGACCCTGTTGGGGGGAGGGGAGGGATAGTACTCAGGGGTAGGGAATAGAAGCTGACATATTTTTGTTTATTAGCCGGTGTATTACCGAACAGAACTGTTAGGGTTATGGTATAAATTGCATTTGTGAAGTATCCACTGGACTCGCTTGATACTTAACCTAATTCTCGGTGGCACTCAGTACCCACGTTCTTATGTTTTTCTTGTTCATACTTGTTGAGATATATAGAGTGTGTACTGTTCTGTTTTTGCTATGTCATAATATTACTGTTATTGTTGGGTTACCCTGCTGTACTATTATTTCACAATAAAAATATATATAAAAAAAAAAATAATAATAATAAAGCATGAGCTATGTTGTTAGACATACCTGGAACATACTTAGTTACCACTGATACTTACAATCAAAGGCAAATAGCACAAAACCAACAACTGCAACATCCCCTTGCAGAAAACAAAAATCTGCACTACCGGACACATCAGAGAATAATTCCAGATGTCAATCTGTTACATTTGAAGCTGTCAAATGCTAATTCCATTGAAACTATGAAGAAGACGGTCACAAATCTAAATTTACCTTGACATACTGCAACATCCAGTTAAAAGATAAAATGATGCTTCTGAGTCATCCCTCTGGTTGTGCCTAGTAGGCATCTAATAACTCCCTCCTCCCCTGAATTTAAACTCCCCCATCTGTCTTCAAGATGTTCTGTACATGAGCATTTTAAAAAAGGGGAACAGACACTATCTTGAACACCAACAGCCTTGAGTTACCAGGTTTCTTGGTATTATCTAATGATGAAATTACAATTTGGGCTACCCTTGTGGCAACTCTTTTCTGAGAAATCAAGATGTATTATTCTTCAGGCAAAAGATTAGAATGTTTCCTGATTTTCTTTGCAGTTTTGGAGGAAGACTTTCCTTCAAATGAAGCAGCGGGTCTTGGACTTGGTGGGCAAATGTCTTAATAAAATTTCCATGTATATATTTGGTTAAATATAAGGGAAAGAAACATCTTTTTGACCCTATTCAACAGGAGAATTTTTTGAAAATTAATGTGTCTAAGGGTAATTAATTTGTTGTATACATAGATATACCTTCTTATAGGACTGAGGATGTAGACTGTCATAGCAAAAGACTGAACAGAATTATAGGGGATTCTTTGCTTTTCTTATTTTGTTTTTTTGTTTGTTTTTTCCTTTTTGTATTTAATTCCCCAACTAAGAACTTGTTACATGTGAATAATTTGAATTTTGGGTATTTTTTTTTCGGTGTCCTCAATATATACTGTGCAATTTAAATGAATGTTCCTTTTGTTGTATTAAATTACACATGGAAATACATACTTAAAAAAAAAAAAAGTAAACACTCCTCATCTGGATAACCCTATATGCAAAATAAAATTGGTCATCAAAGACTAGATCTGATAGAAAGTCATTCAGCAAGCTTAGCAAGCCTATACAGTACAGATAGCCTCCACCAATTTCCTTTCTTTTCAATAGATAAAAGTCAAAAAACATTACAACTTAAAATCAAGCTCCATACCCACAATGTGAGCACAGTGCAAGAACCCACGGACTTATCAACTGCCAGAGAAATAGCAAAACTCCAAAGCTAGGTTTTCAAGATTGGTTACCAGGTGAACACAAAAACCCATGACTGCTGGACCCACAAAATAAAATCATTCAGAATAAGGCGTTATGGGAAACCAGAAGCTTGCGCAACAACTAAATGGAAAAGATAGAAAATGGCCAAGAAGTACTGGAAGCCAAACATAAAACCTCACAAATGGAAAGAGCCTGAATGGATGAGTAGCAACTGAAAGGCTGATTCCTAAAGAACCCAGTCCGTAACATGTGAAAAGCACAATGGCCTGATCAAAAGAGACATATCAGATCAGGGACCAGACTGGCTCAAGAAATGCATTAACATCTTTTTCTAATGGGTAGGACGGTTTTTGAATAAGCAATATTTGTCGGTCACCTTATTGAGCACTCTGCCCACTGGAGAAATCACCAAACCTTCAAGTGGAGGAACAGGGAAAGCACCAGCAATTCTTTCCAACTCCAGTTCTTATCTAATTTTCCCCTAAAAATGTAATGTCTTAATAACACCAATTTAGTATTACAGGACTTATGATAAAATGTGTGGGTCGATATAAAGTATTCAAAATCAAAATGAAAAAAAATAATCCTTCATAAAGTAAGGTGGCTTCCACTCAAGGCACTAAGACAACCATTGGATCAAAACTTCCAACCTCATAGGTAAGGGAGTAAGTGAAATGGCTGAGGAGGGTACAACTCTGTCTCCTTGTCTACTCCCTGAGCTATTTGTGCAGGGCAGCACTTAAATGAGGGTGGCTACCAGCACACACAGATGGTACAGTATATCTATGTAGGAACTGACAAGATGGCTGTGAATATTGTCCCAAATGTGTTTCCCAATCCCATTACCTATCCTATCCTTCAACAGCTCTAGAAAAAAAGAAGTATAGGAGAACTGCTGCCAAGAAAGGAAGTATTTAGCTGCTGCACATAGAAGTGCTCAGCAAGAAAGAGGTTGCAAGAGGACCTTGCTATTAATGCATGAGACTGGCTGCCAGCTTGCCCAAAGGATTAAGGCCTCACTGGAGTCATTTCAGTAAACTACAAATCCATAGCCCAGAAATCCCAGGCATCAGATTTTCCTTTCGCTGAATTCTACATACTATTCATTATAATTTAGCTAGGTCCGGCATCTGTAAGTTCTATGAGCATGAATGTTCATATCTGAAAGCCTAAGTTTTGCCTCCCAAATGAGTCTGGCCAGAAGAAATCCAGTTATTAATAGATTTGGCTACAGGTCGGGTAATTTTCAAAGAGACATCTGAGGGCAAAACTATTTCATACACAGAAATGTCCTTTTGCAAAATTGCCTGCCCAATATATAGTAAAGTTATGAATGTCTGTCATGTTCATGCATATTTTTACCCAAACTAACCAGAGGAATTCCTGAAAGTGGACTTGGGGAGGGGTTTGGACATACTGTATGTGCATATGTTTCAAATTAAAAAGTATGCATGCAAATTTTAAAGGAAAACATTTGCACACATTTTAGCATGTGTAACCGTGTGAGGATTGATTTAGGTGAGAAAATTTAAAAATTGGATTTATGCACATAAATCTACTTTGAAAATGAGTATAATTCATCAGGTGAATTTTCAAAAAGTTATGCATGTAAAAATGAGCATATATCCATGTATGTAGCATCTACTCATGTACATGCTATTATAGAAACATCAAACGCATATTTATTAGAGATGTGAATTGTGTGCCCGATCGTTTTAACGATCAGGTTCGGATGGAGGGAGAAAAAAATCGGATCATTAGAGATGTGAATTGGAAATGGTTCCGATTCCAATTCACATCGTTAATCTTTTATTGAGGCCTGAGCAGATAAAAAAAAACCCACCCCGACCCTTTACAAATGACCCCTTTGCTCTCCCACCCTCCCGAACCCCCCAAAATGTTAAATTACCTGGTGGTCCAGTGGGGGAGGGGGGGTCCCGGCGCGATCTCCCGCTCTCGGGCCATCGGCGCCACTTTGGCTACCACTGATAAAAATGGCGCCGATGGCCCGATAAAAAAAACCCACCCCGACCCTTTACAAATTACCTCTTTGCTTCTCCCACCCTCCCGACCCCCCAAAAACCTTTTACATGTACCTGGTGGTCTAGTGGGGGGTCCGGGAGCCATCCCTTCAATCATACCCTCAGTGCCGGTGCTGGTTTCAAAATGGCGCCGATCGCCTTTGCCTTCACTATGTCACAGGGAGCGATGGTCACTCCCTGTGACAAAGTGAGGGCGAAGGTGATCGGCGCCATACTGGCAGTCGATCGCCTTTGCCCTCACTTTGTCACAGGGAGTGACGGTCGCTCCCTGTGACATAGTGAGAGCAAAGGCGATTGGCGCCATTTTGAAACCAGTCCAGCACCGGCACCGAGGGTATGATTGAAGGGATGGGTGAACTGTGGGGAGTTCAGCTAAAGAATCAGGAGGATCTGAATGATCTGGAGAAGGAATGAACAAACTGGCAGATGAAGTGGTAAACCTGGTAATTTCAATGCATGTTTTAAAATATATCAATTTCCACAAGTCCTACTTTATTTTTGCATAAAATATAATGCACATGATGCATTGAAATACTCTTTCAATGCATCATGTACATTATATTTTATGGATACATAAAATATAATGCATTCAATGCATTGAAATACTCTTTTAATGCATTGGATGCATTTGCTCATAAGTGCATGAATGTTGTAGGGTAAAAGATATGCATGTTTTATAAAATGCATGTATTTGATATGTGCAGATGTGATGTGGCCAGCTGCCCACTAGGGGTGTGCATTCGTTCTGTATGAATTGGCAATCCGCAATGTATAGGGCCATATTCGTTGTATTCGTGGGGAAGCGAAAAGTATCGCGATTCCCCACGAATACAACAAATCTTCGCCGAATTATTCGGCCATCTAAAAGAGCCAATTTAAACAAACCCCCCCACCCTCCTGACCGTCCCAAGACTTACCAAAACTCTCTGGTGGTCCAGCGGGGGGTCCGGGAGCCATCTCCTGCACTCATACCCTCGGCTGCCGGCATTCAAAGTGGCGCCGATAGCCTTTGACATACTATGTCACAGTTGTACCGGTGCCATTGGTCAGCTCCTGTCACATGGCCATCAGTGCCATCTTGTGCTCCTACCATGTGACAGGGCCTGACGAATGGCACTGGTAGCCCCTGTGACATAGTAAGGGCAAAGGCTATCGGTGCCATTTTAAATACTGGCAGCTGACGGCCAGATTGCAGGAGGTTGCTCCCTGACCCCCCACTGGACTTTTGCAAGTCTTGGGGCGGTCAGAAGGGTCCCTCAAGACTTGCCAAAAGTCCCTGGTGGTCCAGCAGGGTTCCGGGAGCGATCTCCTGCACTCGGGCCGTCGGCTGCCAATAATCAAAATGGCGCCGATAGCCTTTGCCCTTACTATGTCACAGGGGCTACCGGTGCCATTGGCCAGCTCCTGTCACATGGTAGGAGCACAAGATGGTGCTGGCCATCCATTGCTCCTATCATGTGACAGGGGCTGACCAATGGCACCGGTAGCCCCTGTGACATAGTAGGTCAAAGGCTATCGGTGCCATTTTGAATGCCAGCAGCCGAGGGTGTGAGTGCAGGAGATGGCTCCCAGACCCCCCGCTGGACCACCAGGGAGTTTTTGTAAGTCTTGGGGGGGGGGTCAGGAGGGTGGGGGGGGGTTGTAGTTAATTTAATTTTACTCGGGAAACTAATAAGAATTAACGTATAAACGTATCGGGGACCCCTCTTGCCGAATGCGATGTATCTGCCCCCAACGAATACAAATCCCAAATGCAACGTATGGCGTCTCTCTGCCCATCCCTACTGCCCACTGTCACCCCCAGCACCCCCCCCTTTTTTTTTTTTTTTTGCAAAACATCATTAAGCTATAAATATAGCAGAATGATGAATCTAGGGGTATAATTGTAATTTTGCAGCACTTAGATGATAGGGGTGTGCATTCGTATTGAACATAAATGTAAAACACTACTTTTTTTTTTTTTTAAACTTAAAAAAGTGATGAGACATAAACGATCGGATTTCCAACTTATTCAACATAGCTATGTTGAATAAGTTGGAAATCGCGATTGTTGATCCAAAATAAAAATTTAAACCCCTCACCTTCCTTAATCCCCCCCCCCAAAGACTTACCACAACTCCCTGGTGATCCAGCAAGGAGTGAGGACGCCATTTCTGAAATCCTTTGCGAGGAGCACGTGACGTCGGTGCCACGTCGGAGTGACGCGGCGTCACGTGATTCCCCGCGGGTTCACGCCAGAACGCTCGTTCGGCCCAAAAGGAACTTTTGGCCAGCTTGGGGGGGTCAGGAGGCCCCCCCAAGCTGGCCAAAAGTTCCTTTTGGGCCGAACGAGGATCCCGGAAGCGACCCCGCGGGGAATCACGTGACGCCGCGTCACTCCGACATGACGCCGACGTCACGTGCTCCTTGCAAAGTTGGTCAGAAATGGCGTCCTGACCCCGCTGGACCACCAGGGAGTTGTGGTAAGTCTTGGGGGGGGGGGGGGATTAAGGAGAGTGAGGGGTTTAAATTTTTATTTGCACATATGGACATATACTCAACTCATTGAATTCTGTTTATGTCCATATTGACCGCAAATGGGACCCCCTTTGGACATATGGACATATGAACTTAAACTTTTGCTCTGCACATCCCTATTAGATGACTACAAAGGCTCTGTGTTTCTTGGAAACAGCAAACAAAGAAGGAAAAAAAACACCTGTTGTGTGGACCTAGGTCACTGATCTTGGCTTCTGCCTGCAGAGCGGTGGCTGAAGAAGACACACTTACCTCTACTAAGTGATCAATTTTTTGGTCACTCTCATGCTAGGCATGCAACCCTTGACAGAGCCAGATCTGCCAAGTTCCCCAGCCACAGGAGGGAGAAACACCCTCCCTAGCTATCCCCAACTCCAAACTCACATCCCAAAGCAGATCCACATCCTCAGTCACCAGTTCCACCCAATGAAATCAGTGCTGCAGTGACAATGCAATAAGAAATCCAGAAGAACTTAAAAATCCCATCCCACCACCTCATCCCCTGCAACTAGACATTCGAACTGCCTCATAGAACCTGAGATTCAAGTACTCGCTAGAACATCATGCCGTTTTTTCCCTATTAGGCACCATTGCCTACCACAAACAGCCATCACTGTAAATCCCATCCACGAAGTTTCTTTATTTTATGAACTCATCACAGGAATGCCCTCACCATAACAAAACCCTGATAGTGAAAGAGTGTATTTTTCATTTCAGTATTTTTCACAAATTACTTATTTATTAATTTATTGATTTATATGCATATTTGTTTTCTATATTATAATTAAAATTTGTTTTGTATTAAAACCTGGTCAGAAACATCTAAATATTTATTTTTACTTGAGATACTTTAGTAAAACAAACAAAGCAACCCACTAATCTAAAGCCCATTAAGAACTTAAAAAAACAAAACAAAACAAAATTTCAGCAGTGCAGCTACAAATTAAAAAAAACACCTGCACAGAAAACTTTATAAAAAACATTATTAACACACAAACACAAAACCAACACATCTCTTTAAACTGCTGATCAATCAAAGTCAGCAACAGGACAAAACATACCCCATTTTATTTTCTCCTCACTTCCCCAAACTAATAGGCCTAAAACGACATCAATGAAATAAAAGCACACCAGCTAGCTCAAATGCCTTGGCAAAGTGCGTCAGTGATGTCGCTATCTCCCGCAGCTCCCCAGTGCTTCTTCCCTCCTCCCATTGCCCTGAAGGTAAGAGTGGCAATAGAAACAATTTAAAAAAAATCAGTGGATACATACCACCGAGACTGTTGAAAAGCACAGACTTGAGTGAAAAATGGCCAGGATAATGCAGCTGCTACAATACAGCAGAACACAGCTAGGAACAAAGGTTAAGAAAATGCCAACAAAGCTGGGGCCAACAGTGCTGCAGCTCTGGTGAGCAACTGACAGAACAGAGCTCAGCCAAGCAGGCACATGCATACAGCAGCAGCAACCGATTAACCCAACCAGATCAGTCCCGACCCTTCCCCTCCCCCAGCACGTGACCATCAATGTTAGACAGAAAACCATGAGAAGACAGTAGCAGCTGGGGCCCTAAAATAAGGGGAAACTTTGTCCATGTTATTTAAGTGCCTGTCAAATGAGTGTCTCCTGTTTTATGTACATCATGGACCAAGTTCTTTGCACATCAAGCCTGGTGACTTATAAGGAAAGATGACTTTAAAAAGAAGTGAGTTCTCCTAATGAATACAAATTTGATGTTTAGATACGGCAATAGAATTTTGGGGCAAATTGCATTTGTACTAAACTGCTTTAATATTGACTGATGGAATATTTAACACATGCATTAACATACATTGTTAATGATATGCAAATAAGGCACACATTAATGCAGATGGTTAGGTACATGTTTTAAAGTACATGCATTAATGTAGATGGGAGCACAAACAGTTAAACACATCTCCCCAAGGTCTAGTTAAGTTTTTGTGTTAATGGGCCCACATTACATTTTGTGCAATTTAATATATTACTTTTATCTGTACTAATAGGTAATGAGATAATTAACATAATTTTGCACCAAAATTCCTGATTAGCATAGATTTTGTGTTAAGGCAAAGTAGTTTACATGTGTTGCCAGTTCTGTTAACACATGTTAAATGCTTGTGTTAGACAACACTGACATTAAAACTGCATTAATGTGTGTGCTACTATTAACGCATTTTGGTATATTGACCCCTTTATTTCCTAATTATTCAATTTCTGAACTATAGTGAACTGATCAGACATGTACAGCATATCATTTCCTTTGTGGCCAGAAAATGTGTAGAGATTTTGCAGCAGAAAAATGAAAAAAGCATTTCAAAGACAACTTGTTCGGAAACTTAATATTCTTGAAAACTGCCAAGGGGTTTGGTTCTTAGCTGGGGAACAAATAGTTTTCATCTTTTAAATGTATGAAGTGAAAGTCAAGAAAATACAGGTCTGTTTGAGGATAAAAGTCACAAAGTCAGAAAGAAAAGCTGTGTTAATAAGGACTTTTAGAGAACCTTCTCTCTATTTGAATAAATTATGTCTTTTTACAAACCTGTCTCATTACAGACATCTCTAATGTCCACTAGCAATACACTTCAAATTAATTTCAGGGAAAATAAAACCTCTTTTGTTCCCAAGATATCACCTCATTATCTTTCAATATAAACAAAGAGGTTCCAAGAAAGAACAAAATACTGTATATATAGTATATGATTTTATAATTTGTGTTGTAATTTCTAATCTTGGGATCATCTCCATAATACTATGCTATTGCAGAAGCTTCTTTATATTAACTACCGGAAGAGTTCTGACATGTGGAACAATAAACCCCATTATATTCCAGGATGAGTTTTTTTTCTTACAGAACTTAAGAACTATAAGAGAGAAAAAACTATCATGAATGTCAGAAGGCTTATTTAATTTGCACATCAGAGATTTTGTGATGGCTTATAAAATCCCTGAGAAGAAGGAGGATTGAGCTAACCTCAAGGGAGAAGTTCAGATAAATAAATAAAAATGTTGAACTGAAACTTATAAAATAAAAATAAAAATGTGCCATTGCTGTATGTTGCAACCGTCTCTTCCTGACGGCTTCACTCTGCCTACCTTTCTTTCTTTGCACCTCCTCTCTCTATGGATGGACGCCTGGCTGCTGCGGTGTCTGCCTGCCGTCCTCTCCGGCATCCCCGGACCGGCTTGGGCGCTGCCTCCCGCCATGCTCCGCTGGTACCTTAGGGTCCGTATGCCGCACAGCCCTCACTCTTATTTCCTACTTGGCGCGAACCTCAGGGGCATCCCCCTGTGATGACGTCACGCTGCCAGGATATTTAAAGCCTACGATGTTTGCTAGCCTTTGATTTAGCAAGGGGAATCTTATGGATGGGATTCGCTCTCCGTACCCAGCTACTCTGCCTCTCTAATTTTCCACTGGACTCTTAACGCTAACGGGGTGCCCGCTCCTCGGGGGCCTCACTTGCTTTTCATGTCACTATCAGGAAACCGGTACTCGCTCCACGAGGGCCCATGTTCCCTGACTCGCTGCCTGCTCCTACCTTCTCTTCTGCCTGGAAGGATTCGCTATCTTCAACACCAGTGAGTACTACCATCTTCACCTCAGAGCTGTTCCCTGGAACCAGGTACTTGCTCCTCAAGGGCCTGCCTCCGTTCCAGCCCTAGTGCCATCTCCTACGTGGAACTGCTGTGTGAGTACATTACCTTCAAGCCACTCAGCTCTCAGGGAACAGGTATTCACTCCTCGAGGGCCTGCTCTCCCTATCCTGGGGTTCTCCATACTGGGGCTTTGTGCTTATTCCACTGTACTCATTATTCTCAGTTCTTTCCACTACAGCACTGCTACCGGAGGAGTCGCTGTTCCAGCGCCTGAGGGATACTAGCCCAGCCGGGCTACTTCTGCTGCTCACCACTGCCACCTCTGGTGGCTTCATCACATTGTCTAATAAAAGATCAATCTTTGTGTTTGTGTGTCCTAAGCAGAGCCTGACCTGTGGCCCTTCACGGGACTTCCCCCCGTGGGCGTGGTCAGCAGCCACAGTGTCCAAGGGTCCACCCAAACCTCACTAATTATAACACTGTAATTTCGTGAGCATCTATTTATTTATTTTTATGCTTTCTTCGATATAGAATGTTGGAAATGATTATGTAGAAGGGATCAGTGTCCATCTTTCTGTCCTTAGGCTCAATAACTCTCCAAGAAATGATAAATGATCTGGAAAGGAATACGACAAGTGAGGTTATCAAATTTGTGGATGATACAAAATTATTCAGAGTAGTTAAAACACAAGCGTATTGTGATACATTACAGGAGGATCTTACAAGACTGGAAGATTGGGCATCCAAATGGCAGATGAAATTAAATGTGAACAAGTGCAAGGTGTTGCATATAGGGAAAAATAACCATTGCTGTAGTTACACGATGTTAGGTTCCATATTAGGAGCTACTACTCAGGAAAAAGATCTAGGCATCATAGTGGATAATATTTTGAAATCGTCAGCTCAATGTGCTGCAGCAGTCAAAAAAACAAACAGAATGTTAGAAATTATTAGAAAGGGAATGGTTAATAAAACAGAAAATGTCATAATGCCTCTGTATCGCTCCATGGTGAGACCACACCTTGAATACTGTGTACAGTTCTGGTCGCCGCATCTCAAAAAAGATATAGTTGCATTGGAGACAGTACAGAGAAGGGCAACCAAAATGATAAAGGGAATGGAACAGCTCCTCTATGAGGAAAGACTAAAGAGGTTAGGGCTGTTCAGCTTGGAGAAGAGACGGCTGAGGGGGGGATATGATAGAGGTCTTTAAGATTATGAGAGGTCTTGAACGGGTAGATGTGAATCGGTTATTTACACTTTTGAATAATAAAAGGACTAGGGGGCATTCCATAACGTTAGCAAGTAGCACATTTAAGACTAATTGGAAATTCTTTTTCACTCAATGCACAATTTAGCTCTGGAATTTGTTGCCAGAGGATATGGTTAGTGCAGTTAGTGTAGCTGAATTCCAAAAAGGTTTGGATGTTGCGGTCCCGACCGCCTCCCCCATGTTCGGGGTCGGGTCTGCTTACCTTTGTCTTGGTCCACGGAGGACCGCGCCGGGCCCCCGGTCCCGTAGGCCACCAGGCCACTGCCTCGCCACGTGGAGAACGCCGTCCAGGCCGCCAGAAGCTCCGCCCACCTTGTTGCCTCGCGCACACGTGAGGAGGGCCCTTATGTGCGTCCAGCACCCGCAAGTTCAGGACGGCCCTTTCTCTGATGTCACGCCCCGGACCACATTTAACTGGCATCCAGTCTCTGACTAAACACCTTGCAACGAGGTTCTCTGAATACTAGTTGCCTTCCGTTCCTGTACCTGCTTCAGTGACGTTCTCGTTTGTCTTCCTGGTTTCCGACTCCGGCCTGCTTCAGTACTCTACCTGCCTGCCTGCCGCCTGCCTCGATCCCGGTTTGCTTCAGTACTTTGCCTGCCTGCCTGCCGCCTACCTCGATCCCGGTTTGCTTCAGTACTCTGCCTGCCTGCCTGCCTCCTGCCTCGATCCCGGTTTGCTTCAGTACTTTGCCTGCCTGCCTGCCGCCTGCCTCGATCCCGGTTTGCTTCAGTACTCTGCCTGCCTGCCTGCCACCTGCCTAGATCCCGGTTTGCTTCAGTACTCTGCCTGCCTTCCTGCCGCCTGCCTCGATCCCGGTTTGCTTCAGTACTCTGCCTGCCTGCCTGCCGCCTGCCTCGATCCCGGTTTGCTTCAGTACTCTGCCTGCCTGCCTGCCACCTGCCTTGATCCTGGTTTGCTTCAGTACTCTGCCCGCCTGCCGGCCGCCAGCCTCTATTACGGTTTGCCTCTGTTCCAGGCTTGCCTGCCAGCTGCCGGCCTAGACCCCGCCTTGCTACTGGACTCTCTCCTTTGGACTCTTGCCCTGACCTTGTCCACGGACCTTTGGCTTTGTCCCTGTTTAGTATCTGAACTTCCTCCTCGCAGCCTAAGTCCCAAGGGCCTGGGTCCCTACGGACTCCTCCCGGGGGGATTCCGGGTCCCGGGTGAAGTCCTACCTAGCCTCTGACTCCGCCTCCTGGCCTGCCAGTCTGTCAATGTTTTTCTACATTAATAAAATATTAAATTTATATTATATGTCTCTCTATTCTTGTTATATGTTAAGTCTGTCAACCCTGGCAGCCCGGTCCAAGGGTCCACTAACTGACTAGCACTCCCCTTGAACGCTAACATTGGATAAGTTCTTGGAGGAGAAGTCCATCAATTGCTATTAATCAAGTTTACTTAGGGAATAGAGTACTGCTATTAATTGCATCAGTAGCTTGGGATCTTCTTGGTGTTTGGGTACTTGCCACGGTCTTGTGGTTTGGATTGGCCTCTGTTGGAAACAGGATGCTGGGCTTGATGGACCTTTGGCCTGACCCAGCATAGCAATTTCTTATGTTCTTATTTCTTATGTTCTTAAGAAAGGGATTGTAATTCACCAAATTTGACATGCCAGAAGCAAATGTGAACATCTTGGACAAGTTTCAAAATCAGAAATATCTGTATTTCAGAGAGCCTCCAAAATATATCCCCATGGTTTCTATGGAAAAAAATATAAGAAATGTGTTATAAACTGTATCAGCTGTCATAATGTTGACCAGCACTCCACTCCAAGTACCCAGCCTTACCCTACTGATTCTTTGCCATAGAGCAACACAGGCAAAGAAAGACAGAGACAGGAAAAGTAAGTGAAGCAACTGGCAAAAGAAAGCACACATTCTCAGCAAACCCCTCCCACCTACGCCAAAACACACAAACATTCCATGCATCCAACCCCCAAATATCCCACACACACCCATACTAAATACAGTCATATAGCTCCCATATAATGCACCCCACATCCCCAAAACATCCCCTCACAACCCATCCTCTCCTATCCATGCACACAAACACACACTTCTCAAGCACACAAAATCCCACCCAAAACCATACCCTGTTTTCCCCCAAAACACCCCCTCCACAAAACCCCTAATCACACCGCACACTCGCACACACCATTTCTGCAAATCTGTTTTTGGAAAGCATTCATGAAGCCATGCATCTACAAGCTTTTAAATGTGCTACATGGAGTGCCTCTTAGTCCCTGTATTATCTGAAAGAGTTAAAAACCGATTCACCTTTACCCATTCTAGTTCTTTCATGATTTTTTAGACTTCCATCATATCCCCCCTCAGCCATCTCTTCTCCCAGCAGAACAGCCCTAACCTCTTTAGCCTTTCCTCAAAGCGGAGCTGTTCCATTCTATTTATCATTTTGCTCACTCTTCTCTGTACCTTCTCCAGTACATCTATATTTTTTCTGAGATGTGGTGACCAGAATTAAACACAGTACTCAAGATGTGGCCTCATCATGGAGCAATACAGAAACATTTTGACATTCTATATTTTATTCAGCATTCCATTCCTAATAATTCCTAACATTCTGTTTGCTTTTTTAACCACTGCAGCACACTGAGCTGACAATTTCAATGTATTATCTACTATGATGCCTAGGTCTTTTTCCTAGGTGGTAACTCCTAAGATGAAACCTAATATTGTGTAGCTAGAGAGTGGGCTATTTTCCTTGTATGCATCACCTTGTACTTGTCCATGTTAAATTTCATCTGTCATTTGGACACCCAATCTTCTAGTCTCACAAGGTTCTTCTGCAATTTATCACTATCCACTTGTGATTTAAGTACTCTGAATAATTTGTGTCATCTGCAAACTTGCTTACCTCACTCGTTCTTCTTTACAGCGAATTTATAAATATGCTGAAAAGCACCAGTCCAAGTACAAATCCCTTCCACATTTTATCAGTCTCCCTTTTGAAAGTTTAGTACTAGAGCTTTAAATATTACTTATTACCCTCTTTCAGTAAAATTGGATCATGTTATGTTCACTATTGACTAGAGATGTGAATCGTGTGATCGATCGTCTTAACGATCGATTTCGACTGGGAGGGGGAGGGAATCGGATTGTCGCAGTTTGGGTTTTTTAAATATCGTGTAAATCGTGTAAATCAAAAACCGGCACACTAAAACATCCCTAAAACCCACCCCGACCCTTTAAAATAAATCCCCCACCCTCCCGAACCCCCCCAAAATGCCTTAAATTACCTGGGGTCCAGTGGGGGGGTCCCGGTGTGATCTTCCACTCTCGGGCACACTAAAACAACCCTAAAACCCACCGGCGCCATTTTGTACGGAAAAACGATTCGCGTGCAGGAAGTCGCTCCCGGACCCCTGCTGGACTTTTGGCAAGTCTTGTGGGGGTCAGGAGGCCCCCCAAGCTGGCCAAAAGTCCCTGGGGTCCAGCGGGGGTCCGGGAGCGATCTCCTACGCTCCTGACGTCGGGGGACAAAAAACAAAATGGCGCCGGCGCTACCTTTGACCTGTCATATGACAAGGCAAAGGTAGCACTAGCGCCATTTCTACAACGCACCGGAGGCCCGAGAGTAAAAGATCACACCGGGACCCTCCCTCTGGACCCCAGGTAATTTAAGGCATTTTGGGGGGGTTCGGGAGGGTGGGGGATTTATTTTAAAGGGTCGGGGTGGGTTTTAGGGTTGTTTTAGTGTGCCGGTTTTCCCGCCCTCCCCCTTCCCCTCCCTCTTCCCCCGATTTATGATTTTTTGACGATAAATTGGTGGAATTGTTATTGTATCACGGCTCTAACGATTTTTGACGATTTAAAATATATCGGACGATATTTTAAATCATCAAAAAACGATTCACATCCCTACTATTGACAAATAGCCTCACTACCATTACCTCTCTCACCAAATCCTGTGCTCCACTAAGAATTAGATCAAAAATAGTTCCCTCTCTCTCACCAGTTCCTGAACCAATTGCTCCATGAAGCATTTATTCCATTCAGGAACTTCACCTGTCTAGCATATCTTAATGTTACATTTACCCAGTTGTTTAAGATGTAAAATGACCTCTCTTCCCTGCATAAGGAGTACAAATGCCACCAAAAAATATCATAATGTTGTTCATTAAATTACCCAGCTAAATATAGATACTTGGAAACCTTCTGAAACACTACAAAAATAGACTTCGACTGAATGCACCTATTACCAAGTGCCTCATTGACTGAGACATACATAGATAGTTTTGTCAGTTAAATGAGGTTGAACTAAGACAACTCAGTTTATTCCTATGGAAAACAAGACAGGTTGCACAAAGGTCCAATAGTACAAATAATTTTCCCTTAGGCACAAATTTGGAAGAACTATTTAGCATTTTGTACCCAAAGAGATCTTTTTACTGCATGGGTGAGAAAGTTTTAGCTGTTGCCAGCAGTTGCTTATTATCCATAGAAGACTATTTAATACATTTTTCTTTTCAAGTAAAGAGAAATAATGTAAAGATGTAGAAATGTACTCACCAGACTGGGTTTCATTTCGTTTTCACAGTTATAACTTTTTCATGACTAGATGTACCACTGCCTTGCTTACTGATACTTTGACTTTGATCTATTAATAATTGCATAACTTGAACAACTCTAAAACAAAGGGCCTATGTACTAAATGTTTTCTCTCCTTTTGTGTTTATGGACATTTTTTTTCTTACTTCATACAACAAACATTAGCCCCAGCTGTTCCATAAGAAATGAAGTGGTGCATAATTGTGAAAGCACCTAGAAAATAAAGAGGCAGCAGGCGTGTGGAAGATGTTCTTCTGCCATGACACAGCTTAGCATAATGGAATTGAAAAACACTGAACTTGAAAGAAGAGAAAAAGATAAACAACCTCTGTTTGCATAACCTTTAATTAACTAACATGCTTCATAATGCATTTATTCTGATGCCATTCAAAAACAGTGTTAGGTAAAAAAGAGATAAATCACATAAAAATTATTTTTATACAAACTAAGTAAAATTGTCATATTCCAAAATTGTAATGTTTGTTTACATGTTTCAGTTCATTGCACATACTATGATAATGTATTGCTGCTAGGCAGTCAGTGGAGTTGGAAGACTAAATGGTAAACGTGTGCAATCTGTGTCAGTTGAAACAGGGGCAATGTAGTCTTTTGCAGTGGTTTGCACACACCTTAGTGTTCTTGTTGCAGAAAATACAATGACCCAATGTAATGTTTCACTCCATCATGGTGGACATTGATAAGCCAATGGAAGGTGGAGATTACGAGCGGTATACGCTAGTGGTGAATAACCATAAATAGAATATTTATAAATAGGCTGAACAGCCCCTAATCTCCCACAATTCCAAAGCTGCTGGAAGGGCCACAAAATCTGCCCATAGATCAGGGAGCAGATGCAGTGCAAAACCATTTTCTGGTTCTTCCTCCCCCTCCCCCACAGTTTCATCATATGGGAGGAGAAGAGTGAACATAAAGAACATCAGTGTTATGTTATTGTAAGGATGTAAACCCTGGGTCGAATGAGAGATGTCTCTGCCCACAGAGAGGAGCCCTGTGGGCCTCATCGTCGATAGGCGGGGTCTCATCAGCGTAGGGCACAGCTATATATAGAGACTTTATTATGCAGAAAGGAAAAGAGAGGACCGTCAGAGCAGGAGGTGTAATTAAGTACAGTTCTGAGTAGAGAGGTATACCAGGTGATACCACAGCTGAGATGATCCGATAGTGGTCCGCAGAGTGGGGTACGCCAGTAAGTTCCTTCAGATGGGTGTAGATAGCCTCAGTGGTGCAGCTACGGTAGTGGCCCGTGGAGCGGGGTATGCCGAGGAGTCTGTACAGTAGATGGAAGAACTGAAGAACAGATACCCGGAAGTGAAGCTTGTAGATGCGGCAGCAGCACCCCTGCAGTTCAGGGTATACTGTAAAAGTCTTTACTGAAGGAGAAGCAGTAGTGGCCCGAGGAACGGGGTACACCGCTGGAAAGCTTCAGCCATGCTTGAGTCGTTGGAGTCAGAAGTAAGGTACTCACAAATGGATGTTCCCAGAGTGACTAGAGGAAGAACGCTCAATGTGATTTAAATTTTTATGTCAGCTAAGGTTTTGATATGGTCCCACATAGGAGTCTTGTGAATAAAATGAGAAGCTAGGACATGGGCGTCAAGTTGGTGGAGTGAATTACAAACTGGTTGATTGACAGGAGACAGCGTGTAATGGTAAATGGAACCTACTCTGAAAAGAGAACTGTGTTAAGTCCCCAGGGATCAGTTTTGGGTCAATTTCTGTTCAATATCTTTGTGAGCAACATTGTGGAAGGGAAAGAAGGTAAAGTTTGTTTATTTGCAGATGATGCTAACTGCAACAGAGTAGACTTGCCTGAAAAAGTAGAGAGAATGAACAGTGATTTAAGAAAGCTTATTTAGTGGTTGAAGATTTGGCAGCTGGGATTCAATGCCAAGAAGTGCAAAGTCATACATATGGAGTGTGATAATCAAAAGAGCTGTATGTGATGGGGAGTGAAAGACTAAAGTGCACAGACTGGGAGAGGGACCTTGGGATGATAGTGTCTGGTGATCTGAAGGCAGTGAACCAATATAACAAGGTGATAGCTAAAGCCAGAAAAGTTCTGTGCTGCAAAAAGAGAGGAATAACCAGCAAGAAAAAGGAGATGATAATGTGCAAGTCTTTGGTAAGGCCTCACCTGGAGCACTGTGTTTAGTTCTGGAGCCCATATTTCAAAAAGGAAAGAGACAGGAAGGAGGCAGTCCAGTGAAGGTTGACCAAAATGGTGTGGGATCTATATAAGAAGACTTATGAGGAGAGGCTGAAGGATCTGAATATGTATACCCTGTAAGAGAGGAGGTGCAGTGGAGTTATAATACAGACCTTCAGTTTCCTGAAAGGCTTTAATGATGCAAACACTTTGAACCTTTTTTGTTGGAAAGGAAAGAGTAGAACTAGGAGTCATGAAATGAAACTTCAGGGGGAAATGACTCATATCTAACGTCAGGAAATACTTCTTCAAGGAGAGGATGGTGGATGTCTGGAATGCCCTTCCAGAAGAGGTGGTGAGGATAAAAATAGTAAATAAATTAAAGATAATTTATTAGATAAACATTGTCGATCCCTATAGGCTAGAGGTTGGAAATGAAGAAAAGGGTGTATCGGGGTATCCTACGTAGAGCGGCAGTTAGTACCATTAATCATAAGGCATAAGATTACTACCATTAACTGATTAACGTTGATGCTTTTGATGTAACTACAACATTGCTCTCTGCTTCAAAGGTGAGGGAGAGGGAAGGGATTCCATACAGGTGACAGCCAGCGCCGGACCCTGACTGGTACAGTCTATGCAGACAATAGAAAAAAGCACAGAATTGCTTTCTACAGTCAAAATCAAAAGAAAAGCATGTTCAAGCATCATGTCTTATTCTAAATACAAGCCGTAAAGCCCGTTAAAACGGGCTACATCCCTCTGTCTCTCACCTCCCCCTCATTCTCTCTCCCCTCACTCTTCACCACCCCCCTCCCCCACCCACTCCTCTCCACCCTCCCTCTCCTCTCACTCAGTCCCCCCTCTCCCTCCTCTCCCTCACTCCCTCCCACTCAGCCCCCCCTCTCCCTCCCACTCACTCAGTCCCCCTCTCCCTCCCTCCCACCCACTCAGTCCCTCCCTTCACCCACCTCCATTTCCTCCCGGCGCCGTAAGCGCGACTTCCCGCAACCCTCACCCGGCTCCATTAACTCCTCCCGCTCCTGCCGGCAGATCTCGGGGGGGGGGGCGCGGGAGTGACACCCCCCCCCCGAGATCTGCCGGCAGATCTGGGGAGGAGAAGTAGCGGCACCGCGCGCGCGCGGCGCCGCTGCTTCTCCTCCCGCTCCTGCCGGCAGATCTCGGGGGGGGGCGCGGGAGTGACACCCTCCCCCCCCCGAGATCTGCCAGCAGATCTGGGGAGGAGAAGCAGCGGCACCGCGCGCGCGCGGCGCCGCTGCTTCTCCTCCCGCTCCTGCGGCCCCACCGCCATTTTTTTTTTCTGACCGACGTCCTTGCCCGCACATGCGCAGTAGAGCTGCGCTCTACTGCGCATTTGCGGGCCGTCGGTCACAGGCCATTTATAAGGTAGATTACTACCCTTAACATAAGGCTTGGGAGTAACCAGCACAGAGTGGCAGTTAGAACCTTATGAAGCTTGCTGGGCTGACTGGATGGACGATTTGTTCTTTTTTTTGCCATCGTTACTGTTACTATGCATATGTAAATAGATATAAGAACATAAGAACATAAAAAATTGCCATACTGGGTCAGACCAAGGGTCCATCAAGCCCAGCATCCTGCTTCCAAAAGAGGTCAAACCAGGCCACAAGAACCTGGCAAGTATCCAATCACCAAGAAGATCCCATTCTACTGATGCAATTAATATCAGTGGCTATTCCTAAGTCAACTTGATTAAGAGCAGTTAATAGACTTTTCCTCCAAGAACTTATCCAAACCTTTTTTAAACCCAGCTACACTAACTTCACTAACCACATCCTCTGGCAACAGGTTTCACCAGGTCTAGCCACTGATCCATGGTGATCTTCTCTGGGTAGAAATATCTTTAATAGGGATGTGAATCGTGTCCTCGATCGTCTTAACGATCGATTTCGGCTGGGAGGGGGAGGGAATCGTATTGTTGCCGTTTGGGGGAGTAAAATATCGTGAAAAATCTTGAAAAATCTTGAAAAATCGTGAAAAATCAAAAAATCTAAAAATCGCAAAACCGGCACATTAAAACCCCCTAAAACCCACCCCCGACCCTTTAAATTAAATCCCCCACCCTCCCGAACCCCCCCCAAATGACTTAAATAACCTGCGGGTCCAGCGGCGGTCCGGAACGGCAGCGGTCCGGAACGGGCTCCTGCTCCTGAATCTTGTTGTCTTCAGCCGGCGCCATTTTCCAAAATGGCGCCGAAAAATGGCGGAGGCCATAGACGAACATGATTGGACGGCAGGAGGTCCTTCCGGACCCCCGCTGGACTTTTGGCAAGTCTCGTGGGGGTCAGGAGGCCCCCCACAAGCTGGCCAAAAGTTCCTGGAGGTCCAGCGGGGGTCAGGGAGCGATTTCCCGCCGCGAATCGTTTTCGTACGGAAAATGGCGCCGGCAGGAGATCGACTGCAGGAGGTCGTTCAGCGAGGGTTCCGGCGCCTCGCTGAACAACCTCCTGCAGTCGATCTCCTGCCGGCGCCATTTTCCGTACGAAAACGATTTGCGGCGGGAAATCGCTCACTGACCCCTGCTGGACCTCCAGGAACTTTTGGCCAGCTTGTGGGGGGCCTCCTGACCCCCACGAGTCTTGCCAAAAGTCCAGCGGGGGTCCGGAAGGACCTCCTGCCGTCCAATCGTGTTCGTCTATGGCCGCCGCCATTTTTCGGCACCATTTTGGAAAATGGCGCCGGCTGAAG
The DNA here is from genome assembly GCF_901001135.1 of Rhinatrema bivittatum. Taxonomy (NCBI): domain Eukaryota; kingdom Metazoa; phylum Chordata; class Amphibia; order Gymnophiona; family Rhinatrematidae; genus Rhinatrema; species Rhinatrema bivittatum. The sequence goes on from NC_042617.1 coordinate 431,373,338, forward strand.
ACAACAAGATTCAGGAGCAGGAGCCCGTTCCGGACCGCTGCCGTTCCGGACCGCCGCTGGACCCACAGGTTATTTAAGTCATTTGGGGGGGGTTCGGGAGGGTGGGGGATTTAATTTAAAGGGTCGGGGGTGGGTTTTAGGGGGTTTTAGTGTGCCGGCTCACGATTCTAACGATTTATAACGATAAATCGTTAGAATCTCTATTGTATTGTGTTCCATAACGGTTTAAGACGATATTAAAATTATCGGACGATAATTTTAATCGTCCTAAAACGATTCACATCCCTAATCTTTAAATAAACCATCCTAGGCTTAGGGATAAGAACATAATAATATAAGATATGCCATACTGGGTCAGACCAAGGGTCCATTAAGCCCAGCATCTTGTTTCCAACAGTGGCCAATCAAAATCACAAGAACCTGGCAAGAATCCAAACATTAAATAGATCTCTAGCTGCTATTACTTATTAATTAATAGCAGTTTATTGATTTTTTTCTCTAGGAACTTATCCAAACCTTTTTTAAACCCAGTTACACTAACTGTCATAACCACATCCTCTATGGAATGAATTCCAGAGCTTAACTATGCACTGAATGAAAAATAATTTTCTTTGATTTGTTTTAAATAAGCTACTTGCTAACTTCATGGAGTGCCCCCTAGTCCGTCTATTATCTGAGAGAGTAAATAACTGATTTTCCATAGCAAGGGACAGGACCAGGAGTCAGGCAAAGATGGACAGACAAGGCATTGGAAACCAAGACACAAGCAGAACAAGGCAGGACAAGTCAAGATAACAGCAAGACTGGGACTGGATACAGACCCAGACTGGGAAGGACGAAGAGCAGGAATTGACTAGATACAGACACAGGCTGGGCTGGATATAGAGTAGGGACTGGAACTGGACACAGACTGGGGCAAGACAAGACAAAAAGACAAGGTAGGAAATGGATATTACGGACTAGACTGAGCAGGACATGACAAGACCATACTAAAACAGGACTAGAGAAGGCAGACAAGAACAGGACTGGACAAGAACTAGTCAAGGAGAACATAGAACACTGAGACCCAAAGGCAGCAATAATGAAGGACCTTAGGCCACTAAGCATAATACCCAGAGGCCACTAGGCAAGGAGAGACTTGGATAGGCCACTGGGCTAGGGAGATGGAAAGAGGTAGCCCAAAGGCCACAAGACAAGGTAAGACCTAAGTAGGCCACAGTAGAGGTATGCATTCATTTTTAAGGAAATGGAATCCAACAACAAAATAGTCTATTTGGTCTTTTTTCAGGATTCCCGAAAAATGAAAAAAAAAAAACCCCTGAAATTTCTTGCAAATTGGTATTTCACTTTACTGCGCACTAACGGGCCTTACTGCACAGTAACTCTGTATTACAGCACACTAACAACTGTTAGTGCGCAGTAATTCCCATTAGTGCATACTGCACAGTAATGAGCACACATTTAGATGCTCGTGCGCCTAGATAGGTGCCCAACTGAGTGCAAATCTGGACGCTTATGCATCCAGAAAGGCGCCTAACTAATCACAAATCTTTGCCGCTTGGAGAATTAATATAGGCGCTCTGCTGGCCATCTATTTGACTGCTCCATTGCAAACTCAGGCACTCAGTTTGGTACAAATCTGGATAACCGGGTACCCAGAAAAGCACCTAGGTAATCATCCATCAGGAAGGTCATGAATGTGTATGCATGTGATGCAGTGCCTCTATGAACTAAAAAGTTTGCATTTGCTGCACTCTTATGTGTCGTCGTGTGGAAGGGGAACTGCAGCTTTTCACTTTTACCAAATGGTATAGGCTTGCCCTTTGATGAACAGTAATTTTGCAATATTGAAATGGAAACTGATTTTTTATTTCCATCTTTTCCCCACACTGAATTTTTTCAAGCATTTTCCGTGGCATAAACAAACACTTTGTCAACCGGTTTGTTCTTTCGACACTGGGCTAAGGAACTGCATGCAGCTATTCAGTTATATTCCCCTGCAGTCAGTGACTTGCTGGAATGGAGAGGATGGCCACATACCACTTTGGTTGCATTCACATTATTCATAATTATATTTTGGATTCTGGGACCTTTTTTCCTCCTTATTACTCAGAATTGTATTTATGGTTTTCTTATTTATAGCTTTCTATAGTATGCTATAAAAATTGCTTATTGTTCTGTGATAGCTTGGGATGTAAGGAAAATGAAGAGGGTAGAGAAGGGTTTGGGAATGGTGGGGAAGGGTGGGTTGATAGGGTTGAGATCTGCAGCCAGATGTTGAGTTTTCTCCCATCCAGAGGTAGGCAGGCCTGTTATAGAGGGCTGGGATTTTTATGGGAGGGAAAGGGAAGGGTCTAAATCTGGTTTGCCTTTAGTGTGGTTAGGTAATACTGGATATTTTGAGGGTGCAAAGTTAAGATTGTGTATTGGGGGTTGGTATGGTTTTGGGAGGGCTAATGTTCAGATAGTTAGGTTGGGTTGGTTGGTTGGGGTAAATGGGATGCTGAGGCAGGGCTGGAGTTTACTTTCAGTCTTATTAAATTATATTGTTTTTGCAGTTTGGCAGAGATGTGGGTAAAGTGCTGATATTACCAATGATAAAACATGGAGTTATGATGAATGTTATCAGATATTCTTGTATTTGCATAACCATAAGAACATAAGAACATAAGAAATTGCCATGCTGGGTCAGACCAAGGGTCCATCAAGCCCAGCATCCTGTTTCCTACAGAGGCCAAAACCAGTCCACAAGAACCTGGCAATTACCCAAACACTAAGAAGAACCCATGCTACTGATGCAATTAATAGCAGTGGCTATTCGCTAAGTAAAATTGATTAATTGCCATTAATGGACTTCTCCAAGAACTTATCCAAACCGTTTTTGAACCCAGCTACACTAACTGTACTAACCGCATCCTCTGGCAACAAATTCTAGAGCTTTTTGTGTGTTGAGTGAAAAAGAATTTTCTCCGATTAGTCTTAAATGTGCTACTTGCTAACTTCATGGAATGCCCCCTAGTCCTATTATTCGAAAGTGTAAATAACCGAGTCACATCTACTCGTTCAAGACCTCTCATGATCTTAAACACCTCTATCATATTCCCCCTCAGCCGTCTCTTCTCCAAGCTGAACAGCCCTAACCTCTTCAGCCTTTCTTCCTAGGGGAGCTGTTCCATCCCCTTTATCATTTTGGTTGCCCTTCTCTGTACCTTCTCCATCACAACTATATCTTTTTTTAGATGCGGCAACCAGAATTGTACACAGTATTCAAGGTGCGGTCTCACCATGGAGCGATACAGAGGCATTATGACATTTTCCGTTCTATTAACCATTCCCTTCCTAATAATTCTTAACATTCTATTTGCTTTTTTGACTGCTGCAGCACACTGAGCTGACTAGAAATATATAACAAACGACAGAGTGCAGAACAAATTTTATATTCGTGGAAGAAACGCCAGATGAGTTTGATTAGGCATGTCAGGGGGATCTCTTCGCTGATCAAACAAAAATACATATTGCAGCTTGCTAGGTGCCAAAAGGTACAGGTATTGTTATTGTAGGAGACTCATCTCACTAATATAGAATAGGGATGTGAATCGTGTCCTCGATCGTCTTAACGATCGATTTCAACTGGGAGGGGGAGGGAATCGTATTGTTGCCGTTTGGGGGGGTAAAATATCGTGAAAAATCGTGAAAAATCGTGAAAAATCGAAAAAACGTAAAATCGCAAAACCGGCACATTAAAACCCCCTAAAACCCACCCCCGACCCTTTAAATTAAATCCCCCACCCTCCCCCAAATGACTTAAATAACCTGCGGGTCCAGCGGCGGTCCGGAACGGCAGCGGTCCGGAACGGGCTCCTGCTACTGAATCTTGTTGTCTTCAGCCGGCGCCATTTTCCAAAATGGCGCTGAAAAATGGCGGCGGCCATAGACGAACACGATTGGACGGCAGGAGGTCCTTCCGGACCCCCGCTGGACTTTTGGCAAGTCTTGTGGGGGTCAGGAGGCCCCCCCCAAGCTGGCCAAAAGTTCCTGGAGGTCCAGCGGGGGTCAGGGAGCGATTTCCCGCCGCGAATCGTTTTCCTACGGAAAATGGCGCCGGCAGGAGATCGACTGCAGGAGGTCGTTCAGCGAGGGTTCCGGCGCCTCGCTGAACGACCTCCTGCAGTCGATCTCCTGCCGGCGCCATTTTCCGTACGAAAACGATTCGCGGCGGGAAATCGCTCCCTGACCCCCGCTGGACCTCCAGGAACTTTTGGCCAGCTTGGGGGGGGGCCTCCTGACCCCCACAAGACTTGCCAAAAGTCCAGCGGGGGTCCGGAAGGACCTCCTGCCATCCAATCGTGTTCGTCTATGGCCGCTGCCATTTTTCAGCGCCATTTTGGAAAATGGCGCCGGCTGAAGACAACAAGATTCAGTAGCAGGAGCCCGTTCCGGACCGCTGCCGTTCCGGACCGCCGCTGGACCCGCAGGTTATTTAAGTCATTGGGGGGTGGGGAATTTAATTTAGAGGGTCGGGGGTGGGTTTTAGGGGGTTTTAGTGTGCCGGCTCACGATTCTAACGATTTATAACGATAAATCGTTAGAATCTCTATTGTATTGTGTTCCATAATGGTTTAAGACGATATTAAAATTATCGGACGATAATTTTAATCGTCCTAAAACGATTCACATCCCTAATATAGAACATGAAAAATTAGTGAGGGGCTGGGTGGGAAAGGTCTACTACTCCTTATATACCTTGTAGAGTAGAGGTGTTTGTGTGTTAATTGATAAAAATTTCCCGCTGATGATACATAGATCCCTGACGGATTCCTGATGTTCCCTATATACTGTGAAATTTACTCTGGTGAATGTTTTTGGCCCTAATCAAGAGAGATTGGAGTGCTATAAGCATATAACTGAAACCCTGATTTACTTTGGTTTTGAGCCTTTAATAGGTGGGGTCTGGAATGAGTGTATGTGTCCAGAAATAGACAAATCGTCAACTGTTAGTTCTATTGTCAGCTGCAGCCTAGCCGTAAAGAACTGTTGGACTCAGAAAACCTAATCAATGTTTGGCATCACTATCATCCCTATGAGAGGAATTTCACATAATATTCCCCAGGACATAATTCATACAGTACAATAGATTTCTTCATTTGTACTCCTAATTTCATAGCCCAAAATAAGAATTGCACTATACTTTCTAGTGCAATATCTGATCACAGCCCAGTGAAGACTGAACTGTCCTTGCACCCATTCCATCCACCAGGTTCCATTTGGAGGCTTAACACCTCCTTACTAGGACTCAAGGAATTTCCTAACTTGCTAAAAAAAAAAAAAAAAAAAAAAAAGCAGTGACAGAATTTGATAGTGGGAATCCTGTAGATGATTACTCTCCAGTGCTTCAATGGGAAACTTTTAAAGCTTACCTTCGAGGTCAAATTATTAGTTACATGAGTCTTCTCTTTAAGGAGAGTGGTAGATAAATGGTTCTGCTTCAAAATAAAATTAGTAGACATGAAAAGCAGCTTAAACAAACCTGTTTTCCAAAAACATATAAGAAAATAGAGGCAGTGTGTGAAAAGTTTTACAGGTGCTGTAAATAATTAATATAGAGAAAGACCTGCAATACATTTGCTTGACATTTTACAAACAAGGCTATTTAAAGAATTTTATTCTAATAAATTTGATCATTGGATATCTAAGATTAAACAGGACCTATTAGCTTGGGAGGACCTCTCTATCTCCTGGACGGAGCAGGTTAATTTATTAAAAATGAATGTCCTTCTGAAATTATTACATTTATTCCAGCATGTTCCATACAACATTCCCAGTCAGGTCTTTGATGACCTACCTTTTTGCAAAATGGCGGCGCAAAATGGCGCCGGCCGAAGACAACACGATTCGACTGCAGGAGGTCGTTCCAGACCCCCGCTGGACCCCAGGTAATTTAAGGCATTTTGGGGGGGTTCGGGAGGGTGGGGGATTTATTTTAAAGGGTCGGGGTGGGTTTTAGGGTGTTTTAGTGTGCCGGTTCACGATTTTAACGATTTTCACGATATTTTAAAAACCCAAACGGCGACAATACGATTCCCTCCCCCTCCCAGCCGAAATCGATTGTTAAGACGATCGATGACACAATTCACATCTCTAGATGTTACTGACCTTGCTGTTTTGCCATTTTTTTCCCCAGATTCAGCTATATGGAAATGGGTCACATGAAGTAGTCCCAGTTTGGCCCATACATTAAATGTTTGGAGGCAAGTACAGAAATTTTGGGAAATTGATAATGATGAACTTTTCTTTTTGTCCGCTATTCAGGACTTACCTTCTTGCCTGTATTTAAGAACTGGAAGGAGAAGGGGGTTAATAAGTTTACAACAACTTTGGGAGACTTGGTCTTTTCACACTTTTGCCTCTCTTGAGGAAGATTTTAACTTGACTGTGGAGACACATGCCCAGTATTTACAGCTGAGGTATGCGGTAGAGGCTATGTTCAATCTATCTGCTAATATGTGATCTCCAAATGGTATGAAACCATATCTCGGAGATTTTGGGGGACCTATCAAAGGTGTTACAGCCATGTAATAGGGAATTCTTCAGAGGGAATTTGGATCAAAAACATTACAATATTTAATAAATGGAATGTAGATCCTGGTGTATCTTTTAATGTGAAGGACTGGAGAGGAATTTTGGTTGGCGGATCTGTTTGCCAAATATGGGTAAAGCTGATGATCAAGCTGCTTCATAAGACCCCAATTAATTATTCAAAACGTTTTCCTGATGTGAGCACTACTTATTGGAGAGGATGTGGGGAAACAAGGAATTATATGTCTATATGATTGTTTTGTCCTGGGGTACGGTGATTTTAGGAAAGGGTAACTCAAGAGATAGTGGACATCATAGACTCCCCACATACACATTACTTCTCAAGTTGAGTTACTGGGTAGATGGGTGGGATATAGGATTCCAAGTAAATTTAGAAGGTTATTGGGTCAAACTTTTGCTTGCTGCTTTACTTACTATAGCCACATTCTGGAAGTGAAAACTGTGTTTAGATTACTGGAAGGCACAGGTAAGAGAGCTGGCTCATATTGAGTGACTGAGGTATGCTTTAAAGCATGAACAGTTCAAAAACAACCAAGTATGGTGATTATATCATGAATAATGCCAGTCTCTGAGGAATACTTAAATGGATTAATTTTCATAGACTGTCAGCAGCCAGACACATACATATTTGAAGGTCTTCCAGGGTATACATATATAGGTCCTTCAGCCTCTCCTCATAAGTCATTTAATCGAGATCCCACACCATTTTTGTCACCCTTCTCTGGATTTCCCCCATCCTGTCTCTATCCTTTTAGAGATACGGTCTCTAGAACTGAACATAGTACTCCTGGTGTGCCTTCACCAAGGACCTGTACAAGTGTATTATCACCTTCTTTTTCTTACTGGTTATTCCTCTCTCTATGCAGTCCAGCTGTTGCGCTTGGAGTTGGAACCTTGTCCTGGAGCAGTGGAGAATGGCTCCCTGGTAGGGACCAGGAAGCACCTGCCCCCAGGGGGAAGAGCACTGGAGGAGACAGAGGCTTAGGATGAGCTTCACCACTGGAAGCCCGCGGTTCCCCCGGGTGGAGCCCATAGGGACCCGGGCTGCTTGGACTTAGGTGGGCCTTGCAGGGCCTCCTGGAGAGGTAGTAGACAGGCATGCCCATGGACAGCAAGGGAATGCAGTTGGACTTGAGGCTGTAGGTCTGATGGAGCAAGGAAGACCGGTACAGCATAGGCGATGACAAGGCAAGGGACAGAGCCAGAATCAGAAGACGTGGTCAATGGCAGGCGAGGTCAGAATCCGAGGATCAGTCCAAGGAGTAGTCAATGAAGAAGGAGAAACCTCGATCGGATACGATGTACCCTAAGAAGGGTAAGCGATTTCGCTTGAAGAGGCACTTTTCTAACTTGGCATAAAGATGGTTTTCTCTTAGACATTGGAGAACAATCTGAACATGATCTTGATGGGATTCAAGGTCTTTGGAAAAGATCAGGATGTTGTCAAGATATATGACTACGAAGGAGTACAAGAAGTCTCGGAGTATTTCATTCATAAGGCATTGAAAGACCACTGGGGCATTGCAAAGCCCAAAGGGCATCATGGTATATTCATAGTGACCATCCCTCATGTTGAATGCCATTTTCCAGATATCTTCAGGGCAGATGCATACCAGATTGTATGCACCCCTCAGATCCAACTTGGTGAAGATCCGTGCCCCTTGAAGGCGGTCAAACAGCTCACTGATAAGGGGCAGGGGATATCAGTCTTTGCGGGTTATGGCGTTGAGCCCTCTGTAGTCAATACAAGGGCATAAACCACCGTCCTTTTTCTTGATGAAGAAAAAGCCCGCTCCAGCAGGAGAATCAGAGGGACGAATGAACCCTTTTTCTAGGTTCTCTTTGATATACTCAGACATGGATAGGGTTTCTGGGCGAGACAATGGATACATTCTGCCCTTGGGAGGCATAGTGCCTGGCAGAAGTTCTATGGGGCAATTGAACTTGCGTAACGGAGGCAGGGTATCCGCCTTTTGCTTCGAGAAGACGTCTTTGAAGTCAGCATACTGAGTAGGCAAACCAGATAGAGTGGTAGACTTCAGAACAGAGACTACTGGAGATAGTTGACGTAGACATGTCTTCTGGCATTAGGAGCCCCACTACACGAACTGCAGGGAATGCCAATCGAACTGGGGTTCGTGGGCCTGGAGCCAGGGCAGCCGCAGGATAACTGGATGTGTAGAACATTTTAACACATAGAAGGACATCTCCTCCTCATGGAGAGTGCCCACAGTAAGACAAACAGCCATATACGATGGGTGATGATCCCTGGAAGAGGTTCTCCTTGAATGGAGGCGATACAGAGACTCACCACTAATGGCTGAAGAGGAATGTTCAGAAGCTTGACAATGTCATCCATGGTGAAGCTGCCACTTGCTCCTGTATCGACAAGAGCAGTGGTGGCAAAGGAGTGGGCCTCGATGCCCAGAGAGACGGGAAGCAGAAGTTGGGGGCCAGTGACAATAGCGCCTAAGCTCGGCCCCCTGCCGGGCTCAGGCATTGCAGTTTTCCAGATGGACTGGACAGGACTGCCAAAGATGTCCGGAAGTGCCACAGTAAAGGCAAAGTCCCTCCTTCCTCCAACGGAGATGTTCGGTCGGAGACAGTCGCCCACGGTTCACCTCCATAGGTTCCACAATGGAAGAGGGTGGTGGTGCTGGATTCTTGGCTGGAGGACTCTGGACACGTGTGGGACGCGGTGTAGGAGAGTGGGAAGCCTTTACTTCTAGGTGCCTTTGCCGGAGATGATGGTTGATCTTCCCAGTTACATTAACTTGTTCAAGTCCTTTCATGATTTTGTAGAACTCTATCATATCCCCCCCCCCCCCCCCCTTCAATCGTCTCTTCTCCGTGGGAGTCTCACGGACGGGGAGTTCAACTTTGAGAGAGCTGGAGAGTCCATCTAGGAAGATGGCTTGCAGACAGTCTTCTTGCCACCCGAGCTCAGTAGCCAGGGTCCTGAACTCCACGGAGGTGGAGTAGATTGGTGGCCAGGGTCTCCAAAGGTCTGCTTGAAGAGAGCAACAAACTCGGATAACTTGGAAAGTACAGGATCAGAGCATTCCCATAAGGGAGAGGCCCATGCCAGAGCCTTCCCTTCCAGGCGGGAAGGCTGAAGGTCACTTTAGTGGTTTCCTTCAGGAACAAGGAGGGTTGCAGTGCAAATTGCATGAAGCACTGATTGAGGAAGCCATGACAGGCATGTGGGTCCCCATGGTATCAAGGAGGTGCAGGGAGTGCCAGCGATGCTTTGGGTAGCATAGAGGCCAATAGGCCCACGGGATTGGCCAGAGCTGTATCTCGCAGCTGTGAACGAAGCTCTTCCACTGAAGAGGCTAGCAATTCCAAAGCCCTGCGATGTTCTTGGACTGTGGCGACCAAACCCGGTAGGGCCCTGGAGTCGGGAGACTCCGCCGAGTCCATGGCCTTGGCAATCTGTTGCGCTCGGAGCTGGATCCTTGTCCTTTAGCAGTGGAGAACGGCTCCCTGGTTGGGACCAGGAAGCACTTGTTCCCAGGGGCCGGAGCACTGGAGGAGACAGAGGCTTAGGATGAGCTTCACCCCTGGAGGGACCCGGGCCGCTTGGACTTAGGTGGGCCTTGCAGGGTCTCCTGGAGAGGTAGTAGACAGGCATGCCCAGGGCAGCAAGGGAGCATGGTCGGACTCGAAAATATAGGTCTGATGGAGCAAGGAAGACCGGAACAGCATAGGCGATGACAAAGCAAAGGACAGAGCCAGAATCAGAAGATGTGGTCAATGGCAGCCGAGGCAGAATCCGAGGATCAGTCCGAGGAGTAGTCAATGAAGCAGAGATTAGGTTCCGGAGGTCACAAGGCAAGCAGAGGTCAAGATGCAGGCAGCAGACAGAATGGTCAAGAAACAGGCCGAGGTCAGTACCAGAGAGACAGTCTGAGGGTACTACCTGGGAAGACGGGACAGATGGACACTGGAACAGAAGGACGCTAGAACAGAAGGACGCTGGAACAAGACTGGAATGAGACTGGAATAAGACCGTGAACGTGGAGGCAAACTAGTACACTTACAGTGCCGACCCGATTGCCAAGGCAAGGAAGAGTAGGCAGGAACTTCCTTATATTGAACATTCAATCAGGGCGCGCCACGGAGCTAGGACCCGCCCCTGGCCCTACAAGAGATCAAGTGAAGTACCCGCGTGCACGTAGGGGCATGGCCAACGCCACTGGAGACGCCGAACTCCGGCTTGAGGCCTGGTGCGTAGTGGAAGGCCCAGTGATTGCTGCCGCGGGACGCCGAGGCCTGGAGAAGCTCGTGGCTGCTGCTGGGGAGACTGACCCATGACCTGCAGAGGAGCTAAGGAGGTGAGTAGGCCCATGTGCAGGCCAGGCGCGTAACACCAGCATTCTTCTGGCCTTAACTTTGCCTTGTCACATTGCTTTGCTGTCTTCAAATTGCTAGACCTATTCAACCCAAGTTCCCTATTTTGGTCCATGCTATTCACTGCAATTAACCAAATTGTGACCTTAACAACACAGCCTCATAAAAATATTAGTAAGCATGAGTGGGAAAAGCTCTAATGCAGGATATCCATTCTATTTGCATTTAGTGGTTAGCTCCACTATCACCATTACTCCATAATTAATGCAATATATTTGTTCCTTTTTTTTTTTAAATTTGAATATGTAATAACAACTTCCAATTTACAAAATCAGTGTGCATTTAACTTACAGTGTTCTGAAAGATCACCCAACACTGTTATATATGTGTTTATCTTAAACATTGCTGCACACTGCTGTCAGTCATGTCGGCATGTACAAATGTCTGTCTTTTACCCTTTTAAACATGGCCCATGTTGGGTGATCTTTCAGAAACACTGCAAGAGTTTCATGTAAGCTGCTTTTCAAAAAAGAAAAGTGTAACATTTTATTGCAAATTCAAAATTTCAAAAAATGGATGATTATATTGCATGAATTATGGGGCAATGATGATAATGAACTAGCCAACTATCGCCCAGTATCAAACCTCCCATTCCTCTCCAAAATACTGGAAAAGATTATCAACAAACAACTCACAGAATACATTGATGAACACAACATACTCTCCACATCCCAATATGGTTTTCGCAAACACCATAGTACGGAAACTCTTCTCATCACCCTCTCAGAATCCATACTTAAAGCCATGGACAACGGACAATCACACATACTCGCACTATTAGATATCTCTGCGGCGTTTGACACTGTCAACCACCTCACACTAATCAAACGCCTCATGGAAATTGGCATTGCTGGCTCAGCCCTACTATGGTTCCAATCATACCTTAGTGACAGAAGCTACAGTGTAAAAATTGGTTGTAACAAGTCCAACCCCGTAAAACTATCTCAAGGAGTACCACAGGGTTCATCCCTCTCTTCTACTCTCTTTAATATATACCTCATCCCCCTCTGCCATCTCCTCTCTAAACTGGGTATCCAGCACTTTATATATGCGGACGACGTGCAGATACTCATCCCTATTAAGGATTCCATTACAAACGCAATGAAGATCTGGAACTCTGTGCTATCTGAGATAAATAATTTGCTCTCCGATAACTTCCTAGCACTCAATACTAACAAAACAGAGCTACTACTCCTTCTCTCCCCTCCTAACAACCCCTCACGCTATCTCTCCCCCACATCCCAACTACCTGATCGCCCTCCTACACTACAAGTCCGCAACCTTGGCATTATAATAGATGACCAATTTAACCTTAAAAAAATTCATTTCAGCCACTATAAAAAGCGGATTCTTCAAACTCCACACACTGAAGAGAATCAAACCTCTTCTTCATACCTCCGACTTCCGCACAGTTCTGCAAGCTATGATCCTGTCCAAACTTGATTATTGTAACGCTATCCTCCTTGGCTTACCAAAAAGTACCCTACAACCTCTACAGTTATTACAAAATGCTGCGGCACGCATCCTTACCAACACACAACCGTCATGACCACATCACACCAGTCCTTCAATCTTTACATTGGCTCCCTGTAACCTCCAGGATAATATATAAAGTACTCACGCTAATACACAAAGCAATTCATAATCAGGACATGCAATGGTTCCCAGAACATCTCCTGCTTCACACTCCGACAAGACCCACAAGAACACATCACCTAGCCAAACTCCAAATACCCTCTCCTAAGTGCTTGAAACATATCACCTTTAGAGAGCGATCCTTTATCATATCAGGAACCTCCCACTGGAACAAAATGCCTTCCCAACTACGCCAGGAACCTTGCCACAAAACATTTAAGCACAATCTTAAAACATGGCTGTTCAAACTAGCGTATCCTGACTAATAAACTGACTCCCCACATAGATTCGACATCACCGTCCATTTGACCACCTACCGACCGCTCATTTGACCCTCTCACCTTCTTTTTTTCTCTCCCTACCCCATCTGACCCTCTCCCCACCCTTCTGACCCTCGCCCATTCTACACCCCCCACCCTCTCCTTCCCCCCCTCTTTACTCTAGGTTCCCTCCTCTTCTTCCCCCCCAATCATCCTTATTGCTTATTTAACCTACTTGTTAATATCAACTTGTACATTTGTATATATTTCTCGTATTATTCTCCCCTGCCCTTGTTAATCCCTACCTGTTAATGTTATTATTGTAAAGCCTGTTGCTAATTTATGTTACATTGTGAACCGAGGTGATGTTTTGCAAACGTGCCTCGGTATATAAGAAACCTCTAAATAAAAATAAATAAATAAATAATGGGGCTAACTGCTGAAATACAAATAGAGTTCAAAGCCTGAATATAAGCTTTTCCCACTCATGCTTATTGATATTTTTACAAGAGTGTGTTGTTGTGGTCACAATTTTGGTAATTGCAGTGAACAGTATATACGATGTTTCACTTACTGTATAAGAGCGGATTTCAGCAATAAGCACATGAAGTTTGGCCCCCTCAGAGAGTAGTGCACCCTGTTAGCTACCACTTCCTCCCCACCTCATTATGTCAATGCCACTTTGCCCACAGGGCATAGCTAAGTAGCTGGCAAGAGATACTCTCAGCTTACCCCGGCAAGGAGACTGTAGCACAAATTCCTGTGCCACACTAACTCGAAGAATCCATTGAGGACATGGACACGGATATGATGACAATTTTGTCACACTTATCTGTAATCTGACCAGTCCTAGCCAAGGATATTGATCACTATTTTACCTGCCCATCACCAGCATGCCCAGTGAATTTGTCTTCCCAATGACAAAGTACATCATGAGTCCTCGCCTCTCAAAACAACAGCCAGAATTGATGGAAAACACGATCTTTTGGAAAATTAATCTGCCTTTGTTTGGGTTTCAATAATTTCCATATCAATGGCAAAATCACTGAAAGCACCTTGGAGGTCTTGCTGCCTCTCTGCCATGCCTCAGTTCTATCACTGTAGGGGTCTTGCTGACACATGCCTACCTGCCATGCCATTGATAGACAAACTTAGGGGACTTACCACTACTCTGCCTACCTACCATGACACAGAAGTACCACTTTAGGGGTCTTGCTGCTACTGATCTGCCTATCTGCCTTGGTCAAGATGTTCCACCATAGTTCTCTTGCTACTATTAATCTGCCTATCTGTCATGCCTACTGTGTAGTAGGGATGTGAATTAATTTAAAAAAAAACAAACTTCAAAAACATGACAAATAAGGCAATTTGTTTTATTTGGGGACCCTACTGGGGCCATGGCCAAGATCTGAGATCCCCAATAAGTCACATATCTGTAGGCCAGGCCAGGTCCTGATACTAAGACATAGACCGTAGGCAGGGTCCCAACATTTGGGCCTAGGCCCACACCTAGGTCCAACACCAGCGCCTGGCCTGAAGGTTGGGTCTCAACACATGGGCCTCAGCCTAGGCTGGACCTCAGACACAGGCCCAATGATGAAGCCTGGCCCAGAGGCTGGGCCCCGATGCTGGGGCCTCTGCCTGGACCCAAGCCTGACACCAGGGTCTGGTCCAAAGGCCGGGTTACAACACCTGGTCCTCGGCCCAGGCCAGATCCTTAGCCCAGGCCCAATGCCACAGACCAGTCTGGAGGCTGAGGCCCAATTACGGGGCCTTGGCCCAAAAACAGACCCTGTGCTGAGGCCCTGCACAGAGGTCAGGTTCCTATGCCTGGGTATTGGCCTAAACTGGAACTCAGACACAGGCCCAATGCTGAGGCCCTGCCTCATCAAATGGCCCAATCAGGCCTCAAGATTAGTAGGGGAAGGTGTGACTAGGCCATGGAAGATGCTGGCACAGTGATAATTTATTTATTTATTTATTTATTTATCGAGTTTTATATCCCGTCATTCGGTTTTGCCATCACAACGGCTTACAAGTTTCGATGGGTAAGATGTTAAGAGGTTAGGATGGGGATTAGCATCATATTAATATTGGTTAACTCATTAATCACATCATGTTTCATCCTGGAGTTCAATAATGGGAGGGAGGGAGGGAGGTGCTCAGTCATGCCTTCTCCTGCTAGTCTTGAGGTCTGATTGGGCCATTTGATGAGGCAGGGCAAGTGGGAGGATGAGAGACAACAGGAAGGAACAAAAGGGTCTGCCCTGCACATCAATGACTGTTTTCTCCTGCCTCCTATACTATTTTCCCACCCTCCCTCCCTAGCTTAAATGGGATGAATTGCCCAGCCATTGTTATTTCCCAAGAAAATTGACCTTGCTGGCTGTGGCAGGTCAGATAGTCCATCTGCACAGCCCCTTTGCTACTCCCATTATCCACGTTAAGACAGGCTGGATACATTAACAGTTGGCAATTTTAGAATTATGAATAAAGCTGTGGCCATATTATTCCAACTGATTTCTATGCCAGTGCTTTCTTGAGCATATATTTACAGCCAGTTAAGATGATTCTCTCCTTCCTTTTCTTGAGGCAGGACAGTTAGGGTTGCTGAGGTTAAAGAATTTCTCTGCTACTCCATTTCACACAGTAGAAGAGATCAAGTCCATTCAGAGATCCAAAACTGGACAGCCAGATAGGGCAGTGCAAAACTGATTGAAAGGTGAGAAGCTATAAGATCAAGGAGGAGAAAAATGAAAACTCAACATCATTGATGAGTGATGCTAAAAAGGAATGAAAGGAGTGAGGGATTGAGAAACCTAATTAGGATAAGAGGCATAGACTGATCAAGAATGCAAGCATTGAGCTGAATGGGCAGGAACAGGAGCTTTTTTAGGTAAATTTGGGCTTGGGTTCTCTTATTGTTACACTTTGCATCATTATCTTGTCGACAACTTACTACAAATTAGTAGAAACGTTTTTATACTCTTTTGACTTCTTCTACATCCCAATGAACAAATGAATATGTAATTTTTTAAAATACCTTCTTTTCATTCAGTTTACAAGGTATCTAGGGAATGTAGCTCATACATATATTATAGTGTGTTCTTCCTTCAAACAACATTTAAATCTGGATCAGTTAGATACAAAATACCACTAGCAAGAGGTGAAAGTGACCCAGACAGTTTTACAAGAATTCAATATTATTTTCTAAAGTTTCATTAGATGTTTAAGCATGAAAAAGTTAAAGCCTCACAGTTGGACACTTTATGCATGCTTCATTTAATGTAACAGAAGATAGTTAGCCTTAAGCATGATGTTAAATTTCCTATGTTTTATAGAACAACTGAAATGACCTCAGAAGCTTTGTGCCAATCCAGCATATTTTATGCTTCCTTTATCACACAAAGGTTTATGCATATGTAAGTTTAAAACACAGAGGAGTACAAATGAGCAATAAAACTTTCAAAGCATTTTGTAAAACCAAATAGTAATATAGAAGAAATCAATGAAACTTAACTACTGTGAGGTCAATATTCAGAAATGCAGTGAGCAGACAATTATCTGCCTAAAGTTAGTCAGAATACTTGTGACAGATATTCAATGGGACAAGTCTCCTGCTAAATATACTTACCTGAAATTTTCCAGATATCGCTGCACCAATAACTTTAAACCTATCTGGCTATATTATGACAGCAAAACTGGAAGTATAAGCTTAGAATATTGCTGTCTCACTGCAACATAGTTATCCTATACTTCTGTCAGCGCAATATTGGATGCACTATGTGTGGGTAAGAGTATATCACACTCCTGGTTAGAGTTTGGGAGGATCGGGGGAGGAGAGAGAGTGAGATTGGGGTTGTGGTGGATAAGAGGAGTCAGATGGATAGCAGGAAGGAGCTTGGTGACTTTATTTTTTGGCTAAATATTTTTTTATTAAAGCGGCATACAGCACAAAGGAAATATATTTCATCAGATTCTCAACCTTATGTAGACAAATTCTGAACACAGTAGTCATAAGACAAATACACTGCCATCAAATAATCTCTTATTTCAAAAATGTTAAATACACATTTGTGCCACTAGTTTTACTAATATATATTCCTCTCCCCTTTTTCCATTCAGCTCATACCTCCTGGTGTCAAACTTTCTAAATGTGTTCCCTATCACAAACCCAAACCCTCCCTTCATTCAACCCCATTCATACTTTCACATCAAATTGGTGTCTCTGAATATCCTCATAAACATCCAGTAACATAGAAAGAATACTGTGGGCTAGAATGTTCTTTACCATTTGATCTAAACATATACCAAGGCCTCAAAGCCCAAGTAATTTACGACAATTTAGAAACAGTGGGACTGTCTGGGGAACCTCCCTAGAGTATGGAGTATCCCAAAGCATGAAAGTTACCCCAGACCTCTGGTTACAATTGCTTAAAAAAGATTTTCACACCTCCTCATACAGCTCTGATGTTTAGTCAACTTTATATCCAGCCACTCCTTCTGCATGTCTTGGGACATTTTTAGCTGTCACAAATCAATAGAAAGCAACTCCTCGCCTATCCAGGTATGGAGAATACATTTGCATGCGACTAATAGGGCCAGATGGAGGAATTTCCCATAATCCTGGAGGGTTTTGGAAACATCCAGTATGTCACCCAATAATATTATTGTCTCCGTTCAGGGAAGAACATTGTCTGTGCATCTGTGAATCAATGCCAGTAATTTTTCCCCAAAACAAGTAAGTTTTGTATAGTTCAGAAAATGATAAACAATTGTTCCAAGCTCAGCATGACATTTTATGCACGTAGAGGGTGGCGCTAATGTGATCCAGTGTCTCTTGATAACAACAAGAAAAGCATGATATAGTAATTTGTATTTTGTTTCCCTCAATTTGAACTCTTTAATATTTATATAGAATATACTTTTTTATGCTCTTTGCAGTAGTAGCGGGAAATGCTATTTTTCTGAAATGCTCATCCGCAGAGAACAAAAGTGGATTTTCAGACTTACCGTATTTTTCGCTCCATAAGACGCACTTTTTTTCCCCCAAAGGTGGGGGGAAAATGTATGTGCGTCTTATGGAGCGAATATAAAAAAAAAACCAAACAAAAATCTAACAACCCCCCCCCCCCCCCGACTCCCCCAAGACCTGCCGACAATTTCCTACAACCCCCCACCCTCCTGACCCCCTCCCCAAGACCTGACAAACGTCCCTGGTGGTCCAGCGGGGGTCCGAGAATGATCTCCTGGGTGTGGGCCGTCGGCTGCCAGTAAACAAAATGGCGCCGACGGCCCTATGCCCTCACTATGTCACTGAGACCGGTGGACCGCTGCTATTGGGTCGGTCTCAGTGACATAGTGAGGGCATAGGGCCGTCGGCGCCATTTTGTTTACTAGCAGCCGACGGCCCTATGCCACACTATGTCACTGAGACCGACCGCTGCTATTGGTCGGTCTCAGTGACATAGTGAGGGCATAGGGCCCTATGCCCTCACTATGTCACTGAGACCGACCAATAGCAGCGGTCGGTCTCAGTGACATAGTGAGGGCATAGGGCCTTCGGCGCCATTTGTTTACTGGCAGCCGACGGCTCACGCCCAGGAGATCTTTCCCGGACCGCTCCTGGACCCCCGGACCACCAGGGACGTTTGGCAGGTCTTGGGGGGGTCAGGAGGGTGGGGGGTTGCAGGAAATTAATTCGGCAGGTCTTGGGGGTCAGGAGGGTGGGGGGTTGCAGGAAATTAATTCGGCAGGTCTTGGGGGGGTCAGGGGGGTGGAGGTTGTTTAATTTAAAGGGTTGGGATGGGGGGGGGTTTGGGGGTTCCCAGAGAAAGAAAAGTTTTCTGATCTGGGGAGTGGAACCGAAATGGCCCTCCCCAGACCCAAAAAACAAAATGGGGAGAAAAAAAAAGCTATGCACTCCCCTAATTTGCTCCATAAGACGCCCAGACGCAGAGCCGGTTTAGCACAATTTTTTTTTTTTTAATTTTCCCCCTCTGAATCCTAGGTGCGATCTTATGGTCAGGTGCGTCTCATGGAGCGAAAAATATCGGTAATTGTCTTCATCCTGAGGGGCTTAACAATGAGATCGAGTTGCAATATTGTATTTGAAATATTTTGGTTCCCGCTACTATATTGTTTACCTCTATTATGATTGGTTGAATTTCTCTCACTCTGATTGGTTGAAAAATCCACACCAAAGCTTTAAAACGCTGTGTTTTGTCTATCCTTCCCGCTCTCCTTGCCGTATTAGCTGTATGAATTCCTCCGTGTGTTTAAAGGTATGTGTTCCCGGCATTATTGTATATACTTTGTACCCTATATCAGGTCCATAGTTCTAACGTATTTTTAATTGTTGTTCTTTTTGTTCTAGTTTTTGCAAATTATTTTGTCCTTCCTGACGCAGCCTTTGGGTGAAACACGGGGTCCATGTCAAGGGACCCTGAATGAAAACTTGTTTAGACCGACTTGAGCAATGGAGTTGCCATATTGAAATTTAAATTAACTTTTCCTTGATTGACATTAAAATTCTGGACCTATAACTTTCTTGCACTCCTTTTTGGATTTGATATTGTCATATTTGGAGTGCTATTTCTGCTCCTTATCTTGTTTATTTGGATATCTCCCATTTTTTGTAACCATGAACCAATTTGTCTGTTAACTTTCTTCCTCCCTCGCCCCCATAATTTTGACAGTTTCCATTTTGGTCTGGGAATAATATCAGACCAGCATACCAGGGCACCGTGGAACAGCTCTAAAATGCTAGCCAGGTCGGATTTAACAATTTGCACCAAGCGCTTACATGTCCATGAAGACAAGTCATTGCCTCCTAGATGTAGTATTATGACATTAGGTCATGCCCTCTCTTGCTTCAGGCACCGTATTAATGGCGACAACTGGTCCCATAGCATGCCTGGTTTTCCCATCCATTTGATGGCCCACCAGACCCAAGTGTTTTCCGTACAGCCATTCACGAGCTCTTTTTGCCGCCCATCGGACGTACGAGTGACCAATAATCCATGCAATACTTTGTCGCTGCCGCCCATCTGCAAGAGAAATTAACAACTTTTGTTAGCCTTGTCTACTCTATCCAGCTGGACATAGGAGTTGACCGCACTAGATCGCCAGTGGCCAATTTTCTTGATTACATCCATTTGAAGTCCAGCCTGCGCCACACTTGTGGCGGCACCAATTCTGAAAGAGTGTGTGGTGAAATGTTTTGGGTCCAGTTTCATCTCTGTTAACGCAGCTCTTAGGATTGTGGAGAATTGAAATCTAGTAAGTGGAGTACAATCGGCATGTATCAACTGGTGCGCTCCACCCTTGGGCCGCACAGCCAAATATCTTCTCATATTATCGATTGGACAAGTAACGCATGCTGGAACTCTCTTGAGAGATAAGGTAGCACCTCGGCCTTTCTGATCCATTTTTTATTTCTGTATTGTAATAGTTAATTTTTCGGGAGTGTACACAACATTCTTCTCTAGCAGTCCGCTATTTCCGTCATCTTCCTTCCTTTGGAGCATTCCTTCACTCACTCGGAATGCTCCAAAGAATGCCAGTGAGAAAGCTAGACGAAAAACGCAGTTTCAAAAGCGGAAAAGCAGATTGATGATAACAGTGTCCATAACATCCTGAGCATGCTGTTGTGATAGGATGCCTGCTGTCCTTGATTGTACCCGCTTTTCTTGCCCATCCAGTCATCATTTTCTTGATAATGAAAGACTTGGTGGGATCACTCCAACCCCGTGCTTTGGTGAAAAATGCCAATCCTGCCATCCATTTTTGTACGGTGTTCCGTGTAACTCTGGCTTCTTTTGAAGAGTCAATGTATCTGTCCATGAGGTCCTCACTTATAGGGCCTTGCAACCAACCACTCTCCATTAAGAACGAGGCAACGACCTCATAGCCACGGCAGTACGATTTCCAAGTGGATGGTGCTATGGATCTGTGTATTAAGTCCTGTGTAGTTGGTGCCCAATGTTCCATAAGTGCGCTGGCATTGGTGTTCCCTGTTTGTCTGCTGTTGGAACCTGCTTACGAAACAAAGGCCATTTAGAATGAGATAAGGAATCCGCAGAGCCATTACATATTCCCTGGACATGTCTAGCGCGCAGCATGGTGTTATTATGTTATGCTTCTAAAACAATTTCTCTTAGTAAATTGACCACCATCGGGCACTTGGCAGATTGTGAATTTAATACCTGCACAACAGCCTGGTTGTCACACCAAAAAATAATGTGTTTATTTCTTAACCTTTCGCTCCACAGAACAAGTGTAACCCAGATAGGAAAGAGTTCTTAGTAAGACCTTGTGATATCCAGTCCTTGGGCCATTTCTCCACGCACCATGCGTTTTGACAAATGGCGCCAAAACCCCATCCTCCTGATGCATCTGTATGAATGTTTACATCCAAATTTGACAGTGGTGTCCTCTGTAGTACTGTGATTCCATTAAAGTTGGTGAGGAATGAGTTCCATATCCGGAAATCATCACGGATGACTTTTGATAGCCGCAGGAAATGATGGGGTCGTTGGACTCCCACGGTTGCCACTGCGAGTCTTCTCATGAATGCTCGTCCCATAGGAATGACCTGGCAAGTGAAGTTTAGTGAACCAAGAATGGATTGAGCAACATGAAGGGTAATCTTCTTAGCTGTAATCACCTGTTGGATAATTAATCGTAACTTGGAAACCTTCTCTTCCGGCAACCTAGGAATCATCTTGTGAGAATCGATTTCAATTCCTAGGAAGGAGATAATAGTTGCCGGGCCTTCTGTTTTACTGGGAGCTAAAGGAACACCACATTCCTTGGAAATCTTCTGAAATTCAGCTAAGAGGTTGTAGCATGCATTTTCATCTGTCGGCCCCACGAATAGAAAGTTGTCCAGGTAATGAATAATGTTGTGTGATGCTGTCCATTGTGCCATAACCCAATGCAAGAATGAGCTAAATAGCTCAAAGTAAGTGCATGAGATGGAACAGCAATGGAAAACTGTGGGGGTGAACTGGCAGTAACCTGAATGCAGATTTGATGTCTGCTTTAGCCATTAGGGCCCTGTATCCACATGTTCGCACCAGTGCTACAGCGGAATCAAATGAAGCATATTGTACTGAGCATTCCTCATGTGGCAAATGGTCATTCACCAACCGACCCGGTGGGTAAGATAGATTCTGTATCAGTCAATATGTCCCTTTTTCCTTTTTTGGAATGACAGCCAATGGGAAAGAAACATGTGCAGAAAACGTCGTTGAGTGAAAGGACCAGCTATTCGACCCTGTGCAATTTCCGCCTCCAACTTGGATTGAACTATATCCTTGTGGTGTGTTGCCGAAGATGAGTTTCGGTATGTATTTCCTCAATGCAGCCTTGGAAAGGTATGATGAAACCATGATGAAAACCTTGGGCTAATTTATAGGCCTTTGGATGATATGGATATAAATCCAGCCAAGGTTGCATTGCTTCTAATCTAATGGGCGAGGATGCTTTTTCAAAGAGGTCCGGTTGTGGGCGCTTTAGGCTTACTCCCCGAAGCTTGTTTTTTGGGACATTTTGTGAAAGGGTGAGGTGCTGCACATCCGGTGCATACATGTCTGAATTTGCAGTCCAGAAAGGTACAGACTGTCTTGTTATACTTCCAGCTGGTATTATCTTGGCCCAGTGGCTGTCTTGCCGTGAACCTAGCAGGTGATGTCCTCCTTGTAAGCCTTGACCTGGTTCCTTGTTCCATAGATTTTCGGGTCATCTGGTTAAGCCATAAACTAACGTCTTGGGTTCCCCATGTCATGAATCTATTCTCCTCCATCTTGTCCCGGAATTGCTCATCATAATTGAGCTATGCCCAACCGTCGTGCTGCTGGTATGCCCGTAAAATGTTGACGGCATAGCTCAACATGAGACCGTATGGTAATGGATCTCGATGCCCTACCACACTCGTCATGTGCATGAAAGCCATCACCCAGTTGACAATGGTTTTTGGTATTTTCAACACTTTGCCAAGGGTAGCTGATCGGCTCGCCGCTTCTTTCTCTCTTCGGTTTTTCGCCGCCCGTGCAGAATGGAAAAAATGTCAATGTACTTTCGTTTTTTGATTTTCTTTCTAAGTTTCTTTGGCACACACCCCCATAGTTCAGACAGCGTGGTCAGCACTGGTGGACCTCTGGAATCCCTTTCCACGATGTTAGTGCTTGTGTGGTGGTCACTATAGGTAGAGGAGTCAGAGGATGAAGAAGAGGAAGAGGTGCTAGAGCTAGAACTAGATCTGCACTTGCACTTAGACCAGCATTTTGACTTTTTCATTACCGCAACTTGCATAGAATCAGGCTTTTGCCCATGTATCACAGACTCACCCCCATCGCTGTGGTCGGTGCAATGCCTTTTTTCTGCTTGAGAGCTGGTAGAAGGCCTATTGTTGTCGGTTATGTATTCATGCATGGGAATGACATCTCCATGCCTTGACTCCCACAGCATCGACTGCTGGGGAACGGCTGAAAGATTCCTCAGCTTCGCCGGTGTTGCTCTCTGATGTACCATGTAATGGGTAGTGATGTGAATCCTGTGTCAGCCGCTCCCTCTCCTGATTACGAGATGTAGCCTTCGGTATTGTTTTCCAATACCACCAAGGAGGTCGTCTGCTTCTGCCTCGCCGGTGGCTACCTTCCTACCACATGTAGGATAAAATCACATAAGGATAAAATCACCAAAATAACAGACTCCTTCAACACCACGTTAAACTGCCAAATACCAACTTCTACAATAGCAACTCCCCGTGGCCCAACTTTAGACCTATATCAATAACGGAAACAGAAAAAATGATAAAAAAAATCAACCCTGCTCGCCATGTCTTAGACTCCATTCCCACACGAGTCCTGAAGGAAATTGCCTATCCACTAGCCCCAATAATTGCAGCAATCGTCAACAAATCTCTAGAGGAAGGCGAACTACCTCCCATGCTAAAAATCGCTACAATCACACCTTTGTTAAAGAAAAAAAACCTTAACCCAGATGACCTAAACAATTACCGCCCAATTTCTAACCTACCCTTCTTTGCCAAATTGACAGAGAAAGCGGTGTTGAAACAACTAAATGACCATTTAGATGATAATAAAATACTTTATCCCACACAATTCGGTTTCAGGAAAAACTTCAGTACCGAAACACTCTTACTCAACCTCTCCAATACCATATTAAGAGGACTCGACAACAAAAAAGGATACCTTCTGATTCTTCTGGACCTCTCTGCAGCCTTCGACACTGTAGACCACAAATTGCTTATTTCTAGTCTTGAATCCATCGGGCTCACAGAAAAAACCCTCAGCTGGTTTTCATCCTTCCTCAAAAATAGATATTTTAAAGTCACCTACAACAACATTTTATCAAACGCCATCCCCCTTGAAACAGGTGTACCGCAAGGATCAGCACTTTCACCCATATTATTCAACATTTACCTTACTCCCCTTTGCCATTTGTTATCCAGTCTTGGCATAACATATTACATGTACGCCGATGATATACAAATTTTGATTCCAATTTCCTCCTCGTTAGAAGATACAATGTCTAGTGCAGCCTCTCTCCTGGACACAATCAGAAACAGACTAATCCAACTTAAATTATGTTTAAATATGAACAAAACTGAATGCATACTCATCGCCAGAAAAAACTCCGGACCTAAAACTATTCCACCCTTCCAATTTGACAATTCCATCATCCAACTTAAAGACAATGTTAAAGATTTAGGCTTCTGGGTGGACAATGATCTAAATTTTAAAAAACACATCTCTACTAGAACAAAAGAAGGATTCCACAAACTACAGGTAATCAAACACCTAAAACCACTGCTTCATCCCCATGACTTCAAAACAGTCCTTCAAGCCCTAATATTCTCCTGTTTGGACTACTGCAATTCTCTTCTAATTGGACTACCCAAGTCATCCCTAAGACCACTACAGCTTCTTCAGAATACCGCTGCCAGAATCTTAACGGGGAAAAGAAAATCTGAACACATCACTCCCGTTCTCAACCAACTACAATGGCTCACAATTGAGAAAAGAATCGAATTCAAAGTCCTCTCAATACTGCAGAAAGCAATTTACAAAGCAGATTACTCTGCTCTTGTTGACGTCATACATATCCACCAATCCCTACGCACTACAAGAACAACTAGTAAAATACAACTTGTGATTCCATCTCTCCCTCTCGCCAAACTCTCTTCCACCAGAAATAGAGCCATTTCCATCATCGGCCCAAAATTATGGAACTCACTCCCTCAGTACCTCGCTGGTCAAGAAAACCCTAAATCTTTTAAAAAAGAACTAAAATCTTGGCTACTAAGCCAATCTCTTACTGACAGCTCGGACTTTTGATCTCATAACTATCAGTCTACCGATAGGACAATTTATCCCGCCCTCTAACTACAGATATATCCTATTATCTATGAACCCTGTTTTTTCAGTATACCTTACTTGTAATATATCCTGCTGTTTGTTAGACTAATTTTTATGTCTGTTTCTCAGTCTGATTAATGTAATCTGTCAAATTTAAATGTAACTGGTTTGTTATAATGTAAACCGGAGTGAAGGCAACTCTGCTATACCTCGGTATATAAAAAACGCTAAATAAATAAAAATAAACATGTCTTCGTGATGCCAATCAGGAAGAGTAGGTAGGTGGGCGTGCCTGCGGACGGCCGCAGGCATGGAACACAACAACAATAAGTTTAGGCAGTTCACCTTGATTTCAAGCAACACAGTCTTTAAACATAACAAATCTTAACCTTCATCAAACATAGCAGGTCTTAAACTCTTTTCTAACCTTAAACATTGCAAATCTTCATGTAGTCTGGGACTCCGTCAGCTCCTCAGGGCTCCTTAACCCTTCTAGGCCCTGAGGTCTTATACTGTGCTGAAGGTTCACCAATTACTATAGAAGCTTTATAAAGAACTATTCTTCTTTAACGGTGCCTTTGAGTGCTATCACCCGGAAAGGGGGCAATGCTTCTAAATGGTCTGTGGAGGCAATTTCCGCATTCAAAGAATTAAAGACTGCCTTTTCCATGGAACCGTGCCTACATTATCCGGACCCCAAGAAACCATTCATCGTAGAGGTCGATGCCTCTGACGTCGGTGTTGGGGCTGTTCTGAGCCAGACTGGAGATTCCAAGTCCTTACATCCCTGCTCTTTCTTCTCACGATGTTTCTCTCTGGCAGAGAAGAATTATGGGATCGGTAACAAAGAGCTCCTGGCTATTAAGTTGGCATTCAAGGAATGGTGGCATTGGCTCAGAGGCGCTCAACATCAAATTACCGTATTTACGGACCATAAGAATCTAGAGTATGTCCACCATGCACAACGTCTTAACAATAGACAAGCTAGATGGTCCTTATTTTTCAACCTCTTTCATTTTGTGCTCAAATATCACCCCGGAGACAAGAATACCAGAGCTGATGCCCTATCACACTCCTTCCTCTCGGAGGATATTCCAGAAGAGCCGCAGCACATAATCGACCTGAAGAAAGTCGTCTTAGCAGCTACTCATTCTGTGCCTGTTGGTAAGACCATCATGCCAAAATGTCTCAGAAAGAAAGTGCTCTATTGGGCGCACGATTCCAAGCTGGCTGGCCATTCTGGTCAACCCCATACCCTACTGAAGCTACAGAGGTATTATTGGTGGCCAACTATCAAGGAAGATACACTCTCCTATGTGTCATCTTGTGCCAACTGTGCCAAGCACAAACCTACTTCTGGCCAACTGTGGGGATTGCTGCAACCTCCGGAACAGCTCCGGAACAACCCTGAATGCATTTCGCTACTGATTTTGTAGTTGATCTACCCCTTTCTGGAGGTATGAATACCATCTGGGTCACAGTTGACTGCTTCAGCAAGATGGCTCACTTCGTGGCATTGCCTGGCTTACCTTCAGCATCGGAACTTGTGAAGATCTTCATAGTCCATATCTTCTGCCTCCATGGCCTACCGAAGCACATAGTCTCGGATCGAGGATCACAGTTCACGGCAAGATTCTGGAAGGCCCTGTGCAAACTCTTCGACATCTCTCTAGATTATACATCTGCCTATCATCCTCAATCTAATGGCCAAACAGAATGGATGAATAGGACCCTGAAACAGTTCATTCGGGCCTATGTGAGTTGCCATCAGAATAAATAGGTCGAACTGTTACTATGGGCTGAATTTGCCATTAATTCTCATCCAGCAACATCAACTGGATCAACACCATCTCCGCCACTTCCACTGAAGCTCTCAGTGATGTGCCCAGCAGCTCAATCCACTGCTGAAGAAATCCATCAATTATGGACTCAGATGAAAGGAATGCTACTCAAAGCGAGTGATCGAGCCAAAAGGTTCTATGACGCTCATCATTCCAAAGTGCCTGTCTTTCAACCTGGTGACAAAGTCTGGCTATTCACTAAGCACATTAGACTGAAGGTTCCCTCCTCTCAATTTGCTCCTCACTATGTTGGACCATTTCCAATCCTCCGACGTCTTGGCAATGTTACCTACAGTCTGAAGTTACCACCTGGATTGAACATCCATAACACTTTTAATGTTTCACTTCTGAAACCACTCATTATCAGTGAATTTTCTTCCAAATCTCTGGAACCATCTTCCATCAATGCAGAAGATTTCCTAGCATACTAGTTTGAAGCCATTCTTGATGTCCGCAAATGAGGCAAAACCTGGGAATACCTTCTATCATGGGAAGGTTTTGGCCCCAAAGAAAATTCTTGGGAGCCTCTGGCTAATATCCTTGACAAAGAGATGCTCCATCAGTTTCATCTCTCGCATCCTTGGAAACCAAAACCTGCTACCCGCAAGGAGACTGCCCTTTGAAAGGGGGTAGTGTTGCAACCGTCCCTTCCCGACGGCTGCACTCCTCCTACCTCTCTCCTTTTGCTCCTCCTCTTGCTGTTAATAGACACCTGGCTGCTGCGGTGTCTGTCTGCCGTCCTCTCTGGCGTCCCCAGACCGGCTTGGGCGCTGCCTCCCGCCATGCTCCATCTGTACCTAGGGCGCGCATGCCGCATGGCCCTCACTCTTATTTCCTACTTGGCGCGAACCTCAGGGGCGTCCCTCTGTGATGACATCACGCTGCCCGGATATTTAAAGCCTACACTGTTTACTAGGCTATGAGTTAGCAAGGGGAATTCTACAGATCGGATTCGCTCTCCCTACCCAGCTACTCTGCCTCCAATCTTCATTGGACTCTTAACGCTAACGGGGTACCCACTGCTCGGGGGCCTCACTTGCTTTTCAAGTCGCTATCAGGAAACTGGTACTCGCTCCTCGAGGGCCCATGTTCCCTTACTCGCTGCCTGCTCCTACCTTCTCTTCTGCCTGGAAGGATACACTATCTTCAACACCAGTTAGTACTGCCATCTCCACCTCAGAGCTTTCCATGGAACCAGGTACTCACTCCTCGAGGGCCTGTCTCCGTTCCAACCCTGGTGCCATCTCCTATGTGGAACCGCTGTGAGAGTATATCTCCTACAAGCCTCTCAGCTCTCAGGGATCAGGTACTCGCTCATCGAAGGCCTGCTCTTCCTATCCTGGGATTATCCATACTGGGGCTTGTTCATATTCCACTGTACTAATTATTCTCAGTTCTTTTCATTATAGCACTGCTACCGGAGAAGTCGCTGTTCCAGCACCTGAGGGATACTAGGCCAGCCGGGCTACTTCAACTACTCATCTCTGCCACCTCTGGTGGCTACACAACATTGTTTAAATAAAGATCAATCTCTGTGTTTGTGTGTCCTCAGCTGAACCTGACCTCTGGCCCCTCATGGGACTGCCCCCCATGGGTGTGGTCAGCTGCCACAGTGTCCAAGGGTCCACCCAAACCTCACTAATTATAACACCCCTAAGCTTAGCCTTGCTGGGATGAGCATCTGCCTGTACAATGAACATCTCTTGACAGAAAATCCACATTGCAAGTCTCCCTTCCTGTTCTATGTCAGATCTTGTAGTTGAAGGGCTGCAGGTCCAGGAACCATCTCATCATCCTCATGTTGGACTCCTTGTTCCTATTCATCCATAGGAGAGGTTAATGGTCTGTTATGAGTATGAACTACTGTCCCAGCAAGGAATAGCGCAAGGCCTCTATGGCCCACTTGACTGCCAAGGCCTCCTTGTCAACTGTTAAGTAACTCCTCTTGCATAGCATCAGCTTCTGGCTAATGTATGACACAGGATGTTCTTGACCATTCTTCTCCTGTACTAAAATAGTTCCCAAGCCAACTTCTGAGGCATCTATCTATACTGTGAAGGGATTGGTGAAGTCTGGGTATATCAGGACCAGTTCAGAGCATATTGCCTCCTTCACTGAGCCCAACATCCTGTCTTTAACAGTGGTTAATTCAGTCACAAGGCTTTTTCTGCTTCCTCTTCCCACTGGACCTTTTCTGGTGCTTTCTTACCAACAGATTTGTGACTTCCCTTTCTCTGAATAGTTGGAAATAAACCTTTTGTAACATCCTGTAAGGCCTAGGAATGCTCACAATTTTGCTTTTGTTTGTGGGACTGGCACTCAGGTGATTGTCTCGATCTTCCTTGTCTGTGGATGGACTTCTCCCTTCACTAGTGTGTAGCTGAGATACAGGACAACCTGTTGACCCAGCAAGCACTTCTTAGATTTAGCTGTTAGCTCTGATTTCTTCAAACTGGTTAGCACGGCCTGGAGTAGGCTAAGATGTGTCTTCCAACCAGGGCTGTAGACCATGATGT
Organism: Rhinatrema bivittatum; assembly: GCF_901001135.1. Lineage (NCBI taxonomy): Eukaryota > Metazoa > Chordata > Amphibia > Gymnophiona > Rhinatrematidae > Rhinatrema > Rhinatrema bivittatum. The sequence goes on from NC_042617.1 coordinate 431,402,986, forward strand.
CATTCAAGTAGGTGGCTGCATATTCTTGAATTGGACAGAACCGGTGGTTGACCAATTATTGAAAAGTTGTGGGGGGCATCATGAAGAGCAAAAAGGAATACTGTAAACTAGAAAAATCAACTGGGTGTCAAGAACATTATCTTCTCTTTCACTGAGAGCATGAGAGGCACCTTCCAATATCCTTTGGTATGATCAAGATTAGAGATGAACTGGGCCAATCCCAAACACTCAGTCAGTTCAACTACTCATGGCACTGGATAGACACTGAGTTTTGAGACCTCATTAACCTTTCTAAAGTCTATACAGAACCTTATGCTCCCATCTGGCTTTGGCACCAATAATATAGATGAGGACTAATCACAGTTAGACTCCACTGTTGCCTCAAACTGGAGCATATTCTTCACTTTGGTCTCGATGATGTGGCACCTGGCCTCAAGAATCCAATAGGATTGTTAGTGTACCTAAACTGAAGGAGACATAATGATGTCATTTTCCACCAGGTGGGTATGACCAGGCAGACTCAAGAAGATCTCGTTGTTTTCTCTTCTAGCTACTTCAAGTCATTTGTCTTGTTACTGGATGGCTGCACTCCGAAAGGAACTTGGGCTCGGTCTACTTCAAGTCTGACCTCTGGACCAAACTCTCCTTCCTGTACCATGCCACACTCCTGTGCTACCCATTTCTTCAGGAGGTTTATGTAGCAGATTTGAGATGTTTCTATTTATCTGGGTGAGCTATTTGGTAATCCACTGGTACTGTTTTCTCCAACACTTCAGAGGATCCTTGCCATCTGACTAATAGCTTGCTTTCTGATAATGGGAGAAGGACAAGGACATGGTCCCCTGGCTGGAATACTCATTGGACAATGGGATGATTGTAAGCTCAAGCTTGGGAATTCTGAGCCTTTTCCAGGCTTAGTCAGGTCGCTCCCCAGACTTTTTTAGGCGATCTTGTATTCAATGCACATAGTTCACTAGGTTCTGCCTGGGATTCACTTTATCTTCCCAGGTCTCATGAGCTATGTCCAAGATTCCCCTTGGTCTACTACCATAGAGTAACTCAAATTGGGAAAACCCTATTGAGCTCTGTGGTACTTCACGGATTGTGAACAGCACATAGGGTACTAATGTGTCCCAGTTCTTACCATCTTCATCCTCAAATTTCCTAAATATTTGTTTGGGTATCTGACTGCTCTACCAGGACATCGGTCTGTGGGTAATACTCTGAGGTTTGCTGAGTTTTTACCTTTAGCAAGGTGCAGAGTTATTTCATGACCTTGGAGATGAAAGATTGCTAAAGATCTCCTTGGGCCCTGAGGTCTTATATTCTGGTAAAGGGTTCCTCCTTTTACTCAGAATTCCATGCAGATCTCAACCTTAAGGAGGACCAGGTGAGACTGCTGTGCCCAGACTCTTAAGGTAGTCTGAGGGAGTTTTCTGTACATTCTCTCAAAATCTCATATTTCTGAAAGAGATATGAAATTGAAGACCCGCTACTACTTATCTGTAATCTATCATTAAAAACAATCACAGTACCTGAAGACTGAAATGAGAAAAGGCTAAAGAGATAATGGCTCTTCAGCTAAAAGAAGAGATGGCTAAGAGGAGATATACAGAGGTTTATAAAATCATGAGTGAAATGGGTAAATGCAAATTGGTTGTAGCACATTTAAAACAAATTGTAGAAAATATTTTTCATTCAAAGCATTATTAAGCTTGGAATTTATTGTTGAAGGTTGTGGTAAGGGCTGTTAGCATAGCTTGATTTTAAAAAAGTCCATAAATAGTTATTAACTAGGTAGATTTGGAAAAAGCCACTGTTTATCACTCAGCGTAAGAGGCATGAAACCTTTCTACTATCTGGGATCCCTCCAGGTATTTATGACCTGGATTGTCCACTGTTGGAAAATGATTTGGGACTTGATGGACCCTTTGTCTGACCAGGAATGGCAGTTATAATTTTATGTTCTTATTCCCTAAAGGGGTCCCTGAAGTGATCTGGGAAACCATAATCCAGTGAGCCTGACATTGGTAACAGACAAAATGGTCGAAGTTTTTCTTAAAAACAAAATTACTGGCCATTTGAATATTTATTTACTTTATTTATTGCTTTTCTTATACCATTAATCTGTAAACAATCTTAGCAATATACATAAAACAATAACAAATTATAAATAGAGACATGTTAAAATTACATTACATCAGGAAAATGAAATAAAAATAAATAACATACAAAATATTTAAAAAATATATAATTGCTCTAACTATGGAAGACGCTCAGCTCAACATGGCCTATGAGGAAGAATCAACAAAATTTCAGCAAAGGAAAGTCTTGCCTTACCATTCTATTAGATTTTTTTGAAGGTGTTAACAAATATGTGGATAAAGATTAGCCAGTCAATATAGTGATGTGGAATTTCATGACACATTTGACAAAGAACTCATGAGAGAGACTCCTCTGGAAATTTTATAAAAAGTTATGTGATAGGAGGTGATGTCCTATTTTGGAATGGTAATTAGTTAAAAAAAAACAGAGAGTAGGACTAAATATGTCCTAATGAACAAAGGTAAATAGTAGAATGCATCTGAGATCTGTATCAGCACTGATGCTATTTAACTTAGTTATATATAATCTGGAAAAGATAGCAACGAGTAAGGTGATCATATCTGCAGATAATATTTAATTTTAAAACATGGATGAATTGTGAGGAACTGTAGAAGGACCTTGTGAAACTGGACCACATGGCCTCTAAATGGCAGATTAGATTTATTGTGGATACATGCAAAGTGATTCACATAGGGAAAAATATTCTAACTATAGGTACACAAAGCTGGGTTCCTTATTAGGAATCTTGTAGTCTTTGTGAACAATTCATTGAAATGCTGAGCTCAGTGTGTGGCAACAGTCAAAAAATTAAATAGAATGTTAAGAATTATTTGGAAAAGAATGGAAAATAAAACAGAAAATATCGTAATACTTTAATATTGATCAATGGTGCAACTATACCTGAAGTACTGTATGCAGTTCTGGTCTCTCCATTTCAATAAAGATAAAGCAGAATTAGAAAAGATAGAAGGGCAACAAAATGATAAAAGGAATGGAACTGCACTGTTACGAAGAAAGGATGAACAGGCTAGAGCTGTGTAGCTTGGAGCAGAAGTGTCTGAGAGGAGATATAATAGAGGTTTATAAAATCATGAATGAGATGGAATAGGATGTTTATTTAACTTTTTAAACAGTACAAGGACTAGGGCATGCTTCATGAAATAGGTAGCAGATTTAAAACAAATCAAAGAAGGCAATTTTTCACTCAAAGCGCAATCAAACTGTGGAATTTGTTGCCAGAGGATGTGGTCAAAGAATCTAGCATAGTTGGGTTTGAAAGGGATTTGATCAAATCCTTGGAGGAAAAGTCCATAAATCATTATTAGCCATGTAGATTTGGGAAAGTAACCTCTTAATCCTATGAGCGAGCAACAAGAAATGGATCTCCTTTTTGGGATCTATTGTGAAATTGCAACCAGATTTGTCACTTTAGAGACAGGATGTTGGGTTCAGTGGATCTTTGATTGACTCGGCACAGTATATCTTATGTTCTTATTGTATTTTTCCCAGTGGTTCCCAGAGTTCATTTTGGTTTATATTATAAGATTATATATATTATATTATATTATATTATATTATATTATATTATATTATATTATATTATATTATATTATTATTTAATATATTATATTATATTATATTATATTATATTATATTATATTATATTATATTATAAGATTATATATATTATAAGATTCCACCAGAACACACAACACAAGACCACACACAATAAAAGAAGGCTTATTCCGATCCCCACGGTCACTCGCAAACAAGCCATCAGTCTCTCACTCATTTCCATCATATTGCTCAATGCCCAATCCCTCCAGAAGAAAACCCATCTCCTACATGACATTCTAACTGACTCCAAACCAGAAATATGTGCCGTGACTGAAACCTGGTTTAAACAACATGACACTCCCCTCATCAACCCACTACCTACAGACGACTACGACATATTCTCAATCCCACGTAAAAAGAAGAGAGGCGGTGGCCTACTCTTAGCTGTAAAAAAGAATCTCCAACTTCAGAACTGTGAAGGACTTCAAAGGGGCGTGGGATAAACACTGTGGATCCATAAAGTCAAGAGGCCGCCAATGAAGAGTAGGTGACTCGCCAGAATGATGGCTACTGCCTGGAGACAATACCCTTATTCAATAAACATACACATGGTTACTGTGACTCCAACATCACTCTAAGCTTCAACAGCAAGAGGAAATGTGGAAAAAAGGATTTGCACTCACAAAGACGGGAGTAGCTGGCTTGTTACGGCGGTTACTACCCCAAACCAAATAACCAAATTACTACCTCCACCTTCCTCTATTCCTGATGCATTTCAACTAGCTTGATCACTCCATTCTTATACTTCACTTTCAATGCATATCCAGCATAGTTCTCTGCTTCAACGGCAGGGGAGAAGAAAAACTGTTACTTCACACATCCAGCAGAGCTCTCTGCTTCAACGGCAGGGGAGAAGAAAAAAGGGTTCACACTCACAAAGCAGGGAGTAGCTGGCTTGTTACGGCGGTTACTACCCCAAACCAAATGTACCTGATACTTCACTCTCGACGCATATCCAGCATGGCTCTCTGCTTCAACGGCATGGGAGAAAGACTGATATATCACGAATTTCCAGCATAGCTCTCTGCTTCAACAGCAGGGGAGAAGATAAACAACCAATAAGGGCTGTATAACATAATCTGGGTAAAAACAAATGGGCATGGGTGTAGCTTGCTTATTGCGGTGGTTACTACCCCTACTACCTCTAACTAATCAAGCTAGATATTTCACTTGGATGCAGCTCCATCACCGCTCTCTGCATTAATGGTGGGGGTGCAAGGGAAATAGAACCAAGAGCTAAGAGAAACAGATAAGTATGAGAGAAAAAAATGTGTGAAGCTTGCTGGGCAGACTGGATGGGCCATTTGTTCTTCTTCTGCCGTCATTTCTATGTTTCTATGTTTCTATGTTTCTATAGAAGTGCGATCTCCCAAAACAGTACGAAGTAGGCTTTTTTAAATCTAAGTCTCTTCAAATCTGTCTCATTTACACCCCCCAGGTCTACTAGAGAAAGACATCCCCCCTCATTGAATTCTTTGCTAATTCCCTCTCTGCTGACATACCCACGATTCTCCTTGGAGACTTTAACTTACATGTGGACGCCATCCCACAATCACCGGCCTGTGAAGCTTTCATTTCCTCCCTCGAAGCCATGGGTTTCAATCAAATTGTTCACTCCCCTACACACAAAGCTGGCCACACCCTAGATCTGATCTTCATTAACTCACCCATCAACATAAGCAACCCCCCATCATGTCTGACAGTCCCCTGGTCTGATCACTCCTTGATCCTTACTAACCTCACCCTTCCTCAACTTTCCCCCACTTTACACTGCCAGCCTATATCATTTAAATACCACAAAACCTGCAATGTGGACACCATCACACAAGCATGCTCTGACATAGACAGTCAAATCGACCTCTCTTCCACAGACAACGCCTTCTCCTCTTGGATTAACATCACCCGAAACATTGCCAACAAGCATTGCCCACTAACAACAAAAACCCTAAACATGAACTGCAGAAACAGAAAACCCTGGTACACACATGATCTCAAAATTCTTAAAACCCAGCTCAGAGCTGCTGAAAGGTGTTGGCGCAAACACCACTCCCCCGCAGCCAAGACCAAATATTACCAACGCATGCACGAATATAGAAATGCCATCCTCCAACTTTGTTTAATATATAACCTGTTAAATGTATAATCTGTTAATCTGTTAAATGTATAACGCTCCGGCGTAAGTTCCTGTTCATTGTACACCGACGTGATATCTTTGATGAGCGGCGGTATATAAAAAATTATAAATAAATAATAAATAAATAAGCGCGAATACTTTGCCAAAAAAATTCACAGTCTTCAACATAACCCCAAGGCCCTTTTCACTATGGTTGCAGACCTTACCACTCCCTTTCAATCCCAACAACGAACATCACCCCCCAAGAACCGATGCAATGATTTAGCACACTTCTTCAGAGATAAAGTTGCATCCATCTCTGCACACTTTTCCCACAATAACAACAATGTGCCCCTTCCTTTTTCTAGCACCGTAGCAACTTTGTCCTCTTTCGACTCGTCTTCCTCCCTGGAAATCGAGAACATCTTAAAAAAGATGAAACCCTCCTCTCATCCCTCGGAAACTGTCCCCTCTAAGCTACTACTATCTATTCCCAAAGTTATTGCCAAACCTCTATCCAACATCCTCAACTGCTCCCTAGAGCAAGGCACAGTACCTATCTTTCTCAAACAAGCAGTAGTGAAACCGCTACTCAAAAAACCCAATCTTGATCCTGACACATTATCCAATTACAGACCTGTGTCCAATCTCCCCCAACTAGCCAAAATTCTTGAAAAACTAGTTAACTCTCGCCTTTCTCTCCACCTTGAACAACATAACATTCTCCCATCAACCCAACACGGTTTCAGGAAGCATTTAAGTACCGAAACCCTGCTACTCTCTCTTTCTGACACCCTTATCAGAGGCACAGACTCAGGATCCTCCTATCTGATTGCCATGCTAGACATTTCTGCTGCGTTTTACACCGTCAATCACTCTATCCTCCTCAACATCCTCAGAAGTATTGGGATTTCTGGTAACGCACTCTCCTGGATACAATCTTATCTCCAAAATCGCTCATTCACTGTCCTAGTTGATAACAATGAATCTGAACCTATCAGTCTCCCGCAAGGTGTTCCCCAGGTCTCTTCCCTCTCCTCTACTCTCTTTAATATCTACATGCTTCCCCTTACCACCCTTCTCACAAACCTTCACATCAAGCATTTCATCTATGCAGACGATGTGCAAATTCTCTTCCCCTTTTCTGACTCCCTCCAAACTGCCCTACAAAACTTGGAATCCTGCGTTTCAGCCTTTAATCAACTCCTCACAGACATGCACTTGGCTCTCAATCCTAACAAAACTGAACTTCTAATCATCTCTAATAAGGATCCCCTCCCAGCTATTCCACCCTCACACACATCTACTTCTTTCTCTGCACACATCTACTTCTTTCTCTGCACAGATGGTTATCAATGAGGACACCTAGGTTTCTCTGCACAAACCTAGGTGTCCTCATTGATAACCATCTCACCTTCAAACCATTTATTAACTCTATCATAAAGGACTGCTACTTTAAACTACAAACGATAAAAAAAACTCAGACCATTACTTCACTTCTCTGACTTTCGCACAGTTCTTCAGTCTATTATCCTGTCTAAAATAGAATACTGTAACTCACTCCTCCTTGGCATCCCCGCAACACATACCAAACCATTACAACTTCTACAAAATTCTGCTGCACGTATACTGACAAACTCTAAAAAAAGAGACCACATAACCCCCACACTGATTGAGCTCCACTGGCTCCCAATACCCTCTAGAATACTATACAAAGCGCTCTCCCTCATCCATAAAAGTCTGATAAATGATAACCTCAATTGGATCAACCCTCCCCTCCTCCCACGTACTTCTAACAGACCCACACGCCCAGCCCTACAAGGAACCCTCTGTAATCAACCTATCAAATCAATCAAACTCTCATCCACCATGAGCAGAGCATTTTCCCTAGCTGGCCCCACTATATGGAACTCCTTACCGCATGAACTACGCATTGAGACCTCTACCCCTAAATTAAAAAAAAATCTCAAAACGTGGCTATTCCAGCAAGCTTACCCCCTTTCCCCCCCTCCCACGCTTAAAAATATCCAACAACAAGCGAGTAACAATCCGAGTAACTGAACTATTAGCCCTCCGCTGAATATGATTAAGAATTCCGTAAATTTTCTGTACCCTACCGACGAATATGATTATGAATGCCGTATAAATACTGTACATCATTGTTAGAGTATTATATATACTGTACATTGTTTTTATCGTATTTTTATTATTATATATACTGTACATTGTAGTCATGTTATTATAGTTCCATGTAATTATATTTTTACTCAGTTATCCGACTGTTACTTGTAAGGGCCACGCCCAAAAGTTATTTGTTTGATGTAAACCGATGCGATGTGCGAACGGTCATCGGTATAGAAGAGACTTTAAATAAATAAAAATAAATAAAACTGTTATTATTCTGTAACTTTGCCATTCAGTCTAGATAAATCTACCCTGCAATGTTTTTCACTTCTAATTATATAGTATATTCCCCTAAAAGTAATACATGTAGGGGCAGATTTTCAAAGCCTACGCACATAAATCCAGGTGGATTTATGCGCGCCGGGCCTATTTTCAAAAGGTCCGGTGACGCGCATAAAGCCCCGGAATGCACGTATGTCCCGGGGCTTGAAAAAGGGGCACAGCAGGGTGGGGGCAGAAGTGTGGCCGGAGCCTGCAGACACAGTGGCCATTTGCCGTTGTGCCCAGGATCACGGGCCAGCCAATGGCCGACCGGCGCAACCTACACCTGCCCAGAGGCAGGTGCAACTTATAAAATAAAGGTAGGGGGGATTTAGGTAGTACTGGGGGAAGGGTTAGATAGGGGAAGGGAGGGGAAGATGGGGGGGTGGGCCAAAGGAAAGTTCCCTCCGAGGCCGCTCCGATTTCGGAGCGGCCTCGGAGGGAACGGGGAAAGCCATCGGGGCTCCCCTAGGGCTCCACGCATGCAAGATGCACTAGTGTGCACCCCTTTGTGCGCGCTGACCCCGGATTTTATAACATGCATTCGGCTGCGCGCGCATGTTATAAAATTGGGCGTAGATATTAAAATCCAGCCCTTATCCTCTCTACTTCTTTCCAAAATTCTTCCATTCCACTATTTCCAATCAAATCCAATCTAGTCTTCTACCTGCAAGCAACTTTGCTCTCGATTCAGCTGTTCATCTCAATTTTGTCTCACTTGTGATTTCAGCTTCACATGGCATTTAATGTACCTTAAACAATCTTATCCTCAGTCCTCACTCTGCCTGTCCTCCATTATCTTTTGGTGCCCCACTGCCCCTGGCTTTGATGGTGACTTTGTTTTCTTTACTATGTATATGACTTTGAATGTTTATTATTGCAATGATATACTTTTTGCCAAATAGAACAGGCGCTATATAAGGTCACAAAAATCCAGCAACAGAATTTGCACAACTAACCAAATTACAAATCATTTATTTTCTTAGAATGTCTTTAAATGCCCTTCATAGTTAAGCATGCCTGTAAAGATATTCACCAATGCATTTAATAATTCCCAAAACTTTCATTAGAGGCATATAAATTAACAAAAATGAATGTAATTGTTATGGTTTTCAGGAATTGATGAACCCCTGGGCCAAGGTGAGAAATGTCTCCATCCATAGGGAGAATCCCCGTGGGCCTCACCGTCGGTAGGCCTGGTCTAAGCGACATAGGACACGGCTGTGAGAAAGACTTTATTAAGGAGAAAGTAAAGAATGCTACCTGAGGAGCGGTGAAAATAATATACACAGTCTTTGAACAAGTATCGTGGTCAGGCTGATGATGTAGATACCAAGGTCCTGTGGTGGCACACAGCACGGGGTACACACGTGAATTCCTGTAGATAGATGTAATACCTCTGAGTGCAGATCCGGTAGTGGCCCACAGCACTGGGTATGCCGAGGAAGCTGAACTGAATGAGTAGAGGTTGTAGGGATGTGAATCGTGTCCTCGATCGTCTTAACGATCGATTTCGGCTGGGAGGGGGAGGGAATCGTATTGTTGCCGTTTGGGGGGGTAAAATATCGTGAAAAATCGTTAAAAATCGTGAAAAATCGAAAAATCGAAAAATCGAAAAACCGGCACATTAAAACCCCCTAAAACCCACCCCCGACCCTTTAAATTAAATCCCCCACCCTCCCGAACCCCCCCCCAAATAACTTAAATAACCTGCGGGTCCAGCGGCGGTCCGGAACGGCAGCGGTCCGGAACGGGCTCCTGCTCTGAATCTTGTCGTCTTCAGCCGGCGCCATTTTCCAAAATGGCGCCGAAAAATGGCGGCGGCCATAGACGAAAAAGATTGGACGGCAGGAGGTCCTTCCGGACCCCCGCTGGACTTTTGGCAAGTCTCGTGGGGGTCAGGAGGCCCCCCACAAGCTGGCCAAAAGTTCCTGGAGGTCCAGCGGGGGTCAGGGAGCGATTTCCCGCCGCGAATCGTTTTCGTACGGAAAATGGCGCCGGCAGGAGATCGACTGCAGGAGGTCGTTCAGCGAGGCGCCGGAACCCTCGCTGAACGACCTCCTGCAGTCGATCTCCTGCCGGCGCCATTTTCCGTACGAAAACGATTCGCGGCGGGAAATCGCTCCCTGACCCCCGCTGGACCTCCAGGAACTTTTGGCCAGCTTGTGGGGGGCCTCCTGACCCCCACGAGACTTGCCAAAAGTCCAGCGGGGGTCCGGAAGGACCTCCTGCCGTCCAATCTTTTTCGTCTATGGCCGCCGCCATTTTTCGGCGCCATTTTGGAAAATGGCGCCGGCTGAAGACGACAAGATTCAGAGCAGGAGCCCGTTCCGGACCGCTGCCGTTCCGGACCGCCGCTGGACCCGCAGGTTATTTAAGTTATTTGGGGGGGGTTCGGGAGGGTGGGGGATTTAATTTAAAGGGTCGGGGGTGGGTTTTAGGGGGTTTTAGTGTGCCGGCTCACGATTCTAACGATTTATAACGATAAATCGTTAGAATCTGTATTGTATTGTGTTCCATAACGGTTTAAGACGATATTAAAATTATCGGACGATAATTTTAATCGTCCTAAAACGATTCACATCCCTAAGAGGTTGAAGATTCAGGAACCAGTCTGTAGACCTTGTGTTGCTGGTGCGGTATCCTGAGGCACAGATAGAATAGCGTAGACAGGCTGAAGAACGGTAGTGGCCCGTGGAATGGGGTACACCGTGGAATCTTCAGTAGTAGGTAGAAATTGGAGAATGTACTCACAAAAGGAAGTCCCAGTACAGATACCCGAGGAGTGGGTCAGACGTCCCAGGCAGTAGGCCCTCCGAGGAGCGGATAGCCAAGACACGAAAGAGCCCCCAAGGAGCAAATACTCAGAGTGTCCGGAAGCCAAGTAGAATCTGGAACAGAGATCCAAGTAGAGCGGAATTACACAAGCAAGAGAACTCCTTGCTAACTTGTCTTAGCAATGGGCCAGTCAGTATAAGTACACTAGCGGTGTTGACGTCATCGGGAAGGGACGCCCCCGAGGTTCCCGCCATGACATATTCTAAAGGAGGCCCTGCGCGCGTTCCTAAGTAATGCTGGAAGTAAGATGGCAGTCAGCAGCGCCCACGCTGTCCTGGGGACGCCGAGGAAGTCGGCGTTGGTTGGCGGATGCCACCATTCTCCCAATGATTGACAGTGCAGAGAAAAAAGAGATGAGCATGAGAGATCACAGCTGTCTGCAACCGACAGGCACAACAGTAATGACATATTTTTGAGAGACCTCTGATGTCTTTCATTGATTATATTTCTATATACAAAGGTATTATATTGTATAATAGAAAACAATTATATCTTACTATAGTTTGATCATGTCTTATTGCCTTTCTTTGACTGCTGCAAACCCCTTCCATGTAGAAATCATAGGTTTTGGCAAATAAGTTTAGAACTGAATACAATTTCTTTAGTGAGGGGTGTTGATGAGGATGGCGTTTGATTAACACTGTTGATCTAATTAATACTGATTCTGTTTGTTATGTTATATCATGTGTACATTTTTGTCTGACTCTTAATTCTACTGCCAATAAACATTTATGCTGCTTTTCTTTAATAAGGAAATTGCAGTAAAAGGACCGAGTTTTCTTTTTTAGTGTACAATCAAGATGTTGACAAACATACACAATAATATATAACTTCATAAATCCATTTTGATAAGGAGAATTAGGAGCTTAAAAGCTTACTAGTTTAATTTATATGCAAGTTAAAACATTTGCCTGAATCTTAGCAGAAAAAAAGTGAAAAAATAGTTCACTTTTTTAGACTGTGGTTTAAAGAATGGTTTTTGATTACCTCTGCATCTATATCAGCCAGTTTTAATGATTAAGTGACAGTGCCTGACTTATTGTAGCATACAAACAGTGCCTGAAACCTGAGGTAATTGCTAGTATATTGTTCCAAAAGGGTAATAGAATATAAAAAAAGAAACTTGTTGAAAATCAAATAAAGCAAATAAGATAACTTTACACTAAAATATATAAACTCTATTATGGGTAGAAAAGACAATTATGGGTCTATTTTCTAAACAATGTTAACATTATGATTTCAGATGAATCCACCTTCAACATATAATCATCATGTATAGGTAGCTTTGTATGAGCCAGTTCATGCTATATCACAGAAGCATTTGAACGTGGCACAGGAGCTCATGAGGCCAACTGGTGACATTTTGAAACTTGGCTTCAGAGGAACAGGAACAAGTTGGCATTACTAATGCACTGAGAAGAACACTGCTTTCATAGAGTAAGCTTCTGATAGCAAAATAAGGGGCCGATGCAATATAAAGTGCAGAAAGTGGGCACTGAAAAGTCAGCGCCCGCTTTCCTAATGCGCACATGGTGCCCGCAAGGGGGCGCCATGCAATACCCAAATTAGGGGGTTGCACTAGCAAGGAGGTGCTAGGGTTGCTTGCGTGACCTTAGCACCTCCTAGCTAACATGAACCTGGCACAGTTCCCAGTTATGAAGACCGACACCGGTAAACTCGGCGTCGGTTTTCATAACTGGCCATCTGCCAGTAATGAAAACGGACACCGAGTTTATCGGCGGCCATTTTCATTACTGGCAGACGGCACACTGTATTGCATCGGCCCCTAGGTGTGGAGGCCCCAATTTGGAATTTTAATGCATATTAGGGGGCATGGAGGTAGAGATGAAGGGGCAGGCCTATCCCATTTATTTATGTATTTATTTATTTTACTTTACAGCCTGCAAGATGCTCTGGAGTCAGAGTTTGGGTTTGGGACCTCAAGGCAATGTTTGGAAAAACTTGTAGTGGTGGTGGGGAGGAGGGGGTCTTTACATGGGCCAGAAGGCTAGGCTGTTAGCCTGCTGCAGCATGAATCATAGGCCAGCTTCATCTATTGCCATGACCAGGAATGCATTAAAAAATTCCACATGAAATTTTACTATGAATGCAAATGAGCTTGAAACTCATTTGCATCTGTATTACATTTTTATGCAAATGGGCATCTAACCAACAGCTAATACTGCAGGTTAATACATCAGCCCCTTAATATGCATACCAAAATTAAAGAATGGGCAACCCATTAAATTTGTGCACATGCCTGCATAAAAAATTGACCCCATACAACACACATTAATAGTAGTGATATGCAGAAGAAAAACATTTGTTCAGTTTGTTCATTCGGTTTGTTGGGGCCCAAATTCATTTCATTAGTTTCAATATGAAAAAAAAATGGTTTATTAGTTTCATTAGTTTATTTGTTTGCCATTAAAAGCTATGGGGGAAGCATTGCAATCTATTCTGAGCTCGAGAATGGTGATTTTCTTATTAATTCTATTGAAACTTGTGAGGAGAAATCATCTGAAGGGGAAAAGAGCTGCAAGGTACTTAGAATGTGGCAAAGTGGCATTAAAAAAGTGGCATAAAGAAGCCTAAGGCTCTACAAAGGGATATCAGATTCACTCCAGAATTGGCAGTTCTCCAAAATGCCATGAGAAGAGCAAAGAAACAGCAAAAAGGAGGACAAACATCCCAAGGTGGAAAAAGAGGATGCCAGCAATCGTGACATGAACACTTGATGGCATTACGAGAGGCAAAGAAACACCAAAAGAGGCATCAGAACCCTAAGGCACCTGAAGGTGAAAAAAATCAGAAAACATGCAAGCAACAACCCAAGGTACAGATAAAGGGATCAAGAAAAATGAGAAAGAGTGGTATCAAGATTTCAAAAGCATAGGAGGGGTGCACAGCAGCACCCCAGATTGGCAAGAAGACCTCAAAGTGTAAGAACCGGACTATGCCAGGAAGGTACAGTGGCACAAAAAAAGTTAAGAACCCCAAGTTATAAAATCTGTGCATGGCAGCAAGGCTGAGTGGCACTAGGATATGAAGATGTAGGATGAGGGGCATATCATTAAGGTAGAATGGCATGGGAGATGCCAGTCATTCTATTCAAGGACACAGTAAACCAGAGAGGGGTATGCCTCTCCCTTTTGAAGTATGGCTGCACCTGGCTGACCCACCAAACCAGTAGCATATGTTTGTGTCATGGCATAAGCCAAGCCATGCATGTCGTAAGTACCCTCGTGCGCAGTACAGTGGAACTGCAAATGGGCCATGAAATCAGTTACAATTCATGGAGTGGTCCAGCAAATTTGCAGAACAATGGATAGCCATGGCAAGAGCAAGAGATGACAAGAAGGTGAGTACCATAGTGGAAGAATGGTATGAAAATTCTGAGGAGGGTTTCTGTAAGTTTTCAAAGCAATGTATGGCTAAGGAAAGATGAAAATTGGGCAAGTACTGTAGGGGAAGTGGATTTGGCAAGATCATTGAATACAGCTGGAGTAGTGGAGGAAGCACTCTAAAGTACCAAGACGGGCTTGGAATGGCAGCAGTGGTGGTACTATATCTTAAGAACTGGAGTGATAAGAGCAGAGCACCGCAGCAAGAACGGTGGCAGTAATACCCTAAAAAGGCATTTGCCAATTCTTTCACATGCATAGAAGAGTGGAACGAGCAAGCAAGCAACAATGTTGCAAGAATGTCTAAGAGCAGTGGTGGCAGAAGTGATGTTGATTAATACTTTTTAAAAACTGGAATGGTAGTAGTAGAGCAATGCAGCAAGAAGTGTAGCTGTATCACCTCCAAAGCTGTGGCGTTGTCAGTGTCAGGTCCATTGAACATTTGTAAAATACCTATACAGGTAGAAAATGTAGCATTCTTAGGGGCTGCAAAGCTTATTGGAAAATATTAAGGATCCTGATCTTCTCTAAGATGGTTTTGATATAGTGTTGGAGCATGGCATCCTGCAATAGAAAGTGTCAAGGTACAGTGGTTATGTTTGTAGCATGACATTTTGCAGTGGAAAATATCAGGCCACAGTGGTTATGGTTGGAGCACGACAGGCTTATGCAGGATACGTTAGGACTCAGTGATTATGGTAGAGTATGGCATACCACAGCTGTAAATGTCAGACCACTGAAGTTATGGTTGGAGCATGGCATTCTGCAGCTAGAAGTGTCAGGACACAGTGGCTTTGTTTGGAACAAGACAGGTTTATGCAGGATACATGAGACCAGGCCTCAGTTGTGGTTTTTGGAGAAAAGGAAGCAAATTATCTCAGTGGAGTCATGCCGCAGTGCTTTTTGGCAACCACCACCACTTAGAAATGTCTTCGCTGACTTCCCCTGCCTGCTTCATCCCAAACAGTTGTTGAGATGAAGCAGTTGAAACATAATTCCATTGAATTTCTCTGCAGTTTTTTCCCTAAATACTACCACTGAAACAGGACTCCAGTTGTTGAGGCAAAGCAGGCAGGGGAAGTCAGTGGAGGCATGACCCTACAGTGGTGCTTGGAACATGGCAGGCAGAGGAACTCAGTGGAGTCATGACCTTGCAGTGATGTTTGGAACATGACAGGCAGAAGAACAAGGATGTATCATACCCCTGTGGTTATGTGAGGTATATGACAATGTGATACTGCTGCTGTATGTCCTGCCATGCTCCTATGCCATTAGTGTTGGGGTATGCCAATGTAAAGCTGCTTCTGGATATGCTGCGAGACCCTTGCACTGTTGTTGTTAGGGTAAGGCAATGAAAGCCTGCTATTGGATGTGCTGTCAGACCCCTGAAGTATCAGGCCCCAGTGTTGTAATTTGATACATGTCAGGAGATAGGAGGAGGAGTAAAGCCCCAGTGCTGTTGATGGGGACATGTCATGAGGTAGAAGGAGGTATGAAGCCCCAGTGTTGTTGATGGGGATTATCAGGAGGAAGTAAGTTGAGTCTGAACCCAGTGTTGTTGATGGGGACATGTCAGGTGGTAAGGAGAGGAGTGAAGCCTCACTGTTGTTGATGGGGATGTGTCAGGAGGCATCAGGCTGAGTCAGACTTCAATGTTGTTAATGGGAACATGTCATGAGACAGCAAGCTAAGTCTGATCCCAGTATTGTTGATGGGGACATGTCAGGAAACAGCAGGATATGAGGACCCCAGTGTTGTTCATGGGGATGAGTCAGGAAGCAGCAGGATGTGACAGACCCCAGTGTTGTTCATGGGGACATGCCAGGAGGCAGCAAGATATGACAGGGCCCAGTCTTGTTGTTGGGGTCTTGTCAAGAGGGATGTGACAGACCCCCAGTGTTGTTGAGGAGGATGTGCCAGGAGATGGGAGGAGGAGGAGTGAAGCCCCAGTGCTGTTTATGGGGATAAGTCAGGAGGCAGCAGGATTGGGCAGACCCCAGTGAAAGTATATAGAGCAAGGTAATCAGAAGGTGTCAATGCATGTTGGATCCAGTGGTGGTATATAAGACAAAGCAGGTGGAAGTTGTCAGTGCATGTTAGTCCCAGGGAGGTATATAGGGCAAGGCAGGCAGAAGGTGTCAGTGCATATTGGCCTCAGTTTTAGTATATAGGGCAATGTAGGCAGAAAGTGTCAGTGCATGTTGGCCCCAGTGGTGTTTTTGGAGATATGGCAAGAAGAAGCAGGATGTGTGTGCCCAACTAGTGGTGTTGGGGACTCAGAAGAACTCAGCATTGGTGTGTTGAAGCCCTTGGAATGTTTTTTTCAGGCCTGAGAGGCAACTGCAGTGTGTTTGATGAAGTGTGGCCTAACTGGCAGTGTTGGGGACACATCATGACTCAGCATTGTTGAGTTGCAGCCCTCAGAATGGCTTCTCAGGCCTGGGAGGCAGCAATAGTGTGTTTGTAAAAGTATGGGCCAACTGGCAGCGTGGGGACATGAAAGGACTCAGCATTGATGTGTTGTGACCCTCGGAATGGCTTCTTGGGCCTGGGATACAACATTGGTGTATTTCTGGAAATGTGGCCCAACTGTTTGTGTTGGGAACACAGTGGGACTTCGGATTGGTGTGTTGTGGCCCTTGAAATGATTTCTCAGACCTGGAAGGCAACAGCAATGTGTTCGTTATATTTAGGGGATTGCGAAATGCAGTGCTAGTTCTATATGAAGGTCATTACATGATTTATTTAATAATCAAGTGTTCCTTGTTTCTCTTGAATTTTCATGTGAAGTGAGAACATATAATATTTGATGACTATTCTTACACTTAGTGGGTTTTGTTTCATTTAGACCTCCTCTGTCACCATATGTATCAGATTGTTGGCCTGCAGTGTGAGTCTCCCTTTCACTCGTGGATCACATAATGTAGCGAGTATGTATGTGGGGTTTCTGGCTAGAGGTCCTAGTCTCTCTGTTGCCTGCTTTTCCAAAGACACCAGACAGTGCAGCACCTCAACTATCATTCCCTCTTCCTGTCAAAAGCCCTCCAACTTTTCTAACAGGATGTTTACTATGGGGATGACATCTCTCAAGATGGCGCTTGTGGCACTCAGTTCCTCTGTGGCATCCTTAAAGGGTTTCAGGAATTTCACAAGCTATCTCATAACTGACCAGTGATTTTCTGAGACAGATCATGCAGGGGTCCCTGCTTCTCCACTAGCCTCTGCAGCATCATGTAGGTAGAATTCTAGCAGGTGCCCACATCTATAATGAGATGCCTGTAAGGCATCTCTTAGGGATGTGCAGCAGGGATGGATTCATCCGATTCGGAATTCGTATTCGTCGGGACCCAAATCTGTTGCATCTGTTTTCGGGGGACCCCGATTTGTCCATTAGTTACATATGGTATTCTTTTCCCATTAAAGTTGAAAAAACCCATCCCAACCCTTTAAATTTAATTAACTACAACCCCCCACCCTCCTGACCCCCCAAGACTTGCGAAAAGTCCCTGATGGTCCAGCAGGGGTCCTGGATCAATCTCCTGCACTCGGACCGTCGGCTGCCCGTATTCAAAATGGCACCGATAGTCTTTGTCCTTACTATGTCACAGGGGCTACCAGTGCCATTGGTCGGCCTCTGTCACATGGTAGGAGCAATGGACGGCCGGCACCATCTTGTGCTCCTACCATGTGACAGGGGCCGATCAATGGCACCGGTAGCCCTTGTGACATAGTAAGGACAAAGGCTATCGGTGCCATTTTGAATACCGGCAGCCGACGGCCCGAGTGCAGGAGATCGCTCCAGGACCCCTGCTGGACCACCAGGGACTTTTGGCAAGTCTTGGGGGGGGATCAGTAGGGTGGGGGGTTTATTCGTTAATGATACGTTGCATTCGTGGGGGTTCGCCGTACATTTTGGAACCCCACGAATGCAACGAATAGGGATATATACGTTGTAGACTGTGCATTTGTTCAAAACGAATGCACATCCCTAGCATCTCTAGTTCCTCCTGCTTTTCACAGAAGGTCCCCCACCTTCATACTTCAGTGAAGGTGCCCAGCTATTTTCCTACACTTCTCTAATAAATGATGCAGGTAGACATGCTCTGAATCCTTGGAATCCAGCCCATGGGCCTCCTTCACTGCTAGGTGCAGGGTGTGAGCAAAGTATTATACACCCTGACATCCCCTGTCAGATACTGCCTTTACTATATTAGAGCCATTGTCATTTACAAAGAACCCTGCATTTAGACTTCTGGCTCTCTGATCCAGCTGCCAGCCCTCGGGCATTTCTCTAATGGCTCCTAAAATATTAGCAGAGGTATGGGCACCTTCGGCCAGGTGAGTGTGCATCAAAACCTACCTGCTTCCTGTTACTCCATCCCCTATGGAACTGCTGCCTACCCTTACCTCAGCCAGGTCCCATCAATGTATTTTCAGAGAGAGAAAGGAGTGTGAGGCGTTTGTAGAAGTCTAGATGTCGCTTATGAAATGCACACTACTCCCATGTGCCTTCACCAGCAGTGCCTGGGTGCAACTATAGCAATATTTTTAAAAACTGGGGATGTTCTTTCTGCTGAAAATGGTTCTAGATGGCACTTTATAATTTGACACTAACATCTACAGCAAATGCCTGGGGCCCATGTTTTCCACTACCTGCAGGGGCTGATCATCTAAATTGATCACCTGAAATAGTCCTAGTCATCACTTTGAATGCTGATCACCTCTTTCCCTGTGACAATGCCACCAAACACCACTCCATTTCCTCCATTGTGGGATGCTGCTTCTTAGGTATAGCTGGGGGCTGATGCTGCTGGTCTTCTACCTGAGTGGTAGAAGGATCTGAAGGTTTTGAAATAGCTGGAGAAATACTCATCCCTTTTTTAAATAGTGTCCTCCAGTTTACAGACGGCGTCCCCTGACTACTGATACTACCATCCCCATATATACTGAAGGGAATGTTGCTTCTTCAGTAATGCTCCATCCCAGATTTTTTTAAATGGCCAGTTGCCTCCCTTGGCTGATCCCCTTCGCACAATAGTTACAATGCACAAAGCATGGGTCTTCCCTGATTTGAAAATGACCCAGATTACAGATTTCTTTATAATCCCTTGCCTCCCTTCAGTGTAATCCCTTGTAATCCCTTCACTGCCAGCATCATCCTTGGGGTGGATTTTGCTGGCACTGAAATAGTGGTGGAAACAGATGGAGCCTGACGAACTGGGGCAGAGGATTCACTCATACTCTGTTCCCGCACTGTCAGCGTGGCCTTTTCTCACTCACCAACATCATCTCTTGCCTCTCTCTTCTCCATCACAGTGTTCAGCTAACACCTCACCCATCTCTGCTTCAGGAAATTCTTTGAAGAGCAATTCTTAAACTCTAATTCAGAGGAAGAAGATGAAAAAACTGCTTTTGCTTCCTCTGCTATACTAATGGATTCTGCTGCTTGTAATTTATGCTTTACCACTTGCAATTCTAATTCCAAAGGTACTGTTACCCTGTGGTTGTTACTAGTGCCTGCCCTTTCTCTATCTACTAACACAACAGGACCTGGCTGAAACACAGTTGATGCTGGCCTATATTCCCCAAATTTGAATTTCTTTCTGTTTAAAATTTGAATTTGAAAACATCCCTCTTTATTTTGGTTGGGGTGCTCACTATTGCCTTGTAAAAAATATCCCTTACAAACTGTGGGCTTGCCATAGCCTCTAGTACCTTTGCCTGACCTGATGGGATTTTATCAGTTGCAGTTCCTGATTACTGGGATTGAAATGATGGACAAAAGATGTTTTAATCTTTATTAATTTCAATAAAGTAGATGTGTGTGTGACACTGAGTAAAATAATCACAGAATTCACTGCAGTATCATTTTACTATTTTGCTCTGCAGACTAGTGCACTGTACACACAAACACACACAATCAAAGAACTGTGAATAATACTCTAATATGTGCATTAGATAGTATAACTGTGCAGTAGTAATTGCAGTAACAAAATCAATCTACAATATGGCTGGCTGTACCTTTGGCGACTTGCACTGCCTGCTTTCTTTGTGGATTCACAAATTCTGGTACACACAGACTCAGACACAGAGAGTAAAAAAAAAGCCTATCTATCTTAGACATTGTGGCATAGCTAGCTAATACTGTAGTACTAGCACTGGCACTACTGCTAGACTAGTTCACAGCAAGTTTAAAATTAAATTAAATCATTGCAAACACGATGCCTTTCCCCAGAAGGGGAGAGGGAGCTTGAAAACTCAAACCTTCCTCTTCATCAGTCGTAGTGCAGTGAGATGTTAAATAAAAATTAACAGCCTGTGCAAATAAACATAGTATGACAGCAGCCAAAAGGATTAGAAAAGAATGGATGCTTTTAATGTTGAACAAGAACACAGTGTTGATTCAGAACACTGTGCATACCACACAGAGCTCAATTGAACAGCTAAAAGCAAGTGTTTCCTTCACAGGAAAGATTCAAATGCAGGTTGGTCATGTCTACACATACTATAAGAATAGACAGATCAGTACTTCACTCTGATATGTACCCTTAATTTTCAGTCTGATTTCCTTGACAGCATTTCCTGGTTATTCTCTGACCTTATATGAGTCATAGACATTAGGGTTAATTTCTATGGAGACTCCCATATGACTAGCCTGAGCCTCAGACAGGTAGGCTCTATTCTTACAATGTGGCCAATGCATTTTTATGGGAAATGGAAATGAATGAAACGAATGACATATGTTTCATTCGTGGGATGTGCTCATTTGCTTTTGGTGGCCAACAAATAAAACAAAAGAGGCATATTCATCATGGATTTAACATTTGTTTTAAACTAATGCATATCCCTATTAGTGTTCATTGAAACCCTAAAAAATTAGCATGGATGCTACATGTTGTAAGCCCCCATGCTAATTAGCTCAAAGTGAAATTTCCAGTTAGCAGGAGAGATTTATTCTCCCCTGATTCCCCAAGCATAAGACACAAGGGGCACAGTGGCTTCAACTTATTCCCCACCCCTACATAAAATGATTGGTAGCCTTAAAACAACATCTCTAACCTAAAGATCAAGGTTTAACTATGGCCCAGTCACACTTGTCCCTCTGTCTATCTCTTCTGAAGATGCCCAAAGGAAGATCAGGACAGGAGAGAGAGAGCAGTACTCTTTTGCCCTATTGCCTACACAGCTTAAAAATGGTGCCAGCTGACTTTTCACACTAATTTGCCCTGTTCACATGCATTGACAATTTCTTGTAATTTTCAGTGGAATAACAGAGTAGCTATCTAACCAGATTACCAACAGAAGACTAGCATGTTCAGAATGATTGGTTGATTAAACTCATCTTTTCAAGTCCTGAAAACCTTTATCTTAAAATTGTATGTCACAAGGAAAAATTATAAATGCACATGTAAAGTATTACATTAACAATTAATATGTGATCCTTTTTTGTATATTAATTACCAGATAGAATGTTTGATTATTTGTTTTATTTTGCTACAGTTTTCTATTAAATTTTAAAATAGCATTCATTTAAAGGTGAGTTTTAAAAGCCTGGCACATGCATCAATTAGAGGATGCATGCAAAAATCAGGCTTACATGCGCCAACCATATTTTCAAAACTCGGAGATGCACATGCATCTCGGACTATGCACATATTTCATGGATTTTCAAAAAGGGACGTGATATGGGCATGGTAATGGATGGGGAATAAGCATTCTGGGGTAAGGCCAAGAGATATGAACATATCTATCTACGCGCCTGGGCATATGCCCAGGTCCCCTGCCACAAGATTTACTTTTGTTATGGAGGAGGTAAAAGTGAGAAAAAAAACCCAGTTGTTTCGGAGGGGTTTAAAGGGTCTGTGGTAAATGGGGGAGGAGTGCAGGTGATTAAACCAGGTGGGTTTGGAAGACCTAGATCATAACCAGGTGAACTGGTGAAACTGGCAATGACATGGACTCATGCTCCTTTTAAAAATTCCCTATGTGGAAAAAGCCATTTTTATATCGCTAAGTGTGCATCCATTTAAAATTGAGCATGCATTGGTGTGCCTGCTGTATTTTATAACATTCACACATATGTGCATGCATGTTATAATATTGTTGCATCCCTTGGAGCGCGCTGTCACAGATGAACCAATGTACACCTATGTACCAGTTTGAAAGTTACCATCCCTGTGTCTACACTAAACATATCTAGATAAATTATATTTCAATGCCACTGACTTCTTTTTATCTATGAATTTGTTAAGAAATACTAGCAAAGTATTGTGAAGATAACGGTCTGATTTATCAAGTACATGGTATATTGCAAAGGCACTGCTTAAGAAACCCAGGATAAGAGATCATACACTAAATTAAAAGTAATCAGCCAGTAAATTTTACATCTAAATTAATTCATTTTGCGCACCTATTAACTAGATTAGTGTAATGTGCCAAAGACACAGGGATCTCCTGCTCATGAAGACTTTGGGAATTCTGCTGTCCTTAGGATGATAAATGGTATAATCATCTGCTGACCTCAGGACACTGCATAAAGGACGGGAGGGTCTATCTTCCCCAAAGGTCACCCCTTGACCAACCATAAACTTTTGCAGGGATGGGATACCCCACACAGGCAACAGTCCTCTTGGAGGCTGGGTGAAGGGTTGTGATGGAAATGATAATGATTTCACAGATTCAGGTAAGTGGAATTTGTGTACATGTTGAATGTGGTAGCTTCCGAATAGTTGCACAATGAATGTCAGTTTAAAACTAAATTTATTTTTTTTATTGCAAAAAAAACCGTATTGCCCAGATCAGATATGTAATGATTTAACAAATTTTAATGACACTTTTCCTTTTGCAGGATCAAAACATTCTTTTTTTTACTAACTATATGTGGTTTACAGGATCAGAAATGATTTCAACAATCCCAAAATGCATGAACTCTTTGGTAAGGAACTTCTTCTGTTGTACAACATTAAATCTCCTAGAAAACCCATAATTGGCTTATTATAGTTCTTTCAATTAAACTTCTCATTTTACAGGTAGTACTCTGAAGTTTCAGAAAAATGTATAATAAATTCTTCCAAGTGAGTGTTATTTTAAAATACTCTTGAACAAAATAATCTGACTGACTGTATTCCTTTTCTCTTACAGATGTGTACCATGATAATTACTTTCTAAGTATCTGTTTCACAACAATTTCAGAACAATTTGAATATTCTCCACTAAGAATAAAAGGAACTATAAAGAAAATGCATGCAGTTCTTTCAGTCGTGTGTGTCAGTGTAAAATCTCACATAACCATTGGGTGCCATGTGTCCAAACCTTCATGGAGATTCTAACTTATCTATCCCTGGATGTCACTGTCTGCCCCTCTATGACTTTAACTTAACATTCTATTAAACATAACAATAAATCTCTCTCTACCTCCCTGGGCTTAAACTATTTCACAAAAAACAACAACAACAAAAAAAAAAACATGAGTATGCGAAGGACTGTCTATGCACGTTTCTGATAACTCTTTCTATGCTGAAAATAAATAAATAAATATCAAAAAATCTCCTAGTCACTGTTTCCTTGTCACAATTAAAAATAATAATGTGCTACTGAAATGGACTCACTATGTTAATCACTTTTCTCTGTGATTAACACCATTAATTCTTTTGTTAAAATTGCCTCCTTCCATAGAAATTCAGTGACTTACCAGTCGCAATACATACTAACAGAGGATTTCACTCAAGTCTCAAGCTTCCTACATAAATCAACAGTTCTCTATAGGTGCACTGCTTTCACAAGCCATGCTCAAACTGCTGTCTGCACCCCTAGAGCTGACAACTTTCAAATGGGTACATGGGTGCACATTGGCGCATGTACGTCAGCCTGCACACAGGGACGTAGCCATTTTATAACTTGAGTGCATATATGGATGCATGTTATAAAATAGACTGGTCGCGTACACATGTGCGCCAAATTTTAAGTGGGCATGTGCATGGGCGCCTAACCCACTGTAAATGTGTAAGTTGGGGAATTTTAAAAGGGGCGCATACAAGTTTACCAGTTCAGGTACTAGTTTACTCGGTTAACAGCTAGATTTTCCAGATCTCTCTGGTTTGATAGCCTATATTCTCTCCAGTTACCCCGGACTTTTTAAACCCCTCCAAAATGGCTCTTTTTCTTTTATTACTTTCACATCATCCATAGCAGAAGTAAAGTTACACAGCAGGTAACATCTGCACAAACCAGGGTGCGTAAGTATTTACATGTGCTTCTCTTGGCCAGGACCCAACACACCCATGCCCTGCCCCCATTTTTATAAACATTTTAGATGTGCGTGCTGTGGCATTTACGACCTTATCTGGGAGCTTTTTAAAATATGATTTCTGCGCGCAAGCCTGACTTATTCGCACATCCGCTAATTAATGCATGCGCCGGGCTTTTAAAATTAACATTAAAATATATAAATTGATATGGATCTTTGCAGAATAAAATTGGGCACTATTGCAGAGGTATGTGCATTGGTTTGAAATTAATGGGTAAGCCAAAGGAGGTTATTTTTGTTTTGATTCATTTAAAATAAAACAAATAGACAGTTCTCCTGAAAATAGTAATTTATTTTGCATTTGTTTTTGGATCCCATTCAGGTGTATGGGACAAGTAAAACTACAGAATATTTTTTTTTCCCTGCTCAGGGTAAGCCACTGAAGCCCAATAGAGCAGAGCCATGGTATGACAAGGCAAAGAAGCAGCTAGAGAAATCAAGGTCAAGCATTTTTTTCAACCAGCCTATCCTAGCTGAATCCTGCATGGATTCACAATGAATTCCTCATCCCCCCCTCCCCCCCCCACACACACACACAGACACACATTGAAAGCAACATGCAACTTTGAGCTATCACTACTTTGAAATTTCTGGATTGGATTTCAGAGAAAGGGCTTCAGAAGCAAAACCTTTCTCAGGATCAAAGAAAAAGTTAAAAAAATATATAGAAAGGCAATGTGGACAGCGCTGTTTCCTGTTGTCACATTCTCACTGTATTAGATGAGACTCTCCAATGTAATCTTTCCACTGTTAGAAAGGTTCAGTGAGAAAGGACTGTCGTTGAACAGGCATGAGTAAGAGTATATCTCTTTCTGTGTGCACTTGCAACGCAGAGAGAGATCTGTTTTCATTTTATCAGCAGAAGTGTTTCTGACCAGTGACCACTGCATTGACCAAGTAGAACATCATCCTTTTTTCTCTTGGCTTTTCTGCATGTGAAAAAAAGGATTCAGTATTATGGACATGCATTCATTTGAAATGAAATAGGAATTGTTAATGACTTTTCCTATTTTGTTTCATTATATTTTTTAAATGGAATGAAAGGAAAACCAACAAAAATGTTGCGGATTTTTTCTTTTTGGTTTGAAAAAAAAAAAAAAAAAAGAAAACAAGCATCATGGCTTGCCCTGCAGGCCCACGGCCTAACCCACAGCTTGCCCCATTGGCTCACTGCCTAACTCATAGCTTGTCCAGTGAACTGCCCCATGACCTGTCCAAAAGCATTCTCTAATCCCTCCCTCCCCCTTCCCCCAAAGCAACTAGGACCAACAACCATCTCAGCCCCCACTTCCCCCCCCCCCATAGGACCAACTGCAAAGAAAAAAGGGGCAGAAGGAATGCCCATTTGCCTCATCCTGAAATGCCTTCAAAATGGCACCAGTTAACCCTAGGACCATCATTATAGCAACTTTAAAATTGCACCATTCTCATATCTTCGTACAGTACTACAGTCTATTATCGTTTCTAAAATAGACTACTGTAATGCACTCCTCCTTGGCCTCCCTGCCATACACACCAAACCATTACAACTCTTAAAGAATGCCTCAGCACGTATCCTTACTAACTCCAGAAAACGTGACCACATCACTCCTACCCTCATCGAACTCCACTGGTTGCCAATACAATCTCGTATCCTTTTCAAAGTTCTTTCCTTTATACATAAAAGCATCACCAATGAAAACACTGACTGGATAAACCCCCCACTACTTCTTCGCACCTCCACCAGACCAACTCGTTCTGCCCTCCAAGGAACTCTCCGTACCCCCTCTATCAAATCTACTAAACTAATCTCCACAATGAACAGAGCCTTTTCCCTGGCTGGCCCCACCCTATGGAACTCCATGCCCCCAGACTTAAGCACCGAAACCTCTACACCCAAATTTAAAAAAAAGCTAAAAACCTGGCTGTTCCTACAGGCCTACCCTTCCTACGATAACCACCTTCCTGACAACCCCCTGAGCTGCGTATAGTACTTTTACTTTGCATTACCATATACAATGTGCTTCCACTTTCCCTCGTGCTAACACTTAGTTAAACTACTCATTCCTCTCTTCTCTCCCCCCTCTGCCAAAACCTTCTTTGAAACCATTCTGTTCAATCGCAAATCCTGTAATTTTCTTATGCCTACCCAGATCCTCAATCAGTTTATGGACGCTATCTCTTACCAGTTTCTGACATTTTTTTAAATCACTTTTTAATCACAGGGACATCCTGGGGAAAACGGATGGGATAACTGGATAAAAATTAACTTTTGACCCCAAACTCTGAATGTGGACAAGTCACAGGAACCCCTAAACAAGACCAACTCTGTCAAAGAACTGCATTTTTATTAAATTGAAGAAGTTTATTAAATGTATTGGCACCCTGTTTGTCAGGGTGCTTCCTGGATACTGGAACTTATGTGGGAACCTCTTTCCATGTTCCCCCACCAAAATTGCCACCTTTTTTAAACTTTAAAATGGCTTATTTAGCTTTTATTTAACTTTTAAATGTTCAATTTGTCTTCAGGCTCTTCTCTGGGGCAGACTCTCACTGACGTCATTTGCGATGTCAACAAGGACCCCATGCCCTGTACTGAAACATGCTGGGGCTTTGCTTATAGTCCCGATGCTGTCTGTGTCTTTAATCTTGCAATGGCAGCATTCCCAGCACTATCTCTGATTTCTGACACCAGCCATACAGAAGTGGAACACATTTATTTTACAAATAAATGCTTGTAGTACTTCAGGGCATCTTCTGGCTGCCAGGAATATTCCAGGCTCCTTCAGCCCCATCTACCTGCACTCATGGCTGCCATGACCTCCCCTGGCTCTTGCAGCCCCCATCTGGCTCTGATTTGGCCAACCTCCACTTTTATTTTCAAATTGCAGCTCTCTGCCGCGTCGGGGTAGGGAATCCTGGTACGGCCAGCCCCTCTTTTGATTACGGCTCACCGCCGCAGTTAGTTTTTAATGTGGCTGCAGTGCTGCTGGCAGCAGGAAGCTGCCTCTGCTCTGGGCCACCTCCAAACTTCCCCAGGGAGCTTCTTTGACATCGTGGCTATATTCTTTGACATTGTGGCTATATTAGCCTTAACTGGCTATATTCAAAAGAATATAGCCAGTTAAGGCTAAATTTATGCAGCCACACAAGGCCAGATAACTTTGCATCTAACCAGCAATATTCAAAAGATAACCAGTTAAGTGTAAAGTTATCTGGAAAAAGGTAACTGGATAATTTTAATCAGGGATATCGTGCTGAATATCTGGAATAACTTATCCAGCTAACTTCAGTCAGATAACTTATTCATTGGGAGTATTTTTTTAAATTTTTACCTCACTATGGGCCCATTGATTTGATGTCTGTCTTTATCTCTACACCACACTTGCACTTATATGCAGACTACAGTACATTATATTTATTGAAACAATAACCCCCCTACCCTCTACAAGTTATTGAGTGACTGTCAAATTCCATTTTACCACAAGGAACAAAAAGTAGATGTGGCACTAGTAAGAACAATAATGACAATGGGATAAGGAAAGCTTTTTCTGACAAAGGGACTTAGGGCAAGCGTAAGTAGCACTACTGATGATAACAGTGAGACTACTAACAAACTAATTTAATACTCTTCAGGGCTACTCTGACTAGCACTTCTCCCAGATCCTGAGCTCTCTATCCCAGAGGTTGATTCTTTTTGTGGGAGGAGACTCTCATCTATGGCCCAGACAATGGTGTGATTTATTCCTGTATGTGTTGATAGCTGTGGCAGCTCCTGAAGGGAGTTGCTGTAACAAAACAGGAAGGACCAGGCATCAGACAGGGCCTGGAAGGATCATCTGTATATCATTCCCAACAGGTACCGGGAGAGGTCACAGTGAGCAATTCAGGCTTTGAACTCAACAGCACCAGCTTCAAGAGGCACCACACCCCTTACAGCAGAATAGGATTGAAAGGCTCATCTGCATACTGTTCCCAGAAGCACCTGGGAGAGGACTCCAGAGTTCATAGCAAGCGATCCAGGCTTTGAACTCCACAGCATCAGCTTCCAGAGGCACCACACCCCTTGCAGCAGAATAGGATTGGAAGGATCATCTGCATACTGTTCCCCGAAGCACCTGGGAGAGGACTCCAGAGTTCATAGCAAGCTTTGAAATTCACAGCCCCAGCTTCCAGAGGCCCTACACCCCTTACAGCAGAAGAGGACCAAAAGGCTCATCTGCATACTGTTCCCAGCATGCCCTGGGAGAGGACTCCAGAGGTCACAGTGAGCAATCCAGGCTTTGAACTCCAAGCCACTTAACTGGTTATAAGTAGAATATAGCTGGTTAAGGCTATGTTATTTGAGTAATTTTAGACTTGCTTTGAGTATGATGAGACTTCAAAAGAGTTAAACTTAGCTGGATAGCACCAATATTCAGGGCTTCTAGGCTAAGTTTAAGCCCTGCCCTTGGAATGCCTTTTTTTCCAGTTTAGCCAGGTAATCACTTACCCAACTACAACATAGATTAGTGATGGGTAATATTTAAACCCATATTTGTCCAGTGAAGTTCAAAACTTAGGCCTGGATTTTCTAAGGTCACAGACCTTAGAAGGACATGGTATCTGACCTATTCTCGCCCTATTCTCGGGCTATTCTCTGCTGCCCGAGAATAGCTGCAGCCTAGTAGCAGAACCTGTTGGCAGTACCGGGAATCAATTGGCATAGCGCAGCCCCTGAAGAAGGTTCACAGAAACACGAGCCGTGTCAGGCCCAAGCCAGCGTGATATCCCAGCTGCAAACCTCGGTACGATAAGTGCAAACATTTACTGCCTGTAAACTGACACAAGTTGTCGTTACAATAATACCTTTTCAAAGAGACCAATGATTATAACATAGAGACGGTGTAACAGTTATTAAATCACCGCATATCTCCTATAGTGGCTTTACGGGGCTATTGCATTTAAAGCCCGCCACAGTATATGAGGTCTCAATAACTGTAAGACTACATTAGCAACGGCAAAAAAATTGGTTCTCATATGATGGTATTTTGAAACTAACATTAAGATTACATCATATTTAAACAGTTTTTTATTAGACAAAGCCCACTGTAGTCATTCATAGGCTTGAAGCTAAACTACATTAGGAACTACTACACTAAGAACCTTAAAAGCTTTGTTCAGATGATCAATTTGTAATCGTTTGAGTATAGAGTTAATTTCTGTATGCTTTTAGGCAGTAGCAAACCATATGGTATAGTCATTATGATGTCTACACTACGAGTGACTATGGGGGGGGGGACGGAATGGTCAGATACCATGTCCTTCTGAATCAAAGTGTGCAGCACCCTCCCCAGATCTCCCCCTTGCATAGTTTTTTCAGTCTCTAAACTCCTTCTGTCATACCACCCTTTGAAGATCATTTTATGTTCTTTCTTTGTTGTTAGTGTAACACTGATGTTTTATTTTTTAATCCACTTTGACTAACAGTATTATATAGGTGGATTAGAAGAATTTCAAATAAATTTGTTTATTTATTTATTTGATGAGTTTTATATACCGTCATTCAGAAACGTTAAAATAATGCCATCATAACGGTTTACAAAATAAGGTTATAGGAATAAAGGGGTTGACAAGGTGTGTAAAAACATGCTTAGTAGTAAACAAATTAATGCTTAAGATCAAAATGAGTTCATTCTTATTTTAGAAAAGTATAGTTGTGCTGATATTCATTTAATCATGAGGTTGTAATGGAGGGCGGTGATGATTAGTTGATTCTTTGGGTGGTTTGATATGCTTTGTTGAACAACCAAGTTTTTAATTCTTTTTTGAATGTTTTTAGGTTTTCTTGAATTATGAGTTTAATTGGGAGGGAGTTCCAAAGTTTTGGGCTACCAAGGGATATAGCTCTATTTTGAGTAGAGGTGAGTTGATTTGAGTGCGTTGGTGGTGTTTTTAGGAGTCTTTTATTTGCTGACCTCAGGTTTCTACTTGAGGTATGGAATTGAATGTAGGGGCTTAGACAATTTTTCTGTTCTTCATATATAATTTTATGTAGGATGGAAAGGACTTTATATTTGATCCTGTATTTTATTGGCAGCCAATGAAGTGATATGAGGGTTGGGGTGATGTGGTCATGCTTTTTGGCACCTGAAAGGATTCTTGCAGCTGCATTCTGCAGGATTTTGGAGAGGTTGAATGATGTTTAGAGGTAAGTTGAGGAGTAGAGAGTTGCAGTAGTCTATATTGGAGAATATTAATGATTGCAAGACTGATCTTAAGTCATTATTTGAGAGAAACGGTTTTAGATGACAGAGTGTAAGTAGTTTATGATAACCGTCTTTAATTCTTCTTGATATATAGTTTTTAAATGAAAGTTATTTGTCGATTATTACTCCAAGGTTGTGGGCATGATTGGTTGGAGATAAGCTTGAATTTTGGTTCATGAGATTTAGAGTCGGTGTATGCAGAGAGTTGTTCTTTCTGTTAAGTACTATTAATTCAGTTTTGTCAAAGTTGAGGATGAGTTTTATGTTGTTTAGTAATTCCTTGATGCTGTTTAGGTAATAGGCAGTTAATTTATATGTTTCTTCAATTGATTTTTTTATTGGAATTAAGATTTGAATATCATCAGCATAGATGAAATGGGTTAGATTCAGATTTGTAAGGAACTGGCATAGTGGGAGAAGATAAATATTAAAGAGTGTCGCTGAAAGGGCGGATCCTTGGGGAACTTCGGTGTCTAAGTTGA
Source organism: Rhinatrema bivittatum (assembly GCF_901001135.1). NCBI lineage: Eukaryota > Metazoa > Chordata > Amphibia > Gymnophiona > Rhinatrematidae > Rhinatrema > Rhinatrema bivittatum. The sequence continues at coordinate 431,434,524 of NC_042617.1, forward strand.
TTTTCTTTGATAGGGAATCATTAAGTAGTACTTGGTAGGATCTTTGTGACAGATAGGAGGAAAACCATTGAAGAGTTGTTTTGTTAGCACCAATTTCAGAAAGACGATTAATCAGTATAGAGTGGTTTACAGTATCAAATGCTAGGGATGTGAATCGTTTTTTGACAATTTAAAATATTGTCCGATATATTTTAAATCATCAAAAATCGTTAGGGCCACGATACAATACCAATTCCCCCGATTTATCGTCAAAAAATCGTAAATCGGGGGAAGGGGGAGGGCAGGAAAACCGGCACACTAAAACACCCTAAAACCCACCCCCGACCCTTTAAATTAAATCCCCCACCCTCCCGAACCCCCCCCTCCAAATGCCTTAAATTACCTGGGGGTCCAGCGGCAGTCCGGAACGGCCTCCTGCAATTTAATCGTGTTGTCTTCAGCCGGCGCCATTCTGCGCCGCCATTTTGCAAAATGGCGGCGCAAAATGGCAGCGGCCATAGACCAACACGATTCGACTGCAGAAGGTCGTTCCGGACCCCCGCTGGACTTTTGGCAAGTCTTGTGGGGGTCAGGAGGCCCCCCCCAAGCTGGCCAAAAGTCCCTGGGGGTCCAGCGGGGGTCCGGGAGCGATCTCCTGCCACGAATCGTTTTCCGTACGGACCCCGCTGGACCCCCAGGGACTTTTGGCCAGGTTGGGGGGGGGCCTCCTGACCCCCACAAGACTTGCCAAAAGTCCAGCGGGGGTCCGGAACGACCTCCTGCAGTCGAATCGTGTTGGTCTATGGCCGCCGCCATTTTGCGCCACCATTTTGCAAAATGGCGGCGCAGAATGGCGCCGGCTGAAGACAACACGATTAAATTGCAGGAGGCCATTCCGGACCGCCGCTGGACCCCCAGGTAATTTAAGGCATTTGGGGGGGGGGGTTCGGGAGGGTGGGGGATTTAATTTAAAGGGTCGGGGGTGGGTTTTAGGGTGTTTTAGTGTGCCGGTTTTCCTGCCCTCCCCCTTTCCCTGATTTAGCTACGGACCGCCGCTGGACCCCCAGGTAATTTAAGGCATTTGGGGGGGGTTCAGGAGGGTGGGGGATTTAATTTAAAGGGTCAGGGGTGGGTTTTGGGTGTTTTAGTGTGCCGGTTTTCCTGCCCTCCCCCTTCCCCCGATTTAGCTACGGACCGCCGCTGGACCCCCAGGTAATTTAAGGCATTGGGGGGGGGGGTTCGGGAGGGTGGGGGATTTAATTTAAAGGGTCGGGGTGGGTTTTAGGGGGTTTTAGTGTGCCGGTTCACGATTTTAACGATTTTCACGATACTCTATACACCCAAACGGCGACGATACGATTCCCTCCCCCTCCCAGCCGAAATCGATCGTTAAGACGATTGAGGACACGATTCACATCTCTATCAAATGCTGCTGATAAGTCGAGGAGGATTAGAAGGTAACTTTGGCCTTTTTCAAAACCTTTGATTACGAAGTCATGCATGGCAAGTAGTAAGGATTCTGTGTTAAGTTGTTTTCTAAAGCCAAATTGAGAAGGAAGGAGGATGTTATTTTCATCAAGGTGATCGGTGAGTCAAGTATGGACGATTTTCTCAATGATTTTTGCAAAGAATGGGAGGTTTGATATGGGTCTGTAGTTCAGTGGATTTTCTGGATCTAGATTATTCTTTTTTAGAATGGGTTTGATGATGGCCGATTTTAAATAAAAAAATAAATAAATTGCAAAAGTTTTAGAGAATATAATACTGAAACAATTCAATGAGTATATTGAATATAATTCTCTATTAGATATGTAGCAATTTGGTTTTCACTCAGCTCATGGTGTTGATACCTTATTACTGTCTCTGACTGAAATATTTTGTAGAGGATTTGATAACAGAACAGATTATCTTTTAGTCCTGTTAGATATCACAGCGACCTTCAACATGCTGGATCATGAATTGTTACTGCGCTGACTAAGGCCTAGTTTCATTATTCTGCTATAAATATAGCAGAATGATGGGTCACAGCCAGAAAAGGGGAGGGGGCAATAGTGTGCAGTCAACAGCATTGCGGCAGTGCAGTTTCATCTGCCACAGGAAAAAGTGATGTTACTTCCCACGGTGCCCGCAGCACTACCAGATCCTAACACTGTCCAAACCCTGCCCACACTCCTCCCCTTCCCCTAATTAGCATTTTACCGCCATGATGCGGCCGGTATCATGTATGTGGTAGGGCGTTATCGCGTGTGATAACATCCTAAGGCGCACGATAACAGCCCATCGCACATAAAGAATGACCCTAAAAGAGATGTTTGACTTCAGTTGTATTCCAATGGTTTTATTCATTTTTAAATGACCACTTCCTGAAGGTGTAACTCAAGGACTTACATCTAATCCTAGAGTTTTAGCTACTGAGGTTCCCAAGAGGCCTGCGCTGTCAGCGACCCTTTTTACCCTATACATGTTTACATTATGTCAGCTAGCTACTTACTAGCTTAGATGAAGGCTATCATATCTATGCTAATGTATTTTTGACCCAGTAAATGCTTCTCTGAATGATGCTGTTATAAAAGTTTCCTTCTCAATACTGTTGTAAAAAACTGGTAAATTAAAAATTGGCTTATATTGAACATGAACAAATGAAAGATAAAGTTTCTGTCTAGATGTTCTTCTAGAGAACCACCTGCATGTTTGCTAGGGGTGTGCATTCGGATTGACCGCATTAGTAAAACGCAACTCATATTTTTTTTTTACTTAAAAAATTGATTCGACATAAACGATCGGATTTCCCACATATCGAACATAGATATGTTCGATATGTGGGAAATCGCGATTGTTGAGCCAAAATAAAAATATAAACCCCCTCACCCTCCTTAATCCCCCCCCCCCCCGACTTACCACAACTCCCTGGTGATGGAGCGAGGAGTGAGGACGCCATTTCTGCAATCCTTGGCGAGAAGCATGTGACGTCGGAGGCACGTCGAGTGACGCCGGCGTCACGTGATTCCCGGCTCGTTCGCGCCGGACGGCTCGTTCGGCCCAAAAAGAACTTTTGGCCAGCTTGGGGGGGCCTCCTGACCCCCTCAAGCTGGCCAAAAGTTCTTTTTGGGCCGAACGAGCCGTCCGGCGCGAACGAGCCGGGAATCACGTGGCGCCGCGTCACTCAGACGCGACGTCACGTGATTCCCGGCAAGTTCGCGCCGGACGGCTCGTTCGGCGCGAACAAGCCGGGAATCACGTGACGCCGACGTCACGTGATTCCCGGCAAGTTCGCGCCGGACGGCTCGTTCGGCCCAAAAAGAACTTTTGGCCAGCTTGAGAGGGTCAGGAGGCCCCCCCAAGCTGGCCAAAAGTTCTTTTTGGGCCGAACGAGCCGTCCGGCGCGAACTTGCCGGGAATCACGTGACGTCGCGTCTGAGTGACGCGGCGCCACGTGATTCCCGGCTCGTTCGCGCCGGACGGCTCGTTCGGCCCAAAAAGAACTTTTGGCCAGCTTGGGGGGGTCAGGAGGCCCCCCCAAGCTGGCCAAAAGTTCTTTTTGGGCCGAACGAGCCGTCAGGCGCGAACGAGCCGGGAATCACGTGACGCCGCGTCACTCGACGTGCCACCGACGTCACATGCTTCTCGCCAAGGATTGCAGAAATGACGTCCTCACTCCTCGCTCGATCACCAGGGAGTTGTGGTAAGTCTGGGGGGGGGATTAAGGAGGGTGAGGGGGTTTAATTTTTTTTTTTGCACATATGTACATATACCCAACTCATTGGATTTTTTTTATGTCCATATTGGCCGCAAGTGGGACCCCCTTTCGGACATAAAAAATATGAACATAAAATTTTGCTCTGCACATCCCTAATGTTTGCTCATTGATGAGATAAGTATCAAAATTACAAAGCAAGTCCAGAATCTGGGGGTTATTATTGATGCTAACCTGTCTTTTAAACCACAAACTAAATGAATTGTAAGAAATCGTTTTTATATGCTTTGCATGTTAGACAGCAGAATCCTTACATTTATTTATTTATTTATTTAAAAACTTTTATATACCGGTATTAGTATGCATACATCATACCGGTTTACAATGTAACTTTAAAGGTAGAAATTACAATGAACAGGGAGGGCGAACAAGGAGGAGTATACAAAGAGCAGGAGGTGGAGGAATTAAAGCAATAAATAAAAACTGCAACGGACTATTTACAGGAATATACAAGGCGTAGGCAAGATACTTGCAGAAGTCGGTGTACTTAATCAGGGTAGGCTTGTCGGAAGAGCCATGTTTTAAGTTTTTTTCGGAACTTGGCGTAACATGGCTCTAGCCTGAGAGTGGTAGGGAGGGCGTTCCATTGTTTAGGGCCTGCAATGGATAGTGCACGGTCCCTAGTAGAGGAGAGGTGGGCTTTTTTCAAAGGGGGAATGGAGAGGGTGCCTTTGTTGACAGAAAAAGATAACATCTACCATTAATATTGTAACTCACTTTATTTGGGTCTACATGAAGCAATGTAGACAATGGAGAGGGTGCCTTTGTTGACAGAAAAAGATAACATCTACCATTAATATTGTAACTCACTTTATTTGGGTCTACATGAAGCAACACTTAAAGCCTTGCAGGCCATCCAAAATGTATTTGAACACATAAAATGCCCACATTGGCTAACTTGGACTGGTTACCTATTACTTACTGGATTAAGTTTAAGATTATTATGCTTACTCTTAAGGCCTTAAATGAACTGGCACCTTACTATCCTAATGTTATTTTAATAGCAGATCAACCAGCATGTGTTCTTAGATCTGCTACCCATCATCTGCTGGATGTTCCATCATTTAAGCAGGTGAGATTGTCCAAATGCAGGGATAGTCTGTTTTATGTTATGGGGCTAAGTCTCTGGAATGTACTTCCTGAGGATGTCAAAAATGAAGTATCCCAACAGTTTTTGTAAGCTGAAAGTCATTTATTTAAGCTGGTTTACAATTAATATGATGACATGCTGAAAGTTATTTTCTAACAGTCATGTTTGAGCTGTAGGAATTGAAATATAGTCAGTGTGGAGATAATTAATTACTCTTGCCTACGAATATAGCAAAGTTATTTATGTACAGGTGCTTAATATTCATTATTCTTTGGTTTTATGTAATATGTTTTAGTTTGTTTTAACCTCTTCTTGATGTTTTATCTTTATTTTTAAACTTTATACATGCTGGGGTACATTTTAAAACATAGAGCGCGCGTACTTTAGTTCTTGCACCAGGTGCGAAAGAAAGTACACCGGATTTTATAAGATACGCGAGTAGCCACACGTATCTTATAACATCTGGGGTCAGCGAGTGCAAGGGGGTGCACATTTGTGCAACTTGCGTGCGCTGAGCCCTGCGTGCGCTGCCCGTTCCCTCTGAGGCCACTCTGAAATCGGAGCGGCCTCAGAGGGAACTTTCCTTCTGCCTCCCCCCACCTTTCCCTCCCTTCCCCTACCTAACCTCCCCCCCCCCCCCCCGCGGCCCTATCTAAACCCCCCCTACCTCTGTCGCAGAGTTACACCTGCTCGAAGCAGGCGTAACTTTGCGCGCGCCGGGCCAGCTGCCGCGCACCGTGTTCTGGTCCAGAGGCCGCAGCCACGCCCCAGAATGCCCCTGGGCCAAAACCACACCCACTGCATCGCCCCCGGATGAAGCGCCGACCACGTCACGCCTCCAGACGCGCCCACCCCAAGAAAGCCCCAGGACTTACGCACGTCCCGGGGCTTTGCGTGCACCGGAAGCCTATGCAATATAGGCTCAGCCCGCACAGGGGGGTTTTAAAAGGGTTATGCGTATACCTTTTGCGCGTAACCCTTTTAAAATCCGCCCACTGTGTTTCAATTTTTGTGCTCCTCTAGGCATCCTTTCGTGGATTACAAACTGGTTAAAAGACAGGAAACAGAGAGTAGGATTAAATGGTCATTTTTCTCAGTGGAAAAGGGTAAACTGTGGAGTGCCTCAGGGATCTGTACTTGGACCGGTGCTTTTCAATAAATATATAAATGATCTGGAAAGGAATACAACGAGTGAGGTTATCAAACTTGCGGATGATACAGAATTATTCAGAGTAGTTAAATCACAAGCAGACTGTGATACATTACAGGAGGACCTTGCAAGACTGGAAGATTGGGCATCCAAATGGCAGATGAAATTTAATGTGGACAAGTGCAAGTTGTTGCATATAGGGAAAAATAACCCTTGCTATAGTTACACGATGTTAGGTTCCATATTAGAAGCTACCATCTAGGAAAAAGATCTAGGCATCATAGTGGATAATACTTTAAAAACGTCGGCTCAGTGTGCTGCAGCAGTCAAAAAGGCAAACAGAATGTTAGGAATTATTAGGAAGGGAATGGTTAATAAAACAGAAAATGTCATAATGCCTCTATATCGCTCCATGGTGAGACCGCACCTTGAATACTGTGTACAATTCTGGTTGCCGCATCTCAAAAGAGATATAATTGCGATGGAGAAGGTACAGAGAAGGGCAACCAAAATGATAAAGGGGATGGAACAGCTTCCCTATGAGGAAAGGCTGAAGGGGTTAGGGCTGTTCAGCTTGGAGAAGAGACGGCTGAGGGGGGATATGATAGAGGTCTTTAAGATCATGAGAAGTCTTGAATGAGTATATGTGACTCGGATTTTTACACTTTCGAATAATAGAAGGACTAGGGGGCATTCCATGAAGTTAGCAAGTAGCACATTTAAGACTAATCGGAGAAAATTCTTTTTCACTCAACGCACAATAAAGCTCTGGAATTTGTTGCCAGAGGATGTTGTTAGTGCTAGGGGTGTGCATTCGTTTTGAACGCATATGTAAAACGCAACTTTTTTTTTTTAAACTTAAAAAAGTGATGATGCGCAACGCATCGCGATTTTCAACTTATTCAACATAGCTATGTTGAATACGTTGAACCTAAATAAACACTTAAACCCCCCACCCTCCTGACCCCCCCAAGACTTACCAAAACTCCCTGGTGGTCCAGCGGGGAGTCAGGAAATCATCCCTGTATTCCTTTGTGAGGAGCACGTGACATCGGCGTCACGTCGGAGTGACGCCGACGTCACATGTTTCTCCGCGCCTCCGCTCCGGGACCCCCGTTGGACCCAACCGGAACTTTTGGCCAGCTTGGGGGGGTCAGCTTGGGGGGGTCAGGAGGCCCCCCCAAGCTGGCCAAAAGTTCCGGTTGGGTCTAACGGGGGTCCCGGAGCGGAGGCGCGGAGAAACACGTCACGTCACGTCACGTCACGTCACGTGCTCCTCGCAAAGGAATACAGGGATGGCTTCCTGACTCCCCGCTGGACCACCAGGGAGTTTTGCTAAGTCTTGGGAGGGGATTAAGGAGGGTGAGGGGTTTAAATTTTTATTTAGGGAACCGGTGAACGTATGGACAGACCCTCAACTTATGGAATTCTCCATATGTCCATATTGAACGAAATCGACCCTCAACTTCAACTTATCAACTTATGAACGCAAACTTTTTGTCTGCACATCCCTAGTTAGTGCAGTTAGTGTAGCTGGGTTCAAAAAAGGTTTGGATAAGTTTTTGGAGGAGAAGTCCATTAACGGCTATTAATCAAGTTTACTTAGGAATAGCCACTGCTATTAATTGCATCAGTAGCATGGGATCTTCTTATTGTTTGGGTAATTGCTAGGTTCTTGTGGCCTGGTTTGGCCTCTGTTGGAAACAGGATGCTGGGCTTGATGGACCCTTGGTCTGACCCAGCATGGCAATTTCTTATGTTCTTATGTTCTTAATGTATGTTCTACTTTTTTGTTTAATTTATGTCATTAGGTTACTCGTTTTTGGATGTATCTTTGTAATCTACCTAGAATTGTGGATAAGTGGAATATAAATCATCTAAATACATAAGTAAAATAAATAACCTGAGCATGATCAGTTTAGCATGAGCATGTTATTTAGCTTTATCTTAGAAATTAACATGCTCATTCTATTTAGTCAATGAATTTTTGGGCTGATTTCTGTGGAGGAGAGTAACATAACCATGTTAATGTGGAAACCTTTTACTATGCCCATGCTAAATCTTTTTGTATCAATCATTAAATAGCTTTTTATCATGCATATTAACATTTTTTGCAAGGTTGCTCTAAACGTCTTCTATCATGAGTTTAATTGCTTATTCCCCAAAACGTCTGGTATCCCTTTCTTGACTTCGTGGACTTGGTGGGGGCAAAAGGGCAGGAGGGAAGGGAATGATGTGAATGGAGAGTTCCATCTCCTCAGATTATATAATCCATCAAATGATAAATAGAATAAATATGTGTGCAAATGTCCAATTTAAGAGTCACTATAAAAGGTTGCTATCTATGGTATTTAAAACTTTGGAAAACTTATTTTTCATCTGTTATTTTTACATTTGCAGCCGTTCAATAAATTTCTAATTGGAGTTATGCTCAAGAGTCAAAGATAAGGATTCATAACACTAAGTTATGGTAAATTATTCTGGTTTATCATTCCAGTTTAGTTTAGTATGTTCTTATATTTTTAGATTCCATCAAGTTGATACTACCAGAATTCAAGGAGTTTAAAAAATGTGTCCTTGAGTCATAGGTTTGCATTTTGAAGTAATGCCATGATTTGTGCAAAGTAACTTGCTCCAATACAGTATATAATAAAAATGAATCTCATAGGGAAACACAAAGGAAACAAACATATTTTCCTTTTGTATGTCACATATACAGTATGCATTGCCATTCACCTTTGTCAATCTGAACAATTGTCTGCATTTGGTTTTTACTATCCTATCTGATCCAAAACATGCTTGAACATACAACTAAAGGGATAATATATCACCATTTAAGGCTATAAAAATGTGAAGTCAGTGGTGACAAAAACATTGATTGCATAGAATAAATAGAGAGCAGAGGGGTAGCCAGAAATGATTTTCTGGGGCCCCAAGGTTATCATTTGATTTAATTTGGTTTTTCATATTCTGCCTTTTGGCATTTCAAAGTGGATTACTTTGAGGTATTGTAGGTACTTGGCATACAGGTCTTAGCCCTACTAGTTGCATTTTATCAATAAATTATGCCTTAGAGTGCACCTGACAATGGATTTTTAAGAGGCTTGCAACAGCTGTCCTGCATCATGAGTGACACTGTAAATATTTTAATTCAATTATTTCAAGCACTTACTAACATTAAATTGCATACACACTTATGGAAACAATTCAGTTATATTTAAAGATGTCTCAAGAGGCAGTATTCTACTACTTAATTTAAACCTGAGCAGACACAAGTCTACTATAAAGACAAACATCTCAGCACATGTTGCATTGTCTTGTAAATTATTCTAAAACCTCACATGATGTCATAACAAAATAAGTACTATAATTAAGAACACATCATTCAACTTTGTTTTATTACCTTTGAAATCTTTATTTTATCTTTATTGTATTTTATAAATTCAGAAGAAGAATATCATTTAAATAGCAAAGAACACAATACAGAAACATCAGATCTAATCATTCATGTAAATTTAAGGAAACATTCCCCAAAATGAAATGAAAAAATCAGCTTGCCCTAAAGACATTATCACCCAAAGTAAATAGCTTATTCAGTTGCAATTTAATACATGTGCTAAACAGCACCATAATTGTAAATGCTTATTCTATACCTTCATCGTACTCTATATAAGAAGGCACAGAAGCACTTAAATTATGTATAAACAGATATGTTGGACAGCCTTTTAAAGGTTCTATCAGGTTGAAGCAAGCCCCTGTTTTATGCAGTGTCTGACTTTTAGATATGGCCATTCACAATGTAATATAGCATCCCAAAAGCTAAAGGCCCCAAATTCAGACTTTTTATGCCATAATAATCTACCAGGAAATACCCATTCAAATAGGTAGGGCAAGCTAATTAACTAAAAGTAGTTTTAATTCTATGTTCTTTATGGTTAATATATCCAAGTCTATAAATCACTTCCTTTTCTGTGACTGGCAGTTATCTCATTTAGGACTTGATTTACCTCATTTAGCCTCAGATACATATTAGTCAAATTTTAGAAAATCATTTGCTGTTTTGATTACTTCATTAGCATGCAAATTAGCATTAAAATTTCAAAGTGATTAGTTTATGTGACTGGCCTATAAAAAAAACAAAACAGAGGAAAATATTCTAAATCCTAATACGGATATTAATTGAGATGAAAACATGATATTCATCAGTCACAAATTGATAATGAATGCAAATGTCTCCTATCAATTGCATATTTTTTCCAACCAGTTTCTTACACAGTTATCAAGGACCAGCTTAGCAGATCATTTGGTTTAGTATAATTGAAACTTGTATAGAAAAAAGAAGATAGGGAGTATTTATATTTCACATACTGTATCTAGACTAGGACTAGGTAAAGCTAGTTCGGATGGGAAAATTTAGTTTAGTTTCATTTTTTGGGGGGGTGCTTCCCCACAAATTGTGTTTCTTTAGTATAAAAAAATGAAATAAAATTGAAAAAAATAGAAAAAAAAAAGAAATGGCACCTCCCAGGGTCTCCCAGGATCTCCCATGGCCCCCACCCATCACTCCCACCCAGAAAAATGCTGGAGCAGGATCCTCCCCAGCCCCTACTTACCCAATCTGGAAAGGATCAGCAGATAAGGCCTAGGCCCTGACCCAAGATAAGGTCTTGCGTGGGGCCTAGGCTGAGTTTGTGGTGACCTACTATAGCCTAAGTCTATGCTAGGCCAAGGCTTCAGCTTGGGCCTAGATATCAGAGCCAGCTGGTCCCAAACCTAGGCCACAGAAAGTCAACTTGATGTTGTTAGGCCCTGTGCAAGGTCCAGGCTTGGAGGACTGAACCTGACACTTGGTTCGATGTACACCCTGGCTCAGATGCTGGGTCATGATGTCTGGGTCTCAGCCTAGGCCAGGACAAGAGCCCAGGCTTCATGGCCTAGCCCAGATGCCAGGTCCTGATGTTGTGACCTTGGCTCAGACCCAGACCCGATGCCATGGCCTGGACTGGAGGCTGGATCCCAATGCCTGAGCCTAGGCCCAGGGTCAGGCCCAGAGCCCAGGCCTTGAAATACCTGTGTCTTCTTTCTTTGGCTCTTCTTTACCAACTGACTCTGCCCACTTTTGTTGTTATGCCAGAGTTAATTAACTCTGGCACATCCTCCCCAGTGAAGGGCACCATTTTGTTGTATGGCAGCTAATGCAACTCTGAGACTGGACCCACTTTATGGCCAAACCACTGCATCGGTCCTGGGCCCAGGCCCTGGCCTAGGTTGAGCTCCAGGCATCCATATCCAGCCTTCATGCTGGGCCCCAGTGTTGGCTTGGGTTCAAGCCCAGGCATCGGCATCTGGACCTAGCCTTTTGGCAAGGCCATGGTGTTGGTCCTGGATCTGGCACCTGGCCTAGGCTGAAGCCCAGGGATCACAAATTGGCCTGAAAGCTGGGCCCTGATGTTGGGACCTAGCCTCATGGCCAGGTCGCAGCTTCAGGGCTATATCCAGGCCAAAGTCCCAGCAGTGCGCCTGGATCTGAGCCCTGGTATAGCCCCAGACTCAGGCATTGTGACTCAGCCTCTAGGCTAGGCCCCTGTATTGGGCCTGGGTCCTGATCATGGCCCCAGCATCAGGATCTGGACTCAGGCCTGTGTCAGGGCCAAGGCCACTCTGTCAGGATCGGGCCAGTACATGGTGTCAGATTGATAAACATGGAGGAGTCTCATTGAGAAATTTACCATGCTGGGCCTTTCCTCAGGTCTTGGCCTAGGCCCCTGCATCAGTCCAGGACCTAGGCTGAGACCCTGGTGTCACGCTCTGGCATACACCTTGGCCCCTTCATCGGGTCATGGCCTATGCCTATGCAAGGCCCCTGCTTTGGGCCTGGGCCTTTTTTTTAAAAGGTTTTCAAAATGAAATGAGATTCCAATGATGTCATTTTGATGTATGACAATGTGATACATTGCCATATATTGAAATGGCATTGTCCACTACAGTGAATGAGCCAGAGTTAATTAATTCTGGCAGAAGCCCAGTACATATTGTCAGTTTATTAAGATAAAAGAGGATCACTTCATGGGAGCTCCAAGTCCTGGGCCTGACTTTAGGCAGATGCACAGGTGTCAGAACCCTGCCTCTAGGCCAGGCCCCAACCTCAAACCTGTATCTGGGCTGAGGCCCTGTCATCGAGACCCAGCCTCTGGGTCGAGCTCCATTGTTGGGCATGGGCCTGTGCCATGACCTAGGCTGAGGCCTCAGGGTCAGTCATTGGCATTGTACCTGGGTCCATTTCACAGCCCCATACAATGCCGTACATCAAAATGGCACCATCTACTGGGGTTAATGTGCCGGAGTTAGTTTATGAAGAAAGAAGACAGAAGAGAACTGCTTCTTGGATTTCAGCCTAGGCTTTGGCCTAGGCTGAGATCCAGGCATCAGGGCCTAGCCTGTCCATCAGTCACCTGACGGATCAGGTAAGTGATTGTTCCTGGGGGTTGCGCTTGGGTATTGGCCAAGACCAGGGCTTCATGTTCGGGGCTAGGCTGTGGCCCCCTATTTTGGGTTTTGTCTTATGACCTAGGTGAAGCCATGGCTTCAGGCCTAGGCTTAGGTGCTTATGTCATGCTCAGGCATAGGCCATGGCCCCTGTTTTGGGCCTCAGGCTATATCCTAGGTGAGGCCTTGATCTTGAGCCTAGGCCTAGGCCCAATGCATTCATTTCAAATTAATACAATAAATAAGGTATGCTCTTTTGGGGGTCTTCAATTTGTTTTGGAGCCCCCAAATGAAACAAATTGCCCTTATCATTGCCATGTTGATATTTATTTGAAATAAATGCACATCCCTAATAATCAGATAGATGTGATGAAAACCACTGCTTATCCCTTGGAATGAACAACAAGGAATTGATCTTCTAAGTAACTCCTGATGATCTAGATTTACTGCTGTCAAAGACAGGATGCTGGACTTGATGGACACTTTGTCTTACCTAGTATGGGAAACCTTGTGTTTTTATGCTGTTATTATTGTCATGTCTATATTTTCTTACCTATGGTATGATGGAATTGGAAACAATATAAAAAAAACCCAAAACGTAATAGTGAAAATGCCAATAATCCACAAAAAATACAATGTCCACTAAAGAGCCAAAATATAAATTGTTCATTATGATTTTATTTTACTATCACGACTTGGACACAAGCTGCACACAATCTGTGTGACTTTCACTTAATGAAAGTGTCAGTATGTTTTAATCATCAGTCATTTCTCAGAAATGCATATTTCATGATTCATCAACTATTTTTGAAAATTTCTGTACATTTCAAATTAAATGCAATTAATTGTCCTTGAAACACTTTTTGTGTTAGTCTGTTCTGATATTAGATATTTAGTCAGATATCCTTAGAAGATAGAGGTTCTGGAAATTATCTGACACTAATAATGTTTCAAAGGTATTTTATGATGGAATTTGAAGCACATGGTTCCTAGTAGTGGCTAAGTGATTTTAGTGTTACAGTGTCGTATACCATAACAATGTTGTACTGTACTGTGTATATAAGTACAATGTAGTAAACTATACTGTTTACACACATACAGACAGCAAAACAGATAGCAGTAGCATTTGTTATAAAGCATGCCACACACTTCTTGATGACTATAACTATGTAGTCTTAAACTAGAAACTTGACATTCTCTGTAGAAAAAGAGTCATATGCTCACACACTGACTCCATTTTTTTTATACAAAGAATGTCAGAGAGAAGAAAGAAAACAAAATCTGATGTTCCTCTGCACTCATACAGCAGATGGTGATGGAGTAAAGCTGACTCTCTGACATCACTGACATATAGCCATGCCCCAACATCAACCTGCCAGTATACATCTCCAGCAAATGGTGGACATTCATCTCTCTTGAGTGGATTGCTTGTGGTAAAAAAAAAAAAAGAAAAACCACAGAGAAAGAAGATAGAATAATGTCGGACAATGCCATGACAGTCAACTACTTCAATCATCAAGGCAGAACCAGAAGCCAACAAGTGTATGTAGAGATAGAAAAATACACTTCCCACGTTGCTTATAAGGGCATTGTATGGGCTAACTTCCTCAGCAGGCAGGTCTTGGTCCAGGAGAGTGGAGGTTGGCAGGCAAAGCCTTTCACTCATAGTGACAGCTGTACCTGGATTTGATGGTGAGCTCCAACAAAGCAGAGGTACCACAATTCTTCAGTCACAGAAGGTATCCAAGAGCACTGGGAATTGATGCTCTAGTTCAGATCTGGCTGTGGAGTCAGATGTTATATGCCTTCTTGCCATGGCCAGTGATAGGCAGGGACATTCGGAAGACTGTGAGTCAGAATGATACTATACATCGATTGACTTCAGATTGGCCCCAGATACTGTGGTATGCCAATTTTGAGAAGCTACAGGTGGATAGTCCTCTCAGACTGTCACTCAGGAAGGATCTGTTGCATCAGGGGCCAGTACAAATGACAATATGGGTTGGCTTTGTCTTATGGTTTGGCCCTTATGAGGGCTTGGTTACTGAAGCATGGTTATTCTTCTGCAATTATTTCTACTTTGCTCCAGGCCAGGGAGTTTTCTTTATCCCTAGCTTATTTTAGGGGATGGAGTGTATTTGAGAGTTGGTGTGAGGGGCAAGGTTCTTACCCTCTTAAAATTTAAATTCTGTGGATATTGGAATTTTTGTAAGAAGGTTTGGTTAGAGGCTTGGCCTTAAACATTCTGAAGGTACAGATAGAAGCTCTCACTTGCTATAAGGGGTTGGTCAATGGTATATCATTGTCTTCCTATCCAGATGTGTACAGTTAAATCACAAGTGGATTGTGATACATTACAGGAGGACCTTGCAAGACTGGAAAATTGGGCATTCAAATGGCAGATCACATTTAATGTGAACAAGTGCAAGGTGTTGCATATAGGGAAAATAACCCTTGCTGTAGTTACACGATGTTAGGTTCCATATTAGGAGCTACCACCCAGGAAAATGATCGAGGCATCATAGTGGATAATACTTTAAAATCGTCTGCTCAGTGTGCTGCAGGAGTCAAAAAAGCAAACAGAATGTTAGGAATTATTAGGAAGGGAATGGTTAATAAAACGGAAAATGTCATAATGCCTCTGTATCGCTCCATGGTGAGATCGAACCTTGAATACTGTGTACAATTCTGGTCGCCACATCTCAAAAAAGATATAGTTGCAATGGGGAAGGTACAGGGAAGGGCAACCAAAATGATAAAGGGGATAGAATAGCTCCCCTATGAGGAGCTACGGGTTAGGGCTGTTCAGTTTGGAGAAGAGACGGCTAAGGGGGGATATGATAGAGGTATTTAAGATCATGAGAGGTCTTGAATGAGTAGATGTGAATTGGTTATTTACACTTTCAGATAATAGAAGGACTAGGGGGCATTCCATGAAGTTAGCAAGAAGCACATTTAAGACTAATCAGAGAAAATTCTTTTTCACTCAATGCACAATTAAGCTCTGGAATTTGTTGCCAGAGGATGTGGTTAGTGCAGTTAGTGTAGCTGGGTTCAAAAAAGGTTTGGATAAGTTCTTGGAGGAGAAGTCCATTAACTACTATTAATCAAGTTTACTTAGGGAATAGCCACTGCTATTAATTGCCTCAGTAGCATAGGATCTTCTTGGGTAATTGTCAGGTTCTTATGGCCTGGTTTGGCCTCTGTTGGAAACAGGATACTGTGCTTGATGGACCCTTGGTCTGACCCAGCATGGCCATTTCTTATGTTCTTACAGGTTCTTGAAGGGAGTCAAGCATCTAAGTCCTCCTTGTTTGGGACTTTATTCTGGATTTAATGTAAAATGTTATTGTAACCCTTGAAGTTCAATTTTCTTTATGACTCCTTGTGTCTGAAACCTGCACTTTGATTCCCAACCCAGTATCAGAAATGAATCCACACGCTCTTTAGTGAGTAACAGTTTTATCTTTACTGGAATGAATGACTGAAATAAATCTGTTCACTTCCTAAGCATCTGCATTTGTCATATAAACACATGTATATAGTACAAGAGAAAACTCAACTTTGTCATAACTCATGTTAAGTATTTCAACCAGAATCAGCATGTGATATAGCACCCGACCTTAAGCAGTCTCTGAACAAGCAAAGTCCCAGATTGTATCCTACTGTGTGTCCATTTGAATTTAGAGCTGAAGAGGGCGTCAGTACTGCTCTTTGCTTCAACTGCCAAATCCACAATACAGCAGCCTCTATCCGAAAGAAGAGCTTCAAATCCTGACAGGGCACAGTTCAATTACTCCCAAGTCGTCCACAGCAGGGTTCCAGAAAAGAGAACCTTAATCAGTACAGATAATATTTATTAATTCAGAGCAGGGCAGGAACTCTGTTCAAGCTGAGCAGTGATCTGTTTGCACATGCTCAGACAATCCAATTTTTATAAATCTCTTTAGGTAAAGTAAAAAACAACTTCAATATATCTCAAAACATTGTTAACTAACATAAATACATTACACATGAATACAATTATAGAGGGCTGCTCACCTTAATCAGTACAGATAATATTTATTAATTCAGTGCAGGGCAGGAACTCTGTTCAAGCTGAGCAGTGATCTGTTTGCACATGCTCAGACAATCCAATTTTGAATCTCCTTTCCCCCCCGCCCCAGCTCTTAAAGAGACAGCACTCTATTGTCAGTCTTTTCATGTCACAATGATGATTCAACATTTCTCTGCCCTAGTTCCTAGAGGTATGTTACATGGTCCCCTCCTAAAACCTGACGTCCCCGGCAGGTATTTATGTCCACAGCTTATATATTAACTCTGTTTGTTTGCTCAATATCTCTTGCATCATACTACTTAGTTGCTGCATGGATATACACGCCTCTAATGGATTCCTTGAATATGACTGTCTCAATATGTTGTGGCTGTGCAACCCCTTGGGCAATTGCACTTCAAAGTCATCGAATCTACTAGGCAGTCTCCTTGGTCTCTGCGATCTTTGAGGTAACGGTAGAAGTCCTATTTTGGTCATTGATTCATCAAGAGTTTTCTTCTTCCCCGAGGAGGATGCATGCTGTTCTTCATTGACTGAGCTGTTCAAATCGCATTAATTGTTATGATTTACTGGTATACTAACTTCCACAGGATCCTCTTCCCATGACTCTGGATGAAACTCCTCCGCATTAGGATTTAATGTTCCATTTGACTGAATTTCACCAGTAATTGGACTCTCTTCCAGTTCAGCTGGATCTGAACTTCCGCTCTCCATAATAGAGCCATCCATACTATCCTCAGCGTCCTCCTTCTGCTTTTTCCTCAATTGCTTGGTACTATTGAATGGTTCACAGTGAATATCAGCCTCTTCTCTTCCAGAAATAAATCCACAGGGGTGCAGTAGATCCCTGTGTAACGTCCTTTCGGGTCCATCCCCTGTTTCTGGCTTCACCACATAGACTGGTATACCTTCAATTTGTTTTACCACAATATACACTGAAGACTCCCACCGATCAGCCAATTTGTGCTTGCCCCTCAACTTCACATTCTTAACCAATACTCTATCACCCTCTTCCACTGAGGATGGCATTACTTTCGCATCCCATCTGCGTTTGTTGGCTAGTTGATGTTTCTCAGCTTCCTGAGTAGCCAGCTCGTATGCATACCTCAACCTCTGACGTAACTCTCGTACATATTGGTGATGAGTTTTAGCGTTATGACCCACTGGACTGATGCCGAAGCATAAGTCTATTGGAAGTCGAGGTTCTCTTCTAAACATGAGAAAAAATGGAGAAATTCCAGTACTGTCATTCCGAGTACAATTATAGGCATGTACTAGTGGCCGAACATATTTTCTCCAATGTTCCTTACGCTTATCCTCTAATGTACCCAACATTTCTATTAAGGTTCTATTGAAGCGTTCTACGGGATTTCCTCGAGGGTGATATGGAGTGGTTCTGGATTTAGTGCCTGCTATTCTACATAGCTCTGAAATGAGTTCAGATTCAAAATTGGCTCCTTGGTCACTATGGATTCGTTTTGGAAATCCATAGTTGCAGATGAAATTCTCCCACAGGGTAACAGCAACAGTTCTTGCGGTCTGATCTCTAGTGGGATATGCCTGAGCATACTTAGTAAAGTGATCCGTGACTACCAAAACATTTCGTGTATCCTTGTCGTCAGGCTCTAAGGTGAGGAAGTCAATGCAAACTAGCTCCATGGGGGCATAAGCTTTTATATTTACCAAGGGGGCTGCTTTTTCTGCCCTAGCTTTTCTCCACACACATCTTTCGCATATCTTCACCCATTGCTCTACCCCATGTGCCATTCTCGGCCAATAAAAACGTGCACGTGCTAAGTCCAAGGTCTGTTCACAACCCAGATGGCCAGTTTCATCATGTACCCCCTCCAGAGCTCTCTGACGATATTTTCTTGGAATCACAAGTTGTTGGTGTGGTCCTCCACTCCTCATCACTTTTCTGAAAAGTACTCCCTCTTGAAGACATAGTTTTTGCCATTCTCTGAAGAATAATCGCAATTCTGGATGCTCCGGATTCCTGTCTCGATCTTCAAATTTCTCACCTCTCTCCAGCATCATTATGACTTGGGATAAACATGGGTCTTCCCTCTGGAACACTCTCCAGTCATCCAGGGTAAACCCAGGTAGGGTGGGTTGTCCAGGCCACAGGTCCGGGTCATCAAAATCATCTGGAACAGCATCTCCTCCTGCAGGTAAGATTTCCACCAAGGCACCAGGGCTGCACTCAAACTTGGAAGTAGAATGAGGTGTAATGGGAGTGTCGTAGTCTCCCGAATCTTCTGAAATATGTGTCAAAATAGAGACATCATGCTTCTGGAATGCCGTCTTACATATTACCTTAGATAGAATGTCCATTCCTTCTTGATCTGTCTTCACACGAGATAGCATCTTGGCAACCCTCTCCTCATATTTCAAAAATTCTTCATCATCTTCTTCAGGATCATGTGGTCTCCTAGACAACCCGTCAGCATCTATATTGGCTTTACCAGATTTGTATCCGATGTCAAAGTTGTACAGGGAGAGGGATGCTAACCATCGATGACCTGTGGCATCCAGTTTAGCAGTCGTCAGGACGTACGTCAGAGGGTTATTATCTGTCACTACTTTAAATTCTGCACCATATAGATAATCATGAAATTTTTCACAAACTGCCCATTTAAGGGCTAAAAATTCCAATTTGTGGATAGGGTAATTCCGTTCACTTTTAGTGAGCCCACGACTGGCATATGAAATCACTCGCAGTTTTCCTTCTTGAATTTGGTAAAGTGCAGCGCCTAGCCCTGTAGTGCTGGCATCAGTGTGTAATACATAAGGTAGCTTCCAATTTGCGAAAGCCAACACAGGGGCAACCGTGAGTTTTTCCTTTATAATTTCGAATGCTTTCTGACATTCTGAGGTCCACCGCGTACCCAATAGCTGCTGACTTTGAATCCGGGCTTCTTTCTGTTTTCTGCTGGTATTCGGATAGCACCTTCAGACAGCTTTATGATCTAAAAGGCAAATTTATTGATAGCAATACAAAGACAATATAGACAATTTAAAAAGAGGAACAAGGAAAGAGGAAGTCGTTGTTTCTCTGGAGGCGCAGGTCAGTGGCAACTGGGCATCAGCTTGCTTCTCAGATGCGGAGCTCTTCGGCTGGAGTTTTTAAACTTTTTGCACTGTCCAATAGAAACACATTGATGCACATCCTGGGTGTATTAATTTCAGTCAATATCCAATTATGAACGTTGCTTTATAGTCCAATCAGGTACCGTCTCTGGGGTGTTGCCATCTTCCGGTAATGAGCTTTGCCAAAGCACATGGTTGTGAAATATGTTGCCAGCAGAATCAGGAAATACACATTCAGGCTCAAGGCCTATATACATTCCCCCCCTTGAATCGTTGGGAAACGATTCACAAATGAAAGGCTGAGATTGTATTTCCAGGATTGAAATGGTCATAGCATCAATTTAGTATGACCCACCTTTTTGTACTGTTAAAAATGGCTTCCATATTCTTTATGGTGTTGAATCATTCTTTTTATACAACTCACACTCACAATCACAATTGTTCAGGCATACTCATTTTGTACTTCGTTTTATTGTCATTCAATTTCACATTCATTCTTCATTCAGGTATTGTTCTGGCCTTCTTCCAGTTGATCCAAGATTCTGTAATGTGGTCCTATTAGCAGCATATAAATCAATTAATCCACTTAATGATTGATTATTGATTGTCAATGAATGGTTAGAATAGTTGAAGCAATAATCCATCATTCTACTCAGGGTTAATGCCACTGTCTTAGGTTGCCCAGGGTGCGCAATCCTAATGATTTGCTACCTGGTGCTTACCCGTCATCGTTAAGCATAACAGCCTGAGGAGATAACATTGCTGCTGGTAAATGAAAGGCTTCCTTTAATATGGTATAGGAGTTCATAGTTGTCTTCACAGTAATGCAGGGTGATGTCTTAGGCCATTAAAATAACAAACTTCATTCATTCTCACAATTAACCATTGCAAACTCACTTAGAAATGTAAGCCACTTTAAACTGTGTTTCCCATCAATTAAACCAAATTCTGTGGAAATGCAACCTTTTCCCTTGGAAAATCTCATTCATTAGTTTCAGAAAGGGATTCAATCATGCTCATCATTAGATGTTGACGAACTGCGGTGACTTGAGAGTGACTTGAGAGTATTTGAGACATAGCAGAAGCAATAGTTATAATTAATTAATAGAAGCAAAACCATGCTTGGGAGTACTATTGCTTATGTCTTAGCCTACCATGCATTTGAACATTTTGGGAATATAAACAAATGCTTAAAATCTGAATTAGGAGTAGGATGTCGAAGGAGACATCCATATGGATGAGGGATAAGAAATCTCTGTAACCAATGGGATGGTATCTGCAAACTCTACTAAATGTGATGTTTAAGAATAGGGAGATCAAATGAATGTCATAATTCTGTCTTCAATCACCAAGAATAACTATATAAATATTTGGGACTACATTAAACCTTTAGACTTACTAAACATACTTGAATTGAAGAGGACATACTTGTCTGCACAGCCTATTCACATGAGCTGCCCAAGAACGGTGTGAAGGCTGAACTGACAAACTATGCTGCAGCACATTGCGCCGGTCTTTCACTGACACGCAGATGTCTGAACAAGTCTGGACTAGGAAGGGCAGAGTATATCAACTGGAGACGAATATAACGTGGAAAGCAATAATGAAATCATAGATGGTAAGTCAAACCAGTTATCTATGGGACCTAGGGATAAATGATCATCTTAATTAATCATATAATGGATATGAGAGAACTGGGAATAGCAGCACAACTTTAGTATTTTAAATTAATGTGGTGTGTAACATGTAGGTGTATGTAGATGTATGTAGATATCCAAATCATGGCATTTGCAGAATGGCATATGGGCTTGGAGTATATGGCAATCAATTATCACTGGCATTCGACAAAGCATAGTGTGGTGTAATGCATAACAATTAGTCTTTGTGTAAAGAGCTGACAATAATTGGGAATGGATCTAATCTGATCAGGGCAATAAGATTCACACAATCATGAGAACTGCATTAATGTAGAGTACAACAACATAAAGGCAAAATATAATCAAGCAAGAGTAGTAAAGTTCAATGATGAGTGGAAGATGAATTCTATGTTAAGGCCGAGACTTCCATAGAAGGGATGGGAAGAATGGAGTGAGTCCCATAAATGTTGTTTTCAAGCTTTCAGTAAGGTGTAACAGCTTTTCATTCATCACGGCCTAATGAGGATATGTGCTTCTTTAATGGTTTCAGATACCTAATATGGTAAAGTAGCATAAAAGCAAATTAAGCATTTAAAAAAGTCATCTGAGGAAAGCTAAACCACAAATAACACGTATTTCAGACATGACATTAAACATATGTCACACTGGACTGACATACACTCATTCATTCAACAAATGTACATTCCTTGTCTTCATTACAGAGGACGATCAACAGATAACATATAATTTGAGCTCAAAATTCGTATCAAAAATGTATCAAAAGAAAAGTGGATCAAAAATTCAAAAATCAAAAATGTGTATGAAAAATAAAAGTTCAGAATTCTGTCAAAAAGGTAGAAGTCCTTGAAGACCTGAAAAGTAAATACTAGCATACAATTGAAATATCAAATTAGCAAATATTGTACATATAGATTTCCAACCAATAATATTAAATAAATTTAATCAATAATGTTCTGAGCTTATAGTCAATGTATCATATCAAATAATTAAAATAATTAGAACTCAAATATCAAATAATTAATACTTAAATATGCTACATTTTAAACTAGAAACTATTTCTCCTTTTTTTTTTCTTCCGTTCGTAGCACAGCTAGTGCTGGCAGAACAGATAAGCTGTACTCTGCAGGTTTGCAAGAGACAACTTCCCCTTTTTTTTTCTGTTAAGATACAGTTTGACTCTTTAGTTAAAATGTCCTTTCAAATTCATAATTCTCCTCTCAGAATCATAATTCAGCAGCTCAGACTCTAAATTCTAACACTAGTATATGTTCTTGTCAGTACTCAAGTTCAGTATTAAAGGAATGTGAAGTCAGTAACGTAATAAAGAATCAGTATGTAAAGTTGAGAGCAAAGGGGATTTATTTTGGTGGGAGGTGTATCTCGCTCCCCCCCTTGATCCCTCTTTTACCACAAACGTACAGTTTAGAGCAGAAAGGAAATAACATGTTACAAGAGGAAAATATCGCAAGCGCTTGGTGATCACCTTAATAAAAATGCATTCACATTGAAAAGAGGAACTTACATTTAAAACTTAAAACTATACGGTACCATTTAAAAATTAACTTACTTATACTAAAAATCCTTATACTAAAAATATACCTGCAAATGGTAACACAAATAAATCTTAATAGCTTGAACAATAAGACCAGTAAATACATTAACATGTGAAACCTAGCAACCCGTCATATCTGTCCACAAACCCATTAATTCTAGGGCGTTAAACATCTGTGATGGCACTACAAAAGTTCTCAATCAGATAACAACTGACTGACCACATGCATCTGATCCCAGTGCACGGCTGCTGTCTTCTGTAGTAGGGACAGCACGTAATTAGTCAGACAAAGTCTATAGAGACATATCTATTTTTGGATTTTATATACCGGAGGATTTTATATACCGGGGGTTCCTGTATGCAACGCGTGTCACTCCGGCTTACATGACAGACATCGGGAAGGCTGGCAAGGATTTACTAGTCTTATGTACACAAATATCCTAGGTAAGCGAATTCTTATCTTAGTTTCTTTGTCCTAAAATGAATATTGCAGTAAAGCAAGCAATAGCTATAAAAATAAGGCTCAGAATAAAGAGATCATCCTAAAGGATGGTCGTACTAAATGTGGTTCCATTTAAAACTGTGTTTCATATTAAGTTCACACTGTGTTCTGTCCAAGCTTCACTAAGGTGGCAATGTAAGGTCCTACATACACAGATACCGTCTCTGACAGGTGTGAACTCACTTTATCTGGGGACATGCTCTCTAATAACTCAGGTTTCCTGTAACGGAATACAAGGGCCCATGAAAGGCACTTCTTCCACATGCTTTCTGCTTGCCCCATTACTTGGCGTAATCTGGTTTGAAACAGACCATTATATTGTCTCACCAAATCATTTATTTCACGCCGACACTGTTTCTGTTTATTATGCCACTGCGATGTCAGTAGTGATGTTATCTGGCCCAAGGTCATGTATCTGGTCATGCATTTGGAAGCGTGGTTACGGCTTCCAGCACTCCGAACAGTGTTCAGAGCAATTGCAGTCAGAGATCCTTCTAGAGGACAGACTCTCTTCTGTGGGCTTAAGGCAAGTGTCCATCCATGAAATGAATCAACCCAAATAGTGACATAGAAAAATGAATGATCTAATTTAGCAATTTTGGCTGCTGGAGGACCAGCGGTAGTTGAAGTTACAGTGACTAGTTCAATTTCCTCACTACTTTCCGTATCCTCGCCGCTATCTGCAATTAGAATAGGCATGGATCGGGGGCAGGGAGTGTGTGACAGGTCAAAAGGTTCAGGAATTGGTGATAATACTGGAGGAGGCGGTGTAGGAGGAGGTGAAGGAGGAGGAGAGGGAAGAGGTGTGGGAGGAGATGGTGGACGGGGGGGGTGATAAATCTTCTGGCACAAGAATAGTACTCAGTGCAGAATCTACTGGCATTCCAGTGTCTGCTGAATTGTGCATATTTACAATTGCTGGGCTTTCTACTGGGTCTACTAACCACATGCCGTATTCATCAAATGCAGGAACAGCATCTTCAAAAAGGTCATCTTCAATCTCAACTGTACTGAGTCGGGGTGTGCTTGTGGGAACTGTGGGACTTACTTGGGGTTCTCCTTCCCTTTCTGAAGGTACAGCAGGATCTGTATGTAAATTACCCACTGCAGTCACTGTTTCTTCAGGCTCTAAACAATCACGAACATATAGTGAATCATATGGGGGTGGTGACACCTCTCTATCACCAGTAATAGCTACTAAATATGTTCCTGTCATAGCGAACCATCTGGACACTTGTATATGGTCCGCTAGCCTCTTATTGTCTTTTGCCCTTGGCTTGCTATACCTGTTCTTAAAATAGGCTATTAGCTGTATGAGCGTGGACGGGTCAAAGGAGCCCCCTACTGGCCATTCTAGGGAACTATCCCTTGCTGCCCACGCAACCCACTTAGAGTGGCATTTGCGAATTAATTTCTCATTGGGCTTATGCAGAGCAATGACTCTGCTCAGGGGACATGACGGACAGACCTCCTCTGCTATCTTGGGACCTCTTAATATTGCAGACCAAAACTGCGACATAATTATTAATAATAAATTTCGTGTAGCCACTCCCTTATGAGAAAGAGTGGTTCAACCTTACCTTAATTGTAGTTTTCACCGTACCGTGAATTCACGCTTCCGGTGTGCTGTACTTCTTCAAACACAAAGGTATTCACAGCGGGACAGGGAGAGACAGCCTGCAGACAACTATCTAACTATCTGACTATCTATCTAACTATCTAACTAAAGACCTATCTACTCCTTTTCGTTCCGTTCGACTGGTTACCTGTTCCTACTTAAATTACTTGGGCTCCAGTGCGTTACCGCCGAAACAACCGGGATAGGGCCAAAAGGCAGCGTCAAGTCTGCCAATTGTTTTCGAACTTATTAGTACACTAACGGAAAAACCTATGACTCACTCGTATAAGACAAGTTTTTACTTACCTTTCCAGACTGTGTAGCCAGCTCCAAGTACGTATTCCTTGGAATGCTGGATCTGAAGGCTTCTTATTTCTGGCGGTACGTATTCCCGCTTCTGGATCCACCTGACACTCCGTCCCTGTACGTGTTCCCTCGGGGGTTCCAGGTAAAAAGTCCCAGGTGGTGTGTCGCAGTATTCAACTTGGCTTATTGATTGGTACTGTACAAGATCTGCCAGATAGCAGTGCGCGCTAAGGTCTAGGAGATATTGGTGGAGAGATAATAAAAGTTAATGAACAGTTTTTTTTCTTTTCTTTGAGAGTAAGACTTACTTCCTCAAAGTGGTTACTGAAGCGCTTCAGGGCTCAAAAATCTCAAAGTAGATTCAGGATGATTCAGGGCAGTTTTCCGCTCCCGATCAACGGCACCCTCACTTCCTTCGATGCTGGCAATGAGGTATCCCTGAAGGTGTGCTAGCCCGCGATACCCGCATCAGGCGTTAGGCTTTCCTTTCCGTTTTCCGGCTCGAAGGACCATATGTTTTCTGCTGGTATTCGGATAGCACCTTCAGACAGCTTTATGATCTAAAAGGCAAATTTATTGATAGCAATACAAAGACAATATAGACAATTTAAAAAGAGGAACAAGGAAAGAGGAAGTCGTTGTTTCTCTGGAGGCGCAGGTCAGTGGCAACTGGGCATCAGCTTGCTTCTCAGATGCGGAGCTCTTCGGCTGGAGTTTTTAAACTTTTTGCACTGTCCAATAGAAACACATTGATGCACATCCTGGGTGTATTAATTTCAGTCAATATCCAATTATGAACGTTGCTTTATAGTCCAATCAGGTACCGTCTCTGGGGTGTTGCCATCTTCCGGTAATGAGCTTTGCCAAAGCACATGGTTGTGAAATATGTTGCCAGCAGAATCAGGAAATACACATTCAGGCTCAAGGCCTATATACATTCCCTATCCTTTCGACTGTTTGTTAGTCCCACCAACAGATTACTGAGCGGCTTCACCAAGCGTGAGTATTGATTCACGAATCTTCGGTAATAGCCCGCAAATCCTAGAAAAGATCGCAGCTCTCTAATGTTTTTAGGTTGTGGCCACTTAGTAATGGCTGAAATTTTCTCTTCATCGGGGAGCACCCCCTTCTCTGAGATATGATGACCCAAATATTTCACTGACTTCTGAAAGAATTTACATTTAGATGGAGAGAACTTCAATCCGCATTTCAACAGTCGTTGTAACACCCTCATCAATCGGTCCTCATGCTCTTCCAGTGTGTCTGAGAATATTATAAGATCATCTAAGAAGGCCACAACTTCATGTAGATTAATATCAGTCATTACTTTCTCTATCATTCTTTGAAAACTTGCTGGAGCATTTGTCAGTCCTTGAGCCATTCTCTTAAATTGCCAGTTTCCAAAGGGCGTGGTGAATGCAGTTTTAGGCCTATCCATTTCTTCTACCTCAATCTGATAGTACCCACTCTTGAGATCTAGTACTGAGAACCACTTGCTACCTGATAGGAGAGTGAATGTCTCCTCAATTCGAGGCAATGGATAGGAGTCTTTTCTGGTTATGTTGTTCAATTTACGATAATCAACAACCATCCTCAAGGTACCATTCTTCTTTCTAACCAATACCACAGGTGAAGCATAAGGGCTATCAGACTCCTCAATCACTCCTGTGGCTAATAGCTCCTTCAGGTGCTGCCTGAGATCCTCAAAGTCAGCTGGGGATACATGACGTGTGCGCTCTTTAAATGGAGTTGGATCCAACAGGGTGATTTTATGCATTATTCCTGGAATACATCCAATATCAAGGTCATGACAGGAAAATGCTCCTTTTGCCTCTTGATTAATTCTCTTTTCTATATGCTGTTTAAACTATTCAGATATTGGAGAATCTCCGAAGTCTAGCGACACCTTCTCAGACTCCATGTTACCCTCTCCAATAGATTCTAGTTTAGCACCATCCTTATAGGTCGAGCCTGTAACGTTCATGGTCCTCACTATATCGACTGGCTCACCTACACCCAGTGTCCTTCTAGGAGGCAAACTGATGCTACAATCCGATATATTCTTCATTAGCACCCTAGCCTTTGTGTGCGACTTACTGCCAGTTCGGATGAGTTGAGGTTGTACTAGTAAGCCTCCGGGTAGAGGATAATTTTCTGAAGCCTCAAGCAATATGGACAAACTCTGACCATGTCTGGGCATACTCAGAATGCATTCCACTTCCTTCGCTTCATCCCTTTCGAACACTATTGGTCTGGTGCTGGTCAATCTAGCCATCATTGGCCTAGTAACTCTTTGATTGGAACTTTGATGAGAAACATAGGTCTGATATGTAGTTACCCAATTTTTGTCCATGGCTAACTCCTTAAGGTAATTTGGGCCAGCCAGTTCTTTACAGTCATGTATTAGATGTCTGAGAATATTCGTTCCCACTATTAAAGGCAGGGGTTTGTTCTTTTGATCAGGACAGACTAGAGCAAGGACAGAATATTTGTTCCCACTTCCACAGGCCTCCTTGGGAAACTGTACTTCAACTTCAATATACCCCAGATAAGGAACAGGTTGACCTCCTGCACCCGTAACACAAAGTAAGTCTTCTAGCGAGTATAGCTTCCGATGTGATAAATAGTCTTCATAGAAGGTTTGTGTTATGCACGTCACTTGAGAGCCAGTGTCCACTAAGCAAGGGCACTGCACACCATCCAAATAAGCGGTTGCAGAACAAACCTTTCCCACGAGGCGTTTCAAAACATCATCTGGTAGAGGACATGGTGGGATATGATCACTGGATATTTTTCTTTTGGGACATATCTGAATTGCATTTGGTGCCTTTGTCTGCCCCTCACAAAAGCACCTTTTTAGTTTAAAGGAGTATTTGAAACCTGCCTAATGCTGGGTATTTTTTTTTTTCAAATTTTTCCCGCAATTTCTGTTGGACTAGAGCAGCATTTACAGGATTGATGCATTCTCCCATCATGTGTCCATTCTCTCCACAGTTATAGCAAAATGAAAGTATCTTGGGATGATGCCTCCCTTTTTGAGGCATCTTCTCTATCCAAGAGTTTCTTCGCATCATGCTGTTTGCAGCAGGGCTATTTACTATTTCTGAATTGGCAGCTCTACAATGAGTGATCAATGGGGCGAGCAAAACATTATCTTCTTCTCCTGAAAATGTTCCCAACTCAGATCCCACCTTAAACTCACTTGCCTTTGGTGTCATATGTTGAGCAATGCTTATGTCATTTGCTAGGTAAGTCCTGCTTACAGGTTTCATCTGGGTAACTCCCAATTGACGTATCCTCCTAGATTCTTTAATGTTTCTTTCTTCCTCAATCGTTCTGATTTTAAATAGCAGCTCCGAGTACTGTGGCAGTTTCTTCGACTGGCTCTCTAATAAGTCCCTCAATTGCAGTCGGGTAATCAGGGTCTCCTCCCAGCACCCACGTACAAACTGTTGTAGTAATTGCCTGTCTGGGGCGAGCCCAAAGAAAATTCCCCGCTCCACGACTTTCTGTAACAGGACCTGAAGCCTTCTCAAATAGTCTGAAGATTTTTCTTTGCCATTCTGGAAAGTTTCAATAAATTGAAAAAATAATTCCTCTCCATTAGTTACACTGCCATATGCCTTCTCCAGTTCCTCTAAACACTGCTCTGCTGTGGCGCTTTTATCTATGTAAGAGACAATATTTAAAGCTGGAGGAAGGAGACTTTCAATTAATTTCCTTTTTTTTGCACCTGCGGTGAGATCTGGATCCTGCAGTAATTGCTTAATTTGAATATGCCAAGTTTCATAGTTTCCTTCATTACTAGGTTTAGGGACATTTCCAGAGAAAACTTTAATTTTGTAGTACGTATGATTCAAGTCTGCACCCTTTTCCTTAGGAGTTTTGATCACATGCTCCACTATAACCTTTGAAACATCCGCAGGAATAGAAATTGGTGGAATGGAATATTGAGAAGAATTGACTGCCACAGAATGTTGGGTCAGCATAACATCCCGCCACTTGGGAACTTTTTTTTGGCTTTTAACTGGAGTCTGCAATATACTCTGGGGTGATTGATCCATATCTCGTGTTTCTTTTTCTTGTGACCCCAAACTCTCAATCATGAGAGCAGATGTTCTTTTTCTCAGATCTTGAATATTGATTTTATGACTGTCAGCTATATATGCTAATTCTTCTTGAAGTCGATCTGTCATATCTAAAAGTATGTCACTCACTAGAGGGTCAGTGCATGCTTCAGGGGACATTGACTCAACATTCTGTTCTGATACTGTCTCATCTAAGACAGGTAAAATTATCCACTGACTGTCCAGTTCCCCTTTTAAGCTCATTCTTTCTAAAATAATTATAGAAAGCGGTTCTTCAAACTCACACAAAACTTGATCAGATGACTCAGCTCTTAAACGTTTCAATTTTGTAACTACACCCGCTGGGCTTAATGCATCTTCTACACTTGCTAAAGATATTTCAGGATTTACAGAACTCAGAATAATAGATCTATCAGGAATACAATCATAGTACTTGCAATACTCCATTTTGTATGAGAAAGAAACAAAGAGAATACTGTGCTCACTTCACTAATGATGCTGGGTCGCTCAGTAGCAGGTCAGACAGAGAGAAGAAAAAAAACACTGCCCCACGTTGATGCGCCAAAATTTGTTGTAACCCTTGAAGTTCAATTTTCTTTATGACTCCTTGTGTCTGAAACCTGCACTTTGATTCCCAACCCAGTATCAGAAATGAATCCACACGTTCTTTAGTGAGTAACAGTTTTATCTTTACTGGAATGAATGACTGAAATAAATCTGTTCACTTCCTAAGCATCTGCATTTGTCATATAAACACATGTATATAGTACAAGAGAAAACTCAACTTTGTCATAACTCATGTTAAGTATTTCAACCAGAATCAGCATGTGATATAGCACCCGACCTTAAGCAGTCTCTGAACAAGCAAAGTCCCAGATTGTATCCTACTGTGTGTCCATTTGAATTTAGAGCTGAAGAGGGTGTCAGTACTGCTCTTTGCTTCAACTGCCAAATCCACAATACAGCAGCCTCTATCCGAAAGAAGAGCTTCAAATCTTGACAGGGCACAGTTCAATTACTCCCAAGTCGTCCACAGCAGGGTTCCAGAAAAGAGAACCTTAATCAGTACAGATAATATTTATTAATTCAGAGCAGGGCAGGAACTCTTTCAAGCTGAGCAGTGATCTGTTTGCACATGCTCAGACAATCCAATTTTATAAATCTCTTTAGGTAAAGTAAAAAACAACTTCAATATATCTCAAAACATTGTTAACTAACATAAATACATTACACATGAATACAATTATAGAGGGCTGCTCACCTTAATCAGTACAGATAATATTTATTAATTCAGAGCAGGGCAGGAACTCTGTTCAAGCTGAGCAGTGATCTGTTTGCACATGCTCAGACAATCCAATTTTGAATCTCCTTTCCCCCCCCCCCAGCTCTTAAAGAGACAGCACTCTATTGTCAGTCTTTTCATGTCACAATGATGATTCAACATTTCTCTGCCCTAGTTCCTAGAGGTATGTTACATTATAAGATACAAATTACCTCATTACAAAGTAATATCTTATATATATTAATATCTTTAATGTTATTTTAAATGCTATCCCCTTAATATATCATATTTGTTACAATTTACACCCATTTCTTTAGATCATAGATAAGTTACCTCGTTACAATGTAAAATAGGGCAGACCTTGCCCTATTCACTCAGTTTTATGTAAACCGATGTGATATCTCGATCGAATGTCGGTATATAAAAGTAAATAAATAAATAAATACATTTGCATTTTTTTTGGTGGGTCCTACATTTTACCAATGTGTGGTCTCTCTTTGCAGCTGCTCATTTTGAAAATGTTTTTTTTTGTTAGCAATTTGTTAGGCACGGTGGGTCTCTGAATTGCAAGCTTTTTCTTGCCATGAAATATTTGTACAAATGACTCTGGGAGCAGAACAGCTTAGGACTGTACCTTCCTTTTTGCCAAAAGTGGTTTTGGATTTGCATTTGAATCAGTCTTTTTCCCTGCCTAGGCTGGACAGGGATAGAGATGAGTGGGATTATCGCCTGATGCATGTCTTGGATGTCAAGCAGCATCTGGTATGGTACTTGAAGATTACTCACTCCTTCAGGAAATCTGATTGACTGTTTGTGCTCCACTGTGGAGGTAAACAAAGCAAACTAGCAATGTGGGCAACTATATCCCATTGGGTGAAAGAAATCATCACGGCCACCTATGTGGATGCAGATGTCCCATTACCTAGACAGGTAAGGGTAAATTCCACTAGAGCTCAGGAGGTTTTGTGAGCAGAGCTTTGGTTGTTGTCTCCCATCAAGATTTGCTGGGCAGCGATGTGGTGCTCTTTTCATACTTTGTCAAAGAATTATCATTTGGAATTAGAGCTCGGGTGCACATGGCTATCACGTGTATGATGTTGACGGGTCTGTGGGCAGCCTCCCTCCCTTTTCGTGAATAGCTTTGGTACATCCTACTGGTGTGGATTGGCCTGCCTGAGTTCAGAGGAAGGAGAAATTACTACTTACCTGATAATTTCCTTTCCTCTAAGGAAGGCAAGCCAATCCATAACTCTCCCTGGGCTGCCTACTTGCTTTTAGCTGTCCTTTATATGAGGACAATGACGACTGTTATTTTTGTTACATTCATTTGAAGGACTGGTAAGTGACATATCCAGCCCCTAAAATTAGTTTATGTTAACATTTTTTGCTGAGCTCAGTGTTTCCCAATTGGTAAAGCATGAGTGTTCAAGTATAATCAGTGTGTCTAACAGTTTGGCTTTTCTAGAGATACTAAAGGGCTGATGGGCAGGGCAGGGCCATATGATAGTGAATCAGTGAGTCAATTTCACAAAACTCACTGGTGTAGATTGGCGTGCCTTCCTTAGAGGAAAGGAAATCATCAGGTAAGTAGTAAGTTCTCCTTTTACCTGATCAGAGTCACTGTTAGAAATTATTTGGAAATGAAAAGAGAACAAAACAGAATATCATAATGCCATTATATAAATCCATGGTGTGACTACACCTTGAGTATTATCTGCAGTTCTGGTTGCCTCACCTCATAAAAGACATAGCATTCATTGAGAAAGGAAAGATGACAAAAATGAAAAAAGGAATGAAAAAGCTCCCTTATGGAGAAGTAGGGCTTTTGAGAAAGCCGAGCAAATCTTCATAGGCTGGAGACAGAAGCTAAACTGATTCGAGCCTTTCTTCATACACTTTCACATTATTCAACACTCGCAACACAAACATAAGTAGAATGCCTACCTTCTTCTAGTAGTGTACTGACATCAAAACTGTATAGAGGAGCTCCTTTCCTGGAGAGGCAGGGCCTCCTGATCCCAACTGGGCTCATATTCTTATCCTGCAACAGTAGGGTCCCACCAACAGAGCTCTATCTCCCTGTAGGATTTAAGGAGGAACAGGCTAGATTCCTGATTCAGCAAAAGTTAAGGAGGGGAAGTAGGGCTACTCTTTCACAGGGCTCTTTAGCTTGGAAAACAGATGACTGAGAGGGGATATGATTAAAATGTATAAAATCATGAGTGGGGTGGAATGGGATAATAGGGAATGGTTATGTACTCTTTCAAATAACACTAGAAGTATCAACTGGTAGAAGTACAACAAATCATAGAAAGTATTTTTTTTTCACATAAAGCACATTCAAGCTGTAGAATTTGTTGCCAGAGGACATGGTCAAAGAACTAACATAGTGGAGTTCAAAGGAGGATTGAACAAGTTCCTGAAGGAAAAGTCCATAAACAGTTATTAGCCAGGTAGACTAGAGAAAGCCAGTGCTTATCCTTGAGCATGAGAAACAAGAAATAGATCAACTGTTGGGGATCTGCGGAGTAGGGATGTGAATCATTTTTCTGATGATTTGGCATATCGTGTACAATATTTCAAAATTCAGCAGATTTTGGACTCCCCCCCCGAAACAGATAGGAAATCTCAAGAATGGTTTGCGTGGTTTTCTTATCATTTTGGGGGTAGGGGAGAAAGGGAGCACATCCAAACTCCCCCCAAACCCACCCAAACTCACCCCGACCCTTTAAATATAATTCTTTAGAATCCCCCACCCTGCCAACCCCCCCAAAACTTTCTTAAAATACCTGGTGGTCCAGCAGGGGCCCTGGGAGCGATCTCCCGCTCTCAGCCATTGGCTGCCAGTAAACAAAATGGTGCCGATGGCCCTTTCCCTTACCATGTGACAGGGGCTACCGGTGCCATTGTTCAGCCACTGTCACATGGTAGGAGCAATGGATGACCAGCGCCATCTTTAAACATGGCGTGGACCATCCATTGTTCCTACCATGTGACAGAGGCCAGCCAATGG
The DNA here is from genome assembly GCF_901001135.1 of Rhinatrema bivittatum. Taxonomy (NCBI): domain Eukaryota; kingdom Metazoa; phylum Chordata; class Amphibia; order Gymnophiona; family Rhinatrematidae; genus Rhinatrema; species Rhinatrema bivittatum. Next base: position 431,468,146 of record NC_042617.1, read on the forward strand.
CACCGGTCACCCCTGTCACATGGTAAGGGCAAAGGGCCATTGGCGCCATTTTGTTTACTGACAGCCGATGGCCCAAGACTGGGAGATCGCTCCCAGGAACCCCGCTGGACCACCACGTATTTTAAGAAAGTTTTGGGGGATCAGAAGGGTGGGGGATTCTAAAGAATTTGATTTTAAGGGTCAGGGCTTGGGCGCAGTGATTAAAATGCAGCCGATTAAAGCGCTACGAAACGGAACGCTACGAATCATGGGAACAAACATTTTCCATGATTCGTGTATAATTCAAATTCTGGCTACAATTCCGGACCCGATTCACATCCCTACTGCTGAGTACTTGAGACCTGGCTTGGTCACTGTTGGAGACACACTGTTAGGTTCAGTGGACCTTGGTCTGACCCAGCATGGCACTTCTTATGTTCTTATGTATAACACTGCTGTTAAAAACAAATATCTCTCTGCACTGCAGAGACACACTCTTAAATGGCACAGCAACTCCGTAATAATGAACAGACTGATTAATTGCAGTGCCTCCTCTCATGCAGTGATAACAGGCAACAGGTTAGCTCACCTTACTTTAAATTTCTTCTTCTTTTCCTTTCCAAATCTTTTTTTTTTTTTTGAACGTTTTTCTTTGACAGAGCAAAAGCTCCAGAATCACAACCTCTCAGAAATCTAAGACATAAATGTTTCAAAATAGTGACTGGCTCAAAGTTGTTTTCATTTTCAGGCTGAAAAAAGCAACAAAATCATTGTCAATCCATACAGCTGCCAGCTAGGATTAGCTGCTTGAAAAACTGTTTCACCTTGATTAATCCTCCTCCTTCCAGCTTCCTTCCTAGCCTGGCTTTGATCTGTCCAGCTTGCTTTGCAGTCAAAACAGTGCAGTTTTTGCTTGCCACATAGATTTGAATGGGCTAAAAAAAAGGAATGCAAATGAAAAATTGTATTATTATAGGAAGGACATCCATTCATTTTGTTTGGGACAAAATAAAACAAAAGTAGCCATTTTCAATTTGGCTTACTCATTTGTACCAAATATATGCAAACAGCATATATACTATGTGATTTGTTCACTGCTCTGAAACATTTCCCTTGCAAATATGCATGGGTCCTGGAGCATCATGCCATTGTAAAACATAAGAGGAAATATTATGTCACAGTTTAATTTATTAAACAAGAAAATAATTTTAAGGTAAAATTAAATAAAGCTCTTTAAACAAACAACTTAAATACCTAGAGATCCTCAAGGTATTTCTTCAGCAATTTTAAACTTATGGGCGATACACCATTATTGTGATTCTTCACATTTCCTATCCTTTTGAGTAACTTTGCCTGACTTTTTTTTGCTGCAAATCTTTAGTATTGTTTTATCTAATTTCCATATACCAGCTAAATTTCAATCATGTCTTCCAGAGACGAGCACAAGCTGAAATGTATATTGAGATCTCCAAATTACACTATGATATTACCAAAATTTTCCAATACTCATCGGGATCTGTAATGTTCTTTCACATACATTACCATTCATGTAATTTACTAATTTTATGGTACTGTTGGCTTCTTCTAAGTTTGTTTTGTGTCAGTGACTGTATGATTTGTAAGTGTACAATGAGGTCGATATTCAGCTCCACTTAGCCAGATAAGTTCAGACTTATCCAGCTAAGTGCCACTGTTTGAATATTCAGCCACTTAACCAGATATCTATTTATCTGATTAAATAATTATCTGGCTAAGTGGTGGGCAGTACAAGAGTGTTCCAGGGTATGACTATTTATCTGACCAAATGCTGAAACTCAGCCTTATCTGGCTATTTAGTCAGATAAGTTAGATTTGGTATTGACCCGTGCTGCTGTATATCCGTGCTACTGTATATCCCATATAACTAAGGCAGTGATTTATCAAAATGCTATCAATATAGCGGACATAGCACCTGCAATAAAAAGGGGCATGGTTAGGCTAATTTCCTGTCTACCGCATCTCATAGACAAGTAACACAAAGTGTATTATGTTATTGCATTGCATCAGCGTGTGCCGCATTGCGTCAGTGTGTAACATCATTTTACATGGCTAGCGTTGATTACTGCATGGTGTGTTATTTTTGCGGTTTATATATCTAAGCTTCCTGTAGCTGCCTCTCTGAGAGTGTGTCAAGCATGGGAGAGAGAGGAGAGAAGGCGAGTTGTTGGTTAATGGTTGGCATAGTAGTTTAGCTAGTGATTTTTGAGTGCTGTGTCCTTTGTTTTGTGGTTCTCATCTGTTTCTCTGTTCCTTTATCTTTTGTCTTTTTCTCTGTGTGAGTTTTTATTAGTTTGTCACATTTGTCTGTCAGTCTTTTTGTGGTGAAGTGAGAAGGAGTGGTGGTGGTGGAGGAATGAGGAGTGCAGGAGTGAGGAGAAGTTGAGGAGTGGGAGTAGTGGTGGTGGTGGTAGAGGAGTGAAGGAGTGAGGGAAGTAGAGGAGTGGAATAGTGAGGAGAAGTGGCATGGGAGGAATAGTGGTTGTGGTGATGCAGAGTGAGGAGGAGTGAGGATGAGTGGTGGTTGTGGTAAGGAAGAGTGAGAAGGAGGGGTAGTTGTGGAGAGGAGAGTGAAGATGATGGAGCGTGAGAACTGTGGGGAGAAAGGAGAGGAGCAGGAGGAGGGAGGCGAGAACAGAAGTGCTAGGAGGATAGTAGGAGTAGGGACAGGGAGAGGAGTAGAGATAGACAGGAGGGAAGCGATAGGAGGAGGCGGGATGGTGAAGGTGATAGGCAGGCAAGGACAGAAGGAGGAGGATGTCAGGCTAGGGATTGAGAGAGAGGGCAGAGGGGAAGGGAGTTTACAGGGCAGGGACATGAGGGAGGGAAGGAAGGGAGGGGAGAGAGGAATGGGAGTGGGAGCAAGAGGGAGAATGAGAAAAGGGAGGATACCTCTCTGGAAGCAGAAGTGGCACCCCCTTCTGGAAGCCAGGCAGAAAGAGGCCCTTGTCTCAGGGCTATCAAGTTCAGTGTGCAAGACAACTAGATGGTAATTGCACGGGTCCTGGAGCATTATGCCATGCTCTTTGGTAACCGTGCAGCCAAAACTCCAAAGGCAGCCAAGAGCCAGATTTGGTGCACTATAGCCCAGGTGATCGCCAGACACAGTGGTGTCCAAAGCAGTGGGGTGCACATGGCCCATAGGTACTGGGACATCAAGGTGCAGTTGAAGGCAAAGGTGTCGAGCCAAAATAAATAGATACACTGGACCAGAGGAGGAGCCCCTTGTCCCATTATCTTCACACCCATGGAGGAGCACCTCATGCAATGGCTGAGACCTGATGTCTTCAAGGGCATGGCTGAGCAGTTGGACATCACACAAGCTGCATCTGGTAAGTTCACCTCACCTGTAAATGGCCAGGCTGCAACAGTTGTACATATTATTTGGCATAAGATGCTATAATGCTTTAGATGCAAAGTGCGCCTCTGATGCTAAATGAAAAATGGATACTTGCTGCCATTGGTACTTATGTCTTATTCTTTGTTTCCAAAGCTCTTGCTCACAAAGCTGTTGGTCCCAGCCATCAAACCCCAGGGACCAGGCAGGAGGCCCCAAGAACCAGCCAGCAAGCCCACGGGCCAGCATAGCACCAGCCCTTTTGCAGCCTTTATGATGGATGCCCAGACCCAGGTGAGTGAGGAGGAAGAGGAGAAGCAGCAACAGCCTCAGGAAGCTATGCAGATGCTTGAATCCCAGGGCTCAGCCAGCCCACTCAATGTGTCCCTGGACAACTCTGTCTTTATGGAGGAACCCAGCCTGGACAGGGAGTCAGTTTATTCTGCACGACATTAAGTCAGCACACCATGATACCAGCCTGAAACACCAGGCCCTTGGCAAGAGCAGCCCAGCAGCCCCCTCATGCCACATTTGGAGTCCCAAATGTCGGGCAGGCGAACCAGAAAATAACAGCGAGAAAGGCGATTGTGATCTGGCATAAAAGAGATAAGTTTGGGCGGGCGAACCAGAAAATAACAGTGAGAAAGGCGATTGTGATCTGGCAAAAAAGAGATAAGTTTATATATAACAATAAGATAGGTGACTACATTATAAGAGAAAAGTTAGTATATGACTTTAATGGTAAGGTGAGGTGTGTGTTTTAAAAGGGTAATTTTTAATGGGAGGTTTTTTGCACATTAAAATAGGGTTAAATAGAGATAATAAAATAATAAAAAACACCATATGGGAAGTGGTAAGTGACGTGATCAGACAGTGCTCATACAGGAGAGGGGCTGCAGCCCTGTAAGGGCAAGAGCCCATGAGATTGGAAGCACTAATTATTCTGATACCATTCCCTTGAATGCACCTTGAATAGAGACTTATGAATATAAAATCTGCAAGTTTGCAGTTTTTCCTCAAGGATTCTTGTTAATTAATTTGTGTTAATTTGAGGAAGTGAGCCATCAATTTTGTGATTTGTCCTATATTGTTTACATTGTTTATTTATTGATTTTAGCCCCTGAGGCAGCCCCAGGCGGGGCGAAACTCGGCCTGAGTCGGGCACAAACATATATTTGTCTCCATTCAAATAAAAGCTCAAATTTGGACTATCCTTGGCATCTAATCTGCATATTTGCCTAAACGGCTCTGTTAGATAGCCTACCCTCCTGCTTTATTGGACAGTGGTAATCCATGGCATAGGGTGAGATTATGGATCACACAGCAAATCAGCACTATATCTCCAACTTTGGGTGGGGCATACATTAAAGCTCCACCCGTTTTGTCCAAAGAGAGAAATTGACTTTTGAGAACTCCAAAGGTGCGTTCAATGACACAGCCAATAGAACATAAGGCCTTGTTGTACCTAGTCTTTGCCAGTGTGTTGGGAATGGCAGCGTGGGTGAGAAACCAGGTCCTGCAACCATACCTGGAATCTCCTGCGGCAACAACAGATTTAGGACATCAATCATAGCACAGTCACTTGCAGATCTGACTTGCAAACCACAATATGCCCTAAGACAGATTAAGCTAACCTGTAGCTTAGCCTGAGTTTAACGGCCAATTGCCATAATCGAAGTGCATGCCACATTGTTCTGGACAGTATATATCCAGGGTAGCAGTAGCCGAATGTAGCTCAGCTCTTCCGGACTATTAAATCACATCTGGGAATTCCAACAAATGTGTGCCAGGCCCTCACAATTGAGCTATGGCTTCTGGTGTGTAGCAGTCTGCCAACTTTGAAGCAATTCATAAGAGCTGCCACACCTGTCCTAGCAGAAAAAATGCTATCTCATGGTGTGATTGGGCAAGTCCCTGCCTGCTCTGCAATATGTCCTCCAGAGATACCAATTTATGATCCGTGACACAGTGAATATGCCTGGCCCCCAAAATGTCCAGGCCACTGCTTCTGGTTTAGCTGTGTATTGGTCAAGACAAACTGTGGCTGACATATCGGCTGATACATCACTAACAGGCCACACATAATCTGGCAGTACCAGCAGTGTGGACACTTCAAGCTTGTGATTAACCAATGAGATTTCAACTGCTCCCAATGTAAGGATAGAAACAGGCCACTTTTGAAAGTGAGTATATAGAAAGTGTATAGTGCCTGCTCACACACCAACCTTTATGGCAAGTGCATTGTTTGTCCTCACAAGATTAGCAGGTCTCTGCAGCATGGTGAGAAAAAGGTAGACCCTTGGGCAATGGCCTGCAGACATAAGTGTACAAGCAATTTGCCATGGCAGTGAAGCTGTTACATCCCCCACAGCCCCCTCCCCCATGTTCATGCCATTTGCCACAAACACATAGCCAGAGATGGAATACAGAAAGAAGCGTCTCTCTTACATATGAGCCAACTGTCACCATAGAGGCTGTCCTCAAAATATTCACACACGCCCGATTGACTAACTATAAAGGAATCGTGCACAGCTCCTGGATACCTGGCCACCATGTCAAGTATGTGTATTTGAGCATCACAGGCCACTTGCACGTTGATGAAATGAAAGAGCTTTCTATTGTGGTACATCTATTCCCTGTCATAGGGTGGCATGATGGCTACGTGAGTGCAGTTGATAGCGCTGAGAACATTGGAAAAGATTGCAAAGGCATAAAAGCCTCTCTTCAAGTCCATCAAGTACTGCATGTCTCGAAGAAATGCTATGTAGTGATTAATGCAGTCAGAGACAGCTACTATGGCCTGGTGCAGAAAGCGGAAAAAAGAGGTTTGGGACATTGCCCCCAAGACTCATACTGTTGTTTGGAAGGAGCCGTTTGCCATGAATGCAGGGTGGCCAATAGTTTGATGAGGCCAGGCCCAGCGTGGGACCTTTCCATCACCTGATTCAGATCCCCTCGTATTTATTCATATAATTCCAGGATGGCCTGAGAGAATAGGCTCTGGCATACCCAGCAATGATGCTTGGTGAGGAAAGATGCACTCCCTGTATCTCCTCCACTGTGACCACTTGCATGCCAGTCTCTGCCATTGGCCCTGACCCTGCGGGGCCAATGGCTCGGCCTCTAGTACAGGGTCTTTCATAGGAGGGCATGTAACTGCCCTTGCCTATTCTTGAGGTTGTTGTTTTTGTTCCTCTTGTTATCTGCACTGAGCCTCCCGAAGCATCCAGTATCCCCCAACATTAGGTCATTAGGTTGTAGGAAATTATTGGCCCAGGAGGGCCTTGTAGGTATGTTTGATAGGAAACCTCTTTTTATTGTGAGCGATAATCAACGTGATAATCCCTGGGATCCGTGATAATGGCTAGGGGATTGCACAAAAATGTTTTTTTCACTGTACCGCAAAAAATAAAGGTGTAGTTATTCCCGGCATTAAATCCCATGTTAGTGTGAGTTATTCTATCGCATTATGCACTAGCTGATCCTCATTTCCATAAACTCTGTCCAAACTCCTCCTACTGGAATACTTAATGTTTAATTTGTATAACGCAATTTGCATTGTATTATTGTGTGCATTAAGGCATTATAGCGAAATTATAAATGAGCCTGTGAAAATTAAGGCAGAATCCTGAATCACTCCATGATAGAACTGTGGTGCTTAGAACTAAACATTGATTTGTTGCTAATACAACTAGAAGTGCATTCACCGTTACAGTTAATGGTTGCTTACTGAAATGTTACTGAATTGTATTTATGTAGTCTTAAAGTAAACATCCCTCAAGAAGATTTTCAGAAAATATCAAATAAAAGTTAATTTAATTTCCTTTTACAATTATAAGGTATGTTGTGAACCAAAATAGTCTCTGACATCTTACTTTGTCCAATGGTTTAACACAGACATCGTAAAAGTACTAGCCAAGACAAGAATCTTACTCCTTTGATATTTCAAAGTCAATGTGAAGGATGTCTCATGTTTCATGCTGCTCAATATTCTAACATTAGGAGTGGATTTATAGAGGGCAATTTACTTGGTTAAATGTCAATTTACCTGGGTAAAATGATTTGGCTGAAAACTGGCTTTCTGCCCTATTAAAAATATATGTCAATTTCCAAAGCACACAGACTTTTAGCTGCGTTAAAAAGAGATGTGTTGTGGGCACGGTTAGCTTGAAGAAGGGAAAGAAAATAGTATGTACGAGGATTCTGCCAATGGGCGTGTGCTCCTGCTCAGCTACCCGTGCAATCAGCAGGTGCAAAATATGTGAGTGTTTTAGTGCACATACTTTATGGGTGCTGTTTTTCAAAAGGGAAGCAATGCATGTTCTATTGTTTTCGAAAATAATCACAATGTATATAAGATATAAATATCCCCATACATTGCAAATAATGAGTATTATTTAAAATTGTCCCCATATAATAGATTTGTTAGTTATTGGATCATTTCTGAGGAGAAAGGCATGTAATTAATTGCAAGCTTCATCACTGACAAACTGAAGTGAATCAATGACATAACTTTTTGTACTGGATGAACCACTATAATCATATGAATTCTTAAGTTTAAAGTTATTAGGGAAGTGGCAGTTGTAATGATACCCATCATGTAATCAGAACTGGGTTGTTTTATATATCACAAGGAGAATAAAATCTGTTTAACAGAAAGTGTCCCATTAATCATACTAATCACTGCTCCATAGTGTTAAGTGTAATGACATAAATGCATAAATGATCCAGTTGCTTCTTTGGATCTCCTTCTCCTGATGAAGCCCTTTTGGGGTGAAACAAAGGACTCTTTGTCAAGAGGAGGTGTTTATATGTTTGCCTTCATGGCATTAAAGAAGTTAATCAGCTGATGCAAATGAAGAGTTGTTACTCACAGTTGTACAAGCACATATTGAAAATATTGTTGAGCTGACAATAAGAAATATCAAGACAGCTAAGTCATGCAGTAGATCATTGGTTTATTTAAGAACTTTGTTTTTGTCTAAGCATATAAGGTTGCCAGTGATATGATTCTAAAAGCAATTTGGTGCATCATTTTTCCATGCTTCAGGTGAATTTGTACTATAGTCTTTATTTTTTAGCAAACAATTGGTTTCCCGCCATATGAACTTGATTTGATTGGATGCAACCATAAAATACTAGCCATTGGTTCCTTCAAGACGCATGCTCCATGATATATATAATGGGATTCCACAGCGGTGTTACACACAGCATGGGAGAGACAAGAAACTGAGTTCTTTAATTTGGAGGTCATAGCTACTTCATTTTGAATGTTTGCCTAGTGGATAACTCAAGTAAGTAAAAATTTGACATTGGATTTATAGATAATTTGAGATCTTAATTTTATTTTTCAAAACCTATATTTTTCAAATATTTGAATTCAAAGGGCTTGTTCATTTACACTAACAAATATCATACTCTCTTATAGCCAGTGTTAATTTTTCAATTTCCCTGAGAAAGCCATTTCTAATGGTGAAACGAAGGCATTCAGTTGGGTATACTAAATTGTCCATTCAATATTGAGCTGCAATATTACAAATATAAGTGGCATTTTCAGCCCAGATATTGATTTGAAAAGAGGGGTGAAATATTGATGGTCTCTTACTATTGTAGTACTTATTTAATATTATATATTCATTTTTTCTCACATATGATTTATTTGATATTATTTATATAAGGTTTTTTTGAAACATTTTCTGTTTGGTTTTATTTGCCAGTACTGATTACAGAGGCTTAAGGCCTTTTGGTACTGAGTGTAACAGATCTCCAAGTTTACTTGCTATTCTTTTTTTTAGTAAGTTATGAACTGTTGTTTTCCCCATATTTTATATGGCTTTATCTTCTCTATAAATTTGTTTGGTAACCTTATGTTACTATATAGTGCTATCTTTCGTAAAAAAAAAAGGTGCTGGAACTCACATGCAGGATGCATTCTTTTTTTTAAGGACCACATGACAAATCATGCAGGTGGAGGAAAAATTTTCCAGTGCTCAATACCAGCAAAAACTCTCTGAAGAAAATCATGTATAAATAGATATAAATATTGATAGATGATGTTTGTACGTTTGCACAGTGCTGTTTATTAGGGGTGTGCATTCGTTTTGAACTTAAATGTAAAACGCAACCTTTTTTTTTTTAACTTAAAAAAGTGATGAGGCGAAAACGATCGGATTTCCAACTTATTCAACATAGCTATGTTGAATAAGTTGGAAATCGCGATTGTTGATCCTAAATAAAAATTTAAACCCCTCACCCTCCTTAATCCCCCCCCCCAAGACTTACCAAAATCTCCCTGGTGGTACAGCAGGGAGTCAGGACGCCATTTCTGAACTCCTTTGCAAGGAGCACGTGACGTCGGCGTCACGTCGGAGTGACGCGGCGTCACGTGATTCCCCGCGCGATCGCTCCGGGGGACCCTCGTTGCACCCAAAAGGAACTTTTGGCCAGCTTGGGGGGGGGGGCCTCCTGACGCCGACGTCACGTGCTCCTCGCAAAGGAGTTCAGAAATGGCGTCCTGACTCCCTGCTGTACCACCAGGGAGTTTTGGTAAGTCTTGGGGGGGGGGGGGGGATTAAGGAGGGTGAGGGGTTTAAATTTTTATTTCCACGTATGGACATAGACTCAACTTATGGAATTCTCCATATGTCCATATTGACCGCAAATGGGACCCCCTTTCAACTTATGGACTTATGAACATAAACTTTTGCTCTGCACATCCCTACTGTTTATGTTGTGTAGGGTTAAATAGTAGTAGTGTTTTATTTACACCTAACTATAACCAGTGGGTTTCAAGTCTTATGTCTCATGCTTGAAAAAAAATCTTTAAATGGAAGATATTAAATATGAATTCTGCTACATACTATACTTTTAGTCTCTTGCAAATGATATTTTAGTTACATTACATTTAAATGTCAGGCAAAAGTAGGGCACAATGTATGAATTTTCTTGCACAGTTCTGAAATGGTATATTTTTGTGCAAAGATTTAATTGCCTACAATTTCAGTAGCTGAGAAGAATATGCAGAAAATGAGTAAAAGCTAAAACTTATGTAAAAAGTTTTGAGGGAGCAAAAATATTAAATTTAGGAAAAAAAGTTCTATACATTTTGGGGGAGGTTGCTCATGATTTTACTTGCATTAATTTTTTTCTGTGGAGCTGCTTTCTTTGTTTCCACTCAAAAGTCTTTTATAGGTCACCTCTCAGTTCAATTACCTATCAAAGCATTTCTATCAGGCATATGAGGGCTTAAATACAAGCTAGCATGCCTTTATGTAAAGATAAAACATCTGCTCCTATAGACTGACATGCTGCTGAACTCCCTAGCAGCTTGTTGCCAAATACTTCTCAAATGGAGACTCGCTGACCATGTGTTGGCTCTCGGGCTCTACTGATCATATCCTGGTACCTCTTGGAGTATGAAGTCATTTAATGATGATCCTCTAAGATAGGAGAGGTTGTGAATTGACCTGAAGTTACCCAGCTTCTTATTAAGCAATAAGCATGCCCACCAAAGATGACTGTATCATGAGGTATAAGGTTTAAGAAGGAAATGGTCCTGTAATATGTCCGATAGAATCCCAGAGGACAATTTGGCCCCAGTCAGACCAGTATAGTGATAGGAGAAACATGCATTGGGTACCATGGTTGAGACTAGAGGGCCCATACATGAAGTCAACCTTAAAAATGGATAGCAGAGCAGCTGCCACCTCCTTTTTAGGGATATGTAGACAAGTTAGTCTCCATTTGTTCTCAACGAACTGGAGTGGGAGCCCTACCTGAGAGTGAGCTGCTACTTGGAACTTTAGCTGAGCCACTCGACAACCCTTTTATTTATTTATTTTATTTATTTATAACTTTTCTATACCGACATTCAAGTGAATATCACATCGGTTTACAATGAACAGGGGTAAGCAATTACTTTAGGACATAAGAAATAAGAAATTACATGTAATGAAAGGGAGCTAGAACTGAGGGGAGAAAGGGCTGGAGTAGCAAAGTCAGGTGCATGCGAGGTAAGGTAACAAAACAGAATGTTAACACTTGTTTATGCTAAAAATTAAAAATAACTTTTCTGGGTCATCTGTTGGCAGAACAATTAACTGTGCAAGATATATACAGATCTACTTATTTCAGTGCCTGTGCACTGATATTTTGAACCTTCAGCATGTGTTCACAGTGGCAGGATTAATCCTTGTCTGGATGGAGGTAATGGTGGGTTCCTGAAAAGGGTGGCATTGACCTTGCTTCCTGCTGCAGTTGGTGTCTGCTGCACTGCTTCATCTTACTGCTGGGATGACTCCTGCTGTAAGTGCTGCTATTTGCTCCTTAAGTTGAGATGCCTGGATGACCAGTTGCTCCAGTGTTGACTGGGTTGCATGTGTTTCCACAATCCCAGACCTAGAAGGGAGCTTGATGCTAGGGTCCACTAATAGTCATGGAGCCTGATGATGTTTCGCCTCTAATAACCATGACCAGGCTGTGACCAGGTATGTGGCTGGTGCCATCTGGCTCAGGGTTATGGCAGCTCACAGCCTTTAGTGACTGCCACCAGTCTCCCTGTCCTTTGGGCAGGGAGTGAAAATAATGGAGCAGATAATATGATGGTTGGTTCTTATTATTATGATTTTTAGATGAGTGAGATACCGTTGAAAAAATTCAGGGCAGTGAGGAATAACGCTATGAGGTGGAGATTATAAAATTTGTAAGTTCTTCACATTATACATAATAGTATAATTATTATGATATATTTGACTGGGATAAATGATAAAAATTAATTATTTTATTGTAGTTGATCTGAAAAAGAATCTGTGGAGGAGTTGTAGTATTCATACGATATGAATTGAGTAGGAGACGCCGTGGAGAGTGATTCGGGTATGTAAGAAATTTTGTAGAGAGAGTGAATATTTGTGAGAACTATTGGGATACATGTGGATGTTAATGGTTAATATTGTAAAGAAAATAATTATATATATATATATTCATAGGAATCAGACGGACACCGATATATAAGAAGTTGAAAATTTGGAGTAACGGGTGATGCTTACATTCAATTGAAATAGAATACGTGACAAGATTTGAAAGTCACGGATAAGTGGGGAATTTTTACATCTGGCTGGAAGAGTAAGATTAGAAAGAATTGGAGAAGATAATCCCCTGAAGAAGCCTTGATTGGCGAAATGAGGTTCCTTGTTGGGAGGTGGTTGTATGTGAAAAAATATAAAAAAAGATTTGAAAGTATGGATATGTATTAAGAAAAGCTGATACCCATGGTGTGACTAGGAGGAGTTAATTATAAAGGAAAATAGGGTTATGGTGCAATAAGTATAGCGGGGAGGTGTTTTAATATGTGTTTTGTGATGTTAACAGGATGAATGTGGATGGATGAATGTGTGAATTTTAAAAGATAAGGGGTATTTATTGTAATGTAATAGGATTGTTAATGCACTTTATTGGTGTCCAGAATTTGTATTATATTTTTGATTATGATTATGAATTGAGAGAGTGAAGAAGTTGGTGTAATAGTTGAAATGAATAAAGAATATATATGTTAACCTGTACGTTGTAATTGTATACTGTAACTGTATGCTGTAAATAACATTAATTGTATCTTTATGTGTTGATATTGTATGTTTTAAGTATAAGGGTACAGAATAACCCTGTGTGATTGATAACTTGGGGCATCCATACCATTTGGTCTGTTGGGACAGGGGCAGTGTAATGACTGCATGATCTTTCTTTCCTGCTGCCATTCCTCAGGAATGGCCTTTGGTACTCTAGTCCATCCTCCCTAGGTTGGGCAATTGCATTGAAAAGACCCTGCCCCAGCTGAATTACTACCTGTCTTCTTGGTCGGCCTGGGGCCATGGAAGCCTGCTTTACCTTTTACTTGTGAGCCCCTTGCCCTGCTTTATTTCCTTACATTGCTAGCCAGTATGCATGGTAACTCAGTGCTGTGTTCCCACACTGCTAGAGCATGCTTAGCAAGATCAACAACTCTGTGGGATGTGGCTGCTATCCTCATAAAACATACGAGGCTGGTGCCTCCAATTTGGACCAATGGGGTATTTTGGTAACTGTTGGTATTCCCCAAGGCCACAAACTTTGAAACAGAGCAGCTCCATGTTCTCCTGGAGATGGTAGGTGGTGGGACTTTCCGACTTACCTTCTTCATTTACAGGCTGGCAGCACAGACAGGACAGAGGAAAAAGAAAACCACAAGGGGTCTGCTGATTCATTTCTTCTTCTCTTTATTTTTGTGTCCAGATTGATAGGAAATCAGCCTGCAGCCGGTGGAGATCACAGTACTGGAAACAATGCTGTTAGTCTCTTCAGTATTGGCCCTTAAAGTGTAAAGAGTATTTTGTTTTTTAGGGGTGGGGTTTGCCAGCACACCAAATTGACCACAAAACAGTCCAATGAGCAGAGAGCTCCAGTGCCATCCACAGTGCTGCTGGGCTTCACAACTCTGATCCTTCCAGGGTTGGGGATTTTATATTTTGAGTTGTTCATCCAGTTCAGTAGCAGCTTGCCAGCCCTGGGAGGAAAGAGAAAGAGACTGGAACACTCATTGTCCACGTCCCTTATCCTTCCCCGGCTCCCTGCTCCTCCCAGGACCTTCAACAAATGGGGTTACAGCCCCACATGCAGGGGGATGGCACCAAGAAGACTTGGGTTTGCCACTATAAGATTCCAACCCAGAAGAGAAAACCCAAATGTTGCCATGTCTCTGAGGGATGGCCCATACAGTCTGATGACATTGGCACAATACATTGGCATGATACATTCCTACCCCCACAGGTAGCACCCTGTTAAATGTGGCGCCAGTAAATGCTGCTCTCCACTCATTCTCTACTACTTACAAGATTTACTAGAATCAGCAAATGCTAATACTTTGTTTTGAGTGGTGATAAAAATACATACATTATGTTGTATTATGTATTATGTTGTATTATGTATTATGTTGTGGTATTATGTATTATGTTGTATTTTGTATTATGTTGTAGTAAGTATATAATCTACTGCTGTGTTTCAACTTAAATATTACATGGTACTGTAGCTTAACATACCTTCTTTTTTCTTTAGCTATCATCTAACCTGTAAACTATCTTGCATTTCTCTGTGAAATATATTAGAGATGTGAATCGTTTTTGAACGATTAAAATTATCATCAGATAATTTTAAAATCGTCCTAAATCGTCAGAGTGCACGATACAATACAAATGCCCCCGATTTATCGTCATAAATCGTCCTAAATCGTTAAATAGGGCACGGGAATTATTTGGGGGAGGGCGGGAAAACCGGCACACCAAAACAACCCCTAAACCCACCCCGACCCTTTAAAACCAATTCCTTACCCTCCCCCATCCTCCCGAACCCCCCCAAAATGTTAAATTACCTGGTGGTCCAATGGGTGGGGTCCCGGCGTGATCTCCCGCTCTCGGGCCATCAGCGCCATTTTGGCTGCCACTAATTAAAATAGCACCGATGGCCCGATAAAAAAAAACCCCACCCGACCCTTTAAATCGACCCACCTTAGCCTCCCCCACCCTCCCAACCCCCCCAAAACCTTTTAACATTACCTGGTGGTCCAGGGAGGCCTCGGGGGACGATTTCCCGTCCCAGGCATCAGCTGCGCTAAAAAAAAAATGGCGCCGATGCCCCTTTGCCCTTACCATGTGACAGGGTATCCATGCCATTGGCCTGCCCCTGTCACATGGTAGGAGCACTGGATGGCCGGCGCCATCTTTAAAGATGGCGCCGGCCATCTTTACTCATCAGCCCCTATTATAGAGTATAGTATAATAGGGGCTGATGAGTAAAGATGGCCGACGACATCTTTAAAGATGGCGCCGGCCATCCAGTGCTCCTATCATGTGACAGGGGCCGGCCAATGGCACGGATACCCTGTCACATGGTAAGGGCAAAGGGGCATCGGCGCCATTTTATTTTAGCACAGCTGATGCCTGGGAACGGGAAATCGTCCCCCGAGGCCCCCCTGGACCACCAGGTAATGTTAAAAGGTTTTGGGGGGGTCGATTTAAAGGGTCGGGTGGGGTTTTTTTTAGCGGCGCGGGCCTCTCTATCTAAAAAAAAAATTAGCGATGTGAATTGGAATCGGAAACGATTCCAATTCACATATCTTAACGATCAGATTCCCCCCCCCCCAGCCAAACCTGATCGTTAAGACGATCTGGCACACGATTCACATCTCTAAAATATGTGCAGTAGGACACAAAATATTTAGCAAGTAAAAAAAAAAAAAGCCAAAAAAACAGGAATGTTTATTTGTAATAATCAACAGGTGTCTCATATTTTGTCTGGTGCCTTTTTAGAATTTAAGAGATGTAGTTTTTCAATTAACAGGTGCATCTACTCCGAAATGCTGGGAATGAAGTTACAATCACTGTTCAGTACCTCAGGGAAGCTCCATCATTCCTGAAGCTACCATTAGGTAAGATTAAAAAAAAAAAAAAGCAGTCATGAATATCTAGCGCACTTCTTTTGCCATCTATAATAGTTCAAGAAAATAAAGAAAATCAGAAATATTTCAAAGTCTATAACTGTAAAATATGGACATTCATAGTGCATTCATTTGCCCCCACTCTCCTCCTTGCATGAACTTCCCACAACTCCTCAACCAACCAACCATTTAAAATGAATAAGGAATTCAAACTAAATCAAGTGGATTTGATTTGGATTTTGAATCTTAGAAAACAAATACAAACAAGCTCCTCCCTGTACCGTGGGAGGCAGATAGTATTTTCCTTGTTAGGCACAGTAAACACCACCAGACTATGCTGTGCTACCAAATATGGAGAATATATCACTGACCTGCCTCCTAGATCTCAGTCTCTCGCTATCTTGATTTCCTCCTTCTGCTTCTGTATGGCTTCATGCACTACTTCAGTCTCTTCTTTCCCTCCATGTGCACTCTTGGTGTGTCCTTTCCAGTCAGGACAGGTGCAAGGATGTTAACAGCCGAATTTTAAAATGGCCATGCGCACAAATATTGGCACTTACGCGTGTGGCCGGGCCCTGCACGCGCCACATGCATTTTCAAAAAGACCTGGTCTAGTTTGTAACTGCCTATACACACACAAGTGCTGGGCCTAGAAAAAGGGGTGGGCCAGGGGACATTGGAGGGGCAGGACGGGGCAAGATGGAGGCCGTCCGAGATAGCGGCCATTAGCCACCGTCCAGGGGGAAGCGCGTGCCGGCAGTCAGCCGGCACATACAAGCTGCTTCTGCTCCAGGGGAGCAGTAAGTAGTAAAATAAAAAATTTGCAGGTAGACAGGTAGGAGTTAGGGGTCAAGGTGGAGAGGGGAAAGGGAAGGAAGGTTAGGCAGGGGGGTAGGGAAATTCCCTCCCAGTCCGCTCCTTAATGGAGCGGACTGGGAGGGAACGGGGGAAAGCCCGAATGCGTCGCCGTGCGTAACTTCCTAAAATTTCCCCCCCCTGTGCGCACCGCCCGGAAAGCGCACACACATGTTATAAAATCTGCGTGTCCATGTGCATGTGCTGGAAACTGCGTGCACCTTTTAAAATCTATCCCTAAGTTTCTAACCGAATCTTAAAGTTTTCACCCTCCCTCCTGCCCCTTCATGGCCCTCTCTGGACACACAATTAAAATGTATGTATTTAACAGATTTTACATGAAAAAGGACATTCAAAGTACAAACTTGTAAGGAAAATATATCACTTACAGCAATATGCATATTATATTTATATAATCTGCTGTGGTACCAACCGGAAAACCCTATAAAAAAGACACTTAGAACCCATACTGAAATAAGCCTATTGTAATTCCTGCTGCCCTCAGAAACCACAAATAATTAAAATTTGCAATATTGTAAACCTCTTATACAAAAACAGCACTAAATGCCAGCACTGAAGCAGTAACAACGCTATCTATAAAATGCAACACTCTCACTCACACTCATGATCTCTCTCCATGCTCTGTCAATCAGGCTGGGCCTCTCCTTTGATGTTTGGCATACCAGTGAGATGGGATCCATCCACCGATGGCCTCGCTGGGTCTCTCCTGATTTTTGAGACACCAGCAAGATGACAAGGGCCAGTGAAAGAGTGTTACGTGCCATAGGTAAACCATATAGCTTGTCCCCCCCCACACACCGGGCACATTCCCTGCCCCCTCACTGGTTACATCGAGCACAAACATACACAATTCAAAAATTGCATTTATAATAGATTTTACATGAAAAAGAACAAAGTAAAATCTTTTGAGGTAAAAATATTACTTGCAACAAAATGTATATTATATTTACATGAATTGCTGTAGTGCCAACCAAAAAATTATGGGCCGGATTTTAAATGCCCTGCGCGCGCCGGCGTGCCTATTTTGCATAGGCCGCCAGCGCGCGCACAGCCCAGGGACGTGCGTAAGTCCCAGAGCTTCGTAAAAGGGGCGGGGGAGGGGGCATGTCTGGGGCGTGTCCAGGGGTCAGGGGTGGTTCGGGACAGGACCAGGGGCGTGGTCGAGGCCTCCGGACCAGCCCCCGGGTCGGGTGATGGCGCGCCAGCAGCCCGCTTTCAGCAGGCATAAATCTGCCAACAAAAGGTAGAGGGGGTTAGATAGGGCCAGGGGGGTGGGTTAGGTAGGGGAAGGTGTGGGGGGTGCAAAGAAAGTTCCCTCCGAGGCCGCTCCGATTTCAGAGCGGCCTCTGAGGGAACAGGCAGCACACGCCAAGCTCGGCGCGTGCAGGTTGCACAAATGTGCACCCCCTTGCGCACGCCAACCCCGGATTTTATAAGATACGCGCGGCTACACGCGTATCTTATAAAATCCAGCGTACTTTTGTTCGCGCCTGGTGCGTGAACAAAAGTACGCGCTCACTCAAAATTATAAAATCTACCCCTATGTAAAGAAGAAATTGGAACCCATATTGTATTAGGCCTAGAGTAACACATGCTGAGTGTGGACTTGTCCCATACAAAGACAAAAGTCAATGGAATAATAATTACAATATAGTAAACTTCCCATACCAAAAGAGCACTAAATGCCAGCACTCAAACAGTAATAGCCCTAAAACACCAATACTTCCTATTGGCCAAACAGAACAAGCCAGGCTGCTATAGGCTCCTACACAGAAACAACACATTAGCATGTGGATAAAGGTGAACCCGTAGATGTAGTGTATTTGGATTTTTAGAAGGCGTTTGACAAAGTCCCTCATGAGAGGCTTCTACGAAAATTAAAAAGTCATGGGATAGGAGGCGATGTCCTTTCATGCATTCCAAACTGGTTAAAAGACAGGAAACAGAGAGTAGGATTAAATGGTCAATTTTCTCAGTGGAAAAGGGTAAACAGTTGAGTGCCTCAGGGATCTGTACTTGGACCGGTGCTTTTCAATATATATAGAAATGATCTAGAAAGGATCTAGAAAGGATCTAGAAAGGAATACGACGAGTGAGGTTATCAAATTTGCGGATGATACAAAATTATCCAGATTAGTTAAATCACAAGGAGACTGTGATACATTACAGAAGGACCTTGCAAGACTGGAAGATTGGGCATCCAAATGGCAGATGAAATTTAATGTGGACAAGTGCAAGGTGTTCCATATAGGGAAAAATAACCCTTGCTGTAATTACACGATGTTAGGTTCCATATTAGGAGCTACCACCCAGGAAAAAGATCTAGGCATCATAGTGGATAATACTTTAAAATCGTCGGCTCGGTGTGCTGCAGCAGTCAAAAAAGCGAATAGTATGTTAGGAATTATTAGGAAGGGAATGGTTAATGGAACGGAAAATGTCATAATGCCTCTATATCGCTCCATGGTGAGACCGCACCTTGAATACTGTGTACAATTCTGGTCACCGCATCTCGAAAAAGATATAGTTGCAATGGAGAAGGTACAGAGAAGGGCAACCAAAATGATAAAGGGGATGGAACAGCTCCCCTTTGAGGAAAGGCTGAAGAGGTTAGGGCTGTTTAGCTTGGAGAAGAGACGGCTGAGGGGGGATATGATAGAGGTCTTTAAGATCATGAGAGGTCTTGAACGAGTAGATGTGAATCGATTATTTAGTCTTTAGGATAATAGAAGGACTAGGAGGCAATCAATGAGGTTAGTAAGTAGCACAATGAAAACTAACCAGCAAAAATTATTTTTCATTCAATGCGCAATTAAACTCTGTAATTTGTTGCCAGGGAGTGTAGCTGGTTTCAAAAAGGTTTTGGATAAGTTTTTAGAGGAGAAGTCCATTAACTGCTATTAGTCAAGTTTACTTAGGGAATAGCCACTGCTTTTAATTGCATCAGTAGCATGAGATCTTCTTAGTATTTGGGTAATTGCCATGTTCTTGTGGCCTGGTTTTGGCCTTTGTTGGACACAGGATGCTGGGCTTGATGTACCCTTGGTCTGACCCAGCCTGGCAATTTCTTATGTTCTTATGTTCTTAAAATACCTCATCTCATTCACATATGTAGAACACAGACAGACCCTCACCAAATACAGAATAAAGAGACCATAAAATATAAATAAAAATGTGCAGACAAAAAAGTGAACTGGAAACTGCAAGAAGGCAGACTCTGTATACAGTGCAACAATGGAAAAATAGAAACATCACCATTCCTCATAAAACATCAAATAATAAAATCAGGAAATATAAATCATTAATCATAATAGCAAAATTATCCCAATAAAACAAATATTTTAAAACATCTGACAAATAGAATAATGTCCAAAAATTAAAAACTCAAACAAATTACCAGTAGAGTATTTCAATACAGCAGACACATCAAATTACATCCAATAATTACAATTAATAGGAATAAAACTAATTACCCTCTCTTCATACCTGGGAACATCTGATTTCCAAATGCCCTGAGAATGTCATGGATTAACAGTGGCTGTGGCAGTGTTGTTGTACACAACCTTCTCCTCTCTCTCTCTGACATGCTTTTCACACACATACTTTCAATCACAAACACATTTTCTCTCTCCGCACTTGCTTTCAGTCACACACACACACATATATGCTGTCACACACACACACACACACACATGTTCACTCCACACATGCTCTCAATCACACACAAACGCTTTGACACACACACACAAGATCTCTCTGCTAATACTTTGAATCACAAACACTCATATGCTCTCTCCACACATGCTTTGAATCACAAACACACACATGCTCTCAATCACACTCACACTCACATACTTATACACACACACATTCTTTCAATCCCATGCACACATACATACACACATGCTCTCTCCACCATGCTTTCAATCACACACACATGTTCTTTCACTCATATTCCCCTTCCAATCACATGTGGCAGAAACAGCAGTCTCTTCCTCCTTCATCCCCCATTCATTGCTCTCTCACTCCAGGCCTCTCCCCATGTCTTCTGCTGAGGGTGAGATGGGATTCACCCCCTGGCCCTCTTGGACCTCTCTCTCTTCAGCCATGGGTGAGATAAGCTCTACCTGTGCCTTCCAAAGTCTTTCTCCGCCTCATGTTCACCACAGGCAGGATGGGCTCTACCTATGGACTCTCTCTATCCAGCCAGCACAGAGGTTTATGTTGATGGTTTTGGATCTCTCTAAGGATTGGTGCTTTAGGCGACTGCCTAGTTTGCCTAATGGAAGCACTGACCCTGTTTGTGACAGCCCTGCTGGGTCTATCTTCTTTTTCAGGCCACCAGCAGAATGGGGACTGCTGAGGCCCCACAAAGCCTCTCTTCTTTTTTGGGCCACTGGCAGGATAGGGTACACCTCTGACTCCACTGGGCCTCTTTTATTTGGCCTCCGCTAGCCAGGCGCTCACTCTAGCAATTTTGCCATCCCTTCTGACAGCTGCAAAACGTATGGAAGGAGAAGCTCACAGCATGGGAGCATGAAACCCCCTGCAGTTGCATGAGTCACATGTTTAATTTGAAAGACTTGGCATATTTGCATGTATTCTTAGTTGCAGGGATCATCATGAGCCCACGTCATTCACGACTGATGCCAGACATGGTAGAAAAGTTGGTGTTTCTCAAAATAAACCTCCTATTGATTTTCCTGAAATTTCCATTCAAAGGGCAGGAAGATTGAAAATACAGCTCCAGAGAATCAGTGCCTGTAGTATTGGTCTTCAGCATCTCGATGGGTTTTTGCCAAATGTCTTCCTTGTCACTGTTACTGCACTGTTATTTCAGCTCCTCATGCTCTGACTCTCTCTTGGTTCTGTGTTTTGCTGTTTCTTCGTATGACTCTTGGGTCCCAGCCTCCCATCTTGCTTCTCTTTTGTTTATACTAGGGGTTTTCCCCCAAAAAATAAATTGTAAAAAAAAAAATTATAAGTTTTTCCTCCCATTCTACCTCTTTCCTGGTTGTGCATCTCACAGTTTTGTAGTACCTTTTAGGATAGTGCTTCTCAATCCAGTCCTTAGGATACACCTAACCAATCAGGTTTTCAGAATATCCAAAATAAATATTCAAGAGATAGATTTGCATGTATTGCCCTAATTGTATGCAAATGTACCTCATGTATATTCATTGTGGATATCCTGAAAATCTGACAAACTAGTTGTGTGCCAAGGACTGGACTGAAAACCCTTGCCCTATGCAGGGCCGGTTCAAGGGTATTAGGCGCCCTAGGCGAAACGTCAGCTATGCCGCCCCCCCCCGCCTCCACACACAATTAACTTACATTGTGCATTAATGAAAATAACGAAGTCTGTATTTATAACAGAACACTTATTTGACATTTTTATGCCATGTAAACCATTGAGATGATTTGTCTTATTGACGGTATAGAAACTCTTTATAAATAAATAAATAAAAATAAATAAAATAAACATAAACCAAAGCTATACTTGTTGCTCAAACAAAAAAAGCAGACACATCACATAATAATAAATAATTAAAATGGCAGTCAATCAAGAAAAAAAAACTTAAAAAGCCATCTTTACTTACCCCCTCCAGCAGCTCTCTTACTCCTCTTCCATGCAGGCTGTAGTACACACCAGAAGCAGCAGTAGTGGCTAAGCTCTATACTCATGGTCCTCTTCCTTAGGGCCCATGTCTCTCACACACACACCATATCAGTCATGCCCCCATGACCAGTTTCTGTCTCTCACACACCAATCACCTCCCAAACTGTCTTTGACAAACACACCAGTCACATTCCTGAACAGTTTCTCTCATGCCATACACACACAGGCTTCCCACGCCCGTGTTCCACTTACATATATGGGCTTCTCACTCTCATAATCACTTTCTCTTTCTCACACACACTCACCAGTCTCTCACTCCCATGCTTGTTCTCTCCACATGCACAGGCTTCTCATTCCCATAATCACTTTCTCTTTCTCACACACATACCCAGAGTTCTCACTTCCATGCTTTTTCTCTCTTTCACACACACACACACACACATCAGTCACATCCCTGACTGTCTCACACTCTCACACATCAGTCATCTCTCTGAGCAGTCACTTTCATTGTCTCTCACCTATACACATACATCAGCTCTCTGACCAGTTTCTCTCAATCACACACACATGCTCTCGATCAAATACATTCTCTCACTTACACACAGGCTCTCAATCACACACAGGCTAGCTGGCTGCTTCTCTCTCTTTCTCTCACTCACTTCCCCCCCCCCCCCCCGAGAACAAATGGTAGCTGCCGCAGCCTCCTCCAGCCCCCACAGGCCAAGAAGGAAGAATCCCATCGGCCGCAGGAGGCTCGTGCTGCTGACTCCTTTCCCGATTACCGGCTGCTTCAATAGCTCAGGGGCCGATGCTGCTGTCGCCGCTATTTTTTTCATGCGGCAAGGCTCTTTCTCCTTCCCGCCAGTGGCGTAGCCAGAATTGATTTTTTGGGTGGGCACAAGGTTAACATGGGTGGGCTGTAGGCATGCAGGTCTACTAGTTGTTTTTTTACTGATAAATAATGCCAAATTATGCAGCATAGCATTCACATCTACGCCTAAGTATGAGGTTTACTTAATGATACAAACATAATTCACGGTGATTTGTGGTACTTTAGCCTTCTTATTATTACGATTTTATACACGGCTCCTACCTGTCCATAAATTTTGAGAGAGTGGTTGTGTTGCTTATATTTAAATTGCTAACATCTCAAAATATAGATATATATTTTTACCTTTGTTGTCTGATCTTTGTATTTTTCTAATCAGTTGGTCCTGGTCTCTTTTTCCCATTTTTTCCCTTATAGCTCATTTCCTAATTCCTTTTCAGTGTCTTTCTTCTATTACTGTCTTCTTCCCTTCCACACACACACACATACACACACACACACATACACGCTTTCTCTCACAGACTCCCTCTCACACACTCAAGCTGTCACTCTCATATGCTCTCCCCCCCCCCCCCCCAATCATCCATACATATACACATTTAAGGTACTATTCTCACCCACACATACACACATTCAATCACCCATTCTTATCCACATATTCAAGCTTCCATTCTCACCCACCCACACAAACCCAGGCTCTCATTCTCACCCATATATACACACATTCAAGCTCCCATTCTCACCCACCCACAAACCCAGGCTCCCATTCTCAACCACACATACACACATTCGAGCTCCCATTCACCCACATATTCAAGCTTCCATTCTCACCCGCATACACACCCAGGCTCCAGTTTTCACCCACACACACTCCCATTCTCATCCACACATACACATTCAAGCACGTGCACAGCTTCCGCTTTCTCCCCCAGAGCAGGAAGATCAGCTGCCTCTCCTGCTGCCACCGGACTCCTGCTATCTTCGGGCGTCGGGCCGTACTGCCCGCCGAACTTCCTGTCGGGGGGGGGGGGGGAGCGGAAGCGCAGCACACAACGTCCGCTTCCTCCCTCCCCCCCCCAAGCAGGAAGATCGGCGGGCAGTACGGCCCCGAAGATAGCAGGAGAACGGGTGGCAGCAGGAGAGGCAGCTGATCTTCCTGCTTTGGGGGAGAAAGCGGAAGCTGTGCGCGGCGCTTCCGCTCCCCCAAACAGGAAGTTCGGCGGGCCGTTTGGTCCGAAGATAGCAGGAGAACGGGTAGCAGCAGGAGAGGCAGCTGATCTTCCTGCATTGGGGGGAGGAAGCGGAAGCTGCGCGCGGCGCTTCCGCTCCCCCCCCCCGAACAGGAAGACCGGTTGGCCATACGGCCGCAGCAGCGCTTCCCCATGTGTGCCGTGATGGCGCGCGAGGCGTGGGTTCTCTTGTTCGCTGTCGCAGGGATGGGATCCCGCGACAGCCTTGCAGTTCCGGTGCCAGTTGGGTGGGCCTGGGTCTAAGTTGGATGGGCACCTGCCCACCCAGGCCCACCCTTGGCTACGCCACTGCTTCCCACGCATCACTTCCTGTTCCGGGTCGGGGGGGGCGGGAAGAAGAAAAGGGCAAGCCGCAGATGCAACAGCTTTTTTTTTTTTTTGCAACCGCGGGGCAGGGGCGGGCTGCCGGCAGCGGCTCTTTTATTTTTATCGGGGGGGGCGGCGGCTTAAAGCAGCTCTTTTATTTTTACCGGGGCAGGCTACGGCTCTCTTAATTTTACCGGGGCAGTGCCGCCCCCGGGAAGCTGGCGCCCTAGGCAACCGCCTAGTTCGCCTAGTGCTTCTGCCGGCCCTGGCCCTATGACCCCGGCGTCCGTGGTCCAGCTTGGGCGCTGCCTCCCGCCATGCTGTCCAGCTGCCTTAGGGCATGCGTGCCGCGCGGCCCTGCTTCAAATACTTTCTTTGGCGCGAACCTCAGGGGCGTCCCCCTGTAATGACGTCATGCATCCCGGATACAAAAAGCCTACACTACTGCTAGCTAATCGAGTTAGCAAGGGTCAGGTATTCGTACTGGTGAACTCTTTACGGATGGGATTCGCTCTCCGTACCTAGCTACTCTGCCTCTCCATTATTGGACTTACTCTATTTGGGGTACCTGCTCCTCGGGGACCTCTTTCTTCTCTTTCAGGTCGCTGTCTGGAACCGGTACTGGCTCCTTGAGGGCCCATGTTCCCGGACTCACTGCCTGGACTTCACTTCTGCCTGGAAGATACCGCTGCCTACACCATCAGTGAGTTACCATCTACTTCTCTCAGAGCTGTTCCCTGGAACCAGGTACTCGCTCCTCGAGGGCCTGCTTTATTTCAGCTCCTGTGATTCTACCGAGAGAAACCGCTGTGTGAGTACTCAACCAATGAGGCTCTATTCCAGAACCCTGCATATACTTCATTGTACTCACTATCTCAGTTTCTCTTCACTTCAGCACAGCCATTGAGGGATCACTGTTCCAGAGCCCTGAGGGACTACAAGCCCAGCCGGGCTTCATCTCTGCTCACTACTGCCACCTCTGGTGGCTCCTCAATACTGTTAATAAAAGATCTATCTGCGTTGTGTGTCCTAAGCTGAGCCTGACCTGTGGCCCCTCACAGGACTCCCCCCCCCCCATGGGCGGGGTCAGCAGCCACAGTGTCCAAGGGTCCACCTAAAACCTTACAAACAATAACACTATAACTGGCTGTTTTGTACCCCTGATGATGTTTTGGGGACTTCCTGCTACTGTTTGTGCTTCTTTGACTCTCTATTAGTGCTTTGGGGTTTTTTCCTGCCATTTTGGTACTTTGTTCCCCCTTCATAGAAACAAATAGCAACATAGAACTGTCAGCAAAAAAGGACCAAATGTTTCATTCAGTCTGTCCAGCAAGATTATGGTAGCATCAGCTGCCCCATATAGGTCTTCCCCATAATGGTAACATCAGGAGGTGGCATCTGCCACCTTCTGAAGTTACCCCCATACTTAGTTTCACACACCATCAAAGTCAGGGCCCTTGTTGGTTGCTGTCTGAATTCAATTCCCCATTATCACTTATCATTGAAGCACCGAGCAATGTTGGAGTGACATCAGAAGTATAAGACTTATTAGTTAAGGGTAGTAACAGCCGCAGAAGCAAGTTCCCCCCATGCTTATTTATTTTCCCAGACCGTAAAAGCCAATGACCTTGTTAGTTGCTATCTGAAACTAATTCCTCTTTATCTCTTTTCCCCCTGCCATTAAAGCAGAGAGCAATAATGTGATGCATCAAGAGTATGAAGGCTTATTGGTTAAGGGTAGTAACCTCCACACCAGCAAGTTACCTCCATGTGCACTTTTCCTTATCTTCATCCTCTAGCCTTTAGGGATCCACAGTGTTTATCCCATGCCCCTTTGAAATCTTTCACTGTTTTTATCTTCACCACCTCCTCCAGAAGGGCATTCCTGGCATCCACAACCCTTTCCATGAAGAAATATTTCCTGATGTTGGTTCTGAGTTGTCCTCCCTGGAGTTTCATTTCATGACCCCTAGTTCTACTGATTTCTTTCCAATGGAGAAGAAATGATTAAAGGTTTTAATGATTGTGCATCATTAAAATCTTTCAGGTATCTGAAGGTCTGAATCACATCTCCCCTGCACCTCCTCTCTTCCAGGGTTTACATATTTAGGTACTTCAAATTCTCCTCATAAGTCATTTGATGGAGACCTGCCCCCCCTATTTTTGTCACCCGTCTCTGGACCACCTCCATCCTGTCTCTGTCCCTTTTGAGATATGGTCTCCAAAGCTGAACACAATACTCCAGGTAAGGCCTCATCAATGACCTGTACAAGGGGACTATCACTTCCTTTTTCTTACTGGCTTTCCTCTCTCTATGTAGCCCAGCATTATTCTGGCTTTAGAAATCACCTTGTCACATTGTGTCACCATCTTCAGATCGCTAGACACTATCACCTCGAGGTCCCTCTCTTGCTCTGTACACAACAAACCTTCACCCCCAACGCATACAGCTCTTTTGGATTACTACACCCTAGATGCATGACTCTGCACTTCTTGGCATTGAATCCCAGCTGCCATATCTTTGAACACCATTCAAGCTTCCTTAAATCCTGTCTCATTCTCTCTACTCTTTCTGGCGTGTCCACTCTGTTGCAGTTCTTTATCATCTGCAAAAAGACAAACTTTACTTTCTATCCCTTCCACAATGTCGTTCCCAAAGATATTGAATAGGACCAGTCCCAACACCAATCCTTGTGGCACTTCACTCAACATCATTATCTCTTCAGAGTAGGTTCCATGTACAATCACACACTGTCTTCTATCCATCAACCAGTTTGTAATCAGGCCACCACCTTGGTATTCACTCCCAAGCTTCTCATTTTATTTACAAGCCTCCTATGCGGGACTGTATCAAAAGCTTTGCTGAAATTCAAGTAGATCACATTTAGTGCTCTTCCTTGATCCAATTCCTCAGTCATCCAATCAAAAAACTCTATCAGATTTGTCTGCCAGGACCTTCTGGTGAATCCATGCTGCCTCGGGTCCAGCTATCCTCATGACTGTAGATAGATCACTATTCTTTCCTTCATCAGCATTTCCATTACTTTTCCCACTGCCAAGGTGAAGCTAACTGGCCTGTAGTTTCCAGCCTCCTCTCTGCTCCCACTTTTGTGAAGTGGGACCACCCCAGTCTTCTCCAATCAGCACCACTCCTGTTTCCAGTGGACCCACTAGCACATCTATGAGCTTGCTCAGTTTCCTGGGATGAACCCCATCAGGCCCCATGACTTTGTCCACTTTCAGTTTTCCTAGCTTTTCTCATGCATTCTCTTCAGCAAACGGAGTTTCATCTACTCCACCCCCCTCCATTTTCTTGTTGACTAGTGACGGTCTTTCTACAGGGATCTTCTTTTTAGTGAACACCAAACTGAAGTATTTGTTTACTGTTTCCACCATTACTTCATCTATCTTCACACATTAATCCTTTTCACCTTCCAATTTCACTTCAGTCCTTTCTCTGATGTATCTGAAAAATGTTTTGTCACCTTGCTTTACTCTTTGGCAATCCTCTCTTCTGCCTGACTTTTTGCTTTCTTGATTAATTTCTTTACCTCCCTCAGTTTCACCATAAGAACATAAGATCATAAGAACAACATGAGAACATGCCATACTGGGTCAGACCAAGGGTCCATCAAGCCCAGCATCTTGTTTCCAATAGTGGCCAATCCAGGCCATAAGAACCTGGCAAGTACCCAAAAACTGAGTCTATTCCATGTTACCGTTGCTAGTAATAGCAGTGGCTATTTTTTAAGTCAACTTAATTAATAGCAGGTAATGGACTTCTCCAAGAACATCCAATCCTTTTTTAAACACAGTTATACTAACTGTAATAACCACATTCTCTGGCAACAAATTCCAGAGTTTAATTGTGCGTTGAGTGAAAAAGAACTTTCTCTGATTAGTTTTAAATGTGCCACATGCTAACTTCATGGAATGCCCCCTAGTCTTTCTATTATCTGAAAAAGTAAATAACTGATTCACATCTACCTGTTCTAGACCTCTCATGATTTTAAACACCTCTATCATATCCCCCCTCAGCCATCTTTTCTCCAAGCTGAAAAGTCCTAACCTCTTTAGTCTTTCCTCATAGGGGAGCTGTTCCATTCCCCTTATCATTTTCATCGCCCTTCTCTGTACTTTCTCCATTGTAATTATATCTTTTTTGAGATGTGGTGACCAGAATTGTACACAGTATTCAAGGTTGGTCTCACCATGGAGCGATACAGAGGCATTATGACATTTTCCAGATAGTCTTCCTTGTGTTCCTCTTTTTGGGATCCTTTCTATATCTTGAAATCTGGTCTTTTTGCTTTTATTTTATCAGTGACCTCCTTTGAGATCCAGATAGGTTTCTTATTTCATTTGCTTTTGTTTACTTTTCTAACAGATGAGTTGCTCTTTTAGTTTGGCCCACTGTTGTTCCACTACTCTTTTTCCCAGTCTTCTAATTCTCCCTCCAGGAACTTCCCAATTTCAACAAAGTCTGTATTTTTGAACTTCAAAACTCATGTCTTCATTTGACCTCTCCATATCCTTTTTGTGATAACAAACCATACCGTTTGATGATCAATGGTGCTGAGGTGGGTACCCACCTGGACATTTGAGTCATTATCTCCATTAGTGAGCACTAAGTTGAATATAACTCCCTCCCTCGTGGGTTCTATTGCCATTTGTTTGAACAGAGCCCCTTTCAGGGCATCCACTAACTCTTTACTTCTGTTAGATTCTGCAGATGGGATTCTCCAGTCTATGTCCAGTAGATTAAAATCTCCAAAAATCAACACTTCTCCCTTCTGCCCCACCTTTTGGATGTCTTCAACCAGATCTATGTCTAGTTCTTCTGTGTGAGTCAGAGGCCTCTAAACCACTCCAGTAAAAATGGATGCCCCATTATCATTTTTTAGGATGAGCCATAATGCTTCTTCTTTACCCCACCTTCCTTTCAGTTCAGTTGCTTGGATATTGTTTTTGACATAAAGAGCTACTCCTCTCCCTTTTCTGTCCTCTCTGTCCTTCCTTTTCAAGTTTTAGCTCATTATGGCTGTATCCCAATCATGAGAATCCGTGAACAATGTCTCCAAGACAGCAACAATGTCCAAGTCCTCCTCCACCATTAGGACTTGCAGGTCTGAGATTTTATTGCCTAGACTATGAGCATTTGTGCTCATAGCTTTCCAGCTTCTCTTGTTTCATGTTACTGCTTTCTTTGTGACTTATTCAGCTGACTTGTATCCCCTTCACCCAACTTCCTTGTATTTGTATTTGGGGAGGTGACATTCTAATTTCCTTCTGCTACCCCCATCATCTAGTTTAAATGCCTTATGGCTTAGAATTAATTTATCTCTTAGGATCTTTTTTCCTGTCTCAGACAGATCTAAGCCATCTTTGACATAGAACCATTCATGGCCACAGTCTCAAATATATCCAAAACTTTATACCTTACACCAAGTTTTGAGAGCCATGCATTGAAGTTATTTATATATCTTAGCCTCTCTTTTCCCTTTCCATCAATAAGTAACACTTCTGAAAAGGCAATAGTCTTCACCATGTGACTAATCTGTTTTTCCAGAGACTGGAAATTTCTCTGTACCACTTGGATGCTGTTTTTAGCAAGGTTGATAATATCAATTTCCGAATCCTTGCTTTCTTCTTTGAATGCATTGACTATTTGAGTAGCTTTTCTACTGGCCAATATTCCTGGAAGTTTTTTAACTGTAGTGTTTCCCTCGAAAAGAGTTCTCAAATTAGTGCCTCTGATGACTGAGTCACCCAGCACAGTGAGCTTTTTCTTATGGTTATTGATTGTATTATGGAATTTCTGCATGTATTGGGTGTCTTCTTTCTTTTCAGATACCACTTTGATCTCTATCACATGAGCTTCTTCATTATCTGATACAGAGAAGGCATATTGGACTTGTGTCACTTGAGAGATTGTGTGTCTCCACATCACAGGTCTTAGTCTACCAGAGCCCACTGTAATCCATTTGTTCTTGGGTTCCTGTATGTTCTGTGTAAGTGTGTGTGTGTGAGGGTGGGGGGGCATGTGAGCTGCACAATTGTGAAGAATGAGTGTCTCACTGTCTCCTGAGCTCACAGTAAGCCACCTTTTTTCTGGGCTTTCAAATTTTTTGTGGTAACGGGAAACGATTCATGAATACTGTAAAGTGGATGAGGATTTCTTGGTGGTTTCTCATACTTTCCTTATTTCAGCTAATTCAGCTTTAAGGTGAGCCAACTCCTTTTTCATGGAAGAGAGTTCCGAACAAATGAGGCAAGCCCTCTAACTTTCCAGATGATTTGCCTTAAGATAAAGGCTCCACAATTCTTACACTGGATAGTAGTCATTTTGCTCTAATGATTTGATGGAGAACATTTAAGGAATTACCAAATTTCCAAATTTTCTTTCCAATTATGTATCCAGTCAGACTATATTAGAAGAAAATACCCTGGGGTGGGTGGTAGAGGGGTAGTGTGGGAGGGAAATAAACAGTTGGCACTGACCCATGCTGTTCGGAACTGTGTATCTGCTATTGGGTTTGAACAGCCCCACCTCCAGACAAGTCTGCTTCTTCGAGGTGAGATTTATTTTTTCTTAAATGTTATTCAAATTTAGTCTCTTTTCTACTGCTTAAAATCAATATCAATACTCCACACTACAATGCTACAGTAATGGTCCCTTTGGATATTTTGCATATCTTATAGTACATTGGGGTCTTCATTCCACTGTTATTGGAACCTTGGGCTGTTCTTGCCACTCGTTCTGCTGTTTAGTTTCTCTCATGGTGCCCTGGGGTGTAGATGCCTCTGTTTTGGCTACTTTGCCCTGTTATGATGCCTTGGGCCAGTGGTTCTCAAGCAAGTGGTTCTCAAGCAGATGCAGGTGTGTCGCCACACTTCCCAGTCTCCTGCTGACCCAGCTACTCCCCCTACCCGAGCAAGATAGGTCCTCCACCCGGGCTTAAAATGCTGAAAGCCCGGGCAGAATGTGGCAAGAGAGCTGGATTCAGCAGCACCATCATGCTCTCTTCATCCTGCCCCCCACCCCCCATGGCCCGGAAGAGGAAGTGGTGATCAGTGGGTGTGTGCGCGGGAAGAAGAGACCATGCTAGTGCAGGCAGCATTGGCCCGAAGAAAAGAGAGATGCAGCCTGAGGAATGAGCAGTGCGTCTCGGAGAAAAACAAAGAACGTTGTCAACCCCCATGGCTGATGGGACTCCTTGCTCCGCGAGGGCTGAAAATAAAGGAGGTTGCTGCTGCCTTTAGAGTTGGAAGTGGAGGAGGCTGCTGCTGCCGCTAGTTCGGGGGAGGGGGAGAGTGAGTGAATGAGCAAGCATGTGTGTTTGAGATCCTGTGTGTGAGTGAGATAGCATGTATGTGAATGATTGAGAGCTTGTACATATGAAAGAGAGTATGTGTGTGATTGAGAGCTGGTTTAGGTACAGTAGCTCGTGAGTATGCGATTGAGAGCCTGTGTGTAAATGAGAGAGAGAGAGCATGTATGTCTGTGGGTGACTGAGAGCTGGTTTAGGTGAGGGAGTATGTGATTGAGAGCATGTGTGTAAATGAGAGAAAGAGAGCATGTGTGTATGGGTGATTGAGAGATGGTTTAGGCGAGGGAGCATGTGAGTATGTGATTGAGAGCCTGTGTGTAAATGAGAGAAAGAGAGAGCATGTGTGTCTGTGTTGATTGAGAGCTGGTTTAGATTAGAGAGCATGTGAATATGTGATTGAGAGCCTATGTGAAAGTGAGAGAAAGAGAGACCATGTGTGTTTGTGTGTGATTGAGAGCTGGTTTAGGTGAGGGAGCATGTGAGTATGTGATTGAGAGCCTGTGTGTAAATGAGAGAAAGAGAGAGAACATGTGTGTAAGCAAGTGAATGAGAGTCTGTATGTGAGAGAAAAGGACAGCATGTATGTGTGTGATTGAAAGCCTGTGTGTGTAAGCCTGAAAAGATAGACAGCAGGTGTGTAAATGTGTAATTAAGAGTAGGGATGTGAATCGTGTCCCCTATCGTCTTAACGATTCAAATCATCTGGCAGGAGAAGAAAATCATGTTTGGCACGATTTTTTAGTTAAAAAAATCGTTAAAAATCATTTTTTCCGATTAGTGCACACTAACCATTGTTAGTGCGCACTAACAGAAAATGATACAATTTGACACTTTTCAGGTCAGTTAAGGTCAGTTTAGGAATGAATATGTATTCCTATTGGCTGCCCTCTTATTTATTCATGTTACCAAGGTTCCCACTGACAATATATGGGGGATGGGAAATGGAAACAGTTGGTAGCTTGACAAAAAAAGTAATGTGATCAGTCAATGTGACTAGAACTTGTGCCCTAACCCTGATACCAGGGGTGTTGTGATCTTCCTGCACACAGTGCCCTAACCCTGACACCAGGGGTGTTGTGATCTTCCTGTACACAGTGCCCTATCCCTATTAATACCAGGAGTGTTGTGATCTTCCTGCACACAGTGCCCTAACCCTGATAACAGGGGTGTTGTGATCTTCCTGCACACAGTGCCCTATCCCTATTAATACCAGGAGTGTTGTGATCTTCCTGCACACAGTGCCCTAACCCTGACACCAGGGGTGTTGTGATCTTCCTGCACACAGTGCCCTATCCCTATTAATACCAGGAGTGTTGTGATCTTCCTGCACACAGTGCCCTATCCCTATTAATACCAGGAGTGTTGTGATCTTCCTGCACACAGTGCCCTAACCCTGATACCAGGGGTGTTGTGATCTTCCTGCACACAGTGCCCTATCCCTGTTAATACCAGGAGTGTTGTGATCTTCCTGCATGCAGTGCCCTATCCCTAATGCCAGGAGTGTTGTGATCTTCCTGCACACAGTGCCCTATCCCTATTAATACCAGGAGTGTTGTGATCTTCCTGCACACAGTGCCCTATCCCTATTAATACCAGGAGTGTTGTGATCTTCCTGCACACAGTGCCCTAACCCTGACACCAGGGGTGTTGTGATCTTCCTGCATGCAGTACCCTATCCCGCCTGCATTACTAGTGAGAGGCTGGCTTCACAGACAGGGGGGAGCTTCCTGACCCTCACTCCTCCCCTCCCCCATGTCCCAGCCAGTGAATGGTGTGTGGGTGAGGGGGGGGGGAGGATGATGAGGCTGAAACAGCTCCTTCCCTGCATTACTAGTGAGAGGTTGGCTTCACAGACAGGGGGGAGCTGCCTGACCCTCACTCCTCCCCTCCCCCATGTCCCAGCCAGCGAATGGTGTATGGGTGAGTGGGGGGGGAGGATGGTGAAGGCGGAGACAGCTCCCTCTCTGCATTACTAGTGAGAGGCTGGCTTCACAGACAGGGGGGAGCTGCCTGACCCTCACTCCTCCGGGGTGTTGTGATCTTCCTGCACACAGTGCCCTATCCCTGATACCAGGGGTGTTGTGATCTTCCTGCACATAGTGCCCTATTCCTGATACCGGGGGTGTTGTGATCTTCCTGCATGCAGTGCCATATCCCTGATACCAGGAGTGTTGTGATCTTCCTGCACTCAGTGCCATATCCCTGATACCGGGGGTGTTGTGATCTTCCTGCAATGCAGTGCCCTATCCCGGTTACCGGGGGTGTTGTGATCTTCCTGCATACAGTGCCCTATCCCTAATACCAAGGGTGTTGTGATCTTCTTGCACACATCCCGGTATCAGGGATAGGGCACTGCATGCAGGAAGATCACAACACCCCTGGTATCAGGGTTAGGGCACTGTGTGCAGGAAGATCAGAACACCCCTGGTATCAGGGTTAGGGCACTGTGTGCAGGAAGATCACAACACTCCTGGTATTAATAGGTATAGGGCACTGTGTGCAGGAAGATCACAACACCCCTGGTGTCAGGGTTAGGGCACTGTATGCAGGAAGATCACAACACCCCTGGTATCAGGGATAGGGCACTGAGTGCAGGAAGATCACAACACCCCTGGTATCAGGAATAGGGCACAAGTTCTAGTCATATTGACTGATCACATTACTTTTTTTGTCAACTACCAACAATTTCCCATCCCCCCAACCATCACCTCAGTTGGAACCTTGGTAACATCAATAGATAAGAGGGCAGCCAGCCAATAGGAATACATATTCATTCCTAACTGACCTGGAAAGTGTCAATAATTTGTATCATTTTCTGTTAGTGTTCCTGAGTTTCCATTTCCATTTCCCATCCCCCCAACCATCATCTCATTGGGAACCTTGGTAACATCAATAGATAAGAGGGCAGCCAGCCAATAGGAATACATATTCATTCCTAACTGACCTTTACTGACCTGGAAAGTGTCAATTTGTATCATTTTCTGTTAGTGCGCACTAACTGGAGTTAGTGCGCACTAACTCCCGTTAGTGCGCACTAACACGATTTAACGTTTTTAACGATAAATCGTTAGAATTTCTATTGTATTGTGTTCTATAACGATTTAAGACGATATTAAAATTATCGGACGATAATTTTTATCGTTGAAAAACGATTCACATCCCTAATTAAGAGTCTATATAAATGAGAGAGAAAAAGCATGTGTATATGTGAGCGATTGTGAGCCAGTCTGAGAGAGAGTAGAAAGTTCCAAACAAACCACCCCTCCTGCTAATTCAAAACAATCTCAGGGCACCTGGATATCAAACTTTCCCATGTATGCAGAGCAAAACATTTTTTGTATCTTTATTATTTTTCATTACTGGGTCTTTGTGTCTGCTATTTTGAAATATTTTATTGGTATCTAGAAATTTTTGATACAAGTTTTTAATTATTGGATATTCCATTCATCAGCTGTTTGAAATAATCTGTTCTTTTTGTTAGTATGGTTTTACTGCTACTGATTTTATATTTCTTGATTTCTTGTTTTATAAGGATGGGTGATCTTTCTTTTTTCCTTTATTACACTGCATACAGAGTCTCTGGCTTGTTGCAGTTTCCAATTCAGTTTTTGTCTGCATGCTTCTAGTTATGCATTTTAGTCTCTATTCTTTGTTAGGTGAGGGTCAGCACATGTGACTCAGGTGAGGTTCTCTGCTGGCATGTAGTTTCTGTGTAGGGCTCTATAGCAGCCTGACTTGGTCCGTTTTCCTAATAGGAGATGTATTGGTGTCTTAAAGCCTGGTGTAATATTTTCAGTGTTGCCTTTTCTTAGGTTAGGTGGTTACTGTTAAGTGCTGGAAATTAGTGCTGTTTTGGTGTGGGATGTTTACCGTTTATGCAATTTCTGTTCAGACAGAATATGTATCTTTTCCTTGTGTCATTCTTAACAATAAAAATAATACTGGACCTTTGTTTTTTATTTCTGCCATGAATTGTAATGAGCAGTGTGTCACACATGTGAGCGTGGCCTGTCAGGTGTGTCACGATGGGAAAAAGGTTGAGAACCACTGCCTTGGGCTATTCATGCCACTTTTGCTACTACTTTCAAACAGTCTTGGTGTGTTGTGTGATTGTCCCCCTTCTGATGATGTCTTCGTACAAGTTTTATTAAAATTCATTAGAAAACCCCAATTTTGGAACCCATAGTGGGATGTATTGGTTCCCCCATTAGCTTTAATAAGAAATGAATGAACAAACCGCAACAAAAATGTTTTTGTACAGTTCACTATCAAGCACAACATAGGATACATATATAGTTATGGCAAACAGGGGAAAATAGGTTGCAGTTTAACAATGATATTATACAATTTAAGCTTTAAAAAGTACCATAACTTTTCATACAGGATAAGTGTATTAACAAGTTTGTCATGCCAGGTTGACATCGTTCCCCAACATGACTAAGAGTGTTACTGTAATTATGAGACTGAAAAAGAGCTGATAGCACTGATTTCAAGCCTGTTGGACAGAAACTGGTACTAGCTGATTCCAGCAATGCCAATTAAAGAATGACTTCCGACCAAGTACAGAAATTACTACATGGCTGGTCAATTTGTACAACACTTCTAACCTGTTGGACAAAACCTGACTAAAACAACTCCAAGTCACAGAATGATTCCCTTCTTTTGATGATACTGCTGTATGGAGGCCACAGTCAACTTAGTCACCAATACACTGATGAAGAGAAGCCATGATCCCACTAACACTTTATTTGTGATGTTCTTATATTACTACACTCACATGATCTCCATACAGTCATACAAGCAACCATTTGCCCAAAGATGGACTACTGCAACTCCCTACTTCTGGGCCTTCCATACGCTACCATTAAACCACTTCAAATGTTGCAAAATGTGTTAGCCAGAACTCTTACGAATTCCCACAAATTCGACCACATAACCCCTGTACTCAAAGAACTTCAGTAAAAACTGCTTTTCTGTGCACCCTCCAACTTAATATCATGGCGATATTAAGTCAGAGGTCCCAAAAGTTAAAAAAAGTTTAAAAAAAAATTTTGAAATCGGCCCGCGGCTTGCGGGTTGAAAACTGGATGCTCAATTTTGCCGGCGTCCGTTTTCCAAACCCGTGGCTGTCAGCGGGTTTGAGAACCGATGCCGGCAAAATTGAGCGTCAGCTTTCAAACCCTCTGACAGCCACTGCTCCTGTCCAAAAAGAGGCGCTAGGGATGCACT
The DNA here is from genome assembly GCF_901001135.1 of Rhinatrema bivittatum. NCBI lineage: Eukaryota > Metazoa > Chordata > Amphibia > Gymnophiona > Rhinatrematidae > Rhinatrema > Rhinatrema bivittatum. The sequence continues at coordinate 431,505,399 of NC_042617.1, forward strand.
AGTGTCCCTAGTGCCTCTTTTTGCCGTGGGCCCTCATTTGAATACAGAATCGCGTGCACAGGAGAGCGGACGTTCGCCCGCTCTCCCGCGACTTTTACTGTATCAGCCCCTTAGATAGCCTACCCTCCTGCTTTGTTGGTCCTTCTTGCTAAACAGTACATATAGTTTCCTCCTGCTAAAAAAAAAAAATTTCTTTAGCTTGCTGCTCCAGAAGGAGGAAATGTTTTTACTTCAGATAAAATTAGGTATTTCAGTATGAAGGAAAATTTGCGGCTAACTAATTCAGTTTTCAGGTGTATCCTGTGAAGTTAGCCAGATAACTTTAGGATTGTCTTAGAGCAGGTCTAACATTATACGAGCCCATGTGTCCTGATAACTTGAGCTTAATCAGTTATGTTGAAAGGAATATAACTTGTTGAGTGGCTATAGTGTAAAAAAAAAAAGGTACAGCGCAGGCTTGACAGCCTGATTCCTCAAACATCATCCAAAATAAGAGAAAGGGGCCCTGCTGGGGCCAAATCCCATCTAATAAACAGAAACAATTGCATATCTTGGGCACCAGTCACAGCTTTGTACTCATTCCCTCCTCCTCTGAATTGGTAAAAATCTATTTATTTATTTAAAATTATTTGTTAACCTCTTCCCCTACAAAATAGTGTACTTTAAAAGTCCTCTCCTCTACCTTCCTCCTTTCCTCCCCTATCTTAAGACTCCCACCCACCAGCCAGCTCTAAAAACTCCTTCCTGCTGCCTGGATTGCAGTGTTGCTGTCAGAATACTATTCTGAGAAAAATACTGGTAGCTTTGTGCTTCTTGTAACTCCCTTATATTTGTGTTCCCATCGTCCCCCCTTTGTATTTTCTTTTTCTTTGGGGATAACATTATATCAATGTTTCTTAGATACACAATATGGATTGAATGTATAAGTATAATTGGATGCTGAATTTATTCTATTGTTTCCTTTTTCTTTCTTTGTCTTTTTGTTATCCTCTTGTTTCTATAACAAAGTTGTGTATATGATTTACTTAAAACTTCTATAAATCAAAAGTAAAAATAATAATAATCGGAGCGGCCTTCCACCCCCCCCCCCCCCCCCCCACCTTCCCCTCCCTTCCCCTACCTAACCCACCCCCCAGCCCTATCTACCCCCCCCAACCCTTGTTTTCTAAGTTGCACCTGCCACTGGGCAGGCGTAGGTTGCGTGCGCCGGCCAAGTGCTGGTGTGCGATCCCGGGCACAGCAGCAAATGGCTGCTGTGCCTGGAGGCTCCGCCATGCCCCGCTCCCAGACTGCCCCGTCCCACCCATGCCCTGCCCCTTTTTCGAGCCCCTGGGATATACGTGCGTGCCAGGGCTTTACGTGCACCACCGGGCCTTTTGAAAATAGCCCTGGTGTGTGTAATCCGCCTGGATTTACGCGCATAGGCTTTGAAAATCTGCCCCTTAGAGAACAATATTAAAAAAATATGTCCAGTTGACAGAGTTAGCCAGAAAAATCTTTGGGGTAGATTTTAAGAATTTGCGCGATTGCGTACTTTTGTTCGCGCACCAGGCGCGAACAAAAGTACGCTGTATTTTATAAGATACGCGCGTAGCCGCGCGTATCTTATAAAATCCGGGGTCGGCGCGCGCAAGGCTGCCCAAAATCGGCAGACTGCGCGCGCCGAGCCGCGCAGCATGCCTCCATTCCCTCCGAGGCCGCTCCAAAATCGGAGCGGCCTCGGAGGGAACTTTCCTTCCACCCCCCAGCACCTTCCCTTCCCTTCCCCTACCTAACCCACCCCCCCGGCCCTATCTAACCCCCCCCCCGTACCTTTGTTGGCAAAGTTACGCCTGCTGAAAGCAGGCGTAACTTTGCGCGCGCTAGCCGGCAGCCCCACTCCGTGTTCCGGTTCCGGGGGCTGGTCCGGAGGCCACGGCCACGCCCCCGGAACACCCCCGGGCCAAAACCACGCCCGCATCGCCACCCCCGAAACGCTGTGTCACACGCGACACGCCCCCAAAATGCCGCGTTACTCCGGGCACGCCCCCAACATGCCCCTTTTACAAAGCCCTGGGACGTACGCGCGTCCTGGGGCTCTGCGCGCGCCAGCGGCCTATGCAAAATAGGCACGCCGGCGCACGAGGGCCCTGCGCGCGTAAATGCGGCCGGATTTATGCGCGCAGGGCATTTAAAATCCACCCCTTTGGGTTTGAAAGATATCCTCCTTCAAAGGGCATATTTTCTTTGTGAAACTAATCGTGTACACACAATTTACACACATAAAAATAGACAGGGGAGGAAGCATTCCAAAGGCACAATTAAACTTTCTGCATTCATTGCTGATATTCTGCATTGGCAAGATAAAGTTATGTGTGTAATTTGGCTAAGAAAAATAGTTGCCTTAAAAGTAGCTGGAAAAGTTAGGACATAACTTAATTCTGCCAAAGCAGAATATCAGCACTGAGCATACATAACTTTATCCAAAAATATTCAGTGACAAACTTATGTACATAAATACTGATAAATATTCAGATAAAGTTACAAACATAAGGCTTGATTCACCAAGGCATTTCTCCCATTCTGACCTAGATTTATCATTTTTGCTATACATATAGCAAAAGTAGTGCCTGTAATAAAAAAAAGGGGGAATGGCTAGGGTAATTTTTGAGATATTGCAATGTGTGTTAAATTTATTGCACCTGTGATATTTTCACATTGCAAGGTACATAAAGATGAGAATTGTACATTTTATTCTTGACCTAGCTTGATAGTAGCTAGGTAGAGAGTGCATCAAGCTAGGTCGAGAGTACATTGTACAAATCTCATCTTTTTATACTTTTCATGACTCCACATCACATAAAATCTTTACTGATGAATTCAGAATGTCTCCTATTACAGTGATATAAAAAGTTGATTAATATGTTGCTGTCCTAGAGGTGCTCTTTCTCTCTCTCACTCTCTCTCTCCCTGAAATGCAAAAATATTACAAATCTTCATTTGGCTGTAATGTATAACACCTGGAAAAAAAGTGTAATTAAATCCTGCAATAGCATGTGCTATTTTATCACACACAACATTAAACACTTTTCATTTACTCTTCCCACTTGACTAAATTTAAAAAAGGCATATGCATCTCATGATGCATTTTTTATTGCATGCATTATGGCGTTAAAGCCCTAATTCGATTTGATGAATGACCCAGTTAGTTTGAGCCAGTATCTCTATAATAGAAACATTTGTATACTTGGCTATTTTGATCATAAAAGGCCTGATTTTTAATGGCCCACGTGAGCAAAAAACAGGGGTTACACATGCATTTTAAAAGGTTCCCATCCACGCATGTAGCCTCTGTTACGTGCACAAGAGCTGGGCCTTAGCAAAAGGGCAGGGAGGGGGGCAGGGAGGGGCAGGGCTGGAAGAGCCCAATACAGCGGCCATTTGCTGCAGTGCCAGGGGATCACAGGCCGGCAACTTGCTGCTGCTCCTTTTGAGGAACAAAAGGTAATAAAAAAAAATAAGGGTACTTAGGGTAGGGATAGGGGGCAGGTAGGATAGGGAAAGGGGAAGGAAGGTTAGGGTAGGGGGTAGGGAAGTCCCCTCCCAGTCCACTCCTTAATTGGAATGGACTGGGCGGGAACTGGGGAAGCCGGACAATGCGTCGCCATGTGATTTTTGCATATGTCTGTCCCCCTTGGGCACGCCGCCCGCGATTTTATAACATGTGTGCACCAGCACGTGCATGTTATAAAATTGCGCATCCATGTGCGCATGCTAGGTAGCACGTGCACATGGATGCGTATATGGGGTTTTTTTTTTTAATATATATCTACCCCAAATTGTTTTCTTATCCATGATGAATACCTGTAGCTCTTGCATTATTCCTGCAGTACGCAAAATAATTACTCTCTTCTGATTTGATGTTGCATAAATGGATATCTGGTGATTTTTCCTCAGAGGAGTTTTTATAATGCTGCATAAAAAGCTATTCTAACTATTTTAGAAAGTACTAGAATCTGTTCCATTGACACATTATTTCTATGTAGTGGAAAAGACACACTATAACATTTTAAATATATTCCCTGCAAACTACCCCCCACCCCCACCCCAACAACTATCAGTAGATGGCTTAATCCAAATAAATGAAAACCTGATTCAGGCAGAAGAACATCAATTCAGCAGCTTTCAGTAGCTGCACATGAATTCATGGCAGTTAATCATTCACCCTTGGAATTCTCACAAACGTAACTAATCCTCATTCGCCTTCTCCACCAATGTTTTTTCTTCCCTTTCATTCCATCAGTTTTCTTTTTTCTTTCCTCTTTGTCTAGTTTGTCAAATATTAGCTTGTTATTATGGCTTTTCCATTATAGGATTTCAGCTCTCTGCAGAAACAGTGTAGCTATGTGCTTCTCAGTTCACTTACTGTGGATTTTGATATAACAAATTATCAAAAACATACACATAAACATTTCAGTTTGTTACATATATATTTTATTTATCTAAAATTCTTATATACTGTCTCCATGACTCTAAGACCAATCAAAACAGGGTACAACAATCCTGATAAAACAAAACATGTAATCATGCAAAAGCTTATAACTACCCTCCCTCCATAAAACTTTCCCCATAGCAAACAACTATACCTTCCTTATCAACTCGCATCTACTGGGAATAGCTACATATTCAAGTTTTTTTTCAAAATATTAAATGATTAATTTCCTGTCTAATATTCACTGGTAATATGTTCCATAATATAGGAGCTGCCTACCTGATACAATCTTAAAAGATGGCACCTTAATTAAAGCCCCCTGACTGGATTGCAATTTTTATTATGAACAATATCAATTCATTTTATCACAGAGGTACCAGGGGCTACCCTCCTTGATCATTTTAAATACCATTGTTAAAATTTTAAACCATGCTCCGGCCTCAGTTGGGAGTAGATGTAAAGTCTCAAGCATCTTCTTTACAGAGGTCTGCCAAGCAGCCTATTACTATCCTAGCAATAGCAACATTCTGTGCAACTTGTAACCTATATAAGAACCTTTTTGAAAGTCCTACAAATAGAGAATTATAATAATCTAAATGTGAGGCCATCAATGCATGAACCCCCTTCTTAAAAGTAGTTAAATCCAAGAAAGGATGATGTCTCCTTACCAATTTCAGTTTGTTTTGATTGACTATCACCTGCACATCACCATCATATTTGCTTCCAAAGGGACATCCCTTCACTTTCTACAAACTAGTGTATGTGATATTGTGCATTGACTTTCTAAAGTACCTCATCTCTGCTGTATTCAAGAATGCTAGTTTGAAATTAAAGGACACAAAGGACTCTGCTACGTGCTGGAATGCGGCCAACATCCCAGACCCATTAGCTGATTGGTCTAATATATTCCCAAATCAGAAGCCCTGCACTTATCTAGAAATAACACTCTCAGTATGTTCTGATTGGTCAGTATGGAAGGTATAAAAGGTTCTACACATTACTGGAACTTTGAGTGACTTGGTAATTATACATTTGTATGGACCTGTCGCTCCCTGGAACAAACTTATCTGTACTTTGTTCCAGTATCTGTCTCTATTCCCTTTGTCTCTGTCTTTCCCTAATAAAGTCTCAAAGTTAACTATTACAGCTGTGTTTTTCTCTATAGTAAACACTAGTTACTTGATCATTATTTGCTTTCACAAATTATGATAACATCCCAGGATTTCCAACTCCCAGTCTAACGATTTTGATTTTAGAAACAATGAAAAGAGCTAGGTAAATTTATAATTTGCAGAGAACTCCAGTCATATATAGGAGAATTGTAACAGCCCAGCACTCACCAAAACCAGGAGATCTGCGCCAAGTTAAGCTAGTATGCGCCAAACTGATGCAATGAATCTCTCCCCATCCCCATCTGTTTTACCTCACCTCTGCACTATTCTTCAAGCATCTAATGAAATGGACTCTGTCCTCAAAAGCTCATGCCTCATTAATTGGTTAGTCTATAAGGTGCCACCCTCTTCTTACCTCTGAAGTTTTAGAAATATTTACCACCAGTTTACTCTGTGTAAGCCAATTTGCAGTGAAATCCAGGTTATAATGAAACTCTCTTAAAGTTTTATCCACATCTTTTCTCAGTGAAACAATGAGCTAAATATCATCAGCAAGCATACAGGTGTTTTCACAATCCAAAAAACACATCAAGATCCTTAAAGGTTGCATAAGGATGTTGAACAATAAGGGTGACGGGGTGAACCTTGATGTATGCCACAATTATGTCTCAAGATCATGGATAACACCCCCTTAACACATACATACAAATTGACATTCCATTCAGAAAAAAATATGGTCCATTCTAGGGATGTGAATCATTTTAGGACGATTAAAATTATCGTCCGATAATTTTAATATCGTCTTAAACCGTTATGGAACACAATACAATAGAGATTCTAACGATTTATCGTTATAAATCGTTAGAATCGTGAGCCGGCACACTAAAACCCCCTAAAACCCACCCCCGACCCTTTAAATTAAATCCCCCACCCTCCCGAACCCCCCCCAAATGACTTAAATAACCTGCGGGTCCAGCGGTGGTCCGGATCGGCAGCGGTCCGGAACGGGCTCCTGCTCCTCAATCTTGTTGTCTTCAGCCGGCGCCATTTTCTAAAATGGCGGCGAAAAATGGCGGCGGCCATAGACGAACACGATTGGACGGCAGGAGGTCCTTCCGGACCCCCGCTGGACTTTTGGCAAGTCTCGTGGGGGTCAGGAGGCCCCCCACAAGCTGGCCAAAAGTTCCTGGAGGTCCAGCGGGGGTCAGGGAGCGATTTCCCGCCGCGAATCATTTTCGTACGGAAAATGGCGCCGGCAGGAGATCGACTGCAGGAGGTTGTTCAGCGAGGCGCCGGAACCCTCGCTGAACGACCTCCTGCAGTCGATCTCCTGCCGGCGCCATTTTCCGTACAGAAAATGGCGCCGGCCATACGCGTATGGCCGGCGCCATTTTCCGTACGAAAACGATTCGCGGCGGGAAATCGCTCCCTGACCCCCGCTGGACCTCCAGGAACTTTTGGCCAGCTTGTGGGGGGCCTCCTGACCCCCACGAGACTTGCCAAAAGTCCAGCGGGGGTCCGGAAGGACCTCCTGCCGTCCAATCGTGTTCGTCTATGGCCGCCGCCATTTTTCGCCGCCATTTTGGAAAATGGCGCCGGCTGAAGACAACAAGATTGAGGAGCAGGAGCCCGTTCCGGACCGCTGCCGTTCCGGACCGCCGCTGGACCCGCAGGTTATTTAAGTCATTGAGGGGGGGGGGTTCGGGAGGGTGGGGGATTTAATTTAAAGGGTCGGGGGTGGGTTTTAGGGGGTTTTAGTGTGCCGGTTTTGCGATTTTTTGATTTTTCGATTTTTCACGATTTTTCACGATATTTTACCCCCCCAAACGGCAACAATACGATTCCCTCCCCCTCCCAGCCGAAATCGATCGTTAAGACGATCGAGGACACGATTCACATCCCTAGTCCATTCATCCACTTTCCTCTGCAATTCCATAGCAATAAAAAGCTGGATCAGAACTGAGTGGTCTACTAAATGAAAAGTAGATGAAAGATCCACCAAAACTAGAAGCATCTCTTCCCTTCTGTCTACTCTGTACAAAATATCATCTTTCACCAAGACCAAAATGGTCTCAGTGCTGTATTCCTTCCTAACCCCCCTTGACATACTGTAGATACAATCTCTCATTATCATCTCAATACGCGGTTTATTGTCTAGTCACTGCTTTTTCCAGTTTTGTTTGGCTATGTGTGATATTTGTTACAAGCAGCTCAAACCAATGCTGCTTTCTTTAAAATAATGGGTCACTATAGATTCAACCTGGAGAAACCACATTTTCAGCTAATGAACTATTAATTATCTGTCTAATAAAACACAGTACCAGTTCCTACAAAGTTTTAACATTTCTCACAGGACATGATCTAACACACAGTGAGCAGGTTTTACCTGATCAAGAAGCTATTAAAGTTTCCAAGCCACACTTTGCTTCTTGCATCTCCTCCACTGCCTCCATCTCTGCCAAAATAACAATCTGTTTAACTTGAGCATGTTCATTTCTCTTTTATACATTCAAAAGCATAACCTCACCAATCCTCTCCAAACTTCAAAGCCGGATGTAGATAAATAATCTTCTCTGAAAAATAAGTTGCAAAATGACCACTCTCCACCATTACCTGCTTGTCAAGGGTATTTCACACCTCATTACCCAGTAACCTATTTACAACAATAAATAGTTCCCTATCATGATTCATTAGAGCTAGCAACAGCTAGCTTTTCCTGTAGCCCTGTCTCTGCGTTTATCACAGCGCAATGATACTGATTGGCTGTCTCTCCCCCCCCCCCCCTCCCAATGCAGTTTATCACGAAACATTGGGTGATGTTGAGGTATCTTTTTGTACTTGAGATACACATAGAAGAGCTGCCTTTTTAAATTGCACATGAATTGTAGTAAGTAAGTTTTCATATAAGATGAATAATTGAGAAGATCGGATATCTTTAATAAAGATTTATACTGACAGGCCTGTTCACACTTTATTACCACTATTAGATTTGTGTTACATATTAATATTTGGTTATTTATATTGTCAAGGTCCAGAGTTAAACAGAATGGGAAGAGGAAGAGGAAAATCAAGGATTGAATGAGTGCGGGATAGGGGGCTAACATCTCCTGTGGTAACCAGTCCTATAACTTTTGGCTAGTTATCATAGTGGATTATGAGCTGCAGCATGCACATAAAAAAATTTAACACTTGGTTGAGACAGGTGTTTGGTCTTAAAGGTTACACAATAAATAGTAGATGGAAGATATCATACCATGCTATTTTCCTGCGCCCACCAAGGCCTATTTTGTCTATGACATCTTTTTTTATATCAATGTGAGTGGTTGCTAATTTTAGCATGCTCTCACTAACATGTGGAGGGGATAGGTTTAGCTTGCACACTATCAGTATACAGCATGCTACCTTTTTAGTCTGCTAAACATCCTTATTATACACGCTAATCCTTAGTGCCTAGGCCCCTAAGATTACATTTCATCTTTATTAAATGCATTTGCAGTCACCTGGAAATTAGCCTTGAGCAGTTTATTTGATGAAGTTTATACAATTAGGCATGGATCAGCAGCATATTTAAGTGGAGTCCTACAGGGACTTTAATTAAGAAAAATCTTGTATCTGCTAAGAAAAATAAAATTGGTTATTGTAAGCATCACTTTTACTCTAAAATGAAATCAAATTCAGATGCTTTCATTTAGAGATAATAAGAGAAAGATATTTGTCTTCTGTTAAAAAAAAAAAAGAAAAAGGTTGAGATAGTCAATGACAGTACTAATTCAGTTACTCAAAGGAGACACCAGTTTTATTCTTTGTGACGTTGTTTATACATATCATTTTATACTTGTATCTTACTTATCCACTATGTTTCAGGTTCCCCAGAGCCATTCAATGATCACAGCAGTGGGGCTTCTTCACCTCTTTTTGACAGTGGTTTACATTTAAATGGAAACTCTTCTAATACAGTAGGTATTGTGAATCCTATATTTAATTAATTGATTGGAAATTCCTTATTTTATACAGAGCATGCAATTATTTGCTGTTTTATGCTAATGTGTGACTAGGAGACAATGAACAAAGAAAATGTAATGTACTTTAATTGGAGATAAGAACTGTGGACATGTTTTTGAGCTCTAAATGTTCCAAATGTAATTTATTTCTCCATTCTGCAAATTCATTGAACGACAAGCATGTGATGTAACATTCTCTGGAGATCACTGACAAAAGTGAACTAAAAAGGAAACTTACATTTGCAGATGATACAAAATTGTTCAGAGTAGTTAAATCACAAACAGATTGTGATAAATTGCAGGAAGACCTTCTGAGACTGGAAAATTGGGCATCCAAATGGCAGATGAAATTTAATGTGGATAAGTATAAGGTGATGCATATAGGGAAAAATAACCCATGCTATAGTCACACAATGTTAGGTTCCATATTAGGAGCTACAACCCAAGAAAAAGATCTAGGCATCATAGTGGATAACACATTGAAATCGTCAGTTCAGTGTGCTGTGGCAGTCAAAAAAGGAAACAAAATGTTGGGAATTAGAAAGGGAATGGTGAATAAAACGGAAAATGTCATAATGCTTCTGTATCGCGCCATGGTGAGACCCCACCTTGAATACTGTGTATAATTCTGGTCGCTGCATCTCAAAAAATATATAGTTGCGATGGAGAAGGTACAGAGAAGGGTGACCAAAATAATAAAGGGAATGGAACAGCTCCCCTATGAGGAAAGGCTGAAGAGGTTAGGACTTTTCAGCTTGGAGAAGAGACGGCTGAGGGGGGAATATGATAGAGGTGTTTAAAATCATGAGAGATCTAGAACAGGTTAATGTGAATCAGTTATTTACTCTTTCTTAATAGAAGGACTAGGGGGCACTCCATGAAGTTAGCATGTGGCACATTTAAAACTAATTGGAGAAAGTTCTTTTTCACTCAACACACAATTAAATTCTGGAATTTGTTGTCAGAGGATGTGGTTAGTGCAGTTAGTGTAGCTGTGTTCTAAAAAGATTGGATACATTCTTGGAAGAGAAGTCTATTACCTGCTATTAATTAAGTTGACTTAGAAAATAGCCACTGCTATTACTAGTACAGTAACATGGAATAGACTCAGTTTTTGGGTATTTGCCAGGTTCTTATGGCCTGGATTGGCCACTATTGGAAACAGGATGCTGGGCTTGATCGACCCTTGATCTGACCCGGTATGGCATGTTCTTATATTGTTATATTCTTAAGCTTGAGACATGGAGGTAATACAGTAGATATGACCCACAAGAAGCAGGAAAGAATGAAACATCATGAAAAGAAAATATTTATATCACATTTCCTCCTGCAGCAGCCCAAGAGCAGGAGATGCATGCAGCTTAGCAAGAGGCAGACACCGTGTAAAAAAGTCCTTTTCCCCTTCACTCAGTCTCTTTTGGCATCCTGCAGAGCCACCACTGACACACAAGATAATGTTTACAGTCAAAAAACAAAAGTTGGAATTATGCCTGATCCACTCAATACAAAATTATCTAAAAATATTGAATACATTTCCTATAAAATCTAACATTTAGTAAAGACATAAGACTCTTCAGGGTGAATATGTTCCCTGCCTGTTGATAAAAGATGGCTCCATCAGAAGCAAAATACTTCTAAGAGAGGAAAGTGGGCAGTGCATGCTTAGTATGGGTGTGAATCGTGTGATCGATCGTCTTAACGATCGATTTTGGCTGGGGGGGGGAGAGAAATCTTATCGTCGTGTTTTTTTTTTTTTTTTTTTTTAAATCCTTAAAAACATAAATCGGGGGAGGGCGGGAAAACCGGCACACCAAAAAAACCCTAAAACCCACCCCGAACCTTTAAAACAAATCCCCCACCCTCCCGACCCCCCCCCCCCCAAATGTTTTAAATTACCTGGGGTCCAGTAGGGGGGTCCTGTCGCGGTCTCCAGCTCTCTGGCCACGGCTGCGTTGAGAAATGGCGCCGGTGGCCCTTTGCCCTTATCATGTGACAGGGCAAAGGTAGCGCCGGCGCCATTTTGGTTCCTGGCTCCGGACGTCACGCGTGCAGGAGATCGCCCCCGGACCCCTGCTGGACCCCCAGGGACTTTTGGCCAGCTTGGGGGGGGCCTCCTGACCCCCACAAGACTTGCCAAAAGTCCAGCGGGGGTCCGGGAGCGACCTCCTGCACGCAGGCCGTATTGCCAATCTTCAAAATGGCGCCGGCGCTACCTTTGCCCTGTCATATGATAAGGGCAAAGGGCCACCGGCGCCATTTCTCAACGCAGCCGTGGCCAGAGAGCTGGAGATCGCGTCGGGATCCCCCCACTGGACCCCAGGTAATTTAAAACATTTTGGGGGGTTTGGGAGGGTGGGGGATTTGTTTTAAAGTTTCGGGGTGGGTTTTAGGGTTTTTTTGGTGTGCCGGTTTTCCCGCACCCTATTTAACGATACAATACAAATGCCCCTGACGATGAATCGGGGGCATTTGTATTGTATAGTGCAATCTAACGATTTTGGACGATTTTAAAATTATCTGACGATAATTTTAATCGTTCAAAAACGATTCACATCCCTAATGCTTAGCCCATTAATTTGTAAAGATATCTGCTCACCAAGCTAGTCATGCATTAGATCGTTTTTCTTTCTCTCTCTGGGGCCGATGCAATACAGTGTGCTCAGCCAAGCACACTGTATAACCCGCAATCGGACAAGGGTAAAATAGGTTCTAATCCACCACTAATGCAATAAGGGGATTAGCACCTATTTAACATGCATCCAACACAGAGTGAATGGGTTAGCGCTCATTAGGGATGTGCAATCGATTTTTGACAATTAGGAAATTTGTACGATATTTCCTAAATCATCATGGATCGGAAAACCGATAAAACAATTTCACTTTCCCTGAATTTTCATAAAAAATCAATTTTCGGCTTAGTGCGCACTAACGGGAATTAGCACACACTAACAAAAAACCATTACTTTTTGTAGTGCGCGCTAACAGGAGTTAGCGCGCACTAAGCCGAAAAATGATTTTTCACGAAAAAAAAATGCCGATCCGCGGGAATACGAGATTTTCCCACGGCCACATGAACCTGAAAGTGAAACGATCAAGCACCCGAAGCACATCTCTAGCGCTCATCACATGCAAATTCATGTGAATGAGACTATTCCTCATTCACTTCAAATGCAAAAAAAAAATAAATGTGCATCTCAGACCTTCATTTATCACTCAGCTATTAACACCTGCCTGGAGCAGGCGTTAATAGCTGAGTGTATTGAAAAAAAGTACAGAAAAGCAGAAAAAAATGCTTTTCTGTACTTCTTTTAAAAGTTTAAAAAAAAAAACTCAGCCAGTGCCCAGCTGCATTAAAAAGACTGATGCTGATATACTCGGTGTTGGTTTTCATAACTGCAGTCCACCAGTTATGAAAACCAACGCTGAGTTTATTGGCATTGGTTTTCATAACTGCAGTCCACCAGTTATGAAAACCGGCCAACTGCGTTACGAAAACCGATGCCAATAAACTCGGCGTCGGTGTTCATAACCGGCAGACTGCCAGTAACCGCGACCCCCTAATTATAATATAGCATGGCGCCCCCCCTTGCTGGGTGATTAGAGTTAAATCAGGGAAGTGTACTGAATGTAGTGCACTTAGATTTCAGCAAAGCTTTGGACATAGTTCACATAGGTAGATGGATCGGTGTAAAACAAGTTTTATTGAAGCTTGCCCGACTCTGGCCGAGTTTCGCTCAAAGAGCTGCCCCAGGGGCTTTCAAGCCACTTCAATTGGCTCAAACATCGCGTGACAAAGTCAGAAATGATTGAAACAGCTGGCTTTTTAAAAAAATTATATTGATCAAATACTTTTAAAAACGACGTTTTAAAAGTATTGGTATTGCATACCTCTAATCTGAAGCATGTCCAGCATCATGCTGCATCCAAAGAACATGGTCATTGGCCAGACTTCCAAGGTCATGGCTTCCGTTCATGGACGTTCCTGCTTCTTTCTGGGCATTCATGATCAGAGGGGAGGCCCCATTACCTTACAACGTCCATGGCCGCTGCCTTGAGCGCCCAGCCGGACGTCCAAGGTCGGGGCCTCCGAGCATGTCCGTGCAAGGATGCCCGGCATCTGTGAAGGTCGGGGCCTCTGAGCATGGATGCCCAGAAACAGACGGGAACGCTGCCTTCCAAAGTCCATGGACCTTCCCGCCTCTTTCCGGGCATCCATGATCGGAGGCCCCGCTGCTTTCCAATGTCCATGGCTGCTGCCTTGGGCGGCTGGCCGGACATCCAAGATCGGGTCTTCCGTTCATGGACATTCCTGCCTCTTTGTGGACGTCCATGACTGAAAGGCCCCACTGCCTTTCCGGACATCTGAAAGCTCTGCATGTGCTCCTCTTCTATTGGATTGATTTTGCCTTTGTATTCCATCTGTATGCTCTTCATGTGCTCCTCTTATGTTTGGTTGATTTTTCCTTTGTATTCCATGTGTTCCTCTTCTGTTGGGTTGATTTTCCCTTTGTTTTCCATCTGTATGCTTTTCATGTGCTCCTCTTCTATTTGGTTGATTTCCGCTTTGTATTCCATGTACTCCTCTTCTGTTGGGGTGATTTTCCCTGTTTATCCCATGTGTTCCTCTCCTGTTTGGTTGATTTTGCCTTTGTATTCCATCCGGATGCTCTTCATGTGCTCCTCTTCTGTTTGATTGATTTTCCCTTTATATTCCCTTTGCATTCCATGTGCTCCTCTTCCGTTTGTTTGATTTTCCCTTTGTATTCCGTCTGTACGCTCTGCATGTGCTCCTCATCCTTGGTGGTCATTCTGTTCTTGATAAGCACCACAGTAGTTTAATGGCAAAAATTGTTGAAATGAAACATAAGAACCTAAGAACATAAGAAAATGAATCTCACTCATAAGCCAAAGTAAGTTGAGCGTGATCTCAGTCTCAAACTTACTGCTAAAGACCTTCCTAATTGTTATTGTTTGTAAGGTTTTGGGTGGACCCTTGGACACTGTGGCTGCTGACCATGCCCACAGGGGGAAGTCCCGTGAGGGGCCACAGGTCAGGCTCAGCTTTAGGACACACAACACAGATAGATCTTTTATTAACAGTATTGAAGAGTCACCAGACATGGCAGTAGTGAGCAGAGATGAAGCCCGGCTGGGCTTGTAGTCCCTCAGGGCTCTGGAACAGCGATCCCACAATGTCTGTGCTATAGTGAAGAGAAACTGAGATAATGAGAACAATGAAGTATATGCAGGGTTCTGGTATAGAGCCTCATTGGTTGAGTACTCACACAGCGGTTTCTCTCGGTATTGAACACAGGAGCTGGAGTAGAGGCAGGCCTTCGAGGAGCAAGTACCTGGTTCCAGGGAACAGCTCTGAGAGAAGTAGATGGAAACTCACTGATGGTGTAGGCAGTAGAGATGTGCTTCGTGTTTTGCTACCGGGTCGTTTTTTGACTCGGATACTTCATGGTAAAGTTCGGTTTTCCCCGTTTAGTTTTTTTGAAAAAAAAAAAAAACTAAACGGGGAAAACCGAAACCGGGCCAAAAAACAACGCGGGAAAACAAAGCTAAAAAAAAAACCCCACCCCACGCATTTAAATTAATTTTAGTACATTACATACACCCCCCCCATCCCGATCCCTCCCCCTCCCCAAGACTTACCAACATCCCTGGTGGTCCAGCGGGGTCCCCCCGGGTGCCATTTGACCCTCCGTGGTGTGCCCAGTGTGCTAGTGCCTGCTAGCCATGCTCAAAATGGTGCCGAATAGCCTCTGAACTACTATGTCACAGGGGCTACCGGCGCCATTGGTCAGCCCCTGTCACATGGTAGGAGAACCGACCAATGGCGCCGAAAGCCCCTGTGACATAGTATGGGCAAAGGCTATCGGCGCCATTTTGATTATTGGCAGCCGACGACGACATCGCTCCCGGACCCCCACTGGACCCCCAGGGATTATTGGCAAGCTTTTTGGCCAGCTTGGGGGTGCCTCCTGACCCCCCCAAGGCTTGCCAATAATCCCTGGGGGTCCGGCGGGGGTCTGGGAGCGATGTCGTCGTCGGCTGCCAATAATCAAAATGGCGCCGATAGCCTTTGCCCATACTATGTCACAGGGGCTTTCGGCGCCATTGGTCGGTTCTCCTACCATGTGACAGGGGCTGACCAATGGCGCCGGTAGCCCCTGTGACATAGTAGTTCAGAGGCTATTCGGCACCATTTTGAGCATGGCTAGCAGGCACTAGCACACTGGGCACACCACGGAGGGTCAAATGGCACCCGGGGGGACCCCGCTGGACCACCAGGGATGTTGGTAAGTCTTGGGGAGGGGGAAGGATCGGGATGGGGGAGGGGGTGTTATTATATTTAATGTTTGGGGTGGTTTTTAATTAAAAAAAAAAAAAAAAAAGTGCCCCTCTCCCCACACAAACCGGAAAAACGAAGTTTCCCCGAAGTTCGGGGAAAATCCTTTTCGGGTTTCGGGGTCCCCGAACCAGGACGAATTAGGCAATTTCTTTGTAATTGCCTAATTCGTGATAAACGATTGCACATCTCTAGTAGGCAGCGGTATCTTCCAGGCAGAAGTGAAGTCCAGGCAGCGAGTCCGGGAACATGGGCCCTCGAGGAACAAGTATCAGTTCCAGACAGTGACCTGAAAGAGAAGAGAGAGGCCCCCGAGGAGCGGGTGCCCCAAATAGAGTAAGTCCAATAATGGAGAGGCAGAGAAGCTAGGTATGGAAAGCGAAACCCATCCGTAAGGAGTTCACCAGTACGAATACCTGAACTTTGCTAACTCGATTAGCTAGCAGTAGTGTAGGCTTTTTGTATACGGGATGCGTGATGTCATCACAGGGGGACGCCCCTGAGGTTCACGCCAAAGAAAGTATTTGAAGCAGGGCCGTGCGGCGCACACGCCCTAAGGCAGCTGGACAGCATGGTGGGAGGCAGCGCCAAAGCCAGACCGGGGACGCCGGAGAGGACAGCAGGCAGACGCCGCGGCAGCCAAACGTCCGTCAACCGCGGGAGGAGTCGCCAGAGAGGTGAGGAGGATGGAGTGGAGACGTCGGGCAGCAACAGTCGTAACACTTGCATTATGTCTTAAGGGGTCATTTTCCAAGCCTATCGCACGCGAAAAGTCCCTATTGGGTGCAAAAGCCGGCAGTGATAACACTGTGGTGGTGCAATCGCTGCCGGCTTTCACAGCCCCCCCCCCCTTTACCCTCCTGCCCCCCGTTAACGCTGGGATTCACCATTCCAACGCTGGGATTCACCATTCTCTACGAGAATGGAAAATACAGCCCTAAGAGAGCTTCCTTCTGGAGTTCATAGGTGTGTCATAGGGACAGGCAAAATATCTAGATTTGCTTAGAAGTTCTTTTTAATCAGACCAGGGATACACAATACAATTGGAACAATTTCTGTATTTTTCTGTCACATTGCTTTGGTCTCTGATTTGATCATTTGATACTTGAGGATGTTTTCTCTCTCCATACGATCCACAGAATAGCTGCATGATACTGACTCTTCTATGAGCAATGCAGTCCTTGTGCTTGTCTCCTTTGCAACAGTGTCTAGTTTTCTTGTATCAAGCTTTTTATTTGTTGGAATAGGAATGTATCAGGTGATCACAACTTCGTCATTATATATAGCTATCTCAGTGTCAGGATCCCAGTGTTTTTCTGGTACAATGATGTCATAATGTTTATACAGTTTGCATGCCCTACTGTATGCAGGCCTTCTGACATCTTCCAGAGGTAAGATGTGTAACCAATTCTAGTTCTGCTGTTATGTGCTTTTGGGATCTGTTTAAAGAAATGTGAAAGATCTACCATAGTCCTTACCTTTTTCTATGTTGTCCTGCAAGTACGATCAACTAGCCTCTTTTCTTTGAAATCCATCTCCACACTCAGAATCCGTTTGTTCTATTTGCTTGCTCACTTGTTGCTTAGAAGTATGGAATGGTTGCAGAATCTTATTGCTTAGGGCATAAATGTAAACCAGACCAACTACAAATACTACCAGTCACTGAAATGTACTTAATTATTGTTCTGTTTGCAGATGATTAAAATTTGACTTAAATTACTCTTAACTTGTTAGTACAAAACAGTTTTGTCTCTAACTAATGAGAAGTAATTCTTTGTAATCCATTTGCCAATGATCTAAAATTGACTTACTCTTTTTTTGGGATTCATTTTCAAAAGTTTCCATGCATAAAACCAGCACATACACACAAAATTAGAGTGCTTATAAATTGATTAAATAATTATAGTAAATTAATTAACTTAGAAAAGCAGGGAAAATGGTTTGGAAGCCAATTTTCAACTATAAGTGAAGCAAAACCTTTGATGTTGGCCAGCATTTCACCAAATGGCTGCATCAGGTAGAATCAATCTATACACACTGTTAGATTATTTTTCACACGTTTTGGAGGGCAGCTTGTCACACAAAAATATTTTGGAGGTTTTTGTCTGATGATAACGCATTTCAACTAAGCAGAGAGCTTGGTAGTCTTGGCTTGGTTTCTGATGTTTTTTTCTCCATACACAAATAAACCCAAAAATATTATTGCCATTGTTACATGTTTTATGTATTTTAATGGTTGATACTTTTCTGCACATTATGCTATTTTGGAAACATCATGAGTACGTGCATACTTGTGGTGTACAAATAAATGTTAACAGGGGAAAAGAGGTGGATTAAGGTTGTTCAAGGTGGGGTTAGGAAGCATACATGCAAGTTGCTATTTTGTAAGAAGTATTTGCACTTATATTTCTGAATCTATCCTTATGCCTTTGTACCAGACAGTTAAGTCATAGAAGTGAAATTGCACTTACATTTTGTTGACAGTTTTCAGGTGGGAGGCCTGGGTTAAGTGGAGGGGGTCATGATGAAGTAAGTGGTGGAGAGTCAGGGTAAACTGGTGGAAGACCGGGTGAACTGGTGGAGGTGTTGGCAAACTGGTGATTCCAAGTAAGTGCAGAAGTATTTTCAGAAGCAGATGCCTGCACCCAGGTTTCAATACTTGCCACCATTTCAAGTCTCCTTGTTCCTCCGCTGAGTACCCACAATCTTCAGGAGGCATATACCCTTTAAGTTACAGATTCCACAGCAACTCCAGGTCCTTGGGTTTGAATGACCTGCTGGAGGTGCCTGCATCCTAGGCCTGGTTTCTTCTCACCAGTTTTAATCCATTCCCTGCTTTACACAGCACTAGTTCATGCCATGGAACTATCTACAGCCAAGATCCTGGCTCTGCTCTGCACAAGTGATTTCAGCCACTGATCCCATTCCAAGTTTCCTGATACGTCATCTTGCTTATCAGTTCTCCATTATACCAATGTGGTGAGTCGTCCTGAAACTATAGCTCGCAGGCCATCATCCTCCAGTGTCCTTCACGCAGCTTTTCTGAACTGGTGGAATCAGGATTGGGAGATGCTGATTTCTGTTTCACCTGCTCACCCAGTGCTGTCCCTGCTGCCAGGCAAAGTACTGTATTGCCACCTGGTAAGCTTACACAGTTTTTCTGCTGCAAATCCTACTAGAGGGACCCTTTATTTTCCATCCGAGGACCCTATGTCTTCTCTTTACTTGGGATTCAACATCACTACCCATGGATCCATCAAGAGTTGTTGCTTCCATCTTCTCTTCGGGCTGTGCTTCCCCTGTACTTCTGGGAGCTGTCTCTCAATCTTAATTCCCAGAGATCCATTTCAGGAGAAGAGGACTGTTCTTCAAGAAGAACCAAAAACTTTCCAGCCTCTCAAGTTGTTTTACCTTTTGTAAAAGCTGTCCCTGCAAGGATCTTTTGCCATCAGCTGCACTTACTATCCGTTAGGACTTCCTTCTATTAAGGCTCAAGATGGGTATCCATCTATGACAATGAAAGGCCCTGTGATAGCTGCACCAGGATAGCATCAAGCAAGGCTTTTTTCATTCTAAAGCCTCTTCAGAAGTACAGCTTAACTCTATCCCAGGAGGATTAAGAAGCAAGCAATCAATTGATATCAGTTGGAATCCTATGCTGTTCTCAAGCTTTGCCTCCCTGAGCCTTACCACCAACCTTGAGGTTGCTCTCCTGATTTAAGCTTGAGGAACGTTACATCAACCAAGTATTTCTTGGAGATTCTCCACAGAGAAACAGTAGCCTGTGTAAACTTGAGCAACTATATTCGTCAACTACCAAGGTTCTTCAAGAAGCAAATTTATTGTAGTATAGGAGCCTGCTGTTGGTAACCCTGAAGTTCCATTCTACCTGTCAACTGTAAGTTCATTTAGCATGTACTATCAAGGGGTACAACGACGCTTCTCCTAGATCAGCTTGTCATCACCTGAGTACTATCCATTGCGGTCTCTAATTCCACCATTTGCTTCCAGTACCAATGCCTACTTAAGAGCAAGTGGTAATCTGCAAGTTTGGCTATGCATTCTCCTGGTATACCACCCTCACCTCTGAGAATCCAGCAATGATGCCATAATCTACTACCTTTGCCATTGGTAACAGCAGGAAGATGATGCTGTAATGTTCCTCGCTTCTGTCTCGATTAAATAAGAACCAAGAACCAGGCTAATACGTCGAGATGCTACTACCACATCTGTGCCTTCAGTTCAATCTGGGGCATGCCTTCATCTGAGTTTTATTGTATCTGTGTACAGCCTTCAGTATGTTTCAATGACTCATTGCTTCAGCTCCTTCCAAGCATTTTGGGGATCTTATGTTTGGACCCCCAAGTTCCCCAGCTGGTATAGAAGATATGCCTTCTTGTCTTCAGCCGTAGAGAAGAGGATGAAGAGGTGGGCTTTGAGGAGGGGGTGCTGTTATGTTGCCACTCATGGAGCCCATCCTGTGAGCAGCATCTTACCTGGCCTGATGCTGGTGCATGCTTCTTCGACCTCCTTAAGTGGCTTGGAGGCCGCTGCTGATTCCTCCTTTTCACATGGTGAGAGCTACTGCCAGGACATTTTTACATTTACATTTACATTTAAAAAGATTTATTAAACGCCTAACACAAAATGGCCTAGGCGATATACAAAATAAACAGACATAATAATAAAAACAATAGCATAAAAATAACATACATAGATATGGGTTTCATAGAAACTATCACAAAATATTCTGGACTATCATTAAGGACATCTCCCTGGAAAATCGCTGAATTGCATACATAAAGTAAGCTTATCAGGGAAATTCAAAGGTTAACACTCCATGAATTCACAGTAGGGGAAGCCGCGGTCTCCACTTCCTTGCAGCTAGGAAGCCACAACCTCCACTTCTCTTCATGGCCCTGGTGCTGCTGCCATCTGTTCATCTTGCAGCGGGAGTGCCACCGCCGATACCTCCAGTTATGTGGCAGGAATGCCGACGTCACTACCTGTTCCTGCTTGTCCCCGGGTCTTTGCATAGCATGTATGCAACCCTCCTCTCAATATTTAAAGGGTCAGCAGCGGGAAAAGCCCCATGACCCCAACTGATGATGTCATCAGCCTGTTCCTTCACTAGCCCTATAAAAGGGCTCAGCTTCTATTCCTCAGGGCCTTCACATCGGATCTTCATGGTTGTCCATGGCTTCTTCTGTCCGATAAGGTCTCCCGTGGTCTCCTCCTGACCAGATGGCTTTGTGTTCCATGTTAGATGTGCCTGGTCTCCGTGGATGTTACTGCTCTTCATTGGAGCTCCTTCATCATCGCTCCAGTGTTCCTGATATTCCAGATGTTTCAGTCCTGGTCCTGATGTTCCCATCTCTATGTCTTCATCCTGCTTCCAGGTTTCCTGCTTGCCCACCTTTCTTGGCGTGCCACCGTCATGGTCCATGACCATCCCATGGGGGGCTGTGTAGTGTGCTTTGTGGCACAAGACCTGTCTTCACATCTGTCTTCACATCTGCAGCGCAAGTCTCTGGAAGGCCCTTGCTTTTAATGCTGAGGTCTGTTCTGGAATCCGAATCCTGTGTCCTGAATCCTGTTCCCAGTCTTTGGAGCCCCTTGTTCCTGCTTCCATCCATGCCCTAGACTCAAGCCAGAGCCTGCTCCGCTTCAGCATGGTCCATGACTAGCCACAGGCGGCTGTGTAGGGCCCGCCTCAGTGCAGGCCTCTCCTAAATCTTCATCATGTTTCCATTGCAAGTCTTTACCTTCTCATCTGGAGTCTGCTTCACTTCTGACATGGTCCGCGACCAGCCATGGGTGGATTTGTAGGGCATGCTGCAGTGCAGCACTCACCCTGTACCAGTTCCTGAATCCTCGTCTGAGTCTTACAAGTTCCTCAGTTCGATGTCTTATCTTGTTCCTGCCCTCAGCCTTTGTCTGGCCTCATGCACACGTTGTTCCCAAGCAGAGGGTCTGGAAGGGCTACCGAGTGGCCGGAGGGCTACTCCTGAGACCAGCATTGCGATGCTGGGTCTCACCTGTGCATGTAGGTCCAGTGGAGGTCTGAGCCTGCCTTGTTCCAGTTCCTCTGATGTCCCATGTCTCAATCCTGGTCCAGCCTTGTTCCAGATCCAGCCCATACTTGGACACTCTCACATCCCATGATATGTGTCTTGGGGCTCCTCCCTGAGCCGTGCCATGGTCCAAGGGCTCACATCCCCCTATTGCAAGAGACCACACCCCCACGCTCATAACAGGATGTGAAGGCATTTGCAACAAGATTAAAGAGAACTGGAGACAAAGATAACCATTGAGGGACACCTGTCCTCACTGGAGCCCAACATGAACTACAATCAGCAATATGTACCTGTTACCAAGAGTCCTCCAAAAAAGAACTGAACTACTGATGACCCACACCACCAATCCCAACCTCCTCCATTCTCTGAGGAAAAATGTGTGGGATAGGGAATCGAATGGCATGGATTGTCCAAAATGACAATCATGATCTCCTGCTTTTGGTCCACTTCCCCTGAAAACACCTGTTTTAAAAAGACTCCTTTGTTGATGCATCAGTTCCTTAGCTCATGCATTACTCATGTTTTTGCCCATCAACACTGTTCTCTGTTACCTGTATATCCCAATTTAGACTACCTCCTCTTTAGCTATTCCCTTTATTTATTCACGTTTTAAATATTCCCTATATTTATTCACGTTTTTTTGACGAGTTATTGTTGTTTATGTAATATTTAATATTTATGTTCTTATGTTCAGAAACTCTGTTTAATGTAACGCCTTTTCCGCGACAGTTTTGTTCTATGTAAATCGACCTAATTTAATATTTGTATGGAGAATGTCGGTTTATAAAAATCCGAAATACATAAATAAATAAATAAATAAATAAATAAAACAATATGTTACAGAAAACAATAGGTCAAGGAACAGAATCACTTTCATGAACCCACATTGCTATTCTTGCAAAATCAGGTTGTCATCTAAGAAACTCACTAACTGATTCAAAACTACCCTCTCTAGGATTTTTCCCAAGGAGAGTAGAACTGTGATGGGTCAATAGCTAGACAACTCCTCCAAAGGTAAACAAGAATTCTTAATAATGGGACACACTATTCCATTTTTAAACTGGATAGGCATCACCCCCTCCTCAAACAAACAATTGAATAAAGAGGTAAGGGTTAACGGCATGTCGCCACCCAAATATTTGAAGGATCCACAAAGGAGATATAGCTAAAGAACTAAAAGAGGCCCCTAATACCAAAAGAGCCTCTTCTACTTCTGTAGAAGCAAAAGATTCAAGAATACTCCATGTTATCTCTCGAGCTTATAATCAAAAGTCCCGCTAAAGAAACAGATACAATCTGTGACTGAATCCTGTATATATTATCCTCCCCAAAAATTAGAAAATCATTACAATCAATCCTAATCACATTATCTTTGTTGGTCACTGGATCTGTTAAGCGTGAATCAACACTGAACAAAGTTTGTGGATGATTTAAGGAGTCTTGAAGCTGTTTAGTAAAATATTGTTTACGATTTCTTTCCAATTTCTCCTTATATTATTTTCTTAATTCCAAAAATTCCTGCCTCAATTTTTAAATATTTCTTGTGCCATCTCCTTTCCTCATGCCTCATAGCTCTCTTCTTATCCACTAAAGCTCTTGAGTACCATGGTACCTGCTTTTGCAATAAAAGCAATGATAAAAACTTAAGTAGGGCTATTTTATCGAACAGCAAGAAAGATTATCTTCCAGTGACTGTACCCCCTTAATGACAGAGGTACAGTCAACCTTTTTCTTTACATTATCCCACTAGGATCAAAGCAAATCTAAATTTACTGGTCCTCTAAATAAACGCTTTACTCTCTTATCCTCCAATAGAGTGGTATCAACCTGGCCAAAATATTCAAATGACATCAAAAAATGATCTGACTGGGGGCAAGATGCTAGCTTGAACTGGATGGTCATAAGCTGCTCCTGTTCTCCTTGAGAAATTTTCTTCAAAAATGGTGGCTAAGAGGAGAGGAAAGGAAAGGTTCGAGTCTACCCCTCAGACTTGAACCCTTCATCAGGGCAGCAGTTAATAACTTCTTAAGCACCCGGCAAAGCAACAGAACAGGAGGAGGAAGCCCCCACTATGAAAGCTGATGGAGGAGCATCAGCGTCATTGGGGGAGATTACCTTAAGTCCCCTGGATCCTCGTTCTCCAATGGCAGTGACTCCCCCTGACTTCTCCCTAGCAACCGCGATATGGAGTGCTAATGCGGCTCCTGTGACTCTGGCGGGAGGAGGGCAGAGAGGAGGAGAGCTGCACAGCAGCCATAGTCTTTTTTTTTTTGTGTTGAAATCTTTTATTAAGTTTTAAGAAATAGAACAACAGAGTCAAGAACAATACAAAAAATCGCATAATAAGATTACAATGCACACGTAGCAAAAGACATTGCTCACATAACAGAAAGAACTGCCAGAGCCACTAAATCAGCATGACATATCACACATGAAAAAGAATAGGTATATCTACAATAATCACAAGGCATACTAGTTAGGCAGGACTCAAGAGCTCCAGTAAACTAGCAAGCAAATAGGAGAGGGAAAGGATAGAAGAGCAAGGAAGCGAGAGGTACTAAAGGGTAAAAGAGATAGAAAGAAAGAAACTGAGAGAGAGATAGAGAGAAGAAACAAAGAGGAGAGGCGGAGAGGTAGTAAAGGAAAAGTCCAAGAGAAATAGAAGAAGGAAAAGGAGAGCAGTGGAATGCCTCAGTTTAAAGAAGAGATGAGAGAGATAGGACAAAAAAAAAACTAGACTTGAAAATTAGGTTATGGATGTAGCTGTAGGTAAACGTCAAATGGTTTCCACACTTGAGACCAAGCGGCAAGCCGCTTAAACTTCACTGCCATCGCTTTTTCATATTTCACATATAAACAGACAGAATTCCACCAAAGGTGTTCCGACAAAAGGTCACTTCGCTTCCAATTGGAAAGAATGTTGTGATGCGCAATCGTTAAAAGAAAATCCAATAATTTACCGTGGGGATCAGATAGACTAATATTCGGATGGGCTCCTTTCAAAATGGTGACAGAGTAGGATAGCGGCACCGTGAACTGAAAAATTTCAGTTATTGTCTGCCATATTCTAGTCCAAAAGAGAAATGTAGGTGGGCATGAAAATAACATATGTTGCAACGTGGCATTACTACTATTACATGACCAACACTGATGGGAGGAAAGGACTCCAGCCCTATGAAGCTTCCAAGGAGTCCATAACGCCCTATGCATTACAAAAAACATGGATTGAGTAAGACTAGAGGATAAGGAGACGCGCGTCACAACAGTCCATACATGCAACCAACATTCCGGAGAAATTGTCGTGGAGACATCCTCAGCCCATACTGCAGATAATGAGGAGAGAGTATGTGTAGAGGAGAGCCTCGACATCAATTTATATATATGGGATGCTAAGTGGCCTCTAGGACCATATTCCTGATATACATCTAGCAAAAACGGAGTCTTATCCGGATATACTGTTGTCCCCCGAACCCTGAGCATCACATTTCTGAGTTGTAGCCATGCATAAAATTGCGTCTTGGGGAGTGAGAAACGATCTTGCAACAAAGAAAATGGACAAAGACCTTTCTCATCAAAAATATCAGCAAAAGACCATATATTCGCCTTGCTCCAAAGCGGCCATACAATAGGATTCCCATCTATATGAAGCAAGGAGTTCCTTTCTATCGGGCCAAATTTTGCTGCTTTCCACAAGTAAGTAGATGGTGGGCGAATACGCTCTAGTTCCCCGAATGCTTTATGTAGAGAACGAAGGATCGGGTGTGAAGCCATCCGAGTGGACATGGTTATTCCAGGGAACAAGTATAAAGGTAAAGGGGCAAGAAGGGCAACTTCTACCCCTAACCATCTGGGAGAGTGTGGGATGGTAAGTTGCGTAGAGAAATAATAATAGCCGGATTGCAAAATAAAGGCTTGGTGGTACCTGTAAAAGTCCGGGAAATTGACCCCACCATCTTGCTTAGCTGCTTTTAATTTACTTAAGGCTATCCGTGGGGTCTTATGGTTCCAAAGGAAGGTTGTCAACACTCGATCCACATAAGTATAAAAATCCGTTGAAAAAAGTATAGGGACCATTGCCAATATATATGTGACTTTTGGCGCTAAAACCATTTTAATAGTCTCTAACCTTCCCCACCAAGTAAGAAAAAGAGGAGACCACTTAAGAGTGGCATCTCTAAGTTGTTGCAAGATCATTGACTCACAGCAGGTTACAGTGTCATTGGGGTCAGTATGAAAATATATACCCAAATATTTGAGACCATTCTTCAACTTCTGTATTTGAAGATGAGAGAGGTCAAGGAGAGAACCGCTATAGTTGAGAGGGAGAAGTTCCGTTTTATTCCAGTTAATTTTATACCCAGAAAGCAGAGAGTAGCGAGAGATAATAGAGAAAAGAGAGGACAGAGAAGAGGAGGGCTGAGTGAGAAACAGCAGGACATCGTCAGCATACGCAGACAACTTGTAAGTATCCTTTCCACCCGTTATACCAAAAACATCAGAGTTAACTCTAATAGCAGTTAAGAGTGGTTCCAAGGCCATATTAAAAAGTAAAGGGGAAAGAGGGCACCCTTGCCTAGTACCTCTATATAAGGGGAAACGGGAGGATTTCTGATTATTAATATAGAGATAAGCAAAAGGGGAATGGTAAATGTGTTGAATCCAAGCAAGGAAAACAGGACCTATTCCAAACCATTGCAATACCTGAAAGAGAAAAGGCCATTCAACACGATCGAAGGCCTTTTCTGCGTCTAATGAAATGGCAACAGTCGGTTCAGCAGAGTTAAATTGGAGGTTACTGAGGTGTAAAAATAAGCGGGAATTATTAGTAATGAGGCGACCTTTAATGAAGCCAGATTGATCTGGATGTATAAGTAACGGCATAAGGTGTGATAGTCGAGTAGCCAAAATTTTTGCAAAGATCTTATAATCTGTATTAAGGAGGGATATTGGGCGATAATTAGAAGGAAGAGAATCATCTCTACCCGGTTTAGGGATGACCACTACACAAGCCTCAGTAAACTCAGAGGAAGACAGTGGGTTAGCCAGAAGTGAGGAGAAGTATTTTTGTAAATGTACATTCAGTGGGCCTTGAAATGCTTGAAAGAAATCAGATGTAAAGCCGTCTGGTCCCGGAGCTTTGCCAGATTGTAAGGAGGAGATGGCTGCTGAGACTTCTGCTAATTGAATAGGGGTATTCAACTGGGTCCTCTGATCATCCGTCAAAGTGGGATGAGGCAAAGATGACAAAAAGTCTTGAATACTGGTAGGGGAAGGAGAAACTTCGCTGCGAAAAAGATGGGCATAAAAGTCACGGAAAATCTGTAGAATATCTTTGTCCGAGGTCAGAAGCTGCTTTGTTGGAGATTGAATTTTGACGATCTTCTTTTTTTCCGACCTCTTCTTCAGTAAAGATGAAAGAAGTCGACCACATTTATTATTTTCAGCGTAATATCTCGCCTTATTGTTAAACAAACATAGCTCTACCTGGTCGCTCAAGGCTTGATTATAGAGAAATCGAGCTTTCAATAGTGGGGTTAGCGTTTGTGTGGATGGATGATGTATGTGGGCGCGTTCAAGATCCTCCACCTCCTGTAGCAATTGGCGAAGTTTGGCTTTTTGCAATTTATTCTTATAAATGGAATGGCTGATGATTTCTCCCCTGATGGTGGCCTTAAAAGCCGCCCATACTGTAGTCCTGGGTACATCAGAAGAGTCGTTTAAAAGAAAAAACTCCTCCATTTTAGTAGCGAGTGAAGCCGTGAAAGTGGAATCGGAGAGCAGGGATGAGTTGAAACGCCACTGACGATCCACCTGTATTGGAATTTGAAAGTCACAAGTGAGAGTGACCGCAGCATGATCCGAAATTAAGATGGGGTGTATTTTAGCCAAGCGAATCTTGGAGACCAAAGTATGTGAAGTCAAGAAGAAATCGATTCGAGAGTAGGATGAGTGTGGACTAGAGTAAAACGAGTAATCCAATGCAGTAGGATTAAGAAGACGCCAGGGATCAGAGAGGCCATATGTATGCGCTAGATGTTGCAATGTCCGGGTTGATTTTGAGATTGCTGGTTTAGCAGTAGTTCGTCTGTCAAGGATGGAGTCCATAGGTTGATTAAAATCACCCCCTACAATATAATGCGCAGGGTCTGACAATAACAATTGAGCAAACACTGTTTGAAAAAAGAGCGGGTCCTCTTGATTAGGAGCTTAGAGATTCAGGATCGTGTATTTCTCATTCTGTAGCAGGAGTTGTATAATGTTCCAACGCCCGTCAGTATCTGCAGCTTGATGAAGAATTTGAGCCCCCAAACGTTTATGCAACAAAATGGCCGTGCCCCTTTTTTTCTTGATAGCCGGACTAAAAAAATCTTGACCCACCCATTGTTGCTGGAGCTTTGCCGCTTCCACAGGGCTCAGATGGGTCTCTTGCAGTAGGGCTATGTCTGTATGAAGGGACTGTAAATAGGAAAGGATTTTTTTCCTCTTGATCTGATTCGTGAAACCATTGACGTTTAACGTTGTTATGTTAAAGCTAGATGTATTGGACGCCATGAGTAAGCATTTTGTGTGAGTAATCGAAGCAGTTGCCTATCTCCCTGAAATCCAGTAGATAAAACAAAGGGCATTCCACGAAAAACAAAGAAAGAGAGCAGGAAAAACATAGCCCCTAGAGGATAAGAGCCTCTAGACATTCCAGAAAAGTGGAAAATTGTAGAGTAGAGGTGCGTGAGAAAGTAAACAAATTGCGCCCAGCAGAAAAAAAAAATACCTGCGGGCAACGCTAGCAGTAGTGAGCCTCTAGGTGGACCAATGGCACCGAGCCTTCCATCGCTGATCCTGTCTACGTAGATGAGCTGATTCGCTAATACAGAGCAAAAAGTAAAGAAAAAGTTTCCATGAACCATGTATTTCAATAGGGTCGACTTGAAATATTCATGTTGTAAAATAAATGGATCCTGCACCTTGGAGAAAAACAAATGACATAGAAAATCAGCAAAAGTCAGATCCCCAAAAAATGAGAATGCCGGTTTCGTGCACAAGGATATCCTCTCACCAATAACTCCCAGTACATATAGGAGCTCTAGGGAGAGAAGAGAAAAATAAATGGAAAATAGGTGAGCTGGGTAGCCGGTGCGCTCTCCATCTTGTCAAAGGGGAGCAAAAGAAAAAAAAACTCCCTAAGAAAGAGCACAAACCATGCATATCCCAACTTAAACCGGCTCAATAAAGTATTAGTAAACAATAAGGTTACACACAATCCATCAGGTAATCATTCCAGCAGAATCTTCTTGCTGAGAGAGGAATAGTTCAGCTTCGGCAGCCAGATGGAAAAGCTTAGTTTGATTATTAAATGTTACCTTAAGTTGCGCCGGATAGAGGATTCCATATTTCGCTCCTAGGGCCTGCAACCTGGGTCTCATAGCTAAAAAAGCCTTGCGCCGCTCCGCTGTCGTCTTGGCAAGGTCCGGAACAAAAAGCACTGAGTTACCTTGAAAAGTAAGTGGAGCTTTTGTACGGGCCGTAGTGAGAATAGCCAAGGCATGAGGAAACCGCAGGGTTTTAAAGATAATTGGCCTGGGAAACTTAGCATTTCGGGGTAGCCGAGAGGGTACTCGATGTGCGCGTTCTATTTCAAAAGGATGGTCGAATTTTAATTGCAACATATTCGGAATGCACTTTTGGAGAAAAGGGATCATGTCTGCACCCTCAGAACCCTCGGGGATCCCCAAAATACGGACGTTGCTTCGGCGATTCCGATTAGCCAAGTCCTCTAGATCTTGTTGGAGTTTCTCGACGTCTTTAATGACGCGCGGTAATGGCTCCGTTGCAATCAATAAAGTGGAAGTTTGAGACTCCAGGTCTTCCAATTTCAGTTGAAAAGATCCCATTTGGGTTGTTACCGCTTGAAGGTCAGAACGAATTGCTGCCGTTGCATCTATATTAAGCTGAATCATGTCTTTTAGCTGCTTTATTTCGGCTAGGACCAATTCAGCAGACGCCATTGATTTCGTAGTTGAGGCCTTGTCGGGAGAAGGCGGATCTTGTTTAGCCCTTTTTGTTCCGCTTCCAGCTGCAAACGCCGCTTCTATTTTACCCGTTTTTGATGTAGCCATCTCTGTGCAGGAATAATCACCCAAGCTATGATAGCGGAGATCCAAAAAGAAAGCTCTGTATAGCGAAAGCTAAGAGGGCTTGTCGGAGCGAGGAGGTCAGGCGGCCATTTTGTCTCAGCGCTAGAGCGCCCCCCAGCAGCCATAGTCTTAACACAAGGGCCTTCCGGAGACTTGCGCTGCAGACGTGAAGACAGGCCTTGTGCCACGAACCGCCCTACACCCCCCCCCCCCATGGGTTGGTCATGACCCACGATGGTGGCATGCCAAGAAAGGTGGATGAGCCAGAAACCTGGAAGCAGGATGAAGAGCCAGAGATGCGAACATCAGGACCAGGACTGAAACATCATGAACATGGAACATCAGGGACATCGGAGAGACGATGAAGGGGCTCCAATGAAGAACAGGAACATTCATGGAGACCAGGAACATCTAACATGGAACCATCTGAACAGGAGCCGACCACGGGAGACTTTGGCAGACAGAAGAAGCCATGGACAACCATGACGATCTAATGTGAAGGCCTCGAGTAATGGAAGCTGAGCCCTTTTATAGGGTCAGTGAAGGAACAGGCTGATGACACCATCTGTTGGGGCCACGGGGCTTTTACCGCCGCTGGCCCTTTAAATATTGGGAAGAGGCGCAAGTGCACACCTATGCAAAGACCCAGGGACAAGCAGGAGCAGGCAGCGGTGTCGGTGGCATTCCTGCCACATAACTGGAGGCAATGGCGGCGGCACTCCTGCTGCGAGATGAAGAGAGGGTGGCAGCACCAGGGCCGCAAAGAGGAGCGGCAGTGGTGGCTTCCTAGCTGCATGGAAGTGGAGTCCACGGCTTCCCCTGCTGTGCAGGGATGGTCCCGGCAGAGGCTCTCGCTGCACGAAGAGGAGTGTTAGGAAATGAACCTGTGCGCCCGCGCTGCTGCTGGCCATCTGCCGCGATCAGGGTCGTTCCCGGCATGGTCCTGCGCCGCAATGCAGCGTTCAAGCCTACTCAGCGTTGCTCCTCACTTTCATCGGTGTCTGTCCTGGCATCCCCCGCGCATAGCACGGGAAAACTACGGTATTTAATCTGACAGTCTAGCACAAGTCCCTTGCCTCAACTACAGGCTCGCTTGTGCTGGTGCTATCTTCAGAGCTCGTGTCTTGCTGCTGTTTGGGACTGTGTTTGGATTACCCTTGTCTGCCGCCTGCCTTGTACCTGGGCCGTCTTTGGATTACCCTTGTCTGCCGCCTGCCTTGTACCTGGACCGTGTTTGGATTACCCTTGTCTGCCGCCTGCCTTGTACCTGGACCGTCTTTGGATTACCCTTGTCTACTGCCTGCCTTCTGACTTGGATGGCCATAGGGTTCCTGTTTCCTATTTTTCCTCCTGTGCAAGCATCGGATTGTCACCGGGAACTCCAGGTTTACCTTCCTTCCCGAGTCGAGTCAGGTAAGACTGTTACACTACCATTGGGTCCACGAAACCTAACAAGGAGGAATCGGCGGGAGCCTCCCTGCTGCAGGCAATGGTGACGATTGGGGCTCCAAGCTGCTTAAGGAGGTCGAAGCAGCCTGCATCGGGCCAGGTGAGATGCTGCTCACGGGATGGGCTCCGCAAGCGGCATCATAACAAATCTCTATATGTTTCCCCTTTGTCATCTGCTCCAAAGTCTTGATTTTTTTAATGAGTTATGTGGATGATTT
This sequence comes from Rhinatrema bivittatum, assembly GCF_901001135.1. Taxonomy (NCBI): domain Eukaryota; kingdom Metazoa; phylum Chordata; class Amphibia; order Gymnophiona; family Rhinatrematidae; genus Rhinatrema; species Rhinatrema bivittatum. The sequence continues at coordinate 431,537,214 of NC_042617.1, forward strand.
TCATCTCGTGTTCCCTGTGGGGCTGGTGTTAGATGTCATTTTGAAACAGGTTGAGAATGTTTTGAGAAAGATGAGGGATTGGATGTGTGCAAATCACTTATTATTGAATGTTACAAAGATAGAGATTGCAGCTGTATTTTGATGATATGATGATTCCAATTTTGTCCTCATCAGGAATATTGGGGTAGTAATGGCTATGTTTTTTTCATTTAGGGAACACTGCTTGTGGTCGTATAGGCTGTACTTTTTAAACTTTGTATGTTGTGGTGCTTCAAATATATTCTAGATAAGAAAGATTTTAGAGTGCTGATCCAAGCATTTGTTTTTTCAGCCTTGGATTATTGCAATGCCCTATATATAGGTTTGCCTAAGTGTCAGATGGCACTGCAATTGGCATTAAATGCTGTGGCTCATTTGCTGGTGGGGACCACTTTAGTTCAGTACTGAGGCCCCTGCAATGACTCCCTGTCAGTCAAAGAATTAAATTTAAGATTTTATACCTGAATTACCAGGCAATTCATGGGGAGGGGAAGGATTATTTAAAGGCAAAAGTGTCTTGGTATTCCACATTTCGATCATTGCATTCTAAGGGGGTTTCTTTATTAGCAGTCTAAGGAGGCATCAAAGTTAGTTTGCAGGAGACCAGGAATAGAGATTTCTTCTGGGTTGCCCCTTCTTTGTGGAATGGGCTTCCTTTGAAAATCAGTCAGTTGCAGGTTTATAAGACCTTTTGGAGGCAGGTGGAGGCTCATCTCTTCTGGGAAGCCTTTGGAAGAATGTAGTTATTTATTTTTTTAATTGTTATTATGTTATGTTTCTGATTTGTATATATGAAATTGTAAGCCATCCAAAACAGATGTCTGGCAATTCAGCAGGTAAGAAATTGCAGGAAACAAACAAACAAATGAATAAATGTTGGTTGAATTTTTAGTGTAAATGCCTGGTTCAGTTTGCTTCAGTCAAATATAGATTTTATGAGCCAGCTCACCTTGCTAAATTTATAAACAACAGACAAGCTGAGGTTCAGCCTTTAACTTCTCCCTTTGTGATGGCTGTTTCCTCTCCTATAACGTGATCCATGCATGAGTATAAGAAACCTGCAGCAGCGTTGATGGATTGTTTTTCTTTCTTTATTTTTGTTTGTGTTGTTTTTTTTTTCTTCTCATATACAGGCCGATACAGAATGGTGCGCTTGGCTGAGTGCACCGTTTAGCCTCCATTTGGTCGCGCGTTTTTGATGCGCTATTATTACCCCTTATAGGGGTAATAATAGCGTGTGGAAAATGTGCGGCCAACCCCCCCGAAACTAATAGCGCTCATCACATGCAAATGCATGTTGATGAGCCTATTAGTCACCTGCAATACAAAAAGTAAAATGTGCAGCCAAGCCGCACATTTTACTCTCAGAAATTAACGCTTGCCAAAGGCACCGGGCAAGTGTACAGTAAAGCAGAAAAACATGCTTTTCTGTACACCCTACGACTTGATATCATAGCTATATTAAGTCAGAGGCCCCAAGAATTAAAAAAAAAAAAAATAAATAAATTTTAAAAATCTTCCCGTGGGTTGGAAAACAGACGCTCAACTTTGTTGGCGTCTGTTTTCCGAATCCATGGCTGTCAGCGGGTTCGACAACCAACGCCAGTAAAATTAAGTGTCGGCTGTCAGACCCGCTGACAGCCACTGCTTCCGCCAATAAGGAGGCGCTAAGGACACGCTAGTATCCCTAGCACCTCCTTATTAGTGCGGGCCCTATTTTAAATAATCGCGCACCCAGGAGAGGTGCCTGGGCGTGCGCCGGGAGAGCGGGCGCTCGCCTCAGAGTGTCGGCTTTTCCGTGGACTTTACTGAATGGGCCTGATAGTGAAATGATTTTCCTGTGTGGACTGGTGGAATGTGATAGGGGATGATTATTAGATTTTTTTTTTTGTTATGCCGAGCCTCCATAACATGCAAATTTTCTGTCATGCATATTCATTTTGGATATCCTGAAAACCCAACTGGCTGGTGCGCCCCCAGTACAGGGTTGGGGACCACTGCTATATTCCTTAGATACACTTTCTTAAACATAAGATGTCCTCATTTTTATTTACTGAAGTGAAGGACTTTCTGCAAAAAAAAAATTTCAAGTGCATAATTTAGGTGGATAAAACCAAAGGGGTAGATTTTCAAAAAACGCGAATAGGCATACTTTTGCTGGCGCATCAGGCGCCAGCAAAAGTACGCTGGATTTTAGTAGATACGCGCGGAGCCGCGCGTATCCACTAAAATCCTGGATCGGCGCGCGCAAGGCTATGAATTCTGTATAGCCGGCGCGCGCCGAGCCGCACAGCCTACCCCCGTTCCCTCCAAGGCCGCTCCGAAATCGGAGCGGCCTTGAAGGGAATCCTCTAACGCCCTCCCCTCACCTTCCCCTCCCTTCCTCTACCTAACCCACCCGCCCGGCCCTGTCTACACCCCCTCTTACCTTTCTCCGGGGATTTACGCCTCCCGGAGGGAGAAGTAAATCCCCGCGCGCCAGCGGGCCTGTTGTGTGCCGGGACGCGACCTGGGGGCGGGTACGGAGGGTGCGGCCACGCCCCCGGACCGCCCCGGGCCGTAGCCACGCCCCCATACCCGCCCCCAAAACGCTGCCGACACGCCCCCCAAACGCCGCGACGACCGGGCCCGCCCCCCCACGCCCCCGACACGCCCCCATCGGAGAACCCCGGGACTTACGCGAGTCCCGGGGCTCTGCGCGCGCCGGTAGGCCTATGTAAAATAGGCTCACCGGCGCGCAGGGCCCTGCTCGCCTAAATCCGCCCAGTTCTGGGCGGATTTAGGCGAGCAGGGCTCTGAAAATCCGCCCCAAAGGTAGGATGGAAACAATGTTTAGGGTAACTCTTTTCATTATGCAAAACTGTTAAATATAATATTAGTACCTTGAAAGTTAACATGAAATTTGTTTGCAAATATAAAAATAATTATATTGTCCAGGAAATATTCATTGCAGATGAGCTAAATGTAAATACATATTTTAAATCAGTAACATTGATAATTTTTGTGTCCTGCTTATATGCATATGGTATGTGTATTTTGAGGCTTTCCTAAATATTTAACAGACACAAAGAGGGATTGAATCAGCTCAAGGTCGAGCCCTATAAGCAGGAGCACCCAATCATCAAGGCTTGAACTCTGGCAACTAGAGCCACAGCTCATAAGTGTCAAACTTGTGGGCATTCAACCCCTCTATGTGTCTGTTTCCAATTATCCAATATAAACTCACATTTTTTTCTAAGAGATTCATAAATTAAAGTGCAACATTTTTCACAAACAGGATTTTTGCATGAAAAATGATACTTAATGCTAATAAATATGCCAAAAAGATAAAATACAGGTATTTTGCATTAGTTTTTATTCCAAAATGCCTTTTGCAAAAAAAGTCGCATAGCTGCACTTTTTAGTAGCAAAATTTCTCGCATATTCCACTGTGTGCAAACATTTATTTAAATTCTTCGGTAATGAGCTGCTGCAATGGAAAATCATTCTAAGCAGTTCATTACAGGGTAATTTAGCAAAAATAGGCATGCAAAAAAATGCTTTGCTGACACATTCCCCTATCCCAAAAAAAAAAAAAAAATTGCATTGCAATGAGATGTAGTTATTTTTCAGACCAGCCCAGAAAAGTTGCAGTTTAAATGAACTGCCATGCAAATGTAAAGAGTTGTCAGACTGTATCCTTCTCCCTTGTTGGTATATAATCTCTGATGGTCTAGTTGACCCCTCCCATTCTGATCTCTGAGTCCCTTCAGAGGGTAAATGTCACAACTGAGATCTCAGTAAGCCCTGCCCCTCCAAGACTTGTCCCCCCAAAATGTCTAAAATAAGTATTGGGCTCCCATAATGCGCCCAACTTTCCTCATTTCCCCCTCCCAAGCTTTTCCCATAGTACGGCAGGTCTTCTAGTGCCAGGAGTAAAACCTATTTCCTCCAGTCCACCTTGTGCCATTTATCACAATGGCACCATCTGACCCCCTACCCCTCCCTTGCCACAATCATGTGGCAAAGATACACAGATAGCTAGTAGTGACTGGTGCTAGGGGAGAAGTCCAGAAACAGGTCATGCAGCCATATTAGACCATGATGGCTTCTAACAGAGCTACCAGCAAACATGTGTGTGCCGGCACAAGCATGTTTTAAAATTGGGTTTTTACAATCTGTGCGAGCATGTGCGGGCGGCACGCACAAGGGGTGGTGAACTTTTGCAAATTCTGTGTGGCAACGCAATCAGGCCTTCCCCAGTTCCCTCCCAGTCCACTCCAATTAAGAAGCAGACTGGGAGGGAACTTCTCTACCACCCTACCTAAACTCCTTCCCTCTTCCCTTCTCCCCCCCCCCCCCCCCCCAAACCCTACCTACCTATCTATCCTTTTTTTTTGTTTTGTTTCACAACTTATTTCATGGTGGGAACCAAAGTAATTTGCGCGCACCGGCTGGCTGCCAGCGCGTGAATCATTGGGATAGTGTTCAATGACGCTGTCTTGGACCATCCCCCTCTCCTCCCTGACCAAGTATTACATACAGAGTGACAGTTCTTAAGAAGTATTAGTATTTTGCAGAGTCCAACCAGTTCTTTGATCAGTTATGTCAAATCTGTAGATAGATATGCTGCATAAGGTCAGCTGTTGTAAATGACAGCAAAAATACATTTATCTTTTAGGGGCATAGCATTTTTCCACGTCTAGTCACCAAAATTGTGGCATTTGTATAACCAATTCATATAAACATAGATTTTGATGATTAAAGAGTCAAAGCATTTTGAATAAGAGACGGGTAATAAATCTTTTAAGTAAAAATATAAAGTACTACAAATATGTACTCAAAATATTTCATTTTGGCCATGATTAAAGATATTTTCCATTCCACGTGAGTCTACAGCTCTCTAAAACTCCTTGAACTACTTCATAAATTTTATAAAACCCTGTTGGAGATTCTGCAAAGTGATGGATTCAATCCTCTTCCCTCCCACTGTATTCCCAATTGTTTTGTCAGGGTAAAGAGATATATGAGCAATCTTAAGCCGCATTCTTTGATAGGGACCATAAATCACTGCACAAGGTTTCCAACATTATTTTTATATTTTTCCTTTTATCAAACCATTTCAGATAAAGACTTTAAAGACCTGCATGTTGAAGGAGGCACTAGCAAGCCAAATTTCAAGATTCACAGTTAAACCATTTCTTCCTCCAAAAATCATTGAAATCTCATATCATTGCAGCCATTATCTAGAAAATAAAGTTGGAGAATGCTATAGATTGAAATTAATACAGGCAAATAAATCAACCACATATATTTCCCTTAGAAAAATGTTAATAGACATGGAAGCCAGTTTCTTAACAACTGATCTCCTCCTCCTTTCAATTACTCAGATTGAAGAAAACATAATCCTTCTTCTAACTCACAAATTTATATCAATCTTCTTCCCAATATAGAATGGTTATAATTAGTCCCAATTATTAATGAGAACAAAGCAAGTCCCAATTTTTATACCTTTCCTGCAGTCTTCTTAAATGTCTTAGATCTCCATATGAAAGCACCAGTGGGCACTCTCCTCTCAAGAATAGCACACTTGAGTCAGTAGAGAAAAACATCTCTTAAACAATACCTTCAGCTCTTTCCCTCTGGCAATGCAGAGGGATCTATTTCTCTCTGATGACACCTCCACTCCTCAGGTTCTTCCTAGGTGAAAGACATCTCTTCTCCCTATGGACTGGAAATGGATTCCCTAGTAACAAGGATTCTAAGTCCCAAAAAGGAACAAAAATAGACTGACTAAAAAAGGGTGAAAAAACAAAACAAGAAACAAGAAGGGTGGAAAAAATTCCTTGTCTCCCAAAATGAAGGAAAAAACAACTCAGAGTTGAAAATACTCTGCATCGGGTTGTTGACTGATCTGTCCACTGGAGGTGAGATAGAAAGCAGCAGAATCTTCCCTACCCCTTGATCTAACTTTACACAGGGACTCCCCAAATTCACTGTGAAGGGGTTCCAATTGTTTCTCTAATTTCCACCCAAAATGGTTGAAGGAAAATATTCCCATTAGCCAATTTTTGTGGCTATGGTGTTTATGTACAACCATTAGTGATTTCTAAAATTAAACCACAAGATTTATCTAATAGATTTTTGGCCCGGGGTTATAAACAGAGAATTATTAAATGAGCATTTAAACACGCTTTATACACGAATAAAGATAATCTTTTGGTAACCGGACATAAGGCTCCATTAACAAGGATGATGTGTACATTACCATTCTCTCATTTAGTGACTGGTATTAAATCGATCCTTTACCAACATTGGTCGATTTTATGTGATGAGAGTACTTTTCAAGATCTCCTGATTTTTGCATTTAAAAAGAATTGATCTTTGCGGGACATGTTGACATCGACAATGTTATTGGATCTGGTTAAGAAGTCGGAGCTAGTTGGTCAATATAAATGTGGCAGTTGTGGAGTGTGTCCATATGTATGTGAGACCACTTCAGTTCAAGTTCCATTATTTACCTGGGAGGTTTGATTGTAGGACCACTCAGATCAATTAAAGTTTGAATAATTGAACATTTGAGTAACATCCATACCAAGAGGGAAAATGCACCCCTGGTACAACATTGGTACTAGATGGGACACAAAATTCAGGATTTGAGATTCTGTGTGCTTAATCAAATACAGTTAAGACGAGGAGGGAATATCTCTTGGATACTGCTGCAGAAAGAACAAAAATATATTTTTCAGTGGGGAACAGTTGAACCAATGGGTTTAAATCAAGAAGTGGAGTGGAATGCGTTTATTTATTTTTTTTATTTATTTTTTTTATTTATTTTTATTTGGGGTTTTTTATATACCGAAGTATAGCGTTTTGCCTTCACTCCGGTTTACAGGATAACAATGTAATACATACAAATATCTTATAACTATCTTTAACATTCAAAGAGTAGAACCTTTGATTTAAGACACTGGATTAAAAGTTTCAGCAACATAGGGGTACATTGGGGCATGGTACGTGTGAATGATGTTTCGGTGGGAGGTTTCTAGATGGGTGTTTAAAGGGTGTGGATCTATTGAGTACGCAGCCATGGCATGATGAATGAGGAGGTAGACAACTCTGGAGAAAGTTTGGTGAAATAAGGTGATGAAGTACAAATTATGAAGGATAGTTTTGTGGGTTAAAATACGGAGGTGTTGCGTTCTCGTTGTGTTTCATTGTGAGAGCCATCTAATAGTGATATATTCTACTCTTTAAAGCTTTGAGTAAATGGCAGTGGCAGGCAATTGTATTGCGATCTTGTGATTGGAGATTAGGGTTGGTGAGCCCGAGATGAATATAAAATAATATTGGAGGTGAGTGGCAGTATCAATGTTTTTTTGTATTGTTTTTTGTATTGTGATGTATGATTATGTGATTTAATGTGACCAGGTGAAGTATGCTTTTAAATAACGAATAAATTGCTATTGAAATGTATTTGATAGTTTAGTTAATGAAGCCTTGTTAAGGTATGGGATAGTATTTAATGAAATATGTTTTAAGGAATTGTGATTGACCAAATGACCATATTATATCTCTGTGCTGAGAATAGGATGTTAAAGCACTTTGAAGAGGATAATTGGAGGTGAAGTCAGATGCTCCCTGTATATGAAAAATGAATAGATGACGCAAGTTGATCCACTGATGAACCCGCTGGTGAATCAAGAGTCTCTTGTTGGGAATATTTTGAAAAATGAAAGAAGAAGAATATAAGGGAAAATTTAAGGAAAGGTTTTGAGAAATGAAAGAAGAATAATATTAGGGAATATACAAAAGAAATAGAGGAGGGAGTTAAAGTCTAGATGATAATTGATGATTATATATGAAAATAAGTTGTGCGATGTGTATTGTAATTATGTATGAATGTGTGGTATGAATGATAATATATGTTATATGATATGTATTTTGATACAATAGATATATGATATATGTTAACTTTTTAAGAACATTTTGTTATAAATAAATTTTGAAGAAAATAAATACAGGTATATGGTATGTGGTTACTTATATGTTTATAATACCTGTGATTAACCCATGTGTTTATGTATATCTGACTCTTGTTTGTATTAACAACCTGCTCATCAATTGACTGGGTAATTTGGAATCTTTTTCACTTTACCTAAAGGTACCTGATCCCCTTTGGCATTTATTGCAACCTCTATCCCAGGATGCCCTATTTTCCCTGTTCTCATACTATCCCTCAAAGATACATCATTCCGAACCATACACTTCTGAGCCAGTATTGGCTTTCCCCCATCATCTAGTTTAAAAGCTGCACTATTTTGTTTTTAAAGGTTAGTGCCAGCAGCCTGGTTCCACTCTGCTTGATGGTGCCCATCCTTTCAGAAAAGGCCCCCCTTTCCCTAAAAAAGAAAGCCCTTTTCCTTGCACTGTCGTCTCATCTACACATTGAGACTTTAGAGTTCTTCCTGCATCTGGGGTCCTGCACGTGGAATGGGAGCATTTCTGAGAATGCTTCTCTGGAGGTTCTAGATTTCAGCTTTCTACCTAAAACCCTAAATTTGGCTTCCAGAACCTCCCTTCTGTACTTTTTTATGTCATCTGTATCCACATGTACCAAGACAGCCAGATCCACCACAGAACTATCTAAAATCCTATCTAGGTGATGCATGAGATCCACCACCTTTGCACTGGGCAGGCAATTATCAAGTGATTCTCTCTTCCACCAAACACCCATTATTTTAGTAGTCATCCTCTGGACCAACTCCATCCCGTTTATATCATATCAAAGGTGCGGTCTCCAGAATTGTACCCAGTATTCCAAGTAAATTCTCACCAGGGACCTATACAGGGGCATATTTATCCAGCTAACCCCTAGATTCATCAAGTCATGGTAAATAAAGTAGAAATATGGTGCATTAGGGGCCCACAATAAAAAGATATGTGTGGTTAGGAAAATTAACAAGGAAGACCAACAAGAGCCAAAAATAAACTCCTTACTGTGGAGCTTCACAAATGGCTTGTGTTGCCTCCTCCAGAGAGCATATCCAGTTAACTATTGGGTACATGGGCATATATGTGAGATAAGCACTAACTAGCTAGTGTTTACCTCCACATGCAGTCAAGTGAATTAGATGTAGCAAAGCTTAGCTAGAGGTGATATAGCAATGTCTTCATTCTGATGGCCACCAATAAGTTGTATAGCTTTGCTCATGTTATAGCACAGCTATAACAAACTATTGGCCTCTTTCATTGTGAAATTATATAATCTATGACCAAACAATAGCCCTTCTCTCTGGGTCTAGCACCTAATGCTGTCATCATATACATCTTTCATCAGAAAGCTACTTGAAAAGTATATTAACCACTTGATCTTCTTCATCTATAATGAGCATATTTTTGCTGCTGTAGGTGTCAGGTCCAGAGAGTAGATACTATACATGTAACTCTTGTCTGGTCTTATATGGAGTAACACAAATGACCCCACAAGCTAGGGATGTGAATCGTTTTAGGACGATTAAAATTATCGTCCGATAATTTTAATATCGTCTTAAACCGTTATGGAACACAATACAATAGAGATTCTAACGATTTATCGTTATAAATCGTTAGAATCGTGAGCCGGCACATTAAAACCCCCTAAAACCCACCCCCGACCCTTTAAATTAAATCCCCCACCCTCCCGAACCCCCCCCAAATGACTTAAATAACCTGCGAGTCCAGCGGCGGTCCGGAACGGCAGCGGTCCGGAATGGGCTCCTGCTCCTGAATCTTGTTGTCTTCAGCCGGCGCCATTTTCCAAAATGGCGCCGAAAAATGGCGGCGGCCATAGACGAACAAGATTGGATGGCAGGAGGTCCTTCCGGACCCCCGCTGGACTTTTGGCAAGTCTCGTGGGGGTCAGGAGGCCCCCCACAAGCTGGCCAAAAGTTCCTGGAGGTCCAGCGGGGGTCAGGGAGCGATTTCCCGCCGCGAATCGTTTTCGTACGGAAAATGGCGCCGGCAGGAGATCGACTGCAGGAGGTTGTTCAGCGAGGCGCCGGAACCCTCGCTGAACGACCTCCTGCAGTCGATCTCCTGCCGGCGCCATTTTCCGTACGAAAATGATTCGCGGCGGGAAATCGCTCCCTGACCCCCGCTGGACCTCCAGGAACTTTTGGCCAGCTTGTGGGGGGCCTCCTGACCCCCACGAGACTTGCCAAAAGTCCAGCGGGGGTCCGGAAGGACCTCCTGCCGTCCAATCTTGTTCGTCTATGGCCGCCGCCATTTTTCGGCGCCATTTTGGAAAATGGCGCCGGCTGAAGACAACAAGATTCAGGAGCAGGAGCCCGTTCCGGACCGCTGCCGTTCCGGACCGCCGCTGGACTCGCAGGTTATTTAAGTCATTTGTGGGGGGTTCGGGAGGGTGGGGGATTTAATTTAAAGGGTCGGGGGTGGGTTTTAGGGGGTTTTAATGTGCCGGTTTTGCGATTTTTAGATTTTTAGATTTTTCACGATTTTTCACGATATTTTACCCCCCCAAACGGCAACAATACGATTCCCTCCCCCTCCCAGCCGAAATCGATCGTTAAGACGATCGAGGACACGATTCACATCCCTACCACAAGCAATAACATTGATGCCCTTACATTTGTCTTCACTCCTCCTAAACGGAAGGCATTACTTTAGCTTTTTTAGATATAATAGTTTGACATATATATTATCAGCTTGCTAGAACACAGTATTATCCCAGAAAGTAGCTTCTATGTAAAGCGTATAGAGCCTGCTGTGCCAACTGAGGAGTCCTTGAAGTGTGGAGGATAGAGAATCCCCACTGCCTAACAGCAGAAAGTGATAAGACCTGCTGTTGCTTGTGAGCAGGCAGACTTCCTAATACTCTCTACCATTCCTGCACTACCTTTGATTGTTGATCTATAGATAGCTTTTAGCAAACTCTGATCTCAATGATTTTACTATCCCTTATGGGCATACATGATTTCAACACTTGCTTTCATGACATAAATAATGTACACCAATAAGGGATTTTAACAACACTGTAGATAGCTAATAGCTATACAACCAAAGGCAGTGCAGGGATGGTAGGGTATTAAAGGAAGTCCACCTGCTCACAAGCAACAGAAGGCCTCATTACTTTCTGCTCTTAGTCAGTGGGGACTCTCTATCCTCCATATCTTTGCCACTAGGACTCCTCTGTTGGCACACAGCAGGCTATATGAGCTTTACATAGAAATTACTTTACTGGGTGACACTGTGTTCCTGCAGGCTACAAACTCACTGAGGTCCTTAATCATTAGGCTGGAGAGTGGATAAGTGATGCCACTATAGATAGCAACAGAACCTGTCCCTTATATATTTAGCAGGATACATGTGCCATTTAATCTATTCACCCTAAACTTATGTAGCTACATATGACCAGGTAACTTTTAGGCCTAAATGGCCAGCATGTAAATATGGCTGACTAAGCCTAAAGTGATCTGGGCTTGTGAGGCTGGCTCACTGTCTACTTAGCAGGATATCTTCTACAGATATGTGTAAAGTAGCACCTCATCTTGAAAAACATAACATCAAATTGGGGACCTGGCTGGACTCCTGCAACACCCTTCTCCCAGTTATCATCAATCCACTGGCTTAGATCCCTCCAAGCCCCTTTATCATGTGAACCAGAAAGTAGATGGCACTGCACCAGCACTTGCTCTTCCCCTACCCTCCATCCATGCCTCCCCCAAAATAGCCGACATCTTCTAATGTCCCTCTAAACCACCACTTCATCCCTAGCACCTGATGCTCAACCCAATACCTTAACAAAAATGCCCACTAAAAGTACTGGGTAGGAGAGTGTCAGGTGCTGTGGGGGAGGGGAGTAAACTATATATATCCATATTTTTACATATGTGGCTATAATGTAGTCAGATAAGTGGCTGAATATGGCACATTAGTTGTTTAGAGTGATCACATGCCCTTCTAAATGGCTTTTGATGATGGACCTCAGGACATATAGGTGCAGATTTTAAAAAAGTACACCCGCACGTACTTTTGTTCGCACGACTGGCACAAACAAGAGTACGCCGGGAGGGAACTTTCCTTCCATCCCCCCCCCCCCCCCCCGCACCTTCCCCTCCCTTCCCCTACCTAACCCACCCCACCAGCCCTATCTAAACCTTCCCTTACCTTTGTTTGAAAAGTTACGCCTGCCTGAGGCAGGCATAACTTGCACGCACCGGTGGGCTGCTGGCGCGCCATCACCCGACCCTGGGGCTGGTCCAGAGGCTTCGTCCATGCCCCAGCACCACACCCCCCAACACGCCCCCCCCGGAACACCTCCGAACATTGTGCCACCCTGACACGCCCCCCCAGCAAAGCCCCGGGACTTACGCGCGTCCCGGGGCTTGCGCATGCCGCCAAGCCTATTCAACATAGGCTCGGCATGTGCAGGGGGAGCTTGGGGCAGGTTTTTAGGGGGTACACACGTATCTTACGTTCATACCCCTTTGAAAATATGCCCCATAATGTATCCGTATAGAGAAGGTGGTATATAGTATACCCACAAATCATGTACACAGTTGTCTCTGATGCAGACAAGACTCACATACTTTCAATGTGTTCCACAGCAGCATGACACCACACACAATAGTAGCTGTGACATGTTTATAGTTCAGCTATATTAGAACACACTAAAGTTGTAACTACTCCCACACTCTATGCTTACATTGCACAGTGAAGCTAGGGCTATTTTGCCTCACAAGACAGATAGTAGGAACAATGTGTGAGCCCCACCACCCATTTGCCAAGAAATGGTGTTTTGTCTTAGACTGGAAAGTCGCTCCCAAGAATCAGTTTTGGCTTTGTTCACCTACAGCTCACCAGCATGCCTGATGTCCCAATGCATCTTATTTTGCCATCTGGTGCAGCCGTAGCTGAACCTGCAGTGTGTATATGTGTAGTAAAGTGTTCCTTAGTTAGACTACCCTAAGAGTGTACACTTTACTATACACGGGCATTTCATGTTCAAAAGCCATAAGATATTTGTAGACTCTCTTAGGAAGGTCTATGTACAAGGACAGGAATTAAGTAGCTGATGTGTAGATTTGGCTATCTACACGGAAGTGTTTGCAGCAAAGTGCACGTGTACATCTTCCCATAGGTGTCTTTCACCACATCTAGGCCTACTAAAGTATTGTGGGCCTGATGGAGTATATACTATATTTTTATGGGTCCAGTAAGGGCATAGGAAACTATCACACACCTGGCCCCCTTCATTCAAATTGAATAGTGTTGGCTTCTTAGCAAAGATAAAAATATGCAGGTGTAACTGTGTATATATATACAGACACCAGGCACATATATATATGTTTTGTATGTTAATGTCTGGATGTGTGTGTCTCACTCTCTGCCACTCAGGGCGTATGGCCTCAGTGTGTCCAAAACTGCTTGGTCTCTGCCTCAGTGGAAATGTGTATATTATAATGGACTCCTTTGGGCACCTTCATAATCTCAAAATGGGCCCTTTCAGGCAGTATGTGGCTGTGTGGCTTCATTCTCAAATTGCCCTAGGAACATATGTGTGAGTTTTTGGGCATATCAATAATATATGTCAGCTAATTACAATGCAGCTAAACAACTTCACATTGGAAAGGACCCTTAGGCTACATCTTCATCTTGCACACAAGATTCCATTGACACATACACATGGGCCTACAGGCTACAAGTAATCACTCAAGGAGCATATTTCCCCCCCCCCCCCCCCCACACACTCCCAGATTGCCAGAGAGCCACACAGACAACCAGACATACTTACAGTGATACCCACACAATGACTAAGTGAGAGACAAACACATCCAACAACCAGAATCTCATCAACCATAGCAAGCCACAGAGCCCACAGGCAAACAAGCACAGTGACTAGCACATACCACACATACAGGCTGGTTCAGAGATGTGCTTTAACCCAAGGCACAGGTGAATCAGGCCTTGAACCCTCATATTGTGAACGGATACCTAACTGCTGATGCAGCAAGCAGTGTCATCCTTATAAAACCAAAAATACTCTAATCTAAGATTTTCTTAGCACACTAACGTGAATTTTCTGGTCATAAGTCCATTACATGTTGTGTTGTAACCTAGTGAGCAATTGTACATGCACACTCATCCATTTAATGGGAGACTTTGAAAGTCTGGAAGCAAGGTGTGGTTTACATTGGCAGCTTAGCTGTAAAGCCACTGGTAATCTCCCAGACCACTCTTTAGCAACTCAGCTGCCACTTTGCTTCATAAGTATGTAGGTCTCAGCCCAAGCTACATTGTGGGAGTTGTCAAGATGTGGCTACAAAGGGGAAACTGCAGCCAGATCTCAACTCAATTTCATACTCAACCGGCAAAATGGCATTGGATATCTGAGCTCTTATGCTGCCAAGCTTGACAAACCCCCTCTTGGAGGAATGGTAAACAAGGTTAGGCCAAGGTAGAATACATTAGGCCATTTTCTAATGACCTATACATTACCATACCCGTAGCTTCCATCCTAAAGAGTGGAAGCACAGGATTGATTATAGCTAAATCCTGTGTGTGCTCATTGGGCGCACACACTATCCATAGTCTGGTGTATGCATTGGTGTGTTGAGGAAGAAAACTGCCAGACCTACATCACCCCCAGACACTGATATAGACCAAGGCTGACACAACATATCATATCACTCACCCAGGCACTGTTGAAGCATATATGCTCAGTGATTCATCTTTGTAACAGACATGGGCAACTCCCAGCCTCAGGTGCCAAAAAATGCCTGTAATTTAACTAAACAGCAATGAAAGTGCAGAAAGCATTGTGCCTTCAACATGATACCTCTGAAAGCAGTTTGGCTATGCATTTTTCATTGTGGCAGTCTTCAGAAAGAGGCTTGATATAGGCTCATGAGCTCATCAGCTGACAATACCTTCTTTTGCCTTAATCCTATACACAGAACTGATGATTGAGAGTCTGTCAGCACACTTGCCTTAGTCTTGGTATCCATAATGCCAAAAATGCACTAACACCAATGGAGATACATTGTTTAGGACTGCAATTCTACTATGTTTGTGACAAGTTATGTCCAAACATGACCCTTTCTAACTCCTTGGTGTGAACCATATGGAAAAGCAAGGACCTCAAACTTGTCTACACCTGAAAGGTTGCACCTCTTCTTGAAGGATGATACTTCTGAAAGCCTGACTCAGCTGGAGTTGTTAGCCTATGTGTTTTAAATGAGGGCATATATTGAATATGGACTGTAAATCATACTAGCTATCAGAACATTCAAACTATTTTGCAGATCTTCTATGTACTTACATAAAGCCATGCAATATGAATAGCCAAGAGCTGGATAGGCTAAGGTCCTTGCTCGGCCCTGATATCTCAATATTTCCCAATGGCTATATGTTACATGTCAGGGTAGGTATATAACTTCTTAGGGATGTGAATCGTTTTTTGACGATTTAAAACAATCGTCAGATATATTTTAAATAATCAAAAATCGTTAGAGCCGCGATACAATAGCAATTCCCCCGATTTATTGTCAAAAAATCATAAATCGGGGGAGGGGAAGGGCGGGAAAACCGGCACACCAAAACAACCCTAAAACCCACCCCGACCCTTTAAAACAAATCCCCCACCCTCCCGAAGCCCCCCAAAATGTTTTAAATTACCTGGGGTCCAAAGGGGGGGGGGGTGACCCGGCGCGATCTCCCGCTCTCAGGCCACGGCTGCGTTAATAGAAATGGCGCCGGTGGCCCTTTGCCCTTACCATATGACAGGGCAAAGGTAGGCCGGCGCCATTTTGAATACTGGCAATACGGCCTGAGTGCAGGAGATCGCTCCCGGACCCCCGCTGGACCCCCAGGGACTTTTGGCCAGCTTGGAGGGGCCTCCTGACCCCCACAAGACTTGCCAAAAGTCCAGCAGGGGTCCGGGAGCAACCTCCTGCTCTCGGGCCGTATTGCCAGTATTGAAAATGGCGCCTGCGCTACCTTTGCCCTCACTATGTCATAGGGGCAGACGGTCGGCCCCTGTGACATAGTGAGGGCAAAATCTAGTGCCGGTGCCATTTTCAGTACTGGCAGCCGCTAGCCTTTGCCCTCACTATGTCACAGGGGCCGGCCATCGTCCCCTGTGACATAGTGAGGGCAAAGGTAGCGTGGGCGCCATTTTGAATACTGGCAATGTGGCCCGAGTGCAGGAGGTCGCTCCCGGACCCCTGCTGGACTTTTGGCAAGTCTTGTGGGGGTCAGGAGGCCCCCCAAGCTGGCCAAAAGTCTCTGGGGGTCCAGCACCGGCCATCCAGTGCTCCTACCATGTGACAGGGGCCGGCCAATGGCACGGATACCCTGTCACATGGTAAGGGCAAAGGGCCATCGGCGCCATTTTTATTAGTGGCAGCCGATGGCCCGAGAGCGGGAGATCGCTCCCCGCGCCCCTGCTGGACTACCAGGTAATTTTAAAAGGTTTTTTTTTGGGGGGGGCGGGAGGGTGGGGGAGGCTAAGGGGGTCATTTTAAAGGGTCGGGTGGGTTTTTTTTTTATCGGGCCATCGGCGCCATTTATATTAGTGGGAGCCAAAATGGCGCCGATGGCCCAAGAGCGGGAGATCATGCTGGGACCCCCCCACTGGACCACCAGGTAATTTAAAACATTTTGGGGGGGTTCGGGAGGGTGGGGGATTTATTTTAAAGGGTCGGGGTGGGTTTAGGGGTTGTTTTGGTGTGCCGGTTTTCCCGCCCTCCCCCGATTTACGATTTTTGACGATAAATCGGGGGAATTTCTATTGTATAGCGACTCTAACGATTTTTGACGATTTAAAAAATATCTGACGATTTTTTTAAATCATCAAAAAACGATTCACATCCCTACCTCTGTTAGCTGTAAGCATATAGCTGGAGAGGGATGATAGAAAGAAGCACAGCTCTTACCTATTAGCTAAGTGTCACCATAGAGGCCATCTTCAAATTGTTCAAATAGCCCAGATTACCTAAGTATAAAGGAATCATTCACTGCTCCTGGGTACCTAGCGATCACATCAAGGATGTGCAGTCGAGTGTCACAGACCACTTGGAAATTGATGGAATGGAAGAGCTTTCTGTTGCAGTAGATCTCCTCCCTGCCATGGAGTGAAATAATGGCTATGTGAGTGCATTCAATAGCTCCCAGCACATTTGGAAAGTTCACTATGGCATAAAACCCTGTCTTCAAGTCCAGTAAGTCCTGTCTTTCACAAGTGAATCTTATGCAATGATTAATGCAGCTATGTACAGCTCTTAGGACCTCTCCCAGACAGGATAAAAAAGTTGTTGGCAACACTCTCCCGACAACCCTGATTGTTGTTTGGAATGAGATACCTTATAATGCAGAGCACACAATAATTTGGTGAGGCCTGGTATAGCGTGGGATTCTTCTGTGACAGGATCCAGGTCCCCTCTGCGTTCTTGATATAAATCCATGATAGCCTGAGAGCTAAGGTGATACCTCAGAACCATGTGTTCCTCCGGCATCCCCAGCAATGTGGTGTGGGGAAGAAAGATGCGATCCCTGTACCAGCTCTGGTTCCAATGTGGGTACTTCCTTAGGAGGTGTTTTAACCTTCCTTGCCTGTTGTTGTTTTTGTTGATGTTGTTGTTGAGAAGCCTGACGCAGCTAGTATCCCACTACTAATACATTTCCACCTAACAGTGTAGCTTTAGAAAGATAGGTCAAATAATAAAGGTGTTTTTATTGACTCACCAGGACTGCATAAGTGTGTCAGAGAGACGGCCTCATTTTATCATGCTTTATAATTATCACTAAACCTATGTTAATGGCCACTATGGTATGATAAAAACGTTGTTGCCCTTACTGCAAATCAAAGAAGTGTTCTTTCCCACATTAAATCCAGTGTAAGTATGTGTATATTATATTACAAAAATGCAGTAGGAGTCCTTCATTTGCATAATTTTCTTGATTTTTGCATACTCATTATCATATTTAAATACTAATATGCATTAGACCATGGCAATGGTTAAGGGAAATTGGATTCAAACAGCATCCAAGGGCCCTGACTTTTACAGTCTAGGAAACTGATAAACATGGTGGTAACCTGCACAGTGCAGCAGATACTGGCATAGCTTGCTGCGCAGACTGGGTGGATCATTTGGTCATTTTCTGCCTTCATTTCTATGTTTCTATGTAACGAGGCTTCATGAATGACCTAGTAAATTTGCTATCCAGTCTGTGTCTGAATATAGACCTCTAAATTTGTAATGTGCTGTAACCCACATTGAATGAATCTGATATTAAAAAAGGTGAGAAATAAATCCAAGTAATAAATAATAAATGAATTTTAAAAAATATGGGATAGGCACACGATTCTCGGATGTGAAGAAGTGAGAGTGAAACCTGAGGTCCAATAGACTGCAAAGTTGCATCAAAAATAGATTACTAGATAAGTCTTACAGTCTATAATCTGCCATTGTTTGCATAGTATTTAAATGTATTTGTATTGGGGAAAAAATCTAGAATATTGCTTTTCATTCAAAAACTATTTTGCTACTGAAATCAAATATTGATTAGCAACAAGAACCAAAAAGCATTCTTCAGATGGACAGAAAATTACCCCATAAAACGTTTGTTAATATAATAAAGTATCCTCTTAACAAAAGTGCCTGGTTGGTTTTGTTCAAACATGAACAATTCAAACTTTTAAATATGCAGTAGTTATTGACACTGCATCTTGCTAATGTCTGTTTTACTATTTTTCAGCAGATCTTTCTTGGATATGAAGGATATTTTTATATTTGTTCTATTTACTGCATATTTAAGATGGATGGTGTAGAAAAGGTGTGAATGACAAGACCTAGCAGCATTCCTGTTACCTAATGAATAGTATGAGCCTGTGATGTGTTACTCTCATTAAAACTGAAAATAATAACTAATCTCATTGATGCATTACAGCCAATAATAATCAAAATAAATACATTGCATTGTATTCTTAAACAGATATGCATATATACCATCATCTCATTTTCCCTGTCATACTACTCATTTCATTCTTGCTTAATAGTATTATTGTTTTAGAAACTATTACAGAAACTCATGTTAACTGAACAGAATGATCTGAAGCCTGTGCTCACAGATTATTATTTATTCTCTGCAGGCACCATCATCACCTTCTTCACCCACAGTTAATGAACCAAAATATGAGAAGCGTTGGCTAGACACCTTATCACTTCCTCTGTCGATGGCTCGAATTTCAAGGTTCAAGGCTGGAACAGATAAATTAAGGTTTGCAATATGGAAGGGGAAGATGGGGGATGGGGGTCAAACGATTGGACCTTTTAGTGTGAGAAAGTTAACCAAGTGTATTATTTCTAGAAAGACAGAGCTAGTTGCATTCTATAGCTATACTGAAAGATGCTGCTGTCTAACCTTATTGGAATTTATTTTAACACTATGGAACTATGATTCAAAAGTACAGCAGCTGAAAAAAATGTTGCGTAATCGCACAACCTCCAGTAATGCTTCAAAGTGGTAATATATTACAAAGCAGAAAGACCGAGATGTTGGGTTATTTTCTTTTATGGAATGGTCCTGTAGTCAGTTTTGTCCTGGGTATTTGTCTGGCTCTGATTTGTTTTCTCACCTTGTTTGCTGTATCTTCTTAGGATGAGACTCCCTCTCAGAGGAGTTGGATTAAATACCGTTGTACCACAGGGCTTGGCTGTAGACAATGGACCTTGTGATAGACAAGGTAGACAGATATGCGTGGCCATCACTGGAACACATAAGAGCTCCAGCATGCTCTTCTTGACTCCAGCACTCTTTCTACCTCTTCCAAGTAGAGCAATTCTGTCACAAAGCAAAGGATGTTAATGAAAATATGGAAATTTGTTTTGATTTAGTTCACACATTCCTAATTTTGAACAAAGTGGTTGAATACATGAGACTGGCATGCTGGGAATCTGATCCCCCACTAGAAGCATGAGAAAAGGTATAGCAAAGAGGAATGAATCTTCAAACCTGACCAACCCTTTCCTTAATTGCTTCCCCCTTTGATGTCATAGGGAATCTAGTACAACAGGACCCTAATTAACCTACTTCAGAGTTGTCTCTAGTTTCTGCTCACTTTGTCACGCTCACAAATCTTTTCTGCATTCTTATCTCTATAGTACATTGGAGAAATGATTGTTCTGTATTACCAGCTTTGTTCCTCTTTTGGTGTTTTGGCTATTCATACCACTTTTGGTATTGTATTGTGCCTCCTTTGGTGCATTGGTCTATTCATGCCATTTTGAACCTCCTTTTTTGGTGTCCTGGGCTATTCTTGCCACTGTTGGCGCTGCCTCGCATACTTTATGGTGCCTTGGCATGTTCATATCACTTCAGGTTCTGCTTTACTTCTGTTTTGGTGTCCATGTTGTTGGTATCCCTTAACTTTCTCATGGTTCCTGCTTTTGTTTGGGCAGCTTTGCCTCCCCTTCATGGTGCCTCAGGGTGTTCATGCCACTGTTGTTTCTGCTTTGCCTCTCTCATGGCAACTTGGAGTGTTCTTGTTACTGTTTGTGATGCTTTACCTCTCACAGTGTTAAGGAAGTTTTAATGATGGAATATTTGGGCACAAGAGTGGATTTTCAAAGGCCACACATATTTTAAAACGGGCCCTGCCATGCGCATAAACCCCGTTATGAGCACAAGTGCCGGGCCTCTCCAAGGGGGCGGGGTCTGGACGGAGAGGGGCGGGTGGGGGGGGGCAGGATGGGACAGCACCATTGTATGCTGTCCCGGGGAAGTGCGCGCTGGCAGCCAGATGGTGCATAAATTACTTCTGCTCATCAGAGCAGGTAAGTTAAAAAACAAAAAAAAGTGTTAGACTAGAGTAGATATAGGGGTCAGGGTGGAGAGGGGAAAGGGAAGGAAGGTTAGGCAGGGGAGTAGGGAAGTTCCTTCCCAGTCCGCTCCTTAATTGGAGTGAACAGGGAGGAAACTAGGGGAGGCCAGAATGTGTTGTCGTTCGTATGAATGGAGAATCGGCTGCCCAGTGTGCGTCACCCACACATGACTGCATGGATTTTAAGATCTGGCACACATGTATGCCCAGCCATCCGTCTGATTTTATAACATGTGAGCGCTGGTGCATGCACATTATAAAATTGGTGCGTCCATGTGCATGTGCCAGGAACCGCGAGCACATGGACGCATGCACTCTTCTTTGAAAATCGACCCCTTAATGAATAGATCATGTACCCATGTGATATAAGCCCAATTGGAGAATGGAATGATGGGTAATGTATATCTACTGACCATGCAGTACTCATTCACTCTGGAAACTTTCACACACACTGGCACAGTTTCTAAGACTATGAGATAATGTATATAATTTAATTTATTGCTGGTAAATGTGTATAAGTAATTTTATATTTTCCAAGTTCAATTATTCAATTTTCAATTCCCCATACTATTGTTACGATCCTACCCGCGAGGAGCGCGGGCAGGCTCTTACCTCCATGTGGCCAGTCGGGCCGCTGACGCTGCTGCCTCCGTGGCAGCTCTGCTGCAGTGTCCGGGCTCCTCCCCGGCTGCCTCCAGCCCTGCGCTGCAGGGTCTGCCCACCGGGAGCCTTCCCATGTGGCTGAGTCAGCTGTGTCAGCCCCTGTGTCTCCCCGACGCGTCTCTGCCTATCCCGGGGCTTTCAGCCAGCAGGGAGGCCGACCCTGCTTGTGCCTGCTTCTGCCCGGGTCCTCGACCGGCAGGGAGCCGTCCCTGCTGGTGCCTGCAGTTCCCACAGCTCCCTGCAGCCAGCCTTACCTCTCTGCCTGCAGCCTGCTACAGCTCCCTGCTCGTCCTGCAGCCAGCACTTCTCTCTCTCTGCTTCAGTCCTGGTGGCTGGGAGCCGCTCCAGCGACCTGCATTCACCCAGTTCTAGCCCAGGGCTGCTCCGCTGCTTCCCTGGGTTTTCCACGTGGCTGAGGACGCCACCAGCTTCCAGCACTCCTCTCTCCAGCTTCCTAGGGCGCGAGCGCGCGCCTCTCGTCTGTTCTTAAAGGGCCAGCCAGGTGTGGCCCCTGCTGGCTCCTCCCTGGGCGTTGTCCACCTCAGCTCTACAAAGGGATTCAACGTTCAGTCTGTCTTTGCCTTCGCAAGGAGTTGGTCACTCCTGAGACCCTCATTCCAGGAGCTGCCTTGAGTTCCAGCCTTCTGCAAGGTCTAAGTGTTCCATGTTTCCAGTTGTTCCAGTCCTGATGTCTTCAGTTGTTCCAGTCCTGATGTTCACCTGTTCCTGTTTCTGTCTTGAGGTCTGATTCTTATCCGGTATCCATGATCCAGCCCAGATATTACAAGCCTTGTACCTTGATCCTGAAACTCGCCTGAAAGCTAAGTACCTTGCTTTTGAATCTCCTGAAAGCTAGCACCTTGATCCTGTGTTCTCCAATGTCCTGGTACCTCCCGGCAAGCCACGCTGTGGTCCATGACCAGCCCTCGGGGCGGGCTGATTAGGGCCATCTGTGATGCAAGCCATGTACCTCGTTTCTAAGTCTCTGAGAAGTCCTTGTTCCTGACCCTGAGCTTGATCCTGTGTTCTCCAATGTCCTGGTACCTCACGGCAAGCCACGCCGTGGTCCATGACCAGCCCTTGGGGTGGGCTGGTTAGGGCCATCTGTGATGCAAGCCATGTACCTCGTATCCAAGTCTCTGAGAAGCCCTTGTTCCTGACCCTGTATCCTGCCTTGGCTTCCGGTGCGCAGCAATCCTGCTTCTCCCCTGTGACCTTGATGTCGGTGCCAGATCCAGTTCCTGATCCAGTCCTATATGTGCTGGTCTTCGTCTTTGTCTGGTTCCTGAGCCTTCTGGCCTGTTGGGCCCTGGAGTGGCCAACAGTTGGGATTCGTTCCTGAGCTTTGGAGCTTCCCTTCCTGCCAGCCGACGGGGCTTCGGATGTCAGTATCCCAGCATCGGAGTTCGCTTCGCCTGGTTCTCTCCTGCATTTTCCCACTCTCTGCGTGGTCCGTGACCTGCCCTCCAAGGCAGTGTTGGGGATGCGTGGGACAGGGTGGCCCGTGTCTCAGTCCCAGGAGTGGTCTGAGCAGGGTACCCTGAGGGACTGTGCTCAAGTCTCCCTTCAGTCCTTGTTCCTGAGTCTACATCTGCACCTTCAGTACCTCTCCTCTGAACCTACCCCTGCATCTTCAGTACCTCGCTTCTGAATCTACCTCTGCACCTTCAGTACCTTGCTTCTGAGTCTACGTCTGCACTCCCAGTACACTGCTTCTGAGTCTACGTCTGCACTTCCAGCACCCTGTTCCTGAGTCTCGTCTGAATCTATGTTCCAGTCTTCGCTGTCCTGGCCTCTGTCCGGCCTGCCGCTTCGTGCCGTACCCTGCGGCAGGTCCGAAAGGGCTGGGAACGGTCGGAGGACTGTTCACAAGACCAACATTGCGTTGTTGGGTCTTCCGAAGTGTGCAGGTCCGGAGGAGGGCCTGTCGCCTGGTCATCACTCCAGTCTTGCTTCCGTCCTACCCATGCTCGGGCATGCCACGCCTCCCGCAGCCCTCTTCGGAATCCTCTGGGGTCGAGCCGCGGCCCAAGGACACACATCGCTCAGGAAGTGGGATCACTCTCCTAGCGCTCCACAACAACTATATGATATGCAAACAGTGCTTCTAACTTTCAGTGTCCTCCATTTCTTACACATCTCTGAAGTGAAGTATCTTGTAACATAGACAAGAGTCCATATTGCATCTGCATGTCTCCTTCTGGTTACATCTGTGGCTGGGCTGCTTACCTTCTGCTTTGAGCTGGATCTGGCTGTCTGGTCATATGCCTAAGGCTTGATCATCTGCCCAAGTTACCTGTGTTTGGGCTGATGCCTTGCGTTGCCTGGAAGCATTGGCCTGAGTGTTTGCACTGATATGTTGGAGCTGAATGGCAAATTTTTAGGTTCTGGCCACATTGTTTTATGGTGCAGTCTTATGCAATCAAGGAGCAAAATTGCATGTCTTTCTTCTCATTGGTTGGATCTGATTGCATGTCTTTCATCTCATTGATTGGTTCTGAGCATAAATCCATATCCCTAAAATGTCAGGGCATCTGGGTTATTTGAGTCAAAAGAATGCAAAACGATTCATCATAATATCACATGCTGTTTACCTCTTCTCCCATATGATCAAAGGGAGGAGTATGGAAGAAACTTCTGAAAATGAGGCCTCCCCTCATTGGTTGTTTCTTCTCTTAAAATACATATGATTCTAATCTGATACTTCTTATCCCGCAACTGTCCCCTCCAATTATATCCTTATTCTCATTGATATTTGCCAAGTTTTAAAAGGCTTTTGTTTGCCTTACTACATGGTCCGCCTGCTCTGTAACTGTCAGTTACAGCTCTAACTTTTAAATGTTGCGAAATATTCTAAAAGAAAACCCAAATGCTGGAAAAGTCTCTAGGCCTAGTTTCTCTTTTGGTTTGGTTAGTGTATGTGTTTAAATGTCCATTTTCTTTAAAATGTCCATTTTATCCATAGTATCCCATTGCAGAAACTTAGAAGTAAAATTTAAGACCCACACAAGTGCGCACATATGCGCGTGTTTGCCCAGTGAGCACATGGACACACCAATTTTATAACATACATGCACATGTTATAAAATCTGAATTCCATGCGTCCATGCGAGCGAATGCCATCTGGAGCGTGTAAGTTGGGGGAATTTTAGTAGGTATGTGCGGCGACACAATAGGCCTTTTATCCTAGTTTCCTCCTAATTTGCCCCAGTAAAAGGGAGGACTTCTTAAACCCTCTAGCTAACTTGCCTCTCTTTTACCCTATTAACCCCGAGTCTTAAAATCTCGCAGACTAGCCACATTTTTTTTGTTAAACAATTTACCCGCCGGCTACAGCAGAAGTAAAGTTATGCAGTAGGGGACCCCGGCATGTGCTTGTGCATGTAACTACTTACATGATGAATTCATGGTGCAGTCCTGGCCCACCCATGCCCCCCTCAGACCACGCCCCACCTTTTTTCAGAAAACATTTTGGGGCGGATTTTAAAAGGCCTGCGCGCATAAATCCGGAAGGATTTACGTGCGCAGGGCCCTCGCGCACCGGCGCGCCTAAAGCCCCGGGACACGCATATGTCCAGGGGCTTTCGAAAAGGGGCGGGGGGCGTGTCCGGGGGCGTTCCCGAAACGACGCAGCATTTCGGGGGCATGCTGCGGCGTTCGGGGGTGGGCCCGGGGGCGTGGTGCCGGCCCGGGGGCGTGGTCGAGGCCTCCGGACCAGCCCCCGGGACCGGAGGACGGAGTGGGGCTGCCGGCCGGCGCGTGCAAAGTTACGCCTGCTTTCAGCAGGCGTAACTTTGCCGACAAAGGTAAGGGGGGGTTTAGATAGGGCCGGGGGGGTGGGTTAGGTAGGGGAAGTGAGGGCGAAGGAAAGTTCCCTCCGAGGCCGCTCCGAAATCGGAGCGGCCTCGGAGGGAACAGGCAGCGTGCTGGGCTCGGCGCGCGCACTTTGCACAAATGTGCACCCCCTTGCGCGCGCCGACCCCTGATTTTATAAGATACGCGCGGCTACGTGCGTATCTTATAAAATCCAGCGTACTTTTGTTCGCGCCTGGTGCGCGAACAAAAGTACGCGATCGCGTATTTTTTAAAGATCTACCCCTTTATGGGGTAGATTTTCAAATACCTCGAATAGGCGTACTTTTGTTGGCGCTCCAGGCGCAAACAAAAGTACGCTGGATTTTAGTAGATACGCGCGTAGCCGCGCGTATCCGCTAAAATCCGGGATCGGCGCGCGCAAGGCTATGGATTTTGTATAGCCGGCGCGTGCTGAGCCGCGCAGCCTACCTCCGTTCCCTCCGAGGCCGCTCCGAAATTGGAGCGGCCTCGAAGGGAACTTTCCTTTGCCCTCCCCTCACCTTCCCCTCCCTTCCCCTACCTAACCCACCCGCCCGGCCCTGTCTAAACCCCTCACTTACTTTTGTCGGGGGATTTACGCCTCCCGGAGAGAGAAGTAAATCCCCGCGTGCCAGCAGGCCGCTAGCGCGCCGGGACGCGACCTGGGGGCGGGTCCGGAGGGCGCGGCCACGCCCCCGGGCCATCCCGGGCCGTAGCCACGCCCCCGGGCCCGCCCCCAGAACGCTCCCGGCACGCCCCGAAAAAGCCGCGCGGTTCGGGCCCGCCCCCTGACATGCCCCCGACACGCCCTCTCCGAAAACCCCGGGACTTACGCGAGTCCCGGGGCTCTGCGCTCGCTGGTAGGCCTATGTAAAATAGGCTTACCGGCGCGCAGGGCCCTGCTCGCCTAAATCCGCCCAGATTTGGGCGGATTTAGGCGAGCAGGGCTCTTAAAATCCGCCCCTATGCGTGTACTGGGAGATACATGGGTATCTGTGCCAGTTTTAAAATCCATGCAGTGTGCGCCAGGCCAAGTCACGTGCATATCTTCTGGCTTTGGCACACATAGGGCTTTTAAAATCGACCAGGAAATCAGTTTTAAATCTATTTATTTATTTATTTATTGATTGATTTGTTTGTTTGTTTTTAATATACCGACATTCTATATGGCATATCACATCGGTGTACATATGAACTCATAGAATAATATGACAATGGTGCCTTATTATTCTTATATAGTAACAGAAACTTAATTAACAGATTGGAACTTATGTTGGTATACATTGAAACAGTTTAACCTAATTAACAAGTTGGAAAACTTTTTGAATTGCCTGGGGTGATTGGAAGGGGTGGGATGAAGAAGATGGATAAGTTGGGTAGAAAAGGGGGGGGAGGAGGAGGGTGCAGGTGGTGAGGTGTTATCATTAGCATATGGGTTGGAAGGCTTTCTAGAATAGTCAAGTTTTTAGGCTCTTCTTGAAGGACTGGGTTGAAGGTTCTAATCTGAGATGTGTGGATAGTTTGTTCCATAGTGAGGGGCCAGCTATTGAGATGGCGCGTTCTTTGGTTGTGGTACGGTGGGCCAGTTTGGTGGAGGGAATTG
Source organism: Rhinatrema bivittatum (assembly GCF_901001135.1). Classification (NCBI taxonomy): domain Eukaryota; kingdom Metazoa; phylum Chordata; class Amphibia; order Gymnophiona; family Rhinatrematidae; genus Rhinatrema; species Rhinatrema bivittatum. Next base: position 431,564,216 of record NC_042617.1, read on the forward strand.
TCAGCAGGCCGGTGTTCTTGGATCGGAGCCCTCCACCCCCATGACTCTCCTTTAGAGTCATGGGGGTGGAGGGCGTCCTTTAGCCATTCAATCTTCTCATTGTTGATGGACTTATGCAAGAGGGTTAGAGCTTTGTATTGTATTCTGTGGGTTATGGGGAGCCAGTGGAGGTCTTTAAGAATGGGTGTGATGTGGGTGGAGCGTTTGTTGTTTGTGAGGGATCTGGCTGCTGCATTTTGCAGTAGTTGAAGAGGTTTGAGGAAGGATGCAGGGAACCCGAGTAGGAGAGAGTTGCAGTAGTCCAGTTTGGAGAATGAGGGATTGCAGTACTGTCCGGTAGTCTTGGTTGAAGAGGAGGGGTTTGAGTTTTTTGAGGACTTGTAGTTTGAAGTAGCCCTCTTTTATTGTTGCGTTGATGTGTTTTTTTAGGTTAAGTTCGGAGTCTAGTGTGATTCCTAGGTCTTTTACTGTGGATATGAATTGACTGGTTGTGTGGTTGGGAGGTCTTGAATGTTCTTTGTGGAAGGTTTGTTTGTTATATATAGTATTTCGGTTTTCGTGTGGTTGAGTGTGAGCAATATCTGATATATTCCTTGCATTGTAAGAGGCTTATATGGTAGGACAAAAATAAAAATGTCCATATGAGAGGCTTATTAGAGACATTCTTTGCAAGTTTATCCTGACTTCCTATCACTAATCTTATATGTAATTCTCTACCCGAACTCTAATCATAACAACAGTAGCTTGGGCTATTCATGACATTGTTGGTTCTGCTTTGCCCCTGTTGTAATGCTATGGGCTATTAATGTCAGCTTGGTGCCATTTTGACCCACTCTTGATATTAGAATGCTGTTCCTTAAATGCTGATGCCTATCTGTAAATTTCATAAAAATTGCATAAAAGAAACTCCAATTTTAAAGTGCAATATTGGATTGACTTTAATGGAGAACAAATGAGTAAATGACATGAATAAACAAAATGATTCGGTCCAAACCAAAGAAATGAATTGTGGAGTCACATGAATTAAACCTTTTTTTTTTCTGCACACATCCCTACTACTTACCCATAAGGCCTCAGTTTTATAAGGGTTTAGTTTCAACTTATTAGCTTTCATTCAACATGACAGAATTTAAACATTGATTTAGAATTGATAGAGAATCTCTTGAATCAGAATTCATAGGCTAATATAAGTGATTATCAGCAATATATAATTAAAAATGCATTCTAAACAATTGGCTAATATCCATCTATGGATATTTTGGAGCTGAAAGGTGCCCCTTCAAAATTACAGACTGCAAACCTTCCATTAAGAAATATTGAAATCACTGAGTGACCTTTCCATCAACACTCAAACAGACAATCTTTCCAATTAAATCTCATAATCTACAGTGTCAATGGCAGCCATTTATTTATTTGCAAACATTTCTATAATGCTTTCTCCATGGATTGTTCAATGCAATTTACAAGTAAAGTAACATACATAAGTCTTATACAATAGTTAATAATAAGCTTTAGATAAAGGAAAATTTAAATAACATAAATAACATTAACTAAGACAAAATAAACACACATAAAACTGCAACTGAAAATATGCAAAGTAAATAAAAACCAATGTATATTACTAGGTAAAAAGAACAAACCGCTGGGGCTCAATCAGCATATGCTTTCCGCCAGTTCAAATATGATGACTACATTCTCACACTTTAAATACTGAAAAAATCTTGTTAAGGTGACTGAGAAGGAGAATTCATACCCACTCATATGCCTGTTTAAAAAGATATGTCCTCAAAGATTTTTTGAAATCTTTTAAATTAGTGATCTCTTATGGCATGTAGGATTTCATTTCAAATTTTGGGACCAGCAACTGAGAAAGCACAATGTCTGATAATATCTAATTTTGCTGTTTTAAAGGTCAGAATATCAAGTACATTTTTATTTTGGGAACAATGTTGTCTAGTTGGCTTATAAATATGGAGAGATGTATTTAACTGACTTGAATATTCTTTATATAATAAATTGAAAATTAAAGTATTTTATATTGGATTCTGAATGAGACTGGTAACCAGTGCAAAGAATACAACACATTGAATAAAATTAATTATGACTTATTTTATCTAAATCTCATCTGTGATCATCCACAAGAACACTAGTGCTGTACTAATACTAAACCTAGGATTGATGGGGTCAATAAAGTTAGTCTTAGCAAGTAACTCATGTAATAGTTAAGGAATCGTCTTTTGAATTAGCTTACTCAAAAATGGCAAGCTTGAAACTGGCCTATAATTTTCAAGCAATTTTCAATCAAGAAGGCTTTTTAAAGATACTGCAGGTTGGATCACTGTGTGTGTAAGTGACATAGATTGGATTGTATCAGTGAGGAAAGATTTTATTATGACCTTCAACTGATTCAATATCTCCTTGTCAAATTTCTTTTATTACTCATGAAGGATTAGGATTCAACATATAAGTGGAGGGTCTGCTTTTCTGCAGCAGAGGTTCAACAGTCAATTCATGGCATCAGTACTGACAGAAATAACAGGCTCAGAGGAAACAGTCCACTCTTTGCAATTTAGAGAAATTTTATCTGAGAAAAAAAATAAAACATTGATGTCAATCAAGAGCAGAGTACATTGGCAAGTGATCAGATGATGGATTGGATATACAGTAATAGTCTTCTAACCACAGTAAACAATTTGTTGCATAGGAGGTAGATCCTTGGGCTGAGGTGGAGTTGACACAAACCATAGGCGAGGGCCTATGGGTCCCCACCATCAGCAGGATGAGTGGGCTGAAGCTGGAGCCACTGGAGCTTCACCTATACCAGCCCATGATCCCCTCAGGTTGAGTCTTCGGCTGCCAGGGCCGGAGATGATTCAGCCCAGACACAGCAGCGAGCAGGTGGTGTGGTCCTATCCTGGACAGGATATGGAACAGGAACTCAAGCACCAAGGGACAAGAAGGAACTGAAGGTGCCTGAGCAAAGGAATGCCGAAGCCTTAAAAGTCCGTGTCCAGAGGATAGGGACAAGGCGTCACTGTCAAACTTGAATGGAAGCTGGCGGCACTTGGAAGGTGTAGCAAGCAACATGGAACTCTGGACTCAAAATCTGAGGCGAAGTCATTTGTAGCAAATATCAAAGCATGGAGAAGGCAGGCATGGTCAGGCGTAGCAATGGTCAAGGCACAGAGAAGGCAGACGAGGTCAGGCGTAGCAGAGGTCAGAACCAGGTAGTCGATCCAGTAGACAGATGAGACTAACACAAGAAACAGGAACCAGGAATCACAGGATAAAGACAAGCGCAAGGCAACTAGAACTCGGAAATTGGAATAGGAGACCAAGGCGACCTGTTGCAAAGGCAATGCTGAGGAGCACCGCCTGAGCTTTTATATGTTGAGGGAACTGAAGTCAACATCCGGGTCCATGGCCAGGTTCCCACCTCGTTCCCTTCAAAGATTTCATTGGGGCACATGCATAACACAATTCATAAAAATCATTTGCAGTTTGCTAAATAAAAGATATATTTATTTAATAATAAATAATAATAGAATTATCATTATTACATGCTTAAAATGATAACTGATAAAATTAATGCATTAATATCATGATTGTAATTAGGGATGTTCAGGACCAACATTTTGACTGGTTCATTTTTTTTTTTTTTGGGGGGGGGGGTCTTTTTTTTTTGTTTTTTTAATAATTTTTAATTGGTCAGATCATTTACCAAAAAACCCCCATTAAACCCCCAAACAAACAAACAAACAAAAAAAAGTCCTATAGTATCTGGAATTGGGTCTATTTTAGAACCATTATTTTATTTATTTATTTATTTATTTATTTATTTATTTATTATCTAAATTTATTGACATTTTTAATGTCCTTTTGTTCCTAAGATTAAATCATATGTCAGAGACTCCTCGCACCTAATTTCAATTTTACAGGAACTCACATAGGCTTGGTTTTATTTAGAAATAATGATAACATACTGGTTCCAGTCTTATACATTGCAGGTAAACGTAAGAGATAATTCTCAATTGGGTAAGGCTTAGTTCCAATCCAGGTATTAAGTCTGGTTCTTTTCATAGCAGTTTTCTCCATTAACAGCATGCATAATAAAACGTCTGTTTATAGACAAGATATAACATAACATTAACACATTAACGGGCGGATTTTAAATGCCCTGCTCGCGTAAATCCGCCCGTATTTACGCGAGCAGGGCCCTCGCACGCCGGCGCACCTATTTTGCATAGGCCGCTGGCGCGTGCAGAGCCCCGGGATGCGCGTAAGTCCCGGGGTTTTTTAAGGGGGCATGTCAGGGGCGGGACCGAATGACGCGGTGTTTCGGGGGCAGGACGCGGCGTTTCGAGGGTGGGACCGGGGGCGTGGCGCCGGCCCGGGAGCGTGGTCGAGGCCTCCGGACCAGCTCCCAGGTCAGATGATGGCACGCCAGCAGTCCGCTGGCGCGAGTAGATTTACGTCTGCTTCTAGCAGGCGTAAATCAAGGGACAAAGGTAAGGGGTGGGGGGGGTTTAGATAGAGCCGGGGGGTTGGGTTAGGTAGGGGAAGGGAGGGGAAGGTGAGGGGAGGGCGAAAGAAAGTTCCCTCCGAGGCCGCTCCGATTTCGGAGCGGCCTCGGAGGGAAAGGAGGCAGGCTGCGCGGCTCTGTGCACGCAGGCTGCACAAAATCGGCAGCCTTGCATGCGCCGATCCAGGATTTTATAAGATACGCGCGGCTATGCACGTATCTTATAAAATCCAGCGTACTTTTGTTTGCGCCTGCTGCGCAAACAAAAGTATGCGATTGCGCTCTTTTTTAAAATCTACTCCTAAGGGTCAAACACATTGGTCTACTTCAGGACTGAAGCTGGCTTTCTCTGAGCAATCCTAAGGCTTTGTGCACCAAACACCACCCCCAAATCAGACCCTGGTTCAAAGCCAAGAAAAATATGTTTTTCCCTGACATCATGGAAACCATCTTGAACTTCTCCTTTTTCAGAAATGTGTTGGGATGGAGTCCTCCTTTTCCTTTAGAATCAAAAATCCCATGGTTTAAATCCCTATACTCTTTCTCCTGATGGAATGGGTTTGACTGCATTGTTTATTAAGAGGGAAGAAAGCTCCTTCTGTAGAAATTCCTGATGCATACACATCCCCCAAGTGGTGTTTGGAGGCTGATTTGGAGAAACCCTCAATAAATGTAATCTGTCCTTAGCATTATGCTAACAACCCACTTGGTCAAAAGTTTACAAAAACATTAGCCTGCCACTAACCAGGAAGTCCTCTGGCATATATATTGGCATCCAAGCCAATATATATGTCAGATTCAGTCAAAACTCCATCCCAGGTTTTGACTGGGTATCTGGTTGTGGCTTTTTGGCCGTTGCTGCCTTGGATGGGCATAAGGGGCCTGCTGTGCATGGGTCTTAGGGGATGGAGAATAAAACCTTCTCAGTTGAAATAAGAGTTTCCTCAGCTCCATACTTGGATACTTCCTGACAGAAGTGAGTGAGTATTAGAGACGTGAATCGTGTCTTCGATCATCTTAACGATCGATTTCGGCTGGGAGGGGGAGGGAATCGTATTGTTGCCATTTGGGTTTTAAAAATATCGTGAAAAATCGTTAAAATCGTGAGCCAACCCCCTAAAACCCACCCCAACCCTTTAAATTAAATCCCCCACCCTCCCGAACCCCCCCCCCCCAAATGCTTTAAATTACCTGGGGATCCAGCGGTGGTCCAGAACGGCGGCGGTCCGGAACAGCCCCCTCAATTGAATCCTTTTGTCTTCAGCCGGCGCCATTTTGCAAAATGGCCGCTGCAAAATGGCGGTGGCCATAGACAAAAACAATTCGACGCAGGAGGTCGTTCCGGACCCCCGCTGGACTTTTGGCAAGTCTTGTGGGGGTCAGGAGGCCCCCCCAAGCTGGCCAAAAGTTTCTGGGAGTCCAGCGGGGTTCAGGAAGAGATTTCTTGCCGCGAATCATTTTCCGTACGGAAAATGGTGCCGGCAGGAGATCGACTGCAGGAGGTCGTTCAGCGGCGGTCCGGAACCCCCGCTGAACGTCCGGAACCCCCGCTGAATGACCTCCTGCAGTCGATCTCCTGCCGGCGCCATTTTCCGTACGGAAAACGATTCGCGGCAAGAAATCGCTTCCTGAACCCCGCTGGACTCCCAGAAACTTTTGGCCAGCTTGGGGGGGCCTCCTGACCCCCACAAGACTTGCCAAAAGTCCAGCGGGGGTCCGGAACGACCTCCTGCGTCGAATCATTTTTGTCTATGGCCGCCGCCATTTTGCGGCGGCCATTTTGCAAAATGGCGCCGGCTGAAGACAAAAGGATTCAATTGAGGGGGCCGTTCCGGACCGCCGCCGTTCTGGACCACCGCTGGATCCCCAGGTAATTTAAAGCATTTGGGGGGGGGTTCGGGAGGGTGGGGGATTTAATTTAAAGGGTCGGGGGTGGGATTAAGGGGGTTTTAGTGTGCCGGTTTTCCTGCCCTCCCCCTTCCCCCGATTTACGATTTTTTAACGATAAATCGGGGGAATTGGTATTGTATCGTGGCCCTAACGATTTTTGACGATTTAAAATATATCGGACGATATTTTAAATCGTCAAAAAACGATTCACATCCCTAGTGAGTATGGAGTGACTGTGGAGTGATGCTGAAGTATCGTGCAGCGTTCACAGATCTTCTTCCTTCACCCTATCTTCAAAGAGATTCTCTTTCCTGGAACTCACATTAGAGGTCTGAGGCCCACAGCAAGATGAGTCTGTGGGCACCAGTCCCCACAGCAGAGACTTTATGCCATCTCAAAAATATGAAAGGTTGACCTGACCATGTGTTTTTCACACTCTATTTGCTTATTCACCAGTGACTGAAAGTTAAAACTCTACTTCTGAGGAAGCTACTTGGTTACTCCCACATCTGCTTCAGCAGGTCATGTATTTATTCTCCCATAAAGAGATGGTAAGAAGCTATGCAGGCATTGAGCATAGCTCACTGAAGCATCTTATCTCAATTGCATCTAGGGTTCTGGAATCCTGAGAGCACCAAGGAATAGATTATAATCCTCTTGGCTCTTTTGAATATAGATTTGACCACCACAGATTAGTGTACTAGCAGAATTCTTTTGCATCTGGAAGCCTTCTGGATGAGATACATTTCGTCAATCTTATTGTTTTCCCACACTCACATATTTATCTCCTGAAGGATCTCATGTACTGGGACTGCCACAATCTCCTTAGTAGGCTCCACAAACTGGAGAATGTCCAGAATGTTTGTTTCTGGTCCCATCTGCTTCAGCAAAGGAAATGGAATGACATTTGCCATTTTCTGCACAAATTTGGCAAAGGAGAATCCTGAGATGGTGACTTCCTTCTCTATGGATAGAGGAAAAGGATCAGAGGGGGGAGCTTATTGATTCCTTTTCAGAGATATCTTCAGATCTGTAACAACATTCCCAGAATTATGCTAAGTCATAACCTGACTGACATGCTGGGAGCAAAAACCTAAATGGTGTCCATCCTGCAGTCAAGATTTCATAGAGGGGAGTTCTTGTTTGTTGGGACCTGAGGAACTCTTGCATCTGGGGGAGGTTGGAATTCACTGGGGAGGAGCCAGATTTCACGGTATATGTTGGCACCAATGAAATAGGAAGGAATGGGAGGGAGGTTCTGGAAACCAAATTTAGGATTTTAGATAGAAAGCTAAAATCTAGAACCTCCAGGGTAGATTTCTCTGAAATGCTCCCTTTTCCATGCATAGGTTCCCAGAGCTAGACAGAGCTCCAGAGTCTCAATGTGTGGATGAGACAATGGTGCAGGGAAGAGGGATTATTTTTTGTAAGAAACTGGCCAACCTTATGGAGAAGGTGAAGTTTTTTCTGAATGTATGGGCTCCACCTTCATCAGGGTGGAACCAGGCTGCTGGTGTTAACCTTTAAAAAGGTGATAGAGCAGCTAGCTCACTCACTAGCACATGGTTTGGAGGGAGGTATCTTCGAAGGATACTAATGAAACAGAAGAGTTAGGACATCCCAACAGAGAGGTTCCAATAAAGCAAAAGTAGTCTATGTGTCTATAAATAAAGAACCACCTGAGTTAAAAGATTCCAAATTAGCCCTGTCAACTGAAAATCAAGTTGTTAATATAAACAAAACTCATTTTTTAAATGTCTGTATGCCAATGCCAGAACTCTAAGAAGTAAGATGGGAGAGTTAGAGTGTATAGCACTGAATGAAGAAGTAGATATAATTGGCATTTCAGAGACCCTGTAGAAGGAGGACATTCAACGGGATAGTGCTATTCTAGGATACATATTATACCACAATGGTAGGGTAGATTAACTTGGGAGCAGGGTGGCATAGAGTCCAACTGGATAGAGATCCTGTAAGAGAGTAAATGTAGAATAGAATCTTTATGGGTAGAAATCCTATGTGTGTTGGGGAAGAGTATAGTGATAGGAGTATTCTACAGTTCATCTGGCCAAAATGATAAGACAGATGATGAAATGCTAAGAGAATATAAGTGAAGCTAATCAATTTGGCAATGCAGTAATAATGGGAAGTTTCAATTATCCCAATATTGATTGGGTAAATATAACATCAGCACATGCTAGAAAGAGAAAATTCCTGGATGGAATAAATGACTGCTTCATGGAGCAATTTGTTCAGGAACCAATGAAAAAGGGACCTATTTTACATCTAATTCTTAATGGAACACAGGATTTGGTGAGAGAGGTAATGGTGGTGGGGCCACTTGGCAATAATGATCATAACATAATCAAATTTGAATTGACTAATAGGGGGATAATAAGTAAATCTGTCACTCTAACACTAAACTCTCAAAAGGGAGAATTTGATAAAATTAATAAAAAAGAAAAAACTGAAAGGTGGAAATACAAGGGTTAAGAGTGTTCAACATGCATGGACATTCTTTAAAAATACCATTTTAGAAGTGCAGTCCAGATACATTCCACATATTAAGAAATGTAACCCTGGCTAGGATGTATCCTTTAACTGGCACCCAGGAACACACAGAAAGAGAGAGATAGTGTTGCGCTTGCCGGCCGCATTGGCTCCGCGGCCGGGCCCGCCCACCTGGTGCGACCATCTACCAACTCCTCCCTGACTTCCAGCTCCACACGGCTGCAGCTCCAACAAGCATCCCCGGATTCTCCGTGGCCTACTCCCTTGCAGCTCCTCCTCGCGCCGGGGCTCGGCGTCCTCCTCGGCATCTGCCCCGTCCCCTGGCACGCGCGCATGGAACTCTTGTTCATTTAAAGACCCTAGTGTGGGAAAACCCCGGGCGGCGCCCAATCCTGACATCATGTAGGCTTGGTATATATACACCAGCCCAGCCCCTAGCTCGGGGCCTTGGCAATCGGGTCGTATACTCTGGTGTCTCTAGTTTGCCTTCCTGCATTCCAGTTTCTTGCTCCTGTGTTTCCTGTTCCAGTCTCTCTGTTCCAGCGTCTCCCATTCCAGCGTCTCTTGCTCCTTCATCTCTCCATACCTGGTAGTACCCTTCGGACTGATCTCACAGTACTGACCTTTGCTGTTCTTGTCTACTCCTTGATTGCTGCCTGACCTGACCTCTGCCTGGATCTCCGACTACTCTTTGATTGCTGCCTGACCTGACCTCCGCCTGGAACTTTGACTACTCCTGTCTGCCACCTGGAACCTGACCTCTTGCTTGAACTGACTATGCTTGGATTGAACTCTGTTACCGACCCTGCCTGGCTGACCATTCTGCACTAAGACTCTGGCCTTACTTCTCGCTATACACTCGAACACTCTATTCTGGCCTCCTGCGACCTCTGTACTTCCTTGTCTGAACACCAGCCACACACCCTTGTTCGTGATGGGTACTCCCTTGAACTTTCTCTTAGGAGACCCTGCGAGGCCCACCTCAGACCAGGTGGCCTGGGTAACCAAGGGCTCAACCTGAGGGAACCCCGGGTTGCTATTGGTGAAGCTCCAGCTAGCATCTGTCTCCTCTTAAGCTCCGCCTCCTGGTGGCAGGCGCTCTCCGGGTCCGACCAGAGGCCCATACAAATCCTGCACCAGGCCAAGGGTCCAGTCCCAGAGCAACAGATAGACCCTTTCTGTACACAGTTCTCTCAGTTCTCCATGGATAAATGGATAACTTTTGTAACAGAGTTCCAGGGCTCCCTGTGGGGGAGTGGAGCAATAGTTCAAAGGCCCTTTTGTAGTAGTCTCCATACAAGCCCTTTTTTGTCATTGTAAACAGCACTAATAATAATCACAGTCTTTTTCATCCAAAAAGCACACTAAGAAGCAATGTTGTTTCCAACTTTGTTTCCTGATAGTGGATTTGATGACTGAATAATTTTTACAGTTCTTAATTCCACATTTAAATACAGTAAATAAATAATAGGACAGCAGAAAATTTAATAAATGTGTGATCTCACTCTTCTAGTAAAGTCTTTCAATTCTTTGGAAGCATACTTCTTAACTCTTGATCTCTTTCTCTTCCCAGTTACTCCAAATACTCAGATTACTCAGATTTGATAAAGTCAAATCCTCTTTTTTACAACTCCCACTGTGGAGTGGTTAGAATGAAGTCCCAATATTGTTCCACTCCTCATTCAAAAATACAGTGAGTTAATTTATTTATATTTATTTTTTTATTCATCTTTATTACTCCCCCTCCCCAAAGGTCCAGGGCGAGTTGTACAGCAATGCAGCATGCAGGACTATAAGCAATGGAAGACTGCTCAAGGCATGAACAGAGCATCCCCAGGCAGGAGTACATATGTATTCTTGCTGGCAAGACTAGCCCAGTATACCAATGGGTCCTTGTGATAGTATTCTGGGAAGAAAGAGGACCTGAAATTCTAGCCAGCACAATCAAGCAAGGTGCATTTATTTTAAAATGAATAGTAACCTGAACCAAATTGGGCATTTTCATTTCAGTTCATTTTACCCTAAAATAAATGCAAAATGCTCCCCTAAATGTTTGGGTACTTCATTTATTTTTTAAACTGTGGCACACTATTTGGAAAGAGCACATGCTATTTTCTGATATGATAAAAATGAAAAGCATACAAAAAATCCATGAAACAAAAAAACAAAACAAAACATAAATTGATCAGAAAATGAACCAAAATAGAAAAAAAAAAAAATTTCCATGCATCTCCCTAGAACATTTCAAGTATCATCACAGGTTTTCTAATCTGGGGCGTTTTAAATGGTTCAACCAAACAAGCTTCTGAGAAATGCCTAGGGGAAGCACTACTGTTTCTGGACTGGAGTAGCTGCTGCTGCTGCTATTGCTGAGGAATGCTATATACTGATAATACCTATTTTAGGTTATAGAAGTTGAAGGTCATTTAGAACTTATTAGCACCAGTGCTACAGCCACAGCAAGGCACGTCTGTCCTGATTCAATTTACAAAGCAGCAATAGGGCATTTAGCACTTCAGATCTGGATTCTTTTACATATGCTCACATGCTGTGCCTAAATTCCCAAGTTAAAATGCTGATGGAGACATTCAAATCAGCAGAATAAATGAATGTGAATGAAGCATAAACATAGGCAGCCCAGGGTATTTATGGAGGGAATTGCACTGCTGGGCAAACTTATTTGAGCAGCTGAGAATTTGGCATTCAGCACCTGGAATGAATTTGGCATATGGGAGGGAAGGGGGGGGGGGGGGTAAAGAAAAAAAATCAGATGCCAGCAATGACAGCATTCATAAATATCATGTATTACCTGCCTTTTTCTCTAGATATAATTTATTTTATTTCAGAATAGGATTAATGAATACATTCAGATATACTATGCTTAAATTCAGCTTAACTCTGTATAAAATGATTTTATAATACAATATAAAAATAGGCTATCAAACATTGGCAAAAAGTAAGAAAACGTAACTCATGACAGTTCTAGAACATAAGAACATGCCATACTGGGTCAGAGCAAGGGTCCATCAAGCCCAGCATCCTGTTTCCAACAGTGGCCAATCCAGGCCATAAGAACCTGGCAAGTACCCAAAAACTAAGTTTATTCCATGTTACCATTGCTAGTAATAGAGGTGGTTATTATCTAAGTCAACTTAATTAATAGCAGGTAATGGACTTCTCATCCAAGAACTTATCCAATCCTTTTTTAAACACAGCTATATTAACTGAACTAACCAAATCCTCTGCCAACAAATTCCAGAGTTTAATTATGCATTGAGTGAAAAATAACTTTCTCCGATTAGTTGTATATGTGCCACATGCTAACTTCATGGAGTGCCCCCTAGTCTTTCTATTATCCGAAAGAGTAAATAACCATTTCACAACTACCTGTTCTAGACCTCTCATAATTTTAAACACCTCTATCATATCCCCCCCTCAGCCGTCTCTTCTCCAAGCTGAAAAGTCCTAACCTCTTTAGTCTTTCCTCATAGGGGAGCTGTTCCATTCCCTATATCATTTTGGTAGCCCTTCTCTGTACCTTCTCCTTCGCAATTATATCATTTTTGAGATGCGGCGACGAGAATTGTACACAATATTCAAGGTGTGGTCTGACCATGGAGCGATACAGAGGCATTATGACATTTTATGTTTATTCACCATTCCCTTCCTAATAATTCCCAACATTCTGTTTGGTTTTTGACTGCCGCAGCACACTGAACCGACGATTTCAATGTGTTATCCACTATGACGCCTAGATCTCTTTCTTGGGAAGTAGCACCTAATATGGAATCTAACATTGTGTAACTATAGCATGGGTTATTTTTCCCTATATGCATCACCTTGCACTTGTCCACATTAAATTTCATCTGCCATTTAGATGCCCAATTTTCCAACCTCACAAGGTCTTCCTGCAATTTATCACAATCCGCTTGTGATTTAACTACTCTGAACAATTTTGTATCATCTGCAAATTTGATTACATCACTCGTCGTATTTCTTTCCAGATCATTTATAAATATATTGAAAAGTAAGGATCCCAGTAGAGATCCCTGAGGCACTCCACTGCCCACTCCCTTCCACTGAGAAAATTCTCCATTTAATCCTACTCTCTGTTTCCTGTCTTTTAGACAGTTTGTAATCCACGAAAGGACATCGCCACCTATCCCATGACTTTTTACTTTTCCTAGAAGCCTCTCATGAGGAACTTTGTCAAACGCCTTTTGAAAATCCAAGTATACTACATCTACCGGTTCACCTTTATCCACATGTTTATTAACTCCTTCAAAAAAGTGAAGCAGATTTGGGAGGCAAGACTTGCCTTGGGTAAAGCCATGCTGACTAGAGATGTGAATCGTGTGATCGATCGTCTTAACGATCGATTTTGGCTGGTGGGGGAGGGAATCAGATCGTCGCGGTTTTGTTTTTTTTTAAATCATGTAAATCGTAAATCGGGGGAGGGCGGGAAAACCGGCATACTAAAACAACCCTAAAACCCACCCCGACCCTTTAAAATAAATCCCCCACCCTCCCGAACCCCCCCAAAATGTCTTAAATTACCTGGGGTCCAGTGGGGGGGGTCCTGGTGTGATCTTCAACTCTCGGGCCATGGGTGCGTTAATAGAAATGGCGCCGGCGCTACCTTTGCCCTTAGCGCCGGCGCCATTTTGGTTCCTGTCCCCTGACGTGACGAGCGCAGGAGATCACTCCCGGACCCCCACTGGACCCCCAGGGACTTTTGGCCAGCTTGGGGGGGCTTCCTGACCCCCACAAGACTTGCCATAAGTCCAGCGGGGGTCCGGGAGTGATCTCCTGCACTCGAATCGTATTGTCGTATTGGAAAATGGCAATATGGCCATACGGCCGGCGCCATTTTGTATTGCAAAGGTATTGAGTGGCACCTTTTTTACTGAGGGAAGTGATCTGTTGTTTAGTGTGATCTGATTGGGTCTCGCGAGAGGTTTCCCCTTCACGCCTTTTTCTGGTTTAAATGGCTGTCATTTCTGAGGGCGCTTGCGCTCCAGTGATTACTCCTACAGGTATGTGTTTTTACAATGAAATGTTCATCGTAGCCTCAGTTGTTCCACTTCTTATGCACCTTATTGTATTGCAGATTGATACTGTTACCTTGGTCCCTCCCGATGCAGCAGTCGCGAAACACGGGACCGTGTCGGGGGACTTTAAGAAATTATTGTTATCATTGATGGTGTTGCCACATGAATATTTGATATCAGAATTCTCTTGAATAAATAGAACTGTTTGAAATTCTCAGTGGAAGAGAGTTTTATCCTGCACTATTGTGTCTGGGTAATTGAAGTCTCCCATTATTACCGTACTACCAATTTGGTTAGCTTCCCTAATTTCTCTTAGCATTTCACTGTCAGTCTCACCATCTTGACCAGGTGAACGGTATTGTACTCCTCTCAATATAGTCTTCCCCGACACACAAGGGATTTCTACCCATAAAGATTCAATTATGCATTTAGTCTCATGCAGGATGTTTATCCTGTTGGACTCTATGCCATCCCGGACATAAAGCGCCACACTACCTCCCGGGTGCTCCTCTCTGTCATTGCGATATAATTTGTACCCTGTTATAGCACTGTCCTATTGGTTGTCCTCCTTCCACCATGTCTCTGAGATGCCAATTAAGTCTATGTCATCATTCATTCACTGCTATACATTCTAATTCTCCCATCTTACTTCTTAGACTTCTGGCATTAGCATACAAACATTTCAAAGTTTGTTTTTTGTTTGTATTTTCGTTCTGCTTTTTAATTGATAGGGATAAGTTAGAATTTTTTAGCTCAGGTGAGTTTTTAGTTACAGGCACTTGGACTACTTTTCTTATTATTGGAACCTCACCTTCGTGATGCCCTAATTCTAATGCATCATTAGTATCCTTTGAAGTTAGCTCTCTCCGAACCATGCACTGCTGAGCGACTGTCGGCTTTCCCCTTTGTTCTAGTTTAAAAGCTGCTCTATCTCATTTTTTAAAAGTTAGCGCCAGCAGTCTGTTTCCACCCTGGTTAAGGTGGAGCCCATCCCTTCAGAAGAGACTCCCCCTTCCCCAAAAGGTTCCCCAGTTCCTAACAAAACTGAATCCCTCTTCCTTGCACCATCGTCTAATCCACGCATTGAGACTCCAGAGCTCTGCCTGCCTCTGGTGACCTGCGCGTGGAACAGGGAGTATTTCAGAGAATGCTACCCTGGAGGTTCTGGATTTAAGTTTTCTACCTAAGAGTCTAAATGTGGCTTACAGAACCTCCCTCCCACATTTTCCTATGTCGTTGGTGCCCACGTGTACTACGACAGCCGGCTCTTCCCCAGCACTGTCTAAAATCATATCTAGGTGACGCGTGAGGTCTGCCACTTTTGCACCAGGTAGGCATGTTACCAGGCGATCCTCATGCCCACCAGCCACCCAGCTGTCTACATTCCTAATAATCAAATCACCTACTATGATGGCCGAACTAACCCTTCCCTCCTGGGCAGTAGGCCTTGGGGAGATATCCTCGGTACGAAAGGATAGTGCATCACCTGGAGAGCAGGTCCTTGCTACAGGATCCTTTCCTGCCATACCAGGTTGATGCTCTCCAATCATGAGACCTTCTTCCTCCAAGGCAGCACCAGGGCTGCCAGCCTGAAGTTGGGACTTGGCTACTATGTCCCTGAAGGTCTCATCTATATACCTCTCTGTCTGCCTCAGCTCCTCCAGGTCTGCCACTCTAGCCTCCAGAGATCGGACTCGGTCTCTGAGATCCAGGAGCTCTTTGCACCGCATGCACATGTACAACTTCTCATCGGTGGGTAAAAATTCATACATGTGACACTCGATGCAAAAAACTGGGAAGCCCCCCTCTTGCTGCTGGACTGCTGCCTTCATCTCAATTATAATCAGTACCTAGTTAAGTTTTAGGTTGCTAAGGGAGTAGGAATGTGTCTAATTAACGTCCTTTAAATGTATTAGTGAATTCACTATATGTCTGTTAGTGGCCCACAGGGGTCTGATCAAATTCTCAATAAAGTTTTTGTTGTTGGGTTTTTTTTTTGTTTTTTTTATGAAAGTGGCACCTGCCTTTAAATTAAAGGATGAGCTAGGGGTGGGTGAGTTGTGAAATACAAACAGTCTAACTTCAGTTAGTCAGCTAGAGTGACTCACTGCTCTCTTGATTAACAAATGTTGGTACCTATTCAAACCAAGTCACACTACCTCAACATCTTTCCAAGGTGAATAACTGGACTGAACTTTTCAATCTTTTTACTTAGGTTTACACTACTCCTAGCTTATTTCTAGCTTCTGGCTCCTTTTTTTTTTTTTTTTTTTTTAAATACAAACACTCAGTTCTGCTTACTTGCTGCCTTACAGACTTTTAAAAATAAACACACTACCTACTGCTTACTAGCTGCCTGGTAAATCTATAAATTACAAGGATTGCCTTTTCAGTTAATGATGTAGTTTCATTTCACTGAATGACAGCTGCAGCTGCAAAATACACAAATTCTACTTAACAGACAAATAATCAGTGGCTGAGAGATATAATGACATTTAAGCCAGAACTTGTGTAAAATAGTAAAGCTTGTGCCTATTTGCAACACGAGCATTCAACAATCAACAGCACTGTATCTAATTATATTGCCCTGCCAATGTATTGTTACAGGGCTGATCTCAGTGCCCTATTTTATATTGAAATTCAATTGTTACATGTGCCGTCTGCAGCAGACCCGCAGCACGACTCCTTCACCTTCTTACAAGGACTCCAGCTTCTGGTTCCTCCTTGCTGGCGGCAGTTGGCCACCAGCTCTGATCTCAGGCCTCCCCCAGTGCCTCCAGCTCTGCCATAATCCCCAGAGTTTCAGGTCAGGATACCATTGCTTGTCGGGCCTCTCTGCATGGCCCGCAAAGAGATGCCCCTCCCTAGGCATGCGCACACATCGCTGATCCTTATGAAGCGCCCGTGGTGGGAGCCTGGCCATGGCCCCGGCTGATGACGTCAAACTCTTCATTGTATATAAGCTCAGGCCTCGCTCCATAGCATTGCCTTTGCAACAGGTCTACTCGCTACTCGAGTACTCGTTGCTGCTAGAGATTCATCTTTACTCTTCATTCCCGACTCTCGTTGTTCCTGGTTCCTGTTCTCTTCATTCTTGTCCTGCCTATGCTTTGGTTTGATCGCCCGGACTTCGACTTGGTTTCAACTATGCTACAGCCTGTCTGTAGACCCAGACCTCCGCTACACCTGACCAACGCTATTGACTTCTCCGTGATCAGACCATTGCTCCGATTGACTAACGCTATTGACTTCTCCGTGATCAGATCATTGCTTCGATTGACTAACGCCATTGACTTCTCCCTGATCAGACCATTCGTTCGATTGACTAACACTATTGACTTCTCCTTGATCAGATCTCATCATCACTTGCCACGACCATTGCATTGCCACAGCCCT
The DNA here is from genome assembly GCF_901001135.1 of Rhinatrema bivittatum. Classification (NCBI taxonomy): domain Eukaryota; kingdom Metazoa; phylum Chordata; class Amphibia; order Gymnophiona; family Rhinatrematidae; genus Rhinatrema; species Rhinatrema bivittatum. The sequence continues at coordinate 431,581,586 of NC_042617.1, forward strand.
GATCCAAGCCTGTCATTTGACACCTCTCCAAGCCTACTCCCTGGACGTAGACTTATTAGGCTTCGGCCTACCTTTGTTCGAGCACCCTCAGCCAACCTCTGTTCCATTGGCGCCTGAGTTCCAGTACCTTATCCTGTCCAGAGTAGGACTATGCCATCCATTGCCTGCTGTCTCTGGGCTGAACTAACCTCTCTTGCTATTCAACCTCAAGGCCCACCTAACTCCTGCCAGCCCTGGCACCTAAAGGCTCAACCCACGGGGAATGAGGGCTGGTATAGGTGAAGCTCCAGTGGCCTCTGCCTATCAGCTCACTCCACCTGCCCACTGTGGGGACCCGTAGGTCCTCGCCTATAGGTTACATCAACCCCACCTCGGCCCAAGGGTCCACCTCCGACACAATATCAATAGTGCAACCACTGGGTATTTTTGCGTCCGATGATCTGATTGAGCCCCATTATAGGAAGTTGATTTGCTTCCATACTAATGGAGAAGAAGGGCATTAACTTAAGCCTTCAGTCCCTGAACTTGGGCATCATAAAACTAGGTGTGTACAGACTTATAGAGAAATAAAGAAAGTGCTAACATGTACCATATAATAAAAAATATGCCATAGATTACTCAGATTGTTAATACAACACATCCCCAGAACTTGTAAATTTCTTTCAATTTACAGTATAAAGCATTCTTCTCCAATAACTAAGAGCAGTAAAAAATACACCAGTATAAAAATGCAAAATTACATCAGAATAAAACAATGACATTTGCAAAAATAAAATAACCAGCATGTCTCCCAGATACAAAATATCTTACCCTTTTCTGAACCCCTTTCTCACAGAGGACTGGAGCCACTAACTCTGAGAGACAAGAAGGGATATAAAGTGAGTCCCTCCATCTTTCTCAGAGATCCTCTGTACTTGCCTCACGTTCTCTTTAATTCTTTTTTTTTTCTATTTATTCATTTTACAATATTTTCAAGTATTAAACTTGAAAGGAAATGCATGTATTTTGTAACATTTACAACAACAGAAAAAGAAAATGATTACACTTTCAAATAACTATTTGTACAGGCAAGTATCCCTAATATCCCAGAAGAGAGTGCTCAGAATTAGAAAGTTATAACTCATGTACAAGCCCACAATATGGATCCAAGATTTTCACAACCCCAAGGTTTAAATATTACTAAGGAAAATTGGCTTCTAAAAGAATACAGAAGAATATATTGAGAGGTCTATGGTTACAGCTTATGGAGTTTCTAAGCTAGTACTTGGAGAAGAGCTAAACAGAAGTTTTTTTTTATATATTATTTATTTATCTATTTATTTATTTAAAAATATTTATATACCACCTTTAGAAATGAATTGATCAAAATGGTTTACAAATATGGGAAATGAAATATAAATATAAAGTATATAAATTATAAAAACAAAAGTAAAAAAGAGAAAAATTACATACAATTTATTAATATAAAACAAATAACAATAAATATAATTTTCATTACAAAAACAAGATAAAAAAAAATGAGAGCCTTAGGTGCAGTATTGGACATTTAAAGAAAACAGTGTTGAAGTTATCATTGGAGTTGTTCAGTTACTGGAATTTTATATGCCAGCTGGAAAGATATGTTTTAAGAGATTTTTTAAATTGCTTTCTGTTGGTTATTTGATGGAGTATATCGGGTATGGAGTTCCAAAGGAGGGGACCTGCAATGGAAAATGCATGTTTTCTTGTAAAGTGTAATCTGGCAAGTTTTGGTGAGGGGAATGATATTAACTGAGTGGGTTGGTAAAATAAAAATGAAACCCCTTGGTGTTTGATCAAACACGGATATTTTAACAAAAATAATGAACCTAGTGCAACCACTTGGGGCTTCAGCAAAATAAACTGTTGTCTCCTTTTCTGCGTTTGCTTTGACAAGTCAGGGAAAATTTGTATCTTATGGTATAGGAACAACTCTGTTTAGTGCAGAAAATATTGTTTAAAGATCCATTCCCTATCAGCTTCGAGTAGGAAGGTAACCACCAGCCAAATTTTCGTCAGGCAGATCCAAAACATCAGAAATGTTCAATTTAGGAGATTATCTCACAGTTAATATCTGAAAATTATTGGTATCAACTTGACCTTTCTTCATTGGAGGGATATAATATGCCTTTGAAATTATTGGTAACATATCTTCTGCGATCTTCAATACCTCGATCATATACCTTCGCAATATATCTTTAGGTGCAATATAAGGAAGCTTTGGAAAGTTAATACACCTTAGGTTTTTAGCACGGAGTTGATTATCCAAATTTTCCACTTTAGAATATAAGATTTGATTTTCTTTTATCAGTTCCTGTTGGACATTTATAGTGCTCTCGATTTTAACCTCAACAGATTATAATTGTTGCTTGCTTTCAGCTAATCCAAATTCAGCTTCTTCTAGGTGGTTATCCAACTGTTTCACTGCCTTAGTGATATTAAACATTTGAGTTGAAATATTTGTATTCAGGACTTTAATTGCCTCCCATATCGTCTTGAGAGAAAAAACTTGAGGCTTTACCAGCTCATGATAGGGAACAGGTAACTGCTCAAACAGGCTCTTCTTTTGCTGCTACCATTCCTCTCCAGCTGTATCTTCTCCTGCTACCCAGTCAGTTAGAAAATGTGCCGAGGCTCCTTCCCCCACCAGCACAGGCTCCGGCAGAGAATCCCATGAGGTGCCTCCGTCTCTCCCCGTAGTTGGTAGGTGCATCTCAGTGCAGGATTTGCAGGAGGAGATCTTTCCTCTGGTGATAAAGATGTCACTAGTTTAAGGCCTGGCTTCGGCTCATCTTCCTCCCGAGCCGCAGATTGCGAACCTGCTGCCAGAGCACCTGTTTCCCGGCGAATGTCAGCATCCATAGGGCCCACCACGGGTTGGGTCAAGGGAGGCTCCGAAGCCATGCGCTCCCTCACCCTCTTCTTGTGGGCTGAATGCGGCATAGGAATTTAATCTCAAAAAGGTAAGAGAGACGCTCACATGCATCTTACCAAATCGCCATCTTGGATCTCTGGAACTCTCTTAAATTCTGATACAGTTGTTATCTCCGCCACATCCTCAGGGAGGCTGATCCATGCATTCACCACCTTGGATGTATAGAAATATTTCCTTATATTACTCCTGAGTCTACCCCTGTCTCCCTCATCCCATGACTCCTCATTTCAGAAGCCTCCTTTCTATTGAAAGAGAACTGCCTCCTGTGTATTTATTCCTTGGAGATATTTAAATGTCTATCACATCTCCTCTTTTCCTCCTTTCCTTTAGAGCATACATGTTTAGATCTTTAAGTCTGTTCCCATATACTTTATGATGAAAACTAGGGATGTGCATTTGTTTCATCCATTTCATACATTTCCTATACAAGCATGTAAAATGAAATGTATGAAATATATGAAACAAATGCACATCTAATTGACATATAATGGTAAACGTATGAAACGAATTCAACGAATGAAACGAATGCATATCCCTAATGAAAACTGTTGATTATTTTATTAGCTGCCCTCTAGATCAACAGTGATCAGTTTATATCCTTTTCTAGGTGTAGTCTCCACACTTGTACACAGTACCCCAAATTATGTCTCTCTAAAGTCTTATACAAAGGCAACATCACCTCCTTTTTCCTGCTAGTTATTCCTCTCCCTCTGCACCCAAGCATCATTCTGGCTTTTATTCTTTCTTTATCTACCTGTTTGGTCACTTGAAGATCATCAGATATTATCATCCCTAGATCCCACTCCTGATGTTTACACAGAAGATCTTTACTCCTTATAATAGGGGTGGCCAACTCTGGTCCTCAAGAGCCACAAACAGACCTGTTTTTCAGGTTATATACAATGAATATGCATGAGAAAAATGTACATGCACTGCCTCCATTGCATGCAAATATATTTCATGAATATTAATTGTGGATTCCTAAAAACCAGATCTAACTGTGGTCCTCCAGGATCGATGTTTCCTACCCCTGTTCTAAACCATTCCTCAAGCTTCACTAGATCCCTGTTCATGTTTTGCATATCTTCTAGGGTGTCTACCGGTTACTAATTTTGGTATCATCCACAAAAATCCAAATCTTTCCCAATAAACCTTTCATAGTACCGCTTAAAAAAATATTAAACAGAATCAGACCAAGGACCAAACCATGCGGCACACCACTGGTAACCCTCCCTTTCCTCAGAGTGAACTCTGTTTACAAGTACACCTTCAAGCCAACCAGTTTCTAACCCAGTCAGTCATTTTAGGGTTCATAACTAGGATGCTCAGTTTGTTTATAAGTTACCTATGCAGAACTGAGTCAAAGACCTTGCTGAAATCCAAGTACACTATCAAGTAAATTTTCAAAGCCCTGCACATGCAAATACCGGGGTTTACGTGTGTGGCTGGGCATTGTGCGTGCCGCACACATTTTACAACAGATCTGGCCACATGCGTAAAATCCCGGTATGCGCATAAGGGCCAGGCCTCTACAAAAGGGTGGGCCAGGGGGAGAGGTCTGGGTGGGGAGGGGTGGGCCGGGACAGTGCCATTCAATACTGTCCTGGTGAAGTGTGCGCCAGCAGCCAGCCGGAGCACAGAAATTACTGCTGCTCCAGAGGAGCAGTAAGTAGTAAAATAAAAAATTTGGGGAAAGTTAGGATAGGTTTAGGGGGTGGGAAAGATAGGGGAAGAGAGAGGAAGAGGGAGGAAATTTAGGTAGGGTGGTAGGGAAGTTCCTTCCCAGTCTGCTCCTTAATTGGAGTGGACTGGGAGGGAACTGGAAGAAGCCTGATTTCGTTGCCGTGTGTATTTAGCGAGAATTTGCCCCCTCTGTGCATGCTGCCCCCAATCTGCATGTGCCACCTGCACATATGCATACAAATTTTAAAATTTGGCATGCAAGTGCACGCGGCCATCAGATTTTATAACATGTGTGCGCTGGGAACTGCGCTCACATGGATGGAAGCGCTGCTTTTAATATCGACCCCTATATTTGGTGCTGTCCCCTGATTTAACTCTCTATAAACCCAGTCTAAGAAATTGATTAGATTAATTTGACAAGACCTTCCACTAGTAAAACTATGCTTCCTTGGATCCTGTAATCCACTAGATTCTGGAAATTGCACTACCCTTTGTTCTAACAGTGAATCCATTAAATCTTTTCACCACCGTGGTCAGACTAAGACAAGTAGATTTCAGACTCTTCTTTATTTCTGCTTTTGTGAAGAGGAATCACATTTGACTGTCTCCGGTCTTTTGGAACTATTTTGTGGGTTATGGGTGGTGCAGACTCACTAGAAGTGTTAGATAACGAGGTTACTACTCTTAGGATCTCAAAGCCCTACCTGAGCGTGAGAGTGAGGCTGAGGATGGATGTTTTCAGTTTGTCCATGTATAAAACATGCTTATCAGACTGCTCAGTAATTGCCTTTACCATGTTGTCCACGGACTTCTGCAACACTTGCATCTGGGTTCTTTAAACTCAGGTCCTTTCATTCAGACTCAAGGCCTTTGCAGACTGCTGTTTTCCCATACTATTAGCTGATCAGCAAGCATGGATGGTGTGATAGTTTGGCCCTCCACTTGCAGCGTAGGAACATCCTACCCAGATGCCACCTGGTTTAGCTGTAGATGTCACTAATGGTAGGAACTCTGTATCTGCTTTAGGTTTGAAGTTATATACCCACTCTAGGGCTGGCAGACTGAATATGTTGCTAGGTGATGCAGTTTCAGGAAGATGAAACTAAACATCTTTTTCTGATTCCCCAAGGTGGCAGTATTCAGCCTCCTCCACTTGAGCAGTGCTGCTTATGCCTGGAGATTGGTATCTGTGAAAGGAAGAAGGAACTGGTAAGTATAAGTGTTAAAGCACCTGCATGGCACTTGTTTGGCTGCCACTTGCCACTTCCCTTTCTAAAGGTATCCCCCCTCCTGTGAACAGTATTCACTCCCACTTGGCTTCCTTCTGAGAAACGAGTTCATTCCCACCTATCTACCTCCTGAGGAAAAGATCCTCCCCAACCTGTCAATAAGCACAATGGCCATTTGAGGCTAACAATTTTGTTTAGAGATGGGTACTCCCAAGACAATGGACCTTGTTTTGTGATTGTAAGCTACTCATCTGCTGTGCAGTAGCATCCTCCACCTCTTAGAGCCCAAAGCGTGCTTCTGCTCTCTATCAGCCATATTATTTGAAGCAAATTCCAGTGACATTGCCAGATTGTATTCCTATCTCTTCCTCTGTAGAAGTTCCTTTATGTTTAATTAATGTCCAATCCATTAGGAGTTAGGGATGTGCAGAGGGACACCATACGTTGCATTCAGGATTCGTATTCGTCGGGGGGCAGATACGATGCATTCGGCAAGGGGGGGGGGGCCCGATACGTACATGCGTTAATTCTTATTCGTTTCCTGGCTAAAATTGAATTAAGTAAAACTCTCTTGACCCCCCCCCCAAGACTTATCAAAACTCCCTGGTGGTCCAGCGGGGGGTCCAGGAGCCATCTCCTGCACTCACACCCTTGGCTGCCGGTATTCAAAATGGCATCGATAGCCTTTGACCTTCTATGTCACAGGGGCTACTGGTGCCATTGGTCAGCCCCTGTCACATGGTAGGAGCAATGAATGGACAGCACCATCTTGTGCTCCTACCATGTGACAGGGGCTGACCAATGGCACTGGTAGCCCCTGCGACATAGTAGGTAAAAGGCTATCGGCGCCATTTTGAATACCGGCAGCCGAGGATGTGAGTGCAGGAGACGGCTCCCGGGAGCATTCTCCCGCGCTCGGGCTGTCGGCTGCCACTAATAAAAATGGCGCCGATGGCCCTTTGCCCTTACCATGTGACAGGGTATCCATGCCATTGGCCGGTCCCTGTCACATGGCACCAATGGCCCTTTGCTCTTACCATGTGACAGGGGCTATCGGTGCCATTGGTCGGCCCCTGTCACATGGTAAGTGCACTGGATGGCCTGCGCCATGTTTAAAGATGGCGCCGGCTGTCCATTGCTCCTACCATGTGACAGGGACCGGCCAGTGGCATGGATACCCTGTCACATGGTAAGGGCAAAGTGCCATCGGCGCCATTTTTATTAGTGGCAGCCGATGGCCCTGAGAGCGGGGGGTTCGGGTGGGTGGGGAAAGCTAAGGGAACAGTTTTAAAGGGTCGGGTGGGTTTTTTTTGTTTATCGGCTCAGGCGCAGCCGATAAACAAAACCGCGATCGGGCCACACAAAAAAAAAAATTAACGATGTGAATCAGAACAGATTCCAGTTCCGATTCACATCTCTAGCAGGTAATGGACTTCTCCTCCAAGAACTTATTTATTTTATTTATTTAAGTTTCTATACCGATATTAGTGGGAACATCATATCGGTTTACATCAAAAACAAAAGGTTGGAAATTACATAAAACAGGGTCATGGGGAAGGAGTAATAGGAACTGTGAGAACGCAGGATAGGAAGTAAATAGGAATGGGCTACTCGAGAAGAGTGCCGCAACGGTCCAAAGTAAGCATATAAATTTGTAAATAAAACATAACTTTAAACATACATACAGAGAACTTTATACAATGTTCATGGAGAGAAAGCAGAGGGGAATAGGTTTATTTAAGGATGAATAGGAAGTTGTTCTTGATGGGCATGATGAGTTATCCAATCCTTTTTTAAACACAGCTATACTAACTGCACTAACCACATCCTCTGGCAACAAATTCCAGAGTTTAATTGTGCGTTGAGTAAAAAAGAACTTTCTCCGATTAGTTTTAAATGTGTTCTTAATGATATAGCTCCATTAAAAATTTCTAACACTTAAGGGGTCATTTTCAAAAGGGATCACACGCGAAAAGTCCCTTTTTGTGTGCGATACCTAGGTCGGGGCGGGTTCTGGGCAGTGTCCGCACCGGATGGGGAGGAGTCGGGGCGGCACTGGGGCAGACGCCATGAAGACGTCTCTGACAGCAAAAAGGTAAGGGCCCTTTTTGCCACCAGTTTCGCTATTGGGTGTGAAAGCCAGCAGCGATTGCACCGCGGAGGTGCGATCGCTGCCGGCTTTTGCAGGCCTGCCCTCCCACTTCACCCCCTATCCCCCATTATCACCAGATTTTCTAAGGTCTGCGACCTTAGGAAATACAGGCCTAAGAAACTTAAGTCCTCCCCATGGTTTAATTCATCCATTAAAACTGCCCAACAAACTTTAAGAAAGTCAAATGCATTTGGCAAAACTTTCCCGCTGTAGAACATGCTAATGGCTTTTTGATCTATTTTAAATTATCATCAATATCTTATTGCCAATGCCAAAAAAAAACAATTTTACTTACAGCAAATTTGAAAAATTGGTTATAATCCCAAAGTCCTTTTTGCAATTGCCAAAAGATAACTAGTTCTGCTTCTTCAAAATCTGCCTTTCCCGATTCACCTTCGGCAGAATCTTTCCTCATTCATTTTAATCTAAAAATAAAAAAATTCTGTCTGTCCTTGTCAGGTGTTCCAAATTGGCAATTCAATGCCTCATCTCAAACTGTTTTTGATACTGTATCTTCTACTGAAGTTGATGATCTTATATCCAACTCCAATGATATTTTGTGCCCTGCAAGCTTTTGCTCCACAAGTTTATTCAAAATTGCTAGAAACTCATTAACCTCTACTTTTGCTCAATTTATCAATGTATCTTTAACAGAAGGTGTTATATCTCCCAGTTTAAAAAAAGCAGTTATTCACCCACTTCTTAAAATGACTAATTTAGATCCCACAGACCCCACTAATTATAGACCCATTTCTGCATTACCTTTTTTCTCTAAGATTCTTGAATCTGTTGTACTCACTCAACTGACAGACCACCTTGAAAAATATGATTTACTTGGCCCTCATCAATATGGCTTCAGGCAAGCTATGAGTACAGAATCACTCCTACTTTCTCTTACTGATACTTTAAGAAGAGAGATAGATAATGAATAGCAACAATTTCAACTCATTTCTCTTGACATTTCTTCAGCTTTCAACACCACTGACCACGATGTGGTTTGTTTGGCACTGTTTTAAATTGGTTTCTTTCTTTTCCACTTACAAGAATGTGGTTTGTCCGGTACTGTTTTAAACTGGTTTCTTTCTTACCTCTCTGTTCTCCAACAGTTAAATTTAAAAATGAGTATTCTTCTGTTTCTCAAATCAAAACTGGCATTCCACAGGGATCTGTTCTATCTTCAGTTTTATTTAATATTTACTTAGCCCCCATCTATAAAATTTTGTCTAACTTAACTACAAAATATATGCTGACAATACACGGTTCATTCTACCTGTTTGTTCTTCTTGGCAGGACACTATTGAATATCTTAAGATTTGTTTTTCTACCATCAAAAACTGGCTAAAACGCAACAAGCTCTCACTCAACATGTCCAAGATAAAATGTTTGCTCTCCATAGCCCTTACTCATCTTTCACTGAAAATAATATTTCACTCAAAAATTCTAATTTCCCCATCAAAAATCAGATTAAAAGTCTTGGGATGAAATTAGATAATATATTTTCATTTCATCCCCAAATTAAACAAGTCATATCACAAGGAGTTTTCAGACTTCACCTTCTTTGTGGTCTTAAACTCCTACACCTTCCAGAATTTTGTACAGTGTTACAGGCTTCCATATTTCCCATAATCAACTAGTGCATCAGCTAATATGCTAGCCTTCCATTTTCAAGAATTAGACCACTACAAGTATTGTTAAATTCTGCTGCTCGATTAATACAAGGACTGAAGTGTTTCAATCATATCATGCCAAATTTTGATCAAGTTACACTGGCTTCTGATTAATGAAAGAATTAAATATAAAATTGGAATGATATTTTAACTACTTAATGACCAGACTATGGGAAAATGCCATATTTAAATTTTACCAACCAACTAGAACTTTACATTCATCTCAGCTTGGCTTGTTAGATGTTCCATCTCCCAGAGTCGCACATGTACATATCACTGGAGAGTGCGCTTTCTCAGTGGCTGGTCCTATTCTTTGGGACCCTTTTCCAATAGAACTTTGTCATTGTGACTCGATGAAAAATTTCAGAAAACATATTAGGACTTTTCTCTTTAAAATTTCTTATTTTTAAGTTTTTTTTCTTTTAATTATTTATTACTTGTGTTAATATTGTCTTTTAAGTCTTATGTTTATTTCTATTTGATTATATTCTAACTGCTCAGTTGGCATTGTTTTGTTTTTAGCTCTGTTCCCAGGTTTTAATTTATTTTATTTAATATATTTTTTATTATTCAAGTGTTATTTTGTACATCACTTAGACCTTTTTTTTTTTAGCATTAAGCAATCCATGCATTTTAATATATGTAAATATATATGATGCCAAAGATCCTTTCCTCAGGTGTGAATAGCCAATATGGACATGAATCATGGTCTCTTGTCTTGCTGATGATGTACCTGCAGTTTTGTTATTGCTGTTTAATTTGCTTATTGGCCCTGGGTACCACTCCTAATCTGCTCACTTTGCCTGCTATTGTTTTCCATATGAACTCCTTTGTAGCCAGCCATTGACTTTTGAGCTGAATCCTTTACCAAGCAGATGCTATAATTCTCAAGAACACACTCCAGGATGATGCCATTCTACTCCCTTCTGTACGTTAACATCTGAAAATGTGTCTTTCCTTCAGCACTGCTGACACCCAGTCCTGCCCTCTCCAGCCCAAACTTTGTTGTTTGCTGCAGACAGGTTTCCCTACTTTCTAATATCTTGTCTCATTCCCTACTTGCATCATTTCCTTCCCCATTTTCTTCTCCTCCCCATGCCTACAAGTTTTAAGATTTGGATCTCCCCTCCCTCTTCTATCTCCATGACCTTGCTATACTCCATCTCCCCTCTTTAGTGCAAACTTCATCCCACTATTCTGCTTACAATCATGACCTCTCCTCTCATTCTTATCTCACCTCTTTCTCTCATTTCACCATATGGCCTCCTAAGCACTCTCTCAGCACTCTTACTTCTAGCATGCCCATGCACCCAGACTGTTCTGCACCCTCTGACATAATCTATTTTGTCCATTCTCATATATTGACACTCCTTTCTTGCAAAGAACAATTGAGAGAGACTGAAACAATAGACAGAATGCACCTTCACAAAGCAGAAGAAAAAAAGAGGAAACAATTGGAAGAGAAACAGTTAAAGAAACAAAAAAGCTCAAGAAACTCCACATAAAACTTTACAAAATCTCCTTCTTAGTCACTTCTTTCAGATGTATTTGTTCACCTTATCTGTCCACATAGAATTCTGGGCCAGAGCATATGTTATCTCCATTTTATATACTCTTATTTGTTACTGGAGTAGGTGGAGCTGAGACAAATACTGCACAAATCTAAACAGTGTGCAAGAACTAGAAACCATGGTGCAAGGGAGCTATTAACTATTAATCACTATTTCTTGTTAGCATGCCCAACTTAGAGACTGATATGCAAAGAAGATGACGTTAGGTTCTAAATTGGGTGTCCTTTTTCAGTAAAACTTTGGCACCTAAGTTTTCAGCTGAAAATTCATCTATAAGTTCTTACTTTCCAAAGTTATCTTCCCCCACTCCAAACCTTTAGTGTGCATGCTAAAATTTTGTGGAACATTGCTACAGCTTTACAAAGCTCTGCATATCATTAACAGTTAATCAGACACTGATGAGATTTCAGCATGTGCATTTAGGGCCCTATTTCAAAGTCATTTACTGACTTAAAACATGGTTTACTTTGGGTAAAGGACTGCTCTAAAATAGCCTGGGGCTCAGTGTGCATAATAGTATGCATTCAACCAATATTTTTGTGCATCCACGTGCACTGGCAATAGGCATTCCAGAGGGCAGAGTTCAGACTTGCAGACTACATTTTTATTTTCCCAAGTCTGTGCATAAATTAACCTGCATGAGTTACAGCCTATGAAGGGCAGGTATAACTTTGTGCAAGTTGTTTTCTGCATGGTGAAGAGCACTTGCCCAAACATTTTCAAAGCAAAATTCTGTACATGTTTTCTTTATAAATATGGAGTTAAGGGTGTAAAATTACACAGATTTTACCCCTACCTACACAGTTATAAAATTATCTTATTGTATCTACATTATCATTTTTATAGTGTTCAGGTTACTGAAATGGCCTTTTAGTTTTGCCAAAATGTATCACCGATTGGTAAATATTTGTCAACAGATACACCCCGTTCAATATTATAGCACATTTTTCATTCTAGGAAAATGCACTCTCCAGAGCAATCTGAAAAAATTCACCTAAAATCTGTTCTGCTTAATGCTGATTCATTTAGATGTAAAAACTACAATAAATAAACTTCAACAACATTTCTTGTTCATTTGCAGGTCCCCATGGTGAAAGCGGAAAAGAAATCAATGATGGGGACCTACAAATACACAAGTAATATTTGAGCATGTAAGTTTGTTAAAGTTCATTAATATTAATATATTGTATATTGAACTAAGTGGGGACAAGCTGACTATGGACATGTACAGTCTTCTGCGATGAATCTGTTTTGATGTGCCTTCTTATCTTATATGGTTTTATGCCACCAATTTAGCTTCATACCAGTGCAAAAATCATTTCAATTTTGTAGTAACATTTTTTATATTGGATCAGTTTTTGCACTGGAACAAAAGCTCCAATAAATTTCCTCCAATCACCAGCATTTAAGACTATTATATATAAGGTGAGTTGGTAAAGTACCACCAACATAGTTAATGGATGAATTGCATTTCCATTTTAAATTGTGATTTTTACAAACATAGGGGCCACTTCACTGCACTTCTTGCTAGAAATTCTTTAGCATGGAGGTACTAAACATTTTAGCATGCGCATTAATAGCACATTTAGGGGGTCATTTTCCAAGGAGTTACCGCGGGAGATAATTCCGCAAATCGCGCTAACAGCCGTTAATGCGATTTGCAAATGCAAATTTTTAATTTTGTATTCAGGGGGTGGAGTTGGGGTGGAGCATATGTAAAGTAGGAAAGAGTTATTGTGTGCCGCGAAACAGCCGCAGTGTTAGTGCAGCTCCTAACGCGGCCAATAGCTACACCTCTTTCATTTGCAGTACGTTGTGCGCTAGAGGCTGGTAAAGGTTTACCGCGGTTCACGATGTTTCCGGACAGCCTGTTTCAGTATGCTGCAGAGAGAGAGAGAGAGAGCGAGAGAGAGAGAGAGCAAATTGGGAGGCCTACCTAGTAACTCGAGGTGGGGATTAGGTATGAGTGTAGGGGGTTGGGGGCCACTTTCACATTCAACATGAGACGTACGAATAGAACACTGGTCTCTTGTGAAGATTTGATGGCCTTCGGAGTGAGGAAACTCACTCCAAAATGAAATTTGGGCAATGTTCTCTCCACCTAGCTTGATGGACACACTACCTGGGCAACAACAAGCTAGATGGAGAGAACATTATCCAAATCTCATCTTGGAGTGAGTTTCCTCACTCCGAAGGCCATCAAATCTTCACAAGAGACCACTGTTCTGTTCGTACATCTCATGTTGAATGTGAAAGTGGCCCCCAACCCCCTACACTCATACCTAATCCCCACCTCGAGTTACTAGGTGAGCCTCCCATAGGGATACAAATACCTGTCTAGGGAAGAGGCACTATAGCAAGTCTCTCTCTCTCTCTCTCTCTCTCTCTCTCTCTCTCTCTCTCTCTCTCTCTCTCTCTCTCTCTCTCTCTCTCTCTCTCTCTCTCTCTCTCTCTCTCAAAACACCCCTTTTTGGTATCACATGCAATATTGGAAAATGAGGCCCTTAGTGTGTGAATAACTAAGATAATATTATGCAGAGTGCACAATCGCTAAAAAAGATAGTCCCAAATTTTACCTTCTATGCTAAAAGTTTAATATGCATGCTAATGAGAAATAGTAATTGAGTATTAGTAGCACGCATGTGTACGCTGGGTATTTAGCACCTGCATGCTGCAGTGCATTACTGATTTTATCTCAGATCCTTCTCTTCCCTCTAAAGACATTTAAAAAAAGCTAGAATCTGCATTTACTGTTAGAATTGAATGAACAGAGGCAGGAGTACCTGAAATTGGACACAGAAGATTTAATTGAGATGAAAAAGGTGGTTGCAGAACAGTTTGCTGTGCTTTGTATTCTGCTTCTTGTTTTCTGTATAGTTTCCCTTCTTATTGTTTACTTTTCGTCTTCTGGTATGTTTGAAAGGATCAGTGTCCTCCTGCTGGTCTCAGTAAATCTCAAGTATTGACAGTGTATGTATTAGGCTTTGCAATAAAAGGACAGCAGTGGAGAGCAAAGATCATGGAGTGAGAGGGCAAGAGACAGTGTGGGTGCCTGACAATGCTTTTTGTATGACTAGTGAAAATGGTGCATACAAGGTTGAATGCTGAGATAATAAGCAGAAGGGGAGAGGTTATGATTGCCAGGAAGAAAAATAGGAAGAAGCACAGCTGGAGAGAATAGTGAAGGGAGGAGGCAATGGCAGAAGGCATTGGAGGAGATGGCAGGATGCAGGGAGGCCTCATAGCACCAATCAGCTATGCAAGTGCAGCATGAGGAGGATGAAGAAAAAGAGGAGGCAGAATGGAGAACTAGTGGTGCAGAGCCACTGACACAGTTGTGGATGCTTATGTACAACCATGAAGAGAATAGCAAGGTCCTGGAACACTTTCTAGATAATTACAACTATCTGTTTGGTAAATATAAAACATGAAAGTATTTGGTTGAAAAGGAGAACATCAGGAAAACCGATTCAGCAGAAGATAGCAACTTAGGAGTGGTGTCCAGGAGAATCAAACAAATTAAACATCAATAAAAGGATTGAACGTACACCATCAGGGAGAACACAGCCAGCACGTGGGGATATCATTACAAGACGGGAGGCTGCTGTGCTTTTCCTTATTGACTCAGAAGACTGGAGGAAAGGCTTCATGGTAACATGGGCCAGTTTCCACCTCTTAAAGGTTGTGGTTAGTGTTGCTGAAATACATGACAATACAGCTGGTGAGTAGAGTAAAATGTCAAAATGTCTAATATCCAGGAATGCATGCATCCAAAATGAGGTGGCTATTATCACACAACCATTGTGCTTACTTGAAGCTGTGTATGTATGTGTGTATGTATGTGTGTGTGTGTGTGTGTATGTATGTGTGTGTGTATGTGTGTATGTATGTGTGTGTGTGTATGTGTGTGTGTGTATGTGTGTATGTATGTATGTATATGAGTGTATGTGTGTGTGTATATGTATGTGTGTGTGTATGTATGTATGTATGTATGTATGAGTGTGTATGTGTGTGTTTGTGTGTGTGTGTATGTGTGTGTGTATGTATGTGTGTGTGTGTGTGTGTGTGTGTATGGAGGGAGCACCGGTTGCATTCCCTTAGAGGTAGTCAGATAAGGGAGCAGACCCATTCCACAGGTGTGTGTGCTTGGGGGGTAGGTGTACAATATGCAGGAGGCTGGAGACTTGATACATTCTTCTGGAGTGAAATAACCTTGTAATGTGGTTATGGCAAGTGTCAGTTGAACAATAGCATGCATGTGCAATAACATGTATATTTGCCTGCTTCTTCTTGCTTTAACAGGTTACATTGGTGTTCAGAGCACACACACAATTTCAGACCTAGCTCAGACTATGCAGGTGGAGACCGCTAAATACAGTAACCCTAGGGAATCAGAGCAAGAAGTTGATTACCTGGTTCCTTAAATTGCACCATAGACCTCTCTAGTCAGCCCCTGTGCTCAGCATAGCAGCAATGAAGGTCACAGCTAGCTTTGATATATAGTGTGCAGCAACATTCCTGCCATTATAGACTCCCCCTTCCTACAGCAAACTCTGGATGGATTTATCATGCACTGAATAGTATGAGCCATATATTTACTCCCTCCCCACTCTCTGAACACCCAGTAGTATTCAGACAATAGTACCTGGCGATAAGGTTGGTAACACCTTCTTCATGACTCTGGGAAAGGTGATGCACTTTCAGGCACATTGGGTGCAGGTGTGGTTGAGGTTTATGGTCAATATGAAAAAGATAGTGAAGAAATGGTCTGAAAGTGGACCAATGATACATGGACAAACTAAAAATACCCATCTCTAATGACAGCCTCACCCTGCAGCAGGGTTTTGAAAATGTCCTAATAACAAGCCCTTCCAAGTTTGAGAGCCTGCAGATGCAAATTCATTCTAGGTGGGGAAAGAGACTGCTTACTACACCCTGCTTGTGAAAATCTGATGGAGCATGAGAGCGCTCTGTTATTTTTATGCTGGAAGACTTTGTCTTTTGTACCTTCTCAATCTTCTTGATTGGCAGATCCCACCAATGGCATGCACTAAATGTGCTTTTCTTGTATACTGTCTTCTATTGCTTAAAAAAACTATAGTCAAATAAATATAGCATCATATGGGTAACCCACAGGTATAATTCTTATGGATAAATAATATATAAATACCTGTGTATAATTTAACTCTGTTTTATTATTAATCTTTTAATTTAATACACATATACAATCCACAAATTTATGTTAAAACCAATACTATCACTCATACCACATTCACACATGCACAATCACATAACACAGAAAAAATATTGCACCTAATTCTAATACAGCAATTCACCTATTACCAACATATTAAAATACATCCAAAATTATTACAATCATATAGCACCAATTTTATGTTGTATATTTCATTTGTCATCCAACCCACCCTTATTTCTTATTAGTCTCCCTCTAGATATTCTTTGTTATTAGAAAACTCCCTCTCAGTTCCCTGTCATGTTCATTACTTTATATAAACTCCCGACGAAAATCTTCCGTTTCACCGAGGTGGTTTCCTCAGGGGACCGTTATTCACTCATTGCTTTCATTTGAAAAGCCGGGAACTTCTCTTTATAATTCATAGGGTACTTGTTGTTTGTGCCGTCTGTGATAAAACACAATCCTCTATTTTACTCCTTATAACTCCTTAACATTACTATTATCAACTGTCTTCCACGTTGTTTCACAACCTGCCCGGAGGTATTTACTTCCACTTCTTTTGTTAAACACCACTAACTTTGTAAATCAGCGTTTTTAAGACTTAATCCTTTATGAACACCACTGCTTCATACACCTTCGTGGCCGCCGCTGTCACCCACACCTTCAATCAATATATCTTCAAACGCTGATATAAATACTGCCATCGGCTATCATGCTGCATTCCCATCTTCTAATATGCCTTCCGCACTACTCCATTTTCCCAAAACGCCGCGATTATACACAGGTATTTATATATTATTTATCCTTAAAAAAACTATAGCCATGTTATTTGCTTTATGCATACTCTACCTTACCCATTATACTGTTGGCATTTGTTCTGTATATAAAACTTGCTAAAGTGATATGGTTTTTTAATAAAAATGTTTGAATTTTGAAAAAATTGCATTTGTTTTTTTTTTTACTGAGTGTCTGGGTGTTAGAGGAAGGAGCCTTTCTTCTACAATTCTCCTTCCCTCAGAGGTGATTGACAGATGAGAAAATGTTTGAAGGGAACTATTTTGTGAGAAAAATATGATCAGCTAAAGTTGTGTAAAAAATTAAACAAATATGGCACTTTTTTTTCCCAGGTCCTCAAATTAACCAGGAAAAAGCTCAAGTCCTGTACTGCTTTTCACACTATAATTTATTAGGAGAATATCTTTTGTACATAAAAGAAAATGTTGGCATTTACCAGTTTCACAATATTGCACTGTTCTTTTTTTTGTTTATGTATGTTCAGAAAATAGGAATTTTCTTATTTTGTTTTTTCCATTTTGTCAAAATATTCCACACTGAGGAGACATACTAAAGTGTGATCAGGCATTTGTTAGAGATATGTTTGAAACATATTTTTAGTTCATTATTTTGATTAGCTAGGCTCAATGATTTGCTTTATTCATTTCAAATGAACAAAAAAATCATTTATTTATGTTATTCATTCATTTGTTTCCATTATAGTAAAAGGAGAAAGTACTGCATCTTATTTTGGGCTCCATTTTCAATGAAACTTGCAGGCAGCAATGAGCAGCAGTGGAATAACATCCAAAAGAGCAAGAATGGGGCAAAGTGGCACCAAGGCTGGCATCAGTAGCCCAAGGCATAGTCAGAGGGCTAAATAGTCCAAACTGAGGCATCATCAATCAGAAATATCAGAAATCAGAGCAAAGCAGTACCAACAGTTGCATGAAGACCCCAAGGCAACAAAAGAAGAGCCAATGGCACTAAGAATGGTGACATTAACACCCCAGGGCACCATAAATAGCCCAAGGCATGCCAAGGTAGTGATGGGACAAAGCAGCATCAACAGTGGCAGAATACTTCCAAAGCATAGAATGAGGTGTATAGCAATCAGCACAGAGGCATTAAAACCCCAAGGCATAGAATGAGAGGCTCTGACAGCTAGCAGTGTGGCATCAAAACCTCCTAGGCACTGAATGAGAAGTAAGGGCAGCAAGCACAGTGGCATCAAAACCCAAAGGCACTAATTGAAAAGCAAGACAAAAAGCACAGCGGCATCAACATTCCCAAGTTATAGATTGACCGGAAAGGCAGAAAGCATAGTGTCATCACAATCTCAAAATAGAATATGAGAGGTCTGGCAGCAGACAGAGTGGTATCAAAAGCCTCAAGGAATAGAGTGAGGCATATGACAGCAAGCAGAGTGGCATTGCAACTTTCAAGGCATAGAATGAGAGGTCATTTTAATTTCAAGCCTTCATCACTTGACAACTGCAGCAACTTGTCCTTTAATAACAGCAACAGTGAGGTCTCTGTATCTACAGATGAACATGAATAACCAATCCATTGCTTTCCTTTCCATGGACCAGAATCATAGGGAAATAGTCATCACATTTTTGGAGGATAGCATTCAGATGGGATGAGATTATCTGGCTCTGGAAAGCAAGATCAAAAGCTTTGCTGTGATTAATAGCCATCAATGCAAACATGTCCAAAAGAGGAGAAAAGGGAGGGAGTAGGTAAAAAGGGAGGGAAATAGGGAGGGAGCAAGAAATATTATCACTTATACTATCTGCCATATCTCTTAGAACCCTCACCTCTACCTTCCCCATTCCCAAATCATTGAAAGGTCCAGGCTCCAAGTGACTTCCTCTCAGCAAAACTTTTAGGATGACCTTCTCCCCTCCTTGGACCTCTCAGTGGTTTGACCTGTATTGCGTTTTGGGGTTATTACCATTTCATCTCTTTCCTCAGGCAACAGATTGCCATGAATCACTCCTACAGGGGTGGGAGGGGAAGGAGCAAGGCAGCATCTGGAGAGGCAAAGCACTCTGCTCTGTTATTCTAGCCCCTCCACTCCTGTCTTACATGGAACAAGAGAAGAGGCATGAATTTGTAGTGGATAAAGTAGCAGATCAGATTAAAGAAGCCTACTCTGCTCCTTAATTCAGTCCCTCCTTTTCCATCTTACAGGAAACAGGAGGGGTGGGTGAATATGGAGTAAATAAATCAAGCAGAGCAGATTAAAAAAAACCTACTCTTCTCCCTAATTCAGTCCTTCTTTTCCTGTTTCAGCCTCCCAGGCATCCTGCATGGAGAAGGGAACAATGGTCCCGGTTCCCCCCAGCAAGCCATCAGCCACCAGAGCCTGTTTCTCATAGCTACAGCCAACCTGCCTGACCTTGAGCAATTGCTCCTGCAAACAGTCATATTTTTAACCTTTCTACTCTCTTAGCAAGCAATACAGCCACCGGTGCCTGTTCCTCATGGTTGCAGTAGACATGAAGATTGCATAAAGTAGCCAGTCAGAAACTGACAAGCCCCAAGAACTGCCAGCACAAGCAGCAGCAGCAGCAGCAGCAGAAACTCATCCATCCCCTCACTGGGATCCTCCATGGATAACAGTTCCTTCACTTCTTTCAGGCAGATCATACTACCTGATCACCCTACCCAGGCCTGGATTTGCCAGTAGGTACACTAGGCCTGTGCCTAGAGCGGCCAAATTCTGGAATACAGCAGGCCAATTGAAAATGCGTTGCCTCCAAGCTCTGCTGAATCTTACACAGCAGAGAATGGCCTGCTTCCTGTTCCAAATCCTTCCCTTCCAGTATAGAGAGCAAGGAGAAAGAGATGAGGCTGGAAGAGAGAGCAAAGAAAAACTGTTCTTTCTGCCTTCCAGCCCTTCCTCTCCTGTTCTGAGCAGGAAACAGGAGAAGGGAAGTGAGGACACAGTATATAGCAGGAAGTCAAGAAAAGTCACTCTGCTCCCTAGTCCTGCCCCTCTCCTTCTGTCATTCATGTACTTAAGAGGAGGAGGTGGGCCTGGAGCAGAATGAACAGAACAAAGAAGGCTGTGCCTTAGATGTTCTGCTCTGCTGTCTCTTGTTTGAAGAGGGAATGGAGAGAGGTGAAGAAAAGCAGGGGGAGGGGCAGAGGACCAACAGAGCCTAGGGGCAGCAAAATTCTAAATCCTTCACTGACCCTACCGCCATCCTAGGTTTGAGTATGGGGTGGAGAGCAGCAGGGACCTGGACCAGGGCAAGCAGCTACTCCCCCAACAAGAGAACAGAAGATTACAAAGGAGAAACAAAAACAAAAAGGTACCTCTTCGTCCAAAAAAATATCTCAGAAATCAGCACCTACAATTTCTAGAACTATGCCACTCAATAAAGAATACTGAATTTAAATCGCTGCGGAAATAGAAGTAATATGAGGCAGGAGAAAAAAACACTGGGACATTTTATGTGCCTTGCAGGACGAAAGCAATATAACAACTGCGGAGCAGAAAAATAAAATCGTCAAACTGAAGGGTGGAAGTGACACATTGGAGAGAGACTGCTGCTTGCTGCATTGTAAGTAATCTATCTCATCACAGCTCAACAGACCAGGTGAAATGCTGCCACAGTCCGGCAGCAGTCCACGGAGCAGCAGTTGAGAACCACTGGTCCATGGCATTCTTTAAGGGCTTCAAAAGTCATATAATTTTGTTGCTGTATTCTATAGCCAATCATCATTCCCCAAGGGGCATTTCAACCCTGCCTCATTTTCCAGAGATATGACATGATGAGCTGTCTATTGATCCATTAACCTCTACAGCATTATATAAGTGGAATTCCACCTGGTGCTGACTATATCCTGAATCAGCCACGGCAGAGGTGTCCCCATGTCTTCTGCTTCTCAGTGAGCTGCTGTCCACCATTCTTACTCCAGTGAAAATGCCCTGCTATGGTTCTGCACCTATTTATCAGGTCAATCAGGATTGAACTGTAAACGTCCTTGGCCCCTGCCCACAGGCACCCCTTACTGCCTGGTGCAAAATGCACATATTGGGCAGGCAATGTTATAAAAGTCCATTTTCACAAGCAAAACAGTGCTTTACGCATGGAAATGGCTTTCAGAATTGCTCTTTTAATGTGTTGAAAATAGACATGCACATGAAGAATAATGAGCTATTTAAGCATTTTCCCTAGGTGCTTAGGCATGAGAAGTTATATGGTATTTACTGTGGGGAATTAAAGAGAAAAAATTGTGCCTTCTCAATTGTGATGTTAAGAGCAAATTACATGAAGGAGAAAAGTCTACATTTCGCAGGATGTCATTTTTCACTAACATGGAGCCTCATATTTTGCCCTGGCCACAGTAGCAGTGCAACAAGAGGAATGAGTTTGAAAAAAAAGGATGGTAAATAGTGAGAGAGAAAATAAAAAGGAGAGAAAGGGAAGAAATAATGAAAGAAATGGAGATGAAAGAACCAAGAGAGTCCTCTCCAAGCACCATTGCAAATGATGCCAGGAAAGCATCTTGACCCTTGACCAAAGTATTGTCCCTGAGATCTGTTCAGATACTAGGACACCCTTCAGCTTTCCTCCATGGATCTGGATGAAGCAAAGCCGACCTCTTCCAGTCTTGATAGGATGATCTCGTATTTTAGATAGCATCTGACAGAGTAGCCATTTACAGTCCATGAATGTTACAAAACCCCTAACTAGTGATGGCCTTTTCACAACTTCTCCTTTGTGCCATGGGCCTCTTGCTGAATGTGGTAGGTAGTTCTCCAGGACTTGCTAAAGAATAAGGCCATTCTATGTACTAATAAGGATGTTGTGGATCTCGGATCTTCACATCTGTAATTCAAGATGATGAAAATGTTTCCTCCCATCCTCCTAACCTCCCATTTCCTTCATTTCCTCTTCTTTCATCTACCTATATCCTTTTTTCCCTTTGCTACCTCTGTCTTATCATCCTCCTCCTCCTCTTCATCCTCCTCCACTACTTCTACCTCCTTGTCATTCTGGTCTTTTAGTAGCATTGTCTAAGAGTGCCTTTGATATCAAGGTTTTTCTAATTGTCCAGAGGGATTAGTATATTACTAATTAGGTTGTCATTATTGTTGATAAAAACACAATGTTTTTTTTTTTCCTTAGCAATATAGATATTTCTAATTAAGATGAAACTGTGCATTAGTGTGGTAAAATTACTGCATAATATTTTTGAGGTCACTATTCTAGTTATCTGGTTAAATGGTGAGTTTTGAATATCCCTGGTATTTATCCAGCTTTTACTGGATAAGTAATTATCCAGATAAATTTAGCCAAATAAGCGGATTTTCTGGAGTAGGGTTGAGAAGCTGAATAACTTAACCAGTTAACTCTGATGTTAGGAGTTAACCCTCTAGATTTTTCCGTGTGTTAGCATATCTAAATTTTAGAAGAATATCTAAAATTATCTAGCCCAATACCTTTTAAAACCCCAGATGATGGCCATGCTGTTAGCTTATACTTCCAGCATTGCTGTCAGATCAACACTGGAATCTGCCAGGATTACAGCGTAATGTAATCCTGGTGCAGACAGAGGGGTTTTGAAAGGTACCAGGTAGGTGGGAAGAAAGAAAGGGGTCATTTATGGAAGACTTTGCTAACTAGAGAGAGGACAGAGGGAGGAGGGAGGCTAATGCCTCCAAGAAGACTTCTTTTAATTTTAAAAACACACATGGAGAGGGTGGGACTGCAGCCTGGCATACCACTTTTTTAAAAAAGTGAGTGGGGGGATCCAGTTCAGACAACCAGGCCAACATGTGTCTTTTTTAAGGTCTATTGCCACTTAACCATCTGAATTTTAGCCTTACCTGGCTATATTCAAAAGAATAATCTGGCAACATGAGGTCAGATAACTTTATTTATGTATTTACTTTAAAAAAAATCATATATACCACAATTCTAATGTTATAGATTGTGGATTAATAATAATTTACATAATAAAATGATATACAAAACATAAAAACAAATCAGCACATTAAACAAACATAAATATGATTCTTTACAGATAGGGCCGGATTTTAAAAGGGTTACGCGCTTAAGTTAAGCGTGTAACCCTTAAAAAAAACCCCTGCGCGCGCCGAACCTATTTTGCATAGGCTCGGCGGCAGCATACAAGTCCTGGGGCTTTCCTTGGGGGGCGTTCCGGGAGCGTGTCGGGGGCGTGTCGCAACTGGCATGTCATCGGGGGCGTGTCATGGGCATGACGCAGCCGACGCGTCATCTGGGGGCGTTCTGGGGGCGTGGCTGTGGCCTCCGGACCACCCCCCGGACCAGAACATGGCGTGCAGCAGCCGGCCCGGCGCGCGCAAAGTTATGCCTGCCTCGAGCAGGCGTAACTTGTTCAACAAAGGTGGGGGGGGGGGGTGGTGTAGATAGGGCCAGGGGGGGGTTAGGGAGGGGAAGGTGGGGGAGGCCGAAGGAAAGTTCCCTCCGAGGCCGCTCTGATTTCGGAGCGGCCTCGGAGGGAACGGGCAGTGAGCACAGGGCTCAGTGCACGCTAGTTGCACAAATGTGCACCCCCTTGCGCGCGCTGACCCCAGATTTTATAAGATACACGTGGCTACGCCCGTATCTTATAAAATCCAGCATACTTTTGTTTGCGCCTGGTGTGCGAACCAAAGTACGCACGCGCGCTGTTTTTTAAAATGTACCCCACTGTGTATTAATTTTATGTTAAAGGCTTGAGAAAATAAATATGGCCTTCAGCAATATATTCCTAAATCTCAAATAATCTAACTGACTATGAAGCTCAAAAGGTAATGAATACCATAAATTGATATATATATATAGAAAAATCTTTAGCTCTATGAGATGAACACTAAGCAGTTGCTGAGAGACAACTTTAAGATTAACCAATGATATGAAAACATAGCCAGTTAGGTTTAAAGTTGTCCATCTAAAAGTAGCTGGATAACTTTAGTCTGGCATATTCAGCGAGATGCTTATCCTGTATACTGCTTATCCCACTGAATATTCAGGATAACTGATCCGGCTAACATTAGCTGGATAAGTTATCTATTTGTGGATTTTTTTAATATTGGCCACATTGCATCTCATTAGTTTAGAGTATAGCACAATATCAGATGGTTTTAATTATGCCGTAATTACTGTAGGATGCCTGCAGTAACCTATCAAACTGATTGCACTTTATTACATAAGCTCCTAAATGGTATGCCAAGAAAAATAAGTATTGCTAAAGCATATATATATATCTTTCTTTCATTTTTCCTTAAAAGGAAAATAAAATAAAAACCAGCTTCATATTTTACATTTTTTTTTTTTTGCTAATGTTGCAAACATGTTTGCACATCTCTTTGTAATAAATGAAAGAGGGTGACTAAAATATTTTTTCTATTACCAGAAAGAAAAAAACTATAGAAATTTGTAGCATTTGTTTCTTTGTAAACTAAAATAACAAGGTCCAGTAAGATTTAAGCTGCTGAAATAAGGCCCAAGAAACATGATAGTTATAGAACACCTGACATAATTTCCCTTGTGGTATACCGTGTTTTTCTTGCAGACCTAATTCATTGGAAGTGCTGGCATTGGATGGAGTGACCAGTGGGATTCTCCAGTTTTACACAGCCCAGGAGACTGCTGACTGGCTGCAAGCAATTTCAACTAACATCAGTGACTTGACACTGCAAAATGTATGTCCTCTTTACACTCTGCAAAGCTTTCCTTACACGCTTTGGAATACTCATAATACAGGACAAATCTTTGATGATAAACTGTATCAATGAATGTTTATATAGTAAAGAGACTTCTAGCAGTTGCAAATCTCGAATAATAATAAACTGGCTAATTTTAAAAGGAACGCGCGTGCACCCATAAACACGCATATATGTGCGTAAGCGGAGATGCGCTGCAATTTTATATCGTGCATGCAAGTCTGTATGTATCATTTAAAATCTGCCTGCCACACATATGTGTGCACACAGTCTTAAGAGATGGCTCAAGTAAATGTCCCGTGCATATTTCCGCTAGGGCTTTAGCAGTTTTACGTGCTTATGCAGGTGGATTTTAAAACAAGCTCAAGTGAGGGAAAAACCAGTTTTTCCAAATAGTCCACCAGTTTGTCCAGTTGATATTGTGGTGTTCAAGACACCTGTGGTTCTTCATCCTGTAAGCCCCCGCCTTTTGACCCCAAACCTTCACGCTGTACTGAAATCCATAAAACTAGAGATCTCTAGACTTGCTCCTCGTCGGGACCAGCAGTAAAGTTAGGCGGATGACACGTGAATGCACACCATGCTCAGCTTTTATAAAATTCAGAGTTACATGCGTAAGTCTTAGCTCCTCCCTGGAATGCCTATGCCCCACCCCTTTTCCATCCCCTTGTCCTTGACGCATGCATGGGTATGTACATGCATACTTCGCGGTTCCTTAAAATTTGCGCTGCTCGAGGCCATTTTGCTCGAGCAACGCTTTTAAAATCTACCTCATAGTGTATAATCTCCTCTTTAAAATACTGCATAGATTTTTTTTTTATATGATACTGACAAATGCACTCATCCTTTTGGACAATAGGAAAGTATGGCTACATTAAAAAAATGATCATGGCTCATTTATTTGCAATTTAGCAATGACATTGCAGTACGAAACAGTTCTAAAATCACCTTTATTTATTTATTTATTTATTTATTTATTTAACATCTCTTTTATACCGATATCCGTTCGCACATCTCATCGGTTCACAATAAACAAAAACTTTTGGGCGGGGCCCTTACATGTAACAGATAACTTAGTGAACTAGGAAAAATACAATTAACTTTTGGGAGGAGCCCTTACATATAACAAACATCAATGGGTAGATACTATGCAATAGAACTGTAACTATAACTATATACATGAGAGTGCACAGTACAAAATCAGCGGACATAAGGCGTTCATAACAAAATAACATTGTAAAATTCACAGAGGGGTTTTATGTAATAGGGGGTGACATGGGGTAGGCTTGTTGAAAGAGCCAGGTTTTAAGTTTCTTTTTTAAAGTGGGGGTATATGTCTCCATGCGAATATCATGGGGCAGGGAGTTCCATATGGTGGGGCCGGCAAGAGAAAAGGCTCTGTTTATAGTAGAGGAGAGTTTAAAAGATTTGATAGATTGGGCACGAAGTGTTCCTTGGAGGGCTGGGCGGGTAGGTCTCTTGGAGGTGCGAGGTAGGAGGGGGGGATTAAGCCAGTTGAGGTTGGAATTTAATAGACTCTTGTGTATGATAGATAGTGTTTTATATAGAATTCGTGACTATATAGGGAGCCAGTGTAGTTTGATAAGTGTGGGAGTGATGTGATCTCTTTTCTTTGTGTTTGACAGTATCCGAGCGGCGGCATTTTGTAGGAGTTGTAATGGCTTAGTGTGTGTTGCGGGAATGCCAAGGAAGAGTGCATTGCAATAGTCAATTTTTGATAAAATAATAGACTGGAGTACTGTACAGAAATCAGTGAAGTGTAGTAGGGGTCTGAGTTTCTTTATCGTTTGTAGCTTAAAATAGCAATCCTTTATGATGGATTTAATGAATGGTTTAAAAGAAAGGTGATTATCAATAATGACTCCTAAATTACGAGTGTGTGATGGGAAATTGGTGGATGAGTAAGCAAGTGGGATGTCTGGGAGTGGTTGCCTATTAGATATGATTAATAGCTCAGTCTTGTTGGAATTTAGAGCTAGGTGCATGTCCTTTAGGAGTTGGTTGATGGAGGAAAGACAGGATTCCCAGTTTTGTAAAGCAGTTTGGATAGAGTCAGAGAAAGGGAAGATGAGTTGCACATCGTCAGCAAAAATAAAATGCTTGATGTGCAGGTTAGTGAGAAGCGTGGTAAGGGGAATCATGTATATATTAAATAGCGTCGAGGAGAGTGAAGAACCTTGGGGCACACCTTGGGGAAGACTGATGGGATCAGATTCATAGTTGTCCACTAGGACAGTAAAAAAGCGATTTTGGAGATACGATTGAATCCAGGCGAAGGCATTGCCAGTGATCCCAATACTTCTGAGGATGTTGAGTAGGACATCGTGATTGACTGTGTCGAACGCAGCCGAGATGTCAAGCATGGCGATCAGATAGGAGGATCCTGAGTCGGTTCCTCTGATAAGAGTATCGTGTAGGGAGAGGAGCAATGTTTCAGTACTTAAATGCTTCCTGAAACCATATTGGGTGGAAGGGAGGATATTGTTTTGTTCAAGGTGATCGGAGAGGCATGAATTAACTAGCTTTTCAAGAACGTTAGCTAGGAGGGGTAGGTTGGACACCGGTCTGTAATTAGAAAGGGTGGCGGGGTCAAGATTCAGTTTTTTGAGTAGCGGTTTCACTATTGCTTGTTTAAGAAAATTAGGGACAATGCCATGCTCTAGGGAACAGTTGAGAATATTTGAAAGAGGTTTGGCGATCACATTGTGTATAGATAGTAGGAGTTTGGAAGGGATGGTTTGAGAAGGATGTGTTGAGGGTTTCATTTTCTTTAGTATGTTCTCTACTTCTAGGGAGGATGAGGATTCAAAAGAGGAGAGGGAGACTGGAGAGTTGATATTGGGAAGACAGATATTGAGGTTGTTGTGCGAGAATTGTGCCGTGATGGAAGATACCTTGTTTTTAAAAAATTGTGCTAACTCGTTGCAATGATTTTTAGAGGAGTTAGCCGGTTGTTGCGTGTGTGTGGGAGAAGTCAGGTCAGCAACCATAGCGAAAAGAGCCTTGGGGTTATATTGCAGACCATTTATTTTTTTGGCGTAGTATTCCCGTTTAGATTGTAGGATGAAATTTCTATATTCGTGCATACGTTGATAGTAGAGCGTTTTGGTTGTGGGGGATTGGTGTTTGCGCCATGACCTTTCCGCAGCTCTGAGTTGGATTTTAAGATTTCTGAGGACAGGCGTGTACCAGGGTTTCCTATTTTTACGGTTGGGGTTGACAGTTTTTGTTATTAGGGGGCAATGTTCATTGGCAATGCTGAGGGTGAGGTTAACCCAGGAGGAGAATGCATTATCTGGGGATGATAGGTCAGTTTGCTTGTCTATGTCTGAGCATGCTAGTGTGATGGTCTCTACATTGCAGGATTTACGAAAATTTGAAAGATATGGGCTGACGGGGCGCGGAAATGGAGCTTTGAGGAAGTGTAAGTTTAGTCTTGATTAAGGAGTGATCAGACCTTGGTACTGCCATACATAATGGAGGATTGGTTATGCTGATGGGGGAGTTGATAAAAATCAGATCAAGGGTGTGGCCAGCTTTGTGTGTGGGAGAGTTCACTATCTGTTGGAAGCCCATAGCTTCGAGTGAAGAAAGGAAAGCTTCACAGGCAGGGGATTGTGGTGAGGTATCCACATGTAAATTAAAATCTCCTAGGAGGATCGTGCGTACGTCAGGTGATAGTGCGTTTGCAAAGAATTCAATAAGGGGTGATGAATCTTTCTCTAGGAGACTGGGGGGGGGGGTAATAAATGAGACACAGTTGGAGTGATTTTGATTTGAAGAAGCCAATTTCGTATTGATATGGGATGTCACATTTATGGGACAAATACTGGAGGTCCTTTTTTACAGCCAGGAGTAAGCCGCCTCCTCTCTTCTTCTTCCTCGGGATTGAGAAAACATCATAGATATCTAAGGGTAATTGACATATAGGGGGCAATTTTCAAAACTATGAAAAGTCTGTGAGAATGTTTATCCATGAGCTTTGCACAAGTTTTCAAAGGTGCGGTCCCTTTCAAAGTAGTGAAATGAAAAAGCACCCACTGAGATTTGTACCTCCTTTTTCTACGGGTACGTTTTCAGGCCAAGACAGTATGTGACGTCACTCCACTTCAATAACAATTCCGGGAATATGCAAGTTAAAGTACATGCATTGCGGAAAACAGTGCATCTGTTTACCCACATGCAGTGAGCAATTTTCAGACAGTGTCTATTTACCAGAGTAAATGATAGGGGGTGTGCATGGATCAAAAATTTGCTTTTGTTTTTCGGTTGTTTTCAGAAAGCGTTTTTCCCACAAATTTTGGTTCGTGGAATGTTTGATACATTTCATTCATGTGAAAAAAGCAAATCTTACGTAAAAAAAAAAAAAAAGAGCCAGGCTGACCCCCCCCAAGCTGGCCAAAAGTTCCTTTTGGGTGCAACGAGGGTCCCGGAGCGAACGCGCAGGGAATCACGTGACGCCGCATCACTCCGACGTGATGCCGACATCACGTGATTCCCCGCGCGTTCGCTCCGGGACCCTCGTTGCACCCAAAAGGAACTTTTGGCCAGCTTGGGGGGGCCTCCTGACCCCCCAAGCTGGCCAAAAGTTCCTTTTGGGTGCAACGAGGGTCCCGGAGCGAACGCGCGGGGAATCACGTGACGCCGCATCACGTGCTCCTCGCAAAGGAGTTCAGAAATGGCGTCCTGACTCCCCGCTGGACCTCCAGGGAGTTTTGGTAAGTCTTGGTGGGGGAGGGATTAAGGAGGGTGAGGGGTTTAAATTTTTATTTGCACGTATGGACATAGACTCAACTTATGGAATTCTCCATATGTCCATATTGACTGAAATTGACCCCCCCTTCCGACTTATGGACTTATGAACATAAACTTTTGCTCTGCACATCCCTAACAGGTGGTATCCCAGTGGAGTTCCGAAGACAATGTTTAGAACTCTATTACATATTCAGCTAGAGTCCGGGAATCTTGACGTAGGCGTAGGAGAGTTGCTCCCGAGGCTGCTTGCTGAGTGGGGTCATCAAAGACCATATGGAAGAGAGCCAAGACCTCACTCAAGTTACGTAGAACAGGATCCCTATGCTCCCGCAAGGGAGGTGCCCAGGCGAGGGCCTTTCCATTGAGGAGAGACAAGATATAAGTTGTCTTCATTTCACCATCTATAGACGGAAGTGCATATTGCACTGGTTGATAAAGCCCCTACAGGATAGAGAGTCTCCAGTGAAGCGGGGCAGAGCTGGTAGGCAGATCACTGGATGAACACTGGATGTTGATGGTGCGACAAAGGGTCCTGATGGTAATGTAGGGTTCATAGGCCTGATGAAGTCCAAATGGCAATTCAGGTTGTCTAGTGCTGAGGCGAAGGAATCTAATGTCTTCTGTTGTTCCATATATATATAAATGATCTGGAAAAGAATACTACGAGTGAGGTTATTAAATTTACGGATAATACAAAATTATTCAGAGTAGTTAAATCACAAGCAGACTGTGATACATTACAGAAGGACCTTGCAAGACTGGAAGATTGGGCATCCAAATGGCAGATGAAATTTAATGTGGACAAGTGCAAGGTGTTGCATATAGGGAAAAATATGCTGTTGTTACACGATGTTAGGTTCTATATTAGGAGCTACCACCCAGGAAAAAGATTTAGGCATCATAGTAGATAATACTTTAAAATTGTCGGCTCAGTGTGCTGCAGCAGTCAAAAAAGCAAACAGAATGTTAGGAATTATTAGGAAGAGAATAGTTAATAAAACAAAAAATGTCATAATGCCTCTATATCGCTCCATGGTGAGATTGCACCTTGAATACTGTGTACAATTCTGGTCGCCACATCTCAAAAAAGATATAGTTGCAATGGAGAAGGTACAGAGAAGGGCAAGCAAATTGATAAAGGGGATGGAACAGCTCCACTATGAGGAAAGGCTGAAGAGGTTAGGGCTGTTCAGCTTGGAGAAGAGACGACTGAGGGGGGTGGGGGGGGGGGATATGATAGAGGTCTTTAAGATCATGAGAGGTCTTGAATGAGTAGATGTGACTCAGTTATTTACATTTTTTAATAATAGGAGGTTTAGGGGGCATTCCATGAAGTTAGCAAGTAGCATATTTGAGACTAATCGGAGAAAATTCTATTTCACTCAACGCACAATAAAGCTCTGGAATTTGTTGCCAGAGGATGTGGTTAGTGCAGTTAGTGTAGCTGGGTTCAAAAAAGGTTTGGATAAATTCTTGGAGGAGAAGTCCATTAACGGCTATTAATCAAGTTTACTTAGGGAATAGCAACTGCTATTAATTGCATCAGTAGCATGGGATCTTCTTAGTGTTTGGGTAATTGCCAGGTTCTTGTGGCCTGGTTTGGCCTCTGTTGGAAACAGGATGCTGGGCTTGATGGACCCTTGGTCTGACCCAGCATGGCAATTTCTTATGTTCTTATGTTCTTATGTTCTGTGACATGCCTGGAATAGCTTGGTGAGCCAAAGCCTCTGCCGGTTCCATGGACTTGGCAATCTTTAGTGTGGCCAGAGGGAAAGTGGAACCCTTGCCCAAGGGGGAGTTGGTGCTACCTGAGGGAGTGAACTCCCACAGGTCCCCACCGTCAGGAGGCGAGCTGAGCTGATGCAAAGGCCAGCTAGAGCTTCACCAATACCAGCCCCGTTCTCCGCAGGTTGAGCCTTTGGGTGCATGGGGCCGGCTGGATTTAGGTGGGCCCTTGAGAAAACGAAGGAATCACCGAGGTTTGGTCCAAGGTCAGAAGCTGAAGGATCACCAATCCGAGGTCAGAAGCCAGAGGAAGACGAAGGAATCACCGAGATTTGGTCCAAGGTCAGAAGCCAAAGGATCGCCAGTCCGAGATCAGAAGCCAGAAAGTCACCAATCGGCAGTCCGAGGTCAGAAGCCAGGGGATCCATCCAGAGCTGCAGGAGGAAAGGCAGGAACAGGACTCAGAAGGCAGGAACAGGACTCGGAAGGCAGGAACAGGAGCAAGAGCACAAACAAAGCACAGATGACTCACTGAAGTCAGCAGACTCGTTGCCAAGTCGAGGAACTGGAAGGGGAGGTCTCCATAAATAGTGTCTGGCTCCTGACATCATCTGAGAGATTGGGTGGAGTCAAGGTATCCTGCCGCTTTAAGAATGGCTCTGGAGGCATGGATGAGTGACTAGAGAGCGTGCCACCCAATGTGGGCTACTCCAACAGAGGCCTGCAGTCTGGCCTCGTGAAGAGGAGGATCAGGGGTCGCCCTAAGCACTGCAGAGCACCATGCCGACCCCGCAGCAGGGACCGTGGACGTGGGGGAGGTCCTAGGCCTGCGGCGGGAGCGACTCCCCACTACAGCACTGCTGCCGACGCCCACGCCGGAGGTAAGAGGGGCCAACCATGGACGGCCATGGCTTCTAACAGCATGTTTTAAAATTACCCTCTTATTTATTTATGAACATTAGATATTTCACCTTTTCCAAAACTATTCTCAAGGTAGATTACAAATTAAAATTAGAATTACAATATAGGGGCAAGTTATGAAGAAGTTGGCTATAGATTTAATAATAAAAATATATAATTAAACTTAAAAATTCACAATTGTTTGAACAAAGTCACAATTTTTTTGAGAAGGATAATGCTAATAGGTGTGATTTTCATGTCCAATCAACATTATTCTCTAAATGCCAGAAACTGTAACTTTGATAACGTAGAAGGAGGTAGTTAACAGGCAAACACCCAGCTGTCTCCATATGACCTGGTCATTTCTCACTTCGTCAGCTGTACAGATCTCATCTGCTAGAAACCTTTTGTTCAGAACTAGACTACCAAGCTTTCTCTTTCTGACTGATGCTCTTAATGGAAGGAACTGAGCATAGTGCAAAAAAATTGCTAGGTTGTTTTTTTCTTTTTTTCAATCTGAATGACACCATGCTAAAAATGTAATTTTACAATTGAAAAGGAATGTTTACAACCAAAACAGTTTTACATAAATTAAAAATTAAATTGAATAAAGTTAGGTAAAACTGCTTTGATTGTGAACATTCCATTTCAATCATAAAATTAAAGCTTTGGCAAGGATTTTTTTTTTCTGATTGTCTGAAGAAACGTGATCCATCCTTGATTTCATAGCACTGAGGAGGAAGGAGTGCTCCTCACTGTTCCCCTCTGATACTCTATTTGTAAATGTCTTGATATTACTGCAAGGCGTGCAAGCAATGTATAGTTCTTGAAGAAAGGGCACACTGATAATGACAATTTTCTTGCTGACATCTAAGTTCATGAATACTTTCCTTGCATCTCTCTATGGCCTGGATTTTCCATTCTCACACAGAATGTTGAATCCAGCAGTAACGGGGGGCGAAGGGGGGGGGGGGTGCCTGCGAAAGCCGGAAGCCATCGCACTACCACGGTGTTATCAGTGCCGGCTTTCGCACCCAATAGCGCCACCGTGAAAGGTGGTATTATTGGGCGCGCTACTGGCAACGATAACAGTGCTTACCTTATCGCCGCCAGAGAAGATACCGCTATGTCCGCCTCCTCGCCGCCCCAACTCCTCCCCTTGCCGCTCCGACTCCACCCCCGACAAGCTATCACACGTGAAAATACTTTTCACAAGCAAGAAGTCCTTTTGAGTGGGATAGGCTTAGAAAATGACGCCCTATGAGACTTTAAATCATTCCAAGCCTTTCCCCCTCACTACCCGACTTCCACAAATTGTCCTTATTTCCAAGGATGGATGGGAAAATTTCATGTACTAACACAGCAAAAATAGGGGCTTCCATGGCTAACCTTTTAAGCAGCATGGCTGGAATGTGGCTTTGCCTCCCAGGCTAATGTTCAAAGCACAAATAATTTGATTTGATTATTGCCTCCCAGATCATTGTAGAACCATTGAACTCAAAATAGCTTGAAAAATAACTTAGATATAGACACAGAATAAAAGAAAACCCTTTGAAAGTTGAATGCATGGGTTGTAAGGATGCATGCATGTCAACAAAATTTGCATTTCCAATGTTAGCAGCATAAAATTGTCAATTCCCTTTTACAAAACAGCTCATGACTGGCACCATAACAAATCAAGTATGTATTGTAGCAATTTTCCAAAGCCTACATAGTCGTGCATTTACACATGTAAAACCCAATTTTAATTGAACAAATCCTTTTTAAAATCAGGCCCCTAATGTACATGTGCACATGCATCCACTTATTTGCACGTATTACCCTCTTGATGGCAACATTTAGGATTATAAGTTATCATTTTGGAACACAGCTAAAATATTTCTGCATAAAATGAATATTTCTTTTGTTTTATACTTGAAGAAATGCCATGGTTAAATTAATGTTTGTTTTGTTAGGTATTTCACTAACTATGTCATTATAATTTTTGTTTTTCGGCCAACAGTTTAATAAAACATAATGATTAATTTAATACCTATTGAATAAGTTACATAAATAATGTTCAGCCCATCACAATATCATAAAAGTTAAGTAAACAATATCCTAAATTTTATTTTGGCAATAAAGTCTTTTGCTGAAAAAAGGGATGGTAAACTTTAAAACAATCATGCAGGCTCCCATACACACATGTATGGATGCACGAGTGGACATATGCTGAAATTTCAAATCATGTGTGCAGTTGCATGTGTATAATTTATAATACGCCTACCCGGTATATGTGTGCTCCAAATTTTAAGCCATTACTCAAACAAACGTAATTTGTATATATTCCTTAGGATTTTGTTGGATTTAGCACAGGCAGTTAAATGGATTTTATAACAGGCTCGCGTAAAGGACATCCCCAGTTTTACCACTTAGCCCACCGGTTTGCCGAGACTGTTTCAAGGTCATCCAGACCCTTTGGTTCTTCAGTCCACACTCTCCCCAGTTGACCCAGACCCCCTCACCCTTTTGTGTTCAGCCTAAAAAGAGACTGCTGCAGATTTACACCTCATCAGGAGCAGCAGTAAATATACGTGGCTAAAAAGCTGCCACGCACTGTGCCCACTGGATTTAAAATTCGGATTTATGTCTGTAACTGTAGTGCCCTGGAACGCTTCCCCTTTTTTATTCATTCCTACGTATATATGCACATAATTTGTAGCTTTTAAAATATGTGTTGCTTGCGTGCAGGCCAAATACTCACATATATGGGTCTTTTAGCATGAACAACACTTTCTAAATTC
This sequence comes from Rhinatrema bivittatum, assembly GCF_901001135.1. Lineage (NCBI taxonomy): Eukaryota > Metazoa > Chordata > Amphibia > Gymnophiona > Rhinatrematidae > Rhinatrema > Rhinatrema bivittatum. The sequence goes on from NC_042617.1 coordinate 431,616,707, forward strand.
ATTCCATAGTGAGCAGGCATATGGAATATAAGTGATTCTATTGTTTTGCATTGCTTCTGCTCACAGAAGCATTCCACTTTAGGAAGAAGGGTACTATAAATACATTGGATGCTAATTGAACTGAGATGGAGAGCACCTTATAATCCTCCAAAAATAGCTAGTGTTGCTAGAAAACCAACAAAGTACTTCTATAAAGAAGATACCTCCATTAGGATAACACATTTCAGGAGCTATATTTATCGACTATTAGGGATCATCTCCTCAAAAATGATACAAATGGGTGGAAGTGGTAAACGTCTGATTCGGCTAAGTATAGTATTTTTGTTTTTAATACATGAAAATTTTAAAATTAAATTAAAAAATAGGTGCCATATGTGTTGGTGAAATAGAAGACAATAATGTGTTTTTCAATTTCTTTTATTTTTACATACAAATGCAATGGACATCTACCTTATTTTTATAATTTGGATTCTTCTTGCCTCTATTAAAAATATTTAGACTGCATTTCTGTGAATTTGGAACATGTATTTGCAATCGCTTTCATTAAGACACTTAAAGCTAGATTTTAAACCTGTACATGCACGTCCATGTGAGCTGGTTCCCGGCGCGTGCACATGGACATACCATGCACAGGTTATAAAATCTGATATCCCTCGCATACATGCACGTCTGATTTTGTACTGCTGCATGCAAGTTCGCACGGGTGCCCAGTCGCATGCATAGGGGAGGAATTAAAAAAAAAAACAAAACACACGGTCTACCCCAGTTTCCTCCCAGTCCGCTCTAATAAATGAGTGAACTGGGAAGGAACTTCACTAACCCCCTAACCTTCCTCCCTTTTCCCCTCTCCTCCCCGACTCCTAAACACCCTAAGTACGCAAAATGTTTTTGTTTTTTTAACTTACTTCATCCTGGTAGCTGCAGTAAGTTGCCAGCAAGCGCTTCCCTTGGACAGCGTCTAATGGAGCTGTCCCAGGTGGCCCTATCCCCACCTCTTGGCTCACCCAGACCCCAACCCCAGCCCACCCATTTTGGCTCTGTTGGCACTTCTGCGCATACTGGCAGATACGCGTGTGGCTGGGCCATTTCTAAAATGCGCTCAGCGTGCACATGGCCTGGTCATGTGCGAATCTGCTGGGATTTGCGCATGCTGGTGATTAAAAATGTACCCGTTAGTATGATTATGATTCATGATTTGTCGGTGGAGTAATCTCAGCCAAAGGTATCAGTTAACAGTTTTTCGAAGGATGGCATCCAGAGGAATTGGGGATGGGAGGGAGATGGTTTTTGGGGTTGGGATGGGTGCTCAGAGTACATTTGATCATGTTGTATTGTTTCTGTAGCCTCAGTGGTGGATAAGAACTCACCACTCTGGAGGTTGTATGTTAATGTGTTTCACATGAAAGGCACTAAAACATATTTGTCTCTTACTGGGCAAAGAATAATAGTAAAGTATTGATATAAAAAATATTCAGTTTTGCAAGGATAGTTTTTATTGATTAACAAATTGAATAAAATAATCTGAAATACAAAGTAACTAGAAATCATTGATATGGACTCTTTCAACTCCAGCATTCCCTCTAATGGTTACCAACGGCTTCCAGTCAGAAATTTTCTTGTGTGGTTGTTTTGGGATGAATTATCTTAATCGTTCACCCTTATAGAGGATGTGTTAGCTGTTTAGTTTAAATGTGATCAAGTTTCAAATTCCCTGCCACATAAGAATTTTAAATCACAAAAATAATTTACAAGTATCTAAAAAACTGGTAAAAAACATTTTTATGAATTTACTTTGTTATATATCATATGACTTTGAAATAGTTTAAAACTGTTGATAAAATTATTTTACAATTGTAATAGAAGAGCGACCAAAATGATAAAGGTCATGGAATGGCTCCCCTATACGGAAAGGCTAAGAGGTTAGGGCTTTTCAGCTTGGAGAAGAGACAGCTGAGGGGGCATATGATAGATGTCTACAAAATCATGAAAGAACTTGAAAGGGTAAATGTGAATCTGTTATTTACTCTCTCAGACAATAGAAGGACTAGGAGGCCCTACAGGAAGTTAGCAAGCAGCTCATTTAAAACAAATCCAAGAAATTTTTTTTTCACTCAACGCATACTTAAGCTCTGGAATTCATTGACAGAGGATATGGCTATGGCAGTTAGTGTAACTGGATTTAAAAAAAGGTTTGGATAAGTTCCTAGAGGAAAAATCCATAAACTGCAATTAATCATTAAGGAATAGTAGCTTGAGATCTATTCAGGGGTGGGTTCTGGGTAAAGATCGGCCCGGGATTTTCTGCCCAGGCCAGCCCAAGAGATACCCCATGGTCTGCTGAGCGCGGTTCTGTCGTGGCCGCACTCGGCAGACCACGTGACCAGAGTGACCAGCCCACCAGGGGATGCCCGATCCCCCAATAGGCCAATCCGCCCCTGGATCTATTTAATGTTTAGGTACTTGCCAAGTACTTGTGACTTGGATTGGACACTGTTATACACAGGATGTTGGGCTTGATGGACCCTTGGTCTGACCCAGTGTGACATATCTTATGTTTTTATGTTATGTTCTAAGGCCATATTGAGTAGAAAAGTTTACCTAAATATTCAGTAGAACATACCGAGGTAATTTCTGAGTGTTGAATATTAGTGCAAACAGGATACATTTTAGCCAGATAATGACTTACCTGGCTAAAATGTATACCCTTGGGAGATAGAAAATCTAAAACTCAGGATCTATCTGGGTAACTAAGGCCTAGATTTATCATTTTGCCATATTTATAGCAAGCCCGTGTTAGTAAAAGGAGTGTGGCTAGGCAAATTTTCCATTTACTTCAATGTATAGTGATTTTACTGCAGATTGCGATCCCAATCCGCGGTACCGGATGAAAAGATTTTTATTGCATTTTGCAATGAGTGTGAGAGAGAGAAAGACAGAGACTCAAAATTGCAAAGTGGGGTCAATTTGCAATTTATAGTATTATAATAAGGTAGATGTAAAACTCAGGGTGAGGGGTCAGGGGTGGGGTATCATTTGGAGAACTGAGAGTTGAAAGAAAGGTATATTTGTACACTATATTCTCTACCTAGCATCAGGCTAGGTAGAGAGTGTAATGCTCCAAATGATACCCAATCTTCACAGATGTCTTCTGTGCTGTTTGTACCTGTGACGCTGTATTTAAATCTGCCACCCAAGCCTTCCCCACCTACCCCAAGTTTTAAGTCCACCTTATTATAGTGCTATAAATAGCAAAGTGACCCCACTTTGCATTTTCAGTCCGTGGTGGCCACAACGCAAGGGAAATAGGTGTAGTTATTTCCAGCATTAAAACACATTATTGTATATGATCATTTTTTTTGCAGATGATAATGTGTTATCGCATGCATTAACTGTTGAACATTACCATAAACTCCAACCTAACTCCTCCCATATGAATAACTAATGTATAATTTGCATATTAATATGTGTAAAAATAATTATCACACACGTTAAGGCCCTAACGCAGGCATTAAGCCCTTATGACAAAATGATAAATGACCCTATAAAGTTGTTACAAGAACAAACTCTGTGAATATTAACCTCATGGTTCTTATAGAGGTATAGAGTGCTTTGAAAATTACGTAGCTATGCTAGTGCAGATATTAATTGTTTTTTTGTACTAATTGCTTAATAATCTCTATTTTCAGATACAAATGATGAATAAATGTTGCTCTCCCTGCGACCAGGTAGGGCTTTCCTTTGCTTTTAATGAATATATGTGTATTTATATATATATATAAACAGGATATTAGTAAACATTTGTTTGCCATTGAGTAAAGCCATTGGTCTCTTTCATTGTGAAAATATATCAGCTCTGATCAAACAATGGGCCTCTCTGGCTCTGAAACCAAATGCTATCATGACATAAGTCTTTAGTCAGAGGGCTACTTGAAAAGTACATAAAGGCCTAGGTGTGCAGCTGCCAGGGCTAGAAAGTACATAGTTTAGATATAAAGCTTCTATGGTGTTAAGGGGAAGATACGTTAAGCACCCCACAAGACTTAACATTGGGCCCCTTACTTGGTCCTCACTCCACTTAAAAGACAATCTGGACAAAATACTTTTTAGATTTCACACTAAACAAAATGTCTTTTGAAGTCTGCTCTAATACCATGTCAGCAGTTGTATAACAACTGAGGAGGAGTGAGGGAGTTGTTTAGGATAGGGAATCCCCACAGCCCAAGAGTGGACAGCTAAGGATGATCATTAGTGAACAGGTATTATACAGATCCACGTGCCAGGCTAGTATTGGGAGGGGGAGGTAGCCAGTCTGTAGATGTCTGCCTGTTCTAAGCAACAACAGGCCTCATAACTGTCTGCTCTTGGGCTGTGGTTATTCTCTAACCCAGGGGTCCCCAAACCTTTTACACAAAGGGCCAGTTCACTGTCCCTCAGACCGTTGGAGGGCCAGACTATAAAAAAAACTATGAAGAAATCCCTATGCACACTGCACATATCTTATTTTAAAGTAAAAAAAAAAAAAACGGGAACAAATACAATATTTAAAATAAAGAACAAGTAAATTTAAATCAACAAACTGACCAGTATTTCAATGGGAACTATGGGCCTGCTTTTGGCTAATGAGATGGTCAATGTCCGGTTCCATATTTGTCACTGCTAGCAGTAACAAGTGATGCAAGTGTGCATCAGTTAGTCTAGATCTGGTTGGAGATTTCAGATGTTTCATTCTGGAAAAAGTCTGTTCACAGACATAAGTGCTGCCAAAGATGGTTGCCATTTTGAGTGCATGGTTCCTGAGATTAGGATATGTCTCAGAGGGGAGAGATGCATAGAAATTAGGCAAGCTGCTTGACTTGAATGCGTCTTTCAGAGAGTCACAATTCTGCAGTTCAGCCAGTTCCATTTGGTAAATTGTATCCACATTTCCACTGTCAATAGAAAATGGGTTACGGAAAAGCTGTATGCCCTGTTCATGGAGATGAAGCTCTTTAAATCTGAATTGGAACTCCTTTTGCAACTTTTCCAGTGAACCCACACATGTTTCTTTTGGGAATGCAATCAAGGGTTTTTCCCGCTAACAAATTTTGAGTTAAGGGGAGATGGCAGAAATTTTCCTCCTTCACTTGTTTGATAAGGAGGCCTAATTTTACTTCAGATGCTTTCACATGTGATTGCATATCACAGATGAGCTTCCCTTTCCCTTGAAGTTGCACATTGAATCTGTTGAGTAGCTCTGTTACATCTGTCAGAAAGGCGAGGTGCCATTTCCATTCTGCATCATTGAGCTCTGGTACTTCTTTGTTTTTTGAAAGCATAAAAGCTGTAATCTGTGGAAGTAAGTCATAGAAATGTCTCAAAACTCTCCCTCGACTCAGCCAACGGACTTCTGTGTGGTACAGAACATCTTCATAGGCAACATTTAGCTCAGACAGAAATTCCCGAAATTGTCTGTGGTTTAGTGCATTAGCTCTAATGAAGTTAACACAAGATACCACAATTTGCATAACAGAGTCCCACTTCAGTGATTTACTACATAGCGCTTGTTGATGGATGAGGCAGTGTATGGCTATTGGATGAGAATGGTTACGTTTGTCCATCTCTTGGTTAATGCGAGCAATTATTCCTTTCTTGGACCCCACCATGCTAGGAGCACCATCAGTTGTCATACTGGCTAGTTTAGCTCAGTCCAGCTCCAAATCCTTCACAGTTTGGGAAACCTTTTCATAGATATCCTCTCCTGTAGTTGTTCCTTTGATGCTTTGCAGTGCAGCAAGCTCTTCTGTGACTTCGAAATTGTCATTCGTCCAACGAATAAAAATTAGAAGTTGTGCAGAATCACGAACATCATTGCTCTCGTCGAGTGCCAAGGAAAAATAGGAAAGTTTTCTTGCAGAGTTTTGCAAATGCTGATGCAAATTGTCTCCCATTTCTTCAGTCCTTCATGTAATTGTAGATCCTGAAAGATTAACTGTACTAAATAAGTCTGCATTTTCTGGACACATGTCTTTGGCAACAGAAAGAAGGCACTCTTTAACAAATTCTCCCTCCACGAATGGTCTGCCAGTGCACGCTATTAGCTTGGCAACTTGAAAACTTGCTCGCAGTGATGAAATATTTAGCTGCTTCTGCTTCACAAAAGTATTTTGCTGAGTTGTCAATGTATTTTTCAGTTTTAATATTTTATCTTTTCTCACATCTCCGACCAAACAATCATATTTATCTTTATGTTGAGTTTGATAGTGTCGACGCAAATTATATTCTTTGAAAACAGACACTATATTCTGGCATATCAAACACACAGCTCTTTCCTTGAACTGCATGAAAAAGTAATCATAAGTCCACTGTTCTTTGAATATCCTACATTCCGAGTCAATTTTTCTCTTTCTTGACGTCATTGTTTCCTAGGGATTCAAAATTGCTATTAGTAAAATACCAATAGATATATATATATATATAGCCCTACAAAAACAATATACCAACAATAATTTTGCCCACACAGAGGCATACAGACTGCACTGCCCATCAATGCAGTCTGATCTGTGTCCATCAATGCAGCCTTCCCAGTCCACATCATTTCAGCCTCACCAGTGGCCATATTGGTGGAACTCCACTTTTACCTCAGGCTCACACTGGTGCGGTGATGTGGGGCGCCGCAGTTGCAGACCGGATGTGAGTCATATGACGCGCTTCCGGAGCCGTGATGTGTGCTTCCTGCGTCACCGGAAGTAGTACTGTACGTGAGCGATGCCGCGCTTTGCGGCGCCACCACATGCAGTACTCCAGCAGCACAGGATGCGGTTGTATTCTGTGCTCCTCTCACTGACCACCAATGAAAGAGGTGCCCCTTCTGGAAGTGCGGTGGGGGCCGGATAAATGGCCTCAGGGGGCCGTATGCGGCCCGCAGGCCGTAGTCTGGGGACCCCTGCTCTAACCCATACAAATCCCTCACTCCTACTCAGTTGTCACACAGCTGCTGATACAGTGTTAGAGCAGCCTGCATGCAGACAAAGGTGCAGGCTGCTCTGTTCTGTAGTGGACAAGTGATGTGGTGAACGTTTGCGCTAAACCTGTCCCCTAAAATCAACAGCAGAAATGTGCCACTACTTCTATCGAACTATATATGGCAGAATCTTTAGAAGCCTAATTTGGCAGCTTAGATATATCTATCTATCTATCTATCTATTTATTTATTTATTTATTTATTTATATATTTTATATATGGCAGAGTAAGTTGCAAATGATGTGGCCTGGTGTCGCAACCTCTATATCAAGTATGCAGGATATGTTCTACAGAGAGGAGGGTCAGTAGGCCACTGTCTCAAAAAAGGGAACCTCTAATAGGAGTGCTGGAAGGCCTCAGGCTCCACATACCCCAAAACAGCTAATATTCCCTGGCAGATGCAGATCTTGGAACCATGCAACCCTCCAAAAAAAAACAGGACAATTAGGACCACTCCAGGTACTAGGTGGAAGAGTCTCAGAGTCTGAGGGTGGTGGGGTGGTGGAAGGTGTACATTAGAGATGTGCATTTTTTTTTTTTTATCGGTTCAGGCTTTGTATTTGGGCCTCTGTGGGAAATTTCGTTTTTCACGCAGGTCTTTTTTTTTTTCCCGTGGGTCCCGATTTTTGTGTTAGTGCACACTAACCATTGTTAGCACTAACTATGATTAGCACGCACTAACATGAACTATGAATTTTTCTGAAATTTCAAAAAAATTCAGTTCGTTTTTCAGCACCCCTGAACCATGATGAATTAGACAATTTCATTGAAATTGTCTAATTCATGAAAAATGAATGCATATTCCTAGTGTACACTACAGACAGATATCTACTCATCCAGAAATGTGACACACCATATCTGAGGTCTGACACAAGCAAGTTTTACAACCCCCCTCTTGACGCAAGGAATAAATTGTGTGAGCCCTAGGTAGAAGGTAATTTGTCTATGCATCAGGCCATTTTCTTCCCATCCAATACAATCATATCTCTGAGGCACCCCTTCTAAAGATTGGAAGCACAGGATCACTGGTGTCCAAAGACAGTGTGTGCAAAATGGATGTACATACACTGCATGCTCTGGGGTATGCATAGGTATGGTAATAGAAGGAACAACAAGGCCAACATCACCCCCTAGACATAGATCTAGACAGAGGCTAACAAAGCTCATCACTCACCCAGATGACAACCTGATATATATCTATTGGCTCATTGTTGGGTATAAACTACCTCCTGTACTTTGTGTACCTACACATGGCCAATGTTTAGGTTCCTGCCCTGGTCCTAATCAACCATCATTGATGTCTGTTGTAGCCTGCTCCATAACTGCTAATGAAGACATAAGTTCTAACTATGTACAGAAGATTATCTACCCCTGCCAGCATAATACACATCTGTGAGAAGCATATATGATAAGCATTTTGTCAGAGGTACTGACATGGGTCCCTCAAGCCTTCAGGTGGCACTAAATGCTTGTCTTGCAAGAGACCATCACAGAATGCACTTAAGTCACCATGCCAAACACAAGAGTCCTCTGGTAGCAGTTGACATATACAATCAGAACAATAGCAGGTTTCAGAATGAGGCAGGATATAGGCTCCTGAGGTCATCAGCTGGCAAAAACCTCTGTATCCTTTATGCTATGCACAGAACTGATGATTGAGAGTTTCTCAGAACACCTGTCTTGCTGACCACAAACTTTAAAACTGACAAATAGCGCATGAGACACAGCCTCATTTTGGCCATAAGTCACGGCAGCCATGTGGACCAGCAAGAGCCTCTAACTATAAAATACCAGACAGGTAGTAACTCACCTTGGAAACTGACCATTCTGTAAGCTATTTACCTCAGGAGTCCTTAGCCTATGTGCTTTAAGGGTGGCCACAGATAACATAAGGAGTGTAACTGATACAAACTACACTGCATATTTTCTAAGTACATACATACAGCAGTACCACATGACTAACTCTGAGCTGCACCAGCCAAGGGCCTTGCAGCACCATGACATCTCTATATTTGACAAAGCCTACCTGTGAGTGTCAGGCAAGGCAAATAGCTCCTAACACACCTTTATGCTGGGTTCAATGACCTGAACCTTTTCTTAGGAGACATCTGTGTGCTATTACAGTCATTAGAATATAGACTGTGCCCTTGACATTTCAAAGTTGACTTTCAAATACAAGTGAAGGCATGACACCATCTGATTCCAAATCCTGCCTTCACACAGTCTGACCAGCATCCTTGTCTAGCCTCCCTGAGAAGCTAACATAACCAACATGGCATCCCAATAGCAAAGACCCACACCATCAGTACATGATAGTTATCATTTTGCCTAGGTAGGTGCAGCAGGGTGCATCTGTGTTAGGGTGCATGCAACCCCAAAGAGGAATGCTAGCTTGCAGTTACCTGTGAGCATTTTTGGAATTCCACAATCTTTGACAGGCACTTTATTAAAGCCTGTAACTTAAGGCCTGCTAAGTAAGCACTCTGAAGTCAGCACTGACTCTGAAACAGCTGAGGCAGTGCTACAGCAGTGTCTTTGCAGGCCCATGTGACACAAAACATCCCAAGTACATCCACATGGTTGTCAGCTATGGGATGAGGCTGTTAAATGGCAACTCTGTGATTGATACTTTAAACTGTAAACCTGTAGCTTTAGGTTGTGCCTTTAAGCTTTAGAGCTACTTGTGATTTTTAGGATTTCTAGAGCTGTTGCTCTCCATGTTCAAGGCCCAGCTGGCATTTCATCATACCTATGGCACTATCTCACTCTCATGTAATGGCTAGGACAGGGTCCTAGGGGTAGACCTACCGGGCAAAACGCCGCAAGCTAGGCCAAGCTACTTACTCTGTGTCGGTAGTTCTACACAAACAATATTGCAACACATGCCTCTTTTAGACCACTTTCAGTCAGAAAACATTAGGCCAGCACATGTATTTTATGTTAACTTTACTTTGACTACAATTTTTCAACTACAGTCTACATCTCCACTATCAAGATGAAGTGAACTAGGCATACATTGGGAAAGTGAGCTATGGTATAACAGCTTCTCTTCAATCCCATCAAGTCCTGCCTGTCCTGAGGAAATGCTATGTAGCAATTCATGCGGTCAGATACAGCTGTTATAACCTGGCTCAGACAGCAGGAAAAAGTGGTTTGGGACATTCCCCTGATGACCCCTACTGTCATCTGAAATGAGCCGGATGTTAGGAAATGGAGGGTGGCCAATAGTTTGGTGGGCCCTGGTATAGTGTGGGTCCTTTAAGTGACTGAATCTAGATCCCCACAGATTTCTTCATATAATTCCAGGATAGTCTGAGAGCTGAGGCAATGCCTGCTAACCACATAATCTTATGGCATGCCCAGCAATGAAGTTCACGGAGGAAAGATGAGCTCCTTTATCTCTTCTGCCTTGCCTGCCTGCATGACAAGTGCTGCCATAGGCCATGACCCTCTCCTTGTGGGGCCAGTGGCTTGGGCTCCAGTGCAGAGCCTTTCCTAGGAGGGGTTAGAGCTTCCCTTACCTGTTCTTGTAGTTGTTGTTGTTCTTGTTGTTGTCTGCGATGAGCATCCTGAAGCAGCCAGTATCCCCCAACAAGTAAATGTGCCACAAACATAACAGGTTTAAGAAGACATCTTTAAGAAAAGATGTTTTTACTGGTCTGTGAGGGCATGGTAGATGTGTCTGATAGCAGGCCTCATTTTATTGCACAAGATAATAGCCATGATAATAGTCTCAAGCAGCGATATCAGCTGCGGGTATCCGATAAAAACTGTTTTCTGTTCTACCGCAAATAAAAAAGTGCAGTTATTTCTGACATTAAATCCTGCATTAGTGTTTGTTAATCTATCGCAGAATGTGGTAGGACACTTAATGTGAATTAATTCCTCCCACCTTTATACAAATTTATAATATGCATGTAGCTTGCGTTGCAATATTTATCGCATATGCAGTATGGGTTAGACCCCATTTAATGCGCATTAGGGCCGTAACACATTTTGATGAATGACCCAGTAAGTTAGCTGGATAAAATGCTGCATAGCCGGATAAACGTAGCCAACCTAATTTTGATAAAGCCATGTATATTATTCCTTGCTGCAGAGACACTGCTGAATTTTCCAGCTGGATTAGTTTATCCAACTGGATTAGTTTATCCAACTGACTTTGCAAGCTGGCTGGCAGCTAAATATGAACCCTCATCACTTTTTTCACTTTATATACCTGTCTAATTGCAAAACAGCAAGTACAAATTAGCAGGTATGTATTAAACTGAGCAAGCATAATCTTTTCTCATGGCTTTTTTCTCTTGCTACAGTACTATATAAAAATAAGCTTCGTACATGGGGCTGGTTGTCAGAACTAAGAAGGGTAGAAATTGCAGAGTATCTGGAACACATGAGAGGAGGTAAAAGAAAAGAAGTAACTTCCAGTCGAGGAAAACCCAACCAATATCTCAAATGTTTGCAAAGAGGAAGAGGGTATAGAGAAGATGGAAATATATTTGGGGTGGAGACCTCAGGAAGGTGAATAAAACAAATATGATTAGGTGGATGATTAAGCTTTTGAGATATGTGATTGGGCAGGAGGCAAAGAGGAGCTTAAAAGTGGAGAGCATATGCTGGCTCCTTGTCTTATATATTCAGATATATTTTTCAGAACACTACAATTATCACTGAGTATATGCTTTTGTACCAGTAGAAGCAGAGAAATGTCCCCTTTTTATCTAATGAAGGTCCTGACCTATGATGCTGATTATATGACAGAACGATCTTATTCCTGCTCATTTCAATAAAATTTGGCCAGATGCACTAGATCAGGAATGGCCAATGCCAGGCCTGAAGAGCCATAAACAGATCTGGTTTTCAAGATTTCCACAATGAATATGCCTGAGAGAGATTTGCATACAATGGAGGCAGTGCACACAAATCTATCTCCTGCATGTTCATTGTGGATATCCTGAAAACCAGGCCTGTCTGTGGCTCTTGAGGACTGGAGTTGGCCATCCTTGCACTAGATTCACGCTGGAGAAGATTGAAAATTGTCAACATATCTAGATAAGTGGGTGGCAGTGTTTTGTATTATTAAGATCATGAGGGAGTTTTTTGCTGGATAATATCAGTCTTATCCTATTATGCTTGTATAGGGAAAAATTGACACTTATAAATATAACCCAAAGAATCCAAAAATAAAAGTAGAAAAGATGTATCATTTGTGATCCTTTTGAAATAATGATGAATAGACTTCATTGATTATTTTCATTCCATTACAACCTCAAATTGCCAGCCTATAAATAGGAAAGAAAACTATCAAATTTTGAAGCCTTATTGTGATTTATTTTTAATTCTGCAAGGAGTAGTGAATTTCAAAGGAGTTACATGCAGACCTATTAGTAAAACTTTTCAGACCTATTAGTAAAAATGTGTAACTTATCATTAAAATCATCCATTGTACCTGAAGACTGGAGGATAACAAATGTAACCCCAATATTTAATAAAGGGCTCCAGGGGCGATCCGGGAAACTACAGACCAGTTAGCCTGACTTCAGTGCCAGGAAAAATAGTGGAAAGTGTTCTATACATCAAAATCACAGAACATATAGAAAGACATGGTTTAATGGAACAAAGTCAGCATGGCTTTACCCAGGGCAAGTCTTGCCTCACAAATCTGCTTCACTTTTTTGAAGGAGTTAATAAACACGTGGATAAAGGTGAACCGGGTAGATATAGTGTACTTGGATTTTCAGAAGGCATTTGACAAAGTTCCTCATGAGAGGCTTCTAGGAAAAATAAAAAGTCATGGGATAGGTGGCGATGTCCTTTCATGGATTGCAAACTGGCTAAAAGACAGGAAACAGAAAGTAGGATTAAATGGACAATTTTCTCAGAGGAAGGGAGTGGACAGTGGAGTGCCTCAGGGATCTGTATTGGGACCCTTACTTTTCAATATATTTATAAATGATCTGGAAAGAAATACGACGAGTGAGATAATCAAATTTGCAGATGACACAAAATTGTTCAGAGTAGTTAAATCACAAGCAGATTGTGATAAATTGCAGGAAGACCTTGTGAGGCTGGAAAATTGGGCATCCAAATGGCAGATGAAATTTAATGTGGATAAGTGCAAGGTGATGCATATAGGGAAAAATAACCCATGCTATAATTACACAATGTTGGGTTCCATATTAGGTGCTATAACCCAAGAAAGAGATTTAGGTGTCATAGTGGATAACACATTGAAATTGTCTGTTCAATGTGCTGTGGCAGTCGAAAAAGCAAACAGAATGTTGGGAATTATTAGAAAGGGAATGGTGAATAAAACGGAAAATGTCATAATGCCTCTGTATCGCTCCATGGTGAGACCGCACCTTGAATACTGTGTACAATTCTGGTTGCCGCATCTCAAAAAAGATATAATTGCAATGAAGAAGGTACAGAGAAGGGTGACCAAAATGATAAAGGGAATGGAACAGCTCCCCTATGAGGAAAGACTAAAGAGGTTAGGACTTTTCAGCTTGGAGAAGAGACGGCTGAGGGGGGATATGATAGAGGTGTTTAAAATCATGAGAGGTCTAGAACGGGTAGATGTGAATCGGTTATTTACTCTTTCGGATAGTAGAAAGACTAGGGGGCACTCCATGAAGTTAGCATGGGGCACATTTAAAACTAATCGGAGAAAGTTCTTTTTTACTCAACGCACAATTAAACTCTGGAATTTGTTGCCAGAGGATGTGGTTAGTGCAGTTAGTATAGCTGTGTTTAAAATAGGATTGGATAAGTTCTTGGAGGAGAAGTCCATTACCTGCTATTTTCACTTAGAGAATAGCCACTGCCATTAGCAATGGTAACATGGAATAGACTTAGTTTTTGGTACTTGCCAGGTTCTTATGGCCTGGATTGGCCACTGTTGGAAACAGGATGCTGGGCTTGATGGACCCTTGGTCTGACCCAGTATGGCATTTTCTTATGTTCTTATAAAAGTTGTATCTATCGCAGCAATTTTCTAAAGCCTATTTATACAAGTAAAACGTAGTTTTACACGCACACATTTTTTGGAAATTACCTTAAGGTAAATCTGTGTTCATCATTATTGTGAATGTCTGTTCACTTCAACCTAATTAGAGCCTAATTTCCTAAGCATTTTGTCCCATAGGCACAGAGTGAGAGAAAAGCCGCCTTACTAAGTGAGATCAAAGTTCTAAAGCAGGGGTAGACCACCCTGGTCCTGGAGCACCACAAACAGGACTGGTTTTCAGGATATCCACCATGAGTATGCAGGAGGTAAATTTACATGCACTGCAGCCATTATACGCAAATATATCTCATGGATATTCATGGTGGAGATCCTGAAAATCAGACCAGTTTTGGCACTTCAGTGCCAGAATTGCTCATCCCTCTTCTAGAGAGTTGCCAATCTTTTCTGTGGGAAAGTTTAGATTGCCTCTGATTTCTTTACTAGAGAATGCATTTGTTCTATCAGAGAGCTAAAAAAAAACCTAAATATATAGATAGAATGACAATCACTGATTAAAACAAGAAACACGGTAAAAGATATTTTTGAAAGAATGGATTTCAACAAAAAAAAGTGAAAATGTCCCTTGGAGAAATAGAATGGTTTGCCATTAATAAAGCAGAGAACAATAGATAATAAAGAAAATATAGGACATCAGTAGTTTTTTCTCTTTGTTTTACATAATTTGCTGCTTCTACTGAAATTGGATGTCACTCTTAAAAAAATGGTTATAGCTTAAAATGTGGAAACATAAATAACCCTGTCAAAATTGATAAATACAGTAGAAAGAATTTGCAGCTAAAAGTAGCACTTTTAGCACATAATAACACTGTTGAGCTCTTGTCACATTTAAAATGTGTGCAAAATATGAAAAATTGGGTAATGATCAAAACTTCTTTAAAATTGCTGCCTTTTAATTTTTTGTAAGTTATATCAATCTTATGAAACCTTTTTATATGCAAAATCTGCATGTTATCTTTGAATTTGCTTTCAAATTTGCTGTGCTTCTTTTCTTCCAAAGTTTTCAATTTTGGCAGATTTATTTTTCTCTATCATTTTATAAAAATAGAATTGTTTTACATTTCCATGCATTTTCCATTTTTTTCCTGGCTTTTTTCTTTGCTCATGACTAATAGTATACTTTTTTTGAGGTTTACATTTTGAAACATTTTGTGTTTTTAGCTTCATCAATTAGCACTAGTACAAGGGTTTAAGCTATGCTAAACTCTATGGGGCGGATTTTCAGACTCCGCGAATAGGCCTACTTTTGTTTGCGCTCCAGGCGCAAACAAAAGTACGCTAGATTTTAGTAGATACGCGCGGAGCCGCGCATATCTGCTAAAAACCTGAATTGGCGCGCGCAAGGCTATCGATTTTGTATAGCCGGCGCGCGCCGAGCCGCGCAGCCTACCCCCCGTTCCTTGGAGGGAATCCTCTAACGCCCTCCCCTCACCTTCCCCTCCCTTCCTCTACCTAACCCACCCGCCCGGCCCTGTCTACACCCCCCCCTTACCTTTCTCCGGGGATTTACGCCTCCCGGAGGGAGAAGTAAATCCCTGTGCGCGAGCGGGCCTCCTGCGCGCCGGGCCGCGACCTGGGGCGGGTACGGAGGGCGCGGCCATGCCCCCGGACCGCCCCGGGCCGTAGCCACGCCCCCGCACCCGCCCCCAAAATGCTGCCGACACGCCCCCGAAACGCCGCAATGACCGGGCCCGCCCCCGACACGCCCCCCTCGGAGAACCCCGGGACTTACGCGAGTCCCGGGGCTCTGCGCGCGCCGGTAGGCCTATGTAAAATAGGCTCACCGGCGCGCAGGGCCCTGCTCGCCTAAATCCGCCCGGTTTTGGGTGGATTTAGGCGAGCAGGGCTCTGAAAATCCGCCCCTATATACTGTGCCTGCATAATTTTTAGATCATTTCCATTGTCTAATGAATGAATTTCTCAGTTTCATTATTTTTAATATCAATTGATATGTATACAGAGAAAACACAGTTGACCATGCTGTTTCTTAAACCAGTGTTACAGAATTGAATTCCACAAGCCAATAAATTGTTTTGTGTTTTGGATGAAGCTAGTCAATGAAATGCTGCGAAAGAAATCCAGAAAGTCACACAAATAAAAACCAATTGATCCCTAAAATATGAGATGTTATGTAGCATCATCCTAGCTTTAAATATTAATTAGCTAAGGTGCACACTTTTCATTAAAAAAAAAAATAGGTTACAACTTCAATATGTGAAAAAATACTAAAATAAAACAATATTTTTTACTCTAGTTTGTGCCCATAGTTAGCCAGATAATTTTATCCGGCTAAGGGCCTTATTTTCTAAGGCTATCGCAGGCTTGCGCTAACAGCGCAAGCCTGCGATAGATAGCGAAGGTAGCGCACACCTGCGCTACCTACATCGGGGCGGAGTCGGCCCCAGAAGAGGAGGAGTCGGGGTGTCACCGGGGCCGACTCTGCGAGGACGGCGCAGACAACGAAAAGGTAAGAGCCTTTTCGCTGCCTATTTCGCGCCCAATAACTACACCTTCTATGGTGTAGTTATTGGGCGTGATGCCGGCAGCGATCGCACCGCGGAGGTGCGATCGCTGCCAGCTAGCGCAGGACCGTCCCCCCGTTTCATCCCCCCACCCCTCATTACCGCATTTTTCTAAAGTACCACAGGCCTGCGATACTTTAGAAAATGAGGCCCTTAGTCTATATATTCAGCGGCATGACTGTGCTGCCGAATATATCTGGCTAGTCTAAAATTAGCGAGAAAGGTTTACTTGGCTAACTTTAGGATGGGTCTACGGGATGACCAGAGTTAGCCGGATAAGTTATTTATCTAACTCAACTCTTCCCTGTTACACTCATACAATGTTCCTAACTTATCCAGACAAATTTTAGGTGCATAAATAAGTTATCCAGCTACAATTTAGCCATATAAGTTCCCAAATGTTAATTTAGCTGAAAATGGCTGAATTATCCAGATAAATGCTTCTAAATATGAACCTTGACATGTCCAGGCAAAGCATACGCAGAACTACAAACACTCAATGAATAATGAGAGACAACTATTTGAGTAGAATTAAAGCATAGCTTTATTCAAGAACCCTGACAAGGGAGTCTAGCCTATGTACCCATGCCCCCTTTGCAAAAATTACAAATACTCAGGTAGATCCTGGGCCTTCTAGACAGCCCACCCCTTGCAAGCAAGAGTGTTTATCCTTCAGGACCAGGAATCTTTGGGAAAGGGAAGGAGATCTGGGCCTTCTAGACAGCCTGCCTCAAGTGAAAAGAACTATCAGCCCTCCTGGCCTGTATTGTAATATGGTTGAATCAGGAGTCACTGGCCTGATGCAACACTAAAGTCTAGAACTCAGACATCAGATGTTCTTGGCTATTCTTGTGGGATCCTTGTTACAGATAGCACTGCTCAGCCATACCCATCCTAAAGACTTGGATATCAGGGAATTTTGGGAGGGCAATGTGACACCCACAACCACCAGCTGTTGACCACTTCGATAAACACCATGATTAATAGTAAAAGACGAATCTATTGCCCAGAAGCTTCTGAGTATGGATCCATGTCATCACTGGTAACAGGGATGGGTGAATGTGCAACTGTAGATGATCTCATTAAACTTTATCCAGATGGGTAAGTTCATTTCTACATGAGCATCTATCCATATTCAGAGCAGGTTATGTATTGCCTGAATCGATACTATTGTCAACCTATACAAACATACACACTGCAACTATTATTGTATTTATTTATGCAGCAAGTCCCCCGGTTGACTGGCAGGCTACACCCAGGAAGCTGCAAAGCTGGGGTTCATCTGGCAGTGGTGGGGGAAAGCTAAACTTCCTGGGCTCTTGGCATAGACATGTTTGCACAAACCACTACTCTTCTATGCTGTGCAAGGGGTTCTTCAGGAGGGCTGAGAAAGATACAAGGGAAAAATCAAAGAAAAATATCAACACACTCTCCACTTATTGTCCTATAATCCAAAGAAACAAAGTCTCTTACTCCAAAATGGTGTTCAACAAACATTTTACTTTAGTTTGAAAATCAAAATCCAGGCAAGAATTGAACAGATAACACATAACATGAGAAAAATCAGTGTTAGAAAAGCCATGGCTTCCTTATCCATACATCTCTCCTTGCAGTTCTTTTCTCCCCTGCACCAGCCTCCATATTCAGAAATCCTTCCCCTTGAAGAGTAAGATATCCCCATTGCAATCCCAGTATACAGACTGCTGGGAAAAGGTGAAAATCTCCTTAGTCCCAAACTCTAGTACTCAGAATCAAAACAGATCCAGCAACTCTTACTGGAATGTCCACAAATCTCAAAACACTCTTTATCCCTTATTTCATTCTCTTAGCTGAAGCAAAAAGAACTAGAGACAGCTCTTCAGATGCAGGGGGAATCCCCTCTATCAGAAATGGTTCCACTTAAAATCCAAAAATATAAAAAATGCTAAAATCTGGGAGGATGCTTGGGAGCAGCTCCAAGATGGTTGCCTAAATACTCAGCCAACATCACCCAATTACTGTGCTATTACTGTTCTTCTCTTTCTTTATAAGCTCTTCAGAAGTCTGGATATAAATTGGGGAAAATTGAGGCCACTTTTGCAGTCACTGTGTGAACCAAGTGATCCAAGCAAGACCCCCACCAACCCAATCTGAAGATTTGATCTTAGTGGAACTTAAGCAGCTTATATCTAATATGGATAATACCACCACCATTTGAGCTGAGGTTACAGCTCTCTCAAAGCAAGTTTCTTCTTTTCAAGAGCAGCTGGACCTTGTCGAGTAAAACACTGCATCATTACTTATAATGATAGAACCTTTGCAATCACAGTTCACAAAGCTGAGCATCTCCAATGGGATCTAGAAGATATCTCCAATCGTAACTATTGCAACAGTTTGCACATTCTTGGGAATTCTGGAGGTATGGAAGGCTCTAATATAATCTTCTTTCTCACTACTAGAATTCCAGTCTGGATATTCTTCTCATACTCCCGTTTCAAATTGAAGGGTGTACCAGATTCCCTGCAGACTCTGGAAAAATTCTAAATTCCTGAGATTAAACCTTGCTTCATTACCTGCAAGTATTGTAAGTTCTTTCCAGGCACGCACTAAAACCCTGGTGACTTACAAAGGACACTCCCTGCTATTTGTGCCTGATCTGGCTAAAATCACCTCAACTTGGAGTGAGGCATTTTTGGCCTTAAGGCCATGGCTGCAGGCACTGGGTGCACTGTTCACTATCAGTTTCTTTATCCACCTAGAATGTGGATAACTTGCCACAACACATCCCAATCCTTTGATTCACCAGAGGATCTCAAACTTTTTCTCTCTTCTTTAAAAATCCCCATGAGTTGGTTACCTGATCTGTGCAGATTTTGATTTTGTTTTCTTATTATTATCAATATCTACTGGATTTTACATTCTTCTCATGGGTAAAATTTATCTGGCTTTTCTTATTTTCTACCATCAAGAGGAAGATTGGTTGATCACATTACAGTCACATTTTGGCTGATTTCCTTTGATTGGGTGATGGTCACAATTATCTGTGGAGCCTGTTCTTGTCTGCTACGAGGCCCATTTACTATTTATTTATTTATTTATTATATACCGATATTCAACTAGAGTCATCACATCAGTGTACATATAACAAAAAGTTAGAAATGTTACATTGTAATAATCATAACAGTGAGAAGACTAAATGTAAAAAGAGAAGGAAAAATACTAGGGCTTTCCTTATACCCATTGCTTTGGGTTTTGATAGTCTTTTTTTTTTTTCAGGAGGATTGATTTGTCCTATTATTGATTATACTTGCAGGACAGTTTCACGTTCCATTTTTCTGTGTACTTATGATATTGCTTTATTCTTTCTTTCTTTAAAGCTTTTTTATACCGAGGTTCAGGTAACAGGGTTACTAATCACTTCGGTTTACATTTCAAACATCAAACAGTTGACATGAACTATGTCTTACAGAGAACAAGGTAAAACAACAACTTGGAAAAAACAGTATAACAGGGTAGCAACCTAAGATGTACATACCAAAGGTATCTTAACTTAAAGTACATAGCGAGGTAGGGGTTGGTCTAGTGTGGAGTTGGTCAAGTGTGGCCTAAAGCCAGCTAGAGTAGGGGGAAGGCTTAGAGGATGAGATTATAGCTTTAATTAAAATGATGAAGGGTATTTGGGGGATGCAGTCGATGGGAGCAGAGGAAGCTGAGTAATGTTACGAGAAGGCCTGACAGAACAGCCAGGTCTTGAGTCTTTTTTTGAATGAGATTGGGCATTGTTCAAGCCTGAGGTCTGGAGGGAGCGAGTTCCATTGTTTGGGACCAGCTGTAGAGAGAGCTCTCTTTCCTAATGTCGTTTTGATGGGTAGAGCCTGAAGAGTGCCTCTCTGTGCTATTCTCATTGGTCGGGAGGAGACATGAGGTTGTAGGGGAATTCTGAGGTCAAGAGGAGTGATGTTGTGCATGGCTTTATGGATGACTGATAATGTTTTGTATAGGATTCTGAATTTGATTGGGAGCCAATGGAGATTCCTCAGTATGGGAGTAATATGGTCTCTTTTTTTTTTGCCTTCTTTGCCTTGCTGCTGTTAGGGATTGAGTTCTCTTTTATTTTCTGTCTTTTCTGTCAAGATAGTGTCAATTTGTGATTTACTATTGTTTTCTCTGAATGTTAATGGTCTCTCACACCCTATAAAAAGGAAGAAAGGGTTAATAATATATTAACTTAATATATTTAAAATAATTGAAATCTGGATGTCATTATGTTGCAGGAAACACTCTTCTTCAGACTTAAACAAGATTGGGTTGGAAATTTCATATATACATCTGCGGTTAAAAAGAAGAGATGTCACCATTCTCTTTTCATAAATGTTTGGTAGCTCAGATTATGTCTCAAACTATGGATGAGGAAGGCAGTTGTAAAGACAACATCTTGCTATATTCACTTCATAAAGCTAGATATGCTTTTAATAAGCCTCTAAGCATGCATACAGGGAAAGACTTATTCATCCAAAAAGCTCATTATTATTCTGAAGATAACAAATGTGTCCATTTGTTCCCTAATCTCAAAAAAAAAGAAAAGATAGAAAAAGAAATCAGGCTCATGATCTTGGTAATGCTTGTATAACTGTTAAAGAATCAGAAGTTCTAGAATAGTTGTGGGTTTTAAACTGCAATTTTTTCTCTTTTGAAGCAAACAATTCCTCTCCTCTTATTAACAATTTTCTTTCATAAGTTGCTCACCCCTCCCTTGCTACAGAGCTAGAGTCCATGTTGGATAGACCCCTCCCCACTGAGGAGATTTCTATGGCCCTCTCGTCTCTGCACATTAGGAAGGCTCAGGACATAAAGGCTTTTCAGTAGAATTCTACAAAGCCTTTAGTAAATCTCTAGTTCCACACCCTCAGGCCTACTTTTCTGATTTATTATTGTCTCCTGCTTTAGATCCTCTGTTTTCAGAAACTTGCATAGTCAGGGGCAGATTGGCCTATTGGGGGATCGGGCATCCCCCGGTGGGCCGATCGCTCCAGTCATGTCATCTGCCGTGCGTGGCTGTGACAGAGCCGCGCTCAGCAGACTCTGTTACAGCAGACCACGTGACGTGTCCTGGGCGGCGAATACCTGGGCCGGTCCAACCTCATGAGTCCGTCGCTGTGCATAGTAGATGTATCAAAACTTGGCAGGGATCCCAAACAAGTTTCCAACTATACCCACATCTCCCTACTCAACACAGATAATAAAATACTTTCTAAAATTTTGGCCATTTGATTGGAAGATACAATAAGTGATTTGATACATATGGATGAATCCAAATTCCTTAAAAATCATTATGATTCTAAAAATGCTTGCCTTTTCCTTCATCTGCTAATCCTAGCTAAAAACTATCCTTCTCCATGAATTGCTTTCTCATGAGATGCCGAGAAGGCCTTTGATCAGGACAAATGGGATTACCTTTTTATCAGCATCACGATGGTTCGGTTTGGTGATATTTTCTTATCAGGGGTGCAATTACTTTGTAATCAGTATAAGGCAAGTCTTTATGGAGCAGATTTTCAAAGGGGTACACACATAAGATACGCGCGTACCCCCCCGAAAACCTGCCCCAACCTCCCCCTGCTCGTGCCGAGCCTATGTTGAATAGGTTCGGCTGTGAGCGCAAGCCCCGGGACGCGCATAAGTCCCAGGGCTTTGCTAGGGGGGGCGTGTCTGGGGGTGTGTTGCGGTGGTGTGTCATCCTGGGGCGGGGCCGTGGGCGTGGTTCTGGCCCGGAGGTGTTTCAGGGGCATGGCCGAGGCCTCCAAAACTGCTCCTGGGCCGGGGAATCGTGTGCCGGCAGCCGGCCCGGGGCGCTCAACTTACGCCTTACCAACAAAGGTAGGGGGAGTTTAGATAGGGCTGGGGGGGTGGGTTAGGTAGGGGAAGGGAGGGGAAGGTGCGAGGGGGTGGAGGGAACAGAGGCAGGCTGCGCGGCTCAGAGTGTACAGGCTGCCGATTTTGCGCAGCCTTGCACGCACCAACCGTGCCTCCTCATGAATGTTCCAAGGATTTGCTGGAGACACCTCATCGCCCGCCATCAGTCTTTACTACCCAGGATGTCCAGGAGGAGTTGGACCACAGAGTTGAGCTGCCGGTGCCACTTGCCCCCATACTGGTGCCTGAGCCTCCGCCTTCCATGTTCGCACCCCTGCTGAAGTGTCTGGATGTCCTTCTTGGTGCTCTTCTGATGCAACCGGTGTCCGAGAGGCCTCCGATGCATCCTCAGCCACCGATGCCCTCCATCGGAGCGACACCAATTCCGGAGTCCTCTGAGGAGGATGAGGCCTTGGGAATCAGGTGCCCATGCCCGCAAATCCCTGGACCGCCACCGGTTCTTCCTAGCATACCATGGTTGATGCCTCCTGTGATGCCTGGGAGTCCATCCATGCCACTAGTCCTCCGAGTTCTCTGACAACCCCCTCTCAGAGCCTGTCTCAGGTGTCACTCGGTCTATGTCTTTCTGTACCTGGACGACTGGCTGATCTGGAGCGACTCCCACTCCAGGGCCCTGAATGTACTGGCCTTGACGGTTCAGACCTAACACACATTGGGATAGGGCACTGCGTGCAGGAAGATCATAACACTCCCGGTATCATGGATAGGGCACTGCATGCAGGAAGATCACAACACGCCCGGTATCAGGGATAGGGCACTGCGTGCAGGAAGATCACAACATGCCCGGTATCAGGGATAGGGCACTGCGTGCAGGAAGATCACAACACTCCCAAGTTAATTCACTGATATAATAAATCAATAAAAAATTGAGTAGGTTGATAAAATAGATCTAGTAGATTGAATAAAGAGCTGATGTTTCTCCTCTCCTCACACCAAACAAAAGCAACACACAAGCAGAGAAGCCCTTCTTATAAAGCTTAGCTGGTGAGTAAAAGTAGGAGGGAAAGTAAACGTACTGGCCACTTCAAAAATACACTTACCAACAATTACCATATACATATATTCGAAGTGTGTATAATAATTCCAGGACCACCTTTCTAAAATGCACAGGGATTGGCAAATTCAAAGCATGCACTAGCATTACACGTGCCAGTGCCTGGTAACAAAAATAATAAACAAACAAGTTCTAGTCACATTGACTGATCACATTACTTTTTTTGTCAAGCTACCAACCATTTCCATTTCCCATCCCCCATATATTAAACCATCACATCAGTGGGAACCTTGGTAACATAAAAAAAATAAGAGGGCAGCCAATAGGAATACATATTCATTCCTACACTGTCCTTAACTGATCTGAAAAGTGTCAAATTGTATCATTTTCTGTTAGTGCGCAAAAAAAAATGATTTTTCATGATAAATCGTGGGAATTTCAATTGTATCGCACTCTTTACCAATTAATGACGATTTAAAAAATGTCAGACGATAATTTAAATAGTTAAAAAATGATTTACATCCCTAATAATAACCTCTTTTGCCTTATTGTGAGAGGTTTAAGACATGTGAATTGGAGATTCTGGCAATAGAAACCCCACTTATGTATAGAGGGTACTACACCTCCTTAAAATCATAAGACCCATAACTTGAAATTGCTCACTCTAAATATATAAATTTGCCCTCATCCCCCAGACACCCTGAGACTACACTCCACATAACACCCAGTTAATCACTTGAGGATCCATACCAAGGGAGCACAATTTATTTATAAGAATTCTGTGTGGAACCATGTCAAAGACCTTGTTGAAATCCAATAATACTAAATCTAGCACTCTCCCTTGATCGGGTCACCCAATAAGAGAAATTGATCACACTCGTCTGACAAGATTTACCTCTGGTAAAAACCAGCTGCTGAGGATCTTGCAGTCCATTGGATTCCAAAAATTGTACTTTCCTCTGTTAGATCTGCAATTCCATTAGTTTGCTCACCACAGAGCTCAGATTAAGTGGCCTGTAGTTCCCAGCCTCCTCCTTACTTTCAGTTTTATGAATAGGAACCACATCCACCATCTTCCAGTACTCAGAAACTACTCCAGACTCTAATAAGAGAGAATGGTTAGGACAGGTGGGGGTGGCGGGGGTTGAGAGAAAGAGGATGGTGATAATGAAGAGGTGAATTAAGGGAGAGTCACTAGTGGAGATAGGGTGGGGGTCAAATGCAGCTGAGATTGCTGGAAACTGTTGCCATTTTCTTTTTTTTTGGGGGGGGGGAACGGGCTCCCATTTCCAGTCCTCAAATTGGATGACAAGTCAAGGGAAGCTCCCTTTGTGTCTTCAAAACATGAAACTCTTTGGTGGTACTGTGCATTAGGGATGTGAATCGTTTTCCATATCGTCTTAACGATAGAAATCGTGTGGCAGGGCAAGAAAATCGTCTTAGGCACGATTTTTTAGTTAAAAAATCGTTAAAAATCGTTTTTTCCGATTAGTGCGCACTAACTCGAGTTAGTGCGCACTAACGGGAGTTAGTGCGCACTAACTAAGAGTTAGTGCGCACTAACTGAAAATGATACAATTTGACACTTTTCAGGTCAGTTAAGGTCAGTTTAGGAATGAATATGTATTCCTATTGGCTGCCCTCTTATTTATTCATGTTACCAAGTTTCCTACTGACAGTATATGGGGATGGGAAATGGAAACAGTTGGTAGCTTGACAAAACAAGTAATGTGATCAGTCAATGTGACTAGAACTTGTGCCCTAACCCTGATACCAGGGGTATTGTGATCTTCCTGCACACAGTGCCCTATCCCTATTAATACCAGGAGTGTTGTGATCTTCCTGCACACAGTGCCCTATCCCTAATACCAGGGGTGTTGTGATCTTCCTGCACACAGTGCCCTATTCCTGATACTGGGGGTGTTGTGATCTTCCTGCACACAGTGCCCTATTCCTGATACCGGGGGTGTTGTGATCTTCTTGCACACATCCCGATATCAGGGATAGGGCACTGCGTGCAGGAAGATCACAACACTCCTGGTATTAATAGGGATAGGGCACTGCATGCAGGAAGATCACAACACTCCTGGTATTAATAGGGATAGGGCACTGCATGCAGGAAGATCACAACACCCCTGGTATAAGGGATAGGGCACTGTGTGCAGGAAGATCACAATACCCCGGAGGAGTGAGGGTCAGGCAGCTCCCCCCTGTCTGTGAAGCCAGCCTCTCACTAGTAATGCAGGGAGGGAGCTGTCTCAGACTTCACCATCCACCCCCCCCCCCCCTCACCCACACACCATTCACTAGCTGGGACATGGGGGAAGTCAGGAGTGAGGGACAGGCAGCTCCCCCCTGTCTGTGAAGCCAGCCTCTCACTAGTAATGCAGGGAGGGAGCTGTCTCAGACTTCACCATCCTCCCCCCCCCCTCACCCACACACCATTCACTAGCTGGGACATGGGGGAAGTCAGGAGTGAGGGTCAGGCAGCTCCCCCCTGTCTGTGAAGCCAGCCTCTCACTAGTAATGCAGGGAGGGAGCTGTCTCAGACTTCACCCTCCTCCCCCCCCCCCCCCTCACCCACACACCATTCACTATCTGGGACATGGGGGAAGTCAGGAGTGAGGGTCAGGCAGCTCCCCCCTGTCTGCGAAGCCAGCCTCTCACTAGTAATGCAGGGAGGGAGCTGTCTCAGACTTCACCATCCTCCCCCCCCCCTCACCCACACACCATTCACTAGCTGGGACATGGGGGAAGTCAGGAGTGAGGGTCAGGCAGCTCCCCCTGTCTGTGAAGCCAGCCTCTCACTAGTAATGCAGGGAGGGAGCTGTCTCAGACTTCACCATCCTCCCCCCCCCCCTCACCCACACACCATTCACTAGCTGGGACATGGGGGAAGTCAGGAGTGAGGGTCAGGCAGCTCCCCCCTGTCTGTGAAGCCAGCCTCTCACTAGTAATGCAGGGAGGGAGCTGTCTCAGACTTCACCATCCTCCCCCCCCCCCTCACCCACACACCATTCACTAGCTGGGACATGGGGGAAGTCAGGAGTGAGGGTCAGGCAGCTCCCCCCTGTCTGTGAAGCCAGCCTCTCACTAGTAATGCAGGGAGGGAGCTGTCTCAGACTTCACCATCCACCCCCCCCCCCTCACCCACACACCATTCACTAGCTGGGACATGGGGGAAGTCAGGAGTGAGGGTCAGGCAGCTCCCCCCTGTCTGTGAAGCCAGCCTCTCACTAGTAATGCAGGGAGGGAGCTGTCTCAGACTTCACCATCCTCCCCCCCCCCCCCCCCCCTCACCCACACACCATTCACTAGCTGGGACATGGGGGAAGTCAGGAGTGAGGGTCAGGCAGCTCCCCCCTGTATGTGAAGCCAGCCTCTCACTAGTAATGCAGGGAGGGAGCTGTCTCAGACTTCACCATCCTCCCCCCCCCCCTCACCCACACACCATTCACTAGCTGGGACATGGGGGAAGTCAGGAGTGAGGGTCAGGCAGCTCCCCCCTGTCTGTGAAGTCAGCCTCTCACTAGTAATGCAGGGAGGGAGCTGTCTCAGACTGGTATCAGGGTTAGGGCACTGTGTGCAGGAAGATCACAACACTCCTGGTATTAATAGGGATAGGGCACTGTAAGAGATGACTGTAGTAGATTGAATAAAGATCTGATGTTTCTGCTCTCCTCACACCAAACAAAAACAACACACAAGCAGAGAAGCCCTTCTTACAAAGCTGAGCTAGTGAGTTAAGTAGGAGGAAAAGTAAACATACTGGTGCCAGTGTGGCTACTTAAAAAATACACTTACCAACAATCAATTACATATATTTGAACTGTGTACAGTTCCAGCCAGGACCACCTTTCTAAAATGCACAGTGATTGGCAAATTCAACATGCACTAGCATTTCAGGTGCCTGCTAACAAAAATAATAAACAAACAAGTTCTAGTCACGTAAGTGCTGATCATTACATTACTTTTTTTGTCAAGCTTCCAACTGTTTCCATTTCACATCCCCCCGACCATATTGGTAACATCAATAGATAAGAGCACAGCCAGCCAATAGGAATACATACATACATATTCATTCCTACGTGACCTTTACTGACCTGGGAAGTGTGAACACTTTGTTTCATTTTCTGTTGGTGTTCGTTAGTTTCCAGTTCCATTTCCCATCCCCCCAACCATCACCTCAGTGGTAACCTTGGTAACATCAATAGATAAGAGGGCAGCCAGCCAATAGGAACACATATTCATTCCTAACTGACCTTCAGTGACCTGGAAAGTGTTTATTTGTATCATTTTCAGTTAGTGCGCACTAAATCGAGTTAGTGCGCACTAACGGGGAGTTAGTGCGCACTAACTCGATTTAGTGCGCACTAACACGATTTAACGATTTTTAACGATAAATCGTTAGAATTTCTATTGTATCGTGTTCTATAATGATTTAAGACGATATAAACATTATCGGACGATAATTTTAATCGTTGAAAAACGATTCACATCCCTACTGTGCATTGTGATATCTTGGCTCTTGGCATGTTACACATAAATACATGCATACAAATATGAGAGAGAGACTTTTACTGAGTGTTAATATATAAACACTCAATAAATGTATCCTTCTGCAAAAGCTGTTATAACCTATTTTATACTTAAATCATTAAAACATCTTTTATGTACAAATCATCAGGCATACAAAAATCTCATTTCATCTCACTGCCTCTAATTCAACTCTCTGGCTCCAATATAACAATATGCTTTACCAACAGCAGTAATGGGCACTAGTGAGCTGAATAAAGACATGGGCACTACTAGTAAATGGAATACAAGCTTGAGCCAGGGAACTGAATGAGGGATGGAGTGTCTAAGGAAGTCCATGAAGTCAATGCTCAAATCAATATTTTTGGCTATCGCAGAAATTGTGCTGTAATTGAACCAATCATTTGTATGAAAGTAAGAACTAGTGAACTGAATAAGAGCAAAACAGTCTAAGAAGAAGTATTAATATGCTTCCAAGTCTGTTACAACAAGCTGATGAACTGAATTTCTGTAATTAAGCCCATCTGTAAAATAAGAATCATTGAGCTGAAGTAAGGAATGCACTGATTGAACTGCTGAATAAGTCTCTTAAGGCATAAAACATTTTTCCCTTGACGAAGATTCATTCATAATTTGAAATGTATGTCATACAGAAAAGTGTTCATGATTCAACTGGAAAACAGACTGCTTACATATGAATAAAGCATTGATTTGTGCAAAAAAGAGGGTGAGCTAGATTTTGCAGATTTTCATTCAGTTTGGCAGCATAGCTTTACTCGAAGGAATCTATTTTTTTTCTTTATGCACATTATTCATACAGCCAACAATCATACTAACAAATTTGAAATTTCTGCAAAGGACAATATAGCCTAATGGCCAGATATACCTTGTCAGAGCCTCTAGGCAGAGGTCCCTCCTCCACTCCACTATTGGGGTAGATGATACCATCTCCTCCTCCCCCCCCTCCCCCGCCTCAGACCTGAGAAAATTGTGCAATTCAACAGAAACCACTTCTATACCTGGGTGACCCTATCTCTGTCAAGTATGACACAGCCTGAGCAGCAGTGCCCAGATGGACCCACTCAACGGCACAAAGGAGGGTCAGAGACAACTCTACAGAGTTCCAAATGGCACCACTATTGCATCTTTAAAGGGGCAGGTCTGATGAGACACTGGTGCTCAAGCTGAGCGAGGCTTAGAAAAAAATGCCAGAATTGAAAAGAAGGTATCTCTTGGCAGCTACCTACACTGCTGAGTGGGAAATCCTAGGTCAGTATTGAAAGTAAGAGTTGCTTGCTTTTAAATTGAAATGCTTGATTATTTTCTAGCTATTGCTGCTTAGTCAGTGAAGCCTCATAGAGGTGATGAAATTCCATACCTGCCACCAACCCATACATGTCTATTTTCAGTAGAGAATTGGTGAGAAGCGAAAGGCACAAAACACATTTGTCCTTGTTTTCATTGCTAGATAGCGAGTTAACCTTTTGATCCAGCTTCAGGTAATGAGATGGACTCAGTACTTCCCAAACTTTTATTAAAACAATGAATTACATAACATTCACTGTGAAGAATGGAGTCAAGAGTAATTACAAATTCTGAAATAGATACAGCTATGATGAGTTTCTCTGCAACGGTGATAGAAGCTGGAGCTCAAACTGCAAATGGTTAGAAATAAGGCCTTTGACAGGAGTTTGTAGAAAAGGATACTGAAGGTGCAGCTTGTTTCCTGAGAGACTTTTTCCAACTGAAAATTCCTCCAAACAATAAACTTGCCCAGACTGCTTTGAGTCAAAAAGACCAATTGAGAAGAGAGAAACACATTGCCTGTTCTGCCTTTTCTCTCTCAATGTCCAAGCAGGAAGTTCAGAACAATCAAATAGCATGTCTAATGACTGATCAGAGCATAGGTCTTATATATACTCTGCAGAAAATCTAAGTTCAACAATATTAAAACAGGACAAAAAATTGTCAATAAAAGAAACATATAAAACACACTTTGAAGACATAACACATATACCAAAAACGTGTAGGGGGCACTGATTATAATTCTAGGAACTATTTGGCTAGTTTGGTCGATGTTAAGCAAGTACGAGGCATTCATACATTCTATAAAAGTAGTACAAGGTTAAACTTTTATGTGCCTTTATGTACATTATGTAAAGGCCATACTCCTCTATGATTACTATGTAGGTTTATAGTGCTACTAAACAGGGTCAGCAGAACACCCTCCTGGTTGTGGAGGACTAATCAAGATCCACCCCCAACTCCACCCCAAATGCCAACCAGATTTCCACTGCTAATTTTTTTGTATTACATTTACAGTTTGTCATTCTATGTTACATACATCTGCACATAAATCATAAGGGGCGGATTTTAAAAGGCCTGCACGCGTAAATCCGGAAGGATTTACGCGCGCAGGGCCCTCGCGCGCCGGCACACCTATTTTGCATAGGCCACCGGCGCGCGTAAAGCCCCGGGACGCGCGTAAGTCCTGGGGCTTTCGAAAAGGGGCGGGAGGGGCGTGTCTGGGGGCATCCCCGAAATGACGTGGCATTTCAGGGGCGTGCC
This sequence comes from Rhinatrema bivittatum, assembly GCF_901001135.1. NCBI lineage: Eukaryota > Metazoa > Chordata > Amphibia > Gymnophiona > Rhinatrematidae > Rhinatrema > Rhinatrema bivittatum. The sequence goes on from NC_042617.1 coordinate 431,647,267, forward strand.
GTGGTGTTTTGGGGGCGGGCCCAGGGGCGTGGCGCCGGCCCGGGGGCGTGGTCGAGGCCTCTAGACCAGCACCCGGGACCGGAGGACGGAGCGGGACTGCCGGCCAGCGCGCGCAACTTTGCCGACAAAGGTGGGGGGGTTTAGATAGGGCCGGGGGGGTGGGTTAGGTAGGGGAAGGGAGGGGAAGGTGGGGGAGGGCGAAGGAAAGTTCCCTCTGAGGCCACTCTGAAATCGGAGCGGCCTCGGAGGGAACAGGCAGCGCGCGCTGGGCTCGGCGCGTGCAGGTTGCACAAATGTGCACCCCCTTGCGCGCGCCGACCCCGGATTTTATAAGATACGCGCAGCTATGCACGTATCTTATAAAATCCTGCGTTCTTTTGTTCGCGCCTGGTGCGCGAACAAAAGTACGCGATCGCGTATTTTTTAAAGATCTACCCCTAAGTGAATAATGACTCATTCCCAGAGAAAACAAATGCTTCATGCTAAGGAACTGGACACAATGGCAAAGGAGAAAATACAGGGGTGTGCAGGAGTAAAAAAATGTTTCACTTTCAGAGGAAGGTTCCCCATGAGTTTCATTTTGTTTAATGTTTGTTTCTTTTGTTTAAACAAATCAAACATTAAACAGAAGAAATGGCTGAGGGGGGATATGATAGAGGTCTTTAAGATCATCAGAGGTCTTCAACGAGTAGATGTGAATCAGTTATTTATACTTTCGGATAATAGAAGGACTAGGGGGCATTCCATTAAGTTAGCAAGTAGCACATTTAAGACTAATCGGAGAAAATTCTTTTTCACTCAATGCACAATTAAACTCTGGAATTTGTTGCCAGAGGATTTGGTTAGTGCAGTTAGTGTAGCTGTGTTCAAAAAAGGTTGGATAAGTTCTTGGAGGAGAAGTCCATTAACTGCTATGAATCAATTTGACTTAGTGAATAGCCATTGCTATTAATTGCATCAGTAATCTCCAACATCCACACTTCAAGGGAAACCCTTGCTCGGTGGTTTTGTGCGGTGGCTACGTTTCAGGACAACCACTTTGTAATTGTACCTCTTTATAGCCCTGTATTTTACTCTTTATTATTTACTCTTTGTGCCCATTTTTTACTTTTTTATTCATTTTTATTACTATTTCACTTCTCCCCGGCTGTTTATCTGACCCATACAACAGTTTTTTCTTTTATCGTGTACTTATCTAGGCTGCCGCCCTTACTGCTTCTTATGGGTACGGATCCGCCTGCCTGACATTGGCCATGTTTCGGGTAAGTGGGAGCCAGGGGGAGTCCTGGCTCTGGCATTTTTCTGGGTGGGAGGGATGGGTGGAGGGGACAGAAGGCCATCTGAGACCTTGTTTTCTTTTCTTTTTTTTTTTTTGTGGGGTGGGTTTCATGTTTAAAAACATAAGAAATTGCCATTCTGGTTCAGACCAAGAAATGGCAATTTCTTATGTTCTTAAACATGAACCCCTCCCCCCCAAAAAAAAAAAAATAAAGAAAAAAAAACAAAGTCTCAGATGGCCTTCTGTCCACTCCACCCATCCCTCCCACCCAGAAAAATGCCAGAGCCAGGACTCCCCTGGCTCCCACTTACCCAGTTCAGAGAGGATCTGCTAGTGAGGCCTATGCTGAGCTCAAAGCCTTAGTCTTTTATAGGCCTAGGCTATAGTAGGTTGCTGCGATTTTCTCCTAGGCTCTACACAAGGCTGGGCCTTAGAGGCCTGGTCCCAATGCCTTGGCTGAGGACCAACACCAGGGCCTAGGCTGGATGCCAGGACTTTGGCCTTCATCTCAGCTGGCTGCCGATGCCTGAGCCCAAGCTTAAAGCCAAGGCTTAGTACAGGGTATGATGCCTGGGGTCCAGCCCAAAAGCTGGGTCTCAATGTCTTGGCCTGGACCTAGACCAGAGCCCAGGCCCTGGATACCGATGCCTGAACCTCGACCTAGGCCAGAGCCTGGGCTCAGTCTCTGATGCCATTGCCCAGCCCAGAGGCCAGGATATGATGCTGGGGTCTCGGCCGAGAGTCAGGCTACACTCAGAGTTTGGAGCCCAAGCTTCATAGGAGTCTTCTTTCTTCTGTCATCTTTCTTGTTCAAATGACACCATCCGCAGGAAACATGCCGGCACAAATTAATTCTGGTGTATGCTCCTCAATGGAGAGGACCATTTTGCTGTAGACCTTTAATTTAACTGCCATACAGCCAAATGGTACCCTCTACTGAGGACGATACAATGGAGTTAATTTACTCTGGTGGATCCTATGCAGTGGCCTCTTTTGAAGAGGATAGAAGACTCTAGTGAGGCCTGGGCTCAGGTCTTCAGATCTGTGCCTGACCCTGGGCAGAAGCACAGATGTCGGGACCTAGCTTCAGATCAGTGCCCAGGCTCTGTCCTAGGCTGAAGCCCAGGTGTCAGAACCCAGCTTCCGGGCTTGGCTTTAGATTCGGACCTGGGCCCAGGCCCTTGAAAGTGTAAGTGTGTAAGTGTGTGTGTGTGTGTGTGTGTGTAAAACCCTGCATGGCATAGACCCTATAAATTTATACCTGCTCAAGAGTGGATGTGGATAGATGAGGATTAACACACATACTTTTGAAAATCAAAATTATGAGTGCAAATCCCAAACTTGCCCCAACTCAGCCCCCAGAACACCTATTTATTATGCACATAAACATATGAATGAAATTGAGTTTCATGCATACTTTAACACATATACTGTAGCTATTGGGGCTATTTTAAAAAAATCACTAAGTGCATAAAACCAGGTTTTATGCAAGTAAGTACCTTTGGAAACTATCCTGAACTGAGGGAAGAGAGAGAGAGAGATAAATACTTTTCTGGAAAAAGGTTAGATCTGTATTTTAAGGAGGCTTTTAAGTAGCTATTTATTTGGGGTTTTGGTTTGTTTTATTTTAAAACATTTATGAGGCCAATATTCAGTAGTCCGTTTAGTGAACACGTTTCTGAGTAATGTTAGCCAATTAAATAAATACAGCAGGACATCCCCTCCCTCCCCACCAAAATATCTTGTAAAGGCCCTTCTGGGCTGTGCCCTCATCACTCCCCAACTCCTTAAAATATTAGAAAAAACTTCCCTTTTTCCCAATGAATTGGAAATTCACTCACCTGCTCCACTCCCAGTGTCTCCATGCTGCTCTAAGGGTTTTCCCTACGATGGCCCCCCAGAAGGAGATTTCCCCATAATCTTCCTACAGGCCAAAAATCAGGGGTCTTGTAAGCCGCCTTACAACAAAAAAATGGAAAATCCCAAAAAAGCAACCCGGATGACAGACATCCAGCCAAAGAGTGGACCGGAAAGGCAGCTTCCCAACCTTTTCCCCTGGACAGCAAAGCAGGTGGTGCCTGAGTCCAGAGGTAGGCCCAAAATCCAAAATAAGCAAAAGCTTGTGCACTTCCTCTAACTCCAAAACCCAAGCTGTACTGCACCACTCTCTATGGGAGAGAGAGCTGCTTTTATACGACAAGAGGACAGCCATGCCAGCACCCGCAAAGGGAGAGGTTGTACTGAATGGTTCCTCCCCGGTTTTCTCACCTGTACTGTTCCTAGCCAAAGAGTTACTAGGATACGTTTTAGTAATGAACCCCAGGGGGACTGATAGGGGACTGTCTTAATGTGCATGTTAACAAAAAGTGCCACTGCCATGCGTAATTTTACGGCTTACTTCCCTTAGTGTAGGATGCTCTTCAAAATGTGTCCAATGCTCTGAAATATATGTTGAACACAGGGAAATCCTGAAAACGAGGATGCATGACTCTTTTTGGCAAATACCTTCTTCAGCATGATTAGCTTGATTTATCTCATCAAAAAGTCCAAACTGCAAAGGTCTCTTAGTGGTCCTGGTGAACAAGATGCTCCCAATGCTGTGGTGCTGCAGCTGCTGCTGGTCAGACTGCTAGAGCTTAAAAATCCCTCAAGAAATTTCCTTTTAGGTAGTCCATTTAAAGTGACCAATAAGGAAAGAGTCCAGCAAATTAGGCATGACTTCTGCTCTCTTGTGTCAATATCCCAGAAAGTGGGGAATAAATCAACCAGTGGGAGCATATCAAAGTACATTTTCAGACCTGTTGCTCAGCCCTGGAAGTTAAAAATGGCATTTGGTGTGTTGTAGAAAATTGAGAACTCCTTGTTCACCCGGTCAGCAATGGATCTTTCCATTTTGGACCTTTTGATGAGAGAAATCAAGCCTGTCACCTTGAAGCAGGAATTTGCTGAAATGCATTCCACATCAAAGCTCTGAAGATTTTTCTGTGTTCTACTTTTGTTTCTGAATGTTGGATACTTTTTCAAGAGCTGGCTACACTTGGGGCCAGTATCCCTCAATTTGTGTGTACCAGGAACCTTTTGTTTCACTTTTATTTTTTGTTTTGCACATTTTACTGTATATCTTGTACTTTAAAATGTTGGGCTCAATTATAAAATGGGGTTGAAGTCATGTCTATGGTCCCCCAAACAGTGTATGCCAGTCCTTATACATTTCTTTAAAATTTTGCATTTAACATTTCTTTACTTGCTTTGGTCATTATACATTTCTGCCATTCTATATTTGCTTCTGTTTGTGCGGTTGACTGTGTTGCTTCTGTTTTCATATTTTGATATTTAGTACATTTCCACAATGTGGAATGCCATATTATACACATTTAAAAAACGTCTGGCACAAAACAAGGAAGTATAACAATGGAGTACAATGTGGCAGATGGGTTTATGCTGAATTTCTCTCACTGGATAATTTTGGAGCATCTTCCTTTGAGAAAGCCAAACGTTACTGTATTTGTAGAGAGCATACCATCCTTTGTGAGGGGATTCCAATGGTTAATCTGTTGAAGAACTGCAGAAGCAGTATACCTTTTTTGACTGCAAATTAGATAAAACTGGCATGTGCCATGCTGACATAGTGCTGCTTGCATTCAATTGCTGTGACAGATTCTTCAGCAGGATGGAGCAAGAGCATGTTTATCCAGCTATTCTGTTAAAGCTTCCCTTTAAGTTGACATAATTACCCAAAATGTGCAAACTCTACAAATGTGTGCTGACAGATGCAAAAGACAGATGCAAAAGACAGATGTATCAGTGAAAAAGTAGCGGGAACTATGGCATACAAACTAGTGGTCAGCATAGAAAGGTTACCCCCCATATCCCATTACTCCATTCTAATAAAAACTTGTAAAATTGTGTTAAACAGTAAACACAACACAGCACAACCCACAGAATTTGTATTCTTCTTTGAGCTTTTTATTCAAACTGTCGGGCCAATCCTGTATCGTGCGGTAGGAAGAGCTGCGTTAGTGCCTACGGCACCCGCAGTTACCGCCCGCACAGAGCAGCTCACCTACCGCGCGATCCTGAAGCCTAATTATATGTAAATGTAAGCCGCGTCCGAAAAGCCTTAGTCCCGCGCAAACCAGGATACTGGATAGAGCGCCTATACAGGATCCTGGGTGCGCGGGCCTAAGGCTTCACGCCACGCTGGTATCTGTCATTTCAAATGTCATTTGAAATGACAGATACCAGGAAGCAACGGCGGCGACAGCGCAGAAGCAACGGCGAAAGGACTTTTCAGTGTCCCCCCTCCTCTCGGAGCAGGGCGCGAAAAGCTGCCTTGCTCCGGGAGGAAGGGGGACACTGACAGCGACGAAGCTTTCCCCCAGCCCGGACACCGGCGAAGCCAGAAGACAGCGGCGGAGAAAACGGCGAAACGACTGTCAGTGTCCCCCCTCCTCTCGGAGCAGGGCGCGAAAAGCCGCCTTGCTCCGGGAGGAGGGGGGACACTGACAGCGGCAAAACTTTCCCCCAGCCCGGACACCGGCGAAGCCAGAAGACAGCGGCGGAGAAACGGCGAAACGACTGTCAGTGTCCCCCCTCCTCTCGGAGCAGGGCGCGAAAAGCCGCCTTGCTCCGGGAGGAGGGGGGGACACTGACAGCGGCAAAACTTTCCCCCAGCCCGGACACCGGCAAAACTTACAATTTTGCAGCCATGAGCCACGAGCAGGAAGGCGAAGATCTGGCTCCGATAGCTCCTCCCGACAAGATGGCCGCCTGCACGGGGAAAGAGTACAATTGGCCGCTCAAGACGTGATGTCGTGACGTCACGTCTTCAGCGGCCAATTGCACGCTTTCCCCGTGCAGGCGGCCATCTTGTCGGGAGGAGCTAAGGCAGGCCAGATCGTGTTCGTGCTCGTGGCTGCAAAAAAGTAAGTTTTTTGCCGGTGTCCAGGCTGGGGGAAAGTTTTGCCGCTGTCAGTGTCCCCCCTCCTCCCGGAGCAAGGCGGCTTTTCCGCCCTGCTCCGAGAGGAGGGGGGACACTGACAGTCGTTTCGCCGTTTCTCCATCGCTGCTTGTGCGCTGTCAGTGTCCCCCCTCCTCCCGGAGCAAGGTGGCTTTTCGCGCCCTGCTCCGAGAGGAGGGAGGACACTGACAGTCGTTTCGCCGTTTCTCCGCCGCTATCTTCTGGCTTCGCCGGTGTCCGGGCTGGGGGAAAGCTTCGCCGCTGTCAGTGTCCCCCCTCCTCCCGGAGCAAGGCGGCTTTTCGCGCCCTGCTCCGGGAGGGGGGAGAAGAGACAAGCGGCGAAACAACTTACTTGCACGGGGGAAAGCGGTCTCCGTGGCAGCCCCAGTCCTCTCCCCTCCTCCCGAAGCCAAAAAAAAAAAAAAGCTTTTTTTTTTGGCTTCGGGAGCAGGGGAGAGGACTGGGGCTGCCACGGAGACCGGCACCCATGATCGCGGCCGGGGCAGGTGAGCGGGGGCTGGGGGAAAGCTTGCCACCTACCCTGACCCCTGCCTCTACCGCCTGGGTCAGGGTAGGCGGTAAGTTTGCAGGTTAAACGCGCGACAAAGCGGCAGGGAAAGGTAGCGTTAGTCGGGGCGCGGGTTACGGGATGCTAGGGGAATAGCTAATTCGCTCGTTTGCATGCAATATCGCGCTAATTCGCTCGTTTGCATGCAATATACATGCCGCGGGCGGAAGGGGTTACCCGGGGAATTTAGGACGCGGTAGGAGTAGGTTAAAGGGGATTCGGGATCGCAGGAAGGGCTAACGCGGCCGGAACGTGAGTTAAAAGCGGCTTAGGAGCAGGGTAAACGCAGCCGCACTTTACAGGATTGGCCCGTGTATTAATTCATCACCAAGCAGGATGCATTAATTCCATAAAAATTCTATCTTTGTACAGGGATATAAAAAATAAGAACCTGTTCTGTCAAAAGATCCACTGAGCTCAGCATCTTGTCTCTGTCAGAGGTCAGTTCAGTTACAAGTAACCAGTAGATCTCAACAAGTAAACATTTATTTGTTGCTCCCTCCCAGGGATAAGCAGTGGCTTTCCCGAGCCTACCTGACTATTAAAACATCTATGGATTTTTCCTCCAGGAACTCATCCTAGCCTTAGAAATCCCACTATGCTAGTTGACTTGAACAGTTCCTCCAGCAACAGATGTCATAGCTTGATTTTGCAATGAATAAAAAAAAATACTTTTATTTGTTTAAAATCTGTAGATTGATATTTTTATGTAGTATTCTCTTCTATTGGTATCATTTGAAAGGGTAAATAACCATTCCCTATTTACCCATTCCATTGCATTTATGATTTTATAAATCTCTGCCCTATCTCCTCACAGTCATATGGTTTCCAAGCTGAAGAGTCAGAACCTGTTTCATCTTTCTTCAAAAGTAAATAGTTCCATCCCCTTTATCATTTTTGTTGCTTTTCTCTTTACTCTTTCTAGTTCGGTTTGTTATGCTTTTGAGATGGCCAGACAGGTGGAGGGTGGCCAAATAGGTGGATAAAATGATGGTAAAACCAGAAAGATGCTTGACTGCATAGGGAGAGGAATGGTCGGCAGAAAGTGGGTGGTGATATTGCCCCTGCATAGATCCCTGGTGAGACCTCACTTGGAATACTGTATACAATTCTGGAGTCTGCACCTTCAAAAGGATATAAACAGGATGGAGTTGGTCCAGAGGGTGGCTACTAAAATGGTCAGTGGTCTTCATTCTAAAGCATATGGGGATCTAAACATGTATACCCTAGATGAAAGGCAAAATAGGGGAGATATGATAGAGATATTCATATATCTCAAAGGTTTCCATGCACAAGAGGTGAGTCTTTTTCAATGGAAAGGAGGCTATATAATGAGGGGTCATGAGATAAGGTTACAAAGGAGTAAACTCAGGAGTAGTCTTAAGAAATACGAGGGTAAGTCAGTAAGTAAGTCACAAACATACATGGGATTAATATTCATGAAATTTATTTAAATGCAAAAGATGAATTATTTACTGTGAAATATACAGAATATAGTCACAAACAGTTTTTCTGGAAAAAAACTACTTTTCAACGTAATCGCCGCGGACATTTATACATTTGTCCCAGCGTTTGAAAAGTCCATCAAAACCTTCTACGTAAAAGTCTTTTGGCTGGCATCGTAACCAGCACTTCACCTCTTGTTCCACTTCTTCATCGCTGGTGAAATGTTTACCACTGAGATGGCATTTCAGTTTGCCAAACAAGTGAAAATCGCTGGGTGCCAAATCCGGACTGTATGGTGGATATTCAAGAACTTCCCAGTGCAGGTTTGCAATTGTCTGACGAGTCTCATTCGAAGTGTGTGGTCTGGCATTATCATGAAGAATCAGCACTCCTCTTTTTTCCAGATCTGGGCATTTTCTAAGAATAGCTCCTTTAAGCTTTAATAGAGTAGCACAGTAGGAAGCCGAATTAACAGATTCACCACGCTTCTGAAAACTGGTTAAGAGTATCCCATCTCAATCCCAAAACATAGTCAACATCACCTTTCCTGCAGAAGGCACAAGCTTGAACTTTCTCGGTGTCGGTGATAGTGGATGCTTCCACTGCATCGAATCGCGTTTTGCTTCTGGTTGATAGTAGTGTACCCACTACTCATCACCAGTAACAATACGTGCCATCATTGATTCACTTTCATTTGTATAACGGCAGAGATTTTCCAAACAGACACCCATCTGGTTGTTCTTATTGTTTTCGGTCAGCTGTTTGGGAACACATCTTGCACAGACTTTGCGAAAGTTCAATGCATCGTGCACTAAGGAATATGCTAATCCGTGAGAACACCCAATTTTTTTGGCAACTTCATCAATTGTTACCCTCCGGTTAGCGCAAACCATCTCTTCAACCTGCTTCACAGTTGCCTCTGTCGCAATCTCTACAGGTCGACCAGGTCTGGTTTCGTCGTTCACGTTGGCACGTCCTTGTGCAAATTTATTGGTCCAGTTATAAATTGCTTTACGCGAGAGACATTTCTCTCCATATACTGGATACATTTCTTTATGAATGGCTTTTGCCACTAAGCCCTTAGCCCATAAATTTCAGACAACAGCACGTTGTTCTTCGACCGTACAATCTGTCAACACGGCAGCCATTTTCCTTGTGCACACAGCTCCTGCGCATGCACAGTTTAATTAACTATTTATGTACATAAGCACTTCTAAGGTGCTGCCATCTATGGAATATGACAACATTACAGATATATGTTTTATTATCTTAGTAGAGAGATTTGTGACTTACTTACTGACTTACCCTTGTATTTCTTTACAGAGAGGGTGGTGGATGTGTGAAATGGCCTTTCAGTAAAAGTTGTGGAGACAAAAACAATATCTGAATTCAAGAAAGCATTGGATAAATACGGGGGATCTCTAAGAAAGTGATAGGAAGGAATTATACTGCTAAACTAATTGGAAGTTTGGGCAGAATGGATGGGCCATATGGTCTTTTTCTGCTGTCAAGACAATCTGGTGCCTGAGGTGAGGGATGAGATGGTGCTCCCCCGACTCAAGGCATGGCACAGTGCAAGTCAAATCACTGAGCTGGCCAAGGCAAGAGGTTCCCCCTTGGAGGTTTGCTGAGCTGGAGTCCCTTTCAGTGATTTGAAATGCTGAGGGAGGCAGGATTGCCAGAGAAGTTGTAAACACAGCATCAGTGATAATATTCCTAGGAAGCTGGAAATTCTGACAATCTCTGCCTTCCATCAGTGTAAGGGTATTAGGCATCACAGGCAAACCTGCCCTCTCCTCCACACACAATTAAAAGTTATTTATATTAATAGACTTTACATGAGAAAGGAAAAAGTTCAGTCTTCTGAAGTAAAAATATCACTTACATTATATATATATTATACTTTCGTACACTGCTGTGGTACTAACCAGCAAACCCTGAGAAAAAAAAAAAGCAAAACAGACACTTGGTACCTATATTGTATTTGGCATATTCTTTGTATTTGGCCACACTCATCATCAGATGATGAGTGTGGTCTTGGCCCTTAGAAGTTTGTGAGTGAATTGAATTGCAGTTACAATATAAATGTATCATCGGGTCACGCTAGAGAGATAACGTTCCTGGATGGAATAAATGATAGCTTTATGGAGCAATTGGTTCAGGAACCGACGAGAGAGGGAGCAATTTTAGATCTAATTCTCAGTGGAGCACAGAACTTGGTGAGAGAGGTAACGGTGGTGGGGCCGCTTGGCAATAGTGATCATAATATGATCAAATTTGATTTAATGACTGGAAAAGGAACAGTGTGCAAATCCAAGGCTCTCGTGCTAAACTTTCAAAAGGGAAACTTTGATAAAATGAGAAAAATTGTTAGAAAAAAACTGAAAGGAGCAGCTACAAAAGTAAAAAATGTCCAAGAGGCGTGGTCATTGTTAAGAAATACCATTTTAGAAGCACAGTCCAGATGTATTCCACACATTAAGAAAGGTGGAAAGAAGGCAAAACGATTACCGGCATGGTTAAAAGGGGAGGTGAAAGAAGCTATTTTAGCCAAAAGATCTTCATTCAAAAATTGGAAGAAGGATCCAACAGAAGAAAATAGGATAAAGCATAAACATTGGCAAGTTAAATGTAAGACATTGATAAGACAGGCTAAGAGAGAATTTGGAAAGAAGTTGGCTGTAGAGGCAAAAACTCACAGTAAAAACTTTTTTAAATATATCCGAAGCAGAAAGCCTGTGAGGGAGTCAGTTGGACCGTTAGATGATCGAGGGGTTAAAGGGGCACTTAGAGAAGATAAGGCCATCGCGGAAAGATTAAATGATTTCTTTGCTTCGGTGTTTACTGAAGAGGATGTTGGGGAGGTACCCGTAATGGAGAAGGTTTTCATGGGTAATGATTCAGATGGACTGAATCAAATCACGGTGAACCTAGAAGATGTGGTAGGCCTGATTGACAAACTGAAGAGTAGTAAATCACCGGGACCGGATGGTATACACCCCAGAGTTCTGAAGGAACTAAAAAATGAAATTTCAGACCTATTAGTAAAAATTTGTAACTTATCATTAAAATCATCCATTGTACCTGAAGACTGGAGGATAGCTAATGTAACCCCAATATTTAAAAAGGGCTCCAGGGGCGATCCGGGAAACTACAGACCAGTTAGCCTGACTTCAGTGCCAGGAAAAATAGTGGAAAGTGTTCTAAACATCAAAATCACAGAACATATAGAAAGACATGGTTTAATGGAACAAAGTCAGCATGGCTTTACCCAGGGCAAGTCTTGCCTCACAAATCTGCTTCAATTTTTTGAAGGAGTTAATAAACATGTGGATAAAGGTGAACCGGTAGATATAGTATACTTGGATTTTCAGAAGGCGTTTGACAAAGTTCCTCATGAGAGGCTTCTAGGAAAAGTAAAAAGTCATGGGATAGGTGGCGATGTCCTTTCGTGGATTGCAAACTGGCTAAAAGACAGGAAACAGAGAGTAGGATTAAATGAGCAATTTTCTCAGTGGAAGGGAGTGGACAGTGGAGTGCCTCAGGGATCTGTATTGGGACCCTTACTGTTCAATATATTTATAAATGATCTGGAAAGAAATACGACGAGTGAGATAATCAAATTTGCAGATGACACAAAATTGTTCAGAGTAGTTAAATCACAAGCAGATTGTGATAAATTGCAGGAAGACCTTGTGAGACTGGAAAATTGGGCATCCAAATGGCAGATGAAATTTAATGTGGATAAGTGCAAGGTGATGCATATAGGGAAAAATAACCCATGCTATAATTACACGATGTTGGGTTCCATATTAGGTGCTACAACCCAAGAAAGAGATCTAGGTGTCATAGTGGATAACACATTGAAATCGTCGGTTCAGTGTGCTGCAGCAGTCAAAAAAGCAAACAGAATGTTGGGAATTATTAGAAAAGGAATGATGAATAAAACAGAAAATGTCATAATGCCTCTGTATCGCTCCATGGTGAGACCGCACCTTGAATACTGTGTACAATTCTGGTCGCCGCATCTCAAAAAGATATAATTGCGATGAAGAAGGTACAGAGAAGGGCTACCAAAATGATAAGGGGAATGGAACAACTCCCCTATGAGGAAAGACTAAAGAGGTTAGGACTTTTCAGCTTGGAGAAGAGACGACTGAGGGGGGATATGATAGAGGTGTTTAAAATCATGAGAGGTCTAGAACGGGTAGATGTGAATCGGTTATTTACTCTTTCGGATAGTAGAAAGACTAGGGGACACTCCATGAAGTTAGCATGGGGCACATTTAAAACTAATCGGAGAAAGTTCTTTTTTACTCAACGCACAATTAAACTCTGGAATTTGTTGCCAGAGAATGTGGTTCCTGCAGTTAGTATAGCTGTGTTTAAAAAAGGATTGGATAAGTTCTTGGAGAAGAAGTCCATTACCTGCTATTAAGTTCACTTAGAGAATAGCCACTGCCATTAGCAATGGTTACATGGAATAGACTTAGTTTTTGGGTACTTGCCAGGTTCTTATGGACTGGATTGGCCACTGTTGGAAACAGGATGCTGGGCTTGATGGACCCTTGGTCTGACCCAGTATGGCATTTTCTTATGTTCTTATGTTCTAATATAGTAAACTTCCCATGCCAAAACAGCCCTAAAATATCAATTCATCTCCTGTTAGGAAAACAGAACAATACAGACTGTTACAGAACCCTTACACAGAAACTATACACTGGCAGAATACCTCACCTTGTTATCACTTGCATAGCACAGACAGATCTCACCAAATACAGAGTAAAGAAACCAGAAAGTATAATGGAAACATGCAGACAACAGCTGAACTGGGAACTTCAACAAGCAAGATTCTTTATGCAGTGTGTGGTAACTCAAGCAATAGCGGCTTGGACACAGCCAAGGGGAAGAAAGCAGACTCTGGCTCTTCCATTGGTGCTCTTTATTTGCAGTGAAAAAGGACAACTCAAAACAAACAGTGCAGCTCAGCTTAGTTTCACTTAGCACAGTTCTGAAAAGTCAACACAATCCAACAATGTGGCATACCTTAGCGTCAGATAATACATAGTCCTTACACATAAGTCTTAGCATATGGGTATCTTTCTGCCACTCCCTAAGGCCTCCCTAACCTCTCTGGTCCCTGCCAACTAACAGGGTCATTCATCAAAATGCATTATGGTGTTAATGCATGCAATACTTATTGCAACACATGGCACAAATGCAAATTTTTCAAATGTATTCAAAGGGGCGGAATCACTGAAAATGAGGGTCATTATTGCACCGTGCAATGGCATAACACAAGCTAGAAATGACTACACCTTTTTTCCTCTTGTTAAGCTGTGCCATATGCCTGAAATGGATTTCATGATAAATATTGCAAATTCCATTGAGAGAAAGAAAGGGTGAGAGAGAGAGGGAATGAACCTCTGGAGTGGCAAACATAGTACTCAACTATTTATACTGCTATAGGAGGGCCAGCTAGTAACTCGAGTTGAGTTGAGGTTCTGGTGGTGGTCTAGAGTTTTGGGGGCAGATTTGCATGCAGAGTGAGATGTACAAACAGCACAGCAGACCTTGGTTAAGCTATGACATGATTTGGTGTGAGGAAAGTCACACAAAGATGAGATTTCTACAATGTTCTCTCACCCTAGCTTCATGGATTCTCTACCATGGTACTCTTAAGCTAAGGCGAGAAAACATTGAAGTAATCTCATCTTAGTTTGACTTTCATCAATCCAAATGAGCTCAAATCTTCACTGAGGTCTACTGTGCGCATTTCAGAAGAGGTCGGGCCTCACGCGTAGCCCCCATTACGCGCCAAAGTGCCAGGCCCTGCAAAAGGGCCAGGTTGGGGGGACATGGTCTGGAATAGCACCATTAACCGCTGTCCCAGGGAAGTGTGTGCTGGCGGCCAGCCAGCGTACGGAGATTACTTCTACTCTCAGAGGGCAGTAAGTACTAAAATAAAAAAAATTAGGGATAGAGAGGATTAGGTTAGGATTCAGGGTAGAGAGGGGACAAGATAGGAAGGGTAGGGTTACAGATAGGAAAGTTCCCTCTCAATCCGCTTCAATTAAGGAAAGGACTGGGAGGGAATGGGGAAGGTCCGATTGTGTTGCCGTGCGTATGTTGCTAACCCACCCCCCTCCACATGCGCAAGTTGTGGGCCGCCTGCAAACGCACTGGTGAATTTTAAAATCTGCATGTGCGCACGGCCATCAGATTTTATAACATGCACATGCCAGTGCGCATGTTATAAAATTGGCACATCCATGTGTGCACGCCAGGAACGGCGTACACATGGATGGACGCTCGTGGGTCTTAAAATTGACCCCTGTATGCGCCAAGCATTATCATAGGTTATACACTACAGGGTGCCCCATGGAAAAGTAGCCTGCTCCAATGCACTGGTATTAGAGGTGGCCTACCTTTCTATGGACCACCCTGTACATGACAATAACTTTCAAACCAGCTTGCAGGTGCATATTTGTGTGCATGCATTGGCCCGCACCCAGGGATGCAGCTATTTTATAACTTGTGTGTGTATATGCATGCATGTTATAAAATAGCCTAACTATGTATTAGGGATGTGAATCGTTTTCCATATCGTCTTAACGATAGAAATCGTTTGGCAGGGCAAGAAAATCGTGTTAGGCACGATTTTTTAGTTAAAAAATCGTTAAAAATCGTTTTTTTCCGATTAGTGCGCACTAACGGGAGTTAGTGCGCACTAACTGAAAATGATACAATTTGACACTTTTCAGGTCAGTTAAGGTCAGTTTAGGAAGGAATATGTATTCCTATTGGCTGCCCTCTTATTTATTCATGTTACCAAGGTTCCCACTGACAGTATATGGAGGATGGGAAATGGAAACAGTTGGTAGCTTGACAAAACAAGTAATGTGATCAGTCAATGTGACTAGAACTTGTGCCCTAACCCTGATACCAGGGGTATTGTGATCTTCCTGCACACAGTGTCCTATCCCTATTAATACCAGGAGTGTTGTGATCTTCCTGCACACAGTGCCCTAACCCTGGCACCAGGGGTGTTGTGATCTTCCTGCACACAGTGCCCTATCCCTATTAATACCAGGAGTGTTGTGATCTTCCTGCACACAGTGCCCTAACCCTGGCACCAGGGGTGTTGTGATCTTCATGTACACAGTGCCCTATCCCTATTAATACCAGGAGTGTTGTGATCTTCCTGCACACAGTGCCCTATCCCTAATACCAGGGGTGTTGTGATCTTCCTGCACACAGTGCCCTATTCCTGATACCGGGGGTGTTGTGATCTTCCTGCACACAGTGCCCTATTCCTGATACCGGGGGTGTTGTGATCTTCTTGCACACATCCCGGTATCAGGGATAGGGCACTGCATGCAGGAAGATCACAACACTCTTGGTATCAGGAATAGGGCACTGTGTGCAGGAAGATCACAACACCCCTGGTATTAGGGATAGGGCACTGCGTGCAGGAAGATCACAACACTCCTGGTATTAATAGGGATAGGGCACTGCATGCAGGAAGATCACAACACCCCTGGTATCAGGGATAGGGCACTGTGTGCAGGAAGATCACAATACCCCGGAGGAGTGAGGGTCAGGCAGCTCCCCCCTGTCTGTGAAGCCAGCCTCTCACTAGTAATGCAGGGAGGGAGCTGTCTCAGACTTCACCATCCCCCCCCCCCCCTCACCCCACACACCATTCACTAGCTGGGACATGGGGGAAGTCAGGAGTGAGGGTCAGGCAGCTCCCCCCTGTCTGTGAAGCCAGCCTCTCACTAGTAATGCAGGGAGGGAGCTGTCTCAGACTTTCACCATCCTCCCCCCCCCCCTCACCCACACACCATTCACTAGCTGGGACATGGGGGAAGTCAGTAGTGAGGGTCAGGCAGCTCCCCCCTGTCTGTGAAGCCAGCCTCTCACTAGTAATGCAGGGAGGGAGCTGTCTCAGACTTCACCATCCTCCCCCCCCCCTCACCCACACACCATTCACTAGCTGGGACATGGGGGAAGTCAGGAGTGAGGGTCAGGCAGCTCCCCCCTGTCTGTGAAGCCAGCCTCTCACTAGTAATGCAGGGAGGTAGCTGTCTCAGACTTCACCATCCTCCCCCCCCCCCCTCACCCACACACCATTCACTAGCTGGGACATGGGGGAAGTCAGGAGTGAGGGTCAGGCAGCTCCCCCCTGTCTGTGAAGCCAGCCTCTCACTAGTAATGCAGGGAGGGAGCTGTCTCAGACTTCACCATCCTCCCCCCACCCTCACCCACACACCATTCACTAGCTGGGACATGGGGGAAGTCAGGAGTGAGGGTCAGGCAGCTCCCCCCTGTCTGTGAAGCCAGCCTCTCACTAGTAATGCAGGGAGGGAGCTGTCTCAGACTTCACCATCCTTCCCCCCCCCCCCTCACCCACACACCATTCACTAGCTGGGACATGGGGGAAGTCAGGAGTGAGGGTCAGGCAGCTCCCCCCTGTCTGTGAAGCCAGCCTCTCACTAGTAATGCAGGGAGGGAGCTGTCTCAGACTGGTATCAGGGATAGGGCACTGAGTGCAGGAAGATCACAACACCCCTGGTATCAGGAATAGGGCACAGGTTCTAGTCATATTGACTGATCACATTACTTTTTTTGTCAACTACAAACAGTTTCCATTTACCATCCCCCCAACCATCACCTCAGTTGGAACCTTGGTAACATCAATAGATAAGAGGGCAGCCAGCCAATAGGAATACATATTCATTCCCAACTGACCTTTACTGACCTGGATAGTGTCAATAATTTGTATCATTTTCTGTTAGTGTTCCTGAGTTTCCATTTCCATTTCACATCCCCCAACCATCACCTCAGTGGGAACCTGGTTAACATCAATAGATAAGAGGGCAGCCAGCCAATAGGAACACATATTCATTCCTAACTGACCTTTACTGACCTGGAAAGTGTCAATTTGTATCATTTTCAGTTAGTGCGCACTAACTGGGAGTTAGTGCGCACTAACACGATTTAACGATTTTTAACGATAAATCGTTAGAATTTCTATTGTATTGTGTTCTATAACGATTTAAGACGATATTAAAATTATCGGACGATAATTTTAATCGTTAAAAAACGATTCACATCCCTACTATGTATACATGTGCACCAAATTTTAAATGGGCACACACATGGGTGTGCAAATCCTACTTCTACCATGTAAATCAGGGGATTTAAAAGGGGTGTGTGCCAACGCTAATCCTAGTTTTACCTGTTCATCCCCAGTTTGACCAGTTAAGCGAAGTCTTCCTAACCTCCCTAGTTTAATAGCCTTCACTCCCCCCAGTTAGTTCTGACCATTAAAATCCCACAGATCTGAATAGTATTTTATATTTTTAAACTTATACATCAGCCATAGCAGAAGTAAAGTTACATGGCAGGTGACCTTGGCTTGCTCCAGGATGCATAAGTATTTATGTGCACATCTCAGCTCCATACCCAAAATTGCCCATTCCCCACCCAGACCCCCCCCCCCCCCCCCCCCCCCCCCCCCCATAGCCTGGCCCTTTTTGAAAACTTTTGAGATATGCACACTATGGGAGATACATGCATATCCAGGCAGCTTTTAAAATCTGCTCAGCGTCCATGAGCCCGGATTATTTGTGCATCCTTTTATTGATGCACGTGCCAGGCTTTTAAAACTCACCTTTTAATATATTTGATTTTTTGGTGATGCAAGTACTGAATGTCTTCTCCATAAGAGTTAATAGACAATCTCCAATCCCACGCCTGACACTGACTCAGTGTTTCATTGTCATTAGCTTATTTGATGAGAGAAGAGATCAGCATTAGGGATGTGAATCGTGTCACCTATCGTCTTAACGATTGAAATCGTCTGGCAGGAGAAGAAAATCGTGTTTGGCACGATTGTTTCGTTAAAAAATCGTTAAAAAATCGTTTTTTCCGATTAGTGCACACTAACAGAAAATGATACAATTTGACACTTTTCAGGTCAGTTAAGGTCAGTTTAGGAATGAATATGTATTCCTATTGGCTGCCTTCTTATTTATTCATGTTACCAAGGTTCCCACTGACAATATATGGGGGATGGGAATGGAAACAGTTGGTAGCTTGACAAGAAAAGTAATGTGATCAGTCAATGTGACTAGAAATTGTGCCCTAACCCTGATACCAGGGGTGTTGTGATCTTCCTGCACACAGTGCCCTATCCCTATTAATATCAGGAGTGTTGTGATCTTCCTGCACACAGTGCCCTATCCCTATTAATACCAGGAGTGTTGTGATCTTCTTGCACACAGTGCCCTATCCCTATTAATACCAGGAGTGTTGTGATCTTCCTGCACACAGTGCCCTAACCCTAACACCAGGGGTGTTGTGATCTTCCTGCACACAGTGCCCTATCCCTATTAATACCAGGAGTGTTGTGATCTTCCTGCACACAGTGCCCTATCCCTATTAATACCAGGAGTGTTGTGATCTTCTTGCACACAGTGCCCTATCCCTATTAATACCAGGAGTGTTGTGATCTTCCTGCACACAGTGCCCTAACCCTAACACCAGGGGTGTTGTGATCTTCCTGCACACAGTTGCCCTATCCCTATTAATATCAGGAGTGTTGTGATCTTCCTGCACACAGTGCCCTATCCCTATTAATACCAGGAGTGTTGTGATCTTCTTGCACACAGTGCCCTATCCCTATTAATACCAGGAGTGTTGTGATCTTCCTGCACACAGTGCCCTAACCCTAACACCAGGGGTGTTGTGATCTTCCTGCACACAGTGCCCTATCCCTATTAATACCAGGAGTGTTGTGATCTTCCTGCACACAGTGCCCTATCCCTAATACCAGGGGTGTTATGATATTCCAGATACCGGGATGTGTGCAAGAAGATCACAACACCCCCGGTAACCGGGATAGGGCACTGCATGCAGGAAGATCACAACACCCCCGGTATCAGGAATAGGGCACTGTGTGCAGGAAGATCACAACACTCCTGGTATCAAGGATAGGGCACTGTGTGCAGGAAGATCACAACACCCCTGGTATGAGGGATAGGGCACTGTGTGCAGGAAGATCACAATACCCCGGAGGAGTGAGGGTCAGGCAGCACTAACTGGGAGTTAGTGCTGCATGTCACAGCCTTGCTCTGCATTGTTTCTCTAGACATTGTCTGTGTGAAAGCATAGCTCTGAGCTCTCTCCGAGTTCTTGGTAAGGATTTTTGCTGTGGCAGCCCATTAACACAAGACAGGAAAACAAACCATGGAGGCAGCATGGCATCACAATATATCTGCATCATTGTAGATTTGTGTTGCTTCGCTTGGTGTTCTGTTTATCCTTTTTTGTGATTGAATCCTTAGCTACACTTCAGATTAGTTATTTATTCTCTGTATGACTGCCAGTGGGCACAGTGTGGGCAGTGGGAGCTAGGTAGTACTGGGGATAAGCGAGCAGTGAAGGCAGGCCAGAAAGTGCAGCATAACAGGCTGTATTGTGAAGCCTGTCTGTGACAGAGAAATAGTGCAGACAGAGCAGACAGGATGACACTCACTGTTTGCCTGGCAGAAGGCAAAGTGTGTGCAGTGGGCACTAGGCAGTGGGCATTAAAATACCATGGAAAATGTTAAATCGTTGTTGTAATCTTAACATTCCCGGGTGACATATATACAATGATGTGAGGGAGAGGGAAAGGCAGAGCAGATTGAAGTAAATTTAAATTTGTCCAAAATTGCACACTTTTGCACTGGCACCGGCAGGTAAAAACCAAAAATGAGGTCCTGCCCTGAAACTGAAGAGGGATTCTTCTGGACTACTACAAAGCAGGAGCAAGCTTTACGCTAAAAAAACTGGCATACGAGCTTGATGATGTGTCACTGCTGCAGAGTGCAGATAACAGTGAGTGTTTTTCTCTCCAGTCTTCTGTGTTCAGCGAGAGAGAAAATGTCGCTGCAGAGGTTGCAGCGAAAGCCAAATTTTCCTCCACTGATTTACATGAAAAATCTTCAGAGGGATAGCCGTGCTAGTCTGGTGTAGCAGCCCCTCAACCTCAAAAGATACTCATCAGCCGCTGCAAATAGTACAAGGACACCAACCCAGGACCCAGACCTTGCCAGAAAAGGAGATGCCAACATTTTCCACATATTATCCCAGACAATGCCATCACTGGACACAACATCATCAGCAACATGCGGGACACATTCTCCTGCTTTTCTTCCAATCTAATATATGCCAACACCTGCCAGCAAAGTCCCGCTTCTGTCTACATAGGACAAAAGGGACAATCTATAAGGACAAGGGAAAAGGATTTAAACCTGAGGTTAGAAATGACAACATTCAACCTTCCTTGACATT
The DNA here is from genome assembly GCF_901001135.1 of Rhinatrema bivittatum. Classification (NCBI taxonomy): domain Eukaryota; kingdom Metazoa; phylum Chordata; class Amphibia; order Gymnophiona; family Rhinatrematidae; genus Rhinatrema; species Rhinatrema bivittatum. Next base: position 431,667,865 of record NC_042617.1, read on the forward strand.
CTCTATCTGACCTTAAGTTTGCCATACTCCTACATGAAAACTTCAAAGGAGCACTCCAGCCTGAAACTGCTGAATTGGAACTCATTAAAAATCTAAATACCATCACCCAAGGGCTGAACAGAAGCAATGGATTCATGACTCACTACAATATGCATAAACTGAACTGTTGTCTGATCATTCTGTCTATTCACACTTACCTCAGTTGTCAGTAGGCTAAACTGCAATCCTATTCACATCTCTACACACCGTTTCCTGCCTATTTCCCATGTCTTCCTCACTGTTCTGTATATATATTTACACATCAACTGTACATCATTTCATGCATCTGATGGTGTGGACTGTGTCCTCGAAAGCTCATGCTTTAATAAAACAGTTAGTCTAAATGATTCCACTCGACTCCTAGTGCTTTTTATTCAGATGACGAGTCATTACTTGTTTTCCCTGAAATAGAAGCTATTGATAGTGTACCAGATGGGGAAAATTTGGGAGGCCTTTATAGTAGTGTGTTAGCCACCTTATCCAGTTCTTTGATGGGGAAGGCAGGACAAAATTAGGATGTGGCTGAAGAGCAGGCAGCACACTTAGAGAGCACATCTGATGCCCTTGGCATTGTTCCTCAGAGTCCACCCACTATATCAGCTCCAGTGGCAGCATCCTCTGCTAAGTATGTAGGGAAGGGATCAGAGCAGACTTGGAAGATCTGGAGACATTTCTAAATAAGGGAAGTCCCACGCTTTGCAAAATGCAAGCACATGGCAAAGACACAGGTCCTGGCAAACAAATGGGGCATTTAACTAACACTGGCATGCTTTATAAGCCACAGATGGTCGTCAATCTGTAGGCAACAATTAGACAGGTTAAATTTCCGCAAACACCTCCTTCTTGTACAATGCTCCATGAACTTGAATTGTGAGGAATGCATACTTAGAGTTTGTATAGATATTAACAGTTTTTCCCTCAGCCAACTGCAGGGCTCGGGTGAGGGCGATTAGTTCGGCTTTTTGAGCAGTGGTCCCCGGAGGTAAGGGTTGGGCCTCGATGATTTCATCTTCAGATACAACTGCGTATCCAGCGGATCGTATTCCTTGGGTTATCTGACTACTACTGTCGGTGAAGAGGGTCAGGGCTGGTCTCTCAAGTCTGGCCTGCTGGAGTGAATGGTAGCCATGACTTCTCCACAGTCATGGATGACTGGTTCAGGTGCCGGCATGAGTGTGGCCGGGTTCAGATTGCTGCTGTCTTGTATCTGAATTTCAGGTGTTTCGCAGAGCAAGGCCTGGTACTTGACGAGACGTGAGTTGGTCATCCACTTCGGGCCATGAGTTTCAAGCAGTCCCCTGATAGTATGAGGCGTAGTTATCTGTAAGGGTTGTCCAAATGTTAGTTTGACAGCTTCAGGTATCAGTAAGCATGCAGCAGCGATGCTTCGGAGGCAGCCGGGCCATCCCTTGGCAACATTGTCCATTCCTTTGGATAGATAGGCAGCAGGGCGTTTCCATGACCCGAAGGTTTGCTTCAGGGACAGTGCTATATCAGGGTACAAATTATATCGCAATGATAGGGAGGATCAGCTTGGTGGGGGTGTGGCACTTTATGTCCGGGAGAGAACAGAGACCAACAGTATAAAGATCATACAAGAGACTAAATGCTCAATAGAATCTATATGGGTAGAAAATCACATGTGTGTCGGGTAAGAGTATAGTGATAGGAGTATACTACCGTCCACCTGACCAAAATGGTCAGATGATGAAATGCTAAGAGAAATCAGGAAGCTAACCAATTTTGGCAGTGCAGAAATAATGGGAGATTTCAATTACCCTAATATTGACTGGGTAAATGTAACATCAGGACATGCTAGAGGACTTAAAGTTCCTGGATGTTAATAAACGACTGCTTATGGAGCAATTGGTCAAGGAATCAACACTTAAAGGGAAAATTTATCCCAGCACAGGACAAAGACCTTTACATATGTGGCCGGACTGCCTGATTTGGGTCCCCTGCCCTCCTGACCTTACCCTGTACAAGGATGTATAGTGTAAACAAAAATTAAAAACTGGACTGGTGACAACTGTTTCAGTTTAAATCCAGCCTGAGGACTTGTGCTGTTGCAGAAAGCAACAATTATCTGATTACAGGAGGCACAGGAAGTTCAGTTACTATCAGGAGCCAATGGGGAGCCAGCTCATTACCCAGGATGAGAACTTCAGACCAATCAGAAAAGAGAAAAAAAAAACATCAAAGCCTAAGGCATGAGGATATCAGAAGCTGTGTGTGTTGGGGTAATGAGCCCAGCTACCAAGCTGAGCTAGATTTCATTTACCCTAATATTGACTGGGTAAATGTAACATCAGGACATGCTAGAGACTTAAAGTTCCTGGATGTAATAAATGACTGCTTCATGGAGCAATTGGTCAAGGAATCAACACTTGGTATCAGCAGTGGGAGAGGGGTATCAGCAGTGGGAGAGGATCCCTCCCCTCCCCACTTCCACCACAGCTACCAGGAGACAGAAGGAGAGTCCAGGAGCTTCCACTATAGGAGCCAGGAGTTTACCACCCCCCTACCTGCAGGACCAGTTGCAGCTAAGTAGTCCTAAATTGTTCAGCAGGAGCAGTACAACAGGTTATGTTTTCTTTCTTTGTCCCTGCCTTGCAGTATTGACATCAGACTGTTGTGTCAGTGAGCTGCCAGAAAAACACTGCTGTTAGCTACTGAGTAGAGTCCTGCCTGAATTGTCACTCGCTGCATCAGGGCAGGGAACCAGCGTTTCCCTTCTTTGGAGCCTCTCTAAGACTGGAGCTTCCCAAAGAGTGCCTCTACGTTTCAACTAATACAGCCTTCATTGATTATGCTTTAAGGGGGAATACACTTCTTGGACAGGGGACTATGAGAGCAACAGTAGAACACATTCTGATACACTGGTGTGAGAATTACCTTAGAGTGCAGTCTAAGCAGGCAAAGCAACAGACTACTATAACATGCGGGACACATTCTCCTGCTTTTTCTTCCAATCTAATATATGCCAACACCTGCCAGCAAAGTCCCGCTTCTGTCTACATAGTAGGGATGTGAATCGTGTCCTCGATCGTCTTAACGATCGATTTCGGCTGGGAGGGGAGGGAATCATATGTTGCCGTTTGGGGGGTAAAATATCGTGAAAAATCGTGTGAAAAATCGGTGTGAAAAAATCGAAAAAATCGAAAAATCGCAAAACCGGCACATTAAAACCCCCTAAAACCCCACCCCCGACCCTTTAAATAAAATCCCCCCCCCCTCCCGAACCCCCCCCAAATGACTTAAATAACCTGCGGGTCCAGCGGCGGTCCCGGAACGGCAGCGGTCCGGAACGGGCTCCTGCCTCCTGAATCTTGTTGTCCTTCAGCCGGCGCCATTTCCAAAATGGCGCCGAAAAATGGCGGCGGCCATAGACGAACATGATTGGACGGCAGGAGGTCCTTCCGGACCCCGCTGGACTTTTGGCAAGTCTCATTGGGGTCAGGAGGCCCCCCCAAAGCTGGCCAAAAGTTCCTGGAGGTCCAGCGGGGGTCAGGGAGCGATTTCCCGCCGCGAATCATTTTCGTACGGAAAATGGCATCGGCAGGAGATCGACTGCAGGAGGTCGTTCAGCGAGGGTTCCGGCGCCAGTTAGTCTAAATGATTCCACTCGACTCCTAGTGCTTTTTTATTCAGATGAAGAGTCCATTACTTGTTCCCTGTACGTACCCAGATCAGTCCAGACACCTGGGTTGTGACCTCCGCACCAGCAGATGGAGACAGAGTAAAACTGTCGGGCTCCCTTACATATAGTAAGGTGCCACCCACAGCCCCTCAGTCTTTCTCTGTCTCCAGCAGATGGGGCAGGTCCACCCACAGTCTCTGGGATCCCTGGTCATGTTTTCGTAGTTAGTCAGGGATAGTTAAAAAAAAAAAAGAAGATAAAGAAAGAATACATAAAAAGGGTAAAAGACATTTAGAAGAAGAAAAAGAGAAGAAAATTCCCTCTGGTTGTAGTCTCCCAGGGGGGTTGGGAAGGTTCTGAGAGGACCATCCCCCCTGGTTGAGACCACTGCTGAGGGTCGAGGACCAGGCCGAGGTAGGGCAGCAGCGTCGGGGTGGTGACACCGGGAAGCCCGGTTCAACTCACCCCCGCTGGAGCGGAAGATTCAGGACCCCAAATCTTTGAATCTTATTATCATAATAAATCCTCTTAGCTATAATAATTTTTTTACGATAATGGGCACAGAAAGAGTACGATAATTAGTTAATGCTAAATAGTTGTTGATTTCTTCCAGATTCTTCCAGATTCTTTCTTTCTACGTATTATAAGTTTTATTGTCTTAGATCATTATTGACCAAGGATTCTGCCTTTTTAGTAAGTTGCATTGATTTATTCAATGTCTTGAGTTGTCTTATACCACAATCTCGGTATAGGATCTAGAGATGCTTGGGATTTAGATGGGTACTCAGTAATCTGACTGAAGTACTTCGGAATTATAGGGTTTCCTATATTCAAAAGAACATAACTTTTTTTTTCAGTTAGATTGGGCCTGATATAGGAAACTTTAGAACAAATTAAGTAATGATCTAACCAGGGGACAGGCCAGATGTGTGTTTTTTCATGTTTAATTAGTGTTGGCTTAACAAAGATTCGATCCAGAGCATGTCCATGAATATGAGTTGCCCATGGGGTTAACAATTCTAAACCTAAGACTTGCAGGGCTTCGACTAATATACAACATGAAGAAGAAAGAGGAGATGCATTCATGTGTAGATTAAAATCTCCTAAAAGAATTGAAGGCCTGTCGGGGTTGATATTAAGAGTTAAATATTCTATAATTGGTGAAATATTAGTTTCTAATAATCCTGTAGTGTTAGCGGACTGCATATCCTTTTGCTATCAGCAAGCAGGCATTCCACTTCAAGACCGTGTCAAACCACACTCTGAGAGGGTCATGGCGACTTCAGTAGCACACCTACGATCGGTGCCGCTTCCTGACATTTGCAGGGCTGCCACCTGGAGTTCTCTCCATACCTTAACAGCCCACTTTTGCTTGGACAAAGCCGGAAGACAAGATTCCATCTTTGGCCAATCTGTCCTACGCAACCTATTCACAACTTGACGTACCAACACCCTTCCGCCTGCCCGGTAGGGTTCAGGATGCCCTCGGCCAAAATTCACCCCAGTCCCAGTGCCTTGCACACCTGGGTACATTTGGTGCATACTCTGACATCCTCAGCTCGGTACTCGCCCATATGCGAGGACTACCATCCTGCTTGTCCTGTGAGAAAGCAAATGTTGCTTACCTGATGTAACAGGTGTTCTCACAGGACAGCAGGATGTTAGTCCTCACGAAACCCGCCCGCCGCCCCGCCCCATATGTGAGGACTAACATCCTGCTGTCCTGTGAGAAAGCAAATGTTGCTTACCTGTAACAGGTATTCTCACAGGACAGCAGGATGTTAGTCCTCACAAAACCCGCCCCTGCCCCGCGGTTTGGGGTTCGTTATGTTTCTTATTTAATTTTTCGGCACTTCCTGTAGCTTTTTAAACAAGACTGAAGGGGGACTCCTGCTGGCTGCAGGGTTAGTGCATTGCTGGGCATACCCAGTAGGGGCCAGTCAAAGTTCTAGAAACTTTGACAAAAGTGTTCCGTGATTGGGCTCCATCCTATGATGTCACCGATATGTGAGGACTAACATCCTGCTGTCCTGTGAGAACACCTGTTACAGGTAAGCAACATTTGCTTTCTCTGCACAAAGAACCCCCCCAGTCAGTTTCAGTCCCCCCCCCCTCAAATAAACCTATCATTGTCTTTATTTGATAGCATCGTTCAACCATTGGTTCTAGATGGGAGTGAGGTCTGGAGTCTACAAAGTGGGACAGAATCTCAGTAAAACCCTGCACCTCCAGTTCTGTAACACACACAGAACCACAGAAATTCCCTCCGCAAAGCAGGTAGAACATTTCCCCATTACAACTTATCAGTCAACAAAATTTATATTCAAATTGTAATGTCACCTCAGGAAGAGCAACATCCACTCCCTTCCACTGACACTTTGTAAAGTAACATAAAACTGTGAAAAAAGACCCTCAGAATCTATAAACTTCCAAGACTCAAACAGCAAAACCCTAGCTACGAAAAGGCAGCTCTACAAATATTACACCAGGCCTAAAATACCAATGCACCTCCTATTGGGAAACAGAACAAGCTGAATTGCTACAGATCCCCACACAGGAACGACACGCAAGCAGAATTCCTCCCCTCCGTCACACATTCAGAACATGGACAGACTCGCGCCTAATACAGAGCAAGGGACCACAAATCAGAAACAGAAACATGCGGACAAAACGTGAAGCCAGATTCTATAAGCAGTGCAATACTGGAGGATGAGAAATAGAAAGGCAATCCTTCCTGCACTCTGCAAAATACCAAAACAGAAGAGAGGGGACTGTGAAGGGGGTGAATTTGGAAATGGGGCTAGTGAGGAGGTAAAAAGGGGGAATGGGAATGTAGGTGGGAGATCAGAGAGACAATAAAGGGGCTTGGCCATGCCGGGAGAGGTGAATGACAGGGAAGGAACTGGGGCCGGTGAGAGAGGTCAGAGGGCTGGGAGAGGATGAGCAGAGAGGGTGAAGATGGGAGGAATAAGAGCTTGAGAGAGAAGTGAAATCAAAGGGGGAAATGAAGGGGCTGGAGAGGGGGGTGACAGAGGGAGATGGAAGGCTGGCGGTCTAAGTGAGAAATGAAGAGAGTAACGCTCCTTCCACTGCCTTTCAGCTCCTCCCCAGTCCCCTTAGGTCTTTCCATCTCACTCGCTCCCTCTCGCTCTTCAAAAGCTTTTCCTCCTTTTTAACCCTCCATAAAAGGCTTTTACGCTTTCTCTCCCTCTTCCAAGGCTTTTCCCTCTTCTCAACTCCCTCCCTTCAGATCCCCCCCCTCTTCTGACTCCCTGCAAATGTTCTCACCCCCTCGCCCTATATGCTTTCTACCCCTCAATCCCTTTTCCCTTTGTACCTTGTACCCGCCCCTCCCAGGGCCGGTGGAAGCACTAGGCGAACCAGGCCTGGGCCTAAGGCCCCGAGTATTAGGGGGCGCCGCGAGCAGTGGTATCCCGAGGGGAGCCAATACCCATGGGCGCAGGGAGGCTCGGGCGGCCGCCGGTGGACCTCATCCCACGAGCGGCTGAGCAGCGACACCTAGCAGGCAGATCGGCAGAGCCGTGGCGGAGCTCACGTCACCACGGCCCGAAGAAAAAAGTCGCGTTTAAACGTGCAGGTGCTCCTCCTCCTTCCTGAATGCGCGGCCCCGGAAGAAAACATCGCTGCAAAATGAGGCCGCATCAAGGCGAGCTTGCCTCAAACTGCAGCCACGGCAAAGACCCAAGACCCCTGGCTATCTACTTCCCCTGTCAAGAAGGGCTGAGTCTGGACAGGGATTACCAAGTCCCCGCTCGCCCTGCTCCAACCGAGGGATAGCCCAAGAAGGAACCTAACACCTCGGGGAGCCAAACTCTCTTCTTATCTTTTTTTTTTTTTTTTAAACAATTCCAGACTGCAGGTTTGCACCTCTACCATCTGCTGGAGACAGAGAAATACAGGTCAATACTGAAGGACTGCAGGTGGCACTCCCATTTATGTAGCAGTGCCTCAAAGTTTTGTTCTCTGCCTCCATCTGCTGGTAGGGATGCATAAACCCTCTCGTCTGGACTGATCTGGGGTACTAACAGGAACCTATTTCCTTAAAAGATGAAATGAAATGCCTAATGTCTCTTTTGCCCTGTATGTTTGTCTTGATTATATTGTAAGCTCTACTGAGTAGGGACTGTCTCTTATATGTTTTGGTAGAGTGCTATGTACTTCTAGTAGCACTATGGGAATGATAATTAGTAGTAGAAACTGGTTTGTACCTTTAGGAATCACTGTCCCATGGGTCCATGTCATCACTAAGAACATAAGAAATTGTCATACTAGATCAGACCAAGAGTCAATCAAGCCCAGCATCCTGTTTCCAACAGTGACCAAACCCAGCATTCCTGTTTCCTGTTTCCCACAGTACCCAAACACTAAGTAGACCCCATGCTACTGATGCTAGGATTAGACAGGCTATTCCCTAAGTCAGCTTGATTAATAGCAGTTAATAGACTTATCCAAACCTTTTTTAAACCCAGCTACACTAACTGCACTAACCACATCCTCTGGCAACAAATTCCAGAGCTTAAGCTGAGTGAAAAAGAACTTTCTCTGATTAGTCTTAATGTGCTACTTGCTAACTTCATGGTATGCCCCCTAGTCCTTCTATTAAACGAAAGTGTAAATAACCGATTCACATCTACTCGTTCAAGATCTCTCATGATTTTAAAGACCTCTATCATATCCCCCCTCAGCTGTCTCTACTCCAAGCTGAATAGCCCTAACCTCTTCAGCCTTTCCTCATAGGGGAGCTGTTCCATCCCCTTTTTCATTTTGATCACCCTTCTCTGTACCTTCTCCATGGCAACTATACCTTTTTTGGGGTGCGGCGACCAGAGTTGTACACAGTACTCAAGGTGCGGTCTCACCATGGAGTGATATAGATGCATTCTGACGTTCTGTTTTATTCACTCCTAATAATTCCTAATATTCTGTTTGCTTTTTTGACTGCCGCAGCACACTGAGCTGATGATTTCAATATATTACCCACTATGATGCCTAGATCTTTTTCCTGCGTGGTAACTCCGAATATGGAACCTAACATCTGTAACTACAGGAATGTTTATTTCCCTTTAAATTTCATCTTCCATTTGGATGCCCAATCTTCCAGAATCGCAAGGTCCTCCTGCAATGTATCACAATCCATTTGTGATTTAACTACTCTGAATAATTTTGTATCATCTGCAGATTTGATAACCTCACTCATCATATTCATTTCCAGATCATTTATAAATATATTGAAAAGCACAGGTCCAAGTACAGATCCCTGAGGCACTCCACTGTTTACCCTTTTCCTTTTTTTTTTTCAAAATAATTTTTATTGGGAGGATACATGAATAGGCAGTGAATCCCACACTCAGTAGATACAACCAATATACTAAACATCCAATACAACACAAGTTGTTTAAACAAACTAACAACAACAGAGACCTCCCTCATAACTACAGCCTATCTGTTTTTTCTGTTTTCTCCCCATACCAGTTCCCCTCATACTACTAACATTTGCACCTCACTTTGCCTCATGCACACCACATGCCATTCACACCACCACACACTACCCTTCCCTCCCCTTCCCCCCTCCACCCCCTAAGCCCCCTCACTCTACTGAGACCCTGGGTTGCACCATTCAAGCTCATAGCCACTTGCCCGCAGCCCTTCTTGAACAGCTGTCGGCATCAGAAGAACACAAGCCTGCCAGCAGGCCCAGTACAGTTTATCCGACTTCCGCTTGCCCAGTACAAAGTCTAAACGTTCAAGTTGGAGAAACGAGGCCATTCGCTGAAACCAGGACAGGACTGATGGGAACCCGTCCCGGGCTGTCCAGTTGTTTACCCTTTTCCACTGAGAAAATTAGCCATTTAATCCTACGCTTTGTTTCCTGTCTTTTAACCAGTTTGTAATCCACAAAAGGACATCGCCTCCTGTCTCATAACTTTTTAGTTTTCTTAGAAGCCTTTCATGAGGGACTTCGTCAAATGCCTTCTGAAAATCCAAATACACTACATCTACTGGTTCACCTTTATCCACATGTTTATTAACCCCTTCAAAAATATGATTTGTGAGGCAAGACTTCCCTTAGGTAAAGCCATGCTGACTTTGTTCCATTAAACCATGTCTTTCTATATGTTCTGTGATTTTGATCTTTAGAACACTTTCCACTATTTTTCCTGGCACTGAAGTCAGGCTCACTGGTCTATAGTTTCCTGGATCGCCCCTGGAACCCTTTTTAAATATTGGGGTTACATTAGCCACCCTCCAGTCTTCAGGTACAATGGATGATTTTAATGATAGGTTACAAAATTTACCTAATAGATTTGAAATTTCATTTTTTAGTTCCTTCAGAACCCTGGGGTGTATACCATCCAGTCCAGGTGATTTACTACTCTTCAGTTTGTCAATCAGGCCTACTTCATCTTCTAGGTTCACCGTGATTTGGTTCAGTTCATCTGACTCATCACCCTTGAAAACCATCTCTGGAACTGGTATCTCCCCAGCATCATCATTGGTAAACACAGAAGCAAAGAATTCATTTAGTCTTTCTGCAATGGCCTAAACTTCCCTAAGAGCCCCTTTAACCCCTCAGTCATCCAACCGACTCCCTTATAGGTTTCTTGCTTCGGATGTATTTTAAAAACTTTTTATTATGACTTTTTGCCTCTACGGCCAACATCATTTCAAATTCTCTCTTAGCCTGCCTTATCAGTGTTTTACACTTAACTTGACAATGCTTATGCTTTTTCCTATTTTCTTCAGATGGATCCTTCTTCCAATTTTTGAAGGATTTTTTTTGGCTAAAATAGCCTCTTTCAGCTCACCTTTTAACCTTGCTGGTAATCGTTTTGCCTTCCTTCCACCTTTTTTAATGCATGGAAGACATCTGGACTGCGCATCTAAGATTGTATTGTTATAACTATTTATATTTTTCCAAACAAACAGAGAAAAGTACATAGAAGCAATAACTCATATTGCAGTGAGGTACATGGCAAAAGATAGTACATAGGGGAGCAAACGATTGAGGGACAATAGAAGTGGAAATAAAAAAATAACCCTAAGTGGCACCACAAATTAGCTTAAGTATCATTCAAATAATCAAGATATGGCCCCCAAGTACTGGTAAATTTAGCATGCTTACCCTTAAGACTGTATCGTAGCTGTTCCAGATCAGCAATAGCCTGTATTTGTGAGCGCCAGTGAGGCATACTAGGGGTGACTTTTTTTTATGAATGAGAGTGATCGTAGCATCAGCCATAGTGCCCAGGGAATGCCCCCCACCACCAGTAGGGAACCCATCAGGGCCAGGACATTTACCCTCCGGTAACAACTTGATAGCTGCCTGAATTTCAAGCAGAGAAATTGGGGCCACCATAAGATTCTATTTTTAAACAATGTCTACACCTGTTGTACACTTTTAACCTCTGCAGCTGCACCTTTCAGTTTTTTTCTATTTCGCTCATTTTATCAAAGTTTCCCTTTTGAAAATTTAGTGTTAGAGCTGTAGATTTACATACTGACCCCTTCCAGTCATTAGTTCAAATTTATCACGTTATGATCACCATTGCCAAGTGGCCCCCCACTACCACTATTACCTCTCTCACCAAATCTTGCGTTCTACCAAGAATTAAATCTAAAATTGCTCCCTCTATCGTTGGTTCCTGAACCAATTGCTCCATGAAGCAGTAGTTTATTCCATCCAGGAACTTTGTCTCTAGCAAGTCCTGATGTTACATTTACCCAGTCAATATTGGGGTAATTGAAATCTCCTATTATTGCACTGCCAAATTTATTAGCTTCCCTGATTTCTCTTAGCATTTCATCATCTGACCATTTTGGCCAGGTGGACGGTAGTATACTCCTATCACCGTACTCATACCCAACACACATGCGATTTCAACCCATATAGATTCTAATGAGTATTTAGTCTCTTGTATGATCTTTATACTGTTGGACTCTATAGCCTCCTGGATATAAAGTGCCACACCCTCCAAGTTGATCCTATCATTGCGATATAATTTGTATCCTGATATAGCACTGTCCCGTTAGTTATCCTCCTTCTACCAAGTCTCTGTGATGCCAATTATGTCTATCTCATCATTCACCGCTATACACTCTGACTCTCCCATCTTACTTCTTAGATTTCTGGCAATGGCATACAGACATTTCAAAGTGTGTTTTTTATTTGTATTAACAACCTGCTTTCAGATGATAGGGATAATTTGGATTCTTTACTTACAGGCACATGGACTACGTTTGCATTTATTGGAACCTCTCTGTTGGGATGCCATAGCTCTCCTATTTCATTAGTATCCTTCAAAGATACATTCCTCCGAACCATTTAAAAGCTGCTCTATCTCCTTTTTAAAAGTTAGTGCCAGCAGCCTGATTTCATTCTGGTTTCCCAGTTTCTTACAAAACTGAATCCCTGCTCCCTGCATCATCGTCTCATCCATGAATTGAAACCCGAGAGCTTTGCCTGCCTCTGAGGACCTGCACCTGGAATGGGCAACATTTCAGAGAATGCCACCCTGGAGGCTCCAGATTTCAGCTTTCTACCTGAAATCCTAAATTTGGCTTCCAGAACTTCTCTCCCACATTTTCCAATGTCGTTGGTGCCCATATGTACCTCGGCAGCCAGCTCCTTCCTAGCACTGTCTATAATCCTATCTGGGTGACGCGTGAGGTGTGCCGCCTTCGCACCAGGCAGGCAAGTTACCAGGCAGTCCTCATGTCCACCAGCCACCCAGCTAGCTACATTTATGATGGCCGACCTAACCCTTCCCTCCTGGGCAGTAGCCCTAGGAGTCTTGTACTCAGTGCAAGAGGACAATGCATCACCTGGAGAGAGGTCCTTGCTACAGGATCATCACTTCCTGCTACACCAAGATGATGTTCTCCAACCGTGAGACTTTTCTGATCCAAGGCAGCACCGGGTGACGTGTGAGGTATGCCACCGTCGCACCAGGCAGGCAGGTTACCAGGCAGTCCTTCCGTTCATCAGCCACCCAACTATCTACATTTATTATGGCCGACCTAACCCTGCCCCCCGGTACTGTAGAGGTTACATGGGGTAAATCAATCAGGAGCCTGAGTTTTTTTTTTTTAATTTAATTTTATTTATATTCCAACTTTCAGCACTTCAAAGTGGATGACATTCAGGTACTGTAGTTATTTCTCTATTCATAGTGGGCTCACAATCTGACCCTGAGGCCACAAGGAGTGGTGACAGTGGTATTTAAACCCTGGCTTCCCACTGCTCTAACCCTTAGTCTTTTATAGCCAGCGAGCAGAGGTGTTTCAGGGATCGGGCTGAGGCAGAGCTGGAGGGGCAGAGTCAGCAGAATTTCAAATGTCTCTCTGGTACAGCACAAAAGTCGAGCCACGCACTTGGAAAATTATTGTTGGTGATGAGCAGGAGTTTTACTTGTTATTTGCCTGGTATATTGAGAGAAGGTTTTTTTATTCAGATGATCTTCAGCCGGGCAGCAGTATGAGTGCAGAGTTCCACTGGCACCAGGAGCTGGAGCTGAGGGGATGAATCCCAGGACCGATGTCTTCACCCTGCTGCTAAGTTCTGAGAGAGAGAGACTGTAACACTGAGAGAGAGATGCTCGTTTCAGCAGACATTGCACTGCTGCTGAGGATCTGTAGAGGATAGAACGGGCTGAGAGAATGAGAGTTGGAATTAGCAGAAAGAGAGAGAGAGACCTGTTTCAGCTGGGAAGTACAGCTGTGGGGTGACAGGAAAAGGTTACACAGCACCCTCATATCTGACTGGAAGGAAGCAGCATTTCACTCTGCAGACAAACTGTTAAGTACCAGCAGTTACTGCTCCTTTCCTTTTTTCCTCTTTGCTGTTTGCAGTTTTCCAAGCCTTTTGAGTTAACTGTAAATCCTTTTCTTATATATTAACATTCATTTATTAGCACTGTTTCTGTGAAGGATTAGTGACAGGTTAGTACTGAGTATCAGCAGGGTCCTGCACCAAGTCTCACACTTCTTTCAGGTTTTTGTGTCAGGTAGAGCTGGAGTAACCAACAAGCATCTGAATCAGTGAGGAGGTCTTCTGACCACAGATTGTGCTAATAAATAAACATTTGACTGCTATTTAGTGATTCCTCAGTTGTTATATTTATTGTTTTGTCTTTTCTGGGTCCTTTTCTAAGGTCTAAGCACCTCCCAGAGGAGGACCTAGTTTAGGGTAGTGAGTGGACTAAACCATTTGCTATGGCTCACTGGAGTAACTATAGAGGGCAGACAGTTCCCTGTGATCTGAGGGACTCCTCGTCTCTGAGAAATCACTGATTAGCACTGTGAAATCCCTGAATACCAACAAAATGTTTCTTCATTTATATTTATAAACTAATAGGTCCATTCAGCGGTGCTGAGAGCAGGAAGTTAGCTGGACTTACCCAGGTACGGGTTCCCGCTGGATAGACCCAAAGACAGTGGAGTAAGTTTATCTATCTCACTTCAGGGCTGCTACCCAGCTAAACATAAGCCCCACACCCGGTCATCTCTTTTTATCCAGGTAAGTTAGCCATTCATTGGCCCACAATTTTAACACTTTGCGGTTTGTCCAGCTATATTCCAAACTCAGCCGGACAAATCCGCTGACCAAGCACCTTTAAAAGTATTACAGGGCACGAAGCGATGTTTGTAAAGTCTCCTTACCGGTTTTTTTTCTTCGAAGCGCATGCACTGCAATCAGACCAAACACACACGGGATGTCAAGGAGAAGTAAGGGAAAGGAAAAGGGGAAAGGGGAAGCATAAACAAGACAGAGAAAGGGGAGGAAAAGTAGAGAACAGCAAAGGCAGGTGGGCAGAGAGGAAGGAGGAGGGAGATATAGAGAAGGGAGGCATGGGCTAGGGGAGAGGAGGGAGAGCAGGGAGAGCATTGGAAGGAGGGTGGGAGGAGTTGATACAATAACAGGAAGGAGCAAAGGAGAAAAAGATGGAAGGGGGGAACAGGAGATAAGGCCGGGAGATTGATGGGAGAGGGAGGAGGGGAGATGCAGAGGGGGAGGCATGGGGTAGAAGAGAGGAGAGAGAGCAGAGGGAGCAGTGGAAAGAGGGATGGGAGTAGCTGCACCGGTGCTGAAGTTTGCAGGACGAGCGGAACCGGAAAGAGAAAGAAAGGAGATATGTGAGCATTTCCTGATGTCCTACTTTCCATCTGAGGTACAGGCATTGATATTGGTTATCACAAAGTTAATTGTGCCCATTTCTGTATTCAAAGTAAGGGGTAAGTTTTCAGAAGAGCTGCTAAGTGACCACAAGAGTTGATTCCGTTTACTGGATAAATTTTCAATCACAGCTTGGCGGCTGGAAATATTCCCAAATTTAGCTTAGCTGGTTCAGCACTGAGAAGCCTCCTGAATACTTACCCTGAGCAGCTCCAGAGGATCTAACCTCACTGAAGGGCCTGTCCCTTAATCTAAAAAAAATACCCACCTCTACCCTGACTCCCAATCACTCGGTCATTTTTGATGCAGGCTTGTCTTCGTCTGTTAAAGAAAGGTTCAAACTTTAAATTGTGTAAGGCTGAATGCACATCACCATTATATACAGGGAGGACAATAATGAAAGCCATTTCTGGGGATAAAGTGCTCTTTTATCCACAGAAATAGGCTATTTGATTACTGTCCATCCTCTACACAAGTAAAGGTAGGAGCATATAACAAGGTATATTTCTGGTTTGGAGTTCGGACAGGGGGAAAACTATATGCTACCCAGCTAAACATAAGCCCCACACCCAGTCATCCCGTTTTATCCAGGTAAGTTAGCCATTCATTGGCCCACAATTTTAACACTTTGCGGTTTGTCCAGCTAAATTCCGAACTCAGCCGGACAAATCCGCTGACCAAGGACCTTTAAAAGTATTATAGGGCACAAAGCGATGTTTGCAAAGTCTCCTTACCGTTTTTTTTTCTTCGAAGCGCATGCACTGCAATCAGACCAAATACACACGGGATGTCAAGGAAAGTAAGGGAAAGGAAAAGGGGAAAGGGGAAGCATAAACAAGACAGAGAAAGGGGAGGAAAAGTAGAGAACAGCAAAGGCAGGTGGGCAGAGAGAAGGAGAAGGAAGATATAGAGAAGGGAGGCATGGGCTAGGGGAGAGGAGTGAGAGCAGAGAGAGCATTGGAAGGAGGGTGGGAGGAGTCGATACAATAACAGGAAGGAGCAAAGGAGAAAAAGATGGAAGGGGAGAACAGGAGATAAGGCAGGGAGATTGATGGGAGAGGGTGGAGGGAAGATAGAGAGGGGGAGGCTTGGGGTAGGGAAGAGCAGAGGGAGCAATGGAAAGAGGGGTGGGAATAGTTGCACCGGTGCTGAAGTTTGCAGGATGAGCGGAACCGGAAAGAGAAAGAAAGGAGATATGTAAGCATTTCCTGATGTCCTACTTTCCATCTGAGGTACAGGCATTGATCTTGGTTATCACAAACAGGCCAATACAGTAAGGTGCGGTAGAAAGAGGTGCATTAGTGCCGGGCGCACCTGCGTTTGCCGCACGCACAGTTCGGATCACATACCGCTCGAGACTGTATTTAAATGGCAATCTTTGCGTGCCTTGAAGGCTTTATGCATAAGCAACACGAAATCAGACGAAAAAGAAGAGTCTGAAGACAAATCTGTCTGATCCCCCTCAGGGACCTCTGGATTGGCAGCACAGCTGGGTCTCGCAGGTCTGTCCCCCTTAGGGACTCTGCGTTGTGGTGACAATCGCGGTGGAGGCTCGTCCTCCCCCCGTGCCGCTGGCGCCTTGGGGCGTTCCCACGGGAACGGGTCGGCACCTGAAGAATGTAAGTCCCAAATGCTCCGGTCACTGTTTGGACCCTCACCAGGTCCCTGCCCGTGGCCGCAGAGACCCCTTGCCTCCGGAGAGGCAATTGGAACACAAATTGTCCCAGGACAGTTGCGCCCACGCGGTGCCGCAGGCCCTACAAGCGGCCCGATGCGGCATGCTGCAGCAAAAAACCGCCCCGAAAATCGCTCGGAAGGTGGCGAAAATGGCGCGCAAGCACCCAAATGCGACCGGAAGGGAAGGAGAATGAAGCCCCGACAGAACACACAAAAAAAAATTTTAACTTTTTTTTTTTTTTAAATATACTCGCCCAATAGTCTCCGGGTCCTGGACCTACTGGGGGGAGTGAGCCGGGCTCCCCGGTATCACCCCCAGTCACGTCACGCTGGCAGGAGGGCAAAGCACCCCACACCTCAGCGGCCTCGGAAACCAGGGGGGATGGTCCCCTCCGGACCTCACAACCCCCCGGGAGGCGGGAGACTGGACCTGCAGGCAAACCACTGCGCTCCTATACCTTATTCTAACTTTATCCTTCTCTTTACCCAGCTAACAATACTATCTAGAACTGAAAAACTAGGCCTCAGCACAGACTGTAGGTTTGCACCTCCTCCACCTGCTAGGAGACAGAGAATACTGCCAGACTGTATGTGGCACCAGCCTAGATAAGGCATAGGTTTGTTTGATAAACTTCTATCTCCAACTGCTAGAGGGTGGGCAAAACCCAGGAGTCTGGACTGATCCAGGTACGTACAGGGAATTTAGCTTAGCCAGTTCAGCACTGAGGAGCCTCCTGAAAACTTAGCCTGAGCAGTTCCAGAGGATCTAACCTCGCTGAAGGGCCTGTCCCTTAATCTAAAAAAAATACCCACCTCTATCCTGACTCCCAATCGCTCGGTCATTTTTGATGCAGGCTTGTCTTCGTCTGTTAAAGAAAGGTTCAGACTTTAAAATGTGCAAGGCTGAATGCACATCACCATTATATACAGGGAGGACAATAATGAAAGCCATTTCTGGGGGTAAAGCGCTCTTTATCCACAGAAATAGGCTGTTTGATTACTGTCCATCCTCTACACAAGTAAAGGTAGGAGCATATAACAAGGCAGATTTCTGGTTTGGAGTTCGGACAGAGGGAAAACTATATGCAGAGTTTTCCTTTAACACCGTGCCCTCACAAAAAGCAGGCAGGGGTATTTTAGAGGGGGCAATAAACAAAGCAAATCTAGATGTGTACTTTTGCATTCCTTATCACCTCAGGTTAAAATTCAGATGGGATTGGCCAGACCTTGCATACTTTGATTATTTAGGTCAAGGCTGGGAAACATCCAGACCCAGATGAGACCCACAGCTCAGTCCCAGGCAGCCACTGCCAGAGCCCCAGACCAGAGGTTCATGGAGGGAGCTTTTGCTCCGTGTCTCTGACTCCCCCTTCCCCCTCCCCCCCATAATCAAATGTTCACGGCAGGAGCGAGCAGGATCTGCTGCCACAGCTTGGGTTCATCTCCCCACCTTGTCCTTGAATGAAATATTCATAAGGACTGGAGAGTGGCACGAGAGCTCCTGCCATCATCCTTGGCTCCTTCCTGCAGCCTCCCACCCCAAGAAAAACTGAGAGAGGCAAGACTCGCTTTCAATTGCTTCCCCTCCACCTTTATAATCCCACACAATGTTTGTTTTGGTTAAATAAAGGCCGCAGTTTATTATAACATGACCCGAGCCCCCTAACACTTAATACACTATTCAACATATACACCCCCCCCCCTTTTATCCCCTTCTTAACAACTTGCTCCCCACCTCGACCCAGTGGTAGAGCTACACCCATAGAGTCCATTTCCTTACCCCGCCTCGCACCAGCGTGGGTAAGTACCCTGGCCTCTGAGCTTCGACCCCCTCTTGTTCATTGGCCACCTCATGTAGCAGCCCCACGCTACACGAGATACCCCCCCCCCCCAAAAAAAAAAATGCCTTTTAACAAGACATAACAAAATCAACCATATTGGGCTCAGGTTACCCGCCACTGTGACAATCAATAAAGACAACACACATTGAATAACATCCAATGATTCTACCATAAGGGAGGGAGGAGGGAAATTATTCCAGCCTGCTCCCTCAGCCCTCTCGCACCCAACTGAGGCGCGAAAGGGCTCTCTGCCCTATTACCCCAACCAATCCCAGCTCCTCAATTCAAAATACTTCCTTTTCATTGGCCCCTTAACTTTACTTTCTCCCCCTCCCCTTTCCCTCCTAACTTATAATTTAACCCTATCCTACCGCTCGCTAACCCCCGTTATTATCTGCTAAGCAATACAAGATTGCTTAGCCTTCACTTAAATGTTCACAGGGAAAACAGAGCAAGAGCTGTGCTGCTTCTGGCTCTGCCCCTGCCACACAGAATGAAATATTCATGGCAGGAATGAAGAGCACACATCACATCTCTTCCTTTACCTCCCTGGAATAAAACATTCTTAGCAAAAGTAAAGCAAAAGCTGCTTCACCTGACACTCGGAGGTTAAACCCTTGCTCACTTGCTTGGACCTTGAAGATCCTAGCAAGCACTGCAGAGGCCTTGCGTGCTCCTGCACTTGTGCCTCTCTCCTGACAACCTCCCACCCACCAACTGGGTTTCCCAAATACCCTACCACCTGCTCCTTCATGAGGGCTTTCTGAGGACATTGTGACTCCCTAAACCTGGGGTTTCACAGTATCCAGACAAATAAAGAAGGCACATCCAAAAAATACCAGAATCACTGAAAAACTCACTTACCTAGGATCCACAGTGCTAATAAACAGAGCTTGTTATGAAGACTGTATTACAAGCAGGGGAAGAAGAAAAGGAATTTCACAGTAACTCCAACTGGTTTTTAAGTGAATGTTTTTTGCAGAGCTGAATGCTGCACCTGTCTCAGTCGGCTCTGAGGGTGCTGATAGGATCAGCTCAGACTGTACAACTGGCTGGGCTTCTTTAGCTTTACAAACTCTCCCTGTCTGTCCCTATTAACCCACAGCTCTCTCTCTCCCTCAGGGACCCTCTAATGGTAATAAAAGGGAATTTACATGGGAGGGAAATAATATTAACCACTATAACTGTTTTGCTAAAAGGAGAAGTAAGGGAAAGGAAAAGGGGAAGCATAAACAAGACAGAGAAAGGGAATGAAAAGCAAAGAACAGCAAAGGCAGGTGGGCAGAGAGGAAAGAGAAGGAAGATATAGAGCGTTCACCCAGCAAGATAGGAACCAATCTCTTGAAGAGACAGCGTAGTCCAGGCAGAAGGTCTGTGGCAGATAGTGAAGAGACGAAGTGATGGTCACAGGAACATGGAGACGTTGGAGGCATGAAGACCCAAGAGACGCTGGAGGCATGAAGACACAGGAGACGCTGGAGGGACGATGACACAGGAGACACTGGAGGCATGAAGACACAGGAGACGCTGGAGGCATGAAGACCCAAGAGACGCTGGAGGCATGAAGACACAGGAGACGCTGGAGGCATGAAGACCCAAGAGACGCTAGAGGCATGAAGACCCAGGAGACGCTGGAGGCACGAAGACCCAAGAGACGCTGGAGGCATGAAGACATAGGAGACGCTGGAGGGACGATGACACAGGAGACACTGGAGGCACGACACCAAAGCACAGGGATCACAGCCTAGGAGCAACAGAGGACGTCTGTTGCAAAGAGCAAGAAAGAAAGGAGTTGCCTGGTTTCAAACCTCTACTATGGTGATGTCATAATCAGACATCATAATCCCGAGCTGGCTTAGCTCTCCAGCTGCAGCCCTTAAAGGGACTTAACACTTTGCTCTCTGGCTATAGTTTTCCCCCTGTCCGAACTCCAAACCAGAAATATGCCTTGTTATATGCTCCTACCTTTACTTGTGTAGAGGATGGACAGTAATCAAACAGCCTATTTCTGTGGATAAAAGAGCGCTTTACCCCCAGAAATGGCTTTCATTATTGTCCTCCCTGTATATAATGGTGATGTGCATTCAGCCTTACACATTTTAAAGTCTGAAACTTTCTTTAACAGACAAAGACAAGCCTGCATTAAAAATGACCGAGTGATTGGGAGTCAGGGTAGAGGTGGGTATTTTTTTAGATTAAGGGACAGGCCCTTCAGTGAGGTTAGATCTTCTGGAGGCTTCTCAGTGCTGAACCAGCTAAGCTAAATTTGGGAACATTTCCATGCTGGTAATCAGTTTGCCTTCCTTCCATTTTTCTTAATGCATGGAATACACCTGGTCTGTGCTTCTAGGATGCTACTTTTAAACAAGGCCCACGCCTGTTTTTTGTAACTACTTTTCTCATTTTCTCAAAGTTTCCCTTTTGAAAGTTTAGTGCTAGAGCCATAGATTTACATACTGTTCCCCTTTCAGTCATTAATTTAAATTTGATCATATTATGATCACTATTGCCAAGCAGCCCCACCACTGTTACCTGTCTCACCAAATCCTGAGAGGAGAGGATCACCTTGCTGGTGGCTGAAAGGAATCAGTAAGTTTTTGCTTGGAACATTGTCTTTTTTAAAAGTATTGGGGCAAAGTTAACTATTTGGGAATATTATTTAGTGTGTTTGTGCCTTTAATAGTCAGAAAGGCAGTGAATAAACAAGTTAGACTGTATTTTTAAATAGTCAGTCAATAAGGTAGCAGTAGGTAGTGTTTTTATTTTTAAAAGTCTGCAATACAAACTGAGTGTTTGTATTGAAAAAAAAAACCCACAAAAAAAAACAACCAACCCAAAAAGTATCCAGAAGCTAGAAATAAGCTAGGAGCAGTATATACCTAAGTAGAAAAGTTGAATAGTTCAGCTCAGTTACTCACCTTGGAAAGGTGTTGAGGTAGTGTGATTGGGTTTGAATAGGCACCAACATTTGTTAATCAAGAGAGCAGTGAGTCACTCAGGCTGACTGAAGTTAAGACTGTTTGTATTTCCCAACCCTCCCCCCCCCCCCCAGGTCATCCCTTAATTTATAGGCAAGTGCCACTTTCACAAAAAAAAACAAAAAAAACAACAAAACCTTTATTGAGAATTCGATCAGAGCCCAGTAGGCCACTACCAGACACATAGTGAATTCACTAATACATTTAAAGGACGTTAGACACATTCCTACTCCCATAGCAACCTAAAACTTAACGAGGAACTGATCAAAATTGAGATGAAGACAGCAGTCCAGCACAAGAGGGGGGCTTCCCAGTCTTTTGCATCGAGTGTCACATGTATGATTTTTTACCCACCGGTGAGAAGTTGTACATGTGCATGCGATGCAAAGAGCTCCTGGCTCTCAGAGAACGAGTCCGATCTCTGGAGGCTAGAGTGGCAGACCTGGAGGAGCTGAGGCAGACAGAGAGATATATAGATGAGACCTTCAGGGACATAGTAATCAAGTCCCAATTTCAGACTGGCAGCCCTGGTGCTGCCTTGGAGGAAGAAGGTCTCATGATGGGAGAACACCAACCAGGTGCAGCAGGAAAGGATCCTGTAGCAAGGACCTGCTCTCCAGGTGATGCATTGTCCTTTCTCACTGAGGATATCTCCCCAAGGCCTACTGCCCAGGAGGGAAGGGTTAGGTCGGCCGTCATAGTTGGTGATTCAATTATTAGGAATGTAGATAGCTGGGTGGCTGGTGGGCATGAGGATCGCCTGGTAGCATGCCTACCTGGTGCGAAGGTGGCGGACCTCAAGCGTCACCTAGATAGGATTTTAGACAGTGCTGGGGAGGAGCCGACTGTTGTGGTACATGTGGGCACCAACGACATAGGAAAATGTGGGAGGGAGGTTCTGGAAGCCAAATTTAGGCTCTTAGGTAGAAAGCATAAATCCAGAACCTCCAGGGTAGCATTCTCTGAAATGCTCCCTGTTCCACACGCAGGTCACCAGAGGCATGCAGAGCTCCGGAGTCTCAATGTGTGGATGAGCCAATGGTGCAAGGAAGAGGAATTCAGTTTTGTTAGGAACTGGGGAACCTTTTGGGGAAGGGGGAGTCTCTTTCGAAGTGATGGGCTCCACCTTAACCAGGGTGGAACCAGACTACTGGTGCTAACCTTTAAAAAGTAGATAGAGCAGCTTTTAAACTAGAACAAAGGGGAAAGCCGACAATCGCAGCGCATGGTTCGGAGAGAGGTTTCTTTAAAGGATACTAATGATGCATTAGAATTAGGGCATCCCGACAGTGAGGTTCCAATAATTAGAAAAGTAGTCCAAGTGCCTGTAACTAAAACCTCTCCTGAGCTAAAAATTTCTAACTTATCCCTATCAATTAAAAAGCAGAATGAAAATACAAACAAAAAACAAACTTTGAAATGTTTGTATGCTAATGCAAAAAGTCTAAGAAGTAAGATGGGAGAATTAGAATGTATAGGAGTGAATGATGACAGACTTAATTGGCATCTCAGAGACTTGGTGGAAAGAGGATAACCAATGGGACAGTGCTATACCGGGGTTCCAATTATAGCGCAATGACAGGGAGGAGCACTCGGGAGGAGGTGTGGCGCTTTATGTCCGGGATGGCATAGAGTCCAACAGGATAAACATCCTGCATGAGACTAAATACAAAATTGAATCTTTATGGGTAGAAATCCCTTGTGTGTCGGGGAAGACTATAGTGATAGGGGTATACTACCGTCCACCTGGTCAAGATGGTGAGATGGACAGTGAAATGATAAGAGAAATTAAGGAAGCTAACCAAATTGGTAGTGCGGTAATAATGGGAGATTTCAATTACCCCAATATTGACTGGGTAAATGTATCATCAGGTCACGCTAGAGAGATAATGTTCCTGGATGGAATAAATGATAGCTTTATGGAGCAATTGGTTCAGGAACCGACGAGAGAGGGAGCAATTTTAGATCTAAATCTCAGTGGAACACAGGACTTGGTGAGAGAGGTAACGGTGGTGGGGCCGCTTGGCAATAGTGATCATAATATGATCAAATTTGATTTAATGACTAGAAGAGGAACAAAGTGCAAATCCAAGACTCTCGTGCTAAACTTTCAAAAAGGAAACTTTGATAAAATGAGAAAAATTGTTAGAAAAAAACTGAAAGGAGCAGCTACAAAAGTAAAAAATGTCCAAGAGGCGTGGTCATTGTTAAAAAATACCATTCTAGAAGCACAATCCAGATGTATTCCACACATTAAGAAAGGTAGAAAAAAGGCAAAACGATTACGGGCGTGGTTAAAAGGTGAGGTGAAAGAAGCTATTTTAGCCAAAAGATCTTCATTCAAAAATTGGAAGAAGGATCCAACAGAAGAAAATAGGATAAAGCATAAATGTTGGCAAGTTAAATGTAAAACATTGATAAGACAGGCTAAGAGAGAATTTGAAAAGAAGTTGGCTGTAGAGGCAAAAACTCACAGTAAAACCTTTTTTAAATATATCCAAAGTAGAAAGCCTGTGAGGGACTCAATTCTTTTTACCACACAAGGTGTTGGCTTTGGAGTTTACCTAAAGCTTTCTTATTTCGTTTCCAGTAACCATTCCCACACTTCTTCTGGGGAAGACGATATCTGCTATGAATTTGCATGAGATCAAGTAGCACGCATAGAAGGAAGGGCCTGTAAATCTATCCCACGCATATAGATTGTGGATATCCTGAAAACCTGACAGGTGGGGTTTCCACTGCACATATATGGAACCCATTGGTCTTCAACTTACTTTTTCGGTATCTAAGTTATCCTTGCACTCAGACGCATGCCTGTTTCTGCAGCAAGTTAAAAATGGCTCCACTGGGGATTGAACCCAGGCCCTTCTGCGTGTAAAGCAGATGTGATACCCACTACACTATGGAACCAACTAACCTCTTCTTTTAACCTGTGAGCAACTGTTGAACTCTTGATGCCAGACTAAAGGAGGACTAATTGAACAAGCATCTCAGCTAGAGAAGTGCATTCATTGAAAACAAAATATAAAAATGAAATCAGTGGAGACAACTTGATTCTTTTTTATTTATTTAGTTTATTTATTAAAAATTCTTGTATACCATCATTCATAATATACATCACAACGGTTTACATGTTACAAAATCATAAAATCAAACTGAAATATCTAAAAGGTACAATAAAATATGATAACAAATAAAAGTGTTAATCAATTATTAATAAATGAACATAAAACAAAGATAAAAATAATGTTTCTTTAAACCAATTAGTCCTTTTTTTCAAGATAGTCAATATAAGCCTGTTCGAACAGCCATGCTTTTAGAGCTTTTTTAAAAGCTTTAAACTCGGACTCCAAACTTAGGGTCCAAAATGAGCTGAAGGGGACCCGTGAACCAAAGGAATCCTACTTGTTTCATTTCTGTCAAACAGAATGATTTCTATAAGCAATTATAGTCAAAAGACCCATGGAAATCATAGGCATAGCAACAGTTGCAAATGTATGGAGAAAGGTTCATACACTGTGGAGCGGGCAGGCTGCAGAGAAGGGACGGATTGGCATACCGTCAAGCAATGAGAGATATGATGTGTCGCAGCGGAGCATTTTCCTAGTCTCCTATAATGCCGCAGAGCGGGTTACAGTGATGCTGAGCTCGAAGAATGAGCATGTCATAGCCTTGCTCTGCATTGTTTCTCTAGACGTTGTCTGTGTGAAAGCATAGCTCTGAGGTCTCTCCGAATTCTTGGTAAGGATTTTTGCTGTGGCAGCCCATTAACACAAGACAGGAAAACAAACCATGGAGGCAGCATGGCATCACAATATCTACGCATCATTGTAGATTTGTGTTGCTTTGCTTGTTGTTCTGTTTTTCCTTTTTCGTGATTGAAGCCTTAGCTACACTTCAGATTAGTTATTTATTCTCTGTATGACTGCCAGTGGGCACATTGTGGGCAGTGGGAGCTAGGTAGTACTGGGCATAAGCAAGCAGTGAAGGCAGGCCAGAAAGTGCAGCATAACAGGCTGTATTGTGAAGCCTGTCTGTGACAGAGAAATAGTGCAGACAGAGCAGACAGGATGACACTCACTGTTTGCCTGGCAGAAGGCAAAGTGTGTGCAGTGGGCACTAGGCAGTGGGCATTATAATACCACGGAAAAATGTTAAATCGTTGTAGTAATCTTAACATCCCCGGTGACATATATCAATGATGTGAGGGAGAGGGAAAGGCAGAGCAGATGAAGTAACTTTAAATGTGTCCAAAATTGTGCACTTTTGCACTGGCACCGGCAGGTAAAACCAGAAATGAGTACGGATGTGAATCGTGTCCCCTATTGTCTTAACGATTGAAATCATCTGGCAGGAGAGGAAAATCGTGTTTGGCACGATTGTTTCGTTAAAAAATGGTTAAAAAATCGTTTTTTTCCGATTAGTGCGCACTAACAGGAGTTAGTGCGCACTAATAGAAAATGATACAATTTGACACTTTTCAGGTCAGTTAAGATCAGTTTAGGAATGAATATGTATTCCTATTGGCTGCCCTCTTATTTATTCATGTTACCAAGGTTCCCACTAACAATATATGGGGGATGGGAAATGGAAACAGTTGGTAGCTTGACAAAAAAAGTAATGTGATCAGTCAATGTGACTAGAACTTGTGCCCTAACCCTGATACCAGGGGTGTTGTGATCTTCCTGCACACAGTGCCCTAACCCTGACACCAGGGGTGTTGTGATCTTTCTGTACACAGTGCCCTATCCCTATTAATACCAGGAGTATTGTGATTTTCCTGCACACAGTGCCCTAACCCTGATACCAGGGGTGTTGTGATCTTCCTGCACACAGTGCCCTATCCCTATTAATACCAGGAGTGTTGTGATCTTCCTGCACACAGTGCCCTATCCCTATTAATACCAGGAGTGTTGTGATCTTCCTGCACACAGTGCCCTAACCCTGACACCAGGGGTGTTGTGATCTTCCTGCACACAGTGCTCTATCCCTATTAATACCAGGAGTGTTGTGATCTTCCTGCACACAGTGCCCTAACCCTGACACCAGGGGTGTTGTTATCTTCCTGCACACAGTGCCCTATCCCTATTAATACCAGGAGTATTGTGATTTTCCTGCACACAGTGCCCTAACCCTGATACCAGGGGTGTTGTGATCTTCCTGCACACAGTGCCCTATCCCTAATAATACCAGGAGTGTTGTGATCTTCCTGCACACAGTGCCCTATCCCTATTAATACCAGGAGTGTTGTGATCTTCCTGCACACAGTGCCCTAACCCTGACACCAGGGGTGTTGTGATCTTCCTGCACACAGTGCTCTATCCCTATTAATACCAGGAGTGTTGTGATCTTCCTGCACACAGTGCCCTAACCCTGATACCAGGGGTGTTGTGATCTTCCTGCACACAGTGCCCTAACCCTGACACCAGGGGTGTTGTTATCTTCCTGCACACAGTGCCCTATCCCTATTAATACCAGGAGTGTTGTGATCTTCCTGCACACAGTGCCCTAACCCTGATACCAGGGGTGTTGTGATCTTCCTGCACACAGTGCCCTATCCCTATTAATACCAGGAGTGTTGTGATCTTCCTGCACATAGTGCCCTATCCCTATTAATACCAGGAATGTTGTAATCTTCCTGCACACAGTGCCCTATCCCTATTAATACCAGGAGTGTTGTGATCTTCCTGCACACAGTGCCCTATCCCTATTAATAGCAGGAGTGTTGTGATCTTCCTGCATACAGTGCCCTAACCCTGACACTAGGGGTGTTGTGATCTTCCTGCATGCAGTGCCTTCTCCCGCCTGCATTACTAGTGAGAAGCTGGCTTCACAGACAGGGGGGAGCTTCCTGACCCTCACTCCTCCCCTCCCCATGTCCCAGCCAGTGAATGGTGTGTGGGTGAGGGGGGGGGGGAGGATGGTGAGGCTGAAACCGCTCCATCCCTGCATTACTAGTGAGAGGCTGGCTTCACAGACAGGGGGGAGCTGCCTGACCCTCACTCCTCCCCTCCCCCATGTCCCAGCCAGTGAATGGTGTGTGGGTGAGTGGGGGGTGGGAGGATGATGAAGGCAGAGACAGCTCCCTCCCTGCATTATTAGTGAGAGGCTGGCTTCACAGACAGGGGGGAGCTGCCTGACCCTCACTTCTCCGGGATGTTGTAATCTTCCTGCACACAGTGCCCTATCCCTGATACCAGGGGTGTTGTGATCTTCCTGCACACAGTGCCCTATCCCTAATACCAGGGGTGTTGTGATCTTCCTGCACACAGTGCCCTATCCTTGATACCAGGAGTGTTGTGATCTTCCTGCACACAGTGCCCTATTCCTGATACTGGTGGTGTTGTGATCTTCCGGCATGCAGTGCCCTATCCCAGTTACCGGGGGTGTTGTGATCTTCTTGCACACATCCCGGTATCAGGAATAGGGCACTGTGTGCAGGAATATCACAACACCCCTGCTATTAGGGATAGGGCACTGTGTGCAGGAAGATCACAACACTCCTGGTATTAATAGAGATAGGGCACTGCCTGCAGGAAGATCACAACACCCCTGGTATCAGGGATAGGGCACTGTGTGCAGGAAGATCACAAACACCCCAGAGGAGTGAGGGTCAGGCAGCTCCCCCCTGTCTGTGAAGCCAGCCTCTCACTAGTAATGCAGGGAGGGAGCTGTCTCAGCCTTCACCATCCTCCCCCCCCCCTCACCCACACACCATTCACTTTCTGGGACATGGGGGAGGGGAGGAGTGAGGGTCAGGAAGCTCCCCCCTGTCTGTGAAGCCAGCCTCTCACTAGTAATGCAGGGAGGGAGCTGTCTCAGACTTCACCATCCTACCCTCCTCCTCACCCACACACCATTCACTGGCTGGGACATGGGGGAAGTCAGGAGTGAGGGTCAGGCAGCTCCCCCCTGTCTGTGAAGCCAGCCTCTCACTAGTAATGCAGGCGGGATAGGGCACTGCATGCAGGAAGATCACAACACCCCTGGTATCAGGGTTAGGGCACTGTGTGCAGGAAGATCACAACACTCCTGGTATTAATAAGGATAGGGCACTGTGTGCAGGAAGATCACAACACCCATGGTGTCAGGGTTAGGGCACTGTGTGCAGGAAGATCACAACACCCCTGGTATCAGGGTTAGGGCACGGTGTGCAGGAAGATCACAACACTCCTGGTATTAATAGGGATAGGGCACTGTGTGCAGGAAGATCACAACACCCCTGGTGTCAGAGTTAGGGCATTGTGTGCAGGAAGATCAGAACACCCCTGGTATCAGGGTTAGGGCACTGTGTGCAGGAAGATCACAACACCCCTGGTATCAGGGTTAGGGCACGGTGTGCAGGAAGATCACAACACTCCTGGTATTAATAGGGATAGGGCACTGTGTGCAGGAAGATCACAACACCCTTGGTGTCAGGGTTAGGGCACTGTGTGCAGGAAGATCACAACACCCCTGGTATCAGGGATAGGGCACTGAGTGCAGGAAGATCACAACACCCCTGGTATCAGGAATACTGCACAAGTTCTAGTCATATTGACTGATCACATTACTTTTTTTGTCAACTACCAACAGTTTCCATTTCCCATCCCCCCAACCATCACCTCAGTTGGAACCTTGGTAACATCAATAGATAAGAGGGCAGCCAGCCAATAGGAATACATATTCATTCCTAACTGACCTTTACTGACCTGGAAAGTGTCAATTTGTATCATTTTCTGTTAGTGTTCCTGAGTTTCCATTTCCATTTCCCAACCCCCCAACCATCACCTCAGTGGGAACCTTGGTAACATCAATAGATAAGAGGGCAGCCAGCCAATAGGAATTCATATTCATTCCTAACTGACCTTTACTGACCTGGAAAGTGTCAATTTGTATCATTTTCTGTTAGTGCGCACTAATGGGAGTTAGTGGGCACTAACACGATTTAACGATTTTTAATGATAAATCGTTAGAATTTCTATTGTATTGTGTTCTATAATGATTTAAGACGATATTAAAATTATCTGACGATAATTTTAATCGTTGAAAAACGATTCACATCCCTAATCAGCATCCTTCTGTGAAGCTTGTATGCTTAGGTCATGATAGTCATAGCTGCATACAATAAAACCATTATTGTTTATTTATATCAGTTGAGAAAGGAATAGCATGATTTTGTTTTTAAAACAAAAATTCCTCATAAAACATCAAACTATAAAATCAAGAAATAGAAAATATCAATCATAATAGAAAAACCATACTAATAAAGGAATAAATATTTCAAAATAAGTGAGAAGCATCCAATAATTAAAAACTCATATAAAACTTATACTAATTCCCAAACACCAATAAAACATTTCAAAAGAGCAGAGAATACAATTAACACCCAGTAATTAAAACTAATAAAGATAAAAAAAAATTCCCTGCTTTCCAAATCTTTGGAACTTTTGATTTGCAGTCACTCAGAGATAGTTGTGAATTAGTGGGGGATAAAGGTCGGCCCATAAACTTTGTCCTTTCTCATTTACATACACTCTCTACCACACATTTATTCTTTCACACTTATACACTCACTCTTAACACACTTGTACACACTCATGTAATAGGTTTACACACTCACACATTCTCTCTCACTCACAAATTTACACAGACACACTCTTACTGTCACTCTTACTCACATGCTCTGTTACACACTTACATGCTTTAAATTACACTCATTCTCTCACTCTTAATCTTATATGCACTTTCAATTGCACACTCATTCTCTCACACTCACATTCACTCTTACACACTCACAAACTCACTTTCAGACACACTCATACATTCACTCTCAGTCACACACAGTCAAAACTTGGGCCTCTCTGTTTCTTTGGCTACCAGTGAGTTGAACTTTATCAGTGACCCTGCCATTAGGGATGTGCCGAGGGATGCCATACGTTGCATTTGTGATTCGGATTCGTCGGGGAGCAGATATGTTGCATTCGGCTGTATGGCGCCCCGATGCATTAATACGGTGATTTCTATTCATGTGCCAGCTAAAATTAAAATTAGTTACAACCCCCCACCCTCCTGACCCCCCAAGACTTACCAAAACTCCCTGGTGGTCCAGCGGGGGGTCCGGGAGCCATGCTCTGCACTCACACCCTCGGTGCCGCTTTCATCATGTCACAGGGGCCGACCATTGGTACCTGTGACATAGTGAGGGCAAAGGCGATCGGCGCCATTTTGAGTACTGGCATCGGACGGCCGGCGTGCAGGAGGTTGCTCCCAGACCCCCGCTGGACTTTTGGCAAGTCTTGTGGGGGTCAGGAGGCCCCCCCAAGCTGGCCAAAAGTCCCTGGGGGTCCAACGGGGGTCCCGGCGCGACCTCCTGCTCTCCCGCTGTCCAATGCCACTACTCAAAATGGCGCCGATAGCCTTTGCCATACTATGTCACAGGGGCTACCGGTGCCATTGGTCAGCCCCTGTCACATAGTAGGAGCACAAGATGGCGCCAATGGCCATGTTGCAGGGGCTGACCAATGGCACCGGTAGCCCCTGTGACAAAGGCTATCAGTGCCATGATGAAACCGGTACCGAGGGTGTGAGTGCAGGGGATGGTTCTCGGACCCCCCGCTGGACCACCAGGGAATTTTGGTAAGTCTTGGGGGGGTTCAGGAGGGTGGGGGGTTTGTTTAAATTTTTATTTAGGTGGCCGTATAATTCGGCGAAAATTTGTGTATTCGTGGGGAATCGCGATACGTTTCGCTTCCCCACGAATACTACGAATAGTGCAATATACGTTGCGGATTGCCAATACGGCAAAAATGAATGCACACCATTACCTGCCATGCCTCTCCTTGTTTCAGCTGCTGGTGGTTTGGATTCCGCTGGCGACTCTGCTGGGCCGGTAGGTTAAGGTCCATCAATGGGCCCCACTGGATCTTTCTTTGTTTCTTTAGGCAGGTTGGGCTCCACTAGTGGCCCAACTGAACCTGTCTATGTTTCTTTGCCCACCGGTATGCTCTGCCGGTGGCCTTGCTCGTTTTTCATGTTTTTTTGGACACTTACTGCAGCAGAATAGGGATATTTTGAAAGGCTCTTGCTGCTACCCCAAAATTTTGCCACTTGAGGTGACTGCCTCACCTTGCTTAATGACAGAACTACTTTGGATAGGTAGGGACCTTCATTTTCAGCTTTTCTGTTTTTCTGGAAATATATTAGTATTTATTGCTACAAGAACAAACATGGGAAAAATCTGTGGAAGAAAATGATTCATCACTTTTTCAGGTAAATATAATTTTTGTTTTTATTGTAATAAAATTAAACACCAATACATTTCTAGGATAAATAGAATAAAACTAAAATAATAGTCTCAAAAAATGGGACATTGCTTCCTATCACATGACTTTTTCCTGAAGAGTCTCTCATGAGAAACTTTGTCAAATGTCTTCAAAAATCCAAATATATTAAGTCAACTGGTTCACCTTTCTTTACTTTCTTTTTATTTGAATTTAAATATATACAACAAATATAAACTTGTACTCAAATGTATATACAGAACTAAGCATAATCATAAAAGGAAATAAAAATAAAACCAGGGGAAAAAATCATAGTATCTACTTGCAGAGTCCTTCCAATACTATAAAAAAGGGAGGAGAACCTAGGAAAAGCCTTGAAGGACATATTAAATCAAAGAAAAAAAATATATGAAAAGAAGACACCCCAATTGACTCACCTTTATCTATGTATTTTTATGCCTTCAAAAAAATCTTATAGATTGGTAAGTCAAGACTTCCTTTTGCTAAAACCATGGCAGCTCTTTCCATTAAGCCATGTCTATCTATATAGTCAATAATTTGTTTTTAAGAATAGTTTCTACCATTATGGATATCAGGCTCAGCAGTTTATAATTTTCCAGATCAACTCTGGAACCTTTCTTAAAAATCAGCTTTACATTGGCCAACCTCAAGTCTTCAGGTACTGTGACTATTTTTAATGATAGGTTACAGATTACTAGTAAAAGTTTAACAGGCACATGTTTGACTTCGTTCAGAAATCTGGGGCGAATACAATCCAGTCCTGGTGTTTGTTACTCTCTATCAATTTGAGCTCTTATATCTTTCAGTTTCACAGTGATTTTTCTTTAGTTGTTCAGAATCATGACCATCAAAGAACTTTTCTGGTATTGGAATGACCCCCAATATCTGCCTCAAAGATCAAAGCAAATAATTCAATTTGTTTTTTCTGCTATTTCCTTGTCCTTCTTGAGCGACCCTTTGCCCTTTGATCATTTAGAGGTCCAGTTGACTCCCTCACAGGCTTTTTGCTTCAGATGTACTTGAAAATAGATTGTATTACTAGTGTTTTCTTCGATATGAAGCTTCTTTTCAAATTCTGTTTTTTTTTTGTTTGCCTTGTTACTGTTATACATCTAATTTGCCAATGTTTATGCTTTTTCCTTTTTTCCTCATTTTGCTCTGTTTTCAATTTTTTTGAGAGATGCCCTCTAACTGTCTCTGTTACCTCACTATTAAACCATGCTGGTAGTCCTTTGGTCTTCGTTTGACCTATTTTAGTTCATGAAATATATTTTCTCTGAGCTTCCAAGATGCAAATTTTAAATTTTATATATATATATATATACCTCATGCAAACTTAACCATGACAACCACTCCTTTTTGTTTCTTTTGTTCTAATTTACTCATTTTGTCTCCCTTTTTAAAGCTAAATGCTATCACAGTAGTTTTACTTAGTATCTGCTTCCAGTGATACTGTCTCATTTTATTGCATTATCATCACTATTCCCAAGTGGATTTACTTCCTTTTTCCCTTGCACAGGACCTGTGTTCCACTGAGAACTAGATCTAAAGTAGTTTCCCCTTTTATTGATTCCATGATCAGCTGTTCCATGAAACAATCATTTATAATATCTTGGTGTGAGAGTCTGTGGGCAGTTCTTGCCTCCCACCAGCAGAGGTCTTCAGTGGGCCTTAAAGAGGCACCTGGTCCTCCAAGCTTGGAGGTCCTGCTGATGGCCATGTTTGGTACTGCCTCACAGTTCTAAGCCAGCCTTACAGTGCCTTGCCTTAGCTTGGTCCAAGACCTGGCTGTGGTTGTGGCCTAATGTCTACTTTAGTCTTAGCCTTGGGGCCCTAATTTTAGTCCTATTAGTATTAATTTGTTTTGTCCTGTTCTTGTTTGATTCTGTTCTTGTCTTGCTTTTCCTGTACATTGTCTATTTTAGTAAGTACCTTTCTGTATCCTGTCTTGGTTCCACTGCTCAGTCCTGCTTTTGCGAGTGCTCTTTTGTCCAAGTCCCAAGGATGTGTATCTGCTCCTATCTAAGTCCTGCCAACCACAAGCACCTGAGAACTCAAATCTAGGGAAAGGTGGCGGGTACAGGCAGAAGATCCCAGATTCCTGTGATTCTCTAGCCAGTCTCACCAGCATCCAGCCCCTCTCCATTGCCAGGGGTCAGAACACCAGAAGTGTGCCATGACATGGAACTTTACCTCCCTAGGATGTCCTTGTGTGGACTTTATGAATTAATATTGCAATAATCAAATTCTCTTTTTATTACTGTGTTGCCAGTTGTATTAGCCTTTTTAATCTCTGTTAGCATTTTACAACTTGTTTACTCATCTTGGCCAGGAAGGCTTTAGGAGAGCCCACTACTTTACTCTTCCAGATAACACTTGATTCTAGAGGGCAGTTAGTTTCATGAAGAACTTTTAACCCACTTTATTCTGTCATCCTTGATATACAATGCCACCACTTCACCAGTTTGATCTGCCCTGTTGATATAACTTGTACCCTGGTATCACATTGATTATCCTTCTTCCACCAGGTCTCTGATGTCTATTTTGTGTAAATATATTCATTTAATGTCATACATTCTAATTCTACAATTATTTTTTCAGACTTCTGGCATTCACATACAGGCATTTTGAAGAATGTTTCAATTTTATATTCCTTTTTTCATTTATATTCACAACCTGCTTATTAGCAGATGAAATAAATGCTATTTATTTAAATCTAACTGGGCTGCTTCAAACCTTACCACAGGTTCTCTAATAGGATATTCTATCTTTGTTTTTTTAGCCAGTATCCTTTGAAGATAATTCTTTCAGATTCATGAGCTTCTAAGGGACTACTGGCTTTTCCCCATGATTTAGTTTAAAAGCTGTTAGCAGTGGCACTACCAGCTGAGTCCCAGCCTGAATAAAGTAGAGCCCATCCTGTCAGAGCAGGAAACCCCTCCCCCCCTTCCCCTGAATGTTCCCCAGTCCACATCAAATACAAAGCTCTCTTACCTGAATAATCATCTCATCCATACAGTGAGACTCCAGAGCTTAGTCAGCCTCTGAGGCCCTGTGTATGGAACCAGAACATTTATTAGAATGCAACCTTAAATGTTCTGGATTGCAATTTCCTACCTAAAAGCCAATATTTAGTCATCATAACATCTCTCCTGCACCTTCCTCTGACATTGGTAGCCATGTGTACCACAAGAGCCATCTCCTTCTCAGCAATTTCTAAAATCCTATATGATGCATATGGTCTGTAATCTTTATTCCAGGCAGACAAGTTACCAAGCAATCCTCATTCTGACATGATACCCAGCTATCTACATTCCTAATGATTGTAGTAGGTAATTCAACAGCAGTTCTAACCATTCCCTCCTAGGCACAAGTCCTTGGAGACTCATCCTTGAGCAAAAGGATAAAGCATTGACTTCAGGACAACTACAAGATTATGTCCTGCCATTCCAAGGTGATGATCTCCTTCCATGTGACTTTGCTCCTCAAAAAGCAGTATTGGGGTTACTAGACTGGAGTTGGAACTACTTTACTATTGTTGCGACCATCGGTCTATGACGGCTTCGCCCCACCTACCTCACTCTTCTTGCAGCTCCTCCTGCTCACCTCGGACTACTGGCTGGCGCGGCATCTGTCTGCCAACCTCTCCGGCATCCCGGTACCGGCTTTGGTGCTGCTTCCCGCCATGCTCCTCCAAGGTACCATAGGGTGTGCGTGCGCACGCTGTCCTCCTCTTTATTTCCTCGTTGGCGCGAACCTCAGGGGCATCCCCCTGAGATGACGTCACACTGCCCGGATATTTAAGCCTACAACGTTTGCTAGCTAATAAAGTTAGCAACCGGAATACTACGGATGGGATTCACTCTCCATACCGAAGCTACTCTGCCACTCCAGCATTATCTGGAACTCTTATTGCTAACGGGGTACCTGCTCCTCGGGGGCCTCTTCTGCTTCTTTCAGGTGCTATCAGGAAACCAGTACTCGCTCCTCGAGGGCCCATGTTCCCTGAGTCGCTGCCGGTTCTACAACCCTTTCTATTTGGAAGACTTCACTAACAGTTCCATCTGTGAGTACAGCTATCATCTCTCTCCACAGTACTGCTTCCCTGGAACCAGGTACTCGCTCCTCGAGGGCCTGCTCTCTGTTCCAATGCCAGACCTCTCGTCTAGTGGAATCACTGTGTGAGTACAATACCACTGAGTCTCTCTACTCTAAGGGATCAGGTACTCGCTCCTCGAGGGCCTGCTCTCCCTATCTCGGAGCTTCTCCTAGTCTACCTGGGACTCTATATGTTTCTCACTGTGTACTCATAACTCTCAGTCTCTTTCCACTATAGCACAGCCAAGCAGAGGATTTGCTGTTCCAGCATCATGTGGGATACTAGCCCAGCCGGGCTCAACATCTGCTACTCACTACTGCCACCTCTGGTGGTTTCCAAAACTGTTTAAATAAAGATTCAAATTTGTGTTTATGTGTCCAGCGTCTAGCCTGACACCATGGTCCCTCTCAGGACTGCCCCCCATGGGCGTGGTCAACTGCCACGGGGTCCAAGGATCCACCCAAACATCAATAACCATAACAACTATGTCCCTGCAGGTCTCCTTTAAATACCTCCCTGTCTGTATTTTTCAGATTTGCCATTCTGGATTCTAGAAATCTTACTTCTCTGACAGACAAGAACTCTTTGTCACAGATGTGAGCCCTTGGACTATGGTGTGGTTGACACAGTCTAGCAGGTGAACCTACTAGGCCCATGCCAAAAGCTGGTGGACTCACTCTTGTTAGGAATGGAGCTAGGGCTTCACTTACACCAGCCACATTCCCTGTAGGTTGAGCCTTTGAATTCTAGGTAGGGCGGGAGGAACCACTAGGCGAGCTATTCGTTTCCCCACTAAAATTAAATTAACTAAAACTCCCCACCCTCCTGACCCCCCAAAGAATTACCAAAACTCCCTGGTGGTCCAACAGGGGGGCCCAGGAGCCATCCTCTGCACTCATACCCTCGGTGCCGGTTTCAAAATGGCGCCGATAGCCTTTTACCTACTATGTCACAGGGGCTACCGGTGCCATTGGTCAGCCCCTGTCACATGGCCATCGGCGCCATCTTGTGCTCCTACCATGTGACAGGGGCTGACCAATGGCACCGGTAGCCCCTGTGACATAGTATGGGCAAAGGCTATCGGCGCCATTTTGATTACCGACAGCCGATGGTCTGAGTGCAGGAGGTCGCTCCCGGACCCCCGCTGGACCAACAGGTACTTTTGACAAGTCTTGGGGGACCCTCCTGACCCCCACAAAACTTGCCAAAAGTCCAGTGGAGGTCCGGGAGTGACCTCCTGCACTCCGGCCATCGAATGCCAGTACTCAAAATGGCACCGATCGCCTTTGCCCTCACTATGTCACAGGGGCAGACGGTGCCATTGGTCAACCTCTGTCACATGGTAGGAGCACAAGATGGCCATTTTTGTTTGGGGGGGCGGCTGCACAAAGTTCCATCCCACAGCCAAAGAGCTCAGTCACAGTGTGAT
Organism: Rhinatrema bivittatum; assembly: GCF_901001135.1. Lineage (NCBI taxonomy): Eukaryota > Metazoa > Chordata > Amphibia > Gymnophiona > Rhinatrematidae > Rhinatrema > Rhinatrema bivittatum. The sequence goes on from NC_042617.1 coordinate 431,705,045, forward strand.
CTCCCCCTCTCCTATCCTCCTGTCTGCCTCCAGGATGTATAAAAGAGCGTCACTGTAACCTACTGTTGCCATTTCTGCCACCATCATGACATGGAAAAAGCCCCGTGGAGAAGAGTTGTGAAAAAAGGGATAAAAGCACCCATTTTCTTCCAGCTAATAAAATTAAAATAAATACTTGTCTTATTGTTGCTGAGACCACGGGAGCTTGGGGAGCTCCTGGCAGCCAGAGAGAGCCAGAAGCACTGCAATTAGTTTTTTTTTTTTAATAGATAAATGCCACTCAGTGCGGCTGGTGCCACATTGCAGCAGCAGCATTGGGAATACTGCCTCTGCCAACTTAAACCCGTAGCCAGTGTCAGGGCTGAAATCAAAGCCTGTAATCAAAGCCTCAGCATGATTACAGTGCAGGTCAAGGGATTCTCACAGACTTGAGGCAGTGATGTTGGCAAGAGGCTGCCTACATAGTGCCTGTAGGAAAACTAAAGTTTAAAAGGTGATCAAAAGCATGTCAGAAGCTGGGGTTTGGTGGTGGTGGTCACCAGGTGAGATCATATAAATATGGATTTAACCCTTGGTTTGGGGAAAAATGTTTATTGTGTAAGTTAAGACTATAATTAGCAGTAAAAATTTTAAAATAGCTAATGTGGTCATGAAAAGACACATGACTACTGTTACATTTATTTAGAAGCTAACCTGAAAGTTTGATGTGATTTTGAACTGTGCAAGTGGAGTTTCTTCTTGGATTCATCTTCCTGCTCTCAGAGAGAGAGAGAGAGAGAAAAAAAAAAAGGCTCTGCGCCATCCCATAGACAATGTCATGCTAGCGCCATGGTAATCCTGATTCACCCCAGGGTTTATGCAAGGCAGTTTGGTGGTGATTAGGTCTGCATAATGACACCAAGCTGAGGCAAAGCACAGAAAGATTTATGAAGTTATTTGCCTTTAAAGAATGTTTTGAACGTACTTAAAATTCTTTTGAAAGCTGTGTTCCTTAGTCAAGGTGTTTTTAAAAGGTTTCTTGGTGGATAAGAAGGTTTGTTAAAGTTGATTTTATTTTTAATTTATATTCTGCTTTTTGCACTTTATAGTGAATTACATTCAGATACTGTAGGTATTTCCCTATCCCCAGAGGGCTTATAATCTAAATTTGTACCTGAGGCAATGGAGGGTAAAGTGACTTGCCAACGGTCATAAAGGAGTGACAGCAGGACTCAAAGCCTTGTCTCCTGGCTCATAGCCCACTGCTCAAACCACTAGGCTATTCCTCTTCTCCAAGATGAGAGCTAGTTCTTGAAGAGACTTCAGAGAAGTAAGGATCTCTTCTGAGGATTTTTTCAGAAAGCCCATGAAGTCTGAGGCAGAGAATGCACATGGAGACTGCCAAGAGAGCTGGCTGGAGTCTGAGGCAGGGAGAGCTGTGTGCCAGAGACTGAGGCAGTGCTGTGTGCTGGAAATCTGAGGCAGAGGCAGGAAGAGCTACTATGCTGGAAATCTGAAGCAGGGCTGTGTGTTGCAATCTGAAGCAGAGAAAGCTCATGCAGTCTGAAAGAGAGCTGTGTACTATAGGCTGCCTGCAGAGCTGGTGTGAAAGTGTGGTTATTTTAATTCTAATCCTTTACTAAGATAAGGCATTTGTTAAAATCAAGGCTAAATTTTTATTACTGCTCTGTGTTATTTTTGCTAGCTTTGATAGACAAGTGGATGTGAGAAAACTGAATGATGGATGGTCTGATTCTGAGCTAATTTAATTGAAATGTATACTACCTCAGAAAGAAAAATTTCCTTTAAGTCTTACATACTTCAGATTGTGTATACTTCACCTGTAGATAAAGATGTTACAGTGTTTAATCACAGAATCTGTAAATAAAAATACCTCTGTGTTGTTTCCTTAGAGGGAAAAAACAATCTTTGACATAACTTGTAAAATAGAAGTCCTACAACTTGCTCCTGTCTTTATTGGCAATAAGTATGGAAAGTGAGTGAGAGAGTGATTAAATATTTTCTTTACATACAGGCCGATACAGTAAAGCGCGGCCACAGTTACCCTGTTTTTAACCCGCTTTGTATGCACATTTTGGTCGCGTATGTCTAACCCGCGATTCAGTATCCTGTTTTACGCGTCTTTACCGCTTACTGAAATTGACGCGTATCCCTTTCCGCCCGCTGCATGTATATGATATGTTAATGATCAGATTAGCTATTCCCTCCGATACAGTAAAGTGTGCCCAGATTATCACCTTTTTAACCAGCTATTTTGCTGCGTCTTTAACCTGCAAATTTACCGCCTACCCTGACCCTGGCGTTAGTGTGGCGTTAGTGTGGTGAACTTAGCTGCCCAGTCCCAAACCAACCCAATCAACAGAAAAAAATGCTTCTCGCACAAGGGGGAAAAAAGTAACCCAACCTGGCACCACCGCGCTTAACCTCAGAGTACTTCGGTTCTGTAGGGAAGAATGGACACCGTTTCCGGGGGCTCCTCTGGCCTTCTTGGGGGTCTGGGCTCCTTGTCGCCGCTGACTTGCAGAGGGCACGAGCTCCTGTATCAGGCCCTATCCCTACACACCCTACGCCGTGACCTCGGACGTCCAGCCGGGTGGTCAGGTCACGGCGTGCGTTCATGCACCTTCCCGCTGCCTTGAGCGCCCAACTTGGACGTCCAGGTGGGCGCTCAAGGCAGCGGGAAGATGCATGAATGCACGCCGCGACCTGAGCGCCCGGCTGGACGTCCGAGGTCACGGCTTGTGTTCATGCACCTTCCCACTGCCTTGAGCGCCCAACTTGGACGTCCAGGCGGGCGCTCAAGGCAGCATGAACGCACGCCGCGCCCTGACCGGCTATGACAGCGGCAGCAAGCCCAGAAGCAACCGGTACAGCAGCATCGGCATGGGCTTCGACCAGCGGCATGTCGTTTCTCGCTTCAGCTACTTGGACTCGCGCTACGGGGCCCCGAGCGACCCTGAGGCTGATGGCACCGACCCGCCGCAGGCCAGTCCATGCTCCAGCCTGTGCGTTCAGTCCCTGGAACTGGAGAAGGAGCTGGGGCTGCACATAAAGAAAGAGTATTTTGGTGAGTAACTAGTGTGTGGTACTTGCTTCAATGCCGACAGACGTTCATGGGCCTTCCCCCTGCCTTGAGCGCCCAGGCTGGACGTCCAAGCTGCGACCTTGGACGTCCGGCTTGAACATCCAGCCGGGTGCTCAAGGCAGCGGGTCTGTAGGAGAACCATCCACTTTCCTGGTGGAATGACATTTCAAATGACAGGTACCAGCGCACCCAGGATACTGTATAGGCGCTGTGTACCGCTCTATACAGTAAAATGGATTGTGCATGCCTACTGCTTCATGGACGCACTTTGGACACCGCTTGCATTTGCGTCTCATTTGAATACTGTATCGAGCGGTATGTGAACCAAATTGTGCGCGCGGTAAACGAGGATGCGCCCGGCACTGTCACACTCTTTCTTACACATCCTTACTGTATCGGCCTGTTTGTGAGTTCTTTCAAAGCAAGCATCCTTAGATAGGGTTCAAATTATTTTTTTTGATTTCTATTAGCAAGAACGCCAGTGTCTTTTATACATAGACATGCTAGCAACTTTATAGACTGAGGAAGATTGGCGGTGTGAGGCAGTCAGTCTTTATTATTGATTTTGTTTGAGATAGCAAAGTCAGTGAACCACTTTATCCTGTTGTGCTTCACGGCTGCATTCGTGCCGCGACCGGGCCTGCTCATCTGGTGTGCCCATCTACCAGTTCCTCACTCACAGTCTCCACTAGTACTGCTCGTCCATGGCACCCCAGGCGTCTCCAGGCCCATCTGGGCCTTCTTCCTCACAGTGCTCCTCGCGTCGGGGTTCGGCGTCCTCCACGGTGTCAGCCCTGTTCCCTAGCGTGCACGTAGAACTCTCGGATGTTTAAAGGGCCAAGTGCGGGAAACCCGTCCGCAGCGCAACCCGATGATGTCACCTGAGCCCTGTATATAAGCAGGGCTCAGACTACTGCTCTTTGCCTTGGCAATTGGGTCAACACCGTTGGTGTAGTGAGTTTGCCTTCGTGTTCTAGTGTCTCCTGTTCTAGCGTCTCCAGTTCCAGCATTTCCTTGTTCCTGTGACCTTCCCAGGTAGTACCTATCTGGACTGACTTCTTGGTACTGACCTCTGCCTGCCTGACCATTCTCTTGCCTGCTGCCTGGAACTGACCACTGCCTGCCTGACCATTCTACTGTCTGCCACCTGGAACCGACCCTCGTTTGCCTTGACTATGCTCGGATTGATTCTGGTACCGAGCCCCATTTTGGCTGACCTCTCTTGGACTGATGCTCTGACCCTTGTGCTTCACTCGGTCACTCTCTTCTGGCCCCCGGTGACCATTGGGCCAACATACTTGGATACCAACCACGACTTCCACTTGCTAGACCTGCAGGCGCTGCCTGTCTCATCCGGAGGACCTCCCTGAACTGTTGCCTTCCTGAGGTCTCCAGAGCTTCCGGTTCAGGTGTACCGTGCCCACTCTGCATTAGCTACACACCCTTGGTTGTGGTGGGCATACCTCTTTGGGAGACCACTGGAGGCCCACCTAAGTCCAGGTGGTCCGGGTACCCAAGGGCTCAACCTGCGGAAACCCCAGACTGTTATTGGTGAAGCTCCAGCTAGCCTCTGTCTCCTTGTGTGCTCTACCTCCTGGTGGCAGGCGCTCTCTGGGTCCGACCAGAGGGCCATATCAATCCTGCACCAGGCCAAGGGTCTACCTCCAGCGCAACAATCCTGAGATTTTGTGGTCAAGAGGGGTAGATCAAGTCCAGTCTGAGCCATCAAGCAGCATGAACTATTCCTCGATCACAAGCCACCAAAGTTTCACATCATTCCTGGGTCAGTGCTCTCTACCCAGTATTTATAAGGTGCTCTCTAAAAAATTATTAGACAGCAATCAAAGATAAGTACGCAACAGTGAACTGTGACACAATTTTGCTAAACTGCGCTATTGCAACTCACGTGGACATACAAGAGGTCAAAGTCATTGAGTTAAAACAGGTTAAAGATAAAAATTGTTAATACTTACCTGGAGAATTCCAGAATTGCCTAAAGAGCTTGAAATATGTTAACACAAAGAATCAAATTTATTGAATTAATGTTGAAATTTAACATTTGTCCTCACTAAGAAGTAATCTTTGTACAGGAAACAGTTTCTATTCCAAACTGTTAAAAATTAGAGTGAGTCTCATATGAAAAATATTTTTTCTTTGTGCACTAGAAATAAATTATTTCTCATTGAAATTATTGAATTTTTGAAAGTTTTGTTTGTTCAATAATTACTTCTCATTGACATTTTTGACATTATTGAAAGGTTTGTTTGTCCAATAATTACACTTGTTTCTAGAGGTAAAGAACCTGAAAAACTATCCATTTGCCAGCACAATAAAGTCCTTTAATTTAATTATAAAAGTGCTTCTGAAATCATTTTTCTATTTTGATTTATTTTCTGGTGAAGACACTCTGGGTGTGCAAACTATCCCCATGCCATCTTTAAACATGGAAACCCCAATAGCCTTACCATCTGGCTACCCACGTGACTGGGCCTGAGATAGTTTGGTGCTTAAGGATGTTTACAAAGGCTTAAAGTTTAAAACGTGTATGCACCATTAGACTAAATTAATTTCAGTTCTTGACTTGGCAAATTATATGAAATAACTGGGTGGTATCTGTTGTAGTCTCAACTGGAAAATGTTTGTTTCCTTATATATTTTATGACCATTTAAATTTACAGCATTTTCTATAATTTTAAGAGAGATCTGGGGCTGGTTTAAGAAGAGATTTCTATTATATTTTGCTATTAAAATGCAAATACATATGGACATAAATGAATGAATGGATAACTTCCAGAGGATCTGAATTTGCGAAGTAACATCATGCAGATGTATTTAACATGACCTTGCTATAAAAATGCACATAGCTTTTGCTGTTTTTTAGGGATGTACAGAGTCAAAATATTTGTTTTGGCTCTCTCATTCATTTTGTAGGACATATTCATTGGCTTGGTTTGTTTTAAACAATTTTTTTCTTTTGTTTTATTCATTCATTTGTTGACTGTTATAGTCAATGGGGGAAGCAATGCAGGCTGGTTTGAGCTTCAAAATTAGGATTTTTTAATCATTTCTAACAAAACTGGTGGGTAGACATCATCAGAAGGGTGAAGGCATACCAAAAATGCATCAAGTCTATGCCAATATGGCACCAAAATAGGTATGAGGAGACCAAAGACTTGCAATGAGGCAAAATGGTACCAGCAGAGGCAGGAATTCTCCAAGGCACCATCAGAAGTGCAAAACAGCAGTAAGATTGTCAAGATCATTCCAAGGCAGCAAAATAGGGCAAAACTGAACCAAGTGTGGCATAGACAGTTCAAGGCATCATGAAGGGGGAAGAAAACACCAAAAGAGGCAGAAACTTCTCCAACAGCAGTAATAGAGGGTAAAATCAAGTGAAAGATTGGCAAGAAGTCACCAGAACCTCATGAGAGGCACAAAGCTGTCACCCAGCGGCAAGAATGCCACAAGGCTCCAAATAAGAGGTAAAGGGCACCAACCAAATACATAGAATGCACTAGGCAGTGAGAAGCCAGAGGAAATCCCTGGAGGAAGCCTGATGTCATGATGAATGAGTTTGATTGGTCAACATTACTGTAATTTTTGCCTTTGTTATTTAGCTACATATGGTAGCATCAGATGTGTTTGAAATATAAGAGATTTTTTTATGTCATTATGATTGGAGAGTTTCACTTCAACTTTGATTTGATTGGTTTAAAAGGTATTTCAAATCTGATTGATCTGTTCCAAGTTACATGGGTGTGTTATAAGAAATGGACGCCATGTAAATCTTTATTCAGTGTATGAACTGTGGAGAGACTAATGCTGTATGAAGCAGTGGAGATCCAGTATTCACTGGCATAACATAAGTGAAGCAATATCCCATGACAAAAGACATTCTCTGAAACATGGTCTCATTGGGAGGGCAGTAAGACAGTGCAGAATTTGTTATTTTGTAGTGTCATGGATTGATAACATATAACTGTGTTGATCGTATCACTTGAAGACTTATAATAACAACATACATAAGGAATCATTTTATTTTTTATGCAGCATACACTGTTTTGAAATTGCTCAAAACATTTTTCAAAAAAATATTAGATACTGGGAAGGAGGTTGGCGGTTAATGATTTATAGACAGCTCTGATCACCCATAGATTATCAGTATTAGCCCAATATGATACCACCAACTCCTTCTAATTTTTTTTTTTTTAAGATAATTGTATATTAGATTTTTTTTCAGATCAATAGATTGAATTTGGTCCATTTTTTATAGAGTTTATAGAGGGTGTTAGTTGTGGATTTAGCAATTTTGGGAGTTATACCTTCTAGAGGTGAATTTTTACTTAAGTGTACACACCATGACATTTTTGTACCTGCTGTCACAGAGGTTAGTTCAAGGAGTCTCTGCAACTTTTATTAAATCTGCTAAGGTACTGAAGTACTGGTGAGCTGGAGCTGGTACCAGCAGTGGGCAAGAGCAGGGTTTAAGCAGTACTGGTGACAAAATATTGATAGGTGAAATAAGCAGTGATTGCATTGATAATATTATGGAGGGAGGACTTGCAGAAGTGGAAATAAACATGATAGGTGATAGATGATCTTCCTCAGGAAGTTCTCTTCCTTATGCTGCTTCTTAAGATGGACTCACATCACTACTTGATTCATATAATGCACACTTTGCCACCATAATATTAATAGTTCAAAGGGTTTATGCCAGTGCTGCTACGAAAAGATTATACAACTAAAATTAAGTAACAAATTTACAGTTATACACTTTTCTGATGTATTATAAGAACTCTTTAGAAGCTTTGGTTTTCTATGGCAAGGTTTGGGGAATTTGTGAAATATTTATGACAAACTCAATTTTTATAACTCGAAACTACTGGTCTTAATTGAAATGTATTCCTAATTTTTATCAAATTTATAATAATTGCTTATTCACTGTCCTGATTTAAGAATAGACAGCTAGAATGATGTAGAGAGACATGTTCTATGGACAACACTGCTTTACTAGCATTCATGTTTGTTAACACTGTCCCCATCACAACCAACAAGTGTGCACAGTATTTCAATTCACAAGAACAGGAATAGGCAACTCCTATACTTGAGTGCCACATGCCATTTGGGTTTTCAAGATAGCCACACTGAATACGCCTGAGGTGCATTTGCATACACTGCCTCCACTGCATGCAAATGTATCTCATGCATATACATTGCAGATTTCTTGAAAATCTGACTGACCTGCAGCACTCAAAGATAGGCGTTGCCCACTCTTTCACTAGAAGCTTATGTAGCTACCTATAGCAGCAAAATTAAAGTTCATGTGTAAATTGTACATATGCTCACAATTATGACATTTTCCCTCTATTTTCAATTCATTTTGTTTAAAATTATAGGAGTGGGTGATGCAGATTCCAGGGTAGCCTCTGCTGTTTCTCCCCTCCTGATAAAACCTGCCATGATAAATATGGACTCTTTATGGAGTGCATTAACATCTCTTGAATCTGCCATTTCTACTTTGACTAAGATTGCCTAGGACACATATCATCGTGTTCTCACAATGGAAAGCACAGTTTTATCTACAAAGCTAGAACAATTGGGATCTCATGTTACAACATTAGAAACTTTCCAACATAAGTTTGTTCAATCGGAGTTGTACTTTCCAAAAAATTGGAAAATATTGAGAATTCTTTGAAATCTTTAAATTTATGGGTTTTTAATTTCCCTTATGTAAAGCTGATTTCACATTATGAGATGTTTAAGTCTTATCTTAACATGAATTCAAAGACTTGAGGAAAACTGCAAACTAGCAGATTTTATGTTTACCAATGCTTATTGTAAAATACTTAAAAAAAAAACCCCCAACAGAGAGTGGTATCAGAATAGGTAGTGCTTCCAATCTCATGGGCTCTTGCCCTTACAGGGCTGCAGCCCCTCTCCTGTATGAGCACTGTTTGATCACGTCACTTACCATTTCCCATATGGTGTTTTTTATTTTGTTATTTTTTATAGTTGCATTTTTTCACTTTAATTCTGTTTTACTGTGCAAAAACCTCCCATTTAAAATTCCCCGTTTAAAACGCACACCTCACCTTCCCATTTAAACCGTATATTAACTTATCTCTTATAATGTGATAACCTCTCTTATTTTTACTTAATCTTATCTCTTATGTCAAATCACAATCGCTTTTCACGTTTATATTTTCTGGTTCGCCCGCCCGACATTGACAATGTTTTGGCGCTCTCCTTGCGCCTGCTTCAGGGGCACTCAACTACTCTCCTACAAAGAAAAAACAATTTTAATGATCCTTTTCTTAATTCAATTTAATTTTTAATGTGACTAACACAACGGGACATACGATTTAGCTCAGCACGACTTCTGCCGACTTCTTCCTGCATTCAAATATGGCGCTCAAACGCTATCTTTCTCCTTTTACCGGAAGTCTGCAGTTTTGTAGCCATGTCATGAATAATGATCTGTCCTATCAGCTTCTTTCTACAGGTATACCGACCAGTCTACTTCCTTGTTAAGCCCTGCTGGGGCTACCGTATTCAGCTTAAAAATCCACCTCTGCGTTGAAGCAGACAAAGATTTAAATCCCCTCCTCGCTCATTTCGCTCCACGCTTTCTAAAACTGTGCACCGTAAACTGTCAAAATTATGAGATTTGTCTATGCAGTTTTGTACTAACGGGGCTTCCAATTTGTTGCGTTTCAATGCACTTTTATGCTCTATTAAACGAGTCTTTAGTAGTCTTGTTAAATTTCATTTAACTTAAATTTCATTTAAGTCTTATCTTATACATATTTTGAAAATGTCTACCAAAGCTTTGCCAGTAACTTCCAATATTTTTTATCTTCCCTTTAAAGAGAACGATGTACCTGAAAATCAGCCATTGAATACATCATTGAATCTGATGGATATTCTTGAATTGTCCATAGAGACTTCAATATTAAAAAGGGCAACCCTTCTAGATTATTTTGCCTTTCCATCTGATAGAAACCTAGTATTACTGCTTTTTATGCATAACCGTTTACTGTTACTTCATGACTATAAAATATGGATGTATCCAGATATATCTAGAGTGTTTCAAGATCGAAGGAAGACATTCCTTACTATGCATCCAGAGGTACTATGAGGAGGGGCTAAGTTTATTTTGAGATATCCCTGTAAGTGTACAGTGAAATATTTAAATTCTAATTATGTATTTTATGAACCATCTCAACTCTGAGTATTTCTGGACTCTCATGCCCAAGGATCTCCTATATTAGGTTTGGGTGAAGAGATCATTCTTCTGTGGATCTCTACATTTCCTTTTATGGAAGAAGTTTCTTTTCCTATATATCGCTCTTTATATATTTGCCCCCCTTATCATCTAATTATGAGAATAAACTGTGAATTTGCTTATTGTCTGTATTTGTTTAGATGACTGCATAATTCATCTCTATTTCCCAACATTTGAAAATGCATAAAAATAAAATTACAAAAAAAAGAATAGGGCAGAGATCTAGAGGTGTGGTCTTTGTTTTGGGGATTGGAATGTGGAGGGACTCTGAAGTTTTCTTTTATTGGAAAAAATTAAAGCAGATAGGGGGTTTGGGGTTATCTTTCCTTTGGGAGGAATTGGAATAGGAGGGAGTTCAGGAGGATGGTCTTTCATCCAGGGGAGACTGGAACAAGTGGGTCTATGGGTTAGTCTCTGTTTTTGGATGGGGGATGAAAATGGAGAGGGAGTCCATGGGAATCAGAATGGGAAAAGGGAGGTTACTGTATGTATGGGGAAGAACCAGGAACTAACTTTCACATGATAACAATGCACTTTAAAATTTCATTCCTGATATTTAGTTATTTATCTACTTATTTATTTATTTATTTATTTATTTAAAGTCTTTTCTATACCGTCGCTAAGATATATACCATTGCAATGGTTTACATGTAGGCACATAAGTAATGTTGGAATAAGCGTACTATAGTACATTCTAACAGGTGCCATTAAGTTTCGGTTACATTAAATCATCATAATACGCATACATGTTTAGTGATGTAGGTTCTGGCCAGGTGTACCTGGAAGGTACTTTTACAGGTAAAAAATCTAATTTCCTGTGTTTTATTATTACATTCATTGTGTGCTAAATTTGTTAAAATATTATAATGCACATTTTTTAGAATAGTGCTGTGTGCCGGTGCTCTTCTGTTTATTCCAGTATATTTTCTATTCTCCGGTCGCTTTATAAAAGGCTTGTTTAAAAAGCCATGTCTTTAGACTTCTCTTGAATATTTTGGGGTCTCTCTGTAATCTGGTCTCTAAAGGCATTGTGTTCCAGAGTGTGGGTCCTGCTAAAGATAATGCCCTTTCTCTTACCTTGGTTAGTCATGCTGTCTTGACTGAGGGAATGGTTAAGAGAGCTTTGTTTGCTGAATGAAGGTTCCTGTGTGGGACGTGTACCCATAGTGCAGTGTTTAGCCAGTCTGCTTTTTCATCAGGTATTAGTTTATGTATGGTACATAGTGCTTTGTATTTTATCATTTGTTCTATGGGTAGCCAGTGACGTTCGGCCAGAATTTCAGTTATATGGTCTCTTCTTCTTTTTCCAGTTAGTATTCTAGCTGCTGTGTTTTGTGGAATCTGAAGTGGTCTTATTGTTGTATTTGGGAGTCCTAGTAAAAGTGCATTACAGTAATCGGTACTGGCAAAAACTAGTGCCTGAAGCACTGTTCTGAAATCTGCAGGACTTAGTAGTAGTTTGTTTTCTGAGGATCATGAGTTTAGTGTAGCCTTCTTTTACTTTTAGTGATATGTGTTATTTTAGATTAATTTTGGGGTCCATTATTATTCCAAGATTCTGTACTTTTTTTGCTAGTTCTATTTTCTGGTTGTTTTTGAGTATTATTGGGGTTTGAATGATTTTGATATTTTTTCTTTCTAAGTGTAGAAATTCTGTTTTTTCAATGTTAATCATGAGTTCCATTCGGTTTAATAGTTGTTTTATGATGTCTAGGTACATGTTACCTAGGTTTAATGTTTTCTCTATTGTGTCGTCGATTGGTAGAATTAATTGAATATCATCTGCATAGATGTAATGCATGATTCCTAATCCTGCTAGTTGATGGCCTAATGGTTGCATGCATATATTAAAAAGGGTTGCGGACAAGGCTGATCCCTGCGGTACTCCTGTTTCAAGATTGAATTTGTCTGACAGTGTGCTGTTGATCTGAACTTGAAAGAACCTATTATTTAGATGTGAACTGAACCAGTTTATTGTTTCGTTGTGTAGTCCAATTTCTTCTAGTCTTTTTAGTAGAATTTTATGGTTTACTGTGTCAAAGGCTGCTGATAGGTCTAACATTATTAGAATGTATTGTTTTCCACTGTCAAAACCTCTTAGGATGTTGTCTGTAAGTGAGAGGAGTAGTGTCTCGCTACTGTAGTGTTTGCGAAATCCATGTTGTGATGGATATAGTATGTTATTGTTATTAAGGTGTTTCGCTAGTTGTTTCTGTACAATTTTTTCTATTAATTTGGGGGGTCACTGTTTTTTTTTCTTTATGATTGGTTTTATAATTTCTCCTTTTAGTATATCTGGAATTGTTCCTTCCTTTAGGGATAGGTTTATAATCTTAGCTAAGGTTGGGGAGACTGTGTTGGCTGCTTTTTTTATGTCAAATGTTGGTATTGTATCAATTTTGTGTTGAGCTGGGTTTAGATTTTTTAGTATGGATTCTACTTCTATCGCTGATATTGCAATGAATGAAGACCATTGAGTAACGTCTCTTGTTTGCAATTTAATTTCTTTTTGGTATTGTTTGGATCTTAAGTTTGTAATTTTGTCACTGAAGAATTTAGCTATTTTGTTGCATTTTGATTCTGGTAGACTTTGGGGTGATTCTTGTTTGTCATTGGTGAGAATTGCTACTATGGAGAATAAGGTTCTTGGGTTGTTAGCAAACTTTTCAATTTTGTTGCTGTAGTATTCTTTTTTAACGGTCAGGATTAAATGTTTGTAAAAGGCAAGATGTTTTCTGAATTTGGTTAGGGTTTCGGTTGTTTTGAGCTTTCTCCATTTTTTCTCTATTTTCCTGAGACAGGGCCTTACCAAATTGCATGGCAATTACTAATAAGGCAAAGACTCCAAGAGCAATTCAAAGAATGAGATTTAATCAATTCAGTGAGTGAGACTTAAGGCCAAAGCATGAGATTTTTCAGGTGGTGTTTCTGAGGTATGAATCTGGAAAGATTTGAGTGTTGCATTGCTTTGCAAATGAAAAGAACAACATAAAATATTTAGCTATATTTACTTTTATTTAAAACTAGCTAAAAGTGTCCGGTGTTATTCAAGTAGTCTGTCTATAACAGCCGGTATGTGTATGTGTTCCTGTGTGTGTGTGCACACCTGTGTGTGTGTGAGGGCCTGTTCCTGTGTGTGTTTGAGGTCTGTGTATAGTATCTGCCACTGTGTGGATGTGTGAGGAGAGCCTGCATGTGTCTGCCTGTCCCTGTGTGTGTTTGCCTGTATGTATCTGTGTGTGTGTGTCTGTGAGTATACTTGTTCCTGCATGCGGGTGCCTATGCCTACCTGTGTATGCACCTCTGTGTGTGGGTACCTCTGTGTGTGTGTGTGTGTGTGTATGTTTCTGTTTGGCAGGCCTGTGTATGGGTACCTGTGCCTGCCTTTTTGTGTGTCTCTGCCTGTGTTTGTGACTGTGCGTGTGTGTGTAAACCTGAGTACATGTGCACTTGTGTGAGCTTATGCATGCTTATGTGAGCATGTGTGTGTTTGTGCACGCTTCCTTACACCTAGTGTATATGCCTATGAGTGTGTGCCTATGCCTGCCTGACCCTGTGTGTGGCAGTGTGAGAGACAAGGCTTTGCAGAAATAGTATATTAGCTAAACTTATCTGGCATTACTCGGGTTGTCTGGTCAATAACAGCCTATATGTGTATGCGCCTGTGTGTGGGTTCCTGTGCCTACGCATATGCATGTGCCTGTGTACATGCATGTGTGCGCCTATATGTCTGTGTCTGTACATATGTGCCTATGTGTGTGCATGCATACATGTGCCTGTGTGCCAATGTGTGTGTGTGTGGCTCTCCATATGAAACAGATTCTTTGCACTATGCAACTTTTTGTTCCTGGTGCCACCTGGTGGCCAAACACAGACATGACAACATGACGACTAACCAACACAACACAAGCAGTATATTATACACACACGCACACGCACACACACACACACGTATACAGGACTGCCACTGGACAAAACTGTGCCCTGGATAAGAGTTGCTTTTGCCCCTCCCCCCCCCCCCATCTTTCCTTTCAGGCTTACAGACTGACTCAAAAAGTTGGCATGTTGCTTCCCTAGCTTGGTGTCCTGGGTGGCATGCTTCTTGTCCACCCCTTTCAATAGTCCTGGAAACACATAAAGAAAAAAAAACACATAAAGAAAAAAAAACACATAAAGAAAAAAAAAAGCATGGCAAAGAACATCTGGTACAGGCAGACTAATATAATGTTGGACCTGTGTGTCATCAGAAGACAAGAGAATTTTATTAACTAAGCTTTCTTCATGTAGAAAGAGAATAGAAAAAATGCCTTACTAAATGAGACCTTGAATTATGTTATACACAGAAAGCATGTAACAAAATAAAAGAGAGCCCAGAACAGATTTCCTAAACTCCCACAGGAGACCCAGAGGTGCTAGAAATTTGATCTTTTTGAATCAGTATAATACATTCTATGTCATTAAATCTGATTTAATTAACACAACAATGAATATAAAATGCATTTGAATACATTCTTTACAGAATTTATCAAAGATATATTAAGCTGTATTAATACACTTAACAGAACGGATGGGGTAACTTGCATGACACGCAGTTTCTTCCACAAGCAAATTTCTGGGCAGACTGGATGGACCATTTGGTCTTTTATGACCATCATTATTATGTTACTATGCTACTATGTTAGATTCATTTTTTAATATTCTTTTTCTGCAGGTTATACATATGGGGTGGGTGAGTGAAAAGCTCCAAGGATATGACACTTCTCAGCTCTACAAATACAAGTTCCTCGCACTGAAGGGTTCTTCTTTCTACATTTTCAACACACCACCAGTAAGAAATTAAATTAATTGATGTGATATTGGTGAATTTAGTTTTGTCAGAGAATGAATTTCATTCAGATTTAAGAAACAGTGACCAACAGAGACACAAACCTCAAAGGGAATAATTTAAACTCACTGGATTCACAGCTCCATGAGGAAAGGAGTTATGCATTGAAAAAATGCCAGATGGTTTATTCCAATTGTCCTGTTCTAGTAAATAAATCTATGCTACATGAAAGTAATATGTCAACACATTGAGTTTGAACTGAAAACAATGTGTTCATGTGATTTATGGCTCCAAATTAGCAAATCTAATTAGCTGACTAGGATTTTTAAATATATATAAAGCACCCTGTGTATAGGGATTTATGTTTTTGTTGGGCCATTAATTTTTTAAATCCTGAGAAAACTCATTGTGTTTGCTAATTTTTCTGTCACCTATACTACTGAAAGTTATTTTTCTAAAACCAAAAATGTATGTGCAGCTGGAGACAGATGTAAATAAAAACGGAATGAAGTCAAATGGATTTGACTGTGAAACATTTCAAGCAAAAGGTTGATTTAGCACATGTTTGAAACTTGAGCAATATCACCAGTTGTCAAGGCCTCAACCTTAGTTAATAATCATTCATATGGTTTTCATTAGTTCTAGTTACATCACAGTTTAAAAAAATAACAAACTGACAAACAACTATATTCATTCATAGTAACATGGGATGGCAGAAAAAGGCAAACTGGTCCTGTTGGTCTACCCAGTTCTTCCAGTCTACATTGCAAGGCTATATCCGATCTGCTAGCTGTCGAAGCATGATTGATTGAAAGATATTACCCCTCATCCATGTCACTTTTTGTTTGCTTACTCATTGTTTCTCTACCATCCTACATAGATGACCTTACATGATCTCATGGTTAATCCAACACCTAGCTGCCTTCATGCCTTACTACCAATCTTTGTAACTAGTGACAATTGCTAAAACATCAGTAAGTCCTAGGTCCTCATGGCCCTAATAGACAGCACCTACACATCATTAACTTACCAGCACCAATTGGTTGGCCTCTGCAGTGCTACTGTAGTGATTCTGCCTTCTCGACAGCCTCTTACCTTCTCTCTGCCTACCCCGTGGCCTGGAGGCTGCAATCCCTGGTCTTTCTTGCGGCTAGAGCCGCTCCTCAGTCTGCCCCCTGCGGCTTGAGAGCTGCTGACAATGCTGGGCCTGTTCCTCGCCCGGCCCTGCTCTTCCACATTAGCAGCAATATGGCCGCTGGCCATGGTCCTGCACAACTTCCTGCTTCCTGTTCCTAAGGCGCAGGCCAAGTCTCTTCACTAGATTTAAAGGGCCCACAGCCGGATATGCCCTGGGCCCCACCTGATGACTGTTTCTTGTCTCAGCCCTATAAAAGTGCTTCTCCAACACTTCTGCCTTGCCTTGCATTGGAGATACTTGCTCCTGGAAGCCTCATTTACTAAGGATTTTTTTCCCATAGACACAGAGAGGTCAATATTCATACTAAACATTTAAATGGCTAACTTGGAGTTAGATAGATAACTTGGATAAACTGGAGTTAGATGGAAAACTTGTGAGTTATCCATCTAAATGCGTTTGAACATTGAACTCAGAATAGGTGAAGGCTTAGTAAATCAGGCCTATATATAGCCAATTAGATTAGGATCCTGGATAACATTAACACTGAAATTCAAAGAATATAGCCAGATAAATGGTAAGCAGGAAGAAAAAAAAACATACAAGTGGGCTTGCCAATCCAGTCTCCAAAACCTTATCCATGTGAGTCAAAGGTTGTGCCTACCAAATTGATCCTTCCTTCCCTCAAGGTTTCCCAAAGAGTTTGTAAGAGTTAAAGTTTAATGTGGTACATTTCCACCACTCCCCTCATGTCCCCTTTCCCCCTCCCCCTTCCTTCGCCATCCCAGTCCTAACCCTACCACCCAACCTGCATCATGCAAAATCCTGTGCGCACCTGGAATCTCAATACAAATGTACGTGTACAGTTTTGGAGAGTGCCGGATGGGGCAAGAGGATTAGATTTGGGGTGGCAGGGAGAAAGGGGCAAAAGGTGGAGGCCAGAGGTATTTTTTTTTTCACCAAACCAGAGCGAGATATGGGGAAAGGGCAGTGGTCCACTGCACTCAAATTTTTGCAAAGTCTTTGGAGGCCTTGGAGTAAAGAGGGAATGAGCTGGGCAGCTCCAACATTTGGCTTACTCAAGTAGGGGATCAGGCCAGTTGGCCCTCATGAATGTTTTTTTTTTCTTCCTGCTCACTAGTTAAATATCCATATTCTTATATATAACTGGTTAAGGTTAGTTATCCTGTAACATGTTTCTGGATAACTTTATTTGGTCACATCTAGAGTTAACCAGATAAGTTATTCAAGATAGCACAACTCCATCCTGGAAAGCCAGCAAATGTTTCCTACTTATACACTTTACTATATTCAAATGTAGCATTTATGTAGATAAATGCCTTTGAACATCAAACTTTATACTTTTTCGTGCTTCCAATAAAATGTAATGTTCATGCTAACAGAAAAGGTATTATTACTTCTATGATCTCAATCACAAAGTTGAGCGTTATGTATTTCAAGGATGCACCATTTTCAAATTAAAAGACCTATTACAAGGTATACTGGGACCGAACAAATTTATCTTATGTCTTATGTCCATAAAGAACCAGTACAGAGTACTCAGGTATCTATAAAAAAAAGTGCTACTTATCTCAAGTCCAAAGGGAAGACCATTCTTAACGGTACACGATTCTGAGAAAAATGTTCCACAGGGATTCTAAAGTCTCTTAAATGCAGCCAGTTGGAGTATTGTACTGTTTCTAAAGCCAAACCTGGCACTGCAAGTTTTGAAAAGGCCAATGTTCTTCAGGGTAAACTTCAGAGTATGACAGCTAGACTTCCCCAGGATGAGGGGCTGTGCTTTGAATAAAAGTTTAGCTGTCATACTCTGAAGTTTACCCCTGAAAATGACTGGATTTTTCAAAATGCTGCAGCGTCAGGTTTGGCATTGCAACTCGAGAAGGTCATAGTTTCTGATGGGGCTGGAGTCTCCTGCCTGGTTGTGATCCCTGGCTGAGTGAAGAAGATCTGGGGTTTTGTTTGGGAGCATGCATATCAGTGATGTAATCCGAGTTGGAGTCACAGCAGAAAGAGCTGAATGTGCTGCTGGGAATATGCAGTGTTCTCTCATTCCCAGTCCAAATTCATTGCCTAAGAAAACTCGAACCAAGATGGAGTCTAGTCAGTAAGGATATCTCTTCTTCTTTAGTAAGTATAGACAAGCTGCTGCTGGTTCTTTTTCTCAGCTTTGCTCCTTCAAGCATCTTTCAAGTTTCATGAGCAGGAAGAAAGAATTGATTCTCACTCTACCCAGTTAACTACTGAATCCTTACAAAATACTAAGGTGGCTTTGATTAAGGAGAATGCATATTTAAATGGTAGAGTTGAAGTTCTTGAAAACTATGCAAGATATAGGATTGTTAAATTTTGCTATGTACATATCTTAAAGGCAACACTGTTTTTTTTTTATTGTGTTCACCACCTACATTATCAAATTTATGGACCATATCCAAATCCATTAGTAAGCAAAGAGTGCCAGCATGATTGAAATCCTTGGTGAATTTGTTTTAGCAAGTCTGTAAACATTATAGTGTGGGCCAAGCATGTCCCTGGGCTGCATAATTACATAGCTGACACACTGTCTTAGACTTACAATCGCCTCTTGGACCATCCTCCAGTGATCATTGGATCCAATGACAAGAGTGTCCTTCTAAAGAGATTTAAAAATAATTACATCATTTTTATTGTGGAAAGGTTGGGCCACTTGACCCATATCACTACAGCTAGAGGGTGACTGCATTCTAGCAGCTTCTGGGATGGTTACAATGCACCTAACTAGGCTTTCCTTTTCAAAGCTCAAGGTATCATTGATCTTTGGACAGCTTTATGAACAGGTGCATTATGGAAGGCTGAAAAAGAGCTTGCTGTCCATCAGATGATGGGTGTTGAATGGTGATACATTAGTTTACAACAGTTATCTCAAGACCTAACAAACAAGGGACAGCTTCATTAAGGCATGCACGCGCGCATGTTATAACATCGGGCATCCACGTGTATGTGCTGGGTAGTGCGCACATGTGCGCCCACACGTACATTTGAAAATCTACCCCATATTGTGGCAAGTCCCCTTGAATGTGTTATCAGTATATAGTAATAGTAAAGCACATGCTTTCACAGATAAAACTTGACTTTAGCAATTCTGGCACACATTGTTTTAGGGCTGGAGCTGCAATCAGCAATGCCCTATCTGAAAAATCCATCAATGCCTTTAAAATAATTGACAAATTATATATACTAGCAGGAAGCAAGTACTTCTGAACTCTGCTCTGATTCAATACTAAACAACCCCTTTTTCTCACAGATGACATTTACATGTGACGCCGCATGTACACGCACACTCTGATATTTCCAAAATAGCCTACATGGTGCATGCACTGCTTATATGAGTATATGCTGATTTTGCATGCATATCCAGCATGTAGCTCTTTGAAAATTGACCCCATAATGAATAAATACAATGTACAATGAAGAAGATTTGAAATTTATACCTGTGTTATATGAATAGTTAAGGCTTATAAAAATAGTGTTAGCATTTTTACTACTGTATGGTCTCTATACCCACATGAAAGAGAAATAAAGTCATCAGTTTAGTTATCTATCAATGTACAATGTGTGTGTGGTGTAAATTTCACAAAATAACATTTTGATTAATGGCAGCTGCCAGCTTTATTTCTTATTGAAGCATTTAATGATTTTCCTTTCACTTATGTAGCTTAATCAAATAGGCAGCTTGATAATGATTGATTGTTTTGAAAGGGCTTATAACATGATAGACTGTGTAAAAGAAGATGGATGAGCTAACTTTATTCCTATGCTTTTGATGAAACTCTCACATAGTTGAATTTAAAAAATCATTTGAATAAAATTGAACCCTGCAGTAAATATGTAAATATCTTTTCATAAATCATATAACCCTTTCTCGGTACATAAATTCTAACTGAAACTTTTTGAAATGTAAAATGCTTTCAATTATTAGATCAAACAAACTATATTGTTTTATCATGTATGAAATAAGAGGTTGATTAATTAATTTTGTAGTCAGAAAGGAGGCTGAGCTGAATAGTTATTTGGGCAGGCTGACCAAAATATTTGCTTTTCAAAATTGATGAAAAGACTCTGTGGAAGTCTGAATGAGACAAATAGTTGAAAATGGGCATTTAATGAGACATTTGAGGCTTATCTTCTTCTGAACTGCAGAATGCATTAGTTGTCTGATTTTCCTGTGCATGAGATTCATTAGTCATTTCACATGCAAAATCACTCTGATAATGTTGGTCTCCTATTAGGGGTGTGCAATATTAGTTTAAAACAAATGTGTTTTGAACCAAAATTGCCCATTTTCATTTTGGTTTGCTTTGCCTGTAATGAATGCATGGTATCTCCCAAACCCCCCCCCAGATTTTCAAGTTATTCATTTGAGTAAATAGTGCATACTATTTGCAAATATCATGTGCTCTTTTTCAAAATAAAAATCTTGGAAACAAATTTTAAAAAGCACCCAAAATGAAATTTGGTCAAAAAATGGGTGAAAAGGAAAAAGAATGAACCAAAAACTTTCTCCCATACTGTATATCCCTATCTCTTACAGAGAAATTAGGGAAACTGCACTAAATAGCCTAGGCCATTTTATCAGAATAATTTAAGGACAATAAACCAAAAATGCCTGCTGACACATTTGGCTCCACACCATCCCATTAGCACACTCTGCAAAGCACATGTTCACCCAGTTCCATAACAAACAATGGTAAAAATACCAGTACTCACAATTGCAAAAACAATTATAATTGGAAAATAAATTATCTTTAAAAATTGGCTGGCCCGTTGGTACCAAGAGACTTTTTTCTTGCTTCTCCTCCACCCTGTCCACCACAAAGGGACCCGGTGGTGGTGGTCTATCGCCTCTGACTCCTGCAGGCATACTTCAGGCTTCAACAGACCCTAGACTCCATCCCTCTAGGACCTCCTCCCCATTTGGTCCAGGGAGTGAGGGATGCCACAACGCAGACTGGCCAATGCTTGCTGGCCGAGGGAGGCCTGCAGCCCCATCTGCTGCCTCTGCCGTCACCCACCCCCTAGCAGCTAGAATAAGCCTCTTCAATGGGAGTTCCTGCCTCTTTCTGGTTGACAATTTGAAGCCATGGTGCAGGTGCTGGCAGAGGTCGAGAGAGGATACAGGCATCTCTTGGGAGTCTGCTCAGGTTGAAACGCCACCACTGTCGTGGAGCCAGCTGTGGAGGCTGGCTTTGGCTATGTGGCTTCAGGGCAGAAGCCAACAGACGTCCTGAGCAGACTCCCAAATCAGAGTTTGTGGCTGTCCCTAATTCCCTGGGTTTTTTGTTTGGTTAATAGTTTTCTCCCTAGTTAGCCCTTCCTCATCCCTTTTTATTTTTATATGTTTGTCAATAGTTTTCTAAGAAAAAAATAGTTTAAATTGTTAATAAAAATTGTTACAAAATACTTTTTCTGAGTTAACCTGTGCTGATAGTTTCCATGAGATAAATAACGCAAAGTAAACATTTAAAGTGATAAACTGGAGTTACAAGGCTAACTTGTGAGTTATGCTTCTAAATGGCTTTGAATATTGACCTCTATGGCTTTTTTTGGTTTGGGAATAGCCATGATGGCAGTTCACATACTTTAATTTTGTGCTTAGCACTTCCCTCAGGTTTCCCCTCTTCACAATATCTCATTCTACATAGCTGATTCCATAGGACGAATGAGGTTATAGAGTGACAAAAGACAGATCATAGACACCAAGGGATAGCTTTCACCTTAATCTGGAATTTTGGAGGAAGTTACTACATGTCAGTGCCACAGCTTCAGCTAATCCTGGGTGTGTGGCCTACATGTTTTTCAAGCTACTCCCTATATTACTTGTGACCATTAGACTGAGAGTGAAAAAAGAAGGACAGTACATCTGGGAAAGGGGAGTGTGGAAAATTATTAAGGCATCAGAAGGAAATGTGAAAACAACCACTAGGTGGGGATTTTTCCTATACTTTAGATCATGGGAGTGATTAGAGGGATATATATAAAAAAAGGAAATGTTGTATCAGATCAAACTCATATTGTAATGCCACTTCCCGAAGAATTTTCTTTTTAAACTTGCTTTTTAAATATATATGGCCGCATCATCAAGCCTGACAGCGTGATCTCTGTGTATTCAAAAGAGAGCCGCCCGGACCTCTAATCATCTGCGGCAGTCAGTCCTTTTGTTCTCCCTTACTCTTTTTTTCTTATTTTCAATTTTTTAATTTTTAAATAGTGTTTTGTACTACAGTCTTTTTTCAAGGGTAATGTAAAGAAAGCTCTACGGCCAAAGTTTCGCAGCACCAGCTGCTTCATCAGGAGCTAGATGTAAAGTCATAGTGTTCATTCAAATTGTACATAATCTCTATTAATTGTATCCTTATATATAAACAAAGGAAAAGTTTTCTATTAATATTTTTATATACATGAAACAATACTTATCTGGGATTGGCAGACAATCGAACCTCATAGCTGGACAGAGAGCCGTCTCAAAACATCTCTAGTCAAGAGGAAACAGAGACCATCTTTAAACCAGACGCGGGCTTTTAACCCAATTGTATCCAATCCAGACCTCGTAAGTCATTACAGAGTATGACGTAAGTATCAAGTTTTCTGTCACAGGAACACATTCAGTTCTGCTTCAGCATTTAATCCTTTAGGGTAGATGGTATCCAGAAAATGTATCCATTTCTGCTCTGATCGCAAAAGTTTCTTGTTCAAGTCTCCCCCATGCCAGTGAGGCATTATCTGTTCAAGTACGCAAACCCGCAGTTCGTCAAAACAATGTCCATTATCAAGGCAATGTGATACAATCGGTGCATTCACCGTTGGGTAGTCAAACTCGACCGATGTTCAATAATCCTGGTCCGTAGTTGTTGTGTGGTCTTACCAACATATATCATCTTGCATGGGCATTGAATAAAATATATAACACCTGCAGATTTACATGTGGTATGTTGTTTTAATTGAACTGTAATGGATAAATTCTTAAAACGGATGCAAGTAGTCACCAGCATATTTATACATACAGAACATGTTCCACACGCTGTATGTGAACCAAAACCTTGTTTAGATGGAACCACTGTCGAATCAGAGTGTACAAGTTGGTCTTTTAAATTGGAACCCCTTGTATATGTAAATCTGGGTCTTGATTCGAACTCACTATGCACTTGTAATAGATGCCAATGTTGATGCACCAGTTGTTTAAATACTGATGCCATCGGAGAAAAGGGGACCACACATGTTATGAAATCTTCAACGGTCTCTGTTTGTATATTTAGCTCGGAGAAAAGCACGCCTGAGGCACCGTTTGGAATAGCCTCTCTTCACAAAACGGTCAAAATCTTGGCTTGAGATGTAAAATCATTCAAAGAGGAGCAGAGACATCGAATTCTGAAAAATTGTCCAGTGGGGAGATTTTCTTTTAAGCTCCGGGGATGGGCACTGCTGAAATGCAGAAAAGTATTGCTGCTTACCGGTTTTCGATAGACTGAAGTTTTAAAACCCATTGGGGTCTTTGTTATAGTGATATCCAAAAAAGTGATCACCTCTGTTTGAAAAGGTACTGTAAAATGAAGACTGATATTACGTGAGTTTAACCAAGTCAGAAAATCATTGAATATCTCTCGAGTACCTTGCCATAAAATCAGAATGTCATCGATATATCTTTTCCATGAAAAGATGTTCTGGAAAAAGGGTTGATTGTCATTTATCCACTTGTCCTCAAAGACACCCATATACAGGTTGGCGGGATCTGGAGCCGGCGCTACCTTTGCCCTGTCAAATGGTAAGGGCAAATGGCCACCGGCGCCATTTCTATTAACGCAGCCATGGCCCGAGAGCGGGAGATCGCGCTGGGATCCCCCCACTGGACCCCAGGTAATTTAAAACATTTTGGGGGGGGGTTGGGAGGGTGGGGGATTTGTTTTAAAGGGTTGGGGTGGGTTTTAGGGTTGTTTTGGTGTGCCGGTTTTCCCGCCCTCCCCCGATTTACGATTTTTTGACGATAAATCGGGGAAATTGCTATTGTATCGTGGCTCTAACGATTTTTGACAATTTAAAATATATCTGACGATTGTTTTAAATCGTCAAAAAACGATTCACATCCCAAATGATGACTACCACCCATATTAAGTTCTGTAATCCTCAATTGACTATAACTTTGAGACAACACACTACATGAAAGTCAATGGGGCTAGTGTACATCATCATGTGTCCATGTGCAATGACTTATGTGGGTAAAACCATATGACAGTTACATACTAGAGTGATTGAACATCGATCAAGTTTGTCAACAAAATGTTTGAGTGCACCTATAGTCATGCACTGCCTTGAGAATGGACATGTCTTTGACGAATTAAAAGTATGTGTTATAGAACAGATATTGCCACATTGGCGGGGAGGAGACATGAATAAGAAATTGATGCAAGCTGAACAGAAGTGGATACATCTACTGGATATATTGCATTCTAAAGGTCTAAATGCAGAGCTTGAATTAAATGTATTCTTGTAAAAACACATTTTTTCTGAAGGACAGCAGTGGACCACTGTAGACAGATATGACATCATCTCGTATGCATAGTCTCTGATTGGATGGTTTCTTGTTATAAGCTGAAAGCTGACATTTGGATGGTCTATGTTCCTGTTGATTCAAACCTTTGAGACGATGGTCGTCCTCATGGAAGGTCAGAGCATTTTTGCCAACACCAGATAACTAACATGCTAAAGTTGACAGTACTAAAACATGTATTTTTTATCATGTAGGAATGTGAATGGAGCAGTGACATATATATATAGCTGAAAAAAATGAATTACTAACACTGACAGCTCTTGATGAAGCAGTTTCTTGTGAAACATTGGCTGGTTGTCGAGCAGATGAAATAATATATATCATGGAATAGAGCTGATAAAGAGCTGATGAAATACATTTATATCATTGAAATAATACATTTTACCAATATCACTGTGACTGTTCAAAAAAGAGCTGATGAAATAATACATATACTGTTCAAAAAAAGATCTTGACCGCAAATAATTAAAAGGCCGGACGGCCTCCTCTTGAATATCAGGTAGGCATGTTGTCAGGCTTGATGATGCGGCCATAATAATTTGATAGATATCATTGTTACTATATAAATCTGTGAGTGGCGTTCTAAGATTAAAAGGGATTTTTTGGGGGTATCCTTTTTGGAAGAAAGTCAGGAGCATTCAACCCATATGTGCAAGCCCAATTTTCTTCCTAGGGAAGTAGATCTGCCAGTGAAGGAGATGATGAGAGTGCACAGTGTTCTCTATGGGGCAGATTCAAATTGAGTGGGCTCATATCAGAAAGAGCATATATGGGAATGTATTCAGCAGAAGATCAAAGCTGTGTTAAAAAAATAGCAGAAGTGTGGAGGAATTGTGCCACAAGTGGTGTGATTTGTGGCATGTGGTGAAACTCAACAAGCCTGGATGAGAGCTGAGGAAGCAGACACCCAAGTGATGTTCACTGTGGCGGAGCAGCTGGTGCTATCCAACCTGTGAGTAGGCTGGTGGTGCTTGACATCTCCCAGCAAGACCAGAAGCAGGGAAATCACTGTCTATATGATATCTTGTCTTACTGTATGTAAAGAGATATCTTTCTACATCTTTCTACATAGCATATAGTTTTTGTGCCTAAACTAGGTCCTTCTAAAATAATGATGGAGGGCACATGTGCCCACAGAGAAGAGATCAATTCACCCCTTGGCTTCAGAATACCAGGTATATAGTATAGGCCACAGCACTATAATGGTATTGTTGATTATACTACCCGGGTTCAATCCCCGGCCCTTTCCACCATTGCCGAACATACTGCTGGTATGGAAAAATACCAGCA
This sequence comes from Rhinatrema bivittatum, assembly GCF_901001135.1. Lineage (NCBI taxonomy): Eukaryota > Metazoa > Chordata > Amphibia > Gymnophiona > Rhinatrematidae > Rhinatrema > Rhinatrema bivittatum. The sequence goes on from NC_042617.1 coordinate 431,731,264, forward strand.
GGCCCCAGAACACAAACCTGGGACCTTGAAGGCCAGATGCCACAGAAGAAAGCTATAAAACTGTTTTTGCAGGAATTCACAGACACCAGAGACTCAACAGGATGGGGCAGGAGATATCGCAGAGGGTACGCAAATAGTCTGTGGGAAAGAATGCAGGGGGGAGAAAGATAAGGGGAGACAAATAACAGCTGCCTGTAGGCAGACAGCGTAACAATTTAGTGGTGTGAAGCATGCAAGCAGAAATCAGATAATTAGCTGACTTTGGATTTTTAACCTATATAAGCAAAGCTGGTATGTAGTAGGGCTGGCGAGGATTTTGTATCTGTTGCAAAGCCCAGCGCTGAGCTCTTTATTATGTAAGTATATATTTGCTATATTTGCTTCCTGTGTACTTTTTGCTTCCTGAGTATTGATCTGTTTTGTGTATGAATAGCATATGATTTCCAATAAAGAATATTAAGTAAAAGTAGAATCAGAGTTGTTCTTATAAACTATTTTACCTCTGAGGTAGACTTTTAAACAATTGGTGGAACCCGGGTGGTATAATCAACAGTATATACCATCATAATATAGTCAGACCTGTTTTGCTTCTAAAAAAAAAAAAAAAGTGATGTACACTTTCCTCTTCACTTGCCCCAAGAAAACTGGCATTCTCAGTCACAGTTTTTATTCCACCCTATGACTTGAATGTGAGAGGTGAGTTTGCAGAGCACCACATCTTGAGGCAAGAAACCACTGTTGTGAAGAGTATACGCAGATAGTTGTTGCCCTCAGCAGTTAGGTCGGATGAGTAATAGCTTGTGTTTGGAGGGAAGATATGTTTGGAAGAAATACATATTAGAGATTTTCAATCTAGTATCTGAGTTGCTGAAAGAGGGCTTGGGGAGAACTTATGTGGGACAACAGTGTATGTTGGCATTTCTGCATGATCAACACTTTTAAAATTGACCTGTTAGGAAGAAATTGAAATCCAGAAGCTCCAAGGTTCCATTCTCAGAAATGCTCCCTACTGACTGTATCACTCTGAGGTAGATCATCAAAACATACGCGTGCGTGTACTTTTGTTCGCGCCACCGGCCCTTCCGGCCCACCCCCAAACCGTTGTCACACCCCTGGACCCGCCCCGGACCGCCCCCTGCCCCCAGACACGCCCCAGACATACCCCTCCAGCCCTTTTATGAAGCCTCGGGACCTACGCGCATCCTGGGGCTTTGTGCGTGCCAGCAGCCTATGCAAAATAGGTGCGCCGGTGAGCAAGTGCCCTGCGAGCATAAATTCAGGAGGATTTACGTGCGCAGGGGTTTTAAAATCTACCCCTCTGTGTGTAAGGGTGAACTGCACTAAGACCCAATTCAATATCATCCTCTTCACTTTTTTGAAGGAGTTAATAAACATGTGGATAAAGGTGAACCGGTAATTATAGTATACTTGGATTTTCAGAAGGCGTTTGACAAAGTTCCTCATGAGAGGCTTCTAGGAAAAGTAAAATGTCATGGGATAGGTGGCGATGTCCTTTCATGGATTGCAAACTGGCTAAAAGACAGGAAACAGAGAGGAGGATTAAATGGGCAATTTTCTCAGTGGAAGGGAGTGGACAGTGGAGTGCCTCAGGGATCTGTATTGGGACTCTTACTTTTCAATATATTTATAAATGATCTGGAAAGAAATACGACGAGTGAGATAATCAAATTTGCAGATGACACAAAATTGTTCAGAGTAGTTAAATCACAAGCAGATTGTGATAAATTGCAGGAAGACCTTGTGAGACTGGAAAATTGGGCATCCAAATGGCAGATGAAATTTAATGTGGATAAGTGCAAGGTGATGCATATAGGGAAAAATAACCCATGCTATAATTACACAATGTTGGGTTCCATATTAGGTGCTACAACTCAAGAAAGAGATCTAGGTGTCATAGTGGATAACACATTTAAATTGTCAGTACAGTGTGCTGCGGCAGTCAAAAAAGCAAACAGAATGTTGGGAATTATTAGAAAGGGCATGGTGAATAAAACGGAAAATGTCATAATGCCTCTGTATCACTCCATGGTGAGACCGCACCTTGAATACTGTGTACTAGGGATGTGAATTATTTTTTGACGATTTAAAACAATCGTCAGATATATTTTAAATCGTCAAAAATCGTTAGAGCCGCTATACAATAGCAATTACCCCGATTTATCGTCAAAAAATTGTAAATCGGGGGAGGGGGAGGGCGGGAAAACCGGCACACCAAAACAACTCTAAACCCACCCCGACCCTTTAAAACAAATCCCCCACCCTCCTGAACCCCCCAAAATGTTTTAAATTACCTGGGGTCCAGTGGGGGGGGGGGGGTGTCCCGGCGCGATCTCCCGCTCTCGGGCCATGGCTGCGTTAATAGAAATGGTGCCGGTGGCCCTTTGCCCTTACCATATGACAGGGCAAAGGTAGCGCCAGAGCCATTTTGGTTCCTGTCACCAGACGTCACGAGTGCAGGAGATCGCTCCCGGACCCCCGCTGGACCCCCATGGACTTTTGGCCAGCTTGGGGGGGCCTCTTGACCCCCACAAGACTTGCCAAAAGTCCAGCGAGGGTCCGGGAGCGACCTAGTGAGGGAAAAGGTAGCACCGGCGCCATTTTGAATATTGGCAATATGGCCCGAGTGCAGGAGGTCGCTCCCGGACCCCCGCTGGACTTTTGGCAAGTCTTGTGGGGGTCAGGAGGCCCCCCCAAGCTGGCCAAAAGTCCCTGGGAGTCCAGCGGGGGTCCGGGAGCGATCTCCTACGCTCCTGACGTCGGGGGACAGGAAGCAAAATGGCGCCGGCGCTACCTTTGCCCTGTCATATGACAGGGCAAAGGTAGCGCCGGCGCCATTTCTATCAACGCACCCGTGGACCGAGAGTGGAAGATCACAACGGGACCCCCCCCCCACTGGACCCCAGGTAATTTAAGACATTTTGGGTGGGTTCGGGAGGGTGGGGGATTTATTTTAAAGGGTCGGGGTGGGTTTTAGGGATGTTTTAGTGTGCCGGTTTTCCCGCCCTCCCCCGATTTACGATTTACACGATATTTAAAAAAACAAAACCGCGACGATCCGATTCCCTCCCCCCCCCAGCCGAAATCAATCGTTAAGACGATCAATCACACGATTCACATCTCTAAAGATCACTTGTGTTCATGAATACTCTCCACATTCTGACAATCGATTGTGCATGTATGTATGTTCAAGGCATTTTTTCATGTGAAACCTCTTTGAAAATTCATTTCTTAATGAGTAGAGAGTTTAATGATTGGATTTATTCTCCGGTTGGCATAGTTGTAATAATGATTTGCAAACAGGACGACAAGCTGTTTTACCAAAACAGATAAATACTCTCTTGGTTTTACCCCTTTGCATATATCTGGCTTTTTGGGAAATTGAACAACTATAAAAATTCAAACAGATGAAACCAGGCTTGGATCTTCTTTTCCTGCAAAAATCATGTTATAAGGAAAGGATATGTGCAAAAAGTTTTTTTTGTTTTGTTTTAGTTTATTCATTTGTTTTGGGATCATTTTATTTTTTTGTTTTAATTTGTAGATTTTTAAAATTTGTTTTTAATTTAAATATGAGCTAAAAACATGGCTATTCGAAAAATGCATATAACCTAATTTAAAAGCAACAGAAAGTAAAGAAGCACAGTAATAAGAATGACAAAAGATAAGAATTTCCCTAATGAATATGCATGAGAAAAATGTTCAAACACAGGAGGTAATAAATGCAAATAAATCTCATGTTTATTCATCAGGAATATCCTGAAAACCCAACTGCATTGAACATATTTATTAACAGCTTCCCCAGTTAATGTTAGACTGTCCAAAGTAGTGAACATAACCAAGCTGACAGCTTAATAAAACTTCAAACATTAAACCACAAACAAAACATAGAAATTTAAAAACAAATCAACCCAATCAACTCCAAAAGAATCATCCAGAGAGCTGCCTACCCTATTCTTTGGGGAGACAAAAAAGATGCATAACTCTTTATCCTATATTCCTGGCTTCTCCTGACAGAACCCTCTCCAACTATGTGCATAACTTTAGACCGTCGACTAAACATCAATACCATTCTCTCCCCCAGCTTCCTCTCCTCTCTCCCCCCCTTCCCCCCATTTCAACAAAGCAATGTTGTTTTGCATTCTCCTGTTGATCATAGAAGACAGTTGGCACTGTAGGCTATTTAGAGTCCTAATTGGTTACATATATTGCTAAATAACAATTACACATTTCCCTATATGGTAGTTGTCTTGCTGAGAAAAATGAAGGCAGCCATATTGGTTTTGGCTAAAACTCAGTAGTTAGCTTTCTGTTATAAGGCTCCTGTCTCAGGATTGAAAATTAAAAACTGAATTGGTTAGATCTTTGATCTCCTTTTTCTTTTTTTTTTTTTAACTCTAACCAGTAACATGATTATCTTAGGTCATATAAGACCATATTCAGGAATGAGACATAGTGATTGATGACAGCACAGCCCGGTTTTCAAGTTATCTACAATGAAAATATATAACAGAAATTTCCATATACATGTGTATATAAATTTATGTCTGTCTTCTTCAATCTGTGTGGGAGACCGGACGGTCCTGAAAATGTAAAGAGATTGAAGACGCAATTATAGAAACTTTCAACAGCAAATGCTGCAACTTTAGAAGTATAACTGCATTGTTTTCTGACAAGACGGAACTGCATGATATTTCCTCAATTTAAAGATTGTGATTTCAGGCTCCTGATGAAGCTGGTTCACAGCGAAACTTTGGCCGCAGTAGAGCCGTGGTCTTAGCCTGTCATTCCGTCTCCATTGTAACGAAGTAGCTGCATCATTTGAAGTTCAGCAAGGCCGGCGTTTACAGACTTTGCTTTTATACGAGACTTTTCAGCAAACTCAAAGTTGTGTTAACCCATAAAAATTCCAGTTGGGTTCGTCAAAGCTGTATAACATTCAGAAGTAACTGCAAATGATTGAGAAGACCGGGCGCTCTTTATTTAACATTAAGAGACGCTGTCAGGCTTGCTGATGCAGTTTACTTCTACTCTAGATGCGCATTTATATGTCTTTAATTAATATTCAATCCATAGCAAGACAAATTAGAAAATTAAAAATAAAAAATAAATAATAAAAAATAAATTAAAAATAAAAATAAATAAAAAAGACTAAAAACAGAGCAAAAAATTCTTTTTATAGTAAAAACAGCTTCCCATTTTTTTGCTTGCTTGCTCTATAAATTTATCTCATACATATTCATGTTGTTTCCAAAGGGTAGGATGACAATGAAAACTAATACTAAATGGTTCTTTTGATGAATTTCTGATAAGTACATAAAAAATGGTAAGACGGAAAGATAAAAAATATTTCAGCTTAAAAAATATGACATGGTATATATTTTGTATTTCTTACAGGTTAGCACATTAGACTGGATACAAGCTGAAAAAATCTATAACCTCTGTGAGGTTCTATTTAAACTTCACAAGGTAGGTCTTTTGTAAAATTTAAAACTTATTGTGTATAAAACAATAATCTTCAGGATTAAATCTTAAAGGAATAATGAAATATGTGAATTTCACTGTTTTAAACTGGAAATTATGTCCACGTCTTAAAAAAAAAAAAAAATAGCCTCATTCTTGTTACTGGTAAAATAACATACATTAATATTAGATAATTATGTTGCCTTTCTTCACAGGAACAATAACTTTCAAACCAGTACATGAGCGCCCTTTGGAGCGTTGACATTAGTACATGCGGCCATTTTATAACTTGCACGCATGTTTTGAAATACCTTGGTCATGTACATATGTGTACCCATTTTTAAGTGGGTGCATGCATAGGTGCTCAAATTCTGATTCTACCACGTAAGTCAGGGTATTTTATAATGGGCGCGTGTCCATGTCATTGCCAATTTCATCAGTTCATCCACCAGTTTACCCATTTGAGAGCTAGGCCCTCCAAACAACCCTGTTTTCAAAGCCTGTACGCCCCCCCCCCCCCCCCCCCCCCCCAGTTATGCTAGATCTTTTATACCCTTCAAAATGGCAAATTTATTGTTTTTTTTAAGTTACACCTCCTCCATAGCAGAAGTAAAATTACACAGCAGTGGACTTGGGTGCATGCCTGGGCACATAAGAATTTCCATGCAGATCTCCTGGCCATACCCTGAAATGCCCACGTTTGTCAAGCCGACACCCATGCCATGACCCTTTTTGAAATTAAGTGAGATGTATGCGCAGCGGGAGATACACTTGCATCTGGGTGATTTTTAAAATTTGCTAGGTGCGCGAACCTGACTTGAACAATCTATAGTGTATGAGAAACTGTTATATTATTGAAGTCTGAATCTTACAGGCTTTCCAATGAGTACATTTAAATGTATGGAACAAAAAAAAGTCTATTGAAATATATGAAATATGTATCATATTGTTCACATAAATACAGTACTGCATGCAGGTATAATTCTTGGCCAAGTTTTGTTCCAGTTATCAATGTTTAATAGACAGGCATTAGAAAATTCATAGTTTGAAGACAATTTTCAATGCCATCTACCTGGAGCAATACCATTTTACTCAAGTAAAAGGGCTGTCTGAATATTGCCACACATTCCCCAGATAAAAGTGTACACAGGGTTCCACAATTGTGTACTTTTAGCTGCATTAGGAGGAGGTGTTCTTGGGCAGCATGTTTAGGTCTAAAGAGAATAATAATATTCAGAGATTGCATGTTCAGAATTGTCTGCAGAAAAATTAGGTGCAAATATGTGTGGCCAATCTGTGGAGTACTTTCACTTTCAAAACTGGTGCAAAGACTGCAGGTAAAAGGTAATCCCAGACCTTGTATTAATGTGGGCATTTGGGAAAATGTCTCTATAATATAAGAAATTAAAAATTGAAAAGTTGATTTTTTAACATCTATTGATGGTATATTCTAACTAGTCTAGCAGTAAATGATTATTTTTACATTCATTACCCCTTCAATCCAAGGGAAACTCTCAACCTCTTCCATCCACCTTTTATGATTAAAAAATCTTCTGCAAATGGCCCATTACTGGACAAGAGATCCATTAATCCCAACCAAGGATACAATTTTTTTACAGTGTTGGATTTTAGAAAAATACTGTGAAAATGCCATATTCCCACAGAAATTTGGCTTTCTAGCTTTCTGAGTATGTACAGATATTGCGCCTGGAGGGGACCCTTGTCCTGAGGCAGTGAGGAGCGGCTCCCTGGATGGGCCCAGGAAGCACCTGCCACCAGGGGGTGGACCACTGGAAGCCTGAGGTCCCCCCGGGTAGAGCCCTTTGGGACCTGGACTGCTTGGACTTAGGTGGGCCTTGCAGGGTCTCCCGGAAAGGAAGTGGAGGAGTGTGCCCACCAAGATCAAGGGTGCGCGGTCGATGTCGAGACTGGAGACTTGGGGAATCAAGGAAGGCCAGAACAGTGTCTGCAATGATAAGGCTAGGTGCAGGGCCAGACTCAAGGAAGTGTGGTCAGTGATAGCGAGGGTCAAGTTCCAAAGGCCAGTCCGAGAGTAGTCAGCCAAAGCAGGGGTCAGGTTCCAGAGGTCAGGTGTGGTTGAGGAACAGGCAGAGGTTAGTATCCGGGCAGCGGTCAGCATAGTCAAATAACAGGCAGAGGTCAGTATCCGGGCAGCGATCAGCATAGTCGAGGAACAGGCAGAGGTCAGTACCAGAGAGTCAGTCCAAGAGGTACTACCTGAAGGGATGCAGGAACAGACAGACATTGGAACAGAAGGACGCTGGAACAAGACTGAAACAATTGATGAGACACTGATGCAAACAAGTACACTTACAGTGTCAACCCAATTGCCAAGGCAAGGAAGTGCAAGCAGGAACTTCCTGATAAACTGTGCTCAATCAGGATGCGCCGCGGAGCCTAGTCCCACCCCTGGCCCTTTAAGAGGCCGGGTGGTCCACGTGATTGCCTAGGGGGGGGGGGCCGACATCATGGAGGACTTTGAGCTCTGTCGTGATGCCTGGTACGTTGAGGAAGGCCCAGCGACCGCCGCCGTGGGACGCTGAGGCCTAGAGGAGCTCACTGCTGTCATGGAAGAGGCCGATCCGGGTCCTGCCAAGGAGTTGGGAAGGTGAGCAGGCCCATGTGCGAACTGAGCATGAACAGGATGTGCAACAGTACCCCCCCCCTTCTAGACCTCCCCCTAAGTGGGCAAGGTTTCTCAGGATGAGCCCTTTGAAAGACTCGAAGGAGCTCCTTATCTAGGATGTTGTAGAGGGTTCCCAGGAATTTTTTTCGGCCCCATACCTTTCCCTGGCCTTCCCGCAGAGATCCTCCAACTCCTCATATCGCCACCGAGACTGATGACACTCTTCAGGTAAGAGAGGTCCTCGACGTCCGTCGGCATCGAGGCCGCAAGGAGTACCTCCTTGGGAGGTACTCTCAGCGGCCTCGATGCCGACGGACGTCGAGGACCTCTCTTACCTGAAGAGTGTCATCAGTCTCGGTGGAGATCTGAGGAGTTGGAAGATCTCTGCGGGAAGGCCAGGAGAGCATGAGTGGTTTCAACAAGGAGACGTGAAACGTGTTATGGATACCCATCGCACGAGGTAACTGTAGATGGTATGAGACAGCTCCCACTCTTCTGAGGACAGGAAATGGACCAATATACTTTGGTGCTAAGCGATGTGAGGGAAGGTGTAATCTTGTGTTGGGTGCTTAGCCACACCTTTTGTCCAGGGCGGAAGAGTGGAGCGGGGCGTCTGTGAGCGTTGGAGGTACGTTTGGAACATTCAGTAGCTTGGTTGAGGCGTTCTTTAACTTGATTCCACACCTGACGTATGGTGTGAGCTGTAACCTGGGTGGCTGGTGATGGAACGGAGAGAGGTACTGGTAGTGGTAAACATGGTTGTCGACCAAATACCACGGAGAATGGGGATACATTGGTGGCAGCGGCATCATGGGTATTGTGTGAGAGTTCGGCCCAGGGTAGTAGGTTGGACCAGTTGATCTGCTGATCATTTACATACGAGCGAAGGAAGGCTTTCAGGGTCCGATTCGTTCTCTCGGCTTGGCCGTTGGCCTGAGTGTGGTCAGCAGGCCCATGTGCGGGTCGAGCACGGATGGGACGCACAATAGCAGGGTGCTGACCTCCAAAATTTTAGAGCAAGTCTTTGGACAAGGTCTGACAGAGTGGGACTGAGACAGGAATACGGAAGGAAAAGGAATCAAGTAGTGAGAAGAGCCGGGGAAGAAAAAGTATTTTAAGAGAAAACAAGAAAAAAATAAAAGATAGGGGAAAATAATTGATTTGGAAAGAGTGGAAGGATGATAAGAAGCAAAACTTACATATGTTGTATGAAGAACTAAAGCAGAGTGCATGAGAAACATTAACTTTTATTTTATTTTCTGCTTAGGTGCTCTTAGTAGGGATGTATATTATTTTCCAACAAATGCTAACAATGAAATGAATGAGTCCATATTTGGTTCATTACAAATGAAATGAACCAAAAATAGCCACCTATCAAAATAGCAAAACATTTTAGTTATTTTCATATTTGTGGTATTTTTTAAGAAACAAAATGGGCCTCTGCCAGTCCTGGCAGGTCCTGCCTGGGGCTAAGGCCGGCCTGAAGCCATTATTGCACTGAGGCCTACTAGATACTGAGGCCTACCTGATACTAGGTCCTGTCCTGAGCCAGCCCAGCACCAAGGCCTACCCAGCCCCAGATCCTTCTCTGAGCTGGCCTGGTGCCAAGGCCTACCAGGCACATGGGCCTGCCAAGAGTCAGCCCAATACCGAAGCCTGCCTGGTACCAACATCAGTCCCGAGACAGCCCAGCATCAAGCCCTAAGTGCCACCAGGTTCTACCCAATGCTGGGGCCTGCCAAGAACTGGCCTGGCACAGAGTTCTACATTAGCCATCCTGGTGCCAGGGACTGCCCAGGATTTGGACTCACTTTCCTTCCTTCCTTCCTTTAGAATCACAGGAGATGGAGAGCTCCCACCTTGCCCCTACTTACTTTCTACCTGGATCCTCCTCACAGGGAAGAAATTATGCCTAGTTGCTTCCACTGGGTCTCCAATGCTTTAAAAATAGTGCCAGCATGTAGAGGAATCATTGACTTGATATCACTTTAATGCCATCCTTCAGGAACTTTCACTATTTTTTAAATGTCAAAGACCTGGGCAGGAGTTACTGGGCATTGCTCCCACCCTGCATAAAAGATCCAGATGGGGGTAAGTATAGGCTGGGGTGGGAGCTCCCAGGCTCCAGCAATCTTAAAGGGGAAGAAGGAAAAAAAGCAAGCCTGAGTCCTAGGTAGGCCATAGCAACAAGTAGATCTCAGTACCAGGCAGGTTCCTGGCAGGTCAAAGCACTGGGTAGATCTCGACAATAGGATGGCTCGAGGCATGCACCAGCACCATTTAGGCTTGTGTCAGGCCAGCTTGGGGCATTATTATGAATTGGACATTATTTTGAATTTTACAATAAATTAATGTTTTTGGAACTTCAGCAGATATGTGGACCTTTTGTTTTATGTAAGGCTTCCTTTAGGCCTCCCAGAAGTTTTGTGATCCCTGTTTGGTGAACTCTGTTGGAATTGAGCAATTCTAATGCTGCAGAAGTGTTACTTACTACTTCTGCAGCAAATGAAAGTGACTTGTGTGAGAATTGAGTTACATTTTGGTTCTGAAAAGTGGGGCACAAGAAGACACGTTCTACCTCATAGTTGTGCCAGTGTCCTGTCCCACGACTGAAATGGGATTTAAAAGTCAAAGATTTTAGAAGCAGATAATTTGTTGTAAGGACTTTCACACAATTGAATATATTGTAAAAAATCACGAAAATGGAGGTGGTTGAAAGTTAATGATTACACTCACAAAGAGAGTTGCGGGGACACCTACATAAATATATGAAACTTTCAACCTACCCCCAAAAAATGTTTTTGTGAAAGGAAAGGAAAAAAATTGACATTAAATTCTTTATTATAAATTACTATCAAAGAATGTGTGGTATCAAAGAAGTATTTTTAAACACATTACAGGTGCATGAGAAATTTATTTTGACAAGATTATTACAGTGATCGGACAGTGTTGTCCCCCTTTTTTTGATTTATCATAAATATAACATCACTGTTTTGTGGTGGTTTGAGTCTGAGGCAGGTGTTAAATTTGAACCTTTCATCAGGTGCATGGCAAGTAGTGACTAGAGGAGTGAATATCACAGTTTCCAGTGTGCTCCCTAAAGCCCAATTTGCATATGACTGTTATGGTTAAGTGTGTTTTGGTGGATCCTTGGGTGCTGTGGAAGATGACCACGCCCACGGGGAGGAGCCCCGTGAGGAGCCACAGCACTGGGCTAGACTTGTAGTGAGGCGGTCTGGTAGTTGCAGTCTCAGGGACCTCGGCAGAGGGAGCCCTTCTCTCCTTGATGTTGAAAGGAGGTTCCGCAGCAGGTTTCCCAGCTGGGAAATACTCTGGATGAGATAGACTGAGAGTTAGAGTACTCACTAGGTGTTTGCTGTTGGAATGCGATTCCACCAGATATGTAGAAGAAGATACTGGCACCGAGGCAGGGAGAGCAGGCCTTCAAGGAGCGAGTACCTGTTCCCTGTAAGGCACCTGAAATAAAGCAGAGGGCCCCTGAGGAGCGGGTACCCAGGTTAGCAGTTACCCTGAAGGGCAGAGAGTGAGCTTCCAGCGGCAGCACGGAAGCGGCAGAGAAGCATAGACAAGAATGAATTTGAGTCCTTGCTAACTCAATGAGCTAGTAAACTAGTGAATGTAATATACCCGGATGGCGTGACATCAGCATGAGGGAACACTCTCGAGGTTCGCGCCAAGGGTGGTATAAAGACGTGGGTTGCGCGCACGTGCGCACCCTAGTAGGTACCTGGGAGGAGCAATGGCAGGAGGAAGCACCATAACCGTTCCGGAGAAGCCGGAGAGGTCGGCTTGTAGACACTGCGGTAGCCATCTTTCCTAGGTAAGTAGGAGAAGCCATGAATAAAGTGAGGGAAACGGGGCGAAGCCGTCTAGCACCGGCGGACGCAACAATGACATTCCCTCATTTACATGTGTGTGCACCCTGATTTTAGTATGTACTTGCAAATATTTTCTGAACCTGCATTTGAATATATGCTAGAGTTTTAATGGATAGTATGCTAATTTCTATACAAACTAAGCAGTGAATTTTCAAAACATTATGCATGTAATAATTAGCACATTATTAGCCTCTGTTATTACGTATTTTATAAAAGTCAAAATACGCACATATTTTAAATTTTGCGTGCACATACCCATTTGCATTAAAACGGGGCAGTCTAGGGGTTCTGGATCGGGCATAAAATTTGCATGTACAAGTTGTTGTTTTACTTGTATAATTTTATACCTGATAATTATCTTTCATAAGCAATATGAAATGTGTTGTACTAATTGAATGGGAGGTCTAGGTGAATTAGGAGGGGCTCAGGATGAAGTATCAGGAGAAAGACTGGGCAAATTGGTGGTAAACTGATAATTTCCTTGCTGCCTGCATGTTTTAAAATACAACAATTAATGGTAGTAAGACCTGTTCTCTTTTCATGCATAAAAAATACATGTATATATTTTTTAAATAGGTAGGAAAAGTGCACACATTCAATGCATTGATATATATCTATCGATTCTCTGCATGTATTCACTTGTAAGCCTACATATACACATATGGTACAGGATAGAGATACACATATTTTATAAAATGCTTGGATATAATCTGTGCTGTTTATAAAATACTACCTTAGATCTACTTGCGGCCATATACTTGTGTAAATGCCGCTGCACACATTTGTTTGAAAGTTAGCTCCCTATGGCCTTAGCAAGCACACTATCATTTAGTGCATATGTAAACAAGAATCTATCAATATGTATTTCTTTCACTATATAAAACTGTTCAGTATAGTGGCAGTCATACAAGAGTGAACAAACACAATATTATGATTCTAGGAATAGGGTTGTGCAATATTTTAACAGAAATTTGATAAATCCACATAAATCCATATAGGTTTGTTGGATTGGTTTGGGAACCTTTTTTTTAAGAGAGAGGCTGGCTTCTGTCAAAAATCCACAGTGTATGTATAATAATTTTCCATGGCCATGCATAATTATTCTTATAATTTCTGCAAAGTGGCACGATTGCTTCTATGAAACTTTTCCTTTCTGAAATATGGTATTTCAAAATTTTGCAGGCAAGTAACAATGCTCTGTACTTCCATGCCTAGGCCTGAGGATGTTGCAGAAGAAGCATTTATTTGAGAAACATAAACATAGAAACATAGAAATGACAGTAGAAAAAGACCAAATGATCCACCCAGTCTGCCCAGCAAGTTTATGCTTATGCCAGTATCTGCTGCACTGGGCAGATTATCCTCATGCTTATCAGTTTCCTAGACCATAAAAGTCAGGGCCCTCGGATGGTGTTTGAATCCAGTTTCCCATAACCCTTGCTGTGGAAGCAGAGAGCAATGATGGAGCTGCATAGAAAGAATCAGGCTTAGTGATTAAGGGTAGTAAAAGCCACCTCAGCAAGTTATCCCCATGTTTATTGTATTCCCAAACCATAAACGTTGGAGTCCTCGGTTGCTGTCTGAATCCAATTCCCCTTTTGCCACTGCCATTGAAGCAGAAAGCAATGATGGAATTGCATTAACAGTGTAAAGGCTTATTTGTTAAGGATAGCAAATGCCACACCAGTAAGTTACCCCCAGTTATTTCCACACAATCTTTTCTTTATTTCTACCCTCTAGCCTTTAGGGATCCACAGTGTTTATCCTTTATCCCTTTGAATTCCTTCACTTTTCTTATCTTCACCATATCTTCCAGAAGGGCCTTCCAGGCATTCACCATCCCCTCTGTGAAGAAATATTTTCTTTCTGAGTCATTCTCACTGGAGTTTCATTTCATGACCTTTAGTTCTATTGATTTATTTTCCAAGGAAAAGGTTTGATGATTGTGCATCATTAAAACTTTTCAGGTATCAGAAGTTCTGTATCATATCTCCCCTGCACCTCCTGCCTTCCAGATCATTCAGCCTCTGCTCATAAGTCTTCCAATGCTGACCCCTCACCATTTTGGTCACTCTTCTTTGGACTGCCTCTTTCCTCCTGTATTTATCCTTTTTGAGATATGGGCATCAATACTGAATGCAGTACTTCAGGTGAGGCCTCACCAAGGACCTGTACAAGGACATTATCCACTCTTTTTTCTTCCCGGTTATTCCTCCTCTCTATGCAGCCCAGCATTCTTCTGGATTTAGCTATTACCTTGTCACATTGTTTCGCCGCCTTCAGATCATCAGACACTATCACACCAAGGTCCCTCTCCCAGTCCGTGCGCATTAATCTTTCACTGCCCATCATATACAGCTCTTTTGGATTGCCACACCCCAGATGCTTGACTCTGTACTTCTTGGCATTGAATCCCAGCTGCCAAATCTTCAACTACTCTTCAAGCTTTCTTAAATCATTTTTCATTCTCTTTACTCCTTCAGGAGTGTCCACTCTTGCAGATCTTAGTATCATCTGCAAATAGACAAACTTTACCTTCTATCCCTTCTGCCAGGTCGCTCACAAAGATATTGAACAGAACCGGTCCCAAAGCCAAACCCTGCGGGACTCCACTTATTACCATTCTTTCTTTAGAGTAGGCTCCATTTACCATTACACGCTATCTCCTGTTACTCAACCAGTTTGCAATCTATGCTACTACCTTGGCACCTACTCCCAAGCTTCTCATTTTGTGCACAAGTCTCCTTTGTGGGACCAGATCAAAAGCTTTACTAAAATCCAAGAAAATCAAATCAAGCATTCTTCTTTGATCCAATTCTCTAGTCACCAATCAGATTTGACTGTAGGACCTTCTCTTGGTGAATCTATGCTGCCTTGAGTCGAGCCACCTACCGGATTGTAGATAGTTCACTATTCTTTACGTCAGCAGAGTCTCCATTATTTATTTATTTATCTATCTATTTATTTATTTATTTATTTGAGAGTATTTATAGCCCGCACCTCCAACGTTTGAGGCAGATTACAGTGGTACATGCATATTAAACTTAGGATTAAAAATATGTATTGAGACAAAGTAATAATAAAATGATTATAAAAATAAAATAAATATAAAATGACTTTAACATTAAAATGTGTAAACATAAAAGTAAAAGAGCTTAAAATTATACTAAATTGTTAGGACATACATAAATCGGGGTAGGCTTGAAGGAATAGATGGTGTTAATTTTTAATTTTCCCACTACCGAGGTGAGGCTAACCAGCCTGTAGTTTCCAGCCTCCTCTCTGTTTCCACTCTTATGAAACTGGAACACCACTGCTTTTCTACAATCTTGTGGCAGCACTCCCAATTCCATGGATCTATTGAACAGGTCATGTAGCAGACCCGCCAGCACATCTCTGAGCTTCCTCAGTATCCTGGGGTGAACCTCATCTTCCTCCATGCCTTGTCCACTTTCATAGCTCTTCCCATACATTATTTTCTGTAAATGGAGTTTTGTCTACTCCACCCCATACACAGTCTATACAACTATCAATGGTCCTTTTCAAGGGTCTTCTTTAGTGAACACCGAACTGAAGTATTTGTTTAATATTTCGACCATTTCTTCTTCTCTCTCCACACACTGATCTTTGTCACCTTTCAATTTCACTATACCACTTTGGACCTTTCTCCTTTCTCTGATATATCTGAAAAATGTTTTGTCATCTCGTTTTACCTCTTTGGCAATCCTTTCTTCAGCCTGACGTTTTGTTTCTTGATTTCTTTCCTCGTCTCCCTTAGTTTCACCAGATATTCTTCCCTGTGTTCCTCTTTTTGGGATCCTTTATTTTTTTTTTTTAGCCTTTATTTTATCAGCCACATCCTTTGAGAACCAGATTGGTTTCTTATTTCTCTTACTTTTATTTACTTTTCTAACATATATATTTGTTGCCTTAGTAATTGCTCCTTTTAGTTTGGCCCACTGTTGTTCCACCTCTCTCATTTTATCCCAGTTCTATCTCCAGGTCAGTCCCCATTTGAACAAAGTCTGTATTTTTGAAATTCAAACCTCGGGAATTTGTGTGACCTCTCTTTATCCTATTTGCGATATCAAACCATACCTTTTGATGATCACTGGTGTTCAAGTGGACACCCACCCAAACATTAGAAACATTATCCCATTAGTGAGCAGTAGCTCAAGTATAACTCCCTTCCTCATGGGTTCCATTAACATTTGTTTGAATAGAGCCTCTTGAAGGGCATCTACTATCTTTCTACTTCTGTTAGATTCCGCAGACGGGATTCTCCAGTCTACATCCAGCAGATTAAAATCTCCAACAATTAACACTTCTCCCTTCTTTTTCACCTTTTGGATTTCTTCGACCAGATCTCTGTCTAGTTTTTCCGGTGAGTCAGAGGCCTATAAACTACTCCAGTAAAAATGGATGCAACATCATCTTTTTTTTATGATGGTCCATAATGCTTCTTCTCTACCCCATATTACTTGCAGTAGCTTTGATATTGTTTTTGACATAAAGAGCTACTCTTCACCTTTTCTGTCCTCTCTGCCCTTTCTTAACAAGTTATAACCTGTTTTGGTCATATCACAATCATGAGACTCGGTGAACTAGGTTTCTGTTACAGCTACTATGTCCAAGTCTACATCCACTTTTAAGGCCTGTAAGTCTGGGATATTATTGCCCAGACTATGAACATTTGTGGTCATAGCTTTCCAACCATCTCCCTAGGATTAAAGCTTTTCTTAGTTATCTTTTCTGCTATTTTCAGCTGACTGACTTTGTTGTTTCCTTCTCCCAATTCCTATATTTCACCCAGTTTTTGTAGGAAGCCATAATAATGGTTCATTAGTGAAACTTACTGGACAGATTAAGGGTGAATGCATATATGGCTGAGTATTGCAGCAACAATGACTCTGCTAGCTGTGAGGAAGGCTTAAAAATGTGAGAAAAAACCCCTGAGTACTTGAAATAGAGGACTCATGTCACTAAAGTTCCAATAAAGGACAATTCTGATTGAGCTGGAAGCCCAGAAGAGCTGAAGGAAGTTGTCAAATGTCTGGAAGCTAAAAAGAAAAATGGGTGGCTACTGGCCTCACAGGCCTTCCCCTGAAATGGAGTGGATGGATGCCTTCGATAATGGGTGCCCACGACCCCAGCACCACAGACGACAGCAGACTCAGGTATTGTGTTCCCTCCCTTGCTTGTCATTGAAGCTACCCCCTCCACACACACACACACACACACACACACACACACACACTTGGCACAGCCACAGGCATAGGTGGTGTGGAAGCTGGTCCACTTACCAGTGCACCAATTTGGGCAGTTTGGAATGCTGCATGGGCTTGGGAGGTGAGGAAAGATGATCTAGATAAGCAGTTTCAGAGGGAGTGGAAAGAATCCGCTCGCTACTCAAGATATTGAGTAGCGAGCGGATTCTTTCTCTGGCCCCCACTCCAACATGGTGGCCACCATGTGGAGAATGTGTTACATGCTGGAAATACCCAACAGCATAAGTGGCTTCAGGCTGAAAAGGGTAATGGCCCTGATTGGCTGATTGCTGACATAGGGGGAGGGATGACCTTGAGAAATTTAAAGTTCGGCAGGAATAGAAGTCTTTCTCTTTGGTATCACTGCCACCTGCCAGCCACATGTATCTCGCCCTCCCACCCTGATTCCAAAAGCTGCATGTCTTCTCATTCCTATTGTACTAGATGACTCCTTTTACCACAGGTGTCTGAGCCTCTGAGGGATGGTGAGCATTTTGTTGAGCTGTCAGTGGGTTTCATTACTGCCCGTCTTTTGCCATAGAATATGAGTTGGAGCTATGACTCAGCACTCCATGGGAAAGGACTTGCAAAACAAGGTAGACCTTTGAAGAGTAATGCCTTGGAGCAGTTTTGGATGACCAGGACTGCAAGAGCTGGTGGTTCAGTGCATTTGGCTCTGGTATTAACTCTGTGGACTCAGGCAGTGGGCTCAATCTGGCTCAGAACTGAAAGAGAGGGTCGGCGATAGCAAAGGGGAAAATGGATTGCATCAAGTGAGGCCCAACACCTCAAGTTACATAGTTGTTACCTGTTTCTTGGTTAATGTTAATGTTAAAGCTGCAGCCATACTTGTTCCAAAATAAATCACGATCTCTGTTCCTTGTACTGGTTATCTCATGACTCCTGGGATAAAGGTAGGGAGCCAAATGGAGCCGAAGTGATTTCGGTCTTGGATGCTCAAGTTATTATAAGCAATTTGACTTACAAGTTTTTTCACTCTTTTTGGATCTTATTTTTCCCAAAACTTAAATTTGCTGTTAATGTCTTAATGGATGCATGATTGCATCTTCTAGAATGTTATTTTACTTCAAATTATTCAAGGATTGTATGTATAACTACCACTTCAATCACTGTTATTTATGTCTGATTGTCGGTGTTAATATAAATGGCAATTCTTGCAAGCAGTGGTTTTTACTCATCAAGACATTATCAATGCTGATTTGTTGCTCAGTTCTTCTTTCAATTTATTCTGGTAGGTTAATCTCAAGGACAACCTATTTTAATGGCAAAATTGTTATTTTCATTTTCACCCTGGGAATGAAATGAAAAATAAATTACCTGCAACTACTATTAAATCTTTACGTTTATAGCATTTTAATACATGAATACTTAATTGTCACTTTGAGTGAATATATTAAGTAAATCAGAGTGTATGTACAGTATCTTACTCTCCTTTGTTTCTGTTGATATTTTAGTACAAATGATCAGGAGATAAAATGAATTAAACTAAACAAAACCTCTAAAGGAAATTCAAGTTTGCTTTGTTTAGGTACTCTACAAGGAGATGCAAAAAGCAAACTTACTTTACCCAGAAACATTATGAGGTCCATATTCAGTCACGTTCGTATAGCAAAGTTAGCCAGATAAACTTATCTGGCTGACTTTGGTGGTATAACTATATTCAGTAGTGCAGGTGCACTATTGAATATAGACAGCTATAGATGGCTAACTTTATCCAGCTAAATTTAGGTCAGCTCTTTGGCCTAACAAAACTTAGTCAGCCAAGTTATCTGGCTAACTCTAAATATCGGAGTTAGCCAGATAACGTAGCCTAGTCGGCTAACTTATGAGCCCACTAGACTTTAGCTGGATAATGCCCAAATGCTTATGAATATGAGCTTCTATATTTTTAATATTAGAGAATAATATATTACTTTTGTGTCTTAAACAAAAAGCTTCAACTTGAAAGTTTTACTTTATAGCAACAAACTGATAGAGTCCTGTGAAGGAACCTCTGATTGCATAGGGAGGGAAATTTTCGAAGGGACTTCTGCAGATAAAGTAATGATTTGCCCATTGAAAGGGTCCTTTAGAAAATTACATGACTGATATGTGTGCAAAATTATGAACAAACACATGGTATGAGGGTGATTATACATGCATAGGAGAGAAGCATTTCAAGATGTGGAGTCTGGGTGGGGTTTGCACTTATGTGCATACTGTTTGAGTTTAAAAATATGGGCCTGATTTTAAAAAGTATTTACATGCTTAAAATTGGGTTTTACACATATTAATGCACTATATCATATGACGGATTTACCCATGTAGTGCACTTTATGCCTGTAAATGGCTTTTGAAAATTGCTATGGTAGTATATTACATTTACTTGTGTAACTTCTTTGAACAATCATCTGTAAATGTATACATTCTGGTGTGAAAACTATGCACAGCAAATGTAAGATATAATTGTATGTATGTAGTTTACCAGACTAATTTTCAGAAGACTTATGCCTGTAAATCAGCTTTGAAAATAGTGATTACTTAGATGTACTTTTACCAGCTAACTTAAATGCAATCCTACAAAACTACATCTAAACTGTGCAAGTTTCCCCAAAGGTTCTTTCCCCCATATACATATAACATCGCAACATTTTTAAACATTGATTTCTTTGTAATAAAAAGGTTTTATTCTCACACTGACCATGATTCAGGGACAGATTCCAAAAAAGTAAAAGAAGTAAGCAGGCAAGTTAATTATAGAAACCTTTCCTCTGAAGAGTGCAGAGTAAGAATAGCTGAACAATCATTTTGTATTTTGTATATACCATATATAAATGCTAAAGTAACTCATGATGCTATTTCAGGCTACCCTTACGGTGCCTTTCTGATACATCAATCACTATGCAAGCAGCTGACTCTGTGACAGCAATCATATTTGCATAGAGAATTGGCATTCTAATCCCAAAGAGGCATTTAAAGCTCAAAAGAAATAAGCAAAACTATCTAATACTTCCTTGATGTTTATTTAAGGGTTGTTTAATTGATTATAAATAATTGTTATTGGGCCCATACATATGTGTGTGTGTGTGTGTAGGGTATGTGTGTGTAATCTATATTACATATTTGTCATAAAATTGAAATATTCATAAACCATACTGTTTTTACTTGTTTTTATCTGTGTAATTATTCCCTCTCTAAGCAATAATTTTAAATTATATTACTGATATTCATTGAATGTGTATATGCACTGAAGGGATATTTCCAACAAGAAATGATGATGAATGTCACTTGCTAAAGCATGTCTTTCAGGTCTGGTTTGCTGACGACTGCTGGCTACAAACAAACTTATATTTAGGCGTTCATCAGGACTATGAGCTTGAAGACCAGAGACCATATTGTTTCAGTGTTTTAGTTGGACATGGAAAGAGACATTACTTCAGTGTTGAGTTGTGTAATGAACTAGCAGTATGGGAAAAGTCATTCCAAAAAGCAACCTTCATAGAAGTACAAAGAACAGGGGTAAGTAATTGAATTTTACTATTGAAATACTTTTATATCTAGCACAGAATTCAAACTTAAAAACTTTAGACAATAGTAGATACTTAAAATTATATGGTGTGTTGAAAAGGAACTATATTATAAAATCAATTTATTTTCCAAGTATGATTTGACATTTTATTACTGAATTAACAGTACATTAACTGACACAATTTTTCCTGTTATTCTTTTATAGTGAGGTTTTTCAGGACACTGTGGGGCGGATTTTAAAACCCCTGCGTGCCGGCGCACCTATTTTGCATAGGCCGCCGGCGCGCGTAAAGCCCCAGGACATGCGTAAGTCCCGGGGCTTTCGAAACGGGGAGGGAGGGGGCGCGTCCAGGGGCATTCCCAAAACGACGCGGCGTTTCGGGGGTGTGCCGCGGCGTTTCGGGGACGGGCCCAGGGGCGTGGTCCGGAGGCCTCGACCACGCCCCCGGGCCGGCACCACGGGACCAGAGGACGGAGCGGGGCTGCCGGCAACGCGCTCAAAGTTACGCCTGCTGAAAGCAGGCGTAACTTTGCCGACAAAGGTAAGGGGGGGGGTTTAGATAGGGCCGGGGGGGTGGGTTAGGTAGGGGAAGGGAGGGGAAGGTGGGGGGAGGGCGAAGAAAAGTTCCCTGCGAGGCCGCTCCGAAATCGGAGTGGCCTCGGAGGGAACAGGCAGGCTGGGCTCAGCGCGCGCAGGTTGCACAAATGTGCACCCCCTTGCGCGCGCCGACCCCGGATTTTATAAGATACGCGCGGCTACGCGCGTATCTTATAAAATCTGGTGTACTTTTGTTCGCGCCAGTGGCGCGAACAAAAGTACCGGCGCACATAGTGTTTGAAAATCCGCCCCAATGTTCCTTACTTCAGATCATTTATGAATATGATAAACAGCACAGGTCCCAGTACAAATTCCTGGGACACTCCACTAATGACCTTTTGTTCTATTTGGAAAACTGACCATTTAGTTCTGCCCTCTATATTCTGACTTTTATCGAGTTATCAATCCACAATAGGATATTGCCTTTGATCCCATGAACTCCCAATTTCCTGAGAAGTTTCTCATGTGGACCTTTGTCAAATTCCTTCAGAAAATCCAAATATATTATATCAACTGGCTCACCTTTATCCACATGCTTACATATACCTTCAAAAACATCTGGTAAATTGGTAAGACAAAACTTCCCTTTGCAAAAACCATGTTGATTCTCCCTGATTAAATCATGTCTATCTATGTGGGCAGTAATTTGGTTTTCAATAATACCTTCTATCATTTTGCCCAACACTGAGATCAGACTCACTGCTCTATAAAGTCATGGATCACTAGAGATGTGAATCGTGTCCTTGATCGTCTTAACGATCGATTTCGGCTGGGAGGGGGAGGGAATCGTATTGTTGCCGTTTGGGTTTTAAAAATATCGTGAAAATTCGTTAAAATCGTGAGCCAACCCCCTAAAACCCATCCCCAACCCTTTAAATTAAATCCCCCACCCTCCCGAACCCCCCCCCCCCAAATGCTTTAAATTACCTGGGGATCCAGCAGTGGTGGATTTAATTTAAAGGGTCGGGGTGGGTTTTAGGGGGTTTTAGTGTGCTGGTTTTCCTGCCCTCCCCCTTCCCCCGATTTATGATTTTTTAACGATAAATCGGGGGAATTGGTATTGTATCGTGGCCCTCACGATTTTTGATGATTTAAAATATATCGGACGATATTTTAAATCGTCAAAAAACGATTCACATCCCTATGGATCACCCCTGGTGCTCTTTTTAAAAACGAGTCAAATTGACCACCTACCACTCTTCGGGTACTGTGGCCGTTTTAAATTATAAATTGCAAATCACCAGAAAAAGGGATGAAACCTCATGTTTGAGATCCTTTAGAACTCTGGGTTGAATTATATCAGTTTCATTAATCTTTTAGTTTGTCAACCTGATTTATTGCATCCTCTAGTATCATGGCGATTTTGTTTAGTTGCTCAGAGTCCTCACCATCAAAACATTTTTCCAGTATGATTATGACCCTGACATCTTCCTCAGTAAAGAGAGAGACAAGGAATTAATTTAGTTTTTCTGCTAATTCTTTGTTCTCTCTTGAGCACCCATTTTACCCCTCAGCCATCTAGCAGTCCAACTGATTCCCTCATTGGCTTTTTGCTTCAATGTATTTAAAAATAATTACTTATTTTTTTCTCTGTGAAAAGCTTCTTTTCAAATTTTCTCTTAGCATGCCTAATTATTTTCTTACATCTAACTTGACCATGCATATGCTGTTCCCTATTTTCCACATTTGTGTCAGCTTTCCATTTTTCGAAAGATGCTCATTAGAGATGTGAATTGTGTGATTGATCGTCTTAACGATCGATTTTGGCTGGGTGGGAGGGAATCGGATTGTCGCAGTTTTGTTTTTTTAAATATCGTGTAAATCGTAAATTGAGGGAGGGCGGGAAAACCGGCACACTAAAACATCCCTAAAACCCACCCCGACCCTTTAAAATAAATCCCCCACCCTCCCGAACCCCCCCAAAATGTCTTAAATTACCTGGGGTCCAGTGGGGGGGTCCCGGTGTGATCTTCCACTCTCGGGCCACGGGTGCATTGATAGAAATGGCGCCGGCGCTACCTTTTTGCAATATATTGCAAAATATTGCAAAATGGCGCCGGCCGTATGGCCGTATGGCCGGCGCCAATTTGCAATACGGCAACACGATTCGAGTGCAGGAGGTCGTTCCTGGACCCCCGCTGGTCTTTTGGCAAGTCTTGTACGGGTCAGGAGGCCTCCCCAAGCTGGACAAAAGTCCCTGGGGGTCCAATGGGGGTCCAGGAGCAATCTCCTACGCTCGTGACGTCGGGGGACAGGAACCAAAATGGCGCCAGCGCTACCTTTGTCCTGTCATATGACAGGGCAAAGGTAGCGCCGGCGCCGTGGCCCGAGAGTGGAAGATCACACCGGGACCCCTCCACTGGACCCCAGGTAATTTAAGACATTTTGGGGGGGTTTGGGAGGGTGGGGGATTTATTTTAAAGGGTCGGGGTGGGTTTTAGGGTTGTTTTAGTGTGCCGGTTTTCCCACCCTCCCCCTTCCCCTCCCCTTCCCCCGATTTACGATTTTTGATGATAAATCTGGGGAATTCCTATTATATATCGCCTCTAACGATTTTTGACAATTTAAAATATATCGGACGATATTTTAAATCGTAAAAAAAGATTCACATCCCTAATGCTCATTTGTCCTTAATTGCCTCATTATTAAAACATGCCAGCAATTATTTGAGTTTTCTTCTACATTTTTTAATGCATGGAATACATTTTGTCTGGGCCTCATTTATGGTAATTTTAAACAACGTACAAACCTCTTGCAAGTTTTTAACATTGTGAATTGATCCTTTCAGATTTTGTTTGTAACTAATTTCCTCATTTTATCATAGTCTCCGTTTTTATAATTAAATGCTACTGCAGTAATTTTTCTTAGTATTCACCCTCCAGTGATTATGTCCAATTTAATTATATTATGATCTCTTTTGCCAGTTGGATCCATAACCTTTATCACTTGCATCACCTAAATTACATGGAGAACTGGATCTAACCCCTCAGGCTGAGTCCATGACCAAAAACTGCATAAAGCAGTCACTGATGACATCCGGTTACTATACTTTCCTTGCATGCCCTGATGTGACATTTATCCAATCAATACTTGGATAAATGAAGTCTTCCATTATTATTTTATTGCCCATTTTATTAGCCAGTCTAATCTCTGTTAGCATTTTGTAATGTTTCCTCTTCATGGCCAAGTAGATAGTAGTATGTCACCATTAATATACTCTTCCCTGTTACCATTGGACTTTCTATCCATAAGGATTGCATAGTGCAATTTGTTTCCTGCAAAACTTTTATTCTGCTTGACTCTATGCCATCCTTAACATATAATGCCACCCCTTCATTCATTTTAACTGCTCTGTCATGTTGATATATTTGTATCCTGATATCACAGTGTCTCTTTGGTTGTCCTTCTTCCATTAGGTCTCTAGGTGCCTATTATCTATAACTTCCTTTAGGGCAATACATTCTGACTCTTCAGTCTTATTTTTCCAACTTCTGGCATTTGTGTACAGACATTTTAAAGTAGGTTTATTTGTATTTCTATTTTTATATGTACCATAACCTGCTTATTATCAGATGATACAGGCAGTTTGGAGTAATTTTTATCTGCATGGTTTGCATTTAAAAACATCTGGACTTTTTCAGCTTTTACAACCACCTCTCTATCAGGACATTTTAACTTACCTGGTTTACCTTTTTCTTTTAAAGATACCTCCCAGGAGCCTGGATAGTTACTGAAATCCAGGCTCCAGGAGCCATCCCCTCATAATCAGTGATCATCGGGCTGGTAAAGAGGCTTTTCTTGTTAATATCTATCAACTTGGATGGTATATATGTTGATTGATTGTTATCTGCAAAGATCTCCCAGGGTGATGCTAGTAAAAGGTGGCAAAAAAGAAAAAGAGATTCCTCGCTCAGGATCATTCAAAATGGCGGATGCAAAAGAATTGATGGCTCAACCAGTGTTTGAAGATTTGGTGGTGACAGAGGTAACTGCGGCCGTAGTATCTGCCTTAAAAGAAAAACTATCTGAAATTTCAGAGCAGATCGCAGATCTCATAAATTTGCTATCTAAGGGGCTTATTTACTTAAAGTTTTCTCCCATTTTGTATCTATGGGGAAAATGCTTTATAAATAGGGCCCTACATTTGGCCCCCATATAGATATGGCAGAAGGCTGTATTGCCATTTTGGAAGACAACTTGGTGGCCTTTGAAACTAAATTTATAGCAAATAAAAATATTGTTAGGGTAGGAAAATAAGCATGATAACTTAGGAAATTGATCGTGCAGGAATAAATTGTGCTTTGTTGTAGTTAGTGAGAATCTAGAAGAAAAAAAACCTGCTTGAGGTACTGATCACATGGCTATCAGAGGCCTTAAATCTACCTGAGTTCAAGGAAGTAATAATGATAGAAAGGGCTCGTTGCTTGTGGAGGAGAAGGGGAAAATTACTAATGTCTCTGCATTGTGATCATGAAATTCCTAAACTTTGTCCACAGATTATCATGCAAACCTACCGTAAAACTCCAGAGCTTTCATATCAGGTACAATATATCAGAATATTTCAGGATTATTTCCTTAAGGTTTCGCAGCTGAGGAAAGAGTGTACTTTGGTATGTGTTGCTCTTATCCAAAAACAAATACTTTTCACGCTGCAGTTCCTGACATGTCTCCAAATATGGAATGGTGATACAATGCAAATATATGAAACTGCAGAGGCTGCAAGGAAATTCCTGCTGGCCATCTGATAAAAAGGGGCTGCTGAGTTTAGACTTTATATTCAGCCTGTAATTTTCTATAGACAATATTGTAGCCTGTTGAACAAGAAATTTAGCTTAAAGCAACTCTAAGTGGGAAATACTTATTTAATTTTCCCGGTGGGGAGAAGGGAATAAGAAAATGTGTCTGAGATTACCTGGAATGATCTCACTCATGGATTGCCATACAGAGTGAGCGAAACAAGTAGGAATAATCTGCAATCTATAAGGACTCATGGGAAATATATTCTTAAGAAAAAGATAGTCAAGAAGATGAAACTATAAGAAGAAGACTATTCGGCTGTCTCTTTATACTTTCTTGCATTATGGACGACTGTTGGACCTGATTAACAAAATATGAGTGGCTGAATGACTCCACAGAGGTTGTCAGTGTAGTTATTTGAGCCAGCAATATTTTATAAGCATTAGATATTTTCACATTAAAATAGTCACTTAGATATACTTCTTAGCCTGAAGTTAAAGAAAAAGTTTATGTTTAGATTATAGGACTACATTGCCATAGTTTAAGCTCATTGGGGGTGAATGGTTCCCAAGCACATTGAATTAACCTCTAGTTCTCATTTAGAGGAAGAAAATTCTTAATGGTGGATAGGGGAGAGGGATGAGAGGGGATGGGTGAGAAGCATGGAGGAAGGCAAGAGCTAATAATTGATATTGTTTTTTTCAATATCAAAGAGAGAGAAGATGGAATAGGGAATACAGGAAGAGGAAAAGGAAGTTAAAAGAGCCAATTGGAAAGCTACATTCATATTTTTTTTTCTGAGAAATTTTTAAACCCTGGCACACATAAATCCCAGGGTTTACGCGCTTGGCTGGGCTCTACGCATGCTGGGCCTATTTTCAAATGGGCCCAGCCACGTGCATAAACCCCGGTACACAATTAAGTGCCGGGGCAGGGAGGGATGGGGCTGGAGGCGCCAGTACAGCTGCCGTTTGCCACTGTGCCAGGGAAGCGTACGCTAGCAGTTGGCCAGCACACGCAAGTTGCTTCTGCTCTGGAGGAACAGCAGCTTAAACAACCTCAAAAAATAGGTAAGGCAGATTGAGTTTAGGGGTGGGGTGGGGAGAGGAAGGGAAGGGGAAGGGAGGCAAGGGTAGGGAAGTTCCCTCCCAGTTTGCTCCTTAATTGGTCTTGCTCCAAAGTACAAATTTTTTGGAGGAATGTCTATACATATATGGACTGGATTGCAACACAATCTTTGATATTTGATGCTTCATCTGCTTTGTTTGGTGATATCCGATCCATATCATTTGCTCCTCTTCACAGTGAATATGAGAACAGAAGGTCTTATTACTAGGGATGTGCAGAGGGACACCATATGATGCTTTCAGGATTCAGATTCGTGGGGGGGCGGATACGTTGCATTCGGCCATATGGCACCCCAATTCGTTAATACCTTGATTTCGATTTGTTTCCCCACTAAAATTAAATTAACTACAACCCCCCACCCTCCTGACCCCCCCACAAGGCTTACCAAAACTCCCTAGTGGTCCAGCGGGGGGTCTGGGAACCATCCCCTGCACTCACACCCTCGGTTCTCGTTTCAAAATGGCGCCGATAGCCTTTGACCTACTATGTCACAGGGGCTACCGGTGCCATTGGTCAGCCCCTGTCACATGGCCATCGGCACCATCTTGTGCTCCTACCATGTGACAGGGGCTGACCAATGGCACCGGTAGCCCCTGTGACATAGTGTGGGCAAAGGCTATCGGCACCATTTTCAATAATGGCAGGCGACGGCCCGAGTGCAGGAGATCGTTCATGGACCCCCGCTGGACCACCAGGGACTTTTGGCAAGTCTTGGGGGACCCTGCTGACCCTCAGAAGACTTGCCAAAAGTCCAGTGGGGATCCAGAAGCGACCTCCTGCACTCAGGCCATTGCCTGCCATTATTCAAAATGGCGCAGATAGCCTTTGCCCTCACTATGTCACGGGGCCGATGGTCAGCCCCTGTCACATGGCCATCGGTGCCATCTTGTGCTCCTACCATGTGATAGGGGTTGACCAATGGCACCGGTAGCCCCTGTGACATAGTATGGGCAAAGGCTATCGGCGCCATTTTGAATAATGGCAGGCGACAGCCTGAGTGCAGGAGATTGTTCCCCGAACCCTGCTGGACCCCCGATGGACTTTTGGCAAGTCTTGGGGGGGTCAGGAGGCCCCCCCAAGCTGCCCAAAAGTCCCTGGGGTCCAGCGGGGGTCCGGAAGCGATCCCCTCACTTGGGCCGTATTGCCAATATTCAAAATGGCGCCGGCGCTACCTTTCCCCTGTCATATGGTAAGGGCAAAGGGCCATCGGCGCCATTTTTTTTAGCGCAGCTGATAGTGTGGGAACGGGAGATTGGTTCCCGTGGCCCCCCTGGACCACCAGGTATATGTAAAAAGTTTGGGGGGGGGGTCGGGAGAGTGGGGGAAGATAAGAGGGTAATTTTAAAGGGTCGGGGTGGGGTTTTTTTTTATTGGCGCGGGCCTCACTACAAATTTAGTGATGTGAATTGGAATCGGAACCAATTCCAATTCACATCTCGTAACGATCAGATTCCCCGCCCCCCCCCCCCCCCCCAGCCGAACCCGATTGTTAAAACGATCGGGCACACAATTCACATCTCTAGTACACAGTATTCAAGGTGCGGTCTCAACATGGAGCGATACAGAGGCATGACATTTGCCGTTTTATTCACTATTTCCTTTCTAAAAACATTCTGGTTTTTTTTTTGACTGCCGCAGCACACTGAACCGATGATTTCAATGTGTTATCCACTATGACGTCTAGATCGCTTTCTTGAGTAGCATCACCTAATATGGAACCTAACATTGTGTAACTATAGCATGGGTTATTTTTCCCTATATGCATCTCCTTGCACTTGTCCACATTAAATTTCATCTGCCATTTTGATGCCCAATTTTCCAGCCTCACAAGGTCTTCCTGCAATTTATCACAATCTGCTTGTGATTTAACTACTCTGAACAATTTTGTATCATCTGCAAATTTGATTACCTCACTTGTCTTATTTCTTTCCAGATCATTTATAAATATATTGAAAAGTAAGGGTCCCAATACAGATCCCTGAGGCACTCCACTGCCCACTCCCTTCCACTGAGAAAATTGTCCATTTAATCCTACTCTCTGTTTCTTGTCTTTTAGCCAGTTTGTAATCCACAAAAGGACCTCACCACCTATCCCATGACTTTTTATTTTTCTTAGAAGCCTCTCATGAGGAACTTTGTCAAATGCCTTCTGAAAATCCAAGTACACTACATCTACAGGTTCACCTTTATCCACATGTTTATTAACTCCTTCAAAAAATCGAAGCGGATTTGTGAGGCAAGACTTGCCTTGGGTAAAGCCATGCTGACTTTGTTCCATTAAACCATGCTTTTCTATATGTTCTGTGATTTTGATGTTTCGAATATGTTCCAATATTTTTCCTGACTCTGATGTCAGGCTAACCGGTCTGTAGTTTCCTGGATCGCCCCTGGAGCCCTTTTTAAATATGGGGGTTACATTAGCTATCCTCTAGTCTTCAGGTACAATGAATGATTTTAATGACAGGTTACAAATTTTTACCAATAGGTCTGAAATTTCATTTTTTAGTTCCTTCAGAACTCTGGGGTGTATACCATCTGGTCCAGGTGATTTACTACTCTTAAGTTTGTCAATCAGGTCTACCACATCTTCTATGTTCACCGTGATTTGGTTCAGTCCATCTGAATCATTACCCATGAAAAGCATTATCAAGGACTCATCCTCATCCATCTCAAATAACTACGACTTTTCAAAGAACTTGTCTAATGAATATGCTACTTTGCACTTAAACAAAATCAATACACTAAAAACACAATTGACCACCTGCCTACCAACCAAAGAGCCTGAAAAATTGGGCCAAGTGAAATATAACTCTTTTGAACCAGTTTATATATTTGAAATAAAACAAATCATCACAAAAATGAAACCTGATAACCATCCACTGAACCCTATCCCTACAAATACCCTAAAAAAAAAGTAAACAGCCTAATAACGCCAATATTCAAAACCACAATAAACCACTCACTAACAGAAGGATTCATCCCCAATAGGGAAAAACAAACTGTGATTAAACCAGTCCCAAAAAATAAAACTGACAGAATTGATGTTTGGGACAATTACCGACCAATATTCAATTTGCCTTTCATCGCTAAAGTCCTAGAAAAAGCAGTGTTAACTCAATTAGAGAACTGCCTAGAAGACAATAATATGCTTTACCCAAACTAATTTGGATTCAGAAAAAATCACTCAATAGAAACCTTACTCATTTCCTTGGCTGACCCTGTTCTACAGGGGTTTGACAACAACGAATCATAAATCCTTGTACTAATTGACTCTACAGCAGCATTCGACCCAGTTGACCATACCCTGCTATGCCACCAGCTGAGAGAAATTGGAATTGATAGAAATGTTAATAAATGGTTCTCTTCCTTCCTAAAAGATAGGACATTCCAAGTCAAACTGGGCAATCAAATTTCTGACTCCTTCCTTATCGATACAGGTGACACCCAAGGTTCTGCAGTCTTGGCCACATTATTCAACATTTATTTACTGCCTATATGCTCATTACTAGCAAATCTAGGAATCAGTTTCTTCCTTTATGTAGATATCATACAATTCTACATTCCTTTCTACAAAACATTTGAAAAAAACTGTGTCATTTCAGAAAACATATATGAAGGCTATACAACAAAATCTCTTTCAACTGAAACTAACTCTAAACTCAAAAACAACCTGAAATAGTATGGTTAAGGAGAGACACCATGATGATCAAACCACCAGCCGTGGACCTAGGAATTATTAATTTAATTCCCTCAGATCAAATAAGAGATCTAGGAATACAGATCTATGAGAACTTCACTATGAAAGAGCATATAAGCAAATTAATCAAAACAAGATACTCCAAGGTGAAAATATTACATCAGCTGAAACCCTTATTAACAATACAAGACTTCCACCCTGTCTTACAAACACTAATATTTTCAAACTTACACTATTGCAGCTCCCTATTACTAGGCCTACCCTCAGGTGTACTAAAACTACTACAATTACTTCAAAATGCCTCTGCTAGACTCTTACTAGGGACAAGGAAATTTGACCACATCATCCCCTCGCTGATACCACTGCACTGGCTTCCTGTACAATCCAGAATTCATTAATTTTCAGTATCATCAACAATATTAAAGTATGCTTATTAGGAGTGACACTACAACATTACACACAACAGAGAGCACTACGATCGCAAAACAAATGACTTCTAATGATGCCTTCGACTCAGAACACATACCTAATGCAAATAAGCAATGAATGCATTGCATAGCAGGCCCCAGGTTATGGAACTATCTTCCAGAATCCCTATGTCAGATAACAGAAAGAAAGAGTTTCAAGCATGAACTGAAAACATAGCTCTTTAGAAATGCATATGATTTAATGTAAAATGCCAATATGCCAATAGCTTCAACATCAGTACCAGAGATAATGTTAGTAGAGCAAGCAATAAGCAATGAATGATATATAGTATACTGTAAGCAGAATTAGAATTTGCATCTGCAGTTATGCTGACCTAAAAATTCTATGAATATGAAGTAGATTATAATATATTTGCTGTTGTGTTGACCTAGAATATGTATGAATATGAACTAGGATATGTATTTGCTGTAGTGTTGACCTGGAATATGGATGTTGACACAGTGTGAGAATGTTGACCAAGAATATGGGATTTTGTAAACCGTGGTGATCTTCTTTTGGAGTAACTGTATATAAAACCCCCAAATAAATACATGAAGCATTTATTCTATCCAGAAACTTTACCTCTCTAGCATGTCCTGATGTTACATTTACACAGTCAATTTTGAGGTAATTGAAATCTCCCATTATTACTGCATTGCCAAATTGATTAGCTTTCCTTATTTCTCTTAGCATTTTACCATCCATCTTACCATTTTGGCCAGGTAGATAGTATTCATCTATAACTATATTATTCCCCAAAACACATAGGATTAAAAACCTTAAAGATTCTACTGTGCATTTAGTCTCTTGCATGATCTTTATTAGAGATGTGCATCGTACCGGTAATTGTTTCCGGTTTTGTTTTCGTAGAACCGCAAGAAATTCCATTTCCCGCAGTTCTGACCGGTTTTTTTTTTGGCTGTCCCGATCCAAAAAAAAACAAAACACCTCGATCCTTCAGATTTAATTATTTACAGTCCCCCACCCTCCTGACCCCCCCCCCCCCCCAAATTTTCCTAAAGTCCCTGGTGGTCCAGAGGGGGTCCCGGGAGCAATCTCCCACTCTCGGGCCATCAGCTGCCAGTAAACAAAATGGCACTGATGGCTCTTTGCCCTTACCATGTGACAGGGGCTATCAGTGCCATTGGCCAACCCCTGTCACATGGGAGGAGCAATGGATGGCCGGCGCCATCTTAAAAAATGCTGTGGGCCATCCATTGCTCCTACCATGTGACAGGGGCCGGCCAATGGCACTGATAGCCCCTGTTCATGGTAAGGGCAAAGGGCCATTGGCACCATTTTGATTATTGGCAGCCGACGGCCCGAGAGGGGGACATCACTCCCGGGACCCCCGCTGGACCATCAGGGACTTTAGGCAAGTTTGGGGGGGTCAGGAGGGTGGGGGATTGTGAATAATTAGATCTGAAGGGTTGGGGTGGGTTTGGGGTTGTTTTTTTCTGTGTGCCCTTTCTCACCCCCCCCCCCCCCCAAATGATGATAAAACTACACAAATTTTGTGGGGTTTCCTATCATTTTCAGGCCCCCCTGAACTGCGACGAAATAGGAAATATCATCTAGTTTTCCTATTTCGTCTAAAACGAATGCACATCCCTAATCTTTATCCTCTTAAACTCTGTCATCCCCCCTCACTAAGTTGATTCTATTATTGCCGTATAATTTATATCCTGCTATTGCACTGTGCCATTGGTTATTCTCCTTCTACCAGGTCTCTGAGATGCAATTTTGTCTACCTCTTCATTCAGTGCTATACATTCTTACTTCTTAGCCTTCTGGCATTGGCATACAGACATTTCAAGGTATGTTTTTTGTTTGTATTAACAACTTGCTTTTCAGTTTTAATTCAGGTGGTTCTTTACTTATAGACACGTCATGGACTACTTTTGCTTAATTTGTAAACTCTTTGTTGGGATGGCACTAACTCTCTTGTTTTGTTAGTATTCTTCAAAGATACCGCCCTCTAAACCATGTGCTGCTGAGCAATTGTTGGCTTTCCTCCTTGCTCTAGTTTAAAAGCTGCTCTATCAACTTTTTAAAGGTTAGCAGCAGCAGCCTGGTTCCACTCTGGTTAAGTAGGAGTCTATCCTTTTGGAAAGGACTCCCAGTTCCTTACAAAACTGAATCTCTTTTTCCCTGCATCATTATCTCATCCACACAATGTGACTCCAGAGCTCTGTCTGCCTCTGGGGAAACCTGCACGTGGAACGGGAAGCATTTCAGAAAATACTACCCTGAAAGTTTTGTATGTCAGTTTTCTATGTAAAAGCCTAAATTTGGCTTCCAGATCCTCCCTCCTACATCTTCTTAAATTGGTGATGTCCCTATGTACCATGACAGCCGACTCCTCCCCAGCATTGACTGTCAGAAATTTGAATTCAAATCTTGCTTGACAAATTACAGGAAAATTAACACCTTTGGTAAAATGCCAAATGAGTGAAATAAATCATGGTTTACCATATAAGCTATATACATTTATTCGAAGCGTGCTTGGGATAGATTACCATTATTTACACAGTGATATGTCCAGAATATCTGTATGTCATTTGTGATGTATGTATGTTTGTCCATCCTATTATGCTACCAGATGATACTACTACTTTATGGTCACTGCGGGTTCTGCAACCTCTCACTTTTCCTGGACAGATACAACAGAATTACTGAGTCTAGCTCCTTGGGCTTTTTTTCTAGATGCCAAGCTCAATATTGTCCTTTTGGATTTGTTATTCAAGAGAAAATACAATTTAAATTAATTTGAACTTTTTTTAATTTTCTGTGTTTACAAACATCCATAAGTACATATGCTATGCTTCAGAGCATACTCAAGTCTCTCTGAAGGTAGGAATGATGGGTGGATGAAGGGGAGGGCACATCTGTAGGTTTCAGCAGTGATGGGGTAGAGTAGGGGTGGAGAAGTTGTTGGATTGGATACTATTAATAATGGGGGGGATAAATGGAAGCTTGAGCTCTGTTGCACCATACATAAATTAATACATAATGAAAAAGCAGAATGGCTGAACACAGCCCTTTGCGTACACGTCCGAACAGAAACCTGAGATCAGAAAACAAAGCACTCCTAACTATTCCATCAATCAAAACAGCAAGACTAACACAAGTAAGAGAAAGAGCACAATCCTTGGTAGGACCCATACTATGGAACACCATGCCCTTGGAGTTAAGATTACAAAGTGACAGCAAAACCTTTAGAAAAAATGTAAAAACCTGACTCTTTAAACAAGCTTATAAAAAAGAGAAGGAAGAAGAGTACCCAGGGAAATCCAAGGTACAAACAATCGAACACCCACAGACATAACCAAAATCAATATGTGTGTAGTTTTTATTTGTTATTTTAGTTTAATCTTCATTTTTTTTTTGTTCATCAATAAAGGATAAATACAATGATAAAGCTAATCTCATATCCAATACTGATACAATGAGAAATGAACATGATTTATCACACTTACCAATTAATATTGTTTACAAACTATGGGCCTCATTTTCTAAAGTATTGCAGGCCTGCGATACTTTAGAAGATGAGGGGCGGGGGGCCAAAACGGGGGGCGGGCCTGCACTAGCCAGCAGTGATCACACCGTCGCGGTGCGATCGCTGCCGGTTTCGCACCCAATAGCGCCACCATAGGAGGTGTAGCTATTGGGAGCGAAATAGGCAGCAAAAAGGCACCTACCTTTTCGCTGTCCGCGGTGTCGGCGCAGAGTTGGCCCCGGTGAAGCGCCGACTCCTCCTCTTCCGGGGCCGACTCCACCCCATCCCAGTATCGCATGTGATAAGGGACTTTTCATGTGCGAAAGGTCCCTTATCGTGTGCGAGCGGCTTGGAAAATGAGGCCCTATGTTACCGAACCTTAATGGCACCAGTGTAATTTGATATATTTTAGCATTATTTTTATGTGCCTTACTGTAAACCGTTGTGACGGTACCCATCTGAACGACAGTACAGAAAAAGTTAAAATAAATTAATAAATAAAATAATAACAGAAAAGTATATTTTAAATGTTAGGACTTTTAAATGTTTTGCAACTGTTTGGATTAAACAGTATATCAACATAAATAAATAAATGTATTCCTAATTTCAGCAGTTTTGTTTGCTCCGGTAGACTGGTTCCTGCATGTCCCTCCCTCTCGCTCTCTCTCTCTCTATACATAATGCAATAATGCAAAATTAAAAAATACTATATTACCACATTCCAAACAATAAAATAAAAATATATAAGAGTGCAATTCTAAATCACATGGACTTTTATTTCAATGAAAAAACAATTCCTAGATTAAATAACTGAGACACTCAACCAGTAATGTGTGAAACTTGAATGTATCAATGATGTGTTACAATGCAAAAGTTCAACAATAAATCTATAACAATGAAATGGCTTTGCAAGCTGTTACAGCAAATAGTAAGTGACAAAATATAATAGCTGATGAACAAAGTATTAAGACAAAAAGCTCTGCTCCTACCACTTATCCTCTAAATAAACTTAAACAATTCATAGAATGGTTATCTGCATATTCCTATGTCAATTATGCAAATCCATATATATTCATTTTGCTCATAACACCTGCCAAACTTGCAGTAAAAGAAATCTTGTGAGAAATCCTGTCTGGTAAGACTCCCTTTGACAGTGATCAAATTT